>NC_092656.1:9321760-10701760 GCF_032118995.1 Asterias amurensis
TGAAGTAACATTTTCTGCTTAAACAGCTCAATGAAATTTGGCACTGGTTTCCGATCTTGCCTTCTCATCACACTACCGCTTAATATTTTTGGCGATATCTAAAATTCGCAACCACCTTGAAATTAAATTTTCAAATGGCAGTTTTTTTGCATAAAGTATCTGCATTATGAATGTAAGTAAAACAATCTATCGGTTAAAAAAAGAAGGCAAATGATCCGTAAATGTTCCCTTCAAAGTTTCTTCCGCCAGTGATAATGAAGAAGCCGGCTGGTTTTATATGTCCTCTGTGAGTTTTTTTTACTTGCTTATTTATTTATGGTCTATGCCTTTTGTGAGTTTATTTATTACCTTTCGTTTAACCATAATTGTCTACCCCAAAACAGTCCCAACAATCTTGCATTGGTGGCACATGGCCATGTATTTTAAAGACATTGGACACTGTAAGTGTCAAAGACCAGTCTTCGCACTTGATGTATCTATTATGCATAAAATAACAAACCTGTGAAAATCTGAGCTTAATTGGTAATCGAAGTTGCGAGAAAATGATGAACGAAAAAACACCCATGTCACACAAAGTTGTGTGCTTTTAGATGCTTGATTTCGGAACCTCAAATTCTAAATCTGAGGTCTCGAAATCAAATTCGTGGAAAATTACTTATGTCTTGAAAACTACGTTACTTCAGAGGGAGCCGTTTCTCGCAATGTTTTTACTATCAACAGCTCTCCATTACTCGTTACCAAGTAAGGTTTTGTGCTTATTTTTAGTAATTACCAATAGTGTCCACTGCCTGTAATATACATAATTATCAACATAACATTGTCGTCATGAATATTGTGCACAACCAATGCTATTACGTAATCGATGCGCCGTTAAACCAAGGGTGATGGAATTAAAATATTCTGTCTCGGTCAATGGTACATATAGGCTGGAAGGTGTTCAAGGATAGGACATTGGTTACTGGGTATTGGAATAGGCCCATCTGTTGGATACCACAACTCAATTAAATCACCTTCACTCCAATTCTTACTGCATTGTAGGCCTATTTCAAACCTTCACTCCAATTCTTACTGCATTGTAGGCATATTTTAAACAGACCAAGGCTGAGTAAAAAGATAGTGAACCAATTTCCAAGATGATATAAATAAACTTAAACTGATATAAACATACCTCAGCTGATCTAACGATCAACCCAAAATAAATGATCGAATAAGGATAAAACAAACCAGCATAGCAAACACTGTCATTTGTATCAAAGATGAGACGAGACGCAAACGGGTCACTAAACGCAAATAACTAGACAGTTAAGTCAATAAATGCTATCTTATCATGAACTATTTATTTTATGGAGGGACTGAAAATGGACCTCTAGACCCGCTATGTACAAGTGCTAAAAAGTTATGACGGTGGCGATAAATCAGAGTCAATTTTACAGAGATTCAACCTAATACAAAGAGAAAGGAATCGTCCTGAACCTGAAGCCCGGTCATGCGCACACAAAATGAATGTGGTAAAAAATAAGTGGGTAAAACAAGTTTTGGTTGAAAATACTACACGATTTATGTAAAAAATTGCTCAACTCAAATATTCAAATCCATGATAAAATGTCATGTTTACATAGAAAAGTGGTTACTTTCTTTAATGATTGTTTCAGTGAAGACCTGTGTGATTGTTGTTTCTGTGTGTGGCTGTTTCCGCAGCGAATGTTTCATAAGAGTTGCCTGATCGCATTAAACAATACAAAATGAACCGCAAGTTACGTCAGACTTAGTCTGGTGCCCGGTGACGTAGTTCCCCATAACGGAGGATGAACCGAACTTCCTCGATGTTTGAGGCGCGCTCCGGCTAAAAAAGCACTGCCACATTTCTAGCAAACAGAAAAGTAACCGAATCCTCTTAGAATACACAACCTGTCAATTCTCTCAAACGGAATGGACTCCCAAAACGCACAGGGAATCATACCTTTAGGTAGTGAAATTTTACGGCATATAAAACAAAACTAGACCCCTTTATCGGCAAGTTTCAGCGATGATTAATTGGTGCTATTTTATGAAGTAAACTAAGGTTTGGTTTTATATACTTCAGGTAAGAAACCTAAGGAGAATTCCCGGAGGTAACTGTTAGACTTTTTAACCAAACCCACGTTATGAGCTATGGTGTAGTAAAATGTATTTTGTTTACATTGCGATCCTTCCCAGGCGTGTACTTGGGTTAAAGGCACCGGACACTTTTCTGGTAACTGTCAAAAACCAGTCTTCCCACTTGGTGTATCCCAACAGATGCATCAAACATCAAACCTGTGAAAATTTTGACTCAGTTGGTCATCGAAGTTGCGTGAGAGAAAAGGAACGAAAAACACCCTTTATACAAAACTTACAGTATGCTTTTAGATGTATATGAAGGCACCAGTTGAATTCTTTCATTAATTGAGTGAGAAATCACCCCTTTCTCAAAAAGCTATGTTGCTTCAGAGGGAGCCGTTTCTCACAATGTTTTATACTATCAACAGCTCTCCATTGCTTGTTTCCAAGTAAGTTTTTGTGATGACAAATATTTTAAGTAATTACCAATAGTGTCCAGCGCCTTTAAGACGGTACTCTACAGAGGAACGCCGCATATAAAAAGGTGTGAACTAAACACCAGACTAACACGCGATTCTCAACAATTCGCTCAATGTATTAATACACACGACTGAGAGAAGGTCGAGGAAACGTTGACGATGACATAATAATGTAAAGTGGTTTTGATTTTATTATTGGCCAATATAAACATTTGTTTTAAACAATAATGAAAGGGTTGTTCTTATACTAAACTAAGATCAAACCACGAACCTTTCTCCATAACAACAGGCGTCGTTAAAATACGCGACATTTCCCCTTACTTTTATTGTTCGATAGTATAATTATGTCCACGATTTTATTTTTTACTCTAAAAGTTAATTTCGAGAAGAATCAATTCGAACATTTTTTTTCTTTGGTCATGTTTTTAGATTTAAATTTTTAAAGGTCATAATATAGTATGTACTGGATAATATATATATATATATATATATATATATATACATAATGAATAGGGTAGATGGCCTTATTAGCTTTCGATCCAAACCGGACCTTCTTCAGAACGGTAGTCTACCGAGGAACGCCGCATATAAAAAGGTGTGAACTAAACACCAGACTAACACGCGTATACATAATTATATAGCATTTAATGGTTGCTGTATTTCTAAAAACAGAGACAATTCTTCAATTCTTCATGCGTTGACACTTTCGCTACGGATTTTCGGCGATATCTCATTAGTAAGTGTCATTGTATCTCAAAGACCACGTTCTCAAAAACTGCGTTACTTCAGAGAGGGAGCCGTTTCTCACAAAAATATCAACAGCTCCCCATTACGCGTTAACAAGTAAGTTCTTACACTAACAACTATTCTGGGTAATTACCAAACGTGTCCAATGCCTTTCAGCATAAAAACCTGCAGATAATAAAAACCAAAGCACCGAGACGACAACGAAACAAAAACTGTCTAGAAAGCCTGAACTAGTTTCGGGGAGAACATTTTGAAGATCCACAGTCTACCTTTTCAGTACGGTTGATGCATGATGATTCCCTCTCCAGCCACACAACCAATCCCGGTAAATCATCACAAAGCGATAACATACGTCTCCATTGCGCTGGGAGGAGAGTTCAAGTCATTATATCACCTTGATATACTGTCTGCCTCAGAGTACAAATACCAAACGTCACAACCTTAAAAAGGTCAGATTTATTAGTTGGGTTTCGACGACAACAGAACCACAGCATATCCGTTAAAGGAACTCTAAATTATTGGTAATTAAACAATAATTGAAGCATAAAAACCCACTTTGGTATAGAGTAATGGAGAGCTGTTGATATCGTACAACATTATGGCAATTGAATTTAGACGTTGTACACCACTTACCAACCAAAATCACACATGCATAGCTATGGCATTATTTAATGCGACACAGAATTAATATTCTGACGTGTCAACCCTAATCAAAGTCTTTCTCGAAGGCTAAAACATTGTGCGTAGTGAAACTAGTAGTGACCTTTGAGAAACAAACAACAGATTTTAGGGCCGAAGCCTTTTATTAGACATTTGAAAGCACAGGGTGTTATTTCCTTTCATCATTCTCTTGCAACTTCGAGTGACCGATCGAGTCAAAATTTTCACAGATTTGTTATGTCATGCATGTTAAATTGGGATACACCAAATGAGAATACAGGTCTTCGACAATAACCCAAAGGTGTCCAGTGCCTTTAAGGAATGTCTCGCCACGATGAACTTGTAGAGTGAGCAGACTGAAGACTGAGCAAGACGTGGATCGTATCAGTTGCACGAATTTAATTTAAGACATAAGTAACATCAATATCCGCCGAAACATGAACAGAAAGAAACATATCTCACTTGAGTCGCGTCAGCTGGAGCAACATAGAGTGGATGAATTCAGCTCTTGTCACCGTATGGAGCAAGGATTATGTTAGTGAGGGTTGTTTAAGAGAGGTTGAAGTCTGTTCCAGGATTATGACTATGATATAGATGTTGTATCTTGTAAAAGAGAGGAGACTATTGGTAATTGCAAAGGCCAGTCGTCTCACTTGGTGTATCTCAACATATGCACAACGAAACAAACCTGTGAAAATTTGAGTTAAATCGGTCATCGAAGTTGTGAGATAATAATGAAAGAAAAAAACACTCTTGTCACACCAAGTTGTGTGCTTTCAGATGCTTGATTTCGGGACCTCAAAATCTTATTTTGAGGTCTCGAAGTCAAATTCGTGGAAAATTACTTGTTTCTTGAAAACTACGTCACCTCAGAGGGAGCCGTTTTCACAATGTTTTATAATAACCAACCTCTCTATCCAACTAGCAAAAATCAATATAGAAAGGTTTGCGGCAACACCATGTAATGACTATCTCTAATGAGTTGGGGTGGTTCTGAAAAGAACCGGTGATTTCAACTCGACGTTTCGATCAGTATGCTCTAGTTGTCTTCTGGAGAAAGCAAAAATCAACAATTTGTTGACCGGATTCGAACTGTATTCAGGCAAAACCTCAACTCCCAACGCTTCAAAAAGAACAACCATACAGTGCCCGACAACAAAAGGTGCAATAACTTACAACACCGCGTAACAATAACGCCCCAAAACATACAGAGATTTTTGATTCGCCACCTTTGACCTCGAGTCAAAGCGGTTGCGCAGTAGGGTGTACGGCGAACATGAACTTGAAGAAACAATGGCGACCGTGCATGCTGGCACCACGCAGTCTAGAGCTATAGCTGAGTGTAAAACGAAACCGTTCAGGCGAGACATGGAGTGTATAGGGGAAGCCCTTGCTGTGGTTGTATTGTAGATTCAATTCAACACGGACTTGTTACTGATAGGTTGTTCTACTCCTTGAAAAGCAAGAACGTAAAACTGAGTGTGGTTTACATATAACCTTGTGTTAATTGAGGAGAACAAATTGTGCTTGATAAATCAAATGATTGCAAATAATGCTTATTAGTAGTATTTCCTAAAGCTGACTTGAAGATAATGTGTGCATAATTATAGTAGACCAGAGGCTAGTAAATGCATTGGTGTGGTAAGCCACTTGGTCAATGTCAAATTACGGTTGGTCCATGAGGAAAAACTTGTCGGAAATCTGTGATGATACGTTTACATTACTTCCTTTAGTAAATATTTAATGTGTTAAACATTAAATTTAATGTGTTAAACAATATTTAATGTGTTAAACAAATTTTTTATAGACGAAGATAACATCATTATTAAGACGAAATCCGCCCAGAGAAAAAGATTTGTCCTCATAGCTTCGCAAACAATTCATTCACCACGAATCAGCACCGAACTAGTGGGCGGGGCTTAATTGGGTGATGTAGGGGGCACTGTCCGTGGTGATTGTCTTATTAATTGATTGGATTTTAATGATGTATTGATTGTTGACAGGGAAACCGATGTCCACATTGTTTTATTACATCTTTGTTTACGTTTGTATTTTCTTTGGACGGCCCATCCACTTCTAAATGTCCAGGGATTTAAGATAAATGAATATGTTAATAAATTAAGATTAAGTTCGTTTGCTTTCTAAGTTAACAGAGGGTAACGTCATAACCCTCACTTTGTGGCTAAAAAAATGCATAAGCATGCATGGCTAAATGCGAGTACAGCACTTTGATTTAAAGACACTGGACACTATTGGGAGTATTGGTACATGTCAAAGACCAGTCTTCTCACTTGGTGTATCTCAACATATGCATAAAGTAACAAACCTGTAAAGATTTTGAGCTCAACGGTCGTCGAAGTTGCGAGATATTAATGAAAGAAACAAACACCCTTGTCGCACCATGGTCACACGAAGTTGTGTGCTTTCTGATGCTTGATTTCGAGGCCTGAAATTATAAATATGAGGTCTCGAAATCAAACTCGTGGAAAATTACTTCTTTCTCGAAAACTACGTCTCACTTCAGAGGTAGCTGTTTCTTAAAATCTTTTATACTATCAACTTCTCCTCATTTCTCGTCACCAAGTAAGGTTATATTTATGTTCTGAGTGATTACCAATAGTGTCCACTGCCTTTAACACACAGTAATAGCTTATGAGACTGTTTCAATTTAAGTATTGGTACAGCATACTCAACAGCTGTCCATTTTCACGTAGATGCCTCCCTCATACCAAGTAATAATAACAGCACACACACAAAACAAAATAATTTTGTTGTGTTTTGTGCCCAATATCTAAAGCATTCCCCGAAGCAAGAGGTTTTTTGGTTTTTAGTTCATTCTCTCTCTCTCGAACATGATAATAAATGCCACGCTCTGCAAGCGGTGACTTCTCAATTACGGGTATTAACAATCAAGTCATTTCCGCTACCGTTTGGGACGAGATGGCGTACCGGGGACAAAGTGCGATCCGGCACCCTCGGCACTGCCCGTCCGCGCCTCGCTTGATCCCTTCGCGTCGCGCCGCATTTCCTGCGGCGGGGGGACCTTCCGAGCTCGAAGAAACTGTTGCAGAGATCAGGAGCTGCGCGCACCAAAAAACAACCCAAGCCGATCGTTCATCATTAACGTCTCAGGATCGTGAACGTGTTTGGTTACCGAATCGCAATCTTGTCAATGATGAAACAACACAAAAAAAAACCCGCTGGTTTTCGGGAGTAGGAAACTTAAGATTTGTTTTGAGTCGGCGAGACAGTGCTGTCTCAGTGTACAAAAAAAAACCGACTGTCTACTGTATGCCCGGTACTTAAGTACGTTAGTAGAGTGAACGCTGCGAGATAAATAAATTACTCGTATTACGGTAATTGTTACACCGCATTAGCACTTTATATATCCCGACTATTGAAGGTGTATATACATTTGTACTTGGGCTCTCTGCAGCTATTGTATCCGCTATCTGCTTGTTGTAAACCGGGCTTCTTCGTCTTAATTGCATCTGTCTCTTTGTCTGTCTTTGCTTTGCCATGCTGCTCTAAAACTAGCGCTATGGCCAACGCACTATCGGGTAACACGGTTTTCTTGAAGTAAACGGTATAGGCTTATTATATACGCAGGTCTGGCTACATTCAGCAATATAATGTTCAGTTGCGAAATGTTACTTGTTGCCAACCCGTTAAACAGTTACACCACCACCACCACAACGACAACAACACTTTTTTTTTCTTTTTCTGAGTAACAACTGTGCTCTAAACCTATCCAGTTCTCTAGGCTATAGAGGTATACTAAAACAAAACTGGAACATAAATTTAAAGACAGCACAGTTTGTTCCTCAGACCCGGGCAAGTTTCATAAAGCGTGGATAAAGTGATCTATTTCTAGCACATTTTTTTCTTCTTCTTTCAAACTGTTTCTCAAAAGCAAGCCAAGAAGCACTCTAACCTCTCGGTTGTTTTACCAAGCAGACGCAGGTGACAAAATTACTCGGAGCGTTTAAAGACACTGAACACTATTAGTAATTGTCAAAGACCAGTCTCTCACTTGCTGTATCTCAACATATGCATAAAGTAACAAACCTGTGAAAATTTCAGCTCAATCGGTCATCGAAGTTGCCCCATTACTCGTTACCAAGTAAGTTTTTATGCTAATTTATTTGTTGTTGTAATTAACAATAATGTCCACTGCCTTTAATAATAATCATTGTCTATTGGACCTGAAACATCCCTAAAACATGATATTTTTTTTTGCCGAGTGCATAATTTACTAATAACTCGTACCAGCAATCCCATGCTACCGCTACCTACCAATTTACACCGGTGTTCAGTAGTTTATATGTCTTGCCCAGCGACACTGTTGCCGTGACAGCGATTCGAACCCACCGACACAAGTAGGAGGAACCCCAAAAGAGAGCGACAACCTAAGACATGTATAGACAAGGTGAAGGGATGGACGGACTGAACTTGGAGCAACATTGTGCACTGAAGACCGAGAGTTATGGAATAAGTGTGTTGTTGGCGCAATCTCTTCTAGGTAGGATAGTATTATACTTACTGGATTTAACCACATAAAAGGGTCTATGTACTTGTCGTAGGACATACAACACAAAGTCCACAGATTTACATTAAACTTACACAGTTGGAAGATAATGATGGTAGAAAGCTTCCCTGTAAATCTTACTTGCTGAGGTGCTGTAGTTTTTGAGGAATGAGTAAAACAATGTTATGGAAATAATTTTCAATGTCATGAAAATTATTTTCGTCTCAATTGTCGCGATCATGAGACAAACATTATTTTAGCATGTTTAAACGCATTTTCATGACATTGTTTTACTCATTTCTAAAAAAAAAGATACATATTTTAAGGTACACCTCTACTATCATTATCTTTAAACGGTGTAAGTTCGATGCAAATCTGTTGACATTGTGTTTTGTGTTACAAAAAGTCCTTTAAACCGTGCGGCCGTGGTATACGCTACAAACCACACCGTTTTGCTTCAAACAATCAGTAATGTTTTCGTCTAGCCTCTCTACAGAAGTCCTACAATGAGACAAGTGAAATGAACTAAAGATCACATTGCCCTAATTATTCCCAAATCTGATGTCACAGTCGCAACCACCACCAATCAGTCATCGTCAATTTATTAATTAATCAATCATGAATGAATTACATACTTTATCTCAATAACAAATTAATATTTCAGGAAAATATGGCTCTACAACCATGCCAATATAAATTGCCCAATCATGCGTGACGTGCCACCATCCGATTATTAAATTATAAGTGCGCGTTGGTTAAGACGCTCTGTGAGTTTTGGGTGCTACGCATCAGTTTGCCCTAAAATACTACAGTTTTAATAAGACGTCTGTAAATCAACCAGCTCTCCGAATGAAATCACACATGTCCCTAATGTCGATTGGGGTTTATAGCTTTAGCATTCTAGATTCTAAATCTTGGGGTTTACTTTGTGACAAGAGGGTGTCTCAGCCATGCCCCCCCTCCCCCTTAGCAAGGTACATGGAAGACCAACAATGACATGCATCGTTGACTACTCAAGTAGCGTACGGGTTCGCTAATATTGCTTTTCAATGAGCAATCGAGAAACCCCTTCCAAACCGCTGGACCATGACATGACAGGGTGCCATCTGCCTTTACAGCTTCATCAATTTTTTTTTTCTTTCTGTACTCTCTGATTTTTTTTTTTGTCCTGAGGAAACCGGTTTGTTTGACATTACGTCTCGCTGCGCAGAGCACAACTAATAAGTTTTGCTTGGGAGCCTTTTTTCAAACATACCCCATTACACCAACCAAGAATACAATAATATCAAGTAAACTCGATCGTGGGCACGTAACGGTTCGTTACCGCAGTTATTGCCTACCGCCCCAATATATATACACACGTCTATATAGAGATGTCATATGCACATGCTACGCTTCATGCTTCCGCGATTACCAAGAAAAAAATAAATGACATTTGAGTCAATAAATTAAATTAAAAATCGTGCGGGAAAATTGACTTTGGACGGCGGAAAAGTTGTCAGTAAATAAATAATGCTAAAAACAAATGTGTGACGTCTAGGAGTAATGCTCGCATATTATTTCACTCACAAAATAAAATCATTTTTATTTGTTATACAGTGAAAAAAATGTTGAGGCTGTCATAAAATAATCACTTTAATTCGCTTGCTGTTTTGGGTTTTACGCCTTGAATAAAAAACAATTGTGTATTTTACGAGATACGGTACATAGGTCCATGTTGTACACAACCCCAGCACGACTCACAGCACGATGTGAATAAAACGGGGATAGAGCAAAAACGACACTTTCAGCTTGGCGTGTGTTTTTTTAAGTTGATATTATCTAAATCCCGCTGAGTTGCTTTCAAAGGATAAAGTTGTGTGCCTATAAAATGTATTAGAATGCCACGACAGATTCAATTTTACTCGGTTTTATAAGGTTTAATAAATTACTGAAGTATTTTATTGTGACGAAATTACTCGATTCCCGAATGCTAGATATTTTTAATCACCATTTCTGCCGTCATTGGCTGCACGTATACACAGTGTGACATCATATGCATTCAGAACTAATAGTTCGATAATTTATTCAAACTGTCAAAGCATTACTCACTTAACGGGAGTGAAACCTTTAACAATTAATGGCGAAAGCATTAATTAAGAACTGCAGCTGTTGATAATTTTGAGTAAGAAATTCCATTCAAACGAGTGGTTTTATAGAGAGAGGGAAAACACATTTTACAAGAAAGCCCTTTCAAAAAGCGCAAAGCTGCGTTTCGGAAGACTTGCAGTTGGTAATTACTCAAAAGAAGTATTAGCATAAAACCTTACTTGGTACATGAGTAATGGAGAGAGGTTGATAGTATAAAATATTGTGAGACATGGCTCCCTCTGAAGTGGCGTAGTTTTCGAGAAAGAAGTAACTTTACACGAATTTGATTTACCTCAGAATTAGATTTTGAGGTCTCGAAATCAAGCATCTGAAAGCACACATCTTCGTGTGACAATGGTGTTTTTTCTTCCATTATTATCTCGCAACATCGACGAACAATTGAGCTAAAATGTTCACAGGTTTGTCATTTTATGCATATATTGAGACACACCAAGTGAGAAGACTGGTCTTTGACAATTACCAAAAGTGTCCAGTGTCTTTAAACACAGCACAAAAAAGGTGATTAAAATAATAAATGTTTTACACTATCCATATGAAGAAATCATACCACTAGCAGCGAAAGTTTCACCTGCACTACCAAATGGCATCCAATCACTCTAAAGAGATGTTATAAATCGTATTGAAACATTCCGTTCATGTATTTCCGGCACTCCGGGCGGTTTCGCAACATAACACATCACTGTGAATGCCGAATCTCGAGTACAGCATTTGTTTGAAACTGACATGCAACCCCTTTACAGATTTGCCAAGTATAAAAGGTGGGGTCATGTTTGGAAGAATTTGCATTCATTCCGACCACCATTAAAGTCAAAATCTTTAATAAAATCTAACCCCTGGTCTAAACTTTGAACAAAACAGGCATTTATAGAGCGCTCTAACACAGGATACCACAGCGCTTACAAGAGAACAAGAAGTGAATAAATGAAGGCACGAAAGGGAAGTCAGTTAGTCCATAGCAATCAACTATTGAACAGGAAAGTTTTAAGATGTTTCTTGAAAACTTCAAGTGACTCAGCTGAGCGAGTTTGATGATGGAGACGGTTCCCAAATGCGTGGGGCATGTGTGTGTGTGTGTAAAAAGCACGATCCCTAGTAGCAGGATGTACTTTTGGAACTGCCAAGGGTTTGAAAGGACAACATGAAACCGGGAACAATGAATTATGAATGTTTTGAAACTATAAGGAACTAACATTGTCACAAGGCAAACATGAGAAAGTTAAGCCCACTGGAAGACAGTAAAATATCAAACTACACCAAGGAAGCTTTACTGCAACAATGTTTTTGAATTAGTAAGCGTACGGGGTTGGTGGTGGGTAGGGGCGTATCAACTTGTTTCAGTAGCACGACTCACGAAGTTCCGTAATCATGAACTGAAATATACTGTATACACCTTCCTCATATACTTTTCAAAAGCCGGACTAGGGCAATAGAAAGTTGTGTTATCACCTGGAAAAACATTGATCACCTTTAAAAAAAATAAAAAAATAAATAAATAAATAAAAATGGGCCTAAATTTCTGCTCACAAGATAAGTCTTCAGCGCGTGAAACACGTACTTAAATGGGAGTCACAAACTTACACATACGCGTTAAAGGCATGCTGGACACGTTTGATTTGGTGTTTTCCAACACATTCATTAGTGGCCTAGAAATGCAATAAATAACAAGTTTGTGAAAACTTGAGCTCAATATTGGTCATCGAAGTTGCAAGAATATATCGAAATAAAAAACACGCTTGTTGCACAAGTGTGCTTTCTAACGCTCAGAAAGGCTTCAGTCCTGAAGTCTTTTTAAGGTTTAAACATCATGGTGAAAATTTACCTCTTTCTTTCAAGAACTATGTCACTTCAGAGGGAGCCGTTTCTCACTATGTTTCATACTATCAACAGCTCTCCATTGCTTGTTAACAAGTAAGTTTTTTTTATGTTATATATTTTAAATATTTACCAAACGTCTCCAGTGTCTTTAAGCAATGCCGTCAAGTGCAGTGTTCGTAAGGCACTTTAGAGTGTAAAAAAAGGAGTCGGCCAGTTTGATAAAAAGAAGAAGACAAAAAGACAATTTTAACAATTTCAATTTACAAGTTCCCAGCACAACGCAAACCAATCTAGACACGACTCATACAAATAATTAAGTAAGATTGTGTAAACTAATCGGTATCAGTTTTATCGTGATCTTTAATAATTTTAACTTTAGTGACATACTACAATCTGTTTGCGAACAAGGACAAATTTATGATAAAATCCAAAGGGTATACATAATGGCGAACTGAACATTTAATTCAGCATGATCAATAAAATGCTTTGTTCTTATTTACCCCGCTAATTACTGTTTAAGAACTTTACACTGTTCGGCATGAAACAAGAAGATAACTATAAAAAAAAAAATAAGACGAAGTTTAGAGCTGATTGAATGATTAGATTTACCCTCGACACCATTCTTCCCAAACCTATAAGCTTTCTTGAAGACAGTGAACCTTTGGTAATTGTCAAAGACCAGTATTCTCACTTGGTGTATCCCAACATATGCATATAATAACAAATCTGTGCAAATTTTGACTCAATAGTTCATCGAATTTGCAAGAGAATAATGCACGAAAAAACACCCTTGTTAAATTCGTGTGCTTTCAAATTCCGGAAAAAAAAACTCCAGACCTGGAGTATTATATCAGATTCAAAATTGTGTGAGAAATCTTTGTCAAAAATCCCATCGCTTCAATGGGAGCAGTTTCTCACAATAAGTTATACTACCAACAGCTCTCCCGTTGCTCATTACCAAGTAATTTACGCTAATAACTCGTTTGAATAATAACAAATAGTTTCCAGTGCCATTAAGAAAGAAACCCTTGATTCAACAGGCATAATCATGCCAATCTACTGTTTCCTTACAAACGTGTTCTTCGGTTAAAGAAACTGGACACTATTGGTAAATGTCAAAGACCAGTCTTCTCGCTTGTTGTATCTCAACGTATCCATAAAATAACAAACATGTGAAAATTTGAGCTCAATCGGTCGTCGTAGTTGCGAGACAATAATGAAAGAAAAACACCATGGTCACACGGAGTTGTGTGCTTTTCAATGCTTGATTTCGAGACCTCAAATTCTAAATCTGAGGCCTCGAAATCAAATTCGTGGAAACCTACCTCTTTCTCGAAAACTACGTCACTTCAGAGGGAGCCGTTTCCTCACAAAGTTTTATACTACCAACATTTATACCCATTACTCGTTACCAAGTCGGGTTTTATGCTGATAGTTTTTTTGAGTAATTACCAATAGTGTCCACTGCCTTTTAATTTTAACGCCGGTAAAAAATTGTTTGAAAAGTGTGCTTATGGGATGGGTTCTTCGTTTATATTGGGAAGATTTTGTGTCTGCCTAATGGACTTTTCACACAATACACTTTTTACAGACAACTTGGAGGCAACCAACTACAGTGCATGCTACAGGACTACTTCATCAGTAGAAAATGAGTAATATTTTAATAACTGACTTACGATTTCCAAGTGTAGTATGCGAGTATTCAATTGTGAATGGATTCTCTTCATGAATTGTCTAGATCTTAATGCATGTAAATTGCCTTATGTGACATGACCCTACAAGATTCAAGTTTTTATTATAAATAATTTATAATTGTCTTGGGGAAAATGTGAACATCTGCATATATCTATTATTACACACAGTGACCAAAGATCCATCTATTTTCCGAAAGTATATTTTTCAAGTCACATTGAGTTCATCTTCAGGTTTGTTTCTTTCGGAAAGGGGAAACATGATTCACCATGTGGAACATCTACATCTCTTTTGAATGTAAACGACAATTAGACATTGGTATACATTTTCGACTGACCATTTTATTTAGTTTTTACGACAAAACAAAACATGAATTCGACTCACAAAATGAACATCGAATCATAATAACGGTACATAACACTTTCAGAAATTAAACAGTTTTTCATTTTCGATATTTGATTTGTTTGTGTAATTGCATTCCCAAACATTGTAAATGTCCCGAAAAGGTCATGACAATAGTGGTCTCACTCCTTAATCGGTGCCTTAACACCTTTCACGACCTACACCATCGTGTAACCCAACCGAGAATACAACATTCTTGCCGTTCAGGTTTTGAAAAAATGTCTTAAAATGGTAATCCATAAAAAAATATTATCCTTACTGACTTGGTAAATATTCAACGTGAACCCCCCTTTCCCCACGAAACATGTACAGTACTTGACGAAAACGTGATACAGTTGAAACCAACGTTTAGTAAGAGCAACGATTAATAGGTTCAACAATTCTCACAATTGTATCCTACAATATCAAATTGAAATGGCATTTTTTGGTTTGATGAGCTTTATTCTAATTATAACTAGGAGCAAGTTATAAACCAATTCTAAAAATGCCCGAAAAGATTATAAAAAGTTAGTTTAATAGTTATTTTAATCACTTTTATTTTCTACCAATTCGTTGCATGTTTCTGGAGGTTACTTTGAAATCATTCACCCGATATTCAAGAAAGACGTTCCCTCACATATACGAGTTAGATTTAAAGGCACCAGACACCTTTTGGTAATTGTCAAAGACCAATATTCACACTTGTTTTCCCCCAACATATTCATAGAGTAAAAACAAAAACCCATGTCGCCAAAACATTGACAAAGACTTCATGCCTGAAGTCTTTCAACATTTGAGTGGACATTTCCTCTAATTACTTTACTACAGAGGGAGCCGGTTCTAACAATGGTTTATACTATCAATATATCTCCATTACTCGTTACCAATAATTTGTTTTTATAGTAATTTCCAATAGTACCAAGTGCCTTTAATAAAGGGTTTGCATGATTGGTAGAACTGACGACATAGTCGCAGACAGTACTCATTCTTTGGTAATTGTCAAAGACCAGTCTCCTCACTAGGTGAATCTCAACATAACGCATAAAATAACAGACCTGTGACAATTTGAGCTCAGTATTTTTCGTCGAAGTTGCGAGATAATAATGAAAGAAAAACACCCTTGTCACACGAAGTTTGCGTGCTTTCAGATGATCGCTTTCGATACCTCAAAACCTAATTCTGAGGTCTCATATCAAATTCGTGGAAAATTACTTATTTCTTGAAAACTACGTTACTTCAGAGGGAGCCGTTTCTCACAGTGTTTTATACTATCAACAGCTCCCCATAACTCGTTATCAACTAAGGTTTATGCGAAGAATTATTTGAGTAATTACCAACAGTGTCCACTGCCTTTAAATGAAATAACAAACCTGTAAAATATTTGGCTAAATCAATGTGTGAGTTGAGAGATAAATAGTGAAAAAACATGCAGAATTTCCAGCATGCAAACACGTTGCCCTTAAATTTGGTTGTGACAACCGAAATCAGCTGTTGCGTTTGTTTCGGTGTTCAAAATACATTTGTTTCTCGAATATGGCTTCATTTTAAAGGGAAACATTTCAAGCAAAAATTGGTTATAGTATGAACATCATCATCAATAAGCTTTCAGAAAAAACATTGATGGTTTTGTTCTAATCCTTAACAATCATGTACAGCCTTAAAGGCAGTGGGCACTATCGGTAATTACTCAAAATAATGACTAGAATAAAACCTTAACTGGTAACGAGTAATGGGGAGAGGTTGATAGTATAAAACATTGTGAGAAACGGCTTCCTCTGAAGTGACGTAGTTTTCGGGAAGGAAGCAAATTTCCACGAATTTGATTTCGAGACTTCAGATTTATAATTCGATGTCTCGAAATCAAGCATCTGAAAGCACACAACTTCGTGTGATAATGGTGTTTTTCTTTCATAATTATCTCGCAACTTTGGTGACCGATTGAGCTCAAATTTACACAGGTTTACTATTTTATGCATATGTTGAGATACATCAAATGAGAAGACCGGTCTTTGACAATTACCAATACTGTCCCGTGTCTTTAAAAGAAAGTGTATCATTGCTCAACGATGAATAGTTTTTGATATACATTTGAATGAGATTCGGAAACGGAACCGAACGAGGACAACATAACAAATTAAGGAAACATAACGAGAAGAGAATAAATCTAAATTCTAAATGATCACTCAAATGGTTTCAGTATTAAGGCAACAACAACATTGATCATGTTACCCCAAAATACTGATTGTCACGTGACAACCAATTGAGGTGATATCGGTGGGAAAATCAATCAAAACTAAACTTTTTTGGCTCAAAATAAAATAATACAAACTTATCCGGTCGAAATAATAAAACTCCGTTAAGTCAAATGTAGTTTACAGTATATACAGCTATTTTTTGTTGAAATTAGAATTATTTACAATTTCTTCGTCAAATATACAAGAGAGAAAGTTAGATTGGTGGAAACAATGCTTCAAATCCTATACAATGCATGCCTTATAGCAGATCCCCGTTGCCATGGATACCGATCACCATAGTTTTTGGCGAAATCAGTTTGCATCACGCGCGCTTTCAGATAATATATATTTTTTTAAATTTGTTTTATGTAAATTGTTATAAGCTTTCCAATATGCCCTATTCGACAACCATTAGATTTCGAGCGCGTAATGTTTATTTTGAAACAATTGGAATAACAATTGTTCAAGTTTTACACTATCTTCTAACTTGAAACAAGTACAGTTTGTAATTGAAAGTTATCCTTTCTTCTGTTTGTTTTTCTTCTCTAGTTTCTGCTACAACAGTTCACCTTTGCCTTTCGTAGCGGCATATCAGAAAGCAAACGCTATCAAAGTTAACGACGCAGTACCTGATCGCAATTTAACAATTGAAATAATTCAACCATCTCAACCATAGCAAATTTTCTTGTTATTTCGAATGCTTCCCACTTTCTTCCAGTTGACTTTGTTGTCAATAATGTTTATCGGCAGTTTGTCATCAGCTTCATTTAGTTGTTACACAAATTGTGCAATTATGTTTCTAAAAACGTTTTCCAAGGCAAATTGATGTTTAAACGCTCTGAAAGAAAAACATCCACTTGAGCCGCCTTAAGTTTAGCTACACAGTAAACCGACAAAACACACGGTCACTTAAGATATACGTTTAGAAATATTAGTTTTTTTCTGTAAAACGTGACGGGGAAACTAGCAGAGCGAAGGCGATGTTTAAGGCACTGGACACGTTTGGTAATTGTCAACGAGAACAGTGTTCTCACTTGGTGTATCTCAACATAATACATACAATAACAAACCCGTGAAAATTTGGACTCAAAAAATGCGTTGCTTCAGAAGGTGCCGTTTCTCAGAATGTTTGATAATATCAACAGCTCAACATTGCTCGTTACCAAGTAAGCTACTATAATAATAACTATTTTGAATAAATACCGATAGTGTCCAGTGCCTTTAAGACTCTTGTTTTTAAATGACGAGTTGGGTGAACACACGTTTTCATCTTCTCTTCACTACAACGTAAAGGCAATTGCAAAAAAGACAAGCCTTAAAAAAAAAAAACAATAAAATTGAAATTTGTTTTAAAAGTAAAAGTTACACTTTTATGTACACACCTTTCAAAAGGTGCTCCGTATACACAGTTTGGTCCCTCCATTTTAAAACTCAGCACAATCACCTAACCAGGAATCCTGTTCAAGTCAAGTATTTTGAATAATATACACAGAGAGTCGAATGTCTTGAAATCAGACAATTAAAGGATGGTTATACTAGCGTAGGTCTATTGCACTTTGAAGAGAACGTACCGAGTGGCACAACGGGCATCGCCCCGAGCCCGTGAACGGCCGGTTTGATCGGTAGGGGAAACGCCGGTGTCTGTGGAAACGACGGTGGTAGAATTGTCCGACAGTGTGCCGTGTACTCGCTCAGGTAGGCCCGCTCTTCCGGGGAGAGGGGTGCCACACAGCGCCCCGCACTCGAAGTCCAAACCCTGCTGCTCGTAAAAGTCGGACTCGGAACAGTCGCGGTGTTAACACTGGTCGCTGACGACTGGACTGACGTGACTGCTTTGACGTTCTGTAGTGGTGGTGGTGGCCCGGATTTGGGTTTGAAGTCCGGTGATATAATGTTCTCGATGGTGAAAGCTTGTTTAAGTGTGGTGGGGCTGGTGGCCGACGAGACGAGGCCGTGTTTTGACGGGTATGTACCGGTGGGGGATGCCGAGCTGGCGGTACAACAAGTCATGCCCATGCTGGGCATGGGAACCGAGTACGGCGAGAGGGAACCGAGTGCAGCGAACGGTGGCAGTCCAATCTTCGCCTGCTCCTGGAATATCTTCGCCGAGTCAATCTGCTTAATCTGTAGATTGTGATCAATGGCGGTGATCCTGGGCGATTTGAATCTCTTCCGACGTCTCAAGAAGCTGCCGTTCTCGAACATGTCGGCGCTGAGCGGGTGAAGGGCCCAGTAGCTGCCCTTTCCCGGGCGGTCTGGACGGCGGGGTATCTTGATGAAACAGTCATTAAAGGAGAGATTATGCCGTAGAGAGTTCTGCCATCGCTGCGTGTTCTTCCGGTAGTACGGGAACCGGTCCATGATAAACTTGTAGATGTCGCTCAGTGGGAGCATCTTCTCGCCGGAGTTCTGGATCGCCATTGCCGTAAGCGAGATGTACGAGTAGGGTGGCTTGGCGTCGCTGTACGTGCTCCGAGCCGGTCGAGGCATGGTGATGGAGGAGTCAAGAACTCTTCAGAGCAAACAACAACCACAGAAAAGTCAAAATTGCAATCACCCGCAAATGCAACTCAGAGATCCAAATATAAACAACAATCGTGTTATTTACACTTGTGCTGTGATGAGTTTTGTTGATAATCTGCAAAGCTCAGCAACAAAAACTAAATGGCCGACCTGACTTGAAACTGAATAACTTGCAAAATGTGCGTTTTTTCTTCTCCTTGATGCTGAGCGTGTGAGTTAAAATGATCAAATAGGTTCATTTCTGGTGTGGTGAAAAAAAACTCCTGCTAGTAAAAGTTCAGTCCGTCGATTCCTGGCACTGACGAGGGATAGAACATGACAGTAGCCCCTGTCATCCACTTCTTGCCGATTTCAATTTGAGAGGACGGCTTGGGGTGATCCAGCACTTAACCAACCCGGTCGGCCAGGTATAAGCAGCAGGGGCCACGGACGAGAAAAAAAAATCCACGGCTTGACAACAAAAAATGAAGCAAAGGATACTGTACCAATCGCAATGGCCGAGACGACATCACGGGTGTAGGCCCACCGATGTAGGCGGGCGCGCTTGTGTTGATAAAGCAACTTGGCTCCCCGTTGTGTGTTCGGCTGCGCACAGACACACACTCACACAGGCTAAGGTGTCAATCAGAGGCCGGGGCAATTGTGGGCGGGGTTCGCGGCCGCAGCGACTCTCTTGGGCCGATGTGCAACAACGCAGCAGCGATCTTATTAGCTCTGCACACCTTGGGAACAATAAACGGTCAACAAGCCGGTGTGATTGTCAACACCACAACAACTAGTCAAGTAGCGGGGGCAGCTCCCTGCACACTGCAGCTAAACATGCCAACGCTAACGATCACTGACTTTTAGTTTCCATTCACAAACAACACTTCAAGAAGAAACTGGCCATAGACTTTGGCAATTGATTCGAGACGACGTACGGTGTTATTTAATTGTTCAATTTTGTACACACGCCACTCCCAATCAGTCAAATTAGTTTTTATCCAAAACAGGCCCCCGCACTCTGTCTCTCGTTTTTCCCAGTTTTATATCAATAAATCAATAAATACCGTTGAAACTTGAGCTTTTTATATAAAACAGTTTGTCAAAGTTTATGGAAAGGCTTCGATGAAATCCGGTTTTTTAATTAGGACCTTGACGAATCAGTTAAGATCTCGCAAAGACTGGATACTGTGTCCCCCAACCCTAGATTATATGACCCGAAATGATTATATTATATTTTGTTTATAAGTCATGTGTTTTTAAATTTATTTTGAGAAAAAAAGAATTTTGTTGCCAAGTGCTCAACAACCAAAAAGACCTACAGTGTAATGCACCCAAACAGTTAATGTTTTAGTATTTTGAACCTTCATTTTGTTATCGCCCGTTGCAAAGAAGTGTTGATCCATTACTGTTTTAAAGGGATATTGTGCAAAGTAAAAGTTTGAAATATTATCAATGTTAATTAACAGTGTCCAATGTTGATGTTGACCAATATTATGAAGAGTGTCAACCATTTACTTTGACCAACAATGTATAGTGTCCAATGGTGACGTTGACCAATACTGAACAATGTCCAATATTGACGTTGACCAATAATGTAAAGTGTCCAATGTTGACGTTGACCAATACTAAACAATGTCAAATTAGAGACGTTGACCAATAATGTATAGTGTCCAATGTTGATGTTGACCAATAATGAACAGTGTCCACTGTTGACGTTGACCAATAATGAACAATGTCCAATATTGACGTTGACCAATAATGTATAGTGTCCAATGTTGACGTTGACCAATACTGAACAATGTCCAGTATTGAAGTTGACCAGTAATTAAACAGTATCCAATAAATATTGATATTGACCTATGATGAACAGTGTCCAATATTGACGTTGGCCAATAGTGAACAGTGTCTAATATTGAGGTTGACCAATAATTTATATTGTCCTATGTTGACGTTGACCAATAATGAACAATGTCCAATAATGACATTGGCCAATAGTGAACAGCGTCAAACATTGACGTTGACCAATATCAAATAGTGTCCAATGTTGATGTTATTCAATACAATATAATTTCCTCCAAAATGACTGAAACGGGGTATCAACTGCCAACACTGGATCTGACCCCTCTCAATATAGTACGCATGCGTAATAACCACGTTGTTGCTTCTCAGTTGTCTACACATGAACACATTCTCTAGTTTTAATCACGAAAACAAAGCAGGCGATACGCATCAAGTGATATAAAATTAAAGTGTGCTTACTCAATTTGTTAATGAAAAGAAAAATGAAAGAAAAGAAAGCTACTTCACGTGAAAGGGGTAGGTGAAATGGTCTCTATGTTTGGAAATGGGTAAGACAAATTATAATACTTAACAGAACGGGTCAAGACACATTTTGTGCTTGGTATGAAGGTTCGGACCTAGTTATAAACGTTACTGGACACAAGGTTTTGACATAAAAGTGTCATGGAAATTGCTTTGGCATTGTTGGTACAATTGGTCAACCACATTGCATTCAGGACATAATTGGTCCAAGATAAAGTCACAGCAGACGTACACATTCACGAGTTGGACGTTATTGTCTTAAATACACTGGAAACTATTAGTAGTTGTCGAAGACAAGTCTTCTCACTTGCTGTATCTCAACATATGCTCAAATTAACAAACCTGTGAAAATTTTAGCTCAATTGGTCGTCGAAGTTGCGAGATAATAATGGAAGAAAAAAACACCCTTGTCACACGGAGCTTGTTCTTGATTTCGAGACCTCAAAATCTATTTCTGAGTCTCGAAATCATTTCGTGGAAAATAACTTCTTTCTCAAAAACTACGTCACTTCAGAAGGAGCCGTTTTATCACAAAGTTTTATACTATCAACTTCTCCTCATTACTCGTTACCAAGTAAGGTTTTATGCAAACAATTATTTTGAGTAATTACCAATAGTGTCCAGGGCCTTTAAATATGAATTATAGATGACGTCAAACCACCGTTTCAGTTGTCATTCTTCACGTGAGGTTAAACAACGAGAGGATACGCAATTTACGTATACGGTCACAAACATTACCGGAATTGCTACAATTCGCGACCGGACCCTTATGTTCGTAAATATGCACGTTTTTATTTACGTCAAATTACAGTTTCGGTTGTAACTCATTGCGTGAGGTTGTACAATGTGAAGATACACACGTTACGTATTATTACGGTTCAGTGCCTCTAACTAAGCCTGGTTTATGCGGTACGAGATTTGACGTCCCTTGGCTTTTTCGTAATGAATGTTTCGCAGGAGTTCAGCCACATGGCAACTGATGCGAATATTATTCTTTGGATTTTTGTGACGTCAAAATTTGTATATTCGCATTCACAGGAAGTATGAACCGGGTTTCTAGCCAATTGTTCATTTTCATTCATTACGTACTAATAAATTTACCCCCAAAATGACAATAATAAACTTTGTCAGTCACAACTGACTTTCCCGACAAAAGCAGTTAAAGACACACACAAGACAAAATAACAAAACCATGAACCCGTCATACAAGCTTATGGAGATGTGGCCGAGTTTACTAATGCGTGGAACGGTCAATTACGCGGGGAAAAAAACAGCAAACAGTGGGCTTCCCAAAAGCGCGCCAAACCATGATGGATGGTACTATAGACGTAAGTCCCCTCTTGAAGCATCATGACAAATTGGGCGGTTAAACACATCATGGACCGGATGAATTAGGACTCGTTCCCTGATTCATCGTGGTAATTAATAATATATGATTATGTGCAAGCTTTTGTCCGCATTGTTGTTATTGAAGGGGGTGGTGTTGATGGTGGTGGGGGCTCTCTGCGCTAGCTTTAAAGAGGCACGACTGCCATTTCTACTATTCTTTAAACAAAGTTTACAAATGTCTCTTTATAGTTGAAGCTGACTGACTACCCTTTAATTTCTAAATGAAGTCGTTAAATTTTCTATTATGTGATCAAATCACGATAATCACGATCAATATTGGCAGGCTCACAGTGACGCAATTATATTTCAAACTGAACTTCATTTCTGCTGACAGGTTTTGAAGTGTCTGAGCTGCTACAAGCGTTTTACATGCTGAAACATCCGGGTCAGAATTGACCCGGATTACGTCAGTCTCTTTTCGCCTGACCCATTTATGGGTCAATTTGACCCGGAATCTTTATCATGATCTAGAAATGTGCTTAACTGGACGCAAAATCTAAGTTTAAAATCCAATGTCAGCCTGACCCAGAAAAGGGTCAGGACCAGGGGACCCGGATTGAGTAAAATTCTGACCAGGATTTTGTCTTCTTCTTTAGAGTGTACTAATGTGTTTTACGTTGGGAAATTATATGCTTCATGTTGGGAAACACAAAGTGAGAACACTGGTCTCTGACAACTAACAGAGTTTCCAGTGCCAGCACACCGGTAAGTACGAAAGGACCGGGCTCAATAAATTAAACTACATTCTTCATACGAAGCTAAAAGAACATGGCGATAGTCTGAATAGGATGTTTTTGTGATCATAATTGAGAAACGAGGGCCTCAAATGATTAGCCAAGCTTGAGGGTTAACCAAGACGTGATTGAAATTATGACACATTATTGTGGGCTAGATAGTTGATCCCCCTGTGTAGGTACAAGGCTACATCATACACACCCACATAGAGGGACTAACGACTTCACTTTTTAATTCTTCCTGAAACAATAACAGATACTGCCAAATCAGTCTCCGTTTTAAAGGCAGGGTAAACCTGAGACTAGGCCCCTGTCTAACTATCCGCAAGGATAAAGCAGGTCCCTGCTGTCAGATGCAGTGATTCTATTGGGTACACGCAGTGACATTAGCTTTCCATAGATGCCCAAATATTACACTGCTGTCACGTCCGCAATATATTTCGACCGCGTATCTGTATGTGGAATTGAGTGAGGTCAAAGGTGAAAGTACACGCCGGTTTTTGAGGCAGGTCTCTGGCGTTGTCACGTTATCACGAGCCTCGAAGTGTGACGTCAGATGTCACGAGCCTCGAAGTGTGACGTCAGATCTTCAGGCTAGGTAAACCATCGATTTGTCAAAGGCGAGTTTCATTAGTTGGTGTACCTCAACATTATGAATAAGTTAACAAAATCCGTGAACATTGGGTTTCAATTTGTCATCGACGTTATACAAAAACAAAGCAAGACGAACAAAACCCTTGCTGTATGGAACTGAGTTATTACTCAGATGCTTGAAATTCTCTATATTTGAACTATTTTTTTTAATGAGAAAATACATCCCGTCTCCTATTCAACGAACCCGACTCTCCAGAACATTATGACACCGTGACTGCACAGTGAACAAACCTATTTACATTTCAAATTGTATGTCGAGGGGGTATATAAGTTACCGCTAGTGTGTGATTTGCCCTGTCTGGCGGCGGTGAATTGAATGGTCCGTAAAAAAAAAAAGAAAAAAAAAGAAATATGTGAATGATCTACAGTTTACCGACCGCTGAAAAGAGTCAAGCTTACAAAAGGTTTGAGTTCCATTGAAAAAACCCTTTACAAGCAAAGCGTTGTTATGAGCCACCACGACCGTGACTAACAAACGTAACACCCTCTTTGCTTTTCAATTAAAGATAAAATAAAATTGCAGCACCTTTGAGTTATTTAATCAAGCTAAACAAAAAAACTGTCAGAACATATCATGAGGTTTTTTTATCCTGTCATCATTCATACTTTAATAATGGGTTCGATTGTGTGTCACCAACTTTCTCTACATTCGGCCGATGAATCAAAAGTGGATTGTTCGGTTTTGCACTTCTCAATATTAAAGTTATTCAGTGTGACGAACGTCTCTAGTTCCATTTAATTCAATGAACATTTATTTTGGTGTTGCCCTCACATGTCATAGGGTAGTACATCATTGGGGTTTCTTAAAGGCAGTGGACACTATTGGTCATTACTCAAAATAATTATTGGCATAAAACCTTACTTTGTAACGAGTAATGGGGAGAGGTTGGTGGTATAAAACATTGTGAGAAACAGCTCCCTCTGAAGTGACCTAGTTTTGGAGAAAGGAGTAATTTTCCACGAATTTGGTTTCGAGACCTCAAGTTTAGAACTTGAGGTCTCGAAATCAACCATCTAAACGCAAGTTTCGATGACTGATTGAGCTCAAATTTTCACAGGTTTGCTATTTTATGCATATGTTGAGGTACACCAACTGTGAAGACTAATCTTTGAAAATAACCAATAGTGTCCAATGTCTTTAAAAAAATAACGGTGACATATTATACACACAATTATTTACAGGTCGCAAGGGGAAGACTTGGGATTGGGAGAAGCCTTAGCATTTGTGCATTTGGTTGACTCAGACATGTTGGGCACAATATAGGTGTTGCGATTTATTGAATTCGATTCAATTAATGTCAAAACATTGATAAAAACTCCAAAACAGAACACTAAAAAAAAAATAAAAAAAATATGGGAATTATGTAAATATATGGCGAAGTTTGTTTAATTTTCACAAACATTTGGGGGAGCGATCAGATGACGTGACTTGGCTGCTCAACCATTTTTGAATTGACCCACATTCAGCATTTATGAACAACTATGCTATAATCATCGTGGTGTTAAATTAAGACCATTTTGTACCTTTTAACTAAAATACTTTGATTTACCGCCGTGATCCCGTTCTTAATATAGTATATTAAATTAACTAAGTAAACTGTAGAAAGTTAACTATTGTTAATCCCCAATCTATTGTTGAATGCACTTCAAAGGTGTGCGGCGGCAGCACCAGAGCTTAATTTCTAAATAACTATAACAATATTGGAGTTCTATAATTATACACACGTATACACGAATGAGGTGCTCATGGTACTTTGAACAACGAGAACCACATTTTAATACCGGTTTTGAAGTTGATGTATTTCGAGACCCATTTATATGTAGCACCTTAAGAGTTTAGAAGATGCTGATTATATGAGTCCGACGACATTATCGATTATCTAGATTACGTACTGGTCTGTTTCTGGTCTAGTATGTCTGATCTGATTATCTTGTCTATACGACTTTGAGTTATACGAGTACATGTTAAGCCGAGTACGAGTGTTTTCTAGCTGAGTACCTAGTAATTTGCAAACTGAACGAGTACTTTTTTCTTTTCTGTTTGGCCGAGTACGATTTGTTTTTGCCAGCCAAGAAAATGATTTTGTTTTTGCCATAGCCGAGTACGAGTATTTTCCTAGCTGAGCACGAGTATTTTTTTCTAGCTTAGTACGCATATTTTGCTATCCGAGTACGCGTATTCTGCTAGCTCAGTACGAGCACCAATACCCCCGAAACAGTACTCGAGCAGTACTTGAAAAGCACATTATGAACAAAACATAATGCCTTAATGCAAATATCACTTCCATGGTATTATGATGGGTATTATATTGTAGTCTGAAACAATTATGAAATAAATGTCATGTTAAATTGAGTTGATCGAATTGTAACGCACGTTCGTCAAGCAACCTAATACAACAGCCGTGGCAGTGAATTAATAAGTGGCAATTAATCAACACCTGTGCTAATAATACAGTTGAGTGAAGCCGTCTGCTCAACACATAACGCTGGTGCCATCGGTTGTTCTAGATGATGAAACAATGAACACATATATACATTTATCTGCCAAAATGAATAGTTATATAAAATGTCCACTTACCCGAGGGAGGTCTTGGTGACTCTTCTTGTGGTATTGATATACACCGGGGTTGATCAAACCGTTAATTTAGACATCGAGGTTGAGCGCACGCCTCGACGCCCTTGGCTCCCAATCCTCCAATAACATCACGCCCTAATAGAGTCAGAGACCAGACCAAAGAATAAGATCACCTCCACTTCAGCAATTGTATAATTGTCATTCTTCAATTTATATCACTTAATAACAAATACACATGAAATCGGCATAAGTAACTGTGAGAAAGTGTCAAATTTGCACCCCCTAGCGTGCCCTACAATTTCATCGCGTATGAGTACCACTTAGGTGGAAGAAATGGAGCGTTCTGGCGCCGTTTTGAGGATCAAGTTTTCAAGAAAAAAACTGGCGGGAAAAGTAGCTGTTACACACGGAATGGTTTCGACACATTATGGGTGTAGACCTATCAACAACATCAATGATTTCTGATGGTCGGGATGAACGCATCGTTTGAGTATTTCGTGACTCTGGGGCATTTTTCTTTAGAGAGTTTAGAGTTGTGTTACATTGTGCAAAAAAAGAACAAATCTGAAAGACAATCATTTAATGGATGATAAATCCAAATGGCTAGAAGATGCTTCGGTGTTTCTTTAAAGGCAGTGGACACTATTGGTAATTACTCAAAATAATTATTAGAATAAAACCTTTCTTGGTGACGATTAATGGGGAGAGGTTGATGGTATAAAACACTGTGAGAATTGGCTTCTTCTGAAGTGCCATAGTTTTCGAGAAAGAACTAGTTTTCAACGAATTTGATTTCGAGACCTCAGATTTAGAACTTGAGGTCTCGAAATCAACCATCTAAACGCACACAACTTTGTGTGACAATGTTGCTTTTTTCTTTCATAGTATTATCTCGGAACTTCGATGACCGATTGAGCTCAAATTTTCACAGGTTTGTTATTTCATGCATATGTTGAGATACACCAAGTGTGAAGGCTAGTCTTTGACAATTACCAATAGTGTCCACTGCCTTTAATGGGTTTTTAGACTCTTTACGAGTTTGTTCATAGTAATATTAATATCCGAGACGTGTTTTACCGTGCATCTGATAATTTCAAGGTAATATTATATGTGGATGATTTGTTGGTAAAATTATAGTAACATAATTAAATTTAAATTCTCAAATGTTATAATTGCCACCATGCAAAAAGGGTCTATGATCTGACGTTAAGAGTCTTTCTCGAAGGCTAAAAAGGAGAAAGACCCTCCGGTGGGGGGGGGGGGGGGGGGGGGGGTCAAACATCATGCCACAAACTATGTTTCACCGAGCCAAGCAACAGAGTCCAACATTCTCCTGAAGACCACCAGAGCATACTGATCGAAACGTTGAGTCGTTCTTTTCAGAACCAACTCAAATAGATATTCACATGATGTTGCCACAAACCTTTCTAACTTCCACCAATTAAAGTTTCAAATCCTGTTTATAATAAGTATAAGTTCACTACCTCAAATCGATATTGAAAATCGTTTGGCACGCTACTGGTGTTTTTCTTATACAAATCACAATACAAAATTGAAGAGACAATCAAAGTGCCCCCCCCCCCCCTCCCCCCTCTCCCCATCTACCCGTACCTGAAAGGGTTTTTAATAGTGATGAGAGACGGGTCGGGTGTAGAACATCATCGCTGAAACACTCCCGCTAATAATAATTGTCAAATCTCATTTATTAAAGAAGGATTTTGATGCAATAATACTCGTGGATCTCTTCTTTCGTTCTAATGAGGCTACGCAGCGGTATCAATGTAAGATCATGAAGGGTTTTGGGTTTCTAAGGCACAGGTGTGGGGCACTCTGACGTTTTTATTAATAAAGGATTTTGTACAATGATAGTATTAATAATGCCGGTATCACGGAGTTGAAACCATCGGTTCTTTTCAGAACCACCCCAACTCAATTACATTTTAACTTACATTTATTCCATACTGTTTTATTTTATTTATATAACACAGTATATTGGCAAAACATTAAAAACCCTGGACACTATTGGTAATTGTCAAAGACCAGTCTTCTCACTTGCTGTATATTAACATATGCATAAAATAACAAACCTGTGAAGGTTTGAGCTCAATCGGTCGTCGAAGTTGCGAGATAATAATGAAATAAAAAAAAACACCCGTGTCACACGAAGTTGTGTGCGTTCACATGTGCTTGATTTCGAGACCTCATATTCTAAACATGACGTCTCGGAATCAAATTCGTGGAAAATTACTTCTTTCTCGAAAACTACTCCACTTCAGAAGGAGCCGTTTCTCACAATTTTTTTTGTACTACCAACCTCTCCCTATTACTCGTTACCAAGTAAGTTTTTTTGCTAATAAATATTTTTTGAGTTATTATGAATAGTGTCCACTGCCTTTAAATTTCAAAGTTGTTCAAATAGGCGCAGACAGTGGAAACTGTTCGTGTTTTTTGTGATCAACTATGAAAAACAAAACTTGGGAAAATTTGGGCTTAATTCAATGCGTGAGTCGAGCGGGAAAAATAATGAAAACACAAAATGTACAACTTTCAACATTAGATTATTACCCTATATTTGGTTTGCGGTAACACCATGTGTGTATCTACTTCTTGCTAGGTAAAGTTTGTTCGTAGAGAACTATCTTGCTTAATTCTACTACCGCGTAGTAGATTGTTCGGGTGTTCGGGAGACTTCTCAGTTCTGAAAATAATTGTCCTGCTTATTAACTAGTATTACCCTTGTTTTTCATGTACAGTTTTCTCGAATATGACTTCACTTTAAGAGGCCATTTAAAAAAAAAAGGAACAAAAAAAGTGTTTAGTATTCGTATTTTGTTGTGATCAACCATGGAATAACGAACCTGTGGAAATGTCGGCTTAACTCTTTGCGTCAGAGTAATGCGAACAGGGATGACTTACAAAAAAATGTTCTTCAAAGTCCTCCCCAAGTAATTTGTCCAAATGATTACCTCATTAAGGTTGTTTTGAAGCACTATTTGATTTCGGCATGGTTTCCTTACTGGCCTTGCAAACGCTTTGAAAACGTTCAGTTTGTAACAGAATTTTCATTTCATTTTTGAAAAAAAAAAAAAAAAAAAAAAATATGTTCTCTCCTCTTACCGGCTGGGTTTGTTCAACCAAATTTTACTTTGTTTATCATATGAATTTCTTATGAATAAAACAAAACCAGCATAGTTTTATCGTTTTGAAAACAACTCCAAGAAAATTTGCAGTATATTAAAAACAAATTGAAAATTATAACGATCGTGTAGTTATAAAGGAACCTGTTACGTGAATAAAACCCGTGATGGTTGGTATAACGTTTATACTGATGTGCGTTAAAAAGGATTTGGGTACTTTTTCAAAATGTCCATAGATTTACATTAAACTTACAGGGTTAGAAGATAATGATAGTGGAAAGCTTCCCTTCAAATTACCGAGGTGCTGTAGTTTTTGATAAATGAGTAAAACAATGTCATGAAAATACGTTTGTAAATGCTTAAAATAATTTTCGTCTCATGAAGCGAAAATTATTTGCATGACATTGTTTTACTCATTACCCAAAAACTGCAGCACCTCAGCACGTAATATTTTCAGGGAAGCTTTCTACTATCATTATCTTCAAACTGTGTAAGTTTATTGTAAATCTGTGGACATTGTGTTTTTTACCTACAAATAAGGTACATACACCCTTTAAAGGAACGTTACAGAATTGGTAAGAAACAAAAATCGTGAAGATCACAGATTTAAATAAAACTTACACGGTCTAGTGATAATGATAGTAGAAAACATTCCTTTAAATACTTCTGTCTGAAATGGTATATTTGATGAGAAATAAATAATCTAATTTCGCGTTTGGAGTTAATCAACCAGTGAGCATTTTATTCATTGTATTTGGCATCAACTGAATGCAAAATTTGTAATCGGTTTTTCACTATTCTCCCGTGACCAAGAAGGCCGATCGATCTCGAACTTCTACAGGTTTGTCAGTTTATGTACATAATGGATTACATAAAGTGCTTACAACTGTTTTGGTAGCAGAACAAACTCTGATATAATCCTTTAAAAGGAATGTACATCAGTACTTCTTCAAGTTCCCTTTCCCCCCAAATGACTCAGGAAAGTACTGCGTATACAGTGATTATACACACATGTTTAAAGTCACCTGGAAGTGGTATTTTTTCCAAAATAAAGCTTTTGTCACTAATATATGTGTTTTGATGAGTGGAATGTGAATAAACAGTTAACTAAGGTTTTAGTTCTTATGTTATTTACAAATTTAAGAGTAGACCCCGACCCGAAAGGGCGCTGTTCGTGACGTAAATCGAGGCAGACTTTGCCTGTAATGCGTAGAGTAAACACAATTGCAAAGTACATGTACGGCCCAAGTCGTGAATTTGTACGTTTCAAAAAAAAAATTGTTTTGTTTTTTTCCCGGCAATGCCGACCAGGTGTATTGCTGCTGAATGCAGAAAAACACTTTTTGAAATGTACCAACTCACGACTTGGACGTACATGTACTTTGCACGTGTGTTTACTATACGCATTGCAGGCAAAGTCTGCCTCGATTGACGTCACAAAAGGGGTAGGCGGAGTCAGCCCCCAAACAACTTTATATATTTTTTAAACATATAAATCGTGACAAACAATTACTAAAAAATAGTTTTATTGTTCGTAAGCATATACTCTTATGTTTGAAAGAAAAAAACAAATCTATTTCCAGGGGACTTTAAGGGTGAAACTAAACAAGCGTCTTTATCCTATAGATGCAAATTGAACAAAATATTAACACATAAACCCTCTCCACTGTGCGTGTTTTCATACTAACAACAAGTTGGACAACAAGTTGTCTTTTCCATTCCAAGCCCATTCAACTCATCAAAATATTTCCCCCTTTAAACTAAAAAAAAAAAATACAAACTCAGGCACTTTGGAAATCATCGTCAACCCAATAAATCAAAGTAATGCACAAACCAGAGTCCATCAAGGCACATGGGGGGTTATTTATATATTTACCCATTTGTCTAATACATTGTCATGTTTATTGTTAGTGTCTCGTTCTCCTGATGGTATAACACGCTTGGCCTACCCCGTACATCCATGGATTACCCCGTTCCCCTCTGGTCCATCTTCAAGCAGCACATCTGTGTACGTTATTATTGTCATTGAGCTGTCACAATCTCATGCCTGTCAAACCTTTTAATTTGCACAAGTTAATTTCATCGTCGTTCCTTAAAGGCACTGGACACTATTGGTCGAAGACCAGTATTTCCACTTGGTGTATCCAAGTGGAAATATATACATAAAATAACAAGCCTGGTGAAAATTTGGGCTCAAAAGGTAGTTGAAGTTGCAAGAAAATGAAAAGAAAAAAACACCCTTGCTTCACAAATTAATTATCTTGCTTTCAGAGGGCTTCTGGCCAGAAGTCTTTTGTTATTTTGATGAGAATTTACCTCTTTCTCAAAAACTACGTTACTTCAGACGAGTCGTTTCTCACATGTTTTTTTTTTTACTATCAACAGCTCCCCATTACTCGTAAAGGTTCTATGCTACTCATATTTTGAGTAATTACCAACAATGTCCACTGCCTTTAATATACACAAAAGACCCTGTGAGTATTCTTGAACGGCTCATGCGGAGAGCCCCCTCTGTTTTATATTAATAGTTATGATTATTATTTTAAGAGTGTGCGCTCTCGAAGATTATTTAAATCCCAGCACTGTTTTAGTTTCTGGTTGGACGAGTTCCAAGTGAACCTCGACGATGCACTGGGCAGTGACGGCTGGTCGGGAGGAAAACGTGAAAAAGACAAGGTCTCAGGGCGGGGTTAACTACTCGAGAAGGGTGTGGGGGCACGACCATGTATACATGTATTATTTTCCTTTTTGGCAATCTTGGCCTAATTTCATAGAGCTGCCTTAGCAGAAAATAGTGCTTAAAAATATTCAGCTGAGCAGAAAATTTTAGGATATCAGTAAAAGATTATACATAAAGTAAAGTGTTTTTTTGGTGGTAACCTTATAAGCATATTTCGTTGTTGTACTTGAAATCTCTATATTCAATGAAGTTTTGTTCTGGCTTAAAGCCATTATACACTTTCGGAACAGAAACAAAAATTATCACAGATTTACAAATACTTTACAGGGGTTACAGAAGGTAATGGTAAGAGATTTCTCTTAAAATATTATTCCATGAAATGCTCTACTTTTTGAGAAAAACATTAAAACAATTATCAATTCTCGATATCCAGAATAACGGATTTATTTTAAACACATGTCATGACACGGCGAATCGTGCGGAAACAAGGGTGGTTTTTTTCCGTTATTTTCTCCCGACTCTGATGACCGGTTGAGCCTAAGTTTTCACAGGTTTGTTATTTTATATATATAAGTTGTGATACACGAAGTGTGGGCCTTTGGACAATACTGTTTCCCGAAAGTGTCAAATGGCTTTAAACAAGCGCATAGCTCCCTAAACAGGCATGGTATTCGGTCATTGGTGAAAAGTACAATTTGATTTGATTGAGTACGAGGGCTGAATCATACGAGTACACATGGTGTGGGCTTCAACATACTTTGCATGTCATTTAAAGGCTGTGGACACTATTGGTAATTACTCAAAATAATTATCAGCATAAAACCTTACTTGGTAACGAGTAATGGGGAGAGGTTGATAGTATAAATATTGTGAGAAACGGCTCCCTCTGAAGTAACGTAGTTTACGAGAAAGGAGAAAGAAGTAATTCTCCACGAATTTGATTTCGAGACCTCATAATTAAACGTTGACTGGTCTCCAAATCAAGCATCTGAACGCACACAACTTCGTGTGACAAGGGTGTTTTTTTTTTTCTATCAATATTATCTCGCAACAACTTCAACGACCAATTTTGAGCTCAAATTTTCACAGGTTTATTATTTTATGCAGATGTTGAGATACACCAAGTGCGAAGACTGGTCTCTGACAATTACCAATAGTATCCAGTGTCTTTAATCACAATTTTTCTAATTTTTCCACGGGCAAAATAAATCGGAAATTAGGCTTGAGTTGGATAATTATCATGCCCTGTCTAAGTGAAATGACTTTTAATTCCATATGCTTTTGAAGAATGGTTGGAGTAAGATGGCAAATAATTTTTGCTTTGGATGTGTCGGTTTACGGGAGTGAGCTTGTGGGGTCTTTAAGACTGGGGTACAATGTCCAACGTGGTCACCACAATATAATTATTTAGACTAACAAGTATCATACAAATAAGAAAGCACTGAAATAAGTACATAAATATTTAAGAAACCATCAACAATAAAAAAAAAAAAGAAAGAATTTAATTTACATTGATGAGCAGTGCAAATAAGAAAAACACGAACACCCACACAATGACACATGTAGCCAATGTCGTTTCAGCCAATCCCCCCAACCAGTAGTTACCAAAAAGAAAGACCAGCGTCAAACAAACTCCCCATACTCCAAGAATAATTATTTGCATATACCATCCTACCAGCCAGACACAAATTAGCCAAGTCAGACAAATGACATAATAACAAATAATCCTCATTACCACGACGATTTTGGCAAACTAATGAACAACTTAAAAATTAATTCGGTTGGAAATAACACAGAAATTACCATTTGGAGACAATCGGGCAGAAATCTGATTGAAGCACGCGCTTGGGGTGATTCCAAATACAACCAACAACAACCCATCACCTGCTAATAATCCATTATGCGTCTAGATGATCAGTTTATGAAATTAAGGGCCGATAATTTCAGCTTATGAAATTAGACAGTCATTTACGGTTCATAGATGCTTGGCTCGTTCCGGCACTCTCGTCACCCCCCCCCCCTTCACCAAAAACAATAAAAACCAATGATAACACGCGTGGATTGATGATACTGCGCTATTACAATTAATTAAGACGTCGCCACGCCTCGCGAGGCTGCCCTCTTGTCGCCGTGTCTGCGTCGCGGAAACACCGTTCAAGGATCATGCCGTCGACCCGCTGCTGGCTCAAATTTCGGAAGTCCCGGGGATAAAAAAAAATGCGCCTAGACTTGAAGCTACAGATGGACGCAAACACAAAAAAATTTAAAGCAATATTTTCATCTTAAGGGAATACTACAGAATTCGTAAAACAAAATTGTCTAAGATCACAGACTTACATTAAACTTACATGGTCTAATGATGAGGAAAAGAGAAAACATCCCTTGAAATATGTCTCTCTGAAATGCCATATTTGATGAGAACTAAAAAAACACTAATATCCCGTTTGGAGTTTAAGTGAGCGTTTTATTCATTTTGTTTAAATCGATGTCATGCCAAAACAATGTGTCATCAGCTTTTCACCATTTTCTCGTGACCGAGAGAGCTGATTAATCTCAAACTTCTACATGTTTATCAGTTAAATGAGTGCTTACACTGCCAGCAACTGTTTTGTTAACAAAACAAAAAAACACAATTCTGTAATGTTCCTTTAACTGAACATGTAAAAGGGCTCGTTGCCACCACGGCAATAAACAGATAAAGTTTCAACTGACGCGAAGGGGAAAACAAATCACGAAATCCGGGGGAAGTGGAGAGGTTTTTTTTAAAGTGATATTGATGCTCTGCGTTGCAGGCAAAATATAAACAAGACTAAATCTTTCCAAACAAATAGTTTTTTTTTTACGGAACTAAATATTTTATGACAGGCTTTTTGTCGGTGTGTATCTTATTGTTTGTCCTGTATTGACCCGTACATAAATTTATTAGTATTTCAAAGCGTATGAAGCCAGGTCTTTTACTCGGCAAATTGTTGTTATAAAACAGATACTGTTGTTTTCTCTCTTTATTTTCCTTCTTAAAGACACTGGACACTATTGGTAAAAGTCTTCTTACTTGGAGTAGCTCAATATATACAAAAAATAACAAACCTGTGAAAATTTGAGCTCAATTGGTTGCCTAAGTTGCAAGAAGTTGTGTGCTTTCGAATGCCTGATTTCGAGACCTCAAATTCTAAACTTGAGGTCTCGAAATCAAATTCGTGGAAAATTACTTCTTTCTCGAAAACTACTCCACTTCAGAGGGAGCTGTTTCTCACAATGTTTTATACCATCAACCTTTCCCAGTTACTCGTTACCAAGTAAGGTTTTATGCTAAAAATTATTTTGAGTAATAACCAATGTCCACTGCCTTTAAGGCCATGCCGAACGGGGCAGTTTCCAAGAAGGACGTCCAATTTAATTTGTACTTGTCTCAATAATTTCTTGAGGATAGTGAGTTACAGCAAGAAGAGTCAAGTGTCTCTTGTGATTCCGAAGGGTTCCTTGGCCATACAGTACAGTTGGTTTCTTCCAAGTTGCCTGCAAACATTACCCTGTCTGACTTGGACTTTATATAATGTTTAAAACATATTCAACAATTATTTTCTACCTTTTGAAATTATTCCTGATAAAAAACGAAAAAAAAAAGAAGAAAAAAAAAAGAACATAACAAAATGTTTTATAATTAACGACTTGGGTTTTGGTTAAAATTGCAACAAATCACAATAACCACATTAACCAATAATTGATGCGTTACAAAATGTAGCCTACCTTTATTAATTTAAGCACAGCCATACATTTTGAAAAGTTAGGCATAGCAATATATAGTTTCAGTTTAATTTATTATTATCATTATTAATATTAATCACTGCTCGTTGATGTATAGTAATAAAGAAAATGTTCAATTACGTGATCATTATCTGGCTTAATTCCCGTCTCGGTTTCCCCCTTCCTCTTTTTCGTTCAGTTATTCCAGACTTTACGCCAAGTCAAAATATGTACTCAATTTATAAACTTGAGGTATATACGTAAACTCACTGATTAGGGGGTTTCGCTATTATTTGTAATCATCATTGGCAACAATCATTATTAGTGTATCATTAACGTTTAATCGGCAACTTCACTCTGGCTGAGGAGGGGGAGGTTGACCAAAGAGGCTTTAGACTAGGATCAGAAACAACATTATATATTATACACCCCCATGGCTGTTCTGAAGTACATTGGATAACACAGACCCATTGGAAAATAATGAGGCTCTTCTAATTGTTCAACAACGGGAAACGAGGCGTCATGATCGGGCCCCATCCATCGACAAAGAATTGGGCCATTATCGGCAACCCGGCGGAAGCTTTACGGGGGGAAATTGCCTCCGAGGGCGGGCGGGCGATCCAGTCCTCCCTCCTCAAAAGAAAAATAATATCGTCTAGGATTTATATCACTGGATATGACTTGTGTCGTTTTAATTTCTTCTGGGCAGGGAACAGGAAATATTGCTAGAATGGATGTAATATGTATCCTCTGAAATATTATGGATAACAATCTAATGAATTAGGGAGGCAATTATGACATCAATTCTCCTTTAAAAGCAAAACCACAAGAAATAATAAAACCACTACAGTTTAAAGGAGAGAATAACATGAACGTGTTCCCAATCTAGCAACAGGGAGATCGTGCCCCTTTTTGGCAGATGGCAGAAATATAAATGGATGTGATAAATCATGTATCAAATACTGGGTTAACACAATGATCAAGAATATGATGCGTTTTCGGTGTTTAGTAGAGTTTCCAGTGTATTAAGTGCAGATTGAAAACTGGAAGGGATTGGGAAGCCGAAAAACGGAAGAGAGGGGGTTCCGTTGGAATGTCGCGTTAATGCGAACGAGATACGGGAAACTGACTTCGTAGTTAAAGGAACACGTTGCCTTGGATCGGTCGAGTTGGTCTTTGGAAAGCGTTTGTAACCGTTTGTTATAAAATGCCTATGATTAGAAAGATATTTTAAAAGCAGAATATAATGATCCACACAAGTATCACTCGAAATTGCGTGGTTTTCCTTTTACCTCGTCGACAAACACGGTCGGCCATTTATGGGAGTCAAATTGTTTGACTCCCATAAAATGGCCGACCGTGTTAGTTTGCGAAGTAAGAGGAAACCCACGCAATTTCGGGGCAATTGTGTGCGGATCTGTGTATTCTACTTTTAAAACATCTTTCTAACCATATGCATTTTATAACAAACGGTTACAAAAGCTTTTCAAAGACCAACTCGACCGATCCAAGGCAACGTGTTCCTTTAAACAAAAAAATGGTTGAGCAATTAGTTTCAAACACTGTAAACAAAAACTGTATAAAAAAAACCTAAACAAAAAGACCGGTGAAATGTAGTGCACCCTTTACGGTAAAGTGCCGTAAATTTCACGGTGGAAGCTTTGCACACTACCCCTTTAAGGCACAATTTACAAAACTTCCACTGTGAAAATTACGGCACCCCAGCTGCCAGGTAAAGCACCGTAAATTTTACGGATACATTTGTTTTTGCAGTGAAGGGAATTTCAAATAGAGAAACTGATCCTCGCGGTCTCCCCTAAATATTTTTTGTTGACACATTCTGTCAACCGGTTTTTCTGGTCATCTTTATGTTCGTCAACCATCCCTGTCGACCTGACAAAACTACAAACATAAACCCATGGTGTTACCGCAAACCCAATAATACACGTAGGCCTACATTTATACACTCCAGAAGCTCCCGGGTCAGAATTGACCCGGATTTGGTTCCCAGGGGGCCAGACCCATTTCTGTTTGACCCGGAAGTCGCGTAAATGTGACCCGGAATCCGTGTCATTATGACTAGAAATTTGGTTAACAACTCGGATTCCGGGACACATTGACACGGATTCCGGGTCAAACTGACCCATAAATGAGTCTGGCCCCTTGGACCCAAATCCGGGTCAATTCTGACCCTGGAGTCTTTAGAGTGTACCTCACCCTGCAATGCCTAGTCAAAAAAAATTAGTAGCAAATCAAATTTTCATGGTCTTGCAGTATATCGAATAGTATCAAGACAAGCTCTCAAAAGAACTTAATCTCCAAAGCAGAGCGGTATACTCATGGTTTTACCCGCAACATTCATACTGCACCATGCAATGCCACATACATCACAACAAATCGTGACATCAAATTTTCATATTGTTGCAGAAGATCACGATAAGTTTTCAACAGAGGGTAATCTACTCAGCAAAGTATTCGTGGTGTTACCTCAAATATCCCCATGGAATTCCTTAAAGGCAGTGGGCACTATTGGTATTTTAGTACTCAAAATAACTATTAGCATAAAACCTTTCTTGGTGACCAGTACTGGGGATAGGTTGATAGTATAAAACATTGTGAGAAACAGCTCCCTCTGAAGTAACGTAGTTTATGAGAAAGAATAAATTTTCCACGAATTTGATTTCGAGACCTCAAATTTAGAATTTCAGGTCTCAAAATCAAGCATCTGAAAGCACACAACTTTGTGTGACAAGTTTTTTAATTTCCAGTCATTATTATCTCGCAACTTCGAACACAAATTGAGCTCAAAATCTGACAGGTTTGTTATTTTACGCTTGTGTTCATATACACCAAGTGAGAAGACTGGTCTTTGACAATTACCAAGTGTCCACTGTCTTTAAACATCACAGCAATTCGTGATATTGTATTGCTGAAGGTCGTGACAAGTTCCAAAAAGAGCATACTCCTCACATCAGCAAAGTAGAGCACATGGTGTAATACTGCAAACAAAATACACATCCAATCAAGTTTTTATTGTCGAAGAGGATGACATCAAGTTCCCAAGAGAACATAATCTACATAGTAGAGTAGATCATTATACACATGGTTTTACCACAAACCAAAAGCGTTGATTTATAGCTCACTATACAGTGCCCCAAACATCACAACGAAGCGAAATCAATGTTTTATTCTATTTCACAAGATCGATGAAAAGTACAATCATGTTTTTTCTTTTAATTAATATGCAACCTGAAGCCTGAAGAGAATTTCTCTTCAAAAGATTTTGAATCTAACTGTTGCCATGTCTAAGAGTTTTCGCGGTTATTGATCTTTCCTTCAAAAAAATAATAATAAGCAATTCAAGACGCTGTCAAGTTCCATTCCATCAGTTATCAATTTCCAGTTTCGTTTGTCTTTGTTTCTTGAACCTGCAAAGCGATGAGCATTACCAACTCCCCAGCCTCCCAACTGGTTATTCTACTCATTTTCTCCTTTCCAGTGCATTTAGAGCAAAGGCCTAATTTTTTTCTCTCTCACACAAACTCACAAACAAGCCTGACAAGATGGTATAGTTTTTTTCTCTCTCTCGAGATGCACTCGCTCATCTAGTGATTTATTGTGTTGTAACAAGGACAGAAATTTGGCAAAGTGCTTTTTGCTCTGGTCACAGGGCGATGGAGCTAGCGGGGAATATCAATAATCGCTCTCCGCGAAACATGAGTTTAGACTCGGCTCTAATTAGATAAAAGACTAGCTCCGATATTAAGACATTAATCAGTTACACGATATTTCCCCTCGGTACTATAAGACGTACACTGTTTAGTGTAACCTCTCAGTGCCCCTGGGCCGTTTTCTACTTGACAGTGTGTATGCCTGTTTTTTTTTCCTCTTGTATATAAAGCGACTCTTCACCCAAGACCCTGATTTCAGGACACTGGATCCGACAGTAGATTAATGGCAAGACAGTAATTCCGTTCCGAAGCCGATCAAAACCATTTTATATCCGCATTACCGCGGTTTACATGTCAATTTGGACTAGCGAATAAATATTGATCATGAGCGAATGATGGAGAGGGGTTCCCTCCCGCTTTGCCGTAGCTAGGCAAAGCAACTTGACTTGCAGCGACAGCTAGAAAGAGCCCGTGAGCAAACGAAACCCCCTTTATGTTGTTGTCTTGCTTTTTCATCTCTCAGTCTCCCCCCCTGCACTGATGCCGAGATGCGGTAATGGACTTCTAATATTTGTTTCTTCCTTGGTCGCATTAGGAGTGTCTCCGACTATGACAGTTTACCCCTACATCAATTACGAGTCACTGAAAGCCGCCGTTTCCTCTCCGTGCTCTAAGTACGACTTGAAGACTCTTCGAGTGCTTCGCAAGGAACAGGGGACACAAAGAAACTCCGTTATATTAATATCGAAATCTTATTACAGTTCACTTTATCAAGCTCTTTCATTGTTAGCATCATTTTTTTTAAGGAGTGCCATCTCTGTCCCCTTTATGGAGAGATCAGCACTTGAACCTTAGCTGGGTTGACTCTAAGCTCTTTATCATTATAAGTGGGCACCGTGTGTTGGTTCCTTGGGCAAGGACTTCAAGTGTTGGTCGCCCTCATTTCTTTTCAAAAAATACTTGTTTAGCGTTCCAGATTAATTTAGGCACGACGGTCGTCTTGACTCGTTGTCACTTCCCGACAAACACATGACTCAACTCGGGTCATGAACCAAGACTGTTTGCTGTGACATTAACGGACAGTTGCATTGTGCTTTACGTTACACCCGCAGACGATTGTGCGTATACCGTCTTTGAATCAATATAAGGCACATCACTGTTGACTGCTGTAAAATACAAGAGCCGTATTTTGAGAGAGTTGCGACAATTTGCCCGATTATAAGCGATTTTGTGTCATCAAAATACGCACGGGCAAACTTGTATGGTATATAGGCCTACCATACCAGACTGCGCATTGTGTTGTGGTACATTTGGGCCCAAGATGGCGTCCAGCAATCATGTGACCAAATTGTGCGTCCCGTCTTTGAATAAAGATATGGTACAACACTGTTGACTGTATCGCTACACTAGAGCCATACTTTGAGAGAGGGTTGCGACAACTTGCGATTAGGAGCAACTTTGCGTGAGAGAAAAAAAATGCTTGGACGAACACAGGATGTGAACGCAGGGTGCGAACACAGGGTGCGACAGACTAAGCATTGGGTTATATGCGCTGCATTTTGACCGACCGAAAATGGTGTCCAGCAACCACGTGACCAAATAATTTTGTGTAGGTCAGTCCCGGATTATGGGTCAAACTATAGGCGTTGTGTTGGGATGCGACCAAGGGTCGATTTTAGAGTTCTTATCTCGGGTAAGGACGAGTTACTTGTCCTAATTTAGGATTAGCTTATCGTTTTTGATATCTTCTATAGGACTAGTCTAAAGTCTTCGTGAAATCGACCCCTGCAACTGTCTTTGAAGTACACACTGCCTTTAATATTACGTTGTATGAACCCGTGAACACGTAAATGATTATAAATGATCATTCAATAACCAAATCTAGACCTATCACCGCGTATCGCGGAATCACATTGCCCTGGGAGGGAAGCGTCGATGAGGGTATCGCCAATCCCATCGGAGGCGCCTGCCACATCCGAGGACCTATCCATACGTAGTATTTGGGTCTCGTCTTACTGTATAGAGCCTCGGTAGACGGTTATTAAAAGGGGGTTATAGCCACACGGCGGGACAATATGTCGGTGGGTGCAACACCGATACGGTACGAAATCCAACAAGAATACACACACCTGGTTAAGAGGTCGTATTGAATACCCATCGGAGTGTGTTAAACCCTAATTGTTCTCAGGATATCAAATGGAAACCCCAGTGTTAAAGGCACTGGTAAAGACACCTTGGTAATTGTCATAGACCAGTTATTCTCACTTGGTCGAGAATAATGAAAGAAAGACACCCCTGTTGTACCAATTTGTGTGCGTATTACATGCCTTAAGAGGGCTTCATAGGTAACTTAATATTTGAGTGAGAAATTACCTCGTTCTCAAAAACTACGTTACCTCATGTTTATACTACCAACAAGTCTCCATTGCTCGTTACCAAGTAAGTTTACTAAAAGTATCCAGTGTCTTTAATCACCAAAGAGTATGTCACAGTTGAGCCATTTAAAATTGAGTTGGTAAGAATGGTAAAGGTCACTTATAAATGAGTTCCTTTTCAAATGTTGATTAAAGGCTGTGGACACTATTGGTAATTGTCAAAGACCAGTCTTCTCACATGGTGTATTTCAACAAACCTATGAAAATTTGAGCTCAATTGGTCGTCGAAGTTACGAGATAATAATGAAAGAAAAAACACCCTTGTCACACGAAGTTGTGTGCGTTTAGATGGTTGATTTCGAGACCTCATAATCTAAACTTGAGGTCTCGAAATCAATTTCGTGGAAAATTACTTCTGTCTCGAAAACTATGTCACTTCAGAGGGAGCCGTTTCTAACAATGTTTTATCCTCTCAACCTCTCCCCATTACTCGTCACCAAGAAAGGTTTTATGCTAATAATTATTTTGAGTAATTACCAATAGTGTCCACTGCCTTTAAGGCCAACAAAATACGTTTCTAGTGATGTGCACAGTTTCATTTACGATGTGGATTTTGTCGCAGCATAAGCATTGCGTAAGTGTGCCTAGTAATAATAAATATAAATACTTGTTGTTGTATTTGCCAATTTGAAACACACCACCCATCTTGTAAATCATCTGTTTAGAGTGCAAAAGTCAGGCAGAATTAGGCTTTCACGTACAAAACATACAGAGTGCTTTCGGAGATCATTATTGCTAAATGCCAGTTAGTTCTAGGCTCCAAAAGCTAATTCTATAGCGATGCAGCGAAGCGATTTATAATTACTTGTATTGACTTATTGCTGTATCATTATATTTTTTTGCTTTTAAGTGTATTTTTTTTTTACTTCTAGGCAATGTACTTTTGAGACTAACACTTGTTTATAGTTATTTCGAGGTGTTGTGTATGTTGATGATTTTTTTTTCTTTCTTTTTTTTAACACGAGATATGGAATTTCATGTTTTTAAATCATGATGAAGAGTCATAAATGAATGAAAGAATGATTTAATGTAAACATAAATTACTAAAGGCCTAATAATGTTATCTGATATAACTACTTGCTGTGGCACTGTTTTGAAAAAGTAAACAAAATGCCTTGTACCCCACCCGCAAAATCTGCTTTGCGTTAAAACTTCTCAATATTTTCAAGTTCACACCTAGCTATTAAAGTTACTATGGGTTGATTTCTTAAAAAAAAACAAAAAAAACAAACATTCAAATTGAGGTCATTTTATTAACCGTTTCAATTTGTTCCGGGTTGAGATTAACTTTTCTATTTGACTTGAAGTCACAACCAAAATGCCGGCAGTTACATAAATTTTTAAATATACAGAGTTTAAGGTCAAAGACCCTACCACATTAACCTCTTGGTGGGCAGGCCGAGCTGAAATATAATAAAATCAAAATTAACAGTCCCGATTTCCTTGCGCTTTGAAACTTTAATCCCTATTCTGTGACCAATTCTGTTTTAATCCGATCTAATGCTAATGATAATAGGTGACCACGGGAGGCACACGGTGTACCGAGTCGGGAGGCAGTTAGCTCCGGGGGCCGACCTACGCCGTGTGCCACCCAGCTGGAGCGGTTCGCTCTGTGGAAGCCACGCCGGTCACTATACCCAATTCCCCCGGCTCCCAATTTGGGTTGACGCGGCCCTCCCTCTCGCACCGCGGGCGATCCCGGGGTCCACAAGTGCCAACCCCCGATTTACAAGGAAAATACACAAGTTTAAGACTCTTAAAAAATTTAATACATCTGAAAGGGAGATGTTCTGACTGATTAGAGGGTGTTATTCGCTCCGTTATACCCCGGTGATGTAAACTCAAATGACCTCGGCTTTTTACTCGATGCCGCTTTTGTTGAGTTACAGTTTTCCCAAAACGGTTTGGAATCTAATGGGTCGATGAACGGACTGCCATTATTTGTGCCGAAAATGATTTTCTTTTCGGGTGGTATTACTACAAATATTGAGTGCCTCGAGGTTGCATTATGCACGTAATCTTTGTGGTTTGTTCTCCCGCTCTCTCTATCCCACTCTCTTGAGCTTAAAACGAAATATTATTATTGTATTTTACAGTGGAATTAAATTGTGTATAAATTGTTACCCTTTGACAAATATATCAGTGTCAGTGTGGGTTTATGGACTCGGAATTGCAAGTTTTTAAAACCAGAGCCTAATTTTATAAAGCTGCTAAGCAGGAAACACTGCTTAGCAAATTGATCTGCTCAGCAAAAAATGAGAAGGGGCACCAGTTCAACCAGTACCCAAGTTCATGTAGCTGCTAAGCAGAACTTAACACTGACTGGCAAGCAAAATTCTTAGCAAAAGTCTTTGCTAAGCAGTGCAAGTGAGCGAGGCACCAGTTTCAGTTCAACTTTCATGGAATTTTGGCTGGTACTAATTTCAGGTAAGCAATATATTTATGTGCTTAGTATGTTTCGTATGCTTACTTACAGATCTGATGATATTGGGTCCAGCTCAGGGCCCAGCATAATAGAGCTGCTTAAATTAAGTAGCAAATAATATTGTTTAAAAATTTACTGCTAAGCAAAAATGAGCAGGAAACCATGTACAAATCTGTACCTTGTGGAATGGTATTTTGACTGGTAACCTAAATCTGCAACGCAGAATTGTATTGTGCTTAGCAACTTGTTTGCGCTTAAGCAGTTCTATGAAATTGGGCCCACGGTAGTGGATGCTACACGACAATTGGTTGGTCAAAGATGGCTGCTGTACACACAAGTTCTAATAGTAGACAATGACCTTTTCGAAACCACGGCTTCGGCTTTGGATTCGGCTTCAGGCTCCGTCCTTTCGTCTGAAACCCTGGGCGCGTATACGCAAAGCACGCAATCGTCGAAACAACCGCGGGGCAAAGCTAGCCTGAGCCGAATCCGAAGCCAAATCCAGTCGTTTCGAAAAGGGCCAACCCCAAAACACAAGACTCTAACGTGACATCATGCATAACTCTCATAATTCAAATTGACAATGTGACCGGTATGGAGGTATTTCTCTGGCCAACAAACCCTCGCGCTTGGTGTTAGCGAAATAATTCACATGACAAGTTGTGAAGACTACAAATTGGCAATATATAAAACTATACCAATAAATTTCATTCAATCAGTCAAAGGTCAAATTAAAACACTGATATGATGCGGGTGTTCGCTTTATTGAAAATAATGATCCACTCCAGAACCTTTAAATTCAGTGATACACAACCCCACGAAGTATCAACACTTAGTATAGAGTGAAATTGCAAAATCTGATTCATAGCGTTCTATTATAATTGTGTGGTTATTAATTAATACTCACTCGATAGAACTGTAGACATAATTTGATATGTGGATTATACACAGAAACAATAAACCAGCAAGCCACAACAAAATGGATTGTGTGCATTTATTTTGAGCCTAACTTTAAGCCTTCGGTAAAGACTCTGCTAGGGTCGAAACGGCCATCAACTATGTCTATATAAGTTGTTGGCAGGAGCCAATTTTATTTTCGTATTTATTTAGAGTTACATACATTGCTGTATGAATATCTGTCTCAAGTGTTGAGGTGTCATAAGATCATCATGCAAACAGAACACACCCATGCACCATGGGACAAGAAAGAAAAGACGGACACTCTTTCCTCCATGCTCGAAACAAAGCACCCCGAAAACGCCGCCTAAAACGCCGCCCTTAAACGGCACGAACCCCTTGTGGTTTGAAGTTCTTCAACCAAACCAGCGAACTTCAAAACTTGTAAAGTTTGTTTTTAATACAATTTGTTTTTTAAAGATGTTGACAGGAATAATGACTTTTCTTTGCACAATATAGGTGTTATTATTGCGACAGGGGATTCAAAAAGCCTTGGTGTTTTGTTCAACGATGCGAGACAGTTCCAAGGCAAAGACGGCCCAGGTGCGAAAAAAGTAAAATACCTATTATATCCGCTTGGCTGCCGCCCCTTTGTGTCCAACCCTTGGTCTAATTTATGTTTGCACAACGAGAAGGACTTTCAATCACACCTCCTACCACAGAAAGGGGGAATTTTTTATTCAAAAGGCCTCCCCTAAAGTCCACGACGGAGTGAAAAGCCATTTATAATTGAGCAATCGTCCAGATTACCCGGCGTATTTACTAAAGTATTGTTACTCTGATTGGACCGGCATTTTTTCAATTTGGGAGGGCGGCTTTGTTGAGGTCTTACTGGGTAAGTCCTTCTTTTTTTTCCCCTCAACTTGTCAACTATAGGGGTTAGTGTTTGGGTTTTAGTTTGCTGGCTGTCGCTCTTGGGTTCCACCGATTCCCGAGTTCATTGGGTCGGTCTAATTGCTGAGAAGGGGTGGCGGTTAGTTTTTATATTAATCTGGAGGAAAGAGTAGCTAGAAATTGTAGGTTGCAGATTCGGAGCTAGTAATTAAACTTTTTTTTTTCTCAAATTACTTTAGTTATGTGCATGTAAGCAACACATAACCATCTGAAGCAATCACACTTATTGTAATAATTAAGATTGTATGTTTGTTGATCCATCAACAAATTGTAGGTCAAATTGCAACAAATTATCGTGCTTACTGTAGTAGCAACAAAATTTGCTTAAGCCTTAGCGTATTTCACAGGTTAGCAGAACAATTGGACAGCCATATTGCGGTGCTTACCATGTATTTGCATGGTGACGTCATTTAGTTTCGTGTGCTTACGGTTAGCAGCGCTATGAAATAGAAATTGCACTGTAAGCACAAAATCGGCCGCTAAGCAGCGCTATGAAAATGGGCCCAGTGCCCAAATTTGCTTAGCATGAAATGTCTTTCTTAATACAAACAAGATGTCTAACCAAATTTTCACGTGATTTTCAGGATAAGCAAACAAGAGCTGAATACCAGAAACAAGCAATATGCAACTGTTACAAATGAAAAATTTGGTTGGTAATCTTGTTTTTTTTTTTATCATGGAAGAAATTTCAAGCTAAGTTGTCCGTAGCAGCTGTATGAAATTGGGTCCAGGTAATTATGCTCAAAACGGACGTGCACTAAAAATACACGATCGCGAGTATAGGTCTTGTATATCAAATTATGTTGAGTTTGAAGCTAACATTGTACAAATTTATTACTTGATTAAGTGAGGGAAGATTGTGGAAAAAGTCAAAGATGGTTCGTAACCTAATCATGACATCAGTTTGAGATTGTACCCTTCCGCAAGCATTACAAACAGGCACTATCACAGTTTATCTTGATCTTGATCTGGATTAATATTTTCAACGCACAATATTTTCAGAGCAAAACGAGACGAATGGGTGTGCTAAAAGGTACAACAAATGGAAGAAAAAACACCCCTGTCACACGAAGTTGTGTGCTTTCAGATGCTTGATTTTGAGATCTCAAACTCTAATTCTGAGGTCTTGAAATCAGAAACATGGGAAATTCCTTTTTTTCTCAAAAACTGCGTTACAATAGAGGGAGCCCTTTTCTCACAATGTTTTATACACCAACAGCTCCGCATTGCTCGTTACCAAGTTAGTTTTTATTCTAATAATTATTTTGAGTAAGTACCAATACTGTCCACTGCGTTTAAAGGTCTTATGACGACACACACGAAGAAAGATAGACTATCGTTGCTGTTTGCTCTGATGTCCTGTTCAAAATCTCACTATTGTGATATCCTTTTAACCATAACTTGAACCCCTTTTTATACCCACCAGACTATCAATACTTCAAATGCTGTTCCATTTATTCCCACCCTTTCCTTAAAAATGTAACCCCTGTTCACCCCCTATTTTACACCCCTATAGCCGAAATGGAAGAGCCACAGGTGCAACGGGTCGGCTCGATCACACAGTAGGCCCGAAGACGAACACCTGCATTGGGGTCTCAGGTAGAGAGGGCCACAGAGTGCCAGCCAGTAGAGAGGTACAGTGAGAAGGGTTAGGGAACCCTGACAAACCGGCCGTCATAATATCACCCCCCCCCCAAAAAAAAAAAAAAAAAAAAAAAACTCCGGGGTTTTCATTCAGGGGCTCGTTACCGCTCTAATCCACCGGGGAGAATCGAGGCCTTTGCTCCCCCCGCGGGGCAAAGGAAACCGACCCATTGTGTTTCACAGTTCGCTTTTTGTCCCAAACCCCACGTTTGTGTGCTTTAGTCGAAATGGTATACGCAGAGTGACTGAATGGTAGTGTATTGAAAATAGAAGAAAAAAAGAAAAAGAAAAAAAAAACACGGTATCCGTATTTTTCTTTTGCAACTCTTCAATGTTATTACACATGTCGAGAAGAATGCTGGCTGGAGTGATGGGTGAAAGGGAAAGAAAGCTGATATTCGCCCTATATAAACAAGCCGTGAAAAACGTCAACATTTCAGCTCCAGATAATATTTGTGACATATTTTGTTTTCGTGGGGGGGGGGGGGGGCTGTATGTATCAATGAACTCTAATCAATGCAGCAAAAATACACCTCATAAAACATACATTAAATGCGGTGAGACTGACAAGTTGTTCATAAACTTATTTTTCTTGTTCAAGATGAATTCACGTGTCTCTACTTCTCACGGCGGGGATGAGGTTGGTCGTGGGGACAATGATTCAATGCCTCCTTCCCGCCCCTTTCCGTAATCCTGCTACAACAGAGATCAGTGCCCCTGGAACCCAAAATGTAGGTTGACATATCACCTAAGTGTTTACGGATTAAATTGTTTACCACCAGGAGATTAAAAAATGTATTTGTTACGGTCAAAGAGGCACAGCTGTAACTTAACACCGGGGATTTTGACGGGAAGATATTCGGTAAACTATAAAATAAATGATTACATTAACAAATAGTTAAATGCGATTTAAAAGTGCCACCTTATTATGGGATTAAGTTAAAGGCAGTTGACACTATAGGTAATTACTCAAAATAATTATCAACAAAAAAACCTCACTTGGTAATGAGTAATGGGGAGAGGTTGATAGTACAAAACATTATGAGAAACATCTCCATCTGCAGTGACGTGGTTTATGAGAAAGAAGTAATTTTCAATGAATTTGATTTCGAGACCTCAAGTTTAGAATTTGAGGTCACGAAATCAAGCATCTGAAAGCACACAACTTGGTGGACCATGGTGTTTTTTTCTTTCATAGTTTTCTCGCAACTCCGACGACCAAACGCATATGTTGAGATATACCAAGTGAGAAGACTGGTCTTTGACATTTACCAAACTGGACACTATTGGTAATTGTCAAAGACTAGTCTTCTCACTTAGTGTGTCTCAACATATGGATTTGCTTTAAGCAAATTTATCATTATCAATGGCTAAAAAAGAAAAGAAGAAACAAAAAGACAACTCATAAAAGACAACAGTATGAACTTATTTAAAAAAGAAAGCACGTGAAAAAACAGGCAAATAAATAATGCACCAACATCGGAGCAAGAAAAACAAAAAACACGCACAAACCTAAACAAACATACAGATACACAGACAGTTAATGTTCGTTTGAACTGTTCAGAGGCCAACTTGCTGATTAAGCGCATGAGCACAAGTTCACAATACGTCGCACGGTGGCGCTGTGACTGTTCCTCGACCCTCCTGTTAATTAACGAAAACTCGTCGTTGTAGACTCTACACAATTTTGATCAGCGCAATAATGGTGGCTTGCCGTGCAATGATAAATCCAGTACTGATGTAGGTTTACATTAAATAATTATCTTTCCATAAACAAACTACTTATCCACCCCCAGCGACCTTCATGTAACATACACTTTAATTCTCCCTAGACTGTATGATACAACGACAACCACAATGACAACGACAACGACAGCTACAATAACAATGGCAGCTACACAAAACACACTAACATAGTAAAACATGAGCACCAAATGTTTATTTTATCCGTAATCATTTACCTCGATTTTGTTTTAGTAAATATCCACAGATTAAGAACTTTTGCGTTTCTGCTGCGCAGCTCTGGTATGAGATTCTGTCCCCCATACGGCGAAGTATTGTCTTCTTCGTATAGCGCCCTCTTTTGAGTCATCCTCCTACAGCCCATATTCTATCATGAGGAGGACCGAATCTCCGGAGGACAGGATTTCCTTGGACCACTGGACATTATTTCCACAACATATTCCCCGGAGTTCCGTTTGAGGGCGGTATTCAAGTTCACTGTAAGAACAGGAGAAGTTCTTGATTTTTTCGACAAACGAGTGTCGATTTTTTTTTTGGTAATGTATCTATATACTACTTTGGACCTTTTCTATTGCCTGCGTTTTTTGCCATCCAAGACTGCTAACTATTGGAAAGCTTGCACGAAACGGCATGCATAATTGAGATAAACCAAGTGGGAACACTGTTCTGTGACAATTACTAAAGGTGGCCGGTGTCTTTACAGGAACACGTTACCTCAGATCGGTCGAGTTGCTCTTTGAAAAGCGTATGAGACCTTTTGTTTTGAAATGCATTATGGTTAGATACATAATTTAAAAGTAGAATGATCCGCACAAACATGCCTCGAATATGCACTGTTTTCCTTTCACGTCGCGAACAAACACGGCCGGCCATTTTGTGGAGTCAAAATTAACGACATGCGTCTTGGCGTCGTTACCAATGCTAAAAGGACTTTTACGTGAGAAGTATTTATTTCATTTTAGACATTTCCTTATTTACATCTTATTAACATTGAGAAAATAGTACAAAATGCAAGTAAGTATTTTTTTTAAGGGTAGCCCCAGAGCTACCCCGAACAGAGAAATAAAGGCACTTGAAGAAACGACAGTGTTATGAATGTTCCTCACATGATAAAGGTTTATGTCACAAGGAGAGACATCAAATTACTGCTGAATAGACTCAAAATTAATGCACATAATCAAGACACAACAACTCACAATAATATACAAGGCGTTTACACACATTTAACTTTATATTTATGCTGCAGGTCATTTTGGGCTTTTTGTACAGAGCTTAATTTTAAAGGGAATAATATAAATAAATATAAAAAAAAAAACACGTGCAATAAACTTTGTGTGAAAGAAAACAAATTATCAAAATGTTAGTTTTACTGTAATAAAAATAAAATGAATATTTTGCTTAAGAGACGATCGAATCATAAGTCAACCATAAGCGAGATCTTATGAATGAAACAAAATCACACGTTTAAAGGGAAAGTCCGCAAACGCTCGAACTCACGCAAGTACGAGCTTAATTATTGACTTGTTAGGCCAAGTAAAATAAATACCAGTTGATCGTCACGGTTTTTCCCCAAAAAGAGGAGGTTAAGGGGCTTTTTATTTTGTATTTCTGTCAGAGGTGGCTGCCAAGCATTTTATTTCAGACTAGCCACAAATTATTCAGTTTAAAGTCACCACTCATCACTTACTTTCTGTATAGTTACAAGTTCCTAAAAGATTAGTAAAGTTTATTGAAAAAATAGACAGAAAATTTAATGTTTTTTTGAAATAAAATGGAATGCGGCCCCCAAAAAAGGTTGAGGGAGGGGACAGTCAACTTGTATTTTTTTCTTGGCCTATTGTACGACTTATTTATTATTGTCAGTTTATGAACAATTTCTTAAAAGCTATTTATATGATTGGGTGTTGAGCTGACAACATTGTTGTAGACTTGGTTCGTTTTTTGTGAGATCAATCATACATAAAATAACAAACTTTGACAATTTCAGCTGTGAGATACATAGTTACAACAATATAAAATACTCTAAAGCCGCTAAAAGAAAAACTACAAACCAACAAACATACTTTAAGCAATAAACATGAAGCATAACTTTACAACTAATTACTGAAAGCATATCGATAGCAGTCAAGTAGTAACGCGAAAGCAAAAAAAAAAAAAAAAATGGGGCTCATTTTCAAAACAGATATGTATGCACTCTATGTAACCCCAAACCTAACTTGATTATACTTCCACTGTGCAAAGTTTTACAACTTACTTATAAGCCTCATCTTGTCTTCAGTATAGTCATTAGACATTATACTTGACATCCATCTATAATAAATCTTCTGAATCTGAGTAATACAGTCGGCAACGCCTCCTGATAGAAAAATAACACAAACTTTTTGAAAAGAAGACAATGAAGAATATTTAGTGTTGTAGACGGGGCAGGAAAACTCCTATACGGGAGAACCCACGCAGCCTCGTACCGTGACTGTAAAAACCCAAATCAACAGGCAAGGCTTAGCTCTGGTCCGAGCTCGAACCGAAGCGACCCACAGGCAGTGACAAAAAACACTGAGCCAATCTGACTGCCCACAATAATGTTCTCTTTTTCAAATCAACACCTGATTTTTGTAAATAGCATACAAACGCTTAACAAATTGAATAAAATTTACAACTCCTTGAAAGTTATTTGAGTGCGTCCCTCTTCTAAAAATAACTCACAATGTATATAGATTCGTTTATCACCATTTGTATGGTAGGCGAAAAGTTTGAACTTATTTCACACATAATAAGGTATAATTATTAGTATCTAAACTTATTTTAGTTAAGTTGGTATTTAAGAATTTACAAGGACCAATAACTTTGTCAACACAGCGCAGAGTTAGAGTTTGAATGTTGATGCCTGACTCATTGTGTGGTCAGCTTGATTCAAAATTGAGTCAGCCACTTGGACGCAGAAACCGGGTCATTTCTGACCAGGTAGTTTAAACAGTGAATTGACTTTGATTATTAAAATAATAACGATATCGAAGTCTTATACAGACGATGTGACCTCTGACGTCACACGAAAAACATAACATGATTCGCGTGCATACCGCCCGGCCAAAACCTTTGTGTTTTGGCAGCCAGCTAGAAAGTGTATGCAATCTTACCATGACTATACGTGTCTTTTTGCCCGGCGAAACATGACGTATACAGTGTTTTTTCAACAGAGGGCGGTTTGACTGTAAACATGGGTCACATCGTCTATAGCTCACGTATCTACCAACAAGCACTCAAGGCGCTGTGTATTTATACAAACTTTCAGAAAGTCTATAAAGATTATTGAAATCTATACATTCCGAGACCAAATAATTATAAGGTGCTACGGCGCATACCAGGAACACCGGGGTGAACCCCTTTTCGATAAGTGCACTGGGTTATTTTACATGCGTTACACAACACACGGGTCCGACGGCTTTACGTTCCATGCGAAGGACGAAGCAATGGTTAAGTGTCTTGCTTAATGACACACGTTTCACGACTGCGGGAATTTCAATCCACACTCTGCTGATCAGAAACAACAGAGTTTGCTGATCAGAAACACAAGTAATTCGGTGCTCTTAACCGCTCGGCCACGACACTTCTATGATATTAGTTATTCGGTGAAATGTTGCTTTCCATAGTTCGCTCATACTTTTTAAAGCCACGAGCGAAATATGGAAAGCGCGATTTCAACGAATAACTAATGAAATAATCCAGGTTTCGCCACCTGAATATTATTCTAACGACAATGCATTCATTGCATCAACTTGTGTATTATGTACCACTGTTAGTTTACAATATAAGCTGAAAGTGTCTGAACGCTGTACATTGTTCAAATCGCATAGCACTTGAACCAAGTTTCTTCAATATTTTTTAAATATCGTTTGCACTCAAATAAATCAAATGTTACCAACTACAATGCAAGCTGAAAATGCACGAACACTGTATATTGATAACAATGTAAAACACTTAAAGGCACAGCACAGGCCACTATTGACAGTTGTCAAAGACTATAGTCTTCTCACTGGCTGTATCTCAACATGTTGGAGCGTGGGTTCGAATCCCGACCGTGACACTTGTGTCCTTGAGCAAGATAGTTTACTATAATTGCTTCTCCTCACCCAGCGGTATAAATGGGTACCTGCGAGGGTAGAAGTTGATATTGTGAATGAAAAAGCCTTTGGAGCGGTTTAAACTGTTGCCCAGGTTGTATACTCCCAAGGGAGCTGAGAAACATTAAAAGGGATGTTATTGGCCCTATGACCAGGGCACTAATGTAAAGCGCATTGATACGGTTATTGTGAACTGCGCTATATACAAATTTGTTATTATTATACATACAATATAAACCTGTTTAAATTTGAGCTCATGGTCGTCGAATTTGCGAGATAACAATGAACAAAAAACACACACTCTTATCACACGAAGTTGTGTGCTTACAGATTCTTGATTTCGGTACCTCAAAATCTAATTCTGAGGTCTCTAAATCAAACTCGTGGAAAATTACTTATTTCTCGCAAACTTTGTTTCTTCAGCGGGAGCTGTTTCTCACAATGGTTTGTACCATAAATCTCTCACCATAACTCGTTACCAAGTAAAGGTTTATGCTAATAATTATGTTGGGTATTACCAATGGTGTCTCCTGCCTTTAAGCCAAGCCTCTGAAATACTTTGAATTTTAATAGTGCTATTATTATTACTGTAATAGAATTACTGAACATTTTCTTTTTATTTATTTATTTATTTATTTTTTCCCCCAACATTCATTTATTTATTTTTCATATATTTTTCTAGTTGTGTATAACTCTTTTTAAACTGATAGAGGTACCGTTTTAAACCTTTTTGTCTCTTGCCAATTTTTCATTCTTATGTTTCTTTATGCTGGTTTAGTTTATTATTTGCTTGATGGGAGGGGGTGGGGCTTTTTTGCATTTTTACTTATTCTGCGTCACTGCTTTTAATTATCTTTCTGTTTTTGTCTTATTGTTCTTAATGTCTTTATAGATTTATTGTAAATAATTATAGATTTTTAACATATGGTCAGGGATATTGGAATTGAAGGCCTTCGGGCTACAGTTTTTAGGTAAACCTTTTTAATTCCAGGCATATGTCCCTGGCTTTTGTTTTGTACTTTATATGTTTGTTCTTTGTATGTGTTTTTATGCCGAATAAATAATAATAATAATAATACTAAAAGAAAATTGCTTACAAATGACATAATTATTATTTGATGTAGATATCATTTACATTTGTAAATAATTCGGAAAAATTTTTTTGTCAAATGTTAGGACCTGTTAAATACATGTGCTACAATGGTTCATTATTATCGGGATGTTTGAGTGGGTAAAACCAAGCTTTCTGTTTGTTCTCAGTCTAGCCATGTCTAACACTATAACATTGCTGAGATGCAGAACATATTCAGCAGCTTTACTGGAACTCCTTTGTGCCAGTTTCCCTCCATCCCACAATCTACTGTAGCCACTACCAAGGGTGGCTGGTTATAGTCTTAACTTGTTTGGGGCTAATTTATCCGTATGTAACACAGGGGACGACATTATATCTTTTGGTAAATTTTCACCTTTGCCTTCTTGTCTACCAAGACTGCCAGTTGTTGACCATCTTCCCAGATTGTAATTGCCGTTGGTTGACTCAGATCCTGAATAATACAGGAGATGAATTTCCCATAACTATCATAATGATGGATGTGACCAGACACAGGGTCACGGTTGCTAACGGCAACGTAGATACCCGAGTTGTCGCAGCATATGCCCCTGCAGTAGTCGACGGGTTGACCATTCATGGTGGGTTTGATGGTGAGTAGGGTAGCACCTTCGTCATCGATAACAATAACTTGGTTATCATCATCACAGCCACCGACAACCACTCTGTCATTGCTGTCAGTGGCCAAGAACCCTGGTGTCTTCTCCAGTGGTTTAGTGGAAGTACTGATCACACGATCACGATTTCGTTTATAGGTTATCCCACTCTTGCTAGAATGTCCTACCACGACATTGCCGTCTCTCTTCATACAGATACACGAGTGATGAGCTTTTCCTTGATACGCGGCATCACCTTCCGGGAACATTCTATAATAATACAAATAATAATAATACAAATAATAATAATAATACAAATAATAATAATAATACAAATAATAATACAAATAATAAAAATAATAAAAATAATAATAATACAAATAATAATAATAATAATAATACAAATAATAATAATAATACAAATAATAATAATAATACAAGTAATAATAATAATACAAATAATAAAACTAATACTAATAATACTAATACTAATAATACTAACAACAACAACAACAACAACAACAACAACAACAACAACAACAACAACAACAACAACAACAACAACAACAACAACAACAACAACAACAACAACAACAGCAACAGCAACAGCAACAGCAACAGCAACAGCAACAGCAACAGCAACAGCAACAGCAACAGCAACAGCAACAGCAACAGCAACAGCAACAGCAACAGCAACAGCAACAGCAACAGCAACAGCAACAGCAACAGCAACAGCAACAGCAACAGCAACAGCAACAGCAACAGCAACAGCAACAGCAACAGCAACAGCAACAGCAACAGTATAACCACGTCCTTTTATATTGATGTGATCAATGCCTTTGATAAAGCAGGAGGTATTATGGATTGTAAACATTCTAGTGTCTTAGAAACAAGAGAAATGCCTTTGTGGAATAATGTTAGCGTCACCAAGGACAACGTCACTTTTGGTAGTACCTTGCTTAAATTTTTTGGTATTAACAGGATAAAACATATTGTGAAACAGGGTAAACTGATCTCTTTTAAAGAAATTGCTAAAATGTGTGCATTACGTAATATTAATGCCGGTAGAATGCTAGGTCGCCTTAAGCATCATGTGGATTATAACCTAGTTGAAGAAAAAAGAGAAGGTCCAGCTACTCCTTTATGTAATTGGTTAGTCATCAAAGATTATAACGGAGAGGAGTCTGCTCCGATGTATTTAACTAAAGCCAAGACCAACTACGGCAACCTGATTAGGAAAAAAAGTGTCGTTCTTAGAGTTCAACCAATTTGGCAAAATATATTCAGTATTAGTCAAGATCTTGATTGGTCTGCGATATGGATCAGCGATTTTAAGAACTACTTAATGGATCCTGACGATAAACAATTCATGTACAAACTTAGACACAGAATTTTACCTACTAAAGATGTTTTGCTTAAAATTGGTATTGTTAGAGAAGAATCATGCCCGCTCTGTAATGTAGAAAGAGAAACTCATGAGCATATTTTCATTTACTGTTCCCACACATTGGATGCTTGGATTTTTGTAGAAAGATTGCTTAGCAAATATACAGGTAACAAACATTTTTATTTAAACGACTCTAACAGAATTCTTGGATATGCTCTAAAACCGGTTCAGGCCATCGTTGTTGCTAAATTGCTTAGGCTGATCTGGAATATTCGATGCAAAAAGGTGTTTAACAGTTATTCCAGACCAGCAGAAATCGACATCATCTCACAGTTAAAGTTATCTTTGAAATATTTTCTTCGAATGGAAAAGAACAGGTTAAAACCAGAATCATTCGAAAATTGCTATACTAGGAACAATGCTTTGTGTTTCACCACTAAGGACGAAGTCAGTTTTAATTACTAATTGCCTGTTTCACCAAGGGCCAAATTATTTTCCTTTGTCCCATATGTATCATGTTTTTCTAATTTTTGTTTTTGTTGTTGTCAGTATTGTTTTTTCCCGAACCACGTGATTCCCGAGTCACGCTAAATTGTAGATATTTGTATATATAATAGAGGTATTCATTAACTATTTAATTATTTTGTTTATTGTTATTATTATTATTTTCTGAGCTTCTGTTACTTACTGTGCCTGTTATATATTAGAAGTATTTACTGGAGTGTCTTTTGATAGTGTTTTATTTGATGTATGCCTTTGCTGATGAATGTTGAATAAACGGAGTAATATAACTCCACATCAAGAGAGAAAAAAAAATAGTAATATATAGTAATAGTAATAGTGATAGTGATAGTGATAGTGATAGTGATAGTGATAGTGATAGTGATAGTGATAGTGATAGTGATAGTGATAGTGATAGTGATAGTGATAGTGATAGTGATAGTGATAGTGATAGTGATAGTGATAGTGATAGTGATAGTGATAGTGATAGTGATAGTGATAGTGATAGTGATAGTGATAGTGATAGTGATACTGATACTGATACTGATCATGATCATGATCATGATCATGATAATGATAATGATAATGATAATGATAATACACAATAAGATCTGGCCCCCGCTGCAAAACAACAAAAGAAACAACCAAACAAGCTGACAAATTAACTGGCAGTAGTTATACGGTGATCTTGTAATTATATAATTGGAAATAAATAGTAATCAGGGAGCTAGTGAACAATATTTTGTGGTAACGAAATATTTTAAAGAGGGATAGAATAATTTTGAGAAATACCGTATAAATTGTTAATAGAGAATTTGTGACCCGCTACGTGAAAATGAGTCAGATGTCGCCCAATGCATTATTAAGTTATGGACAGTTTAATGTTGAAAAAAAAAAAAAAAAACATTTTTTTATTTATTTACTTTTTAAGATCTTTATTTGCATGGTTAACCTTGAGAACACTTAACTTTTCGGCTATAAAGCTATGAATACCACAATTTTGTGATCATACTTATGTCTAACTTGTATCCTTTCGCGCGCAATGGTAGTTTAAACATCACTTTACTTGTAATTCGTTTTTCAGAAAAAAATATGTATTGGCTAATTTCAAACGGGAGTAACTCTGCAACGCGACACTCCCCAAAGTTTAGACATTTACCAAATTACTGCTGCTGGTGTGTTCTTTCCTGCCATGCATATAACCCAATTCTTCAACTCAAATTGTCAACATCTAACATTTGATGTTAGTGCTTTTTTTTTTTTACCTGAAAGTGCTTTTTTTTTTTTTATCGTAGAGCGGATCGGCCCAGTTTCTCCCTTCATTAGGGGTTTCGTTGAACTGTTGCCAAGCTTGCCTGAAATCCTTGTCGTATTTCTTAATATATCCGTTGTCATCAACAACCACTGGGCCACAATGAAACGATGTAATGTTAAAAGGACCTGAAATAAATAAAAACAATACACATTATATACTTTTACATAATATCTTAAATAATTTAAAACTTGTTTATTGTTTGCCTGTAATAAATGTATATTCATAAATACACCGGACAGTTTCTCTACTCCTATTAGTGGAGAGCGCGTCACGTGTGGGTGTTTAAACGGTTGATAAAGACACAGCTGAAGCTGTTTAAGGCCGGCTGGCTTTCGCGTGTCGGGCGCGCAAGATTATCACGCAGAACGCAATTCATAGATATACAGCGCGAAATATATGTAAGCGCGCGCGTAATCTATTTTAAAGCGCGCGCGCGTACACACAACCCACGCGCATGAAACAGATTCATTACAAAGTTTTTGAAAAAAATATTTCAAACCTCGAATTTTAAATTGTTAAAGTGTCAATAATTGTATTTTGTTTAACGTTGTTTAACAAAAGGGCATACATGAATGGCAGGGTCTGAACGGTCGTTGACGTGTGATAAAGGCCCTCGCCTTCGGCTCGGGCCTTTATCACACGGCAACGAGCCTGCCGGTTTTAAACGGCCGTTTAAGAACTCGTCGCTACACTTTTATTCCCCTAAAGGCCGGTTTATAGTCGGTCGCGCGATGGTCGCGCGATGGAATTCTTGACGCGCAATCATAAAAAGATACAGTTGTTAGGCCTCAGTCTTAGGATCGCGCGCAAGATTTCCATCGCACGACCATCGCGCGACCGACTATAAACCGGCCTTTATAATGACCAGCTGGAGCTGTTTATAACAAGCTAGCTTCCGCGTGTCGGGCGCGCAAGATTATCACGCCGAACGCAATTCATAGCTTTAAGTACAGCGCGTAATCTAAGCGCGCGCGCAAACACTAAACCCACGCGCATCGAACAGACTCCTCACAAAGTTTCTGAAAAAGAAGATGTTTCAGACGTCAAATTTTCAGTTGTTAAAGGGACACACCGGCTAACCGTTTAGCTGCGTCTGGAACGTAAGCTTAACTTGACTCAGAATTGAAAGAGTACCTTTTGTTATTAATGCGTAACTTGAAGGAACGTAAGCAAAACTTGGAATGTAAGCGTAGCTGTGTAGCTTAGAACGTAGCTCCTTCTCTTCCTTCCTCCATGGTTACATACAAATTGACAATTCAATGAGCGTGCCAACACTGCCCCCCCCGCGCAGACGGTATACCATTTCGACCATTAACAAATAGCCAATATATTTTTGTGAAAAGATCCTAATAATAACAAACATCATCGCTCTCGGTCTCAAAGAACACAATTTAAAGCCAGCTACGCACTACACAATAAAACGACTCGAAAGTGAACTTACCAGTGCCTCGAAGTTCATCCGCTCGAATGGTTTTACCATCATCAGTGTTAAAGATAACCAATCGGCTGTTAATGGTAGTAACTGCAAGCTTGCCACTTCCTAGAGCTGCTACATCCCAAAACGTCTCATCCAACCCGGGCAAATTCCCACCGACTTCACGAAACAGCTTCCACTCCCTTCCGACATTGAGTTTGCCGATTATGGACCCAGTGTGATCGAGATGCTTGTACTGGAAATCGGCGTTAATTCCAGGGGGAAAATCACTTTTTAAGAAAGTCAAATGTTGGTTGATGATTGGAAATAAAGACAGAAAGTCGCTCTCTGAGCCTACGTTGATGACATCTCTTGCGATGGTTAGCGTATTTTGCTTCCTCTGAAGCAAAGCAGTTAATGTTTGTATGTGTTCTCCAAATGCCGTGCTACGATCTTCCTTTAGGACTCGGATCTCTCCAAGAAGTCGGTCTTCTTCGGCTTTCACCTTGTCCCTCAACCGATCTGCTCCCTTTTTTACCTCTTGCACTGTTTGTGAAACTTTCTTTTCAAATTCCTCTTGATCTGTGTTTACACTCCCTATGCGTGCTTGTAATTTCTTGATTTGATTGGTGAATGTGGGGAATATTTCATTCCAATTTTCCTTGTATTTGTCTGAAGCTGCCGCGCGATCAATGTACTCATGCTTGGGTTTGCAATGATCTACAACAGTACAGACGTGACAAATCAAGACATGGCATGTCTCACAGTAGAATCGATTGATCTCACCCTTGTGCTTGATGCACGTGTACTCCTTCTGAACCTCTGGTAGGGTAACCTTTCCCTCGCGAACATCTTCCAAGGTTCCGACTGTGTGATCAGCCAACGCTTTGCTTCGCTTGTGAATTTTCATGCAGCCTTGGCAGATATTCTGAGAGCAGTTTAAACAATGATGTGTAACCTCGTTCTCAGTACATAAATCACATGGCACTGAACGTTCCTCTTTGGCTAAGGTTTTGGCAACCTTCTCCTTAAGCTCGATTTTCTCTATCAGCGTTATCAGGAACCCATTGGTCTTGAGTCCACCGACGCCCTCGGTAGGTAGTCGCGTCTCTTGCCGACACACTGGACAAGGTTTTACCACATCTTTGCCAAATAACTGTACTAAGCAATGTTCACAGAAGCTGTGAACGCAACTGAGGATTTTGGGATTTGTGTACCGCTCAAAACAAATACTACATTCCAAAAAGTCTTTACTAATTTCCTTAAGTATTGTAGATATAGTCGCCATTTTACCTGTAGTAGAAAATGTAAGAAACATTAGGGCCTTGTCACACGAGGCAACTTTTGCAGGCAACTTGGATGCAACCAACTGCAGTGCATGCTACAGGACCACTTTGGTAGCACACGGGTCAATTTTCAAACATTGTCTTACGATGCCCAATAGAAATAGGTGAACATTCAAATGTGAATGCCTTTTCTTCATGGAGATTGCCTGGAACTGGTTGCCTGTAAATTGCCTCGTGTGACATGGCCCTTAGATTCAGAAATGAAAGGATGCAAAAACATTTCCTGCGTGGTATTGCAAAAAAACTTTTTCTGGGGTCAGAGTTAAACTTAATTCATGGTCGAGTGGAGCCAGAATATTTTCTGGGTCAATTTTACCTGTAGTAGAAAATATCAGAAACATTAGATTTAGAAATGAAAGGATGCAAGAACATTTCCTGCGTGGTATTGCAATGGTCGAGTGGAGCCCGAATAATTTATGGGTCAAAATGACTCAAAATCTGAGTTAAAATCGCATATTATTCGGGTCAGCTCGACCTGGAATATCGGTCAAACTCCCTTTGACCCAGATTTAGGGTCAACACTGACCCGTGAGATTCTAAAAAGTATCCTTTGTCACCACTTATGAACAAATAAAGCTAGACTTTAAAAAGATATGACATACAACATTTTAAAGTTGCACTGTTTACATGCTCATGTACAACTTAGTTCAACACAGTAGCACCTTGTAAACTAGCCTTGCTCAAGGCAGTCGCATTATTCGCTCCGAAAAGACGCAGCTGTAAACCCACCCGCCGTATACCCTGTGCATGGTGTGTGCGATCACACCAAATGACCCACCCGTATACACACTGTCACATCGCACGAATACTGTTCACACAAGTCATCGCACTCGTACACCACTAACCGCATGCGGAGGCCGTCAGGCCGACAGCCTTGTCGGGTCTGTATCTTCCCGTTTTAATGTGTTGTATTGAAAAAATTCCAATAGTGGACGAAATTGGGGGGGCTCTAGGATATGCTAGTATGCAGCTCATGAATATGTATATCGTTCGTCAGACCTATCAGACAACACAGGATGTGAGGCAAATGAATTATTCATTTTGACGTCCAATCACGCACTTCCCTTATCACGACCTTTGGACCCTATCATGCGTCCGTGGTGGTGGTGTGTGAGGTAAACATGTCTCGTCTTTCGCGGGCATTATGGTAATGAGCTGACCGTGGGAACTCTTCGCTTATTATAGTAATGAGGTCAGTGGCTTCAACACAGATCCTACAAGGCTGTCGGCCTGACGGCCTCCGCATGCGGATGAATACGGGTGGGTTTTTTATACAGCGGCGGTCTTTTTTCGGAGTGAATAATTCGACTGCCTTGAGCAAGGCTACTTGTAAACCCACATAAGGTGCTACATAATTAGGTCTCATAATTCATTACTTCAATAACCTATCTTTCTGAAAGTTTTAATAATAAGCGTCTTGAGTACATTGTTAGGTAGATACGAGCGCTATATATATATCTTCGTTATTATTAACCTCTCACCGTTGACTCAATATTAATCGAGTTAAAATTGAAGAAGAAAAAATGCGTCTCCATGTGAGAAAATGTTAAAAGCCCATGATGTATGGATTACAATGCCAGTATACCACTATGCACTGCTAGAAATGAACTTGAAAAAATATGGGATTCATTAAAGTTCTGGTAGTCGACGGCTGCGACCAAGGCCTACCCGGTGTGGTGGTTTCAGTCTTCCGCCGTATTCAGTTTTCCGAGTGACGTAGCCAGACATTTCAGCACGTTGTTAGAACGGTTTTAGCTTTCCGGCGTGTTCAGTTTTCCGGGTGACGTAGTCAGACAAAAATACCGCAGCGAGTACCCTGGCGAGTACTGTAGTTCTCTCAGTGACCCCAAATTGTTTCTATTACGATTCTTTTCTGTTTAGTCACATACTCTCTTTCCCCATCTTTACACGTAAAACTTTAAGCAGGTGACACTCTGCTTGTATAAAAAACAAACCCCAGTTTCTCATACGATCCACGCGTTTGCCGCTCCTTGTACTCGACCCGCGGACGCCGCCATGACAGCTACCGGAGGGTAACGGATGACTCAATACGGCACTAAAGAATTACTACTTTTTCGCTTGCTGTGCGCAGGCGCGCATCGCATGACGTAATGTTGCCGTATGTTGGTCATTCGGAAAACTGAACACCACGGAAAGTTGAAACCGCCACACCGAAACTAAGAGTAGAGCCAGTCGGCTACAATGAACGTCGACGGAGTAGTTGGTATTAACATTATTTTCGTGTACGCAGACTGGATGGTACCCGCCGTTCTCAACTAGTATATTTTACCGTGGTATCATGATGTAAGTTTTAAGAAAAAGACTTACCAGGAAAGATCGAGCAGTCTTGAGGCGAGGAAATTGCTCCTTCGAGCAACGAGTAGAACGGGAGTAGTTTGGTATGAAGTCACATAGGGCGTGGTTGTTGTGCGAGAGGTGACGTAGCTCTTATACAAAAAAGTAGACTTGTGGATAAGTCCTTAGACTTTTTTTTCGATAAACACTGTGACGTTCTCGCGAGACTTCCGGCTTTCGCTTGACTATTGCTCTCGCGACTTCGTTCCTCAGTAGTCTCTGAAAGCAGATCGCGAGAGTGACGGGATAGCTCCCCACGTTGTCAGTCACTGAGTGACTCGTTTACAAGTCTAATGGGGAAGCCCTATGTTGCTAAGCAATACAAAATATTGTGAAATATTCAAATCAGTGAACCATAAAGCCCAGCGTGTACGTCATGACCACCATTCATGTCGTAGACATGCATACAATAAAATCTGCATGAATATTGCTGACTATAAATGCATAACGTGAACTTTGGCTTGGTATTGTAAACCCATTGCAAGAAAAACAGCAACTACAACTAACAAGGCAGTTTACACTTCACAATGTGCCAACAGACCGGCATTGCTTGTGGATTCATATGTCAAATGTTTTGATGCATCGCCGTTGAATTAACTCTCAGGTTTAACGTGCTCTCATAACGCTGCAATCTAAGTACACCCTTTAACACCATGCCAAAAGTATAATACACTGAATGTACATGGTTAACTTTCATTTGTAAAATGTCCCCCGTTTTTATCGCTTGTGTTTTTGTCTTATTAATTAAACCTAAAAGGATTGCTCTTTTGGATAGTAATTTTGTTCGCTTTTGGGCAATCCCTATAGGCTTCTGTTTGTTCGTTGTATTTTGGTATGTCCCTAATGTTTTTGTAATGTTCTATAACATTTCAAGTGTTTGTTGCTGTGTGTTTTGTAAACGCAGAAGGAAACCAGACTCATTGTTCAAGGCTGTATTAGTTTTAGTCTCAGAACCACAACATAGATTTTGGTACATATAAATGTTTTATGTGGGCCTACATCGTTTTACGCCAAACATTACTTGATTGTACTCACACAGTGCTAGGTTCGAATCCTACTTAAGAATAATCTGAAGTATACAATAAGAAAGGTAGTGGTAGCACTTTGGGAGTATAACTAATTATTTTGTGTTAATTTTATAACTGGACAAACTTTCGTAGCGACAACTACTTCGTTGTTGATGCTGTGATGTTGGTCCTATGCTAAGTACATGGTATTTAGGTGCTTCCACTACCTTCCCTGCTTGATCTATCTAGGGGTGAGAGTCATTATACTAATATAGTAATTATACTATATACTAATATTTGATACCAAATCAAAGGTATTGAAATGATGGCATTTCTACCGTTTGGTAACCCATGGGATTACAAGGAGCTATTGGGAACAGTATCCAAAGCACTAGAGAAGTAGACCAATGAGCAGGATTTCTTTATTTTTTGTGGAAAAAAATATTGTCTGATTTTCTTCATCAGGCCGACATGACAAGTCTGAATTCAGCCAAAAGTCTGAACAATCTCATCCCTGTCTATCAGACCATAACGGGGCTATTTAAAACACAAAAAAGAGAGAGTAAAACTAACGTTAGAACAGGTTGAGGATGATTTCATTTTGTGCATAGATTGATGTGCTGTAACCCGTGGAATGGTATGTTGAAACAAGCTCTTAGCTATCCCTATGGGATATTATGCTTGTCTTTTCAGGGGGCACTCCTTAAAAAAAAATAATAATACAATCGAATGGTTCAAAATTCCACACGTAAAACATAAGTGTTTCAGGGATATAGAGGCAAATCAAAAGTCGAACTTGTGTCGCGACGTTTGTGTTTTCCTTTGTTATTCTTTGGTAAACACAATATTGAAAACAGTTAGAAAACTGTTTTCATAAACTATGTTTGTGGCCATTTAGAAACGACATGAAGTACATTAATACACAAGGTTCTAGTCTAGTCCACGTTCCAAAAATCAAACGTTGGTCCGGACAATGCTTTGATACGATCACAATCGAAATGATTGGATTTCCTTCAAGAGAGGGCGCTATACCCATGCTACACTTTCAACGCAGGAAATTATTTTAGCCAGTGTCTAGACCAGGAGAAAGGAAACAACAACCAGTCAGCGAAACCACCAACACTCTCGACGGAGTGTCGGTAAGTAGTTGTAGTATTTTGTACTTTGATGTCAAAACTAACAATGTTGGAGTTTCCAGAGTGTGGTAAAAGTGGGTGGAAGGGATGGCACGTTGCACATGGAAAACCATTCACAACCGTTCAACGATTATAGCAAGTTTTCACAACTGCCAAAGTCAAAGTCTTACTGTTGAAGGCAGTGGACACTACTATTAGTAATTACTCAAAATAATTGTTAGCATGAAACCATACTTGGTAACGAGTATAAATGGAGAGCTATTGCTATCTAACACATTGTGAGAAACAGCTCCCTCTGAAGTAACGTAGTTTTCGAGAAAGAACGTAATTTTACAAGAATTTGACTTCGATACCTCATAAATTTAATTAGAATTTGAGGTCTCGAAATCAAGCAACTGAGAGCACATCAAATCGTTGCTATACAATGGTGTTTTTTCTTGCATTATTATCTCGCATCTTCGACGACCAATAATTGAGCTCAAAATGTTCACGTGTTTGTTATTTTGTGCATGTTGAGATACACCAAGTGAGAAGTCTGATCTTTGACAATATTTACCATTAGTTTCCAGTGTAGTCTTTAAGATTTAATTGCGTAGCCAAGAAAATGTTTTTGCCTGTCGTTAGTTTTCCATCATTTAAAGATGCTATGTCAGATTGTTTGCCGATTTTACCAAAAAAATTTGATTTAGGTATTTTGATGGGGGTCGAGAAATTACAAGCTTTCATTTGAGCCATTGCTCGAAAAAGTCCGCCAATTATTAGTAGCAGTGAAATAAAAGTGCTCAAAATTAATTTTTGTCGGGATCCCGACAATATATCACGTGACCAATTTTATGTGTTTTTTAAGAAACGTTTTAAATTTTTGTCATGGTTCCTGACCATTAAAAGTAAAAGTTAAACTTGTTTTCGTTAGAGCGGGTGATACTCTTTGAAATACCATCACTCAAAAAAATCTATTGCTTAATGGTTCGGGCCAAAAATCTGACATAGCATCTTTAAAAACAAATCATTAGCTTTGGCAAGGACCTAAGCTGAGAATAACGTGTTATGAAGTTGTAATGCTCTTCATGTCAACTTTCCCACTGATTATACTATTCAGCTTTTTTGCAGGGCAAAGTTTAACTGTGTGTGATACGATAAACACATTTTACTGCAGTCGCCCTTGAACTCCGGCTCTTTGTGATAGGGGGTTTAGGGGGCGTATGTGTGTATAAAAAGCACGCTCCAATGTGTCTGTAGAACTAGGAAGCGAACACGCAGCCATACGTATAGCTATTTATTGTTGAAAAGGAAAAGGGGACAATTGTCACGGTCCGATACCATTATAGACTAATACAATAAATCCATGGTTATTGGATACACTTGAATTAAGAAATAATTTCTTTTAGTGTAAAAAGCAAACTATAAACACAAACCAAGTTGTGTTTGTATTATGCGTATCAAAACCACAGAAAACCATGGCAAATTGTTTACAACACAATGCCATAACACATCCCTGACCCATTTTCAATACATCTACTTGTAGCAGATACCTGCTTAACAGGGCCCAATTTCATAGCGCTGCTTAGCGGCCAATTTTTTGCTTACTGTGCGATTTACATTTCATAGCACTGCTAACCGTAAGCAAACGAAAAGGCATGCTTACCTTCCGGTGCTTTACCGCACGAAAATAAATGACGTCACAATGCAAATCCACGGTAAACACGCAATATGGCCGCCCAATTTTTCTGCTAACCTGTGAAATACGCTTAGGCTTAAGCAAATTTGTCTGCTACAGTTATCACGCAAATTTGCTTACCGTTAAGCAGCGCTATGGAATTGGGCCCTGTTCTGTTGGCGCAAAGAAACTTGTATGCAATGCAGAAAATGAGCAAGCTACCGGTCACAAACATGTGCACTTACCGAAATGTAAGTTTTGTATTCTCATTCTGGTTAGCGTAATTTTGTTAGGCTTGGCTATATTATTGTTGTGCTCATAAGCTGCAGCACGAGGTCCACAGTGTGCTTATCTGGAGCTGATCTCTAATCGTAGATCACTGAGTGCGATTCTTATCACGCCAGGTTTGGGAATTACAAAATAACCCCGGCCCCGTTCCATAGGTGCTTGCTGTAAACAGTGGTTTTACCAAACGCCAATTTAATTTTGCAATATAGTTGTTTCTTTGCCCCTGTAGTCTCTAATAATGTGTAAGTGATAAAAACCACTCGTTTTGTGCGTCATACCACTCTTGCAAAGAGCCACACAGATGACAACTCTTTCTAGAGTGAAAGACGGGCACTTTCAACTCGATTTAGAGTTAAGTTTGTTCCAATTTCACTCAACAGAGTGACAAAGAATTGCTCTCACTCCCAAAAGAGCGAACTGACACCACTCGGACAAGAGAGTGAGATGTGTATACAGACTTTGTAAACGAAATTCCCCGGGGAGCACCCCATCTTTAAGCAGATTATTTTGTTGTTATCATATTTTGTTTTTTGCTCCAGAAGTTCACCAGAAGGTAGTGATTATTGGTTAATTAAAAACTGCTCATTACAGTCTACTGGCCGAATTACAAAAGAGTATACATTGAAGTATACAACAAGTCTACTTAAATATGAAATCACACTGTAAAGTAAGCCACAACACAACGACTGTGCATTAATAGTTGTCGGCATACAATGTAACTTTATGACTTGAGGCTAGCACATGACCAGCAAATTTTAAGAACCAAAGATAAACGAATCCCCCACCCTCGTGATCATCACGAGACTAACTTTGTAGATAAGACTGGCTAGACCGAAGCGATTATAACCGACCGGGTTCCGTTGGGTGTACTTTACGGTCACTTTATCGATGTGTGCCCCCAGACGGAAGACGTAGTATAGACCGGAAAAAACGGAGTAAGCAATTCATGTGCAAATTAATATTGTTTTGTTAAAAAATTAATAATATTAATAATAATAATAATAATAACTGAGCGTGAAAGTTTGACCGGTTTCTTGTCGTTTGTATGTCACTTGCTGCATTTTTACTGAGTAGGAATGGAACATTTTTTTTGAAAGTAACTTTATAGCAACACAAATGTTATTATAAATGTCATAATTATTTGTTTGTTTTGTCAGGGGTTATGTTATTACATACGGCCTTTTGTTACTGGAGACAAGAGGATGTCCTGTGTCTGGAAGGATGGTTATAAAACACTTCTTCCTGGCATACGACTATTTTATGATTTCAAAAACGATAGGTACATGTCAAAGTCATGAACAGTGAACAAGAACTTCGTCTAAATCAGTAATAATTAAGGTGGCACAGCAGCCGCAAATCAAAAGGCAAGAATACAAAACAAAGTGAAATCGGCAAGATCGCCACATTACAAACTATACAGACTCTTTCTAAGGTGGCCATGATTAATTTACAAGTACATGACGTTTGGCAAGTATTGAATGCATAACAAAACAAAGTGTTCGCAACTGATACGGGAGTTTTCTCGTATGATGACAGTAGATTTTGTAATCCTCGAAGGTGTATTAACAAGTTAGGCAACGCAACAGTCCAACAATGCAGTTCAGGGTCAGGTTTATTGTATTAATTCTTAGGCATGATTACAATAGTTGTTAAGGGTGGCCAGGATTAATTACAAGTGTGAGAATAGTTGGCGAGCATTGAGTATACAAATAAAAATAGTGCATAACTAACGGACATTTTCCCGTATCAGATGGCAGTAGTGTTTGTAATCGTAGAAGAAGTATTAAAGGAACACGTTGCCTTGGATCGGACGAGTTGGTCAAAACAAAAGCGTTCGTAACAGTTTTTTATATAATGCATATGGTTGGAAAGATGTTTTAAAGGTAGAATACAATGATCCACACAAGTTTGCCTCGAAATTGCGTGGTTTTCCTTCTATTGTGCGAACTAACACCGTCGGCCATTTATGGGAGTCAAAATTTTGACCCCCATAAAAGGCCGCGACGTGTTAGTCGACGAGGTAAAAGGAAAACCACGCAATTTCGAGGCATGTTTGTGTGGATCATTGTATTCTACTTTTGCAACATCTTTCTACCCATATGCATTTTATAAAAAACAGTTACAAACGTTTTTCAAAGACCAACTCGACCGATCCAAGGCAACGTGTTCCTTTAAGTTTAGGCAAGGGCAAAAATCATACTTCAATGCAAAGAATACACAGAAGATATTGACGATCGGAAGGCATACATAACAAACAATACAGACCCATTCTAAAGGAAGGCCAAGATAAATTACAAGTGCGGGAAGTTTGGCGACACATACAACTTATGCATAAACTAACGGGGAATGTTCTCGTATCAGTGTTATGTCATCATGTAATTTTATTACTGATAAGCTTGCGTGGTGGAATGAAATGGCACTTGACTGCAATAAACGGCCTTGACCATTGAGTGGTAATATCGTCACTGGGACTGACTGCGAATGATCTAGTTGTCATACCACTGACCTTTGATCAGTGCACATGTCTGCAATGTAAGTCGCTTTGGGAGATGTTGTTTGGTAAAAAGAAAAAAGAAAAAAAAACATTAATGCGAAACATTATTTGGTAGCATTCCTTATCTTCAACGTATAAATACCTAAAACGTTTTCCAGTTTTAACCACAAACGGCCAATGCCCATTTTGTCTTATTTCAAAACAGTGTCATCTGTAAACCAACCAAGCAACTGTACACTTGTGTTGTCAAGTGATACTGAAGGAGTTAACAAAATGACTGAGAATTGGTTCAACTCGGTAGAGAATGTCTTGGATCATGTCCGACTTAGAAGTCTTCTCGGCCGGCAATTTTTGGCCGAACTTATAGGGACGTTCATGCTGGTGGTGAGTAAAAAAGGGGCTTTTGGTTTCGTTTTTTGTTTGTTTGTTTGTTTGTTTGTTTGCCGATGTTGTTGTTGTTGTTGTTGTTGTTGTTGTTGTTGTTGTTGGTGGTGGTGGTGGTGGTGGTGGTGGTGGTGGTGTTGTCTTGATTGGCGACGTTCATGTTGGTTAAAGTAGTCGCCGATATCGCGACATGAATTACTGTCTGCAACTACAATTAGCCACAGAACCCCCTGAGGCGGCCTTAACAAAAACAGTGGATGCTGCCCCTCTACCGGTCAAGTACCAATGCTTATATAAATATTAATAGTAAACTTGCGGGCACAACCATGGGTAAAAACTCTTTTGAAGGAGTGGTGGCTCTGAAAAGAGCCGGTTTGGTCTCGACGTTTCGAACAGTATACTCTGCTCGTCTTCAGAATGCTGGACTACTGGTGGTGGTGGAGCTTACGTATATGGCTAGAGGGAGCAGATTATACTGTTCGAAACGTCGAGACCAAACCGGCTCTTTCAGAGCCACCACTCCTTTAAAAGAGTTTTTACCCATGGTTGTACCCGCAAGTTTACTATTAATATTTATATTTATAATTGATCTTATTATCCATACTATGCAAAGTTTCAAACACCATTTACCAATGTTTATGATTGCTATCCCTTGTTTAAAGGAACAGGACACTATTGGTACTTACTCAAAATAATTGTTACCATCAAAACTTACTTGGTAACGAGCAATGGTCAGCTGCTGATAGTATAACACATTGTGAGAAACGACTCCCTCTGAAGTAATGTAGTTTTTGAGAAAGAGGTAATTACCCACTCACACTAATAAAAGACCTCAGGCCTCAGCCCTTTTATACATTGAAAGCACGCTCATTAGTTTGCGCAACATGTGTTTTTTTCTTTCACTATTCTCTTGCAATTTCGATGACCACTTGGGTCTTATTTTTCACGTGAGAATTCTGGTCATTGACAATATTACCAAAGGTGTCCAGTGCTTTTGACTCTGGTTTTGTTTAAATTACCAAAGTTGTCCAGTGCTTTTGACTCTGGTTTTGTTTTTGGGATAACTTTCCGTATGGCGCCACCACTTTTTCACTCATTTTTAAAAAAAGGGATATATCAATCAGGTAAATTAGATACTATATTATTTCATATCGAATGAAAAAGTGGTGGCGCCATACGGAAACTTTTCCCTACAAACTGTACACAATTCGTCTGTTAAAACAATTTTTTTTTTAAATCACCAACCTTTATTTCTTTGCTGTTCTTCCGTCCCTGGCTGCAGATGATCGGTGATGGCGCCATTGCACAACGACAGTTCTTTGGTAACGATACGGGGGCGGGCTTCCTGAACGTTAATATCGGCTATGCCTTCGCCCTCATGCTCGGTGTTTACTTCACTGCCTCCGTCTCAGGTATACACTCCATTAAATGTCCAGCCATATTTAGCCTGTAACACTCCATTAAATGTCCAGCCATATTTAGCCTGTAAATGTTGACTTTACTCGTATACACAACTGATGTGTGTTATCAGTTAGCACTCTATACTCAGCATTTTCCCGAGCTCTGTGGACAACAAAAACACATGCATTACTGGGATTCGAGCCCACGACCTCTGTTATTCTACACTTGAATACCTCCCATCCAGCAGTAAACTTACAGTAAATCAGACTAACTGCAAGACTCTATTCACGTGTGAGTGATGTGTCCAAATGGACAATGCGCTGACGTTTCAATGAGCCATTGTGTAAAAAGAAAGACCAAGGAATTCGTAAATTTTAATTGTCTGGGAGTTTGCCAATTTAAGAGACGGGCCACTGAAAGTATCATTATTTTGAACCCACTTATACAAATCCGGACGGTGTACTGTGTGTGGTGTGAGAATGTGGACGACGACGCATCCCCCCCCCCGCGATCATCGAGTGCCGGCTCAGTCTAAAAATAGCACAGGGAGCGCGCGCTCGGTATTTGAAACGCTCATTATTATGCAGCAACTTGAACTGTTGAAGTTAAAGCAGCATTTGATAAACTGTGTACAAAAGAAGGAAGCCTGACTGGCTGCACAATAAGTGATGGCAAAACAAACAGTATTCAAACTTTGGTAGTTTACTTCTCTGTAGTTTACATTTAAGTTCCTGATTGCTCAGCTGGTCAACATGATACAAGTAAAACCTCTAACCTGTTTAAAAATGTACACGATCCAAAAGAATGCATGCCAAAGAGATGATTTTAAACAGAATTAACTATAACCTACGGAGTATAGTGTGAAGTACTTTGGATGAATTTTGGGGAAACAGAAAGAGGCGTTGTCTCGACATTTCGCTATGCTGGTTTTCAAGATTAATAATGAATTTTTGTACACTATCGATCCGACACCAAACAGAAACCAAACTAAACTATATTTTATTTTCAGTAAGAACTATACTTTTATGTCTACCAGAAGGTAATTTTACACAACTCTAGATATTTCAGTTAAAGGAACACGTTGCCTTGGATCGGTCGAGTTGGTCTATAAAAAGCGTTTGGAACCGTTTGTTATAACATACATATGGTTGAAAAGATGTTGTAAAAGTAGAATACAATGATCCACACAAGTTTGCCTCGAAATTGCGTGGTTTTACTGTGCGAACTAACACGGTCGGCCATTTATGGGAGTCAAAAATTTGAATCCAATAAATGGCCGACCGTGTTAGTCGACGAGGTAAAAGGAAAACCGTGCAATTTCGAGGCATGTTTGTGTGGATCATTGTATTCTACTTTTACAACATCTTTCTACCCATATGCATTTTATAACAAACGGTTACTAACGTTTTTTATTGACCAACTCGACCGATCCAAGGCAAAGTGTTCCTTTAAGAACTGTACACTTTGTCTATATAACAGGAGGTCATTTAAACCCAGCCGTATCTCTAGCCCTCTGTACCCTTGGTCAGATGAAATGGATTGCACTGCCTGTCTACGCGTTGGCCCAACTCATCGGGGCCTTCTTGGGTGCCGTCACGGTGTTTGCTGTATACTACGGTGAGTTGTTATATACATGGAGAAGATCACCCTTAATTGCTAATCAATATCTTATGATATCAGTACGACGACGTGTGAACACACTTTTCTGATAGCGCCCTCTTTTGAACCATCCTCATCCAGCCCGTTTAATTTTCCATCGTGGGCGACATAATCTCCGTTAAACATATTTCCCCATAAGCATGTGACTATTACATAATAACATTTTGTTATCTCTGTATTACTACTAAACTTATACATACAGACACCATAAACAAGATCGATGGAGGTAACCGAACTGCCTTTGGACCTACCGGAACGGCCGGTATATTTGCCACCTATCCGGCGGAAGGAGTGACGATGGGCGCAGGATTTCTAGACCAGGTTTGTTATCGTCTTCCAACTTTGATAACGGGACTGGCGTAACATTATCTTTTGTATTTACAAAGTTGGTATTTTATGAGCGTCTGGTTGATCAAAGGTTTGCAACATTTTGCTGAAATACTGGTTGGATTTTACGACAATGAACTTTTTGGGGTTCACCAATTTGTGACGGAAAATGTTCATTAAAGGCACTGAACTTGTTTGGTAATTTGTCAAAGACCAGTCTTCTCACTTGCTGTATCCTAATATGCATAAAATAACAAACCTGTGGAAATTTGCGCTCAATTGGACATCGAAGTTCCGAGAAAATGATGAAAGAAAAAACATCCTTGTAGGACAAGTTTGTATGCTTTCGGACAAGTTTGTATGCTTTCGGATTGGAATACTAGACTTCTGGCTAGAAGTCTTTTAATATTTTAGTGAGAAATTACCTCTTTCTCAAAAATTATGTTACGCTATCATAGAGGGAGTCGTTTCCCACAACGATGTATACTTTCAACAGCGCTCAATGCTCGTTACCAAGTCAGTTTTTAAATTAATTTTTGTTCCGAGTAATTACTAAACGTGTACAGTGCCTTTACGGATTTTTCCGAGATTTTTTAACTGATTGAGTAATAATCGTTCGCCTCCGGAGTATGAGGTCCCCTGTTCAAATCACGGGAGGGGTTAACACATTCCTGACATTTAAAGGTAATAACTTTGAACCACACCCTTCTTCTATTTAAAGGGTCACAGTTAGTTTCATTCACTTCAAACATTTGATTTAGTAATCAGACAGAAATCTTGTGGCAACTATTTCTTTAATTATTTAGGTTTTTACCCTTACACCGATGTGTGTTAGCATTGTATATATACTCAGTATTTCCCGAGTCCTGTGATAGAAAATAGCAAACAACACAAGCATATTACTCGGGATTCAAACCCACGACATCTATTATAACCATTTATTCGTTTGACCGTAGGTGGTAGGCACCGCCATCTTAGTGGCAGGCATCATGGCCGTTACAGACAAGAAGAACTCTAAGCCACCGAGTGGTTTGGAGCCTCTGTTCGTGGGCTTGACATTCTTTGCTGTCGGCATCAGCTTCGGCTATAACTACGGCTATGGTATCAACCCGGCCCGGGACTTCGGTCCCCGTCTGTTTACCGCCATCGCTGGGTACGGACCGGACATCTGGGCGTAAGTATAGAGGGGACCGTGTCCGTAACGGCGACTTCGGTTTTATAGAACGGCGAGATCGCTGGCGTCTGCCTCTATTCGGAAGACGCACTGATGTAATCTTAAAAGCTGTAGTCGAAGTCGCCGTTTCGGACACTGCCTTAACATACACAAAAAAAACCCACAACCCAAAACCACAACAACAACAACAACAACAACAACAACAACAACAACAACAACAACAACAACAAAAGCACTTCATCCCGACACCCCTATGTTCCGACGCGTTCCGAGAACAAACACTTTTTGTTTTATCTAAAGGCCTACACTGGGGTTAGGGTTAGTGTTGTGGTTGTCATGGGTGTGTCACCTAAACAGTCAAATTGTACCACCATTGTGACCATTGTGTTGCACTAATGATGATTCAGTATTGATTGATCCTTTTCCCCCAATATTTCTTCCGGACAGACCCGGTGGTATGCAGTGGTGGTGGATACCCATCGTGGGTCCATTAGTGGGTGGGCCATTAGGTGGTTGGATCTACTATCTGATGGTCAGTATGCACATCGATACATCCTACAATAAGCATACAGATGAACGACAAGTGTCGGAAATGGGCTCCCATCAGCGAGACGAAGGGTAGGCCTAGGCCCCAGTTATATGTAATTCTCTAAGCCGTGTCCGAATTAGCGGCTACAGCTACGGCTGTTGCTAAGTGTGTTGCTAAGAACGTCCTATACCTCAACGCATGATGACGCGGAAATCTAGCCAATAGCCGTAGCTCTAGTCGCTAATTCGGATACGGACTTTTGCTCTAAACGGTAACTGGTAGACGCAAATGTGCGCATCGGTCTGGTATCCATATTGGTGAAGTCAAGAGGGGTCGAGGATACCAGTTACCCTTTTAGAGTCAACCAAGATATATATTGTTTATGCTGTCGCCTTCTTTGTAATGCTATGCAATACCATTCACATCTATAAGATATTTGCATATGAAAAAAAAACTTCCAGTCAAAGTTGTCCCCGTAAATGAAAAGTGTATTCAATATACGGCTATGGCTTACACTGCATGTTGAAGCCAAGAGCCACAAGCAACAAGCCGTATCCAAAATGGGGGTTAAAATTATACATGACTTTTTAAGGGGTATTGTTTAAATTGATGTGCAAATGTACACAAACGGTGGCACAATGATAAAGATTATGCTTGCGCTTGTGTCACCATGCATATTATAGTTTGATGCTGCATGATCATTATGTTTGACCTGAAATACTCATTATTAAGCCTATTTCAATAACACAAACTTCAGCGACATCGCAACCATGCAAAACCTGCATTGCAAGTGTTTAATAAACACTCTACTAACTTTATGGCTTTCCATGATCAGAGCTAACCCTAGTTGAAAAAAAGTATTTCACTTCATTATTTTTTCAATTAATTTTGTAAATTGCCACTTTGTATTCATTGAAACATGTATGCTGGTGTTTGCATTTGTATTTAAAAGCAAGTTAGCATCACTTTGATTTCGTATGATAATGCATTAATAACTATAATGTTCTATGAGAATGTGGGAAGTTTTATGGGTTTTCTATAGGCTATAAGAAGATTACAAGAGAAGTTAAGTTTATCTTAATAAACTCTGTTTTCAAGAGGCTGGGACACTTTTTTTTTTTTTTTTTTTTTTTTTTTTTGGGGGGGGGGTCTATCTTGGAACAGCCTTTAGCAATGTTTCTTGTAAGGGAATCTTCTGTGGCGAACCTCTATACACGCATCATGTACCAAACCTTAATAGCGCCCTCTTGTGTACCGAGTGGACTACGATAATTAATTTTGTGATAATTAGCCATCGTTTTATTTATTTTTTCTGCCGTGACCAATTGAGGCAATAATATCAGTAATTTGTTTGGGATATAGGTGTATTTTACAGTACGTCAGCACAAAATATAACAGTAATCATGTTAGTATACTTATAATACTGTCAAGTTGTACATTACGGGTGTTTTTATGTATGTTAATTTGTCACAATTTTTCTCAGGTTGAGAGATACTCGCGGTCTCCATTGATTAATTCCAATAAAATCATGTATTATTTGTAATTATAAAACTATGTTGTGTTAATGTATTAATCAAAACATTACTAATAATATTATTAATACATCCATAACTGGACCCAAGGCGCTGTACAAATTATGATAGCTTCAAACAAGAGGCAGAAATAACCAAAGAGAATAACAAGAATTCTAAACATAATTATAAACCACAAAAATTGACCAAAATAATTAAAAGAATGAAGAGGGATATAAGAATTCCACAATAGTGTGTAACCGCCAGTCTAACATTTGCAAGTACAATTTAAAAAGCTTGAGAAACGATAACATAATAGTCAAACTATACATAAGCAGGAATGAACTGTGTGAGGTTTGCGGTAGCACCATGTGCAAATCTCTTCAGCAGTGTTGGTTCTGAAAACAAACCGGGGTTGACAACTCAACCTTTTGATCAATATTATGCTCACTCAAAAGATGGCTATGGCAAAACTCTTATGAGTATAATTATACTCCCACCATGCAAAGTAATGAACTTGAAAAAGACCAGGCAGAACGTCTCCTGTTAGAGTGTCGTCGGATTGGTTTTGTGAATGAGAGGGGCTAGTTTGGAGGTGAGTAGTAAGCTGAGCTGAAAGGAATGTCTACTAATGTCATCGGGCTTCTCACATAAATGTCTGAAGACATCAAATTACACTGTTTGAAACGTGGAAACTTTTGTTCTCCCTTTCCGAAGAGATTCGTTTGTAAACAATACTGTTCCTTTAGTACAAATTGATTAATAAACAATGTTATTATTATCTATTAGTCGATGTAGTTTTCATTACCAATTCACGCTTTTATAATTAAACACCAGTGCAACTAGAAGTCATTTTCATGTACTAATGAAAACAATTAGGCTAACCCAATGACAGCTTGAAACTCATAAGAAAAATATTAACGACCCGTAATAATTTTCTATCAAACAAATAAATAATAACAAAATCAACATTTTATGTCATAACTAAATCAGCATGTAAGACATCGCCATAGCACATAGGCATTATTTTAGTTTTCCATTACATCGGTGATTCTACGAACATTCTTTTTATGCGAAGCCCTAATTTTATTTAGTTATTTTTCGGTTTTAATAAGAGAGCAGTGTTAAAAAGAAATTGCCATAATACGAAACAAGAACCATCACCAGTTCTTTTAAACCCTAAAAAACCTGTTTCTTTATGTTGTTATCAACAGTCAACAAGTCTGCAAGTCGAATCTGTAAACCACAACGCATGCAGAAACGAAGACAAGCGGAGTTTTACTGTTCGAAACGTCGAGAAGACCCTACTGGCTGTTTTTAGAGAGACAACAACCTTACCAATCTTATTGGATCATGGATTTACCCGCAAGTTTACTACATTGCAAAAGACTGGGTACTACAACAGAGTACGCCATCATTATGTGTTTAGATAACTCCAACAATTATCATCTGCCAACACTGTTACATTGGTGTTGTTTTGAACCTGGTTTATACTTATTTTGATTCAATCGCTTTTTGATAGCAATCATGGTGACAACACCGGCCCATATAATAGTGTCAATTGCATTTTCTAAGTTTATGCAGTGTTTGACTTGTGTTTGTGACGTCGGTAGTTGAACTTAGTTTACACCAGGAAACAAATAATTATTACTTTTGTTTGTGCAAAACAAAGGTGTACTATTATTAGCGTAGGGCGTAGGGCGCCCTCACCCTTTCAGGACCCATGCACCCGTGTATAGTTAAGGCGTTGTCAACTCATTATTATAGCTTAATATTAAAGAAACTTAATCAATAAATCAAGCATTTAAGAATTGCTGTAATGCTGCTAAAAGGATGTTTGTTTTCAATTTAAACCATTTTGGGTGTCATTGCCCTATTTTCATTCACGGGCTAAACAGTATTTTTAGGATTGGTATACGCATAAACACATCATTGTTTAATTTTATTCCGAGAGCGGACTGATTATGAAAGTTCATTAATATCTTTGTGTGTGAAATAATTCCCATTCATAAATACCTCAGACAGTTTCGCTATTCCTATTGGTGGAGAGCGCGTCACGTGGGTGTGTATAAACCTTTGTTTATGACCGGTAACAAGTGTTAATTCATGGGCGTGACACGCGACCTTGCACCTGTTCTTATAAGACAGTTTCTTTATTCATATTGGTCGAGAGCAACGGCTGAAACAGTTGTGCCACATCACGTGATACGCGCGACGCGCACAGCATTCCCTTTTAAGGAGTTGTTTACCCGAGGGTGGCGGAGGGCTTCACCATTTCATAGCTGGAGGAATGTTGTGTTAAAAGAAATCATTTAACAATATAATTTTTGCATTTATTTTACTTTTCGACCAAAAAGCGATGATGTTTTTGACCGAAAAGGTATTATGAATGGGAATCAAAGTGTGTTGAATTGGTTTCAACTAGTTGTTTAAACCCTTCGTCTCGGTAAAATTATCAACCATGCCTCATTGGGATTAAACCACTAGTTGAAAACCTCTTCACCACACATTGATTCCCTTGTTTAAAATGTATTCATACGAGAACGATTATCTAAAAACATAAAAAACCGGAACAACTGACTTTGTCTGTTTTGCATGTAAACGTGCTGAAAATTATGCCCATTCTAACTTTTTTTTTAATCCCGACTTCCACAGTGGACTCAGCCAAATTGTGTACACAGGTTTGCTATTTCATGTTTTATTTATTGTTGATCACACGCAGACGAGAACAATGCCTTTGTGTTATTGTCACTTCTTTCAATCCTGTATGTTACCGAAAGATGGACAAATCTTGTTTAAACGTGGTGTTTTTGTATGGCTTAGCTGTAGAAATTTGTCACCATGTAGTGTAATGCTTTCCAAAGGTAGAGATGGTGGAACTTTGAACACTAAACATTTGGCATTCACCGTGCATTGAGCGGGGCTTAATACATCCTATATTTATCATTTGTCGACATGTGATGCACCCCTTCCCCGCCATCACCTTTTTTTTTTTTTTTTTTTTTTTTTTGGGGGGGGGGCACTCATGTGGAAACCACGTGAGTACATTAACGTTCAATATCTTGACATCATAAGTCCATGAGACACATTCAAAAAAAGCAGTGGAGAATAACAGAATGGGGAGTCAAAAAGTGCATGAACCGGAACCGTTTTCATGGCATGACTGCATAGTAGAGTTAGAATCAATGAAAAGCACCACAAGGCAGAGAGAGAGGAAAAGGATATTCCTTGAAATATAATTTAATCAACATTCACGCTTATTATTATACACGACGTTTAGTAGTACTAGAATTGTCTAGGCATAGGAAATTATTGACTACTCAGCAATCGATCTTTACTGTAAACTTCATTTATACTCTACCCCGACCCTCCACTCTAAATTTCAAGCGAAATCTTGTCTTTTAAACATCCACTACCTTAGGGAGACCCATGGAGACAATCAGAACAATAAAACTTCTACACAGGGGAACTCTGATGGAAGTTTATATGCGTACCGAAATGTACACAGCCCCTGGAAGAAAGTACAGGGACAAAGGAACTATTACATTATTTTTAGAAGTATCAAGCACGGCCATTGAAGAAAAAAGAATGGTTTGCGAATGTCACTTTCGCAACCTCTTCGGTTTTGATTATAACTAGCATTCCGGACACTAACAATATCCAGTTTTCAAAGACTGCCATCAAAACAAGGTAAGCGAATTTAAAAGTTACAGGGAGATTAATCAAGCTCTAAAAAAAGGCTGAAAAAATAAATCAAAGAACAAGCTGGAGGATAAATGATCGAAAGAGATGATAACAAGGGTAAAAAAAAAAAAAAAAAAAAATAATAATAATCACATGGTGTTGCTGCAAACCTCTCTAAAAGCCTTTTCACACTACCTCCATTTCGAACCGCGTTGAAACATACCCGGGTCCTACCCGCCTCAGCCTTGCTTCTTTTCGACACGGATCAGAGATTAAAGACAGTGGACACTATTGGTAATTGTCAAAGACTAGCCTTCACAGTTGGTGTATCTTAACATATGCATAAAATAACAAACATGTGAAAATTTGAGCTCAATCGGTTATCGAAGTTGCGAGATAATAATGAAATAAACACCCTTGTCACACGAAGTTGTGCGCGTTTAGATGGTTGGCTTCGAGACCTCAAGTTCTAAATCTGAGGTCTCGAAATCAAATTCGTGGAAAATTAATTCTTTCTCGAAAACTATGGCACTTCAGAGGGAGCTGTTTCTCACAGTGTTTTATACCATCAACCTCTCCCCATTACTCGTCACCAAGAAAGGTTTTATGCTAATAAATATTTTGAGTAATTACCAATAGTGTCCACTGCCTTTAACAAAATCTCCGGTTCGGAACCGTATCCGACCCCGAGATTTCGGACAGTGTGAAAAGCCCTTTAGTTTTTTAACTTAATACTTGAGTGTTGCTGGTCGAGGCACTGCATAAACTGGAGGAAAGAGTCCGAAGAGGATCAGAGCATTCTGATCGAAACGTGGATTGGTAAACAATAAAATCCTATACCGAATAACAAGGTAGACAAATTGTACAACCCTTTCGTGAATGCCCAATGTCCAATATCGAATTTTTTATTATTTTTTTATATCGGCTGTACAATATGGAAGTCTAATATCAAACTTGCTACACTGCCGATACGTCTTGTTGTTTTAATCGATCGCTCAGTTTACACATCGTCTAAGCCTGCCAGGTCGAGGCCTAATTATCAAGGAAACTACAACAGCGATGATGATTAGTAGGCCTCTAACAAAATCCTCAATGATGACCTTTCGGTCAAAATTGAAAAAAACTTTTGTTTTTTTCATCTTCAAATATTGGTTGTGTAAACTGTTAAGTATCCGAGCTATAATTATGCAGGGCTCCAGGTGGGGTGATGGGAGACAAACGTAGGCCTAAGACCGTAGGCCGACTGGTTAACAGTCGGTCAGTGAGACAGGTCGCCCAATTGGCGGAAGGGAGATAGTTGAATCACCATTTCCCCTCGAGATTCACCTAGGCTAATCACTCTGATTGACCCTTGTCTCTATGTGGCTTCAGACAGAGTTTTGATGTGCTCTCCACGGTACACCGTTTTGTTATCGAAGTGTGTGTTTCTCGTCTATTATGTTGGGGTGTGTTATGTTTTTCATTGGAGCTAAATAATACAAAAAGATACAACTGTTGTACTGTAGGGGTCGTGCAGCAGTCAACATATTAAGATGTCTGAAGTAAACAATTTGTTTTATAGAAGTAGGTAATTTCTCACAAATATTAACCTACTTCAGGAATGATGAAACCCTTTTAGGCATCTGATGAAAGCACACACGTGCAACGAGTTTTTTCTTTCTGTTTTCATTATTCTCTTGAAATAGATCATCGAGGTCAAATAGGGCAATGAAAGACAAACAACACAAAAACGACCTTTTGTGCGTATTGAAATGGTGCTTTCATGCCTGAAATTCAAGTTGCCAGGTGACAAATTATACCCCTTCCCCCAAAAAACTTCCAAAATGGGGTTAATTTTTACAACGTTTTAAAACTATTGATTAAGTGCTCTTTACAAATCAGTCAATTTGATATGGACAATACAATAGTGGAGTAATGTGTACCCTTCCTTAAAGAACAAGAACAGGACTCGCATGCTGCATTTTGTTTTGACAACAATTTAATTAATAGGTGTATACGACACACATCGCAGCAATAACATCAAAGTTCGTAAAACACGCACCGAGGTTGCACGACATCTACAGATAAGTATACGAAACACGAATGCACTTGCATTGAGAGGGAGGGGGTGGGGGTGGAAATAAATGAAAGACTGTGGGGGAAACATGAATATATTTACGGAAATTTGTCAGATAGACGGGCAAAACCTTTTCACGTCCATCCGGCATCAATGTCTTGACTCTGTTCACGGGACACGAAGCGGAAAGTTTAGTATTTCGCCAACCTTCCGGCTCACCCCTGGATGTTCCTCGTAAGGGGCCCGGTGCAATCAATATCATTCTTTATCACACTCCGTACTTTTGTTTGTCCCATGATATCGGGTGAACTCTGCTGGGGAAAAAAAAATCTTGAGATCTTGAATTTGAATTACCGTAAAAACTCTTCTGATTATTAAACGTGTTGAGGCATAAATGATTTTTGTTATTCATCTTGACATGCAAAAAATGAAGAAGGGGATGTTGGGTTGGCAGGTTCATCAGGGGTTTTGTCTGATAATTGGTGAAGAAGCAAATCAATTACTAATATCATCTCAGACGAAGCGAGATGATATGACCATAACGGACTGATGTTTACCACAATTGACGTTTAACCCTGCGTGACACTTTCAACATATGTTCACGCTTGAACAGCATCGCTCACTTATGGTAACATCTTTGATATTAGCTTGTATTACATTAGTTCTGATGACCCCCCTAATTGTAATCAATGTTTATTTTAATAATAATAATCATTTTAATAATATCAGATGAGGCCATGATTTTATATGGTTGCAATACTAAATGGTTAATACTTATCGCAAAAAAAACACACACATTATTTCCTATTCCATTCAGACCCAAAACACGTAAACATTTCTGTAGCACTTTGTCTTTGCGTAGACCCAAAGAAAATCTAGGACAAAAACACATCTAAAATATTACTGGGTTAAAGAGATTTTCAATACCAAATCACACATGATTATAACGACACTCTAAAGCTCAAATGTATGTACCCCAAACCGCTATGTTGAATTAGTTTCAGACATCCAAAGGGTTTAAAAGACGTCAATATTCCATACTGATACGTCTACGACTAGGTATACCTTTCATTTAAATCCCGGAGATACCACACACGCCCTCATAAGTTGATATCCTGCCGTATACACCGGGGCTTTATGGATATTCGAATCTCTTGGCTCCCGTATAGGGTAACGCTACACCGTTGTAGGATCAGTGTGTCTGCTTCAGATGTCACAGTTTGAATTTCAATCAACACCCGTGATATTTATTTCAGATATCCGCCCTGAAACTCTCATGGGAAGATGGATATTGTGTTCATTCACACGACAGCAAGAAAGACATAGCAAAGACAAATATACACAGAGAAACATTTTTTGTCGCGACATTTTGTGCTCTGCCATTAATTTTGTGATAAGGCCTACGAGTGTGTAGGTTTTGGCTAATAATTGCCTTTTGACTTGAGGCTCATTCGATATACGCTTACAAGCCTAATCCCAGTAGACATAATGCTGCCGGTCAAAACTTTTTTCCTTGAAGATTTTACTTATAAATGTCTTAAAATCAGAGCTTTGTGATAATCGTTTGAAAACATTCGAACTTAGGTATTCTTTTCGAGAGAGAAACATGTTAAGTATTTTTTTCGTTTAAAAAAAAACAACAAAAAACTCTCGAGCCTAGACCGGGATTTGCTTTGTCCGAATTAGCGATGGCTACGGCTTGATTCCACCCTCAGCAACAGCCGTAGCCACCAGTTTGGATTCGGCCTCACGTTCTGGTCAGTTCATGGAGCGATCGAACCAACAAGGTGGTTTTAATTAAATAATCATAGACCCATCAAATAATTACTGATGATAGGGAATTAATTTAACTTTACACTTCACCTGTGGAAGACATCGTTGGACATAATCACAATGCCAGTACAGACTCTGATATGAGTTCGACGTTCCGTTTATCCATAAATAATGGGTTCCGGGTTGCTTGGAAGGTTCCGGGAAATGGTTTCCGGAGTGCCATACATTATTTCAAGGTCGCTATGAACACCTTTTGTGTGTCATGGCCGATTTGTTTTGAGATCATTGAACGCAAAGTTATTGTGGTTAAAGCCATTGAACACTTTCGGATCAGAAAACAAATTAAAAGTTCACAGATTTACAAATAACTTACAGGGTTTACAGAAGGTAGTGGTCACGGACTTCTCTCTCTTGAAATGTTATTCCATGAATTGGTTTACTTTTTGAGAAAACATTAAAAACAATATCAATTATCGATATCGAGAATTACGGATTTATTGTCATGACAGGCGAAACGTGCGGATACAAGGGTGGGTTTTCCCGCTATTTTTTCCCGACTCCGATGGCCAATTGAGCCTTAATTTTCACATGTTTGTTATTTTACATACAAGTTGTGATACACGAAGTATGGGACTTGGATAATACTGTTTACCGAAAGTGTCCAATGGCTTTAAGCCATCCGAGCGTGGGTTCGGATTCTGGCGGTGGTAAGTGTCTCTTTCCTTGAGATCATTGAACGCAAAGTTATTGTTGTTACGCCATCAAAGCGTGGGTTCGAATTCTGGTGGTGGCAGTTGTGTCCTTGATCAAGATGATTTTCTTTAATGGGTACACTGTTATTTCGGTTGTGTTAAATCTTACACAACTTGTGTAAAATTTTACACAACCCCTGTTTACTATATGAACCTAGCAACTGTTGTGTAAACGGTTTACACAACCCCAGTTGTGTAGTTTTTAAACAACAGTTGTGTGATAATTGTACACAATTATGTGTAAAAGTTTTTTACACAACTAGTTGTGTAAACGGTTTACACATTAATTGGTTAAAAATATTACACAACTTGTGTAACATTTTACACAACCCCTGTTTACTATATGAACCTAGCAACTGTTGTGTAAACGGTTTACACAACCCCAGTTGTGTAGTTTTTAAACAACAGTTGTGTGATAAGTGTACACAATTATGTGTAAAAGATTTTTAACCAAGTAGCTGTGTAAACAGTTTACACAATAATTGGGTATACTTAATTACACATCATTTTGTAAGATTAAATTCTACAAAATCATGTGTAAAGTACCAAATTAGCTATTATTGTGCAAACTGTTCACATAACAATCAGTTAATTTGTTTCCACAATTATAGTTGTTCACAATGTATTAATATTAGTTGTGGAACGCCCATTTTTAAGCAAAGTGTAGACACATAATGAGAAAATAATTCAGCAACTTGTTTTTAACGATATTTAAATGAATTTTATTGGTCAAAACTGCACCAATCATACATTCATTCATCACAAATGACAATAAAAATGTGTTGGTCACCAGCCAATATCGACCTCATGTTGACAAAATGGTCCAAGGGAGAACTTGGCCAAGGCCAAAATGATTTGCGCAATAGCAGGTTTTTAATATTGCTTGTTAAACATGTTTTTTTTATAGAAAAACTGTGAATTTCAAGAGCAACACGCTGTGTCGTGTCACTCAGACAAACTGTAATTTAGTTATAAAATGACACAAAAAGGAATGCAACATGGCAAACAAACTGTCCACTTTTCAAACATCCAGCTTCCCCTTGTAATTACTGTTTTGCAGTCAATTGTACATTTTAAACTCTCCAATGAAACAAGTTCATCTACTCGGTCCATCCAGATAGTCATGTTGGTAGTTCCAGGGAGCTGGTTTTTGCTATTCTTCTTGCATTTCCTAACAGTACAGGCGTGTATTGAACAGTGTGGCTGATAGTTCATGATTGTTCCACATCCAGCACATAATAATCTCCATAGCTTGACGTTCAGAATCCAACTAGTACTCATCCTTAACTAGTTTGTGCTGTAGCAAGTTCCACCAAGTGAGAAGGATGAATGGCAGTGGCTGGTGCTTCAATACAGGAATGCTGATTATGTAGTGTTGGATATCTGTTACGTGTCACCCTGTTTAAAAAAGAAAGACAACTTTGAAATAGTCTGAATGAACAGATACTTTAAACACAGAATCAAGTAGCTGAGAGTAGTCCTACAAAAAAACATGAGGGGTCACTAGTTAGTCCCACCAGCACGACTTTAGGTTAGTGCTGATCCAAAGGGCATAATTGTTTTTCTTCCAGTTGCTTTGCATTTTTTTTCACAATGTACGTATATACGAGTCTAAAATTCCCAGCAATGTTTTGCAGTTAAAATTTCTTTGCATCATACCAAATAATTCCATTATACCGAATAAAAAATTTCAAGCCCTAATCGTCAGAAGATATACAAATGTCAATGAAAAATGTTCAAGCCTTCACACACTGCTGTGCATGTGAGACCATGGAGCACCCCGAAACACACGCGGTTTGTCTGTGTGCGTGGTGCACGGGGAGACTAAAAATCAATATTTGTGTACTCTCGTTGGAGATAGGTCGAGTTGACGAAATAGACATGATTGAATGATAGAACTAGTCGGAAAATACAGCAAAACTGACTTGAATAACTAACGTTAAAACTGTCAAACTTATTTTTAAAAGTGTCTGCATTGAATGACCAAACTTCTCATGGGTTGACGTCTCTCTTGGGCCCATTGATCTGACTACGGAGGGTTAAAAATCTTATAGTTAGGCCTACATGCAAACTCTAAATTTTCGCTGCACAGTGGCAGCGTTGTAACAATGGCCTTTACGATCCGCGTAACTCGTTGTCATCGACGAGGTAAAAACTTATAATTTTATGCTAATTTACCGAAAGCCAACTGACAGATACCCACACAAAATGGTCCTTATTACGGTACTCTTCGTTCAAACCAGTGAATTGTTATTTACTTACCGCCACAATGAACAAAATCTTCGAATCCTCGCTGCTTTTGACGTCGACAGTAGCGGCAAAGTACGTCAGCCATTTTGTTTTGTTCGTTTTGTTTGCCAAGCAAAAGTACTTCGTGATTGGTTGCTTTTTGATCACGTGCTTCAAAGTTTACACAATAGTTGTGTAAATTCAGTTTTAGAGGTTTTATCGATTTATAATAATTACACAACTAGCATTGTACACAACTTGGAAATGAGTACACAACGTTGTGTACAAATTACACAAGTTGTTTAAAAAAGATTTTACACAACGTTTTTTTACACAGCAGAATAACAGTGTACCTGTGAGGGTCACAGTCAAAATTTGGGTCAAATTTGGACTCCATAAAATAGCCGACCGTGTTAGTTCGTTAGTAAAAAAGAAAACGTGCAAATTCGTTGCATACATGTGGATCATGAAACCCTACTTTTAAAACACCTTTCTAACCATATGCATTTCATCACAAATGGTTTCAAATACTTTCGAGCAACTCGCCCGGTCCAAGGCAACGTGTCCCTTTAATGTACATGGCGTTGTTTTCATGAAAGTGTTACGTGTTAGTAGACGTGTTACGTGTTAGTAGACGTGTTACGTGTTATGATTAACGAAATCCAGAATTGGAATGATAAGTCTTGAAGTCCTAGTCTAAATAAGAACCTTATAAATCCACATGGTTCGGCCCTCAAGTCCTATGAATATTTAACATACATCAGTATAAAGCTAAGTTTCACAAGATGGTAGCGTCATGTTGTCTGGTACAGCAATGGTTACACCAATACAGAAGGGGTTCAAATATTTGCACATTATGGTATTAAAGATAGTCATGATGGGAAACCTTCTTGAATTTTGTTCTTTCTTGATATGCTTGGAAAAAATGGGCAAAATTGGGTTCCTTATATTATCGCGAGTCCAAAACAGGAAACCGGAAACAGTGAAATTGGGTTCCTTAATATATTATCGCGAGTCCAAAACAGGAAACCTGAAACAGTGAAAGAACTTCAAAGTTTTCACTATTTCTCCGTGTGCGTTTTAACATTTTAAAGTTTTCAATGTTAATTCCCAATTGCAAGGGTGTCGGCATAGCAAATAATTTTGATGCCATCATACTGCAGTAGATGCTCTCACTCATCCATGCTCTCAACAAGTATGAATGGCACTTCCAGAGCACCGTATACAGTTATGAAAGACAATAAAAACTCAAATTGTTAATTTTATGTTTATAAAAACGCTTTCTCTAAAATTACATTACTTCACAGCGGGCCATTTCTAACAACAATTCATAAAATCAACGGTTCTCTGGTTTTCTTGATACACCAAGTCACTTTTTACTTTCACTTATTTGTTGAGCAGTATCACAGGTTCACACTCCCTTTTAGTACAATACGTGCACAGTTAATTAATAACAACATCTCTCGTATCGTAAAACACGCGCAGAGGTTGTAAATTATCTTCAATGCCAATAATTTGCTACGAATTTCCTGTTTAGAAAAAATAAAATAAAAACTGTGATTGAATGACTGAGTATAGCTCAGGCCAGATAGATCAAGAATGTCTAGGCCGGTGTATCACATCTCCACTCTCGCCTGATTGTGTTTCACGCAGACACGACTGCCCTAATTTCTATGGCATTGATACTGCACTTTCTGAATGAGATTTCTTCTAGAATTTCAAACCAAGGAAAAAAAAAACAGTAAATAATAATTCAAAAAATAAAAACCCCTTTGCCAGAAATATGTTGTTACTCTCTCACTGAGATGCCGACGTCGTTGCGCCTAATCCACATTACCGGGCCGAATGGATGTAGCGAGAGGCCATATTAGTTTACGTTTTCCGTGGAAAGGTCCAATAAACGACATTGCTTTGCCGGATTTGTTCATCCTGGTCTGCAGTCGGGTAAATAGTGGATTTTGCTTTTAGACAAATTGCTGATAGTTACGGGAAGATATATACATCACGTGTTTTTGCTGGAAGGAATTTCGAAAGTATTTAAAGGCAGTGGACATTACTCAAAATAATAATAATTACCCTCTGAATTGACGTAGTTATCGAGAAAGAAGTAATTTTCCATGAAATTGATTTCGAGACCTCAAATTTAGAATTAATATTTTTGAGGTCTCGAAATCAAGCATCTAAAAGCACACAACAAGGGCGTTTTTTCTTTCATTATTATCTCGCAATTTCGACGACCAATTGAGCCCAAGTTTTCACAGGTTTGTCATTTGATGCATAATGTTGAGACACACCAAGTGACAAAACTGTGGTCTTTGACAAAAGCTTTACTTTTTGAGAAAACATTAAAACAAAATATCAATTCTCGATATCGAGAATTACGGATTTATTTTAAACACATGCCATGACACGGCGAAACGTGCAGAAACATGGGTGGGTTTTCCCGTTATTTTCTCCCGACTCCAATGACCGACTGAGCCTATACCTTTCACAGGTTTGTTATTTTATGTATAAGTTGTGATACACGAAGTGTGGGCCTTGGACAATACTGTTTATCGAAAGTGTCAAATGGTTTTAATAATCCAGCACTATCCCCTGATGCCGCAGCAGCAGCTACACATTTTAGGTTAAATTCATAAACCCCGCTTATCCTGCTAGACAGATGTTTACAGGTTTAACAGATAATGTGACTTAGTCTTGCGAAATGACAAACTAAATTAATGCTTCGTGCACGGCATTTGTGGCATTAAATGATGAGGTATGAATCTATAATTTGGTTTGCGGGAATACAGTGTACATCTGTGGGAATACATCTGTACTTGCTTTGTTCTAATGTTCTCTTCGAGAACATGTCTTACTACTGCGGAGACTGAGATTTGGGGGAATTCGGGAGACTTCTTTAAAAACTACCTCACTGCATTATGTAAATGCAGTGTGGTTTTTTAAACAGCTACCTGAGCGGAATGTTTTTAACGGAAATGGTAATTTAACTTGTTTATAATGCACTTGTTTACCATTTTAATGTAATTTTGAAATGCGTACACTTCTGAATTTTTCGTAATTATCGTTAAAAAAAATCAGGTTATTACGTTTAAAGAGTGATTACATAACGGAGCTTTTCGCAAATCTCTCAGAAAAGCGCTGGATATTAAGGGTATTCGAATTGATTTTTTGTTTGTTTACACAATTAAAATTTCTTTATAATCATATGACTCGATTAATTTTTCCTTATTCATTGAAAACTTTTTAAATGAAATTCAGCAAAGTTCACGTCTTGACATTTGCGTTCAAGCAGGTCTTTAAGTTGATTGAAACAAACAATGTGTAAATGTTGTGGTCGTTGCTTTGATTCATGAGGTACTTTTAATAGTATATAAATGTGTACTTTTATGGGATAGGTCTGGGAGGGCACATATTTTTTGATGACAGTTTTTTTTTTTTTTTTACTTTTGCCCTTCCCTGGACGGCCTGTGCTTGTTTTATTGTTTTGTTTTTGCACAGAATTAAAATAAATAAAAATAAATACAATTTTAGATAGCTAATGTTTATGGTCCGCCTTTATCCGACTAACTTTCTTGAGAGCACGATCGTACGATATGATGACGGCCGGAACCCAGCTCAGCTGGCAAACATTTGCATTTTGCCCCCTTCTCCACATACAATTTATATTTCTATGCACTCTTCCAAAACCAAGCCAGTTGGAACCTGTTTCAATATGTTTAGGGGATGAGCCCAATTTGTAATAATGACATATGTATTTTTGTATTTAAACATGTGGGTCACATTTTATATATTGGCTTTATTTCTACATCCTTACATTCTGTGTTGTTTTCTCCTCAACTGTTTTACTCCATTAGTTCCATTGTCAATCAAAGCTGTGTAGACATTTAAAGGCGTACTCATTTATTTGTTGATTAAAGGTACTGGACACAGTTTGTAACTACTCAACATAAAACAACTTACTTGATAACGAGCGACGGAGAGCTGTCGGTAGTTTAAGAAACGTAGTTTTTAAAAAACAGTTTTTTTTTACTAAAATAATAAAATACCTCAGCTGAATCCCTTTTTTTATTAAAGACACTGGACACTATTGGTAAATGTCAAAGACCAGTCTTCTCACTTGCTGTGTCTCAACATATGCACAAATAAACTAACCTGTGAAAATTTGAGCTTAATCGGTCATCGAAGTTGCGAGATATTAATGGGAAAAAACACCCTTGTCACACGAGGTTGTGTGCTCTCAGATGCATGATTTCGGGACCTCAAATTCTAAATCTGAGGTCTCAAGAGTCAAAATAGTGGAAAATTACTTCTTTCTCGAAAACTACGTTACTTCAGAGATAGCCGTTTCTAACAATGGTTTAAATACTATCAATAGCTCCCCATTACTCGTTACCAAGTTAGATTTTATGATAATATTTATTCGGAGTAATTACCAATAGTGTCCACTGCCTTTAAGCACCAACAAATCAAACAAATGTGTGCGAGAAGACAAGGGTCAATTTTCATCACTTCTTCATTCTTTTGCAAGTTTGATGACCAATTGAGTCAAAATGTTCACAGTTTTGTTGTATGCATTTACACCAAGTGAGAATACTGGTCTTTGTCAATATTACCAAACGTTTCCAGTGCCTTTAAGTCATGATTGCAAAATGAATTTATTAAAGGCAGTGGATACTATTGGTAATTGTCAAAGACTAGCCTTCACAGTTAAAGTATCTCAACATATGCATAAAATAGCAAACCTGTGAATTTTTGAGCTCAATCGGTCATCGAACTTGCGAGAAAATAATGAAAGAAAAAACACCCTTGTCACACGAACTTGTGTGCTCTCAGATGCTTGATTTCGAGACCTCAAATTCTAAACTTGAGGTCTCGAAATCAAATTCGTGTAAAATTACTTCTTTCTCGAAAACTACCTCACTTCAGAGGGAGCTGTTTCTCACAGTATTTTATACCATCAACCTCTCCCCATTACTCGTCACCAAGAAAGGTTTTATGCTAACAATTATTTTGATTAATTACCAATAGTGTCCACTGCCTTTAAGGTAGTCCTATTCGCCCATTGACACTTGCTCCACAACTGTGCCCCCAAAAATATTTGAGCTGCTCAAATTCACACATTTCATAGTTTTTCTTCGAGGCCAGGCAACAATTGAAAAATCAATTCATAAATCATTAATCGGTCTCTATTGTTTTCCAAACATGCCAATCGATATCGAGTCGAGTTGACTCCAAATGTTTATTTACGAATTCCTCGTGTGCATTGTTCAAATTTAATATAAAAAAGTGGTGACGTATATGGACATAAACTGCGCGTTATATAGGTGCGGTTAAAGGGGGAAAAAGGTTTGATTGTGAAACAATTTCTACCTCCATGGTCAAACCCACCAGGTAGTCGGTTAATGTCATTAGTTGTTAGCCAGTTTAAGTTATGCTCTAATAAATTGTGAAACAAACATGACACTTATCCTAATATTTCTTTCGTATTTTTTTTGTTTGTCAATGGTCATTTCAAAACAAACTGTTTTGACTTCTGTGAATTTTTCATTTTATTTTAGTTTAAATTAATTTAAATGTTTAGTAATGAAAATATGGAAAGGAACGTTGATTAAATTGAATTGAATTATGGCTTTCCCATAAATGTATTTAATTCCTTATGACATAACGATACCATCGAGAGAGGACATTTTATAACAGTATTTCCAGTCACTTTTAATGTTCACTGCATTGTGTAACTATTTGTTTTACGCATTAATTTAAGCAATAAAAGTGTTTTAGGGTTAATATTGATTGATTGGGGTGAAAATTAAATATAGATAACCCTTTAATAGCAGAGAGCCCCTGGATTTATTCGATTTGAAATCAGAATCCATGACAGCAGCACAAGGTGACAAAACAATTATATAGAGACAATCTCACTATCACCAAATGGTTAAACCATGCCATTTAGTTGTAACAAGTGCTCACCAACCTAATACAAAGGGCGCATGTGGCAATAATTTTGTTTGGTTGACACCCTTGTTCAGCGTGTGGCAAAGTTTTAGAGAATAGAAGTGTTGACGGCTTTGTGTTCCAGCTTGCTTAGCTGGTGACAACTGTTCCTGGCATTGTGTTTTTGTCTTTATATAGAATGTCCTTTATTGAGTAAAACTACACATTTTGCCAAACTTACATTATGCAAAATGAAATGCTTTGCGTACCACTAAAACTAGTTTTCGAGAATTATTTTAACCTAATGTTAGTCATCCTCTGTTAATTATAAGTTCAGGTGTCAAATACTTGTTTCGCTTGTTTTTGTAAGTCGCGTTTGATAGCCCCAATGTAACATGGGCCTAATCAAGTAAATATAAATGCACGTGTTAATTTATTTGCTATAATAACATTATAATGTCAAGCCAAAATGCACAAAGGCGCACATGTTTTTGTTTATTTTATCTGAGCTTAGCTCGACCATTTGCTTAATTGATGGAGCTGTGCTATAACTTAATAAGCAAAATTATTTTGAATATTGTTTAATATATATATAAAAGACAACACGTGTTGTGTCTGTTTTTAGTGACCAACACATTTACTACTATTGTGCGTTATAGCTCTCGTGTCACGACATGGCAGGGTGCACGGGTTAAGTAAAAGGTGGCCATACCCTTACTGCCACGCTAATACGGTTCGGACTTCACAACACCAAGTATTAATGTAGCCCTATTTGTTGCTGGTCGTCGCTCATACACACATTTCAGCATTAACATTTCACAGTAGCTGCCTTATTCAAAGTCACTTATAATTAACAAGCTCATAAACTTAGTTCCTGAAATAGCTTCATTGGCAAAACGGCTATTTTATTTCATTTCTTATCGAACGTGCCAGCAAAACCAGGCAAGGCAACCACAACCGTGACTGGAAAAACTCGTGCCAGGAACAGCCTTCAATGTGGATTTTGAACTGGGGAACGAGGTGCCCTTGGGATACGAGGTGCCCTTGGGATACGAGGTTGGCTCGCCTGAACATGTGGCGTCACAGTTCGAGGCGCGTTGACAGAACGTTTGCCATAAACTGGAATTTAGAAACTGGCATATTTCTACCAGATCTGCCTTTGACCTCGCACGCTAAATACCGTTTACGTCTTGTTTCATGCGTCATTGCGTGTATAAATCTATCCAATGAAATCACTTGGATCGTAATACCAGTACATGTCTAGGGCACCAGACTACATCGCCGTCTGATTGTGTGTGAAACACGTGCCATTACCAACCAGGTGTTGACATTGATTACAGACCATTCATCAGCCATTGATATACAGTCTGGATGTATACCTTTACCAAAACCCTCAAATTCCTCCGATGATATTGGAACGTCACATTTTATTAGCCTCACCCCGAGAGTGTTTGTTTGTGGTTGAAAGAGTTGTGACAAACCCTCTGTCAGTTTTGCATTGAAAGCTTTTACAGGAGTACAGGTGAGTCGAATGTTATTTATATTTATTTGGTGTGTGGTTTGTTCGGACTGTTTTGCCTTGGAATCGATTACGTTATGTCTGTGTATAACTGTTCAAATGCAGTGGACACTATTGGTAATTACTATAAAAAAAGAATGCATACAAATTTACTTGGTAACGTACAATGGAGACTTGTTGATAGTAAAAACCTTGTGAGAAAAGGCTCCTTTTCTTTATTAACGTAGTTTTTTTAGAAAGATGTTTTGTTTGTGTTCTTCTCACTTAAACATATTAAAACATTTCAGGCCTGATGCCGTTTACTAGGCATCCGAATGCAAACACATTTTGTGCAACTTGGGTGTTTTTACTTTTCTTATTCTCTTGCAACTTGGATGACCAATTGAGTCAAAATTTCAATATGTTTGTTATACGTTGGGATACACCAAGTGCGAACACTAGTCTTTGACAATTGAACCACAGGTGTCGTGCATTTAAATTGTCTTTATATTAAAATTGTATGACATACTAAATACTCCCAGATGGTGTAGATGCAAACCCTTTTGTAGAAAAGAAACCAATCGATGGATTTGAACAAAGGTTTATCAATATTCACAAATAAATTCCCCTAATGTATTAGCTTATAATATACTGATGGCATCCATTTGAGATGATTTTGCACGAAACACTGTAATTCGAGCTTTAAAGATACTGGACACTATTGGTAATAGTCAAAGACTAGTCTCAACATAAGCATAACAAACCTGTGAAAATATGAGCTCAATCGGTCGTTAAAGTTGCGAGATATTAATGCAAGAAGAAAAAAAAAAAACCCTTGTCATACGAAGTTGTGTGCTCTCAGATGCTTGATTTCGAGACCTCAAATTCTAAATCTGAGGTCTCGAAATCAAATTCGTCGAAAACTACTTCTTTCTCGAAAACTGCGTTACTTCAGAGGGAGCTGTTTCTCACAATGTTTCATACAATCAACCTCTCCCCATTAGTGAGGTTTTATGCTAAACATTATTTTGAGTAATTACCGCTGCATTTAAGCTTACATGGTTTAGGGGTTATTTTACCCACGGTTTGAATACGCAATTAAGTTTCACGGTTCACAAAAATGTGCTCATACTTATATTATGTGCAAGGTTCTCAAAACGTGTTCCAGCTCATATGTAAATCTAAAATTATTGTATCATGGAACATTTGCATAAGTTTTTCTCATTAATGATTTATAGCCATTTACTTCATTAGTGGGCATGTTTGCTAACCAACCTCATGGTGTCAATTTACGTTCGGTATACCTTTACGTATGATAAAAATATGTTGAACATCATGCTACCATTTTACATATTCCTCCATTGGGAACGTACACACCTTGTGCATGCAGACAATCCAGGCTCTGTGGATCTGCTATATCATGCCACTATTTAATTCAGTTTTGTTCTCATTTATAGCAATTTTTTAATCACTGGACATGTTTGAACCAATCTCATGGTGTTCATTTTCGTTCGATATACCTATACGTGTGGTGACAAATTTGTTACCATTTTACGTATTCCTTCATAGGGGATGTGCACACCTTGTGCCTTCAGAAAGTCCAGGCTAAGCGGCTCTGCTATATCATGTCATTACTTCAGTTTTGCCCCAATTTATAGCCATTTATTTCATCAGTGGACATGTCTGATCTTCAATCTCGTTGTGTCAATTTACACACGGTATACCTTTACTTTATGACAACAAATATGCTGAACATTTTGGCTACCATTTTAAATAATTCCTCCATTTGGTTTATGAGTACACATATGCCTGTAATATGATGTCCAGGGTTATGTTACTATTTTGGGTGCGTTCGTTTAGCTTCCCTGGGTCGACCCCGGTCCGCCCTGGTACGTTCGAATAGCTTTGACGAGGCTCACCCGGGTGAGCCCCAAGTGCCCTGCTTGTGCCCTGAGGTGCATGCCGTCACCACGAGAGGGCAAGTGTGATCGTTCGATTAGCTCTTGTCAGGGGCTCACCCGTGTGAGCACCGCGGGGTCGATCCAGGGAAGCTGAACGAACGCACCCTTAGAGGTCATAGTTTTGTACAGCCTCGTGGTGAGGAACCAAGCCATGGTTTACCATTCCAAAGAATCTCATCGGATTCAGGAGAAAACTATAGTAGGCAAATCCATCAATGACTACTACGTATTACATCCACAAGAAGGCTCTCAGGGATACCATACGTCCGGACGAGGGCACGGCGTCGTGGCTTCACCAAACTGCAGTCAATGATTTGCTCATACGGTCACCGTAGTCTCCGCTTGCAGGTATAATGTCAAGCTTCTACTTAGAGGCACTATTAATCATTACTCAAAATAATGGTTGTCATAAAATACCCTACTTGGTAGCGTGTAACGAAGAGCTGTTATCAACATTGTGAGAAACGGCTCCCTCTGGAGTAACGTATTTTTCGAGAAAGAATTAATGTTCCACCAATTTATTTTGATTTCAAGACATCAAGCATCTGAAGCAAACAACTTCGTGTGACAAGGGTGTTTTTTTTTTCTCGCAACTTCGACGACCAATTGAGTTTAAATTTGTCACAGGTTTGTTATTTATGCAAAATGTTGAGATACACCAAGTGAGAAGACTGGTCTTTGACAAAATACCAAAGGTGTCCATGCAGTGTCTTTCGCCTGAGTATGTCTAAACAATTCGCGAGTCAAAATTGATCTGGATTCCAGGTCCGGTGAGCCTGACTCAAATCTGAGGCCATGAATCTGTTTCAATATTTATCAAAATGCAGAATCTGAGTTCAAATCAAATTGTTTCTACCTGTTGCGCAGGGTCAACCTGACCAGGAATTTAGCCATGCCACCCGGGAGCCCCGAATCCGGGTCAACATCTGACCCGGGAGTATTTAGAGTGAAAACAAATAATGCTTAGAAACTTCAAGTATACACAGGCTCGCATTGACACACAATCATACACCCACTTTACGATTTGCGGTAACACTGGTAACGATATTCACTAAAGAGTTGGGGTGGTTCCCCAAAAAAGAACCCTAAGGTTTCAACTCGACGTTTCGATCAGGGTACACACACTACCAAACACACGCTAAGCAATGACTGCACATTTTCTTACGGCATTTTCGTTTTGCTCACGGGGTCTAAGACATAGCTATGACATTAGAGCCGAGGATTGTTTACCAGTGCTGGTAATACTTCTTCCCCAACCCACGATCCGTAAAGTCTCGATGTCACGGCGTATTGATTTCAAATACAACCTTATATCCGTTCCGTATAACTAAGCCTGACCCGTACACCTTGTATGCTACAGACAATTAAACGTGTACACATTCTTGACCGTGAAGGAATGGATGATGGATGTATGTCAGGCAGTAGAGGCTGAAGGAATTACTGAGTGTACACGGCCATGACATGTAAGCATGTCAAAACCAGCCAAAACACACATGGTTGTAAAAGCTGTATTATGTTGTGAACTGATGGTACCAAAAAACAACAACATCACAACGATTCATATATTACAGGCAGTGGAAACTATTGGTAATTGTCAAAGACCAGTCTCCTCACTTGGTGTATCTCAACAATATGCATAAAACAAAACAATTGTGAAAATTTGAGCTTAATCGGTCGTCGAAGTTGCGAGATAATATCGAAAGAAAAAAAACACCCTTGTCACACGAAGTTGTTTGCTTTTAGATGGTTGATTTCGAGACCTCAAATTCTAAATCTGAGGACTCGAAATCAAATTCGTGGAAAATTACTTCTTTCTCGAAAACTATATTATCATTTCAGGGGAGCCGTTTCTCACAATGTTTTATACCATCAACCTCTCCCCATTACCTGCTGCAAGTAAGGTTCTATGCTAATAATAACCAATTGTGTACACTGCATTTAACGAAGGCCAGCCAACGAACAACGGTATATGAAGAAGAACACGTGGGGAAAAAAAATAAAAAAAATGAAGACGCTTATTTTACTTTGGGGCATGTTCGAATCCAAGCCTAATCAAGTGGTGGATGATTACGAATGTTGTCTCTTTTCATGAAATATACCCAGTTTTGTAATAAAAGGTGGCACAACATTTATATTAACACGATACTTATTTAAGTTATTTCAGTTCACCTTACCCCCAGAGCATGTAATTTTAAGTACCAAAGGCAAGCAATGGCAAGGGGGCACATTCCCCAAAGTAAGTTCAACACAATTAAAGCATGTATTTTTTCTTAATTATTTTGAAGCGGCGAAGATGTTTCACTAAGCCAACTCCAAGACTTAAACATCCCTTCCTCAAGGGGGTGGACATGTTATGATTTACCCCGTCGCCCCTGATCTAGCGAGAGTAAAGTGTTTAAACCCCCAGATCAGATTAAGGGCTTTGGGGAAGCATCTGCCCAAGCCTTCCTCCCCGAAGGAGATAAGGGTTTGTTGACATTCGCTTCATTTTACACATAGACATTTACCCCTGAAACTAATTAGTGAAAAATGTGTTAATATGGAGTGACTGAAGAAAAATGCACACGTGGGACCATGCAGCCATCATCGTCGTAACAAAGCACATGACATGTGCATTATTAATTATAATCAATAGTGTACCATAGGGACGAAATTTTCCACACGGTCGAGCCCTCTATAATAAAGTGTAACCACGTGTGACATTTTGTTTGGTAAAACCGAATTTGAGCCGAGTGTATGTAATGAATTTTATGAAGTACAAAATCTATAACGGTTTCTGCATGTATTTTTGTCTGCACATTTGACATAATTAAACGCATAGACAACATTGATAATGTTGGCTTCAATTCTATAAGTAGAACTTTAAATCAATACATGCAATTAATAATTCATTTGATTTTTCTTTTCTAATTAATGCGACAAATTTAGTATTAACGGATTTATCAGACTTATACACTTCGGAAAAAACAATCGAGGAGCTCAGTCTTCATTTCCATCATAAAATATACGAAAACCTCAAAAATTCAATACTTCTTAAAAATGCAATATCAATATATCTTACTTGCGTTGACGTCATCAAACTGTAATCATAGACTTAAACACGGGGGCGAAACAGTGTGAACGCGCAGTTACTTAGAAGCGACGCGCATGATGGGCTAATGATACACTTCCCTTTGATCTCTAGCCGAAGGCGCTCTACTTAGATGACGTCATGCGCAGAAGGTCATTGTTCTCTATTACAATAATTGAGATCAATGCATATAGACATGTTAACAGGATGTTGTGAACAAATTGACAATTTCTGCAAACTTAACGGTTAACAAAAGAACTCCCATTATTGGTCGCTTTGTTTCCGACAAATTCAAATCCTACTTTTGAATACATTTTGAGTGACGTTGTCTATCTGTTTTTTGTTTTGCGTTTGTGACAATTCATAGTTTTCCAACCTCGTTTACAAAATTGTCTGGATGTGACGTTGAGATAAAAAGGTCTGTAACCCCTGGTACTGCCAGACATTGTTGATGAACCATGTAATGCTACCTTTGGTTGACAGTCGTGCGCAGTGTGGCGGTCAATGCAATGCGTTTGTAAAAAGAATACGTCATTTCGGCGTTGCCAAGGTATCTTCATTTGTTTTACTCAATAACAGATAAATAATGCACAACAAATTGAAGGTGAATTAAAAAATACGTGCTCTTTAGAACGTCGTCAGTTTTAATACCAACCACTGGTAAAATTACCCAACCCCATGGAAGCATGGGCTAAGCGGCCCTGTACATCAATAGCCCTCTATTATCTTTGAGAACTGCAACGCTGTAAAATACCTGTGACGTCATAAACCGTCAATGTCGCCGATGCAGATTTTAATAAGAAGCTTGGCTTCGACCTTTTAATGAATTGATTGTTAGGATGGGAGTGGATTTCACAAAGAGCCATTGATTGATTATAACTGTGTATCAATGATAATTGCTAGATAACGTGTGATGTCACATATAAAACAATTAAACATTATAAACATATGATACATCGCCGTACAACACAATGCCATACGGCCACTTCAATGTTTTTTTGGCTGTCGTCAATCCATATGAACAGTCACCAGGGGACAGTGCAACCTACTCATCGGGTTGAGACTGGTTTACTCCCTTTACATTCGGTACGAATGTAAGCATGGGTATCATCCACTAGGAGCCTGGCTTGTAGAGCAGAATGCACCACCTTCTCAACTTTTTTTAATACAAATGCACATAGCCTTGCACAAGGGCGCAATTGTTATGGCCAGGATTCAACCCACACTTTGCTGCTGACAATGTTGACATAGTATAATTAATCCTAAAAGATTTGGGACGAGCACATGTATGTCTGCCGATTTGGGCTCTTACATATTTTTGCGTCTTGGCTGTAGTCCCGCTCCGAACTAACCATGTATTTAACGTACATAAGATGCGCTGTCGTTTTACTTCTTGTCAAGTACCTTGATTTAACATGTTAAAAAATATGCATCGGAAATTATCTCGCGTTGCCAATCTATTTCTCTGTTTACGCAAGCGGTCTTGAAAAAAAAAAGCGGGAGGTATTTCATTGCGAAAGTGAACTGAAGGCATGTTTGTGTGGCTTTATTCACACGGCCATATTCTACTATACAGTAGAATCATGAGGCGTATTTTATTGATTGATTCAAATTTGTCCCTTTGTTTCCCCCCAGGGGCGATCGAATTAGCATAATTATGCAAGAGACAACTAATGTCATTGACCAGACGTCCCTCGACGTTAGGGTGTGGTTTCCGAGCATGTAGAGGACAATGATAGTGGTAATTAACATCAGCTCACCAGTCAATACGAGGTTATTTATTTGGTGGTTAATTTATTTACGGTAATTGTTCATTCATTTTCTGTAGATATTTTCTATAGATACTGCTGATATTATTTTGACTACAATGAAAGTTATTGCCTACGCAGAGACACCCATCTATTTAAAGCCATTAGACACTAACGGTAAACAGTGTTGTCCAAAGGCCCACACTTCGTGTGTCACAACTTATATATAAAATAACAAATCTGTGAAAATTTAGGCTCAATCGATCATCGGAGTCGGGAGAAAATAACTGGGAAAACCGACCCTTGTTTCCGCACGTTTCGCCGTGTCATGACATGTTTACTATAAATCTGTAATTCTCGTTGTCGAGAATTGATAATTGTTTCATATTTTCTCAAAAAGTAAAGCATTTCATGGAATACTATTTCAAGAGAAGTATTTAACCTTTACCCTCCGTATACCCTGTATTTGTAAATTTGTGAACTTTTATTTTTTTTTCTGTTCCGAAAATGTATAATGGCTTTAAAAGGCGATGAATGAATACAACTTTGTTAAAAAATGTCAATCACGTGACAATTAGTGATACTTCTGACGTACATTTAGTTGATTTATTGACGTTGTTATTAGATTTAGTTTAACTTTAAAAAATAAACTCAACTTAAATGTGTTCTATAAAAAAGTAGGCTGACCGCTTTCAAATACATTTCGAAATGTTAATTTAAAACGGAAACACACAATGACAATACAAATGCCTACAGCCCTAAGGTATTTCAAAATATGAATTTCTATATTTATAAATATAGATTTCTGTATTTATCCACGTGGATCTATTTATTTATATGGATTTCTATTTTAATAAATATGGATTTCTTTATTTCTATTGATGATACGTGACCGCAGCCGGTGAATCTAATACTATAAGTATAGATCGCTGCATTGTTAGAGCGTGGTTCTTTTCAGAGTGTACCTCGGTGTTTATTGCGCTCCGTAAAAATGTTGTACTCAATGTTTGGCTGTATGACGTGCCTGTGTTTCAAACAAGGTCCTTTGCAAATGCTTCTAAAGACGCTGGACAATATTTGTAATTGCCAAAGACCAGTCTTCTCACTTGGTGTATCTCAACATATACACAAAATAACAAACCTGTGAAAATTTGAGCTCGATTGGTCGTCGGAGTTGCGAGATGAAGGAAGAAAAACCCTTGTCACGCGGCGCTGCGTGCTTTCAGATGCTTGATTTCGAGACCTCAAGACCTAAATATGAGGTCTTGATATCAAATTCGCACAAAATTACTTCTTTCTCGACAATTAACTACGTCACTTCAGAGGAAGCCGTTTCTCACAATGTGTCCGGGTGTTTTTACTTTATTTAAAAAATAACTGCTTTCTTCCAGTTTGTTTACGTTAATTTTGCACCAGGGATGGAGCATAAAATTTGTTTTGATAAACATGTATATTCCTCCATTTCAAAAACAATAATTAAATTTATGTTTCCATTCAAATGAATTTATCTTGGAGAAGACAATGTTTTGTTGTCCAAGGCAGTAGGCACAGACACACACTGATGCGGGGCAATACTACGAACAGTCATTATTCATTCATAAGAGTCGATCATGTGAACAAAAAGTAAAATAGAACGAAATATGAATAATAGACGCAGCTGGCTGTAAGATCTGAATTAATATTGAACGTAATGTTGACTTTGCTATGTATTTTTATGGTACGATTCACACTGACTCCAGTGTCTTGTATAATTAATGTACGTTAATTTGGCATGTGTAACTATACACCTCTTCACAAGTTTGCCATCATTATCGCCAGTGTTTTAATTTGTAAACCTAATCTCGCACTAATAATCAGACGATGTTGAAAACAGATATATGTACCAAGTGCTTGTAGTTAACTTCCATCATTGCACGACATTGCATGGCGACACTCATAACTAAGTGTTTTATCCCACTTTGCTGCGTAAATACTTAGATTGTTTTCGTGCAGAGCCTTTCCAAAGAAAACGGTTCAATAAAACGCGCACAGCCTGCTTGCTAGCCTACGTCATTCATCAAGAGGCAACTATACCACGACATTGAAAACCAATTTCACCTTCATGATATCACTTCTCCTTTTGGCGGGAAGTGTATCTTTTCAATAATAAAAAGGTGCGACCATAAAATTGATCGTATACACCATAAGATCAACCGTCATCAAGAAGAAATTCCCGCGCTCTATTTTCATTTTAAAACGACACCACGTCTTCGGTTTCGGCGCTAAATTGCCAGCGTGCAACTTGTCTTCACCTCGTATTGGACGACACGAAAATATAAAGTGTCATTTACCATCTACCACCCCTCCCCCTCCCCTGCAAATGACGCCGTTGGCACTATCTGTCTGTAGTTTTAATCAAACTGGGAGATTGGATGTTATTGTCCGCTTAAGGAAGTATTATATGAGCAAACGCATCATTATTCACGCGCACACACAAATTGTTACCGTTACTTAAAATCTAGTACGTACTAACCGAAATATTACAATGATTTATTGCCGCTCATGTGTGTATAATTATTGCCTATTGGTGGCGCCCTATATTTTGGGGATTTTCGTGTCGTCCTCGGTTTAGAGTAATATAATATTCGCACGTTAGATTGAGGCTTACTGTAGTCTGGCATGCTGTGTTCATAAGACATACTTATAAGCTGTTTTTCTGTTTCGTTTTATTTTTTATTTAGTTATACTTTTATGACAAATAATAACAATACAAAAATAAAAAAATAAATAGTAATATCAAAACGAGTAAAAAACAACGAGTAATAAATAAACTCCCAACAGCAATTTATATTTCCTATCAAAGTTAAATTCCTATGTAAAATGTCCATTTTCAATTCTTATGTCCCTTGAGAGATAAAAAAAAACCAAGTCAATGGATGATTCAGAGGGCATCGAAAAACATGTCAAGAGGCTTTGCGGCCGGGTGCACTCCAAGTTTCCCCCAAAACCACAAGCCATAATTAAAAAAGGTGAACAAAATAAATTAAAGAAACAGAGTGGTGATTTCCCAACACTTTAGTTGTGAGTGAGTAACACGGTAGGATATGTGCGGTCTGCTCCAGTTTAGCCGCAAAATCACCTGGGACATCAACTTGACACGTCGGGTACGGGGAAAGAATGTTTCCGCATAATACATAAGAACGACAACTCATACATCACCAGAACTAACCCAAGAGACATCAAGAATACAAACTACATAAGCATCCGCCTCTCCTCTCCCGATCCCATGCGTCCTTACTTAAAATAATAATTCAGAAAGGTATTGTCAAATCCCTGTAGTGATGCATTTGCTCTTGGTCGACTACCTTGGATGCATGTTTAAAATAAAACTTCCTGGAATTTATAAGAGGGTGGCGTTTTATGTTTCTAGCAGAGAGTTAATCGACGCACGTTTTTTTTTTTTGGATTTGTGAGTCATATCTGGTTTGTTTTCTTATTTCTTTGATTGATCAAAGTTTTATTTCACTGCTGTCGGGTGCGCTATATGGTTGGTTTCCGTGAGTTGTGGCGTTTATCGCCCGCCGATTGGTGAATAAGCTTCACTCTGATTTTGCTCGTTATATTGTGATAACAACGTAAACATGTATGACAACCTTATTTCATTTTTTAAACACATGTATGATTTGTTACTTATATATTTATAGCCCAAATGAAGTCGAACAATGAGACAATGATTACAACATCCCAAACACCACAAACAGTTTATGCACCTATCCATAGGACACAAATACGGTCCTGTCCTTTTTACAAATAGAACTGGGTTGGTTTCAATGTTTTTATGTTTGTTTATTTTTGCACAAAGTGGAGTTTTTTTATTCAACATGGTTTCTATATCTCGCATCTAAGTGAAATCAAAACTGGAAAAGTGTTACAAACCTAGTAGACACCTTATTCTCCGAATCCACCCCCATAAAACTGTGGAACAGTCTAGTATAGGATACCAATGAACTTATCAATGACTTTTACTCCAAGGGCTTTGCTTTTTGGATGAAACAAATAACAAGTGCCATGACTTGTTCCAATTCAATTCTCACTTCGGGGTTCTTAACTATAAACCAATGGAAGAGACACATACATGCGTCATGACCAGAAACGCACAACTGAAAGCAGTTTGCCTCCATTGCTATAAATAAAATCGTTGGCTGTAATTAAACAGAATGTACGATCATGTTTACATAGCTTGTTTTAAGCTGTAGACGCATTAGTTTAAGAAACACATTAGGTTGGAGGGCGTCTTATAGGACAGTTGTCTTGCCTGATGTGAACTTACTGCTGCGGGTAATATCACCGTACGTTCTAATAAATTAAGAGGAATAGCACACACACGCGCGTACTCTTCTACTAATAACAGTATCGCTGCTGCTACTGCACTGACGACAGTGCAACTTATTGCAGTCGCGCTGCGATCAGGACCCCGTAACAACACACTTTAGTCTCTAATTCGTTTAGACACTGCTTAAAGCAGTTCTAGAACATGACACAGTAAAAATGGTCTAAGTAGCTATCCCTGTAAATCATGCTCTCAATTGAATAATTGAGTCAAAGGAAACTGCAGAAAATGCCACTCGAGTCTCAGCAAATTGCCTGACGGAAATCATTTAGAAAGCAGACTAAAAAAAACGGGAACTCTTTTTTGTTGTTGGCGATTGGGGGAGCTGGCAGAAGGGTACATTTCACTTCTAGGGGCTCAGGGCGAATTGTTCTGCGTGGGAGAAAAAATTTCCCCCTTTACTGATACGGCCAGTCATTTTAAGTGCTCGTGCATAATTTAAAGAGGCGCGAATGAAAAAACACTATTTCAGTTATGAGGCTCTGTGTTATCGTGAGGCGCCTTGAGGTCGGGGGCTCATTCCAGAAATAAGGATACAAAAATTGGACTGGAGAATTATGTCTTGATCAAGTACTTTCGAGGTCTGTGCTAGCCTGGGGAAGGGAAGCTCTCTCCCCCTCTCTGTGGACGGACTTTACGGGAAGATTCTCTGCGGACGGACTTTACGGGAAGATTCAGGTCGACCATCTTGTGAGGAGGGTTAGGTTTGCTTGTTCGGTGAACTGACTGATTCAACTTGTGCTTTTTGTAGTCTATGATACCTTTTGGGACAGAGTCAGAAAAAGAAAAAAGGGTTCCCAGTTCAGTCGTAAGATGCATCCCTTACAACAATAAGGTTTGAGTGCAGGAGACATATTTTTGGCTCCGACTGTTTCTTGAAATTGTTAGTCGGTTTTTGTTGAAAAGGGGCCGTTACGCTTTTGCTCTTTCACGTCGTTCAGTCTTTCGCCACCGTGTGAGGTGTAACTTGAAAAGTTGTGAAGGAAGTCTCAATGCCTGATGTTGTGCAAGCTTATAAAACTAGGGACAGGTAAACAGTTGTATATTTATCGAAAATGACATCTGTTAATGTTGATGACAATTATTTACGGCCTGTATCACCCACAACTAAAGAGCTATACTAACTCCATCAAAATAAATATTTTTTTTTAAATGGGTCAAACGGTTTATTCAGGCAAACAGAACGGACATAATCCGTGAAGAATAAGGTCGTGTTAATATCGCGTCTGGTTTGTTCCTTATGTGTACCATGCGTATCAAATAGAGTTCAATCTAAAACTCGAACGGCTTTTTCTCAATTCCTTTTTTTCTCTTTTCTATTTCTTGTGAGCTGATAAAAGTCACCGCCTCTTAAGTAACCAGGCTTTAGCATACGAGTAAATCCCACGTGTACCGCTGCCGAATTAAAACGGAGTGGGAAATGGTCAAATTGATACTCCACTCTCATCCCTTAATCGTATTATAACTCCCCCCTGGCCGCGCAGCCCAGCACCTCGCCAAATGATATAGTATGACAATGGTCGTTCAGTTTTTGGCTGACACGCAACACCGCTAAATGTCTAATGTTTCCAAGATCTCTTGTCTAGCTTTCCGGAAGAAGAAAAAATTGACCGAGAAAACAGTGTAAATTTGCTCACCAGTCGAGAAAAAACATGACAACATTTTGGTATATTGTCTAGTTTTGCAGAAGAAGGAAAACACGACAGAAAAACAGTGTAAATTTGCTCACCAGTCGAGAAAAGACATGGCAGAATTTTGAATTCCTGTCTAGTTGTCAAGAAGAACAACAATGTTTCCAGAAAACAGTGTAAGTTTGCTCGCAAGCCGAGAAAGACATGAACACATTTTAGATGTCTGGCATGGTATAGGTTCACAGAAGAAGAAAACATGGACTGAAAAACAGTGTCGATTTGCTCACAAGTCTAGAAAAAACATGACAACATTTAGAACTCTTGTATGTAGCTTCCTAGAAGAAGAAGACGTGGATCAAGAAATAGTGTAAATTTGTTCCCCAGTCGAGAACAGACTTGACAACATTTCGACCTCTTGTCTAACTTTCCAGAAGAAGACAAATGGATAAAGAAAACAGTGTTGAGTTGCTCGCCAGCCGAGACAAAACATGACAACATTATTCGGACCGGAAAATGCTGGAACAATAGACTTGATATTGCGTTTAAGGGCCTACATGTGAAGATGACATCTTGAGCAAAACCAATCAAACAATTTAAGCTCGTAATCGCGCACGCCTTATTTTTTTACTATCCCCTCTAACGGTACTGGATATACCTTTGGTAATTGTCACAGACCAGTATTTCACTTAGTGTATCCCGACTCATGCATTGGACTTATGCATTTCACTCAATTGGTCATCGAAACTGCAAGAGAATAATGAAAAGATATACACAAAATGAAAAGAAAAACACTGTTGCACAAACTTCTTTGAGTTTGAATTTATTGTTATTTTCTCAAATACTACATTATTGTAGAGGGAGTAGTTCTGCACAATAGTTTATACCAGAGTATATCACGTCTCCATTGCTCGTTGCCGACTAAGTTTGTGAGCTAACGATGATTTAAAGTAAAGTTTGCAATGCCTTTAGAGTAAGTTTCAAACTTTGAATAAACTCTTGCCTCAAACAATATTGGAGTCGGTAAATTAGAACCATATACAACCAGAATAATAAGGAATTTTTGACGGAGACGGGTCAATATAGCAGAAAGTTGCTAGGAAATCGTCACACGAACATGACAAAATACCGACAGATTGAGACGAAGGAATACTTAACTTTAAGTTTTACACTTCACTGTCGAATTAATCATTTTCAATTTAAACAGCATGATGCTGGGAGCACTCTTCGTTAAAATGAAACATGGCACAATTGAAGGTAGGCAAAAAAAAACAAAACAAAAAAACACAATTTTCTCCCAGGCACTTCATACTTCCCATTCTTGTGCTGTGAGATGACACCGTTTGAGAAAATGGTTGATTCACTAAAAGAAGAAAAAAAAAAAAAAAACACACTCGCCCGGGTAAAAATATATTCCTTATCAAATTTCCCATATGGTTTCCCAGTGACGTAGGCACATCTCTCTCTCTCTCTGGATGGGGTCCTTTATAAAGACAAGACGAGCCAGAGGGGCCTGGACGGGGGTCTCTTGACGGTTGCAGTCAAGACCGTCTTGAGACCCCTAAATTGCTTCTCTTGTTGGATCAGTGAACCAGCGACTAACAGTAAATATTTAGACCCGAAACGGGTTTGGGGTTCGCCTACAAATTCGTGTCTGTTTGGCATACTCTATAATGTGACACACATGCCAATAAACTGCTCTCTAATTGGGATGGATTTAAAATAAATTACAATTTTAAGTTCGAACTTTGAAGAACCCCCACCCCCAAGAAACAAAAATGCAGTTAAAAATTAACCCGTTTAAATACATTTACTAAAATTAAATTTCAAAATATGCGTAATGCTGTTTGCAAACTCTTGTCCGGAAGTATAGTCTACTCTGAAGGCGACCAATCCAAAAGAGCCCACTCGAAAGAGAGCTTCAAGGACCTGGAAATACAGATCTCCAAAAAACAAATTCTGTAAATTTGTACACATCCATAAAAGACCTCTTCGTTTCTTGTGAAGAATATACAAGACGCTGTGTATTCTACAGCGACAACCCGTCGTGATACAAGAGCCACTCAGTCCGACTCAAAACGGCGCAGTTATTTATTGATACATAGATGAGGAGCCAAAAGGCAAGAATAGATGACAACCGAATTTCTAGTCCAGAAATACGTATTGTGAAAAAAGTTGATGGTTGACCAAAATGAACGCAGCTCCACTTGACCCTCATGAGCTAAAAAAAAAGGTCATTGGGTTCAACTATTTATTGAGAGGAGCAGAAAGGCAATAAAGGAAAACAATGAAACTCTTATCCATTTAGAGTCAGAAATACATGTTTTGAAAAAGTTGATGATTAACCATAACGATTACCGTTTATTTGACCTGAATAGGCTACAAACAGATCATTTTGGTTATGTTAATATTTGATACCCAGAGAGGCCCCACAAACAAGAATAGAAGACAGTGAGCAAATTCTCATTCATTTACAGTACAAAATATGTATTCTGAATAAAAGTTGATGACTAAAATGAGCGAGGTTCCACTTGACTCCCTAACCAAAACGCAGATAATTGGGTTTAACTATTTATTGATATACAGAGAGGAGTCCCAAAGGCATGCAGGGTATAGAAGAAGAGCAACTTCTTATTTATTTACAGTCAAAAATTCATATTCTGATAAAATTGTTGACCGAATGATCACTGTCCACTTGATTCTATTGAGCTAAAAACAGATCTTTCCATGGCGGGTTCAAAAGTGTTTACACTTTCGAATGAGCAGCATTATAAGCTTTAGGGCTGCGAATCAAACGATACTGTTTTATTTAGAGGAACCGATATCGGTAACGTCGGGAAAGATTCAATTTAACAATAAATGTGATTTCGACAACCGTCGAAAAAAAAAAATATATATATTTGCAGGGTATTTTGTCAAAGGATAGGGACACGGGTGAGGAATGGTAAGCGAAGTAATGCAAGCCCGTTTTCCGAATCAACGGTTTCGGCAGTGGCTATGACGTGGCTATGACCATACTCCTCAAAACTTTGCTTGGGAAAAATATGCAGTATACCAGCCACAAAAACAACAGCTAAATAAACAAGGTGTAGATAAATGAGGACACATTAAATAAAGCTTAAAGTCAACAAGAATTGTGTTGGTATTGTGGCAGCTTGTACATCCTTCACGAAGTTCGTGTCCACATCAATACAGGTGTACGATCATTGTAATAAGATTTTTTTACACGAGTTCATTTAGTGTGTTTGTGTATCCTGCTTTTTTTTACCACATTATAATAATTAAAACAAAGTAATAGTACAGCTAAAAAAGAAAAAAAAAAAAAAGAAAAAAAAAAAATGACGGCGTCAGTGCATCGCAACCTGATCCCCATAGGACGAACTCTAATACTATAGATCAGATATTTGATTGCATTAAATAGGGAGATATCACTTCTATCTAATGAGGCAAGATGCTCACCTATACCAGAGTCCTACAGTATGCTTACCACTCACCAGTACAGGGGGCAATCATCAAGATCTTAAAGTCGACTGTGCCTATCCCCTCGGTAAGAATGCCGTTTAAAGGCACTGGACACCGCTGGTACTTGCCGGAGACCAGTATTCTTATTGGTGTTTACCAACATTGTGCAAGACATAGACATCCTGTAAAACTGTTGGCTCAATTTGTCATCAAAGTTGAAAGAGATAATACATATAACACACCCTTGTTGCACAAATTTGTCTGCTTTCAGATGCCTAAAAGGGCTGCAGGCCTGAAGTCTTTCAATATTTCAGTGAGATATTACCTCTTTCTCAAACAAACTATGTTACTTGAGAGGAAGCCGTTTCTCACCAAGTTATATACTATCAACACTCTCATTGCTTCTACCAAGTATGTTTTAATCATAACAATTATTTTGTGTCTAGTGCATTAAGGTAATTCTATTCATTTTATCAAGACTGAAACGCGCCTTTAAGGTAAATCCCCCAAAGTTCAGCAGATCAGTGGATTCATATAAACTCTACTTTTTTTGGCCTTGGTTTCTTGATTGAATCGGAAGTCACTAAGCTACAGACTTTTCCTCCAAGGTTTGATCTAGATAAAAACAATCTCTTCGTCACTCACAAAACATTATTGCCTTCTAAATATTTAATGTTTCTTTGATACACCATTAGCTGCGTAGACGTACAGTGACGGGGCAAGTCATCCCCTTTTCTAATTTGTCGTTTTTTTCCCCACATACTGATCATGAGTTACATGTATCTTGTTGGTATCAATGTTAACGATTTAATGATTATTCTTAAAAAAACGGCAAAACATTCCAATTATTCTTGAAAAAACGAGAAAACATATATGGCACGATTATTGGTCGTAAAATAAATTTAAAGTATGGTTTTCCTCAAAAATACAAGCATCTATAAAATGCTAATGGATTTAGGAGAGGTCAACCTTAGTATAACCCTTACCCTTAACTTAACCCTATCCCGAACCTTATCCTAAACAAACCCACTATTTATTATGGACTGTCACAGAAGCAAACACATTAACTAGTATGGACTGTCACAGTCTATGCGCAACGCGCGTCGCAATACTGAGCTAATCACGACAAATCTGCCGCGTTACGTTTTATAAATATCACAAAATACAAAAATCTATATGACGAAATTAATCTTAATACACACAACCATTAGGGGGCATGGACCCTTTAATGGTTTTCAGTTCCCGTAACTGACAACAAGCTCAATTCTATCAAATAATAGTACTTCATATGAACAACATCAACCTCGTACCCATTTATAATGTGACGTAGATTCACACGATCTATAAATAAGGATTGAGCCCCACCCCCTAATAAAAACCCCCAATAAATTCATAATAATTGTTAAATGTGCTACTTTACACCCCCATTCACTATTGTCAATTTTTTTAACCCCACCCCCGTATCGAAAAATGTGGGTTTTGTACAATACAAACGTATCGACTGGGACATCTGCGGGGGTAACGCTATCCGATTTGTCGGTCAACCTGTACCCAGCGGGAAAGGCAATAAGTAATCTTTACTCAGCAGTGACAGGTGGAATTTTGAGCAAGATACAAATTGTGTTAAAGGCACAACCCATTCGTAATAGTCCAGACTCACATTCGAAGCTGTCCTGATTTAGTCAGTTTCTATACATAGCCTACACTGCAAAAACCGGGGTGTTAAAAATTCTACCACTGGTGTTGTGACAAAGAAAGTAACAAAAAACAACACAACTTCACACTGGTATGTTAAAATAACACTTATTACTGCCAACGCAATTACACTGGTGATATTTTAACACAATTTGGTCTTGCTAATTGTGATTCTCGTTTTGGGTAGTATGTGACAATCACGGCGTCATTTTTAAAACCCGAGTGTTTGCAGTGTTTATTCGTGGGCCTATCCGAGACGGGTAAGGGGATGGTAACATATAGAAGCACGGTGTTACTGTGTTCAGCGATTGTATACCTCCAATGTTTGGAAAGTTGACATGGGAAAGTTGACATTTTGTGTAATAATTTCCACATAAATCCAAAAGTTATATAAAAGTAAAAGCTGGACAAGTGTTGAGAAGTGAGATGTGCCCCTTTCATCACATCAAACGTTGATAAGATAAGATTTTGTGTTTTCTCCCATTAGGCTGCGAACAAATCGTGCCTGCAGGAAGTCCAGGCTTGGTGTTTTTTTTTTATATGGACAATGTGACCTGTGATGTCACAGGTCACATTGTCCATATAAAAATAACATGGCAACAGTGGTTTAGTGGTCGAAAGGTGCATGGGGGTGTTAGCGGGGCGCCTGCTGAAGTTTGCTTTCACCGTCTGGATTTTAAGCATTTTTGTGTTTCTGGTAACTCATGGGTTCTAGAGTTTTGTTCCGGTACTGCATGGGTTATGAAGGCGATCTAATTTAACTGCATAAAATACAATAAACGGTAACTCTTAACAATCTGGGTCTAATGTCAAAAAGCCCGCATGGGCAATGCAACGCACGATGCCCATACAAATATTGCCAAAAAAAAAAAAAAAAAAAAAAAACTAGTTAATGCAAGTCAACGTTACTTTAAGTTTAAACATTTGACTTGTGCCTCAACTCAATTTTCGCACTCGACAGGTATATGACATTGACCCATATCACTTGCTGTAAAAAAAGGACCATGCTTTCATTTCCTTAAAAATATTTCACACTTTCAAGACATTGAGACCAAGTTGACATACATACGTTTACGATGGGAGCGATACCAATCGGACCAAACACCGGTTCCCTTAAGGTAAATTATTAAACAATCGAATTCGCGATAAACGTTACTTTGGGATGCGTCTCTCTTTAATTCATCGACACGTTTCTCCTTCATACCTGTGCCTGCCAGATCCAGATTCCTGCCTGTTGGTCCTCCTGAGTGATCGAGCCAAGAGCCCGCCAGAAATCACCTGCAACCAGTAGTGTAGCATTACATCAGTAAAAATCCATATCGGCATCTATGCATAACGAATTGTATCAGTCTTTTTGCCCTGTTTTTTGTATGGCTCAGGCAGATTAGTGTACAAGCCGCAATGTTTGCCCGATGGCCAGATACTTTCGTAGCCACTTTAAATTTGATAACTTTAGGAGGCTGGTGGGTTTCCCATTCAAGACGATTTGAGGAATGGGTGATTACAATGTTTCTTGGAATGGCCTATATAATTTCCAACTGTATTTCTCTGATGTACAGAATGTTTTACGCATGTTACTTATAAACTATAGAATGTTATACTGCGGGTAGGTGAAGGGATTCTGCCCCTGATGATTGCAGCCATAGTTTGCCACGAGTTAGACTTGATTCAAGTCCCGTTCTCGTGCGAGAGGTCCCTAAGCATAGGCCTACCCGCCGTCGAAATGTAGCCATTGTGCACGGTCCCGAGAATGGAACAGGTTGCGCCGGGAATGTAAAACAATAGTTTTTTGGCAATGGCACGGAATTGGGACTTGAGTCAAGTCTAGTCACGAGGAAGATATCTTTTTTCTTTCATAGTTATCTCGCAACTTCGACGACCAATTGAGCTGAAATTTTCACAGGTTGGTTATTTTATGCATATGTTGAGGTACACCAACTGTGAAGACTAGGCTTTGACAATTACCAATGGTGTGCAGTGTCTTAAACAACGCCTCTTTGAAGACAAAACATAATGGGATGTAAAGGTTTTTGTCCTGACGCCGTTGACCGAAAAGGCTTTCAAACTTTCAACGAAGTGTTGTTTAAAAAGGTTCGGTCACATATTAATATGAAATACTGGACTCGATATACTGACCATAATTACCAACGTCGTGCGCGTACTGTGATTTGAGTCCCTGTGTAGTCTTTCAAACAGCACATCGTCAAAATAGTAGACTGGTGCTGATATAATCTCTGCTGTACTTTCAGTGTGATCTGTTACAATGCCCTTGGGTTACCAATATCTCTGGTATGCAAGCTTTTCGCGAATACAGGCTGGACTAAATCTTTACAGGGAAAAGAAACACGCTCCGTGACATTGATACTGCATTCTCTCGCAGTATTTATATTAAGACAAACTTTAATTGAGAAAGACGCCTGGGTAAATTTTCACGCGGGGTCCAGTTAAATAAAATCGTGAAAGAATGTTCCGGATCACGAAAGTCACAAAAAGAAAGAGCAAAGACCTTTTAAGAAATGGTTGGGATTTTATGCATGGGTTTAGATCATCTTGAATTTGGTGTACTGTATAAAAAAAAAAATAAAAAAAATTAAAGTTAATTTTTAAACGCCTCATTGTCTATGACGCGTTAAGTGTAATTGGTGTTTAAACGTGTTTTGGTGTTCATAAAGTTTAACCAGCCTACATACGTGTCGTTGTGTCTTGTAAAAAATGTGGCCCAAAGACACGTTGTTGTGTTAAACAACGTGTCTTTGGGCCACATTTTTAAACGCATAAACGTGTCTTTGTATAAAATTATAAACACCGCAACGCGTTTTTGATGTAAGGATTAACGCCAAAACGCGTTTATTAAGTGTTACCCGAAATGCGTTTAAAATGTGTTAAAACATTAGCACTTGTTATTACAGCGTTTCAACGTGATACAAATGGATGCTGTAAATCGAGATCACCCCTTTTTTGTCACATTGTTTGGACTCAAATTTGTTTTAGTGACGTCTGTGCGGCACCTTAATGTAGCCCGAGCCCTAAATGTAGCCTGACCTAAATGTAGCCCCAAACATGTACCTAGATGTAGTCCGGACCTAAATGTAGCCCCAAACATGTACCTATAATGTGAAGCTGCCCCTAGTATGTAATTTCCCTTGACCCTCTTGTGAAAATCCTCAGTTTGGCTGCGTTTAGACATGTTCACATTTAAGAAAATTATATTCTTCAACACTGTAAATAGCACTGCGTTGACTCGTGTAAGTCCACATACTATTTCAAGACCCTATTTACCCCATGTCCACAGTTTGTATTTAACGTTAAAACACGGAAACACAAAAGTGTACACAGGTAATTTCCACATGTGTTTGTCTACTAGTAATTGGATTTGGCAGTCGTGGTTTCTCGAAACGCAGCAACATTGGCTCGAAGTATAATTGGGACTTGCTGAAGGATCTGTGAGACACCAATATTTCATATACATATATTTTCCTGTAGATATATTTGAAATACTGTCACCGTGAATTTCTCATATAATTGAACGTACTCGTAATAACTTCAGCACATCGTTAACAATCCGCCTCACACCTGAGAATAATCTTGCAGATCTGGCGGATGCCGGACATACCAGACGAACATTGGCAAGACTGACTGATGACTGACTGTCATAACACGTAAGCTATACAAGAATATCTGAGAGCAAACATGGTTTCATTTTCAAACGATTGGAGAGTTAAAAGTCTTGTTATTTACTTAATAAAAATAGTAGTGCAAAAGTTGTGATTGAGGATTCGCTGGGTACGACAAACTGCTGTCATGTGAAAAAATTACACTTTGTGGTTATGCTGTTTTATTTTGACAAATCGAGTTTTAGAAAATAATATAGGTTTTCTCGTTCAGATTCGGCAAATGAGCAGTCAATTTCATTTTCGTGCGTTAGGATTAAAGCTGTTTTGCCTCTGCAGTTGTTACTGCGTTTCAAATTCAGATTTCAGTCATTCAATTCCGTTTTGAGTCGAGTCAAATTCCTTTAGCACTCTGTTCAATTTAGTGTATGGTCATTCTTTTTCGTGACACACGCGCCTCAAGAATTTGAATGCTGCTTTGATGAACTATTAAATTGAATGACTATTTTATTAAGTCGAGACTAACCATACAACGAAATCGAATGACCCTTTTCAGTTGCATTCGATTTCGCGCGAAATAGAATAGCTTGGAGGTAAAATTGGCTGATCATTTTCCAAAATTGACCGAGAAAACCTATATTAGGATATGTTGTATTTCAACACTTGTCTGTAGATACAGGTTCGACTCCCACTTTAGACCGGAGCCCCATGCGTGGATTGGATGTTCTTGTTTCATTCGTGTTTTTGTTTTTCTCTCACGTCTACGAACTGAGCATGTTTTATTAAAAGTCTCCTGTGTTCATATTATTGCCTTTCCTCTATTGGTAAAAACAATTTGAACATTTATGAAAAACAAAAGTAATGGTTAACATGAAACACAATTTTAAATTAAGATTGATTTCTTTGGTTAAGAGTTTACAATGCAAGCCTTTTATCAGAAAATTACAGTTCCTTTAATTTACTACGTTCAAATGTTCTGTTATTTTAGATGTCTTCAATGCATGTACGTTGTTTATCCAGACACCAGCTGTCTCCCTGCATTAATTTCACCGAAAAGAAGGGATATTATTCGCAACTCATATTTACGTCGTTATGAAATGACAATCATATTTTAAATATTTGAAGACTTTACGGTTTTCCCCTCTAGGCATAGGCCTACAGTTCCCGGTATTATGCTTTGTTGGCGTGTGGCGACAGTAATAATTATTGGAATTCATCAAAGATGGCCGCGGGACGATAACAGATTTCTTAATCAACAAAACCCGTAGGCAGCCAAAAAAAAAAAAAAAAAAAAACTGTTTCCATTCACTCTGTAATATTTGTATATTACTTTGGATTTGTAAAGGGACCGGTGGTTTCAACATGTTGAAGATTCTAGGTAGAAATAAATGCATGCGGCGCAAACGGCTTTGCTCACGGTGTGACTTTAGAGAACGCAACTAGTCTTTTGGGATGGCTGCTGTAATCCAGTGTCTTTTTGCATGATAATATTGGACAATATTATTCCTTATTAGAACATTTGAGAAGCTTTGGTAAGTTTAAGAGTTTATCAGAAAACCATTTGTCTTGAAAGATGTATTTTGCTGCTGTGGATCTTTTGTAAAAAAAGACCCCCAAAAAACACCACTCAACAAGCCAGTGTTTCAAGTTGTAATTATTGTTTTGTATTACTTTAAAATTGTTTTCCGTGTTGTGTAATTTGCGATCGTGGGAGTTTAGATAAACAATTAATTATCTTTATTCTTTAGAGAGGGTTTGGTGTGATGTTTAGAGCTAGCTAGTTTAAATATAAATGAAATATAAATGGTAACAATAATTTTACGTATATATTATTACATACAGTATTTTTTCTTCATTTTTTTTCATTTATAAATATCATAAGGAACGGAGATATGTCAGCAAAACAGAAAAAGAAAGGGCAATTTATTTCACTATAAATATCACTTCATGATAACAGTCGTTATTCATCAAAACCGTGGCACGAACCCCCCCGCCCCCACCCCCACCAAAAAGACCCACTAAAAAAAGCGAGTTTCAGATCATTTCAATCTTGACCGTCATCTGACAACTGCAACCTTCCATCCATATCTAAACGAGAACCGTGCCATAGTGAAATATTCCCAATGTTTATCTTCACAATCTACGCGGCAATAATTACAAGACGTTGTTTGCATCTCTCTTGAGTTAATTAAGAGACCTGCATACATTTCAGAGTACAGAGTGTCCCGTATATGAAAGTGGGTAACGACCGAGATTTTATGACAATGACAGAGGGAGAGACGATAACGTGCATTTTATTTTGACACTGGTTCATTTTTTTTTGTTCGTATCTAATAACCATCAAGGTGGTTTAATTATGTTAAAGGCAGTGGACACAATTGGTAATTACTCAAAATAACTATTAGCATAAAACCTTAATTGGTAACTATAAATAAGGTCTCGAAATCAAGCATCTGAAAGTACACAACTTCGTGTGACAAGGGTGTTTTTTTCTTTCATAGTTATCTCGCAACTCTGACGACCAATCGAGCTAAAATTTTCACAGGTTTGTTATTTTATGATGCTGAGATACACCAAGTGAGGAGACTGGATTTTTACAGTTACCAATAGTGCCTTTAAAATAAACAATTTCCTCTTGGTCTATTCTTAACCGAGAATAAAGTAACGCCATTGTACTAACTGCAGTCCGTAGCTTCATGTTCCCCAACCCTGTAGCCAAATGAGGCTACATCAATGTAGGTTACTGCAGCCCATACCTAAATGTAGCCTCTACCGCCATCTTAATGGAACCCCAGTCATGTTTACCTTACAAAATCGAGACTACAATTTGTCTGATCAGAACTATAATGTCATTAATGACAATTTTATATGTAATAATCAAAAGATTATAAAAAAAAATATATATATATATAGTGTTGAATAAACGGAGTAATACAACTCCACATCAAGAAAAAAAAAACAATACAAAATAATAATCAATTTGAATAAGAAAACAATGGTTTTTGTTTGCCAAACAATTCATTTACCCGGAGCTCCCGAATATGAACAAGGAAATTATCAAACTGCACTAAAGATTACCTGATACTTTGGAGCAAGACAATTTTTCATGATGGCGTTGCCCAGCAAAAGGCGTTCATGTGATGATGTGACCCTTGTTTTCATTCACGATTTTTTTTTCTTGAAAAAAGGTATCACAATAACTCTACATACGAGTCAGGGAGGGTCAACAGTATGTTTATGAGATGCAAAATTTTGATTCATGTCGGACAATATACAAACACGTGGCAATCTTTATCATCATAATTATGATACTTCGCTTGACACATTCTGGTGTTTTAATAACATTTGGGATTATGTTAACTACCTAAATACAGTTATCAAAAATGATTGCAATTAAGTCCCATTGAAAAACTAAACCTTTTAACCAAATAATTATCAAAACAACTTAACCTAGGGTACGAACTTTAGATGCACTGTGTGTTTGTGAAGTTAACTTTCCTTGTTTTCTTCGGGTAACATAGGAATACAGTAATCAGTTGATAATTATTTTAACCGGTAGGGAGTTCGCATCTTCCACCTATTGTCAAATAATCTCAAGTTTAACTATTCTGTATCTGGAATAAACACCAATCGCATTATATCAAAGGTCTTGTGGGGTATCTTTAAAAGATAACAATATTATTATAACGAACTGTCTAATCATCACGCTACCATAAGCTAAACTCGGGTTGCTGGTTGAGTAAAATTAGAACTCGATGGTATCATCCAAAACATCTTGAAGAAGCATGTGCACGCATCCCAAAGAGTTGATACTCGGGGTCCGGTTTCAACCAATCACATCCCTTATGATTGTATCTCAACCAATCGTGTTGCCCTTGATTTGATCCTTTGATACACTTCGTTAATTAAAATGACGTGCATTGTCGTTGTTGGATATCGCCTTTGGGAAAAATGGCTTGTGCAATACTGTTGTTCCTGGGAGAGGGGTTCGTGTGGCTCTGAAATTAAGGTTCATTCATGGTTCATTCATTGTCTGACTCGAAGTCTACAATCTTTTATCATAGTATTCTCTAAGTCCTACAATCTGATAACTACGCAGGGCTATACTACATGGGGGACGGGGAATGAAAGAATACTGCTGCTAACAGGGTTGACCTTTTAGTTACGACAAAAAGTGCAACCTTTTAAAACCATATGACCAATAAAAAAATGCATTAAACCCATTATACACTTTCGGTAAACAATATTGTCCAAGTCCCACACTTCGTGTATCACAGCTTATATATAGCATAACAATCCTGTGAAAATTTAGGCCCAATCGGTCATCGGAGTCGGGAGAAAATACCGGGGAAACCCATTCTTGTTTCCGCAGGTTTATTCGTGTCATGACATGTGTTTAAAATAAATTCGTAATTCTCGCTATCGAGAATGATATTGTTTTAATGTTTTCTCAAAAAGTAAAGCATTTCATGGAACAATATTTCAAGAGAAGTCTTTCACCATTACCTTTTGTAAACCCTGTAAATTATTTGTAAATCGGTGATTTTTTTTTTCTGTACCGAAAGTGTATAATGTAACCATTGATTTTGTACATCAGACGTAAAATATTCAATTCAGTAGTATGTTTGTTTTTAAAGCATGGAAATAAAAGCATTGGATACGTTGTTCAATTAAAACAATTGAACAGAGAGAACACATGCCATGCTGATTGTGTTGACCTTTTAACTTACGCAAAAAAGTGCAACCTAAACAAATACATAAAATCAATAATAAATACAATGTAAACACATTAATTACTCCACATCGATTTATATCATTCAGTTAAATAGTAATTTTGTTCAAGTATGAACAAACGCCATGTGGTCAAAATGTACAATTTAAATTTACAATAATTGTTGGCCTTTTAAACGCGCACAGTGCGATCTGTAATCAAAAGCGAAACTCACTCTCCTTTATCGCTCGTGCCATAGCACATCACAATCATACTTTCTTTCCCCAGTGTTACACGTTTAATCGTTCGGACATCGGGTATTTTGTTGGTGCACTATTAAAGTGTTTTGAGCAAGTTCGTTTTGCTAATTTTTTATTAGCTGTTTCGTAGCGAAGCGCAGCGAAACAGCTCTTGTTTTTGTTAAAGTTTTTTTAGCTGTTTCGTAGCGAAGCGCAGCGAAACAGCTCTTGTTTTTGTTAAAGTTTTTTTTATTATTATTTTTTTTTTTTTTATTTGTCATCTTCAGAAAAATTTCATATAAGTGCTGATTTGCAATGTTCCCAAAGAGCAATTGCAATGAAATTTTCAGGGATGAAAGGTATTGGTGCAATGATCATTGCGAAACAAGGATGTCATTATGACATAATCAGAAGTCACGTGACGTCATCTTAAAGGTGTTGTATTTTAAATGTTTGAAAATTTATAACAAATCAGCCACAAGAGACCGTAGGTTTCTGTTTGCGGGATTGGGGAGGAATAAATAAGGTCTTCATTTTGTTTCGTGTGCGTGACCTCACATGACCTCTACTTCCGGTCGAAACCGGAAGTGGCCCTCTAATTCAAAATTGGAAAAAGATATGAAGTTGCTTTTAACGATGTTAGTGCGTGGCAAGGGTGGGCAGTTCAAAAAAAATACCAATGACGTCACAAATTGCAACGGCGCCCTCTAGCGGCAGGATGAAAACTCTTCAAAATGGACTTTTTGAAGATGTCTGTGGTGAAGTTTTTTGTAATCACTTTAAATTTTACACACAAGTTAACTGTCAGGCAGCCATCATATGTGTGAAGTTTCAGATCAATGACGTCATCGGGGGTCACGTGACGCGGCCTTAAAGGTGCACTTTTTGAACTAATATAACTCCCTAAGTAATTATGCGATCATGTTGAAACTTGGTAGGTTGTTGGATATTGACAAGTTCTTATGAAATATTAAAGGACGTCATGATGACGTCATCACATGATTTTTTATGATTTTTTCAATTTTTGCACCTTTAACACATAAATTGCTATCTGAATATGGTATAATCCAAATTATTTTTTATTTATGCCACATTGGGTAAAATTGCTTTGAATACCCAACAAATTTAAAACTCAGTTGAGAAATTTGAAATTTTTGTTGACGAAACAGCTCTGCATTTGTGCACAAATGCAATTTAGCTCTAGTTTTATTTTGTTGTTGTAAATGTACATCATGAAAATCATTGTTAATGTTTTATTATGTTTCACTGTGTGACGCGCGGTATTAAAGCCATTGGACACTTTCGGTAAAGAATTTTTTTTTAAAGTTTACAGATTTACAAATAACTTACAGGGTTTACAGAAGGTAATGGTGAAAGACCTCTCTTGAAATATTATTCCATGAAATGCTTTACTTTTTGAGAAAACAGTAAAACGAATGGCTTTAATTCGTTTGTTTGTTTAGACAATAAAGGCTATTTAAAGTGACTTGAATGCAATCAAAGACGTTTTATCCAGCCTGTAAGAGGAAGTTCAGGGACAGTACTGTCTCAACACAAGTACATTACTCCTTTACCGACCCATCCATTCCAGTAAAGTACAACCAAAAGTCGGGTTGGATATCAATCTCCAAGAATCGTCCTGGCTTTAAAACCCCACAAATCGATCTATATAGACCCGGACTCAAACCCTGAATCCACGGAAACAACCTATCGGATAAATGTCCAAAAGTCAACTATTGGAAAGAGGATACAGTTACGCATGAGTAATTAAAAAGAGCTGACCGTCCCATTCGATCGCCACAAAGGACAGGAATCCCTTCCGTTCCTGGACATTCCGTGGGTTTAACATTTCCCGGCGATATCGACGGACCGTTTCAAGAGTGTGACCAGGAGGCGTTTGGGAAAGCCGACACTTTGGGGGAATGCTGACAAATTGAAAACTGTAGTTTTTTTATATACTTATAGTGCATCCAGGAAATGTTGTTGACCAGCTGATTTCTTGTCACGGTCGATCCGGGATGAAAGTGCCGCGATCTAAAACGCAGCTTGCCTTATAGCCGGGGTTGGTTTGACTTTCCCGCGTCATGTTTAACGGTTCAAACAAAGTCAACATACGGAACACACGGAACATACGGATTTTTCTTCAAGGAGGGATTTAAGTAAACAACAAATGTATTTCTTCATTACCCAGGGGTCCTCACAGTATAACACTGTATTTCAGAGGTGCCTAGAAACTATCAAACAACATACATCTCCGACGTTGGAAGCTTATTACAATTATCACTGAACACACTCTAACAAAAAGTTGTTACAAATAGTAACAACTTGTAGCAACAATTATGCTTAGATGGCAAGTTGAAGGCAGTTTAAATCACCAATTTAAGATATAAATTGAAGAGCATAGTATACAACATGCAGGCAGCTAGCTGTTATGTTAACGAACAACGCAATATTTCGATTAAATAAGGTTGACTTGACTGGCTCAGAGTACATTTGTTTACATTTCATTGACACCCCCTACAAAATAAACGCAAGTAAAACCATCAAAGGCAAGGTATACCGTTTGGTAATGAATCAAAAAAATAATTACTTTGTTGGAAACAACAGCTTTTGTAGTAATGCAGTTTAACCGAAATACGTAGTAAAAAAAAAGAAGAAAAAAAAAAACTTCAGGCACGAAGCTTTAGTCGGGCACCTGGGAAGCAATGATGCAACAAGTGTAATTTTTTTTAAGTTTCATTTTTGTCATGCAAGTTCGATGACAAATTTTACCCAAATATTATGTCACAGGGTTGCTTAACTGTTGGTGATGCTGTGGTACACCGATCAATTAAAACTTGCCCGATGTATACCATGCCTTTAAAAACAACAATATGTTGCCTTATTTGTTTTACGGGTAACTGCTTATTGTAGAATGTTTTTGCTATGTTGCCTTTGGTACAGGAATTATTAGGAAAAGCTTAACCGGCACTGGTTTAGAGAATCACGTATAAATCATGTACAGTGAACCTAGCATGATACATGACTGTTACTGCTTTAGGTGATGCACGCTCGCGCGACCGTAAACCCATTATTTTAATTGAGCGCGATTCACTCTCTCCAAAGTCGCGCGCGACCGTCATGGCCGGGCAAGACAATTTTTGAGGACGAAGTTGACAGACCCCTACTATGTGTGCATTGAAGCCGGAACCAGGAAAATATCGATGACCTGAATAATTCTAGGGGTGCTCTTTCATCTTTTGCCTAAACACTAAAGGCGATATATCTGATATATTATGTTTGTGTGAAAAGTTATTATTTTATTGTGTGAACAGCAGCCGATTTCACGAAACTCGTCCTAAGTCCTAGGATTAATCCTAGGTTAAGAAGAGGTTGGTGAAATAGACGGCAGTTATCTTTTTATTGTATACATTTTGTATAGCCCAACGCCATGTACAAATTGACAAGTTCATTTGTAGTCGTTGTCATACGACTATTGTGTTACGAAGCATGTCTAAATGAACAGCTTTAACTAAATATTAAAAAAGTTTAAACAAATGTTTAAATTAGTTATTTCCCTCGAAATAATATTTAATTCGAATGAAAACAACATTCGAGAACGTGAAATAATGTCAGTAGGGGCTCCGTTAGTTACACAGAAGCGCTTATTGCAGATTGCGTCGGAAGTCACCTAATTCCGACTCAATCCAATATTTTGGGAACTACAACCAGGCGCGCCATATGCTTTCTCGTCCTGCCTTTTCCATAATCTAAGACTAGCATGCTTGTCTATTTGTTGAAACTTCCCTGCACGTTCCAGTGAAGTATGACGTTATCTAAGTTTCTAAGGGGGCTATTGTAGAGTGTCATCGACATGAGAGACATAGCGTACACACAGACAAGTTTAGTGTGTTTAGTAGCTAGCCCTCTGCTTGCTTACTCGAGCCTGCACGAGGCGAACCCGTCTTTAAGTTAAACCCAACCGAGCATAACGGGCGTTTTTTAGTCCGTGCGGCGAGAGCACCAGCCCCCCTCTCCACAGGACAACCCCTCTTAGGGACTTGGTGAAGCGATTCCCCGGGTCCAGTTTCTAGGGAGGAGATTCGCTTCCGTTCTAAGGGGGGCTCGATTGCACCTCATACGGACACCACGGCGGCAGCTCTATTGACACGTCCACCTCGAGTGGGGGAAGTTCCAGAAATCGGTGATCAGAATTATAATGGCAGTATTTCGCATTGGATGAACTATTACAAGACTGTTTGAGAATGTTTGATGCCATGGGATCGTATTATTTGCTTTAATGTGATCATCTCACACAGACGAGACAATTATATCAGTGAGATGTTCATGAATGTTAACAATATCCTTAACCCCCTTCCCCATCCCCACCACAACCCAAAATGCACATGTTTGTAAGAATGACAGTGCCCCATTTTGCTCACCTAATGTTTGGACTCCGTTTGGTTTTGTACACGAGAGCAAAGCGAGAACTGTCCCGGTAATGTCGTTTTCCCGGAGTTATTTTTAGGTTAAATATTCGATTTAAATGCTAATAAACGTTTGCATTTAAGTTATTTTATTTGCTCCTTGACAGGTTGAGACGGTGTGTATCGGGAGACTGACTGGTATTTTTTTCAATTTGGTAAGTTTCATTTCAACTTATTTATTAAATAAGACAGTGTGATTCACATATTATTATCTACATCCTCTTGGCAGTCCCCAGAAATCCTGATGTCAGTGGAAGGTTTGTATATATTTATTTATTGTACTGCGCTTGAGAGATGATGAGTGTGTTTGTGGAAGTGTCGTGGCCGAGCGGTTAAGGGGACCGAATTTGTAACTATGGTGTTTCTGATCAACAGAGTGTGAGTTCGAGCAAGACACTTGTAATATAAGTATGCATAATAATGCACCCAGTGACCCTTCTTCGACTTTCAAAACATCTTGACCGAGCAGATTTCAGTCAAATCCGGAATTATCGGATTCTTCTCACAAGATTGTCAACATGTATTGATCGAAACGTCGACTGATCGCATCACCCGTCTCGAAGATGCTCTAAATTGTATTTCAAACGCCAAGAGTTCAACATTCTTCTTTGTCAATAATAAACAGTGAATGGAATTGAATGATAGCGAGTTCGCACGGGTGGCTTCAGCGTTCAATCGTAACAACACACAGTAACTCTAAGCAAGATATTATCACAAATCTGAGAGTTTTTTTTTTCAATCTGTTTTCCTTATTCTGTACGTCGTGTACTCTATTAGAAGTTATTGCAGAACGGAACATGGCGAGAAATTTAATTTAAAAAGGATGTGATTAAATATCTACACACAGGAGTATTTTGGGTCTTGACATATAAATAATGAAGAGTACTTCTCTTTCTTACGGTATCGACCGTTTTACAGAAGATTGTAATTTAACATTTCCCAAAGTACCCTTCTTTATTAAATTTCGTCATACTCTGGTGCCACTTCGATCTAGCTAATGTCACAAACCAAGTCTGTGCACTCTTTCATTCCTGTTCTACCAATTAATAATAGATGTGTCTTAAGTCATCTATCAAGCACACTTTAAAGCACGGAATCGCATCACTTCCGTAATTAAGTTTTGGGCATAAAAGACTGAGAGAGCGCAGTTATGCATCTTAACAGTATTTAACCCAGCTTTGACTGCCAACCTCGGTTCGCGTGTAAGAGTGCCATTACAAAAACGCGTGCACAGTGAAATTGTCTGAGCAGCTAGGAGCTCACAGATATAAAGAGAGATGGGTTTGGGGGGGGGGGGGGTACGGCGCATGCCAACTGAAGTTTGAAGCGTGTATTACCCTGGTTGGCCGTATGGTTCTGCTCAATACTGGACCAGAGACGTGTGCAGCATGCCAGAGGAATCCTGCCCGTATTTTATACCCCCTAGTGGCAATGTAAACTGTAGAAAGCGTGACTTGGACGATACGTGGACGTCTTCATGTCATACCCTGGGGAGGTCCTGACCCCCCCCCCCCCCTTAAAGCTGCGAACCACTCTACAGTCCGGTTCATATACCCTGTGCGAATGCAAATGCGATATGGATATTGACGTCACAAATTCGCAACCATTGGTTCGCAACAACCGATGTTGACAATCAACACGTGGCATGCGCCCTCTCTGTCTTTTATGGCCAAAACTGAACTACCGAAGTGATGTGGTGCCGTGCCCTTAAGTCTGCTTGATGGATGACTTTAGACACCATTTAGTCCTCCTGAAGACGAGAAGATTATATACACACAAACAAGTGGTCTAAAAATTAAACAATATCGCGCCATTCGTGCAAAATAATGGAGCGATTTAAACAAAAGCATGGCATCACAGGTGTGGGTTAAGTCGCATAATGCCCTCGGTGAACGCGCCATTCGTGGGTACGAATGGCGCGCACCTTGGGCATTATCCTAAACCGAAACGTCAAGACAAAACCGACTCTTTTCAGAGCCAACACTCTCTCAAAAGAGACACCACACATGATTGTACCAGCAAGTTTACTAATTAACACTTTTTAGTTCGCAACACTTGGTTGAACCATAGCTCAATGGTTGAATTGTGCTCAGCTCATGTGAAACATTCACTGCGAAAAACTGTCTTTTTGATATGTGCTACGTCACATCATCTATGCCAATCAATACGACAAACATTTTAAACTATTTTTCAAATAATTTGTTTGTATCATCCTGTTACCTCCTCCAATGGTGATGTCTTAATTTTGTAAATGTATGCTATAATTTACTGTTTGAACAATTAACATTATTATGTGTATGTTCTTAGTTTAATTCGACCCTTGCATGGTCGCCATGAACAATGTGTTAAAAAAAAAAAAAAAAAAAAAAAAAAAACTAAATAAGTAATTAATGAGTTGTGTCCAATGAGGCGACTGCTCAACTCAAGACTAATAACTATATGGACGTGGCCACGTGGTAAAGGTCTCCCAGGAAATATTGTCGCTCGCCGCCTCGCCAAGTTTTCATTTAAATTGACGTCGACGGGGAACAGAATTCGTGTTATGTGACAAAATATCCCCTGGGTAGCGCCTCTCTAAATTGCGCCCGCTAAGTGACTCAATCGATGTGTGGATATCCCACAAATCTCAAAATGATTTAAAGGCACAGGAGGACGGGACGCGGACTGGACACCTTTGTCAAAGACAAGTCTTCTCACTTGGTGTAGCTCAACATACGCATAAACGACCTACGCAATACTTCAGAGGGAGCCGTTTTTTCACAATGTGTTATACTATCAACAGCTCTCCATTGCTCTTTGCCGAGTAAGTTTCTATGCAAAACAATATTTTGGGTTATTACCAATAGTGTTCAGTGCCTTTAAGGTGAAGTCGTTCCTGCGAGAAATGTAATAGATGTGATCAGTACTCAATCAGACACGAAGCGCCAGTTGAAGATATAATTCGTCTCACGCTAAATTTCCCGTCATTTGAAGATCTCATTCGCTCTCTCACGCTAAACGTCTTGCCATTTGGAGACTTCAATTACTCTCACGCTAAATTTCCCGCGCTTAATCGAGTCACATTATTGAAATAATTGGCGAGGCAGCAATCGGCCGTTGGCTTGTCACGAAATGATAATTAAGGACAACATGAAACAGTCACGGAACAACTTGACGGTGACTTCACGATGCCACACTTACTACACATTTTCACAATCTCTCTCTCGATACGACAACCTGGTGCATGCAGACACCGACTGCGGTATCATGTTATTCATTAACGCAAATTATTAAATGATAGTATTGTAGTGCAATCAGCCGTCTAATCTAATTAAAATGCAATAATGACAACCTATCATAATGGCATAAGTTGTAGTCACATTACTGATGAAACCGAAACGGAAATGATATTTACATGCTCACTGTTTGACTTTTACGGTTGCAATAGAGTTTTGATACAACCGATGATCGAACACTGGGATAGTTTTGTTAGCATTTTTAAGCATCAAACATAATCAATGTGATGATCGGAAACTGCAGTTTATAATTTTCTAAAGAGCACCAAACAGTTGTTATAGTCGGAAATTGGTAGTTGTTTTTAATAAGCATCAAACATAAGCAGTGTTTGTAAAATCATCAAACAGCCGCGATGATCAGAAACTGCGGTAGTTTTTGTTATAATAAGCATCAAACAGCCGCGGACTTGTTGGTACCCTCCTCGTGCAGGAGGCAGCTTATGTAAACCGACGGGGAAAACCTGCGTGTACGGTTCAAGTTTCACTCACGTATACGTCCTGCAGGCGAAGTGGTATATAGAGAGGAAAAAAAGCTCTCCTTAAAATGCTCTGATGCTGGCCGGAGGATTTCACTCACTGTCAGGACGTCAGTAAAACGAGACCTGGTTGTTGTTGTGTTCCGCTCTCTTCCGGCTCATCATCGGGAAAACTTTGCCAAGTTGTCCGGACCAAACGGATCTGTGGTCTTCCGCTCGAGCCGTTTTTTGACAAAATGCTTTTCTGGACTCACAGGATGGAATGATGGTGATGCTGATGATGTGATCGAGACAAAAGTAAAAACAACAATAACTGTCTGATTTTTTGTTTGGATCATGAACCTTGTTTTGGGGATGGAGGGATTCTTGTGATATCCGTTCCTGACCTCTTTGGCAACCTTGGAGGAGAAGGGTAGGTTTTGGTTTTTGAGTTTTTCTGTAATTTATTTAAGGTATTGAAAAAGTTATTCGTACAAGTTAACTTTGGAGTATTGCAATTGCTTGTTTTAAAGAACAATTTCAACAAAACTAGACCTAACTGTTTTTTTTTTGTGTGATTCGTAACATTCGTAATCGAAAGCGCACACTTGACATTCACTTTCGATCGTACTTCAAAGTACTTGGTTTTGTAGTTCACGACAGACTGTAATGCTTTTGTCAAAACAAAAATGTCAAGACAACTTTATTTGGTAGACGTAAATCATCGCATAAAAATTAACGAGATGTAGAAAAGCAAAGCAAGTGTCTCTTTTGACATGTCTCGCAACTGATTCTCCCGAAAGATGTATCAAAATGTTCAACATTAATATTTGCTTCAAATGAGAGGTTAGTTAAAAGGGCTTCCCTAACTTTGAGTTGACTACTCGGTCGTGAATCGGCAACGGTTTCTTCCTTTTTTGTTTTCTTTTACTATTTGTCGGTTCTTTCGAACTCAAGGTTGCTGTAAGTTGAATGTTTTTTACTACTTGCTTTCTTTTAAAGCCAATGGTACAACTTTCGCCGGTAAACACGCGTCAAGCTCGCCCACTTCCATCGCAAAGTAAATGTTAGGGTATGTCTATTTGCCACACTAATGGGCCTCAGAACTTTCGGTTAAAGTAAAGCTGGGCCGAGCTCTACGTGCCCCTTTTATAATAAACAAACACAAATAGTTTTTGTTTTCATGCTTATGTACTTGCAATATCGGGAACAATGGAGTATACGCACCTGGGCTGGATTTTACATTATAAAATCCATCTTAAATTTTGAGGTTCCAATAATCATCAAAGTGATTTGTGTTATAACACCACACTTTGCTTGAGCAATTTGAAAATCGATGTTTAGTTCTTGGTGAAAACGGCCCCTGGATATAGAGGCCATACGAGCAAGGTTTGAGTTGCTGCTTGCAATGTTGACCAACTTATGGTAAATTGCATGGCCAGATATTAATTACAACTAGACGAGCTTAAATGTTTTGGGAAGTCAGTATTTGCAAATGTTGAATGACAACACAGTGTCAACACCAACACCCGTTCCTCAATTGGCCGAAAGTGTTTTCTGTTCTGATTTTTGTTAATCCAGAAATAAGTTTAAACTGAAAAAAAAACCACAACAGTTAGCACGTGCACTAACACGTAAACTAACAAGCAACAGGAAATTGTACATATCGCTTTTACGTGTCACTGTAGTGTGCCTCAAATCTGTCAAAAGGTCTATCAAATTAAACGTGGTATTGCTCAAGTGCGGCATTGCTTGCCTTTAACTATCTGCACGTAACCCAACGTACCTCGGTGTAATATTAAAACAAAAAAACTCAATGCCATTTAACTGGTTGTTATTTCGGTGAAATGTCACTGGGCAATACTTTTCCTGAATTTGAATTTTGTTTGTTATTATTTGTCATTTCATCCGTGTGCTCCCTACGCCGCATTTCAGACAAAGTACAGCAATTCGTATAGTACTTTGTGAAAGTGCAATATCCAGTTCGAGTATTCAATTTATTAGTGAACCGCTTTAGAGATAATTCAACTGCTAAAGGCAGTGTACACTATTGGCAATTACTCAGATTAACTGCTAGCATACAAACTTACTTGGTAACGAGCAATTGGGAGACGTTGATAACACGATGTGAGAAACGGCTTCTTGTGAAGTCACGTAGTTTTTGTGAAAGGGAGGTAATTTCTCACTCAAATATTAATTTACCTCGGGCCTTAGGCATCTAACTGAACGCACACATGTGTGTGACCGATCGAGCTAAAACGTTGACAGGTCTGTTACTTCATGTATGTTGGTATTTATCACACAAAGTGCGAATACTGGGCCCAATTTTACAGAGCTGTCATGCTAAGCACTAAAATAAATTGAGAAAAACAAATTTACACTGACAAGAATAAGAATACCAGCCAAAATGCCACGTCATATGTACATTTTGTGACTGGTATGCTGCTCATTATTGCTAAGCAGGTTTTTTTTAAATAGCATTTTGTGCTAAAGCAGCTTCATGAAGTTGGGCACTGGTCCTTGGCGAGTTAATGGCCAAAAATGGTCCGCGTGATCGAACTTTGGTAACCATGAAATTGTCCAGATTGATGCATATTTAACGCACTGCTATAATGCACATTGGGACTGTTTGTATCCGGCCGTCTGCATTCTAATACGAAATTTTGCGAAGAGTTCAAACTTCTCTCTCTCTAGACTAAAGTGTAAATAACGAGCTGCTGATTTAAACATACGGTGTGTATTGCAACTGTGTCACAGACAGTTACGCAACATGTTGACTCCACAAAATGGCCGACCGTGTTTCTTCGCAACGTAAAAGGAAAACCTTGCAATTTCGAGGCATGTTTGTGTGGATCATTACATTCTACTTTTAAATTATCTACTTTTAAATTATATGTCATATGATTTCATACAAACGGTTACAATAAATGCTTTACAAGGTGCTGTGGTGGCGAAGTATGCTGCCCCTTCTCTCAAGGAAGAAATTCACTCTGGATTAGTTTACTGCGTTACACAACACACAGCAACAACAACAGCAGCACCAACGGCTTAACGTCCCATCCGAAGGACGAATCATCATGTTTAAGTGTCTTGCTTAAAGGAACACGTTGCCTTGAATCGGTCGAGTTGGTCTTTAAAAAGCGTCCTGTAACCGTTTGTTATAAATCGATATGGTTAGAAAGATGTTGTAAAAGTAGAATACAATGATCTACACAAATATTCCTCGAAATTGCGTGCTTTTCGTTTTATCTCGTCGACAAACACGGTCGGCCATTTATGGGAGTCAAAACTTTGACCCCCATAAATGGCCGACTGTGTTAGTTCGCGACGTAAAATGAAAACCGTGCAATTTTGAGTGAATCTTGTGTGGATCATTATATTCTACTTTTAAAACATCTTTCTAACCATATGCATTTTATAACAAACTGTTTCAAACGCTTTTCATAGACCAACTCGTCCGATCCAAGGCAACGTGTTCCTTTAAGGACACTGGTGTCACGAATGGGACTTGAATCCACACTCTGCTGATCAGAAACACCATAGCTTGAATCCGGTGCTCTTAACCTCTCGGCCACGACAAATGAATAGGTGTCAGGACCCCGGGACTCGAACTCACACTCTGGTGATCAGAAGCACCAGAGCTTGAATCCGGTGCTCTTAAAGACAAACACTATTGGTAATTGTCAAAGACCTGTCTTCTCACTCAGTGTATCTCAATATAAATGCATAAAATGACAAACCTCTGAAAATTTGAGCTCAATCAGTTGGTCGTCGAAGTTGCGAGACAATTATAATGACAGAAAAAAAAACACTTGTCACAAGAAGTTGTTCGCTTTCAGATGCTTGATTTCGAGACCTCAAATTCGAAATCTGAGGCCTCGAAATTAAATTCGTGGGAAATTACTCTTTTCTCGAAAACTACATTACTTCAGTTTCTCACAATGTTTCCTACCATCAACCTCTCCCCATTACTCGTAATCAAGAAAGGTTTTATTATAACATCTACTTTTAGTAATTACCAAATATAGTGTCCTCTTCCTTTAAAGTGAAAACTTTAAACTGGTAGGCCACGACACGCCATATGAGCCAACACCTCTAAAGTGGTCCGTCTAGACAACCATCAAAATGTGGGATATAAAAATAGCTAACGAAATAACTAAAGTTTGCCATTGAACTGCTCAACACGCGGCAGTAAATTCATGTTTGCAAATTTCATGGATGAGCTTTCGAGCGATCTCCAGCACCGAATCGAAGCGTCTGGCAGTCGGACCAGCTGAGCTACGATTTACAGATATGTTTTACAAAGTGCACTTCAATCTTTTAAAGGCATAGGACACACTTTCATTTCTATTAGTTTTAAAAGTACCCAATGTTTCATCCCCTTTAAAGACACTGGACACTATTTTGGTTATCACTCAAAATACATGTAACATAGAAGCTTACTTGGTAACGATCAACGGAGGGCTGTTGTTAGTATTAACAGTGTGATAAACGACTCTCTCTCTCTGAAGTAATTTTTTTTATTTTGTATTATTATATATTTCCCAGTAAAATATTTGAATCTGAGAAAGTCTTCAGCCCTGAAACATTTCTCAGGCATCAGAAAGCATACAATTTTTTTTCCCCTTTATTAGTTTCTTGCAAAATTGATGACCAAAAGATTAAGCCAAAATTTACACAAGTTGTTTTATGTAAAATGTTGGAAAACACCGAAATGGGAACACTGGTCTTTGACAATATTACCAAAAAAACGTGTCCAAGGGCCTATTTCACAAAGATAGTCCCAACTAAGGACTAGTCCTATAAGATTTATTTAACACTTCATAAGGCTAGTCCTAACTCGAGATAAGATTAGTCTTAACTCCTTGTAAAATTCTACCCCGTGCCTTTAATTAAAGGCAGTGGATACTATTGGTTATTACTCAAAATAATGTTCAGCATAAAAACTTACTTGGTAGTAATGGGGAGAGGTTGATATTATAAAACATTGTGAGGAACGGCTCCCTCTGAAGTAACGTAGTTTTCGAGAAAATAAATAAGTAATTTTCCACGAATTTGGTTTCGAGTCCTCAGAATTAGAACTTGAGGTCTCGAAATCAAGCATCAGAAACTACACAACTTCGTGTGACAAGGGTGTTTTTTCTTTCATTTTTATCTCGCAACTTCGATGACCGATTGAGCTCAAATTTCCACATGCATATGTTGAGATACAGCAAGTGAGAAGACTGGTCTTTGACAATTACCAATAGTGCAATTCAGAGTCCGGAATAAGTAAGTTGCGCGGTCAGCAGAGGCATGCTTTTAAAACTGTGTTAATCCAGACAGAGTTCGTTAAGTCAAAAGCAGTCCAAGGTTATAGCAGAATTATGTTAAACGGACAGGGCAAGTTTCATTGGAAAGCTGCAACGATTCCCATTGAAGTGATGTTGATGCCATTTTGCAGAACTACAAAATGTACTGTTTACAAATGTACTTAAGTCTTGGCCTGAGCTTGGCCTTATAATTAGAAACATAAAATCCAAAGATTGGGTTTCAGATAAATCACTCAATACTACAGCATCGAAAACAGGGACCCTCTATAATATGTTTTTGTTTTTCGAAATTGGTAAAGGTATTCTAATTGCCTCTGAGTTATCGAAATGACCCGAACTTTGGGGAACAATTAGGCTTGTGCTCTGAGTTTATGTGAAAAACAATGATAATTTGTTACATTGTTTACAAGTTCGAATGATTGGCTGCAATCTTTAAGTTTATGGGACTTCCCCTTGCAATGGCTATGTATTTTGCTTGTTAGAAATTAGGTTGCCAAAAATTGTCCAGTGGTCGTACTTGTTTACTCGAGAAGATTGCACATTTATATACCGCACCATTCGGAGTGAAAATAATCATCACGATATCCACTTACTCTGGGATTATTAAAAGTGAATGATGACAGTCAGCCATTTCCTTCCAGGTGAAGGAGTTTGAAGTTGACGTTTAAGCAATAAACGTCCCCACTCTATCCGTATTTGATATGACATCATCCCGTCCCGCTTTTATTCATTTAATACAGATTGGGTGCTTGAGTGCCTGACATTTCACACTCACGTGGAACCCGTTGGCTTAAAAAGCCAAAGCATCGATTGCCCATCCCGTCTGTATCCCTACCCCAATTAATTCGGCAGAATTTGGGTTATTACGGTGTACAGCACTCTCAGTGAAAAAGTACGAGCTGGATCACAGTGTCAATGTAAAGTTTGTTGAAGTATCGAGCTGTATCTGTGTTGAGTTGATGAAATAATGTGGACTTGTGGCACGCTGACAAATTGGGCCCTGCTGTTTGTCAAATTACACGGGTGGGTCGATGGGTGCTCTATAGTTCGACCTCCGAAACGATTTGTCCACGAACAACCAACCAGGCACCAGACTATGTTACTTTGTTGTGCATCAGTGGACATTTGAATAAGTAAAGAAACAGTGAATAAACTCTCTGTTTTAAGAACAGGTGTGTATTTACCCTTCCTGTACCCGCATACATTTTGAAGACAGGGGCAAAAAGCTAGTCACTCGAAAAACTCCCAGGTCAGACTTGACCCAGATTCCTGGACCCCTAGTTCCGAAAGGCCTGACCCGTGTATGGGTCCATGAATGTGTGTCAAAATAGTCTATAGTTAATGGGTCAAACTGACACAGAATCATTTTTAAAATCAAATTTATTTAAAGCCAGTTTTAAGATCAGCCAGACTTATAAACGGCTAAGGTCCAATAAGAAAAGGTTGGCTTTTTTATTACAAAACAAATAACATAAAACAAAAAAGTAGTTATTAGATCGTATGCAGCCGATTAATCCTAACTCGAGTTTAGACGAGTAACCCGTCCTAACTTAGGATGGGTTCAATGCGTCCTACGTATTTGGATACGGAACTTAGCTCGTCCTATGTTCTAAGATTAATCCTAAGTTATGAAGAGTTTGGTGAAATCGACGGATGGTTCAGGATGAAAAAAAAAAAAATGTTGAATGAAACGTTTAGACGACGTGTCACTTCACTCCATCGAATTTACATTGTCTGTTTCATTTGTTTTGGAAGTGATACAGTTAAATCCGTCTCTTTTGCACGGATCGCTAAACGCAGCTTTAAGAAAAATTGTTTCATACCACCATGGTAAATGAAGGGCGCCCTCTACTGTTTTGAAGACAACGGTCAGTTTTATCTCGGCGAATCTTGAAGTATTATTCTTGGCGTCAGTACCGCTGCGGGTGATATTAGTCATTATTGTTGTTCCGCTGATGAAAAGCATTTAGGGATGGGTCACTAATAGTCATAGGCCGGATGCGAGAACCCGTGCAGACAAAAAATGCGACCGTCACCGCTGATAATAGTGCGACCGTCACCGCTGATAATAGTCTAATTTGAAAACCGGTCACCTAAATCCAAGCTCAGTGTTCTGTGAGCAAGATGGACAAGAGAGACGTTTTGGATCTATTTGGAAAGGTCTCTCAGATAACGGATATAAGAAGTACCGTATAACCCGAGGTAGAGTGACTGATTTCCGCCATTGTATCGACTCTCTTCCACTCAAAGTTTTTTTTTTTTTTTTTTTTTTTTTCATTCTGTCTTAATTTTTCTCTCTTTTCAACGTGAAAAGAAGAAGTTGCAATCCCGAATCAAAATGGAGAGGGCCCCAGGGGAAAACCAGGTCGCTCAGTTTTTCATGAATTAAGGAGACGAGCAGCACGTAAAGAGATCGGTTTAGACGGAGATAGCTTCGGGGGTTTCAATTGGGTGTAGTAATCAACGTGGCCAAGACATGATGAAGGGGGGCACTCGCTAATAAATGGACACACGGTGTGCGCAGGGCGATAAGTACAGATCCCCGCAACCATGGCATTTATATGTTTGAGCCGGAGGGCAGACTTTCCTTTTTATGAGGAAGTAATTCCGAAAAAGAAGAAAAAAAAATACTTGATCAGAAGTCCGTTTTGTCTGTGATCCGTCAGAATCCGTTAATTAATGTGTCAATTGTTCACATTAATGTATTGAGTCACTCGTCCTGAAACACAGGGTTGTCAGCTTGTTTTATGATCACTCAGATGAAGAAAACGTAACGTGAAACCCTTTTCACCACTTAAATAATTCAATCTGATTTAAACAAAAGTGCAAAAGAGCAAAACGCCCAGACTTAGGTTGGGCTTTACACACTGGTAGCGTTGTTTTTACGTCAACAGAGAAACAACGTATAAACAACAACATTTGTAAATTGTTGCTCCAAACGTTCACCTGAATCCAAAATGTTGTTCCATATGGACAGTTCTATTATCTATCATTATATATAAAAAAAAATAGAATAAGAAAAAAACACACACACACTCAAACAAGCAAAAAGTCATCAAGAAAATGCCCTGCACACAGAAACATAATCACATTTGTTTTTGTCTCATAGTCGATTTCTAAAGATGAGCTGCATTTGTATTATTATATTTTATTTTTTTTAACAGAAAACTTCCGAATCGATTGTTTCTCACCAACCTAATTGCCTTGTAAGTGGTCTGGGCCTGGTATGCCAACACATTTCCAATTAACTAAAAAACTTTTGCCGAAGTTTCAACCGCAATCAAAGAGGCCATAAACTGTTGACTTGTTGATGAAAACTGCAAATTAATAGTCCTTGCTTTAAAGCCATTGAACCCTTTCGGTACAGACAAAAAAATAAAAGTTCACAGATCTACAAATAACTTACAGGGTTTACAGAAGGTAGTGGTGAAAGACTTCTTTTGAAATATTATTCCATGAAATGCTTTACTTTTTGAGAAAAACAGTAAAACAATATCAATTCTCGCTGTCGAGAATTACGGATTTATTTTAAACACATGTCGATTATGACACGGCGAAACGCGCGGATACGAGGGGTGGGTTTTCCCGTTATTTTCTCCCGACTCCGATGACCGATTGAGCCTAAATTTTCACAGGTTTGTTATTTGATATATAAGTTGTGATACACGAAGTGTGGGCCTTGGACAGCAAATACTGTTTACCAAAAGGGTCCAACGGCTTTAAACTACACCGTTTCAGAGAACCCTTCCTTGTAAAACTTGTTGACACAAACCAAACGCTTGATTTTAAAGCATAAAATTGATATTTCGGTTACATATCACATTGGGGCCAGTCATTTGATTAATCTTTAATCTAATAACACGCGTGTCTCATTTCTTCACTAATCAAATAACATATTTATATTTATTAGACAAACCGAATCTGCCGATCTATAAATTCAATAAGTTGGAGCCGTTCTTTTCCCAGAGGGGTGTTCTGTCCCAGGTAAACATATACCTCGATCGATATAGTGTGAGGATTCCCATCAAAGTTTTGTTTTCCGTTCTGAGCTGTTACCTATAACCCCCCTTTGGAAAAGGACCTCTGTGGGCTGACTGAAGAAGGGATTTCTCTCTCGAGGGACGGAGCATTTGCCTCCTCAGACATTTTGCTGTGTAAAACACCTACGGCTGGATCAATATGGCTGCTTGTGTAAAGAATGGTTAGCTCTTCCTTTAGTTATTCCATAGGTGTTCCCTACCTAGACGAAAACCCACGCGGGAGGATAAGAAAGGCTTGATTTCAGGAAAAATCTATGAAAGGAAATGTCAAATTGTCAAGGAGCTTTAGGTAAAGGTGGAAACTAGTCATAGGTATGAATGTAGCGGTTATAAATAAACAGAGTTCTAAGAGCTGGAATGTCGAACAGTGTCAACAGTCCACTGAACCTATCAAACAAACTGATAACAAAGTATTTTCAAAAACCAGGGGTGGAATATGAAAATACGCATTTCATAAGACGAGCTACTCCAATAATTATTCCATAAACATAACACACATCATGCAGCAGGCCTATATATAGCTCCCCACATAGATCGCATTGCTTTACAAATCTTACAAGAGCATATTGTAATTTTAAACAAAAATTATATAGATTATCAACATAGTTGTTTTTGTATAATGTTTTTTTAATGCAATTTCGCCCTAAACAAGGCGAAGCCAAGAAGACAATTTATTGTGGAAAGAACTAAGGGGAGCTGAAAATTCTAGAATGTAGGATGGCTGGAAACAAGAATACAACTTATTTAGAGTGGAAAAAAACATAAATGGAGCTGTGTTTCCTCTTAAATTAGTCTAGATTGTAGGATGGCGGTGAACATGCAGCTGCAGCAGGCAGGGAGTTCCAAAGATATGCGCATTATACGTTAAATAAGGCTGTTGGAAAGGCTACTTGTTCTACATTTTAAAAGATCAAAAGTGCATGGTTGAGAAAAAGCAGCAAGTCTCAAAATACCCCCAAAACAGATAGATGTTCATGATAATGAGCTTGAACGTTTCAAAACTGCACACTGTTCCCGACTTTGTAGACCTTCAAAATTGTAGTAATTCCGGTAATCAATACTGATAAATAAATTCGTCCTTGCCACAAGTGCAAAGCTGGTGTGGTCAACAGGGAAAGTAGGGCATCAAACCACTTCACAGGCCACTCCGATCGAACCAATCTTGATTTCGTGGTCGGCCTCAGGTCGACTCTCAGTTCGGCCTCCTTCCCTCGCCAGAAAAAAAGAGAGTAGGAAAACAAATAACGGAAAGTGCCGGCTCATTTCCAATGCGATAAAGTGCACGCCTACTGGGGTAGTTTTATAGATTTCCCTTCTAGCCACGCGACGGAGGGAAACTCTCCTCTCTAGAAAACCCAACCAAGGCCACCTTCAGTATGACTTGTGGTTACTGTAGGCCAATGCCCTTTTACATTGTTGGTTTAAGCTTAATCTATTTTGTCAGAGGGTTGGAGGAGGGACGGTGCCCCATAGCCTCACGATCCAATTAAAAGCTATACTTAAATTATTTCCCGCCTTCAAATGATATTACAATACCGTATCAAATACGAAATCAAAAAATAGAAGCTTGCCATTGATGGATTCGGTGAGCTGTATTAAAGATACTGGACACTATTGGTAATCGTCAAAGACCAGTCTTCTCACTTGGTGTATCTCAACATATGCATAAAATAGCAAACCTGTGGAAATTTGAGCTCAATTGGTCGTTGAAGTTGCGATATAATAATGGAAGAAGAAACGCCCTTGTCACACGAAGTTGTGTGCTTTCATAATATGCTTGATTTCGAGGCCTCAAATTATAATTACGAGGTCTCGGAATCAAATTCGTGGACAATTACTTCTTTCTCGAAAACTACGTTACTTTAGAGGGAGCCGTTTCTCACAATGTTTTACACCATCAACCTCTCACCATTACTCGTTACCAAGTAAAGGTTTTAAGCTAATAAGTGATTTGAGTAATTACCAACAGTGGGCACGCAGGTTGGACTTGCAGATTGGTGGGACAGTTATGACTGTTCTGTGTACACAGTGCCAATAGAGAGTTCACACAAGTTCCAACTGCATTTAATTGAACATGGGATCGAACACTTCAAGGGACACGTTGCCTTGGATCGGACGGGTTGATCCATGACAAGTGTTTGAAACCATTTGTTATGAAACGCATAATGTGGCTAGAAAGATGTTTAAGAGTCAGTTCAGGTAAATAGTTGACATAGTTGCTCACGGTCAAAAAATGATTTTTTTTTTATACTTTGTGGGTGGAAGGGCCTTGGGGTGCAAGTAAACAAAATTGCATTTTCAATTCTATATATAGCCCGTTGCCATAGTTACGGCTCATTTTAATTTTTTTGCCATTTTAGGTCGATTTTGGGGTCTGAAAAACTGGTTTTTAGCTCATATTTACAACTCCACCCCACCAAAATGCAATATTAATTAAAACAACCTTTTATATCACTACAAAGTATCATCCTTGGCCTTCCTTGAGAAAAAAAATTATTGCTTTAAATATCACCCTTGTGCTATTTTTGCATCATGCATTACAGTATGTTTTTAGAACTTGCAAAATCGACATTTGTACCCTATTTTTGGACCCCAAAATGTCAACTTGCCAGGGGTCTCAGAAAATTTTCCTTTCGTCTGTGATTAGGACCAACATTGGTTTTTCCATATCTGGTGTCAAAAACTTGGGCAATTGTATCCTGTTGGCCCAGTACTGCCTCAAGACTAGACTTTTGTCCCCAAAACATGAAAAATGCCTTTTTAAGGGTCTTTTCACATAATATCGACATACGTGTCCATGGTAAAAGAATAGGAATATTTTTTTTTTATACTTTGTGAATGGTAGGGACTTGGGGTGCAAATAAACAACATAAACATTTCAAATCATAATATAACACGTTGCCATGGTAACATTTCATTTGTGTTTAGGCCACTTTGGGCCGGTATTGGGGAATGAAAAACTGTTTTTTTAAGTTAACTCCACCCCACCAAAAAACACAAAAAAAATTCATAAAACCTTTTACATCACTACAAAGTATCATCCTTGGCTTTACTTGAGACAAAAAAATATTGCTATAAATTTCACCCTTGTGCTATTTTAAGAACGTGCATTACATGTTTTTAGAGCTTGCAAAATCAACATTTTTACCATATTTTTTGCCCTCAAAATTCCATTTTTTCAGGGGTCTCAGAATATTTTCCTTTCGGTTTTGAACAGGGCCATAATTTGTCTTTTTATTTCTGGTAAGAAAAACTCGGGCAATTGTATCCTGATGTAACAGAACTGTCTCAAAAATAGACCCTTTCCCCCGAAAACATAGAGAAAATTCATTTTGAAATATTTGCTTCATTTTGAATTTATAACATGAAGAAGTTAGCTATAATTCCATCAACCTGGCAGCTTTTTATAAGCACTTTGTAGGTTTAGTGCATTACCAAACATTGATCAGGACTTGTTGATGACCTAAATCTTATAATTTTCCCCACCCCGGCCCTGGCCCAATCATATTTCTTGACATTGCATAAAATAAAATAACAGTTTTGTGAACAGCGCCTCTTTTTTGAAAGTCACATTTTTTAATTCCCCTTGCACATCAAGAAAGTTTGTACTGTCTTGTAATGTTTTATTGGTTCTCGGAATATTTCCCTTTTTGTTTTGATTGGGCTATCATTATGGTTTGCATGTCTACTGGGGAGAAACACTTTGGTTTATTGTATCCTGTTGTGACACTTCTGCCTCAAAAATGAAGTTATTCCTTAGTTTGAATTGATAAAAAACAAAAACGAGCATGCTTGTTAAAAGAATATGGCACTGTTTCCATGCTCTTTAAGCCACTGAGTTCTTGTTTTGTCATAACTACTTTACCTAGTTGTACAGGTATGATTCACATTGCAAGAAGAGAAGTAGTGCGATGAGCAAGCTTTACTGTTCTTGTCTTTACATGGCCTTATAACAGTCTTCTTGGTCCCCTGCCCGCTACCAAACTAAACATTTTCATCCCAATCAGAACAAAGAGGCTCTAAAAGTGAGCAAGTACTGTATCCAAAGTATCTAACCATTTAGCCGCTGTACCGCCCAGCCGCATTATAGCGATACACTGTATGCGGTACGAGGAAACCTCGCTAGCTTGTGTTTGTAGAAAAAAAGGAACATCAAAAGAAAACTCGATAGTCATTAGTAGGTCTACGCATTTGTTAATATATCTAGTCGTTATAGATCGTTAAGCTAATGATGATGAAATAATTTAGCTCTTACGAAAAATAAAACGCTCATTAGTAAACAGGAAACTGTTCATCATTTATGATATTGTCAAAAATTAACGCCTTCGCATTTAATCAGTATGAGCATTGAGCCAGAAAAAAGCCTTGAAAAGCTATTGTGTTCATTTTATCCGTGCACAAAAATATTCGCCATAAAAATTACCGTAGCCGTTTAACGAGAGGCATTTATTGTTCCCATGAGAACTTTTATACAAATATAACCGAAAGGGTAAAAAATTGTGCATCTTTTAAAATTTGCACTATGATTCCAGTAATTTACTGCAAGACTCTTGAGAAATTGGATTTCAGCAAACTCGGGTGGTGCAGGGACTAAAGGGCTAAATGGCCATTCACCTGCTTTGGCCTTCTGTAAACAGTTCCCCCATCTATGGTGGGGTTCCTTTCAATTGTACTGTTGCAAACAATAAAAGAGTTGGTTTATTTAACGTGATAAACAATTCAATGTTTTTTGTTGATCGTTCTCAGAGACATGTATAATAGTGATGAATTAGTAAGATAGTGAATGGAAAAAATATCAAACTAGCCTGAATAGACTTTTGTCACTGCAAATGCATCTTACTTATTTATGTTCAGCAGGTGCAAGTTTCTACAGCTTCTTTCAATGTTGTTTCATTAAAGGAACACGTTGCCTGGGTTCGGTTGAGTTGGTATTTGAAAAGCGTTTGTAAACGTTTATTAAAAAATGCATATGATTAGAAAGATATTTTAAAAGTAGAATATAATGATCCTCACAAGTATCACTCAAAAACATCTTTCTAACCATGCATTTTAAAACAAACCGTTTTTTGAAATAATGTTGCATTTTGGTTGGGTGGAGTTGTAAATATGAGCTAAAAACCAGTTTTTTCAGACCCCAAAATCGGCCTAAAATGGCCAAAAAACTAAATGAGCCGTAACCATGGCAACGGGCTATATATAGAATTGAAAATGCAATTTTGTTTACTTGTACCCCAAGGCCCTTCCACCAACAAAGTATAAAAAAAAAATATCATTTTTTGACCGTGAGCAAGTATGTCAACTATTTACCTGAACTGACTCTTAAAGGAACACGTTGCCTTGGATCGGACGAGTTGGTCAAAACAAAAGCGTTTGTAACCGTTTTTTATAAAATGCATATGGTTGAAAAGATGTTTTAAAAGTAGAATACAATGATCCACACAAGTTTGCCTCGAAATTGCGTGATTTTCCTTCTACTGTGCGAACTAACATGGTCGGCCATTTATGGGAGTCAAAATTTTGACCCCCATAAATGGCCGACGTGTTAGTCGACGAGGTAAAAGGAAAACCACGCAATTTCGAGGCATGTTTGTGTGGATCATTGTATTCTACTTTTACAACATCTTTCCAACCATATGCATTTTATAAAAAACGGTTACAAACGCTTTTCAAAGACCAACTCGACCGATGCGAGGCAACGTGTTCCTTTAAAAGGTGCAATACAATCATCCAAACAAGTATGCCTCGGAATTGCATGGTTTTCTTTTCAGTTTGCGAACAAACATGGTCGGCCATTTTCTGCGTCAACAATTTGGCTTAAAATATCACACAGTGGAATGTCTCACAGTTGGTCCTCCTGTGACAGTGTCATCTATATAGGTGACACCTAAAATATCGGGCTTATAATAGCTGCATCTTGATCAGACGTCTGCTTCTGGGATGTTGTTGTAAGACTGAAGGTGTGAGTGTTTAAAAAGAAAAAAAACTTTCTCGGTTTGCACAAAACCACTAATGGCGACGGCGCTGGAAAACAAATCCAATGGGAGAACAAAGAGAAGTCCTCTGCGTGGACAAACGTTTGTATGTCACGGGCAAGCAATGGATTCGCGTGGCATCTAAAGAAATACTGAATGATACCTTTAAAGTTGCTGTTTATAATTTTTGTGATATAGTCAGAGACCAGTATCCTCAGTCGGTGTATCCCAGCCCCAACACAATCATAATTTAAGAACCATGTCGACAATTTGGCTCAATTGGTCATCGAAGTTGAAAGACAAACATGAAATAAAACCACAGCCTTGTTGCATACAGCCCCAACACAATCATAATTTAAGAACCCTGTCGACAATTTGGCTCAATTGGTCATCGAAGTTGCAAAACAAACATGAACGAAAATCACATTCTTGTTGCATACAGCCCCAACACAATCATAATTTAAGAACCCTGTCGACAGCTTGGCTCAATTGGTCATCGAAGTTGCAAGACAAACGTGAAAGAAAATCACAGCCTTGTTGCATACAGTTGTGTGCGTTCAGATGGAAAATAAAGGCTGCATGCTTGCATGTAGTCTTTTTCAGGTTCAAACTTGTTGGTGAAAAAATAACTTCTTTCTTTGAAAACGTTATTCTTCAAAGGGTGTTGTTTCTAACGATCTTTTGAAATATTAATGCTCCCCATACAGTGCTCATTGACAAGTACGATTGGAATGGTAATTTTTGTTTTTATACAGTTTGTGCAGTTTTGTATCATGCATAATAATGATCAGGATAACCTCCCTTAAAGGATTCGGGTACTTTTTCAAAATGTCCACAGATTTACATTAAACTTACAGGGTTTGAAGATAATGATAGTGGAAAGCTTCCCTTCAAATATTACTAACTAAGGTTGTGTAGTTTTTGAGAAATGAGTAAAACAAGTCCCAAAATCATTTTGGTCTCATGTGACCAAAATGATTTTAGCATGTAAAATCCCCTCAACCAGTTATGATATTATACCAAAACCATAGCATAACTGGTTTTAAAATACGTTTTTACATGCTAAAACTGAGACGATAGTTATTACTTGTACTCATTTCTCAAAAACTACAGCACCTCAGTTAGTATAATTTCAAGGGAAGCTTTCTGCTATCATAATCTTTAAACTGTGTAAGTTTAATGTAAATCTGTGGACATCGTGTTTTTTTGTAAGGAAAAGTACGTATACCCTTTAGAGCATTATCTTTCCACTTGTTTTCTCTTTTCTTTTCCCCTATACATGATGGTTAGTCCGGAAGTATTTGAGTGTATAAATAACAGAGCCACTAGTAAAGCAAACTCATTAATTCACAGAACATTGACAGAGCAACCAGAGCGTATGTGGGGGGGGGGGGGGGGGGTGGGGATTGATATCTATACGGAGAACACACACGGGTGTATAGAAATCTGTACGCTGCGAAGTCATCTGTAACGGCAGAGACGCCAAGCGGGCCATCCGACAAGTGTAGTTATAAATGAAGCAAAGCGTCTATAGCTTTATTTGTCTAGATTTTGTGTTTGAAGCTTTTAAAGTAATGGTTGTGGCTGCAAACTCGTTGGATTCAAATTGCGCGCCACTGCAGTACTCTGTGAACAATTTCCGGTTCAGGAATTGACCTGGGTTCTGGTCACGGGGGCCTGGGTCGATTTCACGGTTTCAACAAACTTAAAGACACTTGAAACTATTGGTAACTGTCAAAGATCAGTCTTCTCACTTGGTGTATCTCAACATATGCATACAATAATAAACCTGTGAAAAATTGAGTTCAATCGGTTGTGGAAGTTGCGAGATAATAATGGAAAAAAAAACACCCTTACCACACGAAGTTGTGTGTTTCTAGATACTTGATTTCTAAATCTGAGGTCTCGAAATCAAACTCGAGGAAAATTACTTCTTTCTCGAAAACTGCGTTACTTCAGAGGGAGCCGTTTCTCACAAAGTTGTATACTATCGATCTCCCCCATTACTCGTGACCAAGTGAGGATTTATGCCAATAATTATTTTGAGTAATTACCAATAATGTCCACTGCCTTTAAGGCTTGTCCAATATAAGTTACCGAAATCGACAAAAGAACAGTGTTTATTCTTTTAAAATCCACCCTGATCAATTTCCGGGTCACTGTGGCCCTAAATATACCCGAAATTACCCCGAAACGGGTAAAACGGAGGCAGAATCCGAGTTAAAATCGCATTTGTAACGTAGCCAGTTTACAGGTCAGCCTGTTGACCTGAAAACGGGTCAGGCCATCCAAATCCGGGTCAATTCTGACCCGAATATGTTCACAGTGTATAGAGTGACCATGACTAATCAGAAACAGTTTACTACAATACTTCAGCTGATTTCAAAGCCAAACGAACAAACGTTCCAACTCGATGCCCCCGGTCAGTTATTAATTTTCGTACAAACGTATATAACAAATAAATAAATTAACCAAACAATCAAACAAATACAAATAAATAAAGTAATGATTTAACCAAAGAAATCATTCTCTAAAGCATGAAACAGTAGCCCAGACACGCGACGCATGTCAGTTTCAATATACGTCAAACCAATATCAAATTGAATAGTTGACCTAAACTCACAATTTTACCCCCAAGTTTTTACCAGGTGACACGTTCGACCCACAATTGATTAAATTGTGGCCAATGCGGTATTTGATGAGAACACATCTCCGCGGTGTTTTAGACCTTTGTCTTGTCACGTTCCAAAAAGAGGTAGTGTTGTTTGACCTATTGATTGAGTTTTCACTTTTACTATCCTTTTCTTGCTTCGACCTTTATTTGATACATTTCGGTTCATGTTAAGAAACGGCAACAATGTGGAAAACATAATCACTTTCAATACGATGCTCTGAAAAAGACCTTCACAATTAAAGTGTATGTTTAGCTAGCTGTCTGTGTTACGTAATATTGTCCTGTTGTTTTGAATACATACATCTATTTTTAATTTGTTTTAAGTAGTAATGTAAGCAGTGATGATCTGAGAACCAGTTCTTACTCGACGTTTCGATTAGTATACTCCGACCGTCAGCAGGGGATTTATTACATTATGTTTGTGTCCAATAAATACTTTTTTAAAGTAATGAGTAAAACGTAAATAGTCATGTTTAGAGGAGAGTCAGTTTTTACTCGACGTTTCGACCGACTGTCATCAGCATACGTACTATATTTTCTTCTTGTGTCCTATACAATTTTTTAAACAAGTTTTTAATGTATAAAGTAGTGATGATTTGAGGAGAGCCAGTTGTTTTTTGTTTTACTCGACATTTCGGTCAGTTTACCCTGACCGTCATCAGGAGATTTTATTACACGGTGTCCAGGGCAAACAATAGTTACTAAGTACTCCCATCAAACATAGCTTCCCCAAGTCTTATCTTCCTATAAGTGCCGTTATTCTAATAGTAGAAGTAGAAGTAGAACACGCAGTTACCATCCACTGAAATTATAATCTCTTTTCTTCCCCGCACCAACATCTACAAAAACTCTCCCCCCCCCCCCCAAGAATTACCCTTGCATAGACCAATCTGCCACTGCCTGTTGTCAATGCCCCGCTCTCCCAGTTCAAATCCACTCTTAATCTACCCTAGTTGCTTCATCGGTCAAACGCGTGCGTAATCTTGGCGTGATATCCCATCATGGGACTTTGCCGAGTAGTTAAGTACAACTAGAAGTAGAAGTAGGGAATTTATCAAAAGGCCATATCACATCTTAACATAACACACACATAATTTATTACAAAAACGATTTAACAAGACATTGCGTTTGCCTTGTGTCACGCACTCTTATGTAATTGAACTGCTCTTAGAAAGTTTGTTATCTAGGCATGAGTTTAAATTAATGACTGATGAACTAAGGGTTCAGAGTCCATACAAACAATATACACACACATGAGGTAATTGGATACATTTACTGGTTGGACTTTTTAATTAGATACTGGATGGACATATCCTATACATTACGTTTGTCAAACTGATTTTCTTACTTTATCATTGTTATTACTTTTTATCATTATGGTCATTTGTTTACACAAATATACTTCTTTTAAAGACAGTGGACACTATTGATAATTACTCAAAGTAATTATCAGCATAAAACCTCATTTGGTAACAAATAATGGGGAGAGGTTGATAGTATAAACATTGTGAGAAACGGCTCCCTCTGAAGTGACGTAGTTTTCGAGAAAGAAGTAATTTTTACGAATTTGACTTCGAGACCTCAAGTTTAGAATTTGAGGTTTCGTAATCAGGCATATGAAAGCACACAACTTCGTGTGACAAAGGTGTTTTTTCTTTCATAGTTATCTCGCAACTCCGACGACCAATCGAGCTCAAATTTTCACAGGTTTGTTATTTTATGCATATTTTGAGATACACTAAGTGAGAAGACTGATAGTGTCCACGTCTTTAGTAAGTGTCTTGATGGTAGATACAACAAAAATGTATTGATGACTGGTGTTTCGAATTTGTTCTCTAACAATATTTTTGAAATACATTTTTTAAACCGATAATTTGTGATAAAATAATTTTGGATACTATGTCATTACATTGCATTAAACTTAGATAATTCTCGACAGGAATTGAATATTTTACGAAAATACATTTTCAAACGAAAAGGGTATAGGTCTTTTATGAGATACCGTGCTTTTAAATTGCACAATGGAATATTCTAGACATGACTTGAAGGTATTTCCAAAACATTAAAATTGCATGATTTGAATGTGGCGTTCGGTTTCTTTTCATGTGGTGTCAATGCTCCAGCCAGAAGAAGCCGGTATGTGACTCGTGTAATTTTGGGAAGACTGTTATTTTGAAAGGACATAGGCTTGCAATATGAAGGTATAGACCAAACTTTACCGCATGCGGTGCGCTGAGATACCCAACAGTGTTTAACATACCATTAGTCGATGTAAGTTTAGTAAGTGAAACCAGGTTGAAATGAGACACACTAAGCAAACATGGGCATTTTATATAAATAGCGTTAGTTAAGGGATGCAGGTGAGTATTGTTGAGATCATGATTCGAAAGACTCCGATCATACCGAGGTTTAAATTTAGCAAATTGAAGTACTTGCAAAAAAAGTCAAATATCACGCATAATTTGGACATTCACAAGCAGACCAATTTGAGTATAATTAAGCAACCTAGGTACATTGATATTAGATTCATGCACGTCCAGTGCCTTCTGTGTAATAATGGTGTCTGATTTGACCCCACAATTTCATTTAAATGTAAAACATAATTGGTTTTCTTCTTTCCAGTCCTTTTTTTTTTTTTTATACGAGAAAGTAAAAGTTTTCATCGAAAAAAAAAAGCAAATCCGCTAACGCTAGTGGTCGTTAACACACAACTCATCAAGTAACATTGTCCGTATGTCTTTGATGTGTCACATCCATCGGACATGTACAAATGTCATGGCATAAACAAATTGTGTTTGTTTTTCGTTGCAAAACAAAATAATCCGCCAAAACAAAGACCGTCAAAAGAAAGGAATTAATGTAACAAATAAGACAACTGAAAACAAGTTTTTAAACAAGTGGCGGCCCATGAGCATGCGATTTTTTTTAAAAACTAATAATATTATTATAACTGATTTGTCCCAATGTTCATTTGAGTCGTTTGGTGATACAACTTTGGCCTGTTGTGCAACTCATCAATGTCTGTACTCTTCATGCTGCCTCTTTCACACGAACATGTCAGGAAAGACCGTACAGATACAATTGCTCAAAGCCACCTTATTGTCTCACAGTTTAAGGCAGTGGACACTATTGGTAATTACTCAAAGTAATTATTAGCATAAAACCTTTCTTGGTGACGAGTAATAGGGAGAGGTTGATGGTATGAAACATTGTGAGAAACGGCACCCTCTGAAGTGCCATAGTTTTCGTGAAAGAAGTAATTTTCCACGAATTTGATTTCGAGATCTCAGATTTAGAACTTGAGCTCTCGAAATCAACCATCTAAACGCACACCTTAGTGTGACAAGGGTGTTTTTTCTCTCTTTCATATCTCGCAAGTTCGATGACCGATTGAGCTCAAATGTTCACAGGTTCATTATTTTATGCATATGTTGAGATATACCAACTGTGAAGGCTAGTCTTTGACAATTACCAATAGTGTCCACTGCCTTTAAGGCACCATTGACCGTGAAACCTGATATAACACGGGGCTATAAATACCAGATGTATATACAAAGATAGACTATGCGTAATTGTGTAGGCCTTAAAAATAATTTTCTTCTAATCGAAGTTTATAAATAAAATTCCCAGAACAAACAAGCCACATCTGAACTATGCAGGCACCGGCAACCTTTTGGTAACTGTCAAAGACCAGTATTCTCACTTGGTGTATCCCAACATACCATTTCATACAATAACAAATCTGTAAACATTCAGACTAAAGTGGCCTTTGAAATTGTAAGAGAATAATGAAAACAAAGATTGTTTCTCAATGTGTGTTCTTTCTGATGGCCAATAAAAGGCTTCAGGCCTGAAGCATTTTAATATCTGAGGGACAAAATTACCTCTAACTCAAAAACTACGTTCGGAGGAAGCTGTTTCTCACAATGTTTACACTAATTACCATTACTCGTTACCAAGTAAGTTTGTTATGCTACAAATTATTTTGAGTAACTACTGGTAGTGTCTCATTGCCTTTAAACCCCACGGAACCCCCATTATGGTTATGTATACAGAAACCAGATACTTAGTTGAAATTGGCGGCGGTGTCGAATTGTCCAAGGGGTTATTTTAACAGGCCGTTTCATGTCAGAATTAAATTCGGAAATATTTACGGCACTCGAAACGTTATCATCTGGTTCCCGTTTCTCATAATTATTAATCTTTTTTTTTAAGTCATTATTTTATTCCTGTTTACACCTTGTTTAGTACCGTAATCATGAAGATAGGTGTACGTGATAAAACAAACATCTGAAAACTTAATTTTGAATGTTAAGAATATCAATGTTTATTTGGTTTGCGGTAACACCATGTGTGTATCTTCTTGCCAGGTAGAGTTGTTCTTAGGGAACTGTGTTGCTTTATTCTACTGCCGTGGAGTAGATAATCGGAGGTTCGGGAGACTTCTCAGTTCTGAAAAGAACTGTCCTGCTTTTTAACTATTACTAGGGCGGATGGTATAGAAATTAGACTGGACTACTACTTTAGCTTATAGGATCGTAATTAACTGTACTGCCGCGGAGTCAGTTCTGAATTGGTCTCAACGTTTCGACTAGCTTGCTCTAGTCATCGTCAGGAGACATCTACTCCGCGGTAGTAGAATTAAGCAAGACAGTTCCCTAAGAACAACTCTACCTGGCAAGTAGATACACACATGGTGTTACCGCAAACCAAATATACATTGATACCTCACCATGCAATGCCTCAAATCCTATATAAGAATATTAATATTAAATTTGTAAAACATGTTTCTACAACCATAGTTCTTCGGAGAGAAACGTTTCTCAAAATGCATTACCCTGTGCACAGCTGTTGTCTTCTTAACACGTACATTTGCACTGCAATTCATTTTGAAGGTCATCGCAAAACATACACAGACCCTTTTTGCGATTAAGTTCACAATGTAACACGTACGGTTGGCGGGGGAGGGGGGATAAAGTAAAGAAAAAAAAAAAGAAAAAGAAAAAAAAAAAGGAGAGTCAGGTGATTTAGTTACAAACAGGTTAGCCTAAATGCTTCGATAAATTGTAAACCACATTACTTGTTCCACTCCGTCGAGTGCCGGTAAATAATTGTGCTGATCATTCCACACAAGGAATGCGACTTTGATAAACGGTTCAATTTAGGCCTAAGCAACATTTTATTCCCTCTGTTTCTGGCTTCTCTCCGGGCGTTGATAGTCTTAAAGTCCCTTTTCAAGAAGGTGCTCAGCTTTCTAGAAGTGGCACAGTTTCTTATAATCACACCTTCTGGCCGTGCTTTCCATTCTGCGTGTCGTTTTTGTTAACTCCAGGTGAAACAAAAAAATAGAAATCTGAGGTACGTCAGAAGAAAATCATGGTGACAGGACCCCACGCTGATTTCATCATCGCCTCTCAGAAATAGAAAGAGTTCATTCGCGGTCTACAGTCTCATTTTGTTTTCAATGTACTGTAAACTCAGTTGGAAGCACACCGGAGACAAACATAACTTTCTATACCCCAAACCGGCTCTACATGACTACGGTGCGTCAAAACCTGCCTGTGTTTAGTGCACATGAAATCTCGTCTGAGCTTTGCAAATTGTTCTACTTGAAGACTACAGTTTTCTGTGATAACATTTCCCGTCTCTACTTGAAGTGATTTATCTGTACCCCGTTAAAAACTTATTGGAAAGCACAACGGAGACAAAACATAAGTTTCTCTACCCTTAATCTTACGACTTTACTGGACTGTACGGCGCGTCGATGTGCCTGCCAGTGTTTCGAGCACATGAACATCTCATTTTGAGCTTTGGTCAGATTTACTCGGTAAATTGTTCTACTTGGGGACTAGAGTTTTCTTTAGTACCATTTCCCTTCTTAACTTGAAGTGAATTATCTATACCCTGTTAACAACGGAGACGAACATTATAATTCCTCATACCTCAAACAAAAACGGCTTCGCAGGGCTATACGACGCATCAATAAACCTGCCATTGTTTCGTGTACGAGAAACACCTTACTTCAAGTTTTGCTGAGTTTTCTACTTGTTCTACTTAAAGGCTAGTTTTCTTGGATACCCCCCCCCCCCCGGCTTGAAGTGAAGTTTTTTTTGTAAAAAGTCTGCTGTGTACCCCGTCGACGGTCTTGGAAGGATACATTTGTGTCTCTGGAGAAGTTTTGAAAAGCTCGGCTCGTCTCTGTTGTCTTTCTTTGGTAAGCTAAACCGTGTTTATTAATGTTGCACGAAGTATTTTGGTTGAATTTAGAACACGCACAACAAAATGCAGACAAATTGTATTTTTTTAATTGTTGTTTGGCCGACTTCTATTTTGCTTTTATTTTGTGAAAAATATTATATACGAGCAATACTGAGTACCAAATTGAAGCAAACGACTATATGGCCGAGTTGAGGGGAGTGTAATATAAATAAAAGGCAGTCTTCCTAAAGAAAAAGTAAAACAAAAATACACAAATACACAAATACACAATCAGCTGTTATTCAAAAGAGAAAGTGAACTCGCAATGGGATAGTGCAATCACTTAATGGGAGTTTCAACATTTAAACAAAACCGCAGTCATTCAATACGTGAGTTTGCCAGGTAGCGGCGGCGGGAAATGTGAGGTTCGCAAAATGTCAGCAATGTCTCATAACTTGTTCAACCGACTGTAACAGCAGGTATTAACTATTGTATAAGTGGTGCAATTGGTGATCTTTTAGTACCCCTTAACCAACTTACATTACATTATCCCTATAAAGATGTTGCGCTTCATGTGAATGGATCCGACAAATGGTCATGATTTGATTGACCGTGTTTATTATAGTTTAAAGCTATCCTAACAACTAGTTTGTCTTTCTTTGTGGAAGTCGTGCTAACGGGTGAATGTAAATCCAAACCCTAAAACATAATGAAAGGTCAGTTCACAACATGTTCTTTTTCGTCAAAAGTGAGAGACTCTATTAAATTTCAACAACTGTTTACCTTAAATTTGGTATCGACTGACCAACAACTCTGGTTTTTATATGATTTTCCGTCCCTTGATATGTTTATTGAACAAATACGAAAGTAAACTAGTCTGCGCTTCTGTCTGAAAGATGCGTTAATTGCAACCCTGAAACCACATAGGTCAAGAGGTACAAATCGGGTTCGATTACGTCCTTAGTATCGATGTATCGATCGATGGTATCGAAGCTATTTTCTGAGGGATTCATGTCAACAACTGTCTGTACCTTCAATTTGGTATCAACTGACCAAAAACTCTTGTCTTTGAATGATGTTTCCGCCCCTTGATGATTTTCTTTTGTAAAGCTATCAAATGTCTGGAAATCGTGCATAAAGGTGAAGGGTAACTGACAACCAAGAGAGCGAAAAGGGTCAACTTGAATACACAAACTAACAGGTTCGATTTCGTCCAAAGTATCAATGCGATTTTAAGGATTTGTTAGACTCTATTAAATTTCAACAACTGTATACATTAAAGGTTACATTACATAATTTGTTTTTGCCAACAAAAAAGTTGCTGGCAGTGTAAGCACTTTATGTAATCCATCATATGCATTAACTGACAAACCTGTAGAAGTTTTAGATTGATAGACCATCTGGGTCATGGGAGAATAGTGAAAAACCAATTACAAATTTTGCATTGCATCGATGCCAACACAACATGACAAAAAATGCTCACTGAGCGATGAACTCCAAACGCGAAATAAGATTATTTATTTTTCATCAAATATGACATTTCAGACAGAAACAATTTAAAGGATGTTTTCTATTAGCATCATCATTATACCGTGTAAGCTTTATGTAAGTCTGTGATCTTCACGATCTGTTTTACTTACCAATTCTGTAACTTTACTTTAAAGCCGTTATACACTTTCGGTACAGAAAAGAAAACAAAAGTTCACAGATTTACAAATAACTTACAGGGTTTACAGAAGGTAATGGTGAAAGACTTCCCTTGAAATGTTATTCCATGAAGTGCTTTACTTGTTGAGAAAACATTAAAACAATATCAATTCTCGGCAGCGAGAATTACGGAATTATGTTAACACATGTCATGACACGGCACAACGTGTTTGTTATTTTATATGTATTAAGTTATAATACACGAAGTGTTGGACTTGGACAATACTGTTTACCGAAAGTGTATAATGGCTTTAAACTTGGTATCAACTGACCAACAACTCAGAACTTTGTATGATTGTAATGTAAACCGATCAAAGTAAACCAGTTTGCCCTTCTGTCTGTAAGTCTGGAAGGTAAACGGAACCATGAAACCCGAATGGTCAACATCTTTCGAGTTCGTACAAAGTATCGATAACATTATTTTATACGGATTCGTTGGACTCTATTACATTTCAACAACTATACACACTTTACGGTATTACCGTAAATTTTGTATAAACTGACCAGAACTCTGGTGTGTATAATATGGTTATCCGTTACTTCATTTGTTGTAAAGCTACCAAGGTAAACTAGTTTACCCTTGTTATGGAGGTCGTACATAAAAGTGAAGATAAAACCCAAACCCTGAAACCCCAAAGGTCAACTTCTTCGATTTCGTCCACAATATCGATAACAAAGTCTCATTTCTATGAATTCGTTTAGGTTTAATATATCAAATTTCAACAACTGTATGCCTTAAATTTGGTATCAACTGACCAGAGTCGCCGTCGAGCCGGCTACACGGTTGTACTGAAATTCAATGAAGTATTTTAACAGGGTTAAGTTTGGGGTTAAACTAATTGACAAACCTTGTAAATTCGATATCCTCTTATTTAGATGATTTTAATAAGTTACTTGGATTTCGGAAATCCCTTTTGATTCGGGAGTTAGGTGGGATTTAGTTACAGGCTCGATAAAGGTCGCCGTGGCCTCTCGTTTTTTGTTTTCGTTTATTTTGCCCCCGTAAACACAATTGCAACTAAACGGTCATAGGTAATGACACAACAAAACATGTCTGAAATCATTCGGGAAATCTGGGTATGTTTAAACGAATGATTTGGCCGTAGCTTTCGATCCAAACCGGACCTTCATCAGGGGCATGAACAAACACAAACAAAACAATATTCCTTCCTAGCAACAAGAGGGGCGATGATTAAGGAAGTTCGGTAGCCCCCCCCCCCCCCCCATACAAAGAAAAACGGAAAATTATAGCCATGAATATAATTAATTAACAAACAAAAGGAAGGGTGGCTAAGAACCAATACGAATCAAGTAGCGAGGACAACAGACGGTCGGGCGATGTGAATGGGCGGATTACTAGACCGTAAATTTATTTATTTATTTATGTATTTCCTCAAAACCTAAAAAAATGGAGAAGATAAAATGCTGTAGCTGCAATAAACAATGTGATTAGTGTTTATACATGTTTTGACATGGCGTGTCAGGGCATAGCGGTTGTAGGAGCACCGGATTCAAACTCCTGTGTTTCTAATCAGCGGAGTGTGGGTTCGAGTCCCAGTCGTTACAAAATGTGCCCTTAAGCATTACACTTTACCATGATGCTTCGTCCTTCGGATGGGCCGTAAAAAAGTTTGTCCCGTGTGTTGTGTTTAACACGTAAAATAACCCAGTGCACGACGAACAGAAAGAGTGTTCGCCCCAGTGTAACTGGTTAAACTGCGCCATGCCACATTTTAAACCATTACATGGTGTTAAGTAAAAGTTGACAAGGTCTCAAAATTCAAACATACTCCCGCATACCTCGCAGGAAACACTGCACGTTACAGCGCCAGGAGCGTTACCGAGTGACGGATACATGCGCGCTATAATAAGAAATACCATTATTACCGTGTAATGAAGTGTTTCAAGACGATCTTTGTAACACTACACTCTAACGAGGGAGGTTGCTATGCTATAACCAGGGGCACGTTGCTACCAATACCTCAAATTCTACTAGTGGCATCTTCACTACTACTAATACGGCCAATCAATCAGTTGACACATTATTATTATTTTTTAGAAACAATTTATCCGCCGCCGTCTGTTGCTGTATTTGTTCCAACGCCTGAAACAACAACATTGCGTGCATACTGTATATTAACCGGCTTGATACATTGAGTGCTAATACCACCGTTAGCAAAATACTAGATTAGGGTAACAAGATATGGTGCTTTTATAACTGCGTATACTGTTTCTTATTATACGCATGCGTGGTGTGAACATGACGAGGGTACACCGTAGAGGGCGTGAGAGAACTGGTTAGTGCCCCAGTTCCTCTTGATAGGTTAAAGGAACACGTTGCCTTGGATCGGACGAGTTGGTCTATAAAAAAGCGTTTGTAACCGTTTGTCATAAAATGCATATGGTTGGAAAGATAATTTCAAAGTAGAATACAATGAGCCACACAAGTTTGCCTCGAAATTACGTGGTTTTCCTTTTACTGTGCGAACTAACACGGTCGGCCATTTATGGGAGTCAAAAATTTGACTCCCATAAATGGCCGACCGTGTTAGTCGACGAGGTAAAAGGAAAATCGTGCAATTTCGAGGCATGTTTGTCTGGATCATTGTATTCTACTTTTACAGCATCTTTCTACCAATATGCATATATTATAACAAACGCTTTTCAAAGACCAACTCGACCGATCCAAGGCAACGTGTTCCTTTAAGAAAATGATACAATAGAACCTCAGTGTTAGGCCTACTGCTGCACAGTAGCTCTGATCGGTAGATTATACCTAATAATATCTCGTGCCGCCGATTACGCGCATACTTGGCAGTTTGTCAAAGGTAAGTATGCCGATTGCAGCAGGGGTTAACTGCTGCAATCTTTGTTTGCCAATGTGGACCGCAGTATGCATGGTGATTGTCTGTTGACACATGTTCAGCTGTTTCCTTTAAGTTCTAGATACTTTCACAAATTGCAGAATGTGGATGACAATGGTAAAGTACACCAGTACAGTAAACAATAATGGTTGGTTACATACCAGTGATCCGAGAAGAAAGAACAACATGGACGACTAGAAGCTGTCCAAGGCTGGATGATTGTCAGACCGGAATATTGGTAGATTTGTTTGTATTCATGTAAACTGTTGGATTTTCGGGACCCGTGTAGGGTTTGGAAGAATGCTGTGTTGTGACCAGGTGCTGGAGATGTGGCCGTAGGTTGTCCTCAACATCGGATTCTCCACCATTTTGTGACACAAGGGTCGTTACACTTCTGGGGATTCAGCTTCCTTTATTTTAAAAGCCTGTACGTGATAGCCCTTCATAGCGATTATACAGTAAAATCCAGATCCAGATCTGTTTAATGTAAACAAAAGCAAATTACACGGTTTAGAGCTGTCTTCGGTCAATAAATCACGTCAAAAATACTTTAAATAAACGCCTGAACCATAACCAATGATTTATAAAACACCTCAAAACAGAAATCGACTTAAATACCCGTGCGGCTCCCGCCACGGCTTTGTGGGCAGCGCCATCTTGAAATACTATTTACACCGGCAATATTTACAAAACGGTCACCAAACTAAGAGCTTTTAAAGCCAGATTCTCCAGACATTTACTTCTGAAATACAATATAATATACAACAAGCTTAGATATTAAACCTATACAACTCACGAAAGGTAAATATATAAGACAAAAAGGGAAAACTTACCTGTAATTGTGAAGACAAGCGAAGTACACGTTATAGAGTAGTCCTCTTATGGAATTTAGGGAGAACCCGAAACCTGACATTGAGGGCGCTCGATTTACCAAATTAATAACTTTTTAGACAGTAACTTAAGTTAAGGGGTGGGGACATGTTTTATGTCACATAGAACAGAACATTCATGACGACTTGAAAGGGTCTGTGTATGCTCAGTGACTAAAATATAAATGCAATAACAACCTAAGTACAACATCGTTGGATGTAGGTCTTATGATACATTTCGAAACAATATTTTATAAATATTGTATTATTCTTTCTGCGTGGAAAGTGTCCGACCCGGATTTTCGGCGAAATCTCAAAAACCTGATCACCCTTTGAATGGAACGTAAATATTGTTATAGGTTAATTTCATTATATAAGAGTACATTTAATAATTTATAGGGTTTAAACAATCGCATTTTAATAAACAAAAAACAACAACGATGATTTAAAAGGGTCTCTATTAAAACAAGTCATTCATAGGCCCCGATAGTAATGAGATTTAAGTTTTTTTGAAAAGCTTCACGAACCAAAAAATCAGCTGTACTTTTCTGATCAACAGCTTTTATTAAATTAAGATTGTCGTTTCAATTTGACATAGCTTGACCCCCCACCTCCAGCATCACTATTCATGCCAGTGTGTGCATACACTCTGCAAACTCCCATGAAAAGGACCACCGCTGAACAAACGTAAGGCAATTGGAAACGGATACAGAATTAAAATGAAATGCAAGACTCAAATAAATAGATAGACGGAAAATGAAGAAGAAGACGAAGAAGAAGAAGAAGAAGAAGTATAAGAGAAGGGGGGGGGGGTAGAGAAGAAGAGGGGAAGGGGAAGGTTAGCTGTTGTTTCCCAACGGAGCCATTATTGCAACTGGATACCGTGAACACAATTAGCAGCCATATAGCGGTGCATATAAAGTGTCAAGACCATCAGTTAAATTTTGTTAGTCACTGCTTCTTCTCCTGTATGTATTCTCACTGGAATAGTTTCACATTAACCTACATTTCCACATGTTTGAAGAGCGTCTCTCCCGAAAGCCAGTAATTCCTGGAGTTGTAACGAAAGAAGGAAAGGTAAAACCGAGTGAAAACATGAATTAAGAACCTTTTTTTCTGTGAAGAAAAAATAATAATCTTTTTCTTCGTTTTTGGTTCATGGCACGGTTTCCAGCAGGGAGCATTCATTGCCATGTTTTCTCGTGTTTGACAAATTTGTTTTAAAAATTTGAAGGTGTATTACAGTATGATCTGGAGGGGATCGATCACATCAGCACACCCAACCTCTTTAACTTGCACATGGTTACAGTGTTATTTGAATAGACCGCTAGAGCAAGAGTTGACCCGAGGTTGAATACAATGCACTGTGTGGTGTAGTCCCTCGATCCCAGGGCCTGAACAAAAGGCAACGGGGTGGGTAAACAGGTCCCCTGTCATAACCTAGAATTGTGACGTCAGATGTTCTTGCTATGAGCTGGGCTGCTGTGTCTAGGTACTGCGCATGGAGCACCTCTTAACGAAGTAGCGTGAGTTGTGTATTCACTTTAATGTTGTAATTGGCATAAAACCTTACTTGGTAACTAGTGATGGGGAGAGGTTGATTGTATAAAACATTGTGAGAAATGGCTCCCTCTGAAGTGACGTAGTCTTCGAGAAAGAAGTAATTCTCCATGAATATGATCTCGATACATCATAATTATATTTTTAGGTCTCGAAATCAAGCATTTGAAAGTACACAACTTCGTGTGACAAGTGTTTTTTTCTTTCATCATAGTCTCGCAACTTCGACGACCAATGGAGCTCAAAATGTTCACATTGTATGCATATGTTAAGATGCATATTAACGTACCAAGTGTCCAGTGTCTTAAATCAATTTTTGTTTATGAATACTACATTTCTCCAAAGAAGTAAAAGTCACTTTCTTGATACAAAATAAGATTTATAACCTATCTTGTGACAACATTTTTGTGATTTCTTAAAAAATATCCTGTCTTTGTTAAAGTGGTTTCAAATTGAGATCAATTGGTAAAACCCTGAAATAGCATTCTCTTGAAAAAAATACACCTATGTCGGTTTGTCAGCACCACACATTAATAATATTATCACAACAATTTGCAAAATGTTAAACTAAGTCAACACGAACATAAGGCCTATGTCTTAGCTATAAAAACACACGGCACATGTAACATGATAATTAGATAACAAACATATCAGTGTGGTCTCCACATAAAACATAAAAAAAAATAACAAACATATCGCAAACATTTTGGATAAATTTCACAACTTCAATGTTTGCTCTACTAAATTCCCAGTGACGCTCCAGCGTCGATGTTGTCTGACTACCGTATTTATTTTCTAGAAAATCATCTCCCAAGTTCACATAATTTATGGGTTAAACATGCACAGTGCACACCATGTTGTCCAGCTGAATGTGAAGTAAGTGACATTTCCAGTGACGTCATGTATAGTTGCTTTGGGGATGTTGGGGAGGCAAACTCAACTCTCGGTCTCGTAAAAAGCAAACATCGACAGCTGTCCAAACACAATAAAATAATAACCTCAATCATGTTTTTCCCTATTTGCTGGATTAAGGACCCCAATTTCACACCGTTTGTGCTGCGCCCTTCGCAACTGACGGACCAGGGGAATTAAGTGGTTTGTCATGAAGGGGCTATAGATGAGGGAAAAGGGGGTAGTAAGTGATACTGAAGTGTCAATATTACACTCAACAGCCTGTTGTCTGGAGGCATATACTAAATTGTTGATTTAATCTGATTGCATTCGTTGATATGTATAATGGGGAACGGTAAATAGCACATCAAATCAAGTTAGTGAAGGGGAAAGGAAAAGGTGGGTTAACTATAGAGAAAGGAATGGTACGTTTTTTGTCCATGGGTCAAAAGACCGGGTTGGGTGCTGTTGAAGTTGAGTTATTTCTAACCGTCAAATAATATAATTTTATGAATGGCAATGTGGAACACCTGAGGAAAATACAAATTATTGTACATGTGTCTTGATTATGACATCACAAACCAATTAAGGTAATGCTTTGACTTATTTAACAAGTACGTTTACACAAGTTAAAGGCAGTGAACACTAATGGTAATGACTCAAAATAATTATTAGCATAAAACCTTACTTGGTGACGAGTCATGGGGAGAGGTTGATAGAAACAGCTCCCTCTGAAGTGACGTAGTTTTCGAGAAAGGAGTAATGTTTCACGAATTTTATTTCGAGACCTCAAGTTTAGAATTTGAGGTCTCAAAATCAAACATCTGAAAGCACACAACTTCGTATGACAAGGATGTTTTTTATTTCGTTCATATCTCGCAACTTCGTTGACCAATTGAGCTCAAATTTGTACAGGTTTGTTATTTTATATATAAGTTGAGTTACACCAAGTGAGAAGACTGATCTTTGACAAATACTAATAGTGTCCAGTGTATTTAATTGGAAGTTGATTGTAATCCTCTCTTGTTATTGTTTTTTCTTAAAAAAATACTGCGACTGTAAGTTTATTTGCGATTAATCTTGTTCCATATGCTAATTTTTAAAACGCTGGACCATAATGCAAACAGCCGTTGTGGTGAAAATTGTACTTATTAAAGATCTTGAAATAGAAAAAAAAATAACAAAAAACATTAATACTCAAAAATAGCAAATTGTACACCAACTGCGCCTTTCTAAATCAAGCAACGGGTTTGAGCACTGAGCAATTTAGCATTGTGCAAACATTGTACAAGTCATCGTGGTCTTGCACTGTTTGCAAATAATCAAGGAGTGCGAAACATCGACCACGTAAAACGGAAACTTATGAGGCGAATAAGTGCATGCAATGCAGAATCGTATATAGGAAATATTTATGTAGGTTTTCCAGGCAAATTCCAAGAAGAATTCATTCAGTTTAACATGTGACTCGGCTCATTCGATTTTTTTTATTAAATTGAATCAGAAATAAACAGTCACAAGAAGTGATATTCTCTTTCACCAGTTTAGCATTCACTAGGCAAATGAGATCGCTAAATTACGTGGGGCCTCAAGACTCGTTCAAATTCGCAAAAGCCAACAGCAAGAGCTGGTCAACCATTTAATCTCATCAAGTATAAATAAGAAGCAGTAGGAATTCAATTTAAGAATGGTCACAGTGTATTCTTGAATGCATTGGAATACTGAAACTAATCTAAATTGGAAGACGAAATCATGTGTGCACGCAAACGAAATTGAGTTCTTGGATTACAATTGCATTAAAGGCAGTGGACACTATTGGTAATTACTCAAAATAATTATCATCATAAAACCTTTCTTGATTGCGAGTAATTGGGAGAGGTTGATAGTATAAAACATTGCGAGAAACAGCTCCCTCTGAAGGGACGTAGTTTTCGAGAAATCAGTAATTTTCCACAAGTTTGATTTCGAGACCTCAAGTTTAGAACTTGAGGTCTCGAAATCAAGCATCAGAAAGCACACAAATTCGTGTGACGGAGGGTGTTTTTTCTTTCATTATTATCTCGCAACTTCGGCGACCGATTGAGCTCAATTTTTCACAGGTTTGTTATTTTATGCATATGTTGAGATACACCAACTGTGAAGACTGGTCTTTGACAATTACCAATGGTGTCCACTGCCTTTTATTCATGTTGACGAAATTGATTTTTTTTTTTTTTTACTGAGGTTGGCTGGAACACCTTATGAAGTCTTCGACTTTACGAATGCGTTTGAAATAAATGTAAGGAGACGTAACGTGTAAAACCTTTAAAGTAGTAGTATTCGAATTGGTATTAAAGTTAAATTCCAAATTCCATTATTGCAGAGCCAGAATTGTTGTTTTCACAGCGAAGTTACTTTTTTTTTATTGAAAACCATCCAATGAAATACAATATTATTCTGCCGCAGCAGTAACGATTGCAACAAGCCGTTAATATCACACGTGTCCTCTTTAAAGGCAGTTGACACTATTGATAATTACTCAACATAAGTATTATCGTAAAACTTTTCTTGATTAAGAGTAATAGGGAGAGGTTGATAGTATACAAATATTGACTGCTTCCAGTGATATGGTTAAAACTATGACTCCCTCGGTGATCCCCGGAGCGTTCTATTTTCCCTCGGCTTCGCCTCGGGAAAATAGAACGCTCCGGGGATCACCTCGGGAGTCATAGTTTTAACCATTGCACGAGTAAAAGCAGTCGATATTTGTTTTATAACACCCAAAACATGTATAAATACTGTAGTATTATTATTAAGTTACAGACCTGAATGCTACAATCCACGGACGACGCGAATACAGATTGCACAAACTTTTACTGTTCTGCATGTAGTGTCGTGCAATCCGAAATGTTTACAAACTATTAATTTATCATCCTCGTACACGCAACGGACGTCTGGGTACTGCACGCCGTGCGCTAGTCTTCGGACTTGCGCACGGCAAACCGACGCACTATATCAAACGGCCGTCGTCTAGCAAAACTAAGACATGTCATGTGACGCGCTCTAAACCAATGAGCAGGCAGAATACTTATAAGGGGTGTTATAATATAAAACATTGTGACAAACAGCTCCCTCTGAAGTGACGTAGTGTTTGAGAAAGAAGCAATTTTCCGCCAATATTTTTATTTCGAAATCAAGCGTCTGAAAGCACACAACTTCGTGTAACAAGGGTGTTTTTTTTCTTTCATTATTATCTCGCAACTTCGACGACCGTTGAGCTCAAATTTCCACAGGTTTGTTATTTTATGCACATGTTGAGATACAGCAAGTGTGAAGGCAATGTGTTTGACAATTACCAATGGTGTACAATGTCTTTAATGTGATGCGCAGTCGACTCCGGGTGTTGATTCACGACTCTAACAATCACACAGTTTAGAATCGATATTGCATGATATGACCCAGTAACATGCGGTGCTTCATTTGGATGAGGCTAGAAAGTCCATGAATAAAAGATCTACATGTTTGATTGAGGACGCTAGACGTACCTGGCTCTGAAAAAAATCAGCAGGCTCAATAAAATACATATTTACCCCAATTTCACTCATCGATCTCAATTAAAGACACCACTCATAACTTTCAATAACCTCCTCTATCATTATTTTACACGACAGCAAATTAACTGGGGCCCCTTGCTTAATTATTTTAGCATGGTTGTAAAATGTAGCAACTTGTTTGACAAGTTTGTAAGATAATTTGGACAGTAGAAACAAAATCCTTTCACACGATGTACATGTACATTATCTGTAAAATGCTACATTTTAGCAAGGGACCCTTGCTAAAATGCTCTCGTGTGAAAGGGCCTTGAGTACCTTGTTGGTAGATACGTGCGTTGTATGAGACTTAGATATTAATATATCAGTATGTTCTACAAACGGTTCAAGGCAAAGTGAACCTTCGGTTTATTGAAACAGTCGACGGTTTTGATAAGTTTAATTTGTATATATACAATCAATTTAACCTGTGAAACTTAATTTTACAAAATTTAGGTTATTTTTTTTTTAAGTATTTTTGTCTCTGCAGGAACCGTTAACCAATCATGACTTCTTAAGGGTCTCACTGTCACCCCTTAGGGTTCTGAAGGCTTGTCTGTCTTTACCAAGTAGAAGCTGTACTTTAATCATTAAAGGGTTTTCAAATTGCCGGTTAATTTATTTATTAGCTCGCAGACAGTGTAAGATTTCTTGGAGCTTTATTTAAAAGTCGTCGAAGCTCTTTCCGGAAATTAATCGAATGTACATGTTTTTTTTTTTGAACGGTATAAGATTTTGTCTGAATATTTGAACGTGCGAAACACACTGAGTCAGTTCAAGATGTTGCTCAAAGCATTGTCCTAAATTTCTAAGAAAAACACCAATCTACTTAGTGTGGTAACTACCGCATTATCCGCTCAATTGCCGCAAATTTTCTAAACCTCCAAAGTAAGGTTTTGATTTCAACGGTCTACTCTTTCTCGCCATCGAACTAATTTAATCAGCCGGTTGCAAACGATTTAAGGCGCTAAGAATCAGATTGAATTTCGCGGAGACTGTTATACACATACGAATGTCTTCTATCGAGGTCTTTGTCTGTATGCCCACGGATGAAGACTTATTCCTCCATGGTCTCTACTTGTCTCTCTTTTGGTTAGTCGGCTTTCCCTCACATGAGCTAGACCTTTGATGGGTTCGTCCCAGCGGGCCGTCCGGGGATCAGTTTATCCTTTCAACGGGGGTGGACAAGCTCGGATGGTAATGGAATAGGGGATTATGAATGGGCTTTACGAGGCTAGGGGATCGATGATGGGGATACAATCCGAGATGTGGGCTACCATCAGTACGCACATCGATATTTTTCTCCCTTTTCTGTCATAAGGTCATGTTTTTAATAATGTATTCGGAAGTTAATATTTTGTCTGGTCTTAATGTTGAACATGTGGGTGGGGATATGAGAATGGGACTAAGACCTAATGATCCATTTCTGACATACTTTAAAGGTAAAGGTGTGTTATTTCTTCATTTTTAACTTTAATAATGTTTTTAAAGAAATAAATTGCTGCAAAGTACGTTAAAGACACTGGGCACTGTTCGTAATTGCCAAAGACCAGTCGTCTCAGTTGATGTATCTCAACATTTGCATATAAAAACACACCTGTGAATATTTGAGCTCAATTGGTCGTTAAAGTTGCGAGACAATTACAATGAAAGAACAAAAACCACTTGTCACACGAAGTTGTGTGCTTTTATATGCTTGATTTTGAGACCTCAACATTCTGAGCTCTCGAAATCAAATTCGTGGAAAATTACCTAATTCTCGAAAACTACATCGCTTCAGAGGGAGCCGTTACTCACAATGTTTTACACTATCAACCTCTCCCCATTACTCGTTACGAAGTAAGGTTGTATGCTAATAATTATTTTGAGTAATTACCAATAGTATCAAGTGACTTCAAGATAACAAGTCTGAGTTTCCAAAAAGTGGCATTAATAAGATGAATTTATACCCTGATTATACGGTGGTACAATGTCCCCCCCCCCCAAAAAAAAAAATAATAATAATAATAATAATAATAAATAAATAAATAAATAAAAATAAATAAAAATAAATATTGTATCGACATTATTGTGTTGATTTGAAGAAAGTTTAATGCGATCCTTCTGTGTATACAAAAATCCTGCTGAATGAGTCAACATCTCAAACCATGGGCATAACATTTTGACATAAAGGGGATTAAAGACCATGGAATATATGGTACGAAAAACATAGGTTTGATATTATTATCAGTTTTTCTTTGATATTTTGTTTGGCGGGTCGCACAGACTGCGGACACTGGCCTTTGACATTTTGCCAATATCGGCTGCTCGAGCTCAGATCCTTGTTCGATTTCAAACACTGGTTATGATTAATTCATATTAAGAAAAAAAACTAGATTGATATGCAGATTAAGAGTCTTTGATTTCCGCTGTACAAATATGAAGAGATTTACATAATTTTATTTTGTTAGCCTGGGGTGCAAAGACAAGATTGACTTGATTCGTGGGAATCTACAAAAAGTTCGACTTTCGACAATTTTGTTTTTCTTTTCCATATATTTTCTTTGTCAGAGAAAAGGGCGAGCAGAAGTTGCGACAATGTAGTATATAAAATACTCTGAAGGAGGTCCGTTTGGGTTCGAAAGTTTATAGGCAATGTACCCTACTCTTATATAAAATACGAATACATTTCGTTCTTTCGAGCTTATTTAAAGGCAGCAGACACTATTGGTAACTACTCAAAATAATTATCAGCATAAAGCCTCACTTGGTGACGAGTAATGGGGAATGGTTGATAGTACAAAACATTGTGAGAAACGGCTCCCTCCGAAGTGACGTAGATTTTGAGAAAGAAGTTATTTTTCACGAATTTGACTTCGAGACCTCAAGTTTAGAACTTGAGGTCTCGAAATCAAGCATCTGAATGCACGCAACTTCGTGTGACAAGGGTGTTTTTTCTTTCCTAGTTATTTCGCAACTCCGAAGACCAATCGAGCTCAAATGTTTACAGTCTTGTTTTGTGTGCAAATGTTGAGATATACCAAGTGAGAAGACTGGTCTTTGACAATTTTACCAATAGTGTACAGTGTCTTTAAAGTCACCTGGAAATATATATATTTTTTCTTTCAAACATAAGAGTATAATGCTTATGAACAATAAAACAATTTTTTTAGTAATGGTTTGTCACGATTTATATGTTTAAAAAATAGATAAAGTTGATTTGGGGATGACTCCGCCTACCCCTTTTGTGACGTCAATCGAGGCAGACGGTCCAAGTTTTTTTTTTTTGCATTTTTCCGGCAATGCCGACCAGGTGTATTGCTACTGGATGCAGCAAAACATCTAAAGATGGGTTAAGTTTTCATGTATTTCCTGCAGAACCCAAGTATGGGCGTTAGTGGGCCGCGAAATTCAGACTCAAAAGAGCAATATTGGTCAGGTTCGACTTCTTTTTCAGCGCTGGCAGCGAATCCGGGATACACCACACGTTTGACATGAAGAGTAAAGTTCTTATAAAACCTGACGCCATCTTAACAACTTTTCCAGAGTGGGAAGTCAAAGAAGGTACCTGAAAGACGTGACGAACCTAGAGGAGCGTATGACAAACGTGAACAATTCGGATAAGTTTGAACGTTGAGGTATGCTTTTAGCTTGCGATCCACCGTGCTGGGTAATCCGAGTGGACAGTCCGCACAGCAGCCATACAGTGCGTGCAGTCTGCTACGTGACCGTAGTTCTGTACGTAAGCATCATACCGATCAGGTACCCAGACGAAGTGTACGGGGCCAGGCTACACATTTTCTCTTCAAATATCGCGCCTCGATTGACGTCACGAACAGCGCCCTCTCGGGTCGGGCCTACTCTTAAATTTGTAAAAGTTTATTCACATTCCACTCATCGAAACCCATATCCTAGTGACAAAAGTTTTATTTTGAAAAAATACCACTCCCAGGTGACTTTAAAGGCTTTGGACACTTTCGGGTATTTGTCAAAATCTAGTGGTGAGACTTAGTGTATCCCAACATGTACACAAAACAACAAATCTAAGAAAATTTGAACTCAATTGATCATCGAAGTTGCAAGATAATACTGAAGCCTTCAGGGGTGAAGTATTTGAATAATTATGCGTGAGAAATTACCTCTGTCCCAAAAACTACGTTACCTCAGAGCGAGCCATTTTTCCAAAATGTGACATACTACCGAAAGCTCTCCATTGCTCGTTACCAAGTAAGTTTATATGCTAACAATTAATTTAGGTACTTACCGATAGTACCTACTGCCTTTAAAAGAAACCTTAGCGTCAGCACATTCGGTTACATCCCTATTTATTAAATACACGTAATGATATAATATAACAAGTCAACTTGTTAACGATTCAAGCCGCTTAACGTTAATCTGATTTGGATACTCTATTTATTAATTTACTTGTAGCGCGATCTTTTTGGAAGCATAAGGCAAGATTGGACCTTGAACGTTCAAGTGGGTGTTAAATTATGGAACTCATTGATACTTTAATGAGTTAGAGTTTGCTGTTATCCTACCGTGTGTTGTTTAAAATGGTATTGTTTATTTTGTTTTTAAGAGAGGTAAGTTTTTTAAATTTGTGTATAATTTGTAAAGTTAAATTTAAATTCAATATGACTTGTCCTTACTTTGTTATTTAATTTGTTTTATAATTTTTTTATTAAATTGCACTAACTGTTTTTGTTTTATTGTAATTTGCTTAAGTCTTTGATATTTTTTGACAGACAATATTCAAGTTTTTCGCTGTTGTTCCCTTTAATTGAGGAAGGGCAAACAACTGCTCAATGTAAGAGTGAATCCATTTTAACATTTTCTTCATTTTTGTTTATTGGCATATTATCCGCAATTGATTCTTCGTTTATATACAACTTTAAATTTCCATTGCGATATATTAATTTTTATTATTATATTTGTTTACTTTGTTTTTGGAATTGTTTTTCCGCAATTGATTGATGGTTATAATAATTTTTTTTCTTTCTCCAAAGCATGATACCAACTAATTTATTTTCCCTGAGAGTGGGCGCATTAGGCGTCCAGACTTCAGCTGACTTCAGCTAAGTTGTTGCCTCCAATCTATTTGGAAAGAACCTGTTGAGCCTTCATTTAGGTAAATACTCTGATTCCGCAAGTCTCTTGTTTACGTCTCATCAGCGTGAAACCTCTCAGTAAGGCGATACCTCACAGTAGTGACACAGTGAGTACAGCACTGTCTCCAATTCCCCCGCAATGTATACCCACAATTTTGCCCTTTAGGTGTACAGACATCCCCTGTTCGTGTGTACATGTACATGCAGTCACAAATTCGCATCACATCGCAATGACGCCACTTGGACAATCTCATCCACTTCAAGCAATGGCCCAAGCCGGATAGCTGATCCACCGTGGATATCGCTGATACATATCCAGCGAGGAGGACACTTGTAATGTGCTGAAGTGGATGACGACCGGCTCCCATAGGCCACTCTGGAATGGGAATGGCTATACGGATATATCAACCCCCCCCCCCCCCCCAATCCCAAGGAGTACACAACGGGTAGAGGTTTATAACTATGACCTGACCCGTTTAAACGCCGAGCGTTTCACCGGCTCGCGGAAAATCAGGCCATTAATTTTGACGAGGGCCAAGTCGGCGCGGACAATTTTGGCTGAGCGATGATGCCCCGGCTCTGGTGATTCTTAGTGTTGATTACGATCATGAGGCGTTTCTTGGGCCATAGTACTAGCTTAACTTACCGGGATCAGTCGATAATAAGAGCAGTGTAGATCGGGTCAGATATCAGAAGTTAACAAGAAAAAAAAGTGACGACTGGAGTAAAAGTCTCTCAGAAACCGTCCACTTCGATTTCTCTCGCTCGCTGGCATTTTTTTTTTTTTTTGGGGGGGGGGGGGGTGAGTGTTTTGAATAATGTAGACTTCCCACGAGGGTGCCCCGGTAATAATGTACCGTTGATTTAGAAAATAAATGCTTTTAAGAGGTCGGACAATGTGTTGCCATGGTGACGTGAGCTAGACGGACAGGTACGCGGAACACAAACATCTACCGATTGAAATGCAACACAAACATGCTAAGCTAGGCCTCCGATCATTTAACCGTGTATAAAATGTTTAACCTTTTTTTGTGTATACGTCTTTTCTAATTTCCTTCTCTTCTCTCCCTCTCTCTCTCTCTCTCTCTCGCAGGTGCCTAGTTACGACCTGAGCAGGCGCAGACCACGATGAATACGGAGTCAATAGATTCAGCAACGCAGATGTTCACCACTATATATACAGTCGAGATAACCGAGATGCTCACTTTCTACGAGAACGAGACGGTGGGCGAGTCAGGCCCGGGAAAGAACAACTGGCTCCCGATGGAGTTCCAGATCGGCGCGCTTTGGTTCCTGTTCGCCTTAGGTGTTCTCGGAAACCTACTTGTGTTCCAATGGATGCGGTTCAATAGGCACCGTAAATCAAGGGTCAATACTATTGTTCTGGGTATAGCTAGTGCGGATTTGTCGGTCTGTCTCTTTGCTATATTGGCCACGGCCATCATCGAAACGACGGCGGTGTGGAACGCCGGGAATGTCCTCTGTAAAATCGTCATGTTCTTTCAGGGAGCTGCGCTTATAAGCAGTGGGAATATGATTGCCGTGATGGCCATCGACAGACACCAGGCTGTACGCAGCCCTCTCAGTGCGTTCGTCCCCGCATGGAAGCTTGTCGCCGGTGGCTGGACGATCGCCGCGGTGCTGGCCTTACCGCAATTCCTCGTGTGGCTCGTCAAGAAGAGAGACGGTCGGGAATACTGTGGCACAAACTTGCAGGAGCAATTTCCTCGCACGGCGTACCTGACGTACGTCGCCTTTATAACGTTCCTGATCCCGTTTGTCGTCATCACCGTGGCTTACGTACGGCTGTGCAAGACAATCTGGGACAAGGCCCGGGAGTGTTCGGGCAAGAGACGCGAAGGGCAGATCGAGTTGCGTCGTGTGCCCACGGGCACCCTGACCAAGGCCAAGAAGAAGACTCTGAAGATGACAATAGTCATCATCGCCGCCTTCGTCCTATGCGGCTCCCCGTACTTCATTGTCGAGATGCTCAAGACCTATGATGTGGTAACGAGTAACGTATACCCCCTATTCAGTATCTTTGCCGTGTCCAACTCGGCCGTCAACCCGTATGTGTTCCTTTTCTTTAATGTTTCATTGCGATTCTGGAAGGATATGTTTCCATGCTTCGCCAAGCAGAGTCCCGAGGCCACGTACAACCGCTACTCGGTGAAGTTCTCCTCGTCGAATTCACGGCAACAGTCCAAGTCATTCAGTGATCCGCATACGCGCGTTACGGACATTGAATCTGGAGTAACTATCAACTGCACGGAGTGAATTGTCAAGGAGCTGCAAAACGAAACCGAGCGACGCATTACGTCGGTGGGAAACAACCGCCGTCAATGCGATTAACCGTCATCAAGCCCCAAGAGAAAAGAGACCCATGTCTTACTTAAAGTTCCAACGAGGTATCCGCCCCTTGATGCTGAAAATAATGTGCATTGGTTACACGTTCCAACTTAGAATCCGTGTGACTTCAAATCATATTCATGGCTGAACAAAACAAGTTGCTGGTTCAGTTTTCAACAATTCAAGTGTTTGGAAAACGTAAAAAAGTGAGAGCCCTATGATGGATAAGAAAAATGGCATATTTTAATTTAACCTAATAGGTTAATGCTACCTTGCAGCTTCAGTTGCCCCGCTATCATTTCGAGACAACTCAGTAATGCAATATTTTCAAAGACGATGGCGGTCGTGGTTTTCCCAATACAAGGGAGTTTTTAGTTTATATAACAGCGCATGAAAATAAGTTTCTTGGAACGATGGTTTTGCTTTTAAAATAAACCATGCATTATCTTAATTGTTAGGACCAAATGAATTGGTAAGAAATATTTGTATTTCATGTGTGATTTGGTTTCTGTTTGTATTTCTTTACTATTTTTATTTAAGTATTTAGTTTTCACATGCTCACTAATTCAACCAATGAATTGAAGAAAAAAAAAACGGTTCTGACATGAACTACTCGAAAAAATAAGGTTATTTACAGTTATACTCAATGTAACTGACAATGCATTAAATTTTGACTACAGATAAAAAGAAACACAAATAATGCAACTAAGACAATTGCTCACAGTCGTGAACATGCAGGGGCTAGGTTGACATCACAGTTAAAAAAAAACAGTGAGTTCTCAAAAGCTAACGATGCGACCAGTTGTTCAACATTTAAAAATGCAGCTGAATTCCTTTATTTAAAACAAAATGTAAATAATTTATGAACTGCAGTTTCTCAGATCTTTGTTTCCGTGCACCTTCCACGATGAGATGGAGTTTTTTTTCATAACAGAGTGCACAAAAGCAAACTCACTATACCAACAGTTGTAAATATATTGTATATTGTAATTAAGCATGCGAGGTTAATATTTGAATTATACAAAAAAAAAGTTGGAACTTCAAGAAAGAGTATTTTTCAATTACGATGACTTGCCTTATGTATTCAAATCCAAGATGTACATAAATGTTTATTTTGGAGTTCCCATAAATTTTAAATTCAATTATTTATTGTTACCTCTACCGGGGAAGCTCATTTCTGAACTTAGAAATATGATATGGTGTATGGTTACTCATAATAATGTTGTAGTTTTTAGTAGTTTTGCTTCTAGCGATAATATCTTTGGGTAAGAAGTAAAGAAGTAAACCACAGCTAAAAAAAAAAAAAAAAAAAAAAAAAGTTAATAGAAAAATACAAAATACTCAATTTTGATGTGACCCTGTCTGCGCACAAAATAGCAGCATGGACTGTTCCATTTCACAGGGCGATTATTTCATTATTTCAAGGCGATGAGAATATTATGAACTCTCAGAAAGATAGGTTATTGCAGTGGTGAATTTTGAGACCCATTTAGTTAGCATATTGTAAGGGTTTACAAGGTGCTACGGCGCATACAGCAGCAACAGCCAGGAACACCGGGGCAAACCCCTTCTCTGTTCGATAAGTGCAGTGTTTTTTGTGTTATACATGCGTTACGCAACACATTGGACCAACGGCTTTACGTCCCATCCGAAGGACGAAGCAATGGTTAAGTGTCTTGCTTAGGGACACAAGTGTCACGGCTGGAAATTCCAACCCAATAAACCAAAATGCATAATATAGTTGTTTTATATACGGAATAGGTAGATCCTTGTCGTGTCATGTTTTTTTGACATTATATCATAACAATTTCAACTATAAATAAAAAGTTTCGAACGATGTATAAGGAGTTGTTTTAAGGCACTGAACACTTTTGAGTATTTACTAAAAAGTGTTTTTAAGAACAGAAACGTACCTGGTAACGAGCAATGTATAGCGGTTGATAGGATACATGTCCGACTTAATTAGACTCCAGGCCCATAATAATGTTTCTTTGTATAGACATCTGAAAGCACATTAATTTGTGCATTTTGTTTTCTCTCAAAAATCTCTTGCAACTTCGATGACCATAATTTACAGATATTTTTGTTATCGCATGCAGTATGTTGCGATACACACCAAGTGAGAATACTGATCTAGTGACAATTACCAAAGGTGAACAGTGCCTTAAAGACACCGTTTACCTTTGATAATTGTCGAAGACTAGTCTTCTCTCTTGATGTATCTCAACATGTGCACAAAATTAGAAACCTGTGAAAATCTGAACTCAATGGGAGACTTATGGGACGCTTGGTGGCAGCAGACTTACCAGGTAACATCCATTGTTCTCGGTCATGTGCGCACGCTCAGAACTACGTAAACAATGGGAGTTTACCTGGTAAGTCTGCTGCCACCTAGCGTCCAAAAGTCTCCCAATGGTCGTCAAAGTTGCGAGATAACAATGAAAGAAAAACACCACTCGAAGTAGTGTGCTTTCAGATTTTTGATTTCGGGACCTCAAAATCTAATTCTGAGGTCTCGAAATCAAAATCGTGGGAAGTTACTTCTTTCTCGAAAACTACGTTACTTTAGAGGGAGCCGTTTCCCACAATGCTGTATACTATCACCAGTTCTCCATTACTCGTTACCAAGTAAGGTTTATTTCAATAATTATTATGAGTAATTACCAATAGTGGCCAGTGCCTTTCTAGTTAGCTGAAGCGCCTGTGGCGTTCATGGCTAAGGTAAATTATTATTATAGTAAGCGCGAAGCTTAGCTGCAAAGCTTAACATGTGTCCTATATAAACTTGTGTACATAACTCCTGCATTAAATGATTGTGTGTTGGAACACGTGACGGGCCTTCCACCAATCAAATGACAAGGATGTGTGCGATATAGGCTACTAACAGGAACTATTGTAGCGTTAAACTGTCAAAACCGGTCAGTATGCGGTCAGAATTGTATTGGTGATGTATTACCACGCAACAGGAAATTAGTGTGTGTTTGAAAGGCCAACTTTCTCGCCAAGATATTGCTTTACAATGTCCATACTTCATCCCAGTCAAATTATAGATTACAATTCCTCACTTATTTCACGATATATATATTAATATGTGGGCCTTCACATTAAGCAAGTATGGAAGAAAATTAACGTTTGCAGTGTACACAGAGACAATGATATCGGGCATGGCATTCGCTATTGTGCATATAAATTAGAGTAAATACGAGGCAATTAGTTAAAGGCACTGTTAACGTCTGGTAATTATTACTCAAAATATATTTATAGCATCAAACCTTACTTGGTAACGAGCAACGGAGAGCTGCTGATAGTGTAACACAGTATGAGAAACGACTCCGTCTGAAGTATTGTGGTTTTGAGAAAGAGGTTATTACTCACTAAAATAGTTAAATACTTCTGGCAAGAAGCCTTTTATTATGAAAGCAAATTATTTTGTACAACAAGGTTTTTTTTCCATCATCATTTTCCTGCAACTTTAATGACAATTTGAGCCCAAGTGTTCACAAGTTTGTTATGTTATGTATATTCTGAGATACACCAAGTGAGAATACTGGTCTTTCACAATTTACCAAATATGTGCAGTGCCTTTAAAGAAAACCGTTTCCCGGGTCAACCTGCAACCTGACCCTGAAAATGGATAGGCGGAATGCGGGTCAATTCTGCTCCGTCAAATTGGCCAGTTATAATAATGTGTTGATTAAAAGCTAACTACAATCGGTGCTTTGTGTGCACTGATAACATCCCTCGGCACAATTTATTCCATACAATCATACTTTTTGTTACAAATATATTATCAGCTGTAGTATAGAAGAAATTAATACTTATTCATTTAGCTATGTTCTTCTGTTCTGAACTGCTTCTTGGTATCTGTTGGATAATTATAATGTATGCATCCTCCTTGCATACAATATTACGTAAGGGAGTTCTTGTGCGGTAACTTAAAGACCTGGACACTATTGGTAATTGTCAAAGACCAGTATTCTTACTTGGTGAATCTAAACATATGCATAAAGTAGCAAACCTGTGAAAAGTTGAGCTCAATCGGTTGTCGAAGTTGCGAGATATTAATGAAAGAAAAAAAAAACCTTGTCCCACCATGGTCACACGAAGTTTGTGTGCTTTCAGATGCTTGATTTCGAGACCTCAAATTCTAAATCTGAGGTCTCGAAATCAAACTCGTGGAAAATTACTTCTTTCTCGAAAACTACGTCACTTCAGAGGGAGCTGTTTCTCACAATGTTTTATACACTCAACCTTTCCCCATTACTCGTAATCAAGAAAGGTTTCATGACAATAATTATTTTGAGTAATTACCAATAGTGTCCACTGCCTTTAAGTAAAAATTCATTAAAAAGTTTGAACATAAGGGGATGTGTTGTTTTGTGAAAGTAATGTTATAATGAATTTCGTACGCAAACGGGTGACCGAAATCACTTGAAGTTTTAGTCAGAACATGTTTATTGACACTTTGGACAAAGTCGGGAAAAGAAACGGTTAGCCGAAGGTTTTGCATTAACACGTGAGCTGATATAAAGGCCTCACATGACGTTAGTATCTAAGCATTGATGCGTACATCTGAGTAAACATACACGTATAGTGTTGACATCGAGACTTACGTTGCGTTTCATACTCGTCTGAAAAAGAAGAAATCGCGGGGAAAAGAAAGCCGCTCAGTTTTCTGTTTGTGATTTCCACAGTTGGCATTTGTCATCGTGGGTTTGTTAGAAACATGATGATAGGGGGTTACTGTATATCACCAATCAACCAACAGTTTAACGGAAATCGGGTCACCCGCGCAGCGGACTCGCAAATTAAAGTTTTAAAGATGTAAGTCGGAACGGTGTATTTTTTCCCCTTTTTACAAATCAGACAATCAACACTAAAACATAGTTGGAATTGCATTGTGACATTGATCGATATCGGTTTACATTGGGAACCTTTTTTTTTCTTTTAACAAAAGTTGATACAAAACCTCTGCCCGTGTGCGACATACGTGATATGTCGCTGATTGCTTCAGCTTGTTTTTTTTCTTCCCAAGTTTAGGAATTTTCAATTTCGGGGATGATTAAGGGAAGCACCCACAAGCACGGGGAAAAAAACAACCACACAACTCTTCCGTTATAGGATCTGACAAAAACCCAATCCATTTGTCAACTCGAGTGGAATTTGAGCCCAGATTATGCAGTTGAAGGGGAGTGGAAAATGCCACTACTCTGGTCTGATCAAACAAGAAAACATGTTTGCGTCAAATTATGTCCGGAGGAGACGAGATAGTCGACTCGGGTTTTGGAGACAAAGTTGTCACAGCGTGAAGTGCATGATACGTTTACCAAGAATGATTCCCTGCGAGTGTCAGTGTGTGTAATGATAAAGGGGGAAGGTATGACATTTTGATTGACAACACCTCTCAAAGAACTTGTATTTGGTTTTTTAATCTAATATTTTTAAAGAGTAGTTTCGGGCTGAAAAGGCAGTACTGATGGTCAAGTGTTTCAGTAAAGGTTATAATCTGTTTTTTTCCAAATTAAATTTGTCATAATTATTACAACTGACAAAAGTATAATCATTTTAAACAAAGTCTTCCCACAGTCTTGTAATTTGCCATCAAAACTGGGATTGCTTTCTGTGTAGTTATTACTTTGTGTTTTACTTTGTTTGCGATCACATTTCACGCGTAAGATATTGCATGTGAGAGTTCTTTTTAAAACAGTTTGAAAAAAAAAACCAGTACTGGTTACAATTGAAAACATTTCTTTCTCAATTGAGTTTGTCTTTCCAACTGAAAACAAAATCAACTAAACAAAGTATTCACACAGTCTTGTTAAAAGAACCGTAATTTTCCAACAAACTTGGACTGCTTGATAATAATAATAATAAGACTTGTTATGCGCACATATCCACCCTGCTGGGTGTTCAAGGCGCAGTAAAACCAAAAACAAAACAAAAACAAAACACAACACAAAGAAAAACAGACACAACAAAATTAGTCATTGAAAACCTGTGACATAAGATAAGTTTTGAGAAGAGACTTGAATTTTGCGGTACAAACACAAGATCGAAGATTAAGTGGTAGAGAGTTCCAGATGTAGTTATTATTGTGTTTTCTATAAATACTTTGTTAGCTTAGAAATCTCACGTGAAGCTCCTGCATTAATACGAGAGTTTTTTTTTTTGGTTTTTTTTTGATCGAAGGTTTTGCGTAATAACAAATTTAAAAACATTATACTGTCAAACACATGTTCCTTAACTTCCCCTTTAAAGCTATCCGTGTTATGTATGATTAACGTGAAAGTGGGGCCTGTTTATTTGTTTGGGGAGAACGAGTGGTCGTGTGCGATTGATGATCGTTTGATTTGATTTATCCTGAAGACAGTGCTGGTGATGTTCATAATAGTTTAACATTGATGCTAAAATCTCAACCCTCTGCACAGCATGTCATACAGCTGGTATCAGCTTGATCATGTTTTGATGGAATAAGTTGAAAATCACAGGCTTTTCCACAATTTATAAAATCAAGCTGGGACTTCTTGTTGTTAAGACTTGGTTAAAACTCTTCGCTAAGTAGGGCGCAGTAATTGAAATAAACACATTCTGGGTAAATACATCGTCCCTAAACTCTAGTATGTTTTTTTAAAACACTAACGAAGCGAGTGATGATTGTGACGTCAACGTTCGCCTCATATTGTTGCAGTATTTGGGTAGTGCGTTTAGTGGCACATCAAAAGCGTTCTTAAAATGTGGTTGTGGTGCGATAGTGCGATGTGGTGTCGTTTTTGTTGTTGTTTTTGGTTTTTTTCGGAGGGGAGGGGGGATTCCCGGTTAGTTGGTTGATATAGAGTGAGAACATACGAGAAAGAGTGAGAACATACGAGAAAGAGCGAGAGCACAACACAATGACATCTTTACCGCATTCAATCGGTGAAATCAGACCGATAATTTCATCAATAGGAAAGACTGTTTCATTTTGTGATTCATATGGAAACCCCTCAGTGATTAACTTAAGTTTAACAAAAAATCGGTTTGAGAGAGGGAGAATTTCAATTTTAAAGACAAACAATATCATGAAGTTTAGCAAAACGGTAATATGATGCTCGGTGATAGACCTTTTTCTTCTCCAAGTATCGATTTATTTCGTTAGAACGCATACAGTCGAGTTATACACGGCATCTCTCATTTCAATTGATATAAGTATCATTCGAAACGTGTCGCTGAAACAGAGAATGTCAGGAAAGAATGTGAGAGCTAAGGGGCACTTGGTCAATGGAGAGGAGTTTAAATAGTTGAATTTACAGGGAATACAAATACTGTTTTGATGCCTCAGGGCATACATATGAAAATCAGTGTGAATTTAATAAAAAGGGATGGTGCGTATGCGGTTTCAAGTAACGTTCACTGTAAGGGTAAACCTTCTAATTTGTTCTGATATTAGAGAACATGCACACAGAATCAGAACAGAGTTAAGGAAACCAAAAATGTTTAGATGGGAAGAGCTTGGAATGTGACACCAACCGATATAAGTTTTCGTTTATTTTTAGCAAGTTTTAGAGTCTAACCGTAAGGAATCTATAACTGTCGGCCTTCGTGTTACCCGATGCAGGAAACTGACTCTCTACAATACTGCAAAGCTAGTATTTACAATCACCGTGTATATACTGCGTCCTGTACCCACATCTCGGGTTGAAATCAAAATACTTGAACTTAATTAGATTTTGGGAATTTTGCTGTTTAACTCTCCTCGGCTATGTGAGTACTCGAGGTAAATTACAATTTTACCCGTGTTTATGTTCGAAATACACAATATGCCCTTAAAGGTCCCAAGGTTGAACGAATCGCCGCTGTTTCAAAATGATTCTGCGGTTATTTAATCAACTCGGCTAAGGCTTTAGATTCATCGGCGTTCTTTTAAAATGTTGTTGACGTAGTTTTTTCTACGTTTTTGATGTTTTTGAAATCACATAGCATGTCGGTTTTGTTAATGAAGAAATATCGGTCTCATTAACGTCATCAGACTATCTCTAAAAGTGTTCAGTGTCAAAACAAATTTGTTGTTAAAACACCGTTGTAGAAACAACAACATCGGCTGCAACACAACCATAACATTGCAATAAACCTGTCCTCTATCCTGAAACAATAGGACCAATCAGAGCAGCAACAGCAGAGAAATAATTTCAACTTATACAACTAAAAGGAATCATAAGTTACTAAAGGCTAAATAGATTTGATATATCGCAGCAGCTTTTGTCAAAACAACAATATCGGCAACAACCAGCAGCAACAACAACAACAACAACAACACAACAGCCAAACACAATTAAAATATCACCTACGGCAAAAACAAAGAAAACCGGCAAAATAAAACAAAGGAACAACAGCAGAAACAAGAATTAAACTATGTAGATATTATTATGTGAAAAAGAAAAACACAATATCGCATTGTATTGCGATAACTTTGGTTTAATAGCATGTAGTATAGTATTCGGTATGTTGCTATATCTGCTCTACTTAGTGCATGATATTTAAATATAATATGTAAAAAAAAATAACTACAAAAGAGTTTTACAAATGATATGTACATTTGCATCTAGATGTCTACAATATTTTGATATGTACATGTGTGTCAAAAAAGATGATATTTATGATATTTCGAACAAAGAGACATCATGGATAGAAAAATGTATTGTGCCTAAAACAAAAATCCGTTTTTCCAATACAGGGACAACATTATTGTAAATAGATTGTAACAGCATCTTCAACATGTATTTTATTGTAAGTGTGTTAAAACTATACGTAGAAAATAATATTTACTATTTATAAAAAAAAAATACATAACACAATGTTATTTTCTTATTAAGAGTGAATATTGTGATCGTTTTCATCCATGTGTGAATCTTGAACATTTTTTTTTTCAGCTTTTGGGGAAGTTAATATTTTCTTTTCAGTCAACTTTTAGTGTAAATATGTTTGAACGTGAGTCAAGTTTCATGTACAAGTGTGGTTTAATAAAAAAAAATTAAATTACATATTATCTCTCCGGAATGTTTGTCAATGTTTCGATTGCTTAAAGTAATGGAATTTTAACTGTGATTTTGCGTCAGGTTTACTGATTTTCTGGGTCAATTTAACACAGATCCAGCGGCCTCACTGGATCTGTGTCAAGGCTCAACCGGAATATGTTATATCGTGTAACTAAAAAAAAAAAATAATAAACTTTTGAAATTGCTGCCGAATTTAAAAGAACATGATTCTTGGGGAAAAAGTTTACATGTATGGAAAGCCTGTTGACTCAACTTTCATATGACACCAACAAGTCCGAAAATAATTCATGATTGGTGGACAATGCTCACTTTTGTAAAGGGTATGGAAATTAGGTGGCGCAGTAAATTAGCCTTCAAATTTGTGACAGGTCAGTCATTTGGAGTTTGCAAAATTCAATCCAAGATATCGGCTACTAATTCTTCAGTAAGCAGTGCTCACCCAATCATGCATTGTTTTCGGACGTTTTTGGTGTCATATGAAAGTTGTGTCCAATAAGTTACCCATACTTTTGAACCTTTTCACCCAGAATCAAATAAGTTTTATTTGGCAGCCATTTCAAAAGTGTTTTTTTTTTGTTTTTTGTTTTTGAGGGGGGGGGGCTCACGGTATGTTTGTATCTGAATGATTTGCACCGATTTTAAACTTGTGGAATCGTTACAATCACTTGAACTCTCGGACTGAAACAAACAAATGTGTTTCCTGATAATAACTCGGAGACTGTTATACATGGAAATTTACACCTTGAGACTACAAATCGTCTTGAGACAACCCAATAGATGGATCTGTATTACAGCTCAAAGGTTGTGTAGTGCAATGTTAGAACTCAACAGGCACACGAACAAACAATAATGGTCTCACTGAATGGCAAATGTCAGCATCTTGCCCTCTGCTATTTGCATGGTTTATAGGAAGTGTACACATTTCAACTCGATCGGAAGCTGGGCCAAGTCTTTACTGTACAATCAATCATAAGTCATGCATGATACATCGATGATATTATACCCTCATCACGGAATTATGCGGTACTTGACATTCAAGTCAAGCACATGACGAGGCACCAAACATTATGTTAAATTATTCAGCCTCTTTACTTTAAAGCGCAAAAAATTCCATTTGGGGCGTTACGTTAGAAGGGTGTTCATCACTGGCAATTTGATCTCAAACATGTGTTTTCGGACAGGTTCGAAAGTCTGTATGTCTTTCTGTCCAGCCGTCGAGAAATTAAGAACGGTGTAGATTTCAAATGACATGCATTCAACGAGGAGCGCATACAAACGAACACCATCTTGCACTTGACAACAATCAGTTCCGGAATGACAATCCAAGCCCCCCCCCCCCCTTAAAAAAAAGTCCGTGACTGTTACCCTCGGCTAGATTTTGATGTGAAGCTGATAATCTCATCAGATCGGGTTTATCAGATCGAATAGATCACGTACGAGTTATGTGGAAGCAAAATCGATGTATCATAATGCCGCATCCCATGTCCGCCCACGTCTAGATGTGACAGGCACCCCCCCCCCCCCCATCCCCGAAGATCTGGGGCTCAATATCAAAGAGCTGCCTTAGCACAAAAAGCACATCAAACCTCTGCTCACCAGAACAAAAAGGTTACCAGCCAAACTACCTGTTACGTGTACAATTGCGACTGGTATCCTGCTCATTAAATTTGGCCAAGGGCAAGTTTTGCTAAATGTTTCTTTTGCTTAGAATAAGTGACAGTGTTGTAGTCAAGACCGGTACACCCGACACCAAGACTAAGACGATCAACACTGAACAATTAATTATCAGTGGTGGCATTTTGTGTGATGACCATTATCTTGTATAAAGCATGTACCATTATAGTAGTTACTTTTAAAAAGTCCGTAGGCAGCGCAATTGTCAACAACCAGTCTTCTCACTTGGTGTATCTCACCATATGCATAAAGTAACAAACCTGTAAAAATTTGAGCTCAATCGGTCGTCGAAGTTGCGAGATATGAATGAAGGAAAAAACAACTTGTCGCACCATGGTCACACGAACTTGTGTGCTTTCAGATGCTTGATTTCGAGATCTCAAAATTCTGAATCTAAGGTCTCGAAATCAAATTTGTGGAAAATTACTTCTTTCTCGAAAACTACGTCACTTCAGAGGGAGCTGTTTCTCACAATGTGTTATACCACCGGTGGTTACACTACCAACCTCTCCCCATTACTCGTTATCAAGAAAGGTTTCATGATAATAATTATTTTGAATAATTACCAATAGTGTTCACTGCCTTTAACTGTTCATATAGTTAAAAGGATTGCATTCTTGTGTAGCATATGGCTGCAGGTGCATTTTGTGTTGAACACATACAATCACGCACATAGAGGACTTCAATTGTTATGTTGTCATCCAAATGTTTATATGATGTAATAATATGAAACAAACGCACACCCATTCCATGACCAATGTCTAAAACACTCTATAAGTTTTCCGCAAATCGTTGTCCATGGAGCCTAAAAAAGGGTGTACGTGACAACATTACGTTAGGCATTAATTGTAACCAACTTGAGGAGCCATTGAGCCGTGCCCGTTATCACGTTTTCTGGAGAATTACATTTCAATTCAAAATGTCAAATCACTCATCGGGTCAGGGTATTACAAACTGACAAGTTTATTTGGCTACTCGTCTTACTATATTCTGTCCACTGAGGACATCAACTGTCTCTTAAAAAGTCCTCGATCAGTGGACCGAAAATTTTATAATGCAACTTTTGCGTCCCAACCAAGGTGTCCGTCATGGATCGCTATATACTATTTTCAAAGCAAACTCTATGGCCCAATGCTGCATACCAGGTACACGTGGTGCTGCCATAGGATTCTGATTGAACCTAGCCCTACGCGGAAAGTTGAAATGGAAATAATATTAATAAATAATATCATATTTATTTCAACTCCATAAAACACGCTTAAAGCCATTATACACTTTCGGAACAGAAAAAGAAAAAAAAGTTCACAGATTTACAAATAATTTACAGGGTTTACAGAAGGTAATGGTGAAAGACTTCTCTTATTATTCCATGACATGCTTTACTTTTTGAGAAAACATTAAAACAATGAATTCTCGCTATCGAGAATTACGGATTTGTTTTAAACGATGACCGATTGAGCCTAAAATTTCACAGATTTGTTATTTTATATATAAGTTGTGATACACGAAGTGTGGGCCTTTGGACAATACTGTTTACCGAAAGTGTCCTATGGCTTTAATGTTTTGGTTGTTTACTATCATATTATTTCATATTTTCTTATTTAGCATTAACATCAATACTGCACTTGTTTCTTCACAATGACATCACGGGACTTTTATACAATTAAGGTCCAGGGCCCGATTTCACAAGGCAATACAAATTCATCACAAAATCAATTGTCAGTATTACCATGTTGAGTTCTATTGTCACATCACACTTTACATTAAGCAACTGCGATTGATTTGCAGTTAAAATCAATAACTCGTATTTCGAAAAAAAAAATTAAAGAAAATGTTTTGGCGCAATGCAAGCTATCATCAGACTCAAAAGATATGATAAAGGAGAAATCTTCATCACACTTTCTCGTTTGAAGCTGTGCTTCACTCCATGCCCGTCAATATTAATTTTGAGAGCCTTTTCGAGGCGATATCGTGAATGATTGACCGATATTTCTTCTTCCGTACGTTGGACTCGCTACTATAGTGAATGTACACGGAAGCATGCTTATAATCACGATCCCCAATCTGTCTTTCTTTTTTGATATTGGCTGAGTGAAGTGTATAGGAAAAGCTCGCCATGCACACGCAAAGTAAAACAAAATTCAGTAAATTAGCCATGGAGCCCGCCGCAGGGGATCACCAGTGATTTGGAGCGCCATGACGGTGTGTTTGAGAGACAACAAATTATGTCGAGATGCTGGGATCCATCGTCGTTGGTGTGACTTATAATGGCAACTTTTGACAGTCGTCACATTAATTTAATTTCTCATGGGAATATAAGCAGTGCTTAGGCACCAATATCGAGTATTTTGTGTTTGAACAATTAACACAAGTTAGAATTTTAAGAGATTAGCCTTTACGTCAAAAAAAATATGTTAGCATCCGGTTCACTACATTTATTTGAAACTGAATGACTCGGCGTGGTATTAAAGGCAGTGGACACTATTGGTAATTGTCAAAGATAGCCTTCACAGCTGATGTATCTCAACATATGCATAAAATAACTAACATGTGAAAATTTGAGCTCAATCGGTCGTCGAAGTTGCGAGATAATAATGAAAGAAAAAAACACACTTGTCACACGAAGTTGTGTGCGTTTAGATGGTTGATTTCAAGACCCTCAAGTTCTAAATTTGAGGTCTCGAAATCAAATTCATCGAAAATTACTTCTTTCTCGAAAACTATGGCACTTCAGAGGGGGGCGTTTCTCACAATGTGTTATACCATCAACCTCTCCCCGTTAGTCGTCACCAAGAAAGGTTTTATGCTAATAATTATTTTGAGTAATTACCAATAGTGTCCACTGTCTTTAAGCATGCAGTCGATTTCAACAGTTTACCATTAAAAGTTCACCTGTGGTAATTGTCAAAGACCATTATTTTCAATTGGTCTTTCCCAGCATGCATACAATAATCAAACATCTGACGTCACACTTCGAGGCTTGCGAATAACCTCCCCATGAAATATGCCAGTTACATTCACGCATGCAGACAGACCATAATTGGAAAGATGTGCACTAAGCAGACGCGCAATAGTGTCTGCGTCACGAAGCTATACGCCTCTCTTAATACTTATGCATGACGTCATAATTCCTACCCAAAATGAGGCTATGGGCGCACTTCCCCCATCATATGCAGTGGCTGCGCACATCGTCTCGTTTTGAGTTAGCATTGTGACGTACCTCATGCATAAATATTAAGAGAGGCGTATTAGCCGTGTACAAAACATAGATATAGAATATAATAACTTTAAACTATGGTACGAAACAACGCGATGTTCCCCCATTTTGCCAACCAAAATGTTATTGCGCACACGCTATGTGCAATTTACATACTATTTTATAGGAATGGTCTATTACGTCAGAGATCTGCTGTTGAGCTGACGTACACCATCACCTTTAGCCTTACATTGTTCAACCATGGCTCTGAAGGTTCGCAGTTAAATCTGACGTGCATGATTGTGCATTCATAAACTAATTACCCCAGTCTTCACAGGGGAGAAGTTTGATGCGTTTGGATTTGTCAACAGAGGGCGTTGTTGGATGATGTGACACTGACTACGTGCCGTCTGTCGTGAGTGGAATGTCAAGCCACTCGGCATAAGAGTAAAATGTTTGGTTTGAGTGAAAATAGTTTGATAAAATAATAATAAATTGATAAATATTTAAAAAGAAGATAAACCGTTGTTTTGTTAAGAGTTGTAACCTTAGTCTTTTATATATTTATTCAATTTGTGGGTCTAAACTGGCGAATTGTGTAGGTTATACGAGACTGGCCATCCGCCAACTATCAAGGGACCATCGTGTAGAAACGGAGACTCCTAACGAGACATTGCGACTACCACAGAAAAACAAAAATGCATGTTGTTTTAATGGCAGTGGACACTATTGGTTATTACTCAAAATAATTACTATTAAGCATAAAACCTTACTTGCTGATGAGTATTGGGGAGAGGTTGATAGTAAAAAACGTTGTGGGAAATGGCTCCCTCTGAAGTGACGTAGTTTTTGAGAAAGAAGTAATTTTCCACGAATTTAATTTCAAGACCTCAAGTTTAGAATTTGAGGTCTCGAAATCAAGCATCTGAAAGCACACAATTCGTGTGACAAGGGTGTTTTTTTCTTTCATCATTTTCTCATATATTTTTATGCTTTTGTTAGGAGACACCAAGTGAGAAGACTGGTCTTTGACAGTTACCAAACGTGTACTTTTCCTTTAAAAGCAGTATCTTTAGTCAGTTCAACCCAGAAATCCCTAGACTATACAGCTTGGACGATTGCAATTTATACCGGTTTAGCCAACGTCCCATGGGCTTTTTGGGAGAGGGTAGAATCCTCCCCCCGCCTCTTCTTTTTAAGCCCCCTTTACCTTTTAGAAAGATCATCAAATTAATGGTGTTTCTACCTAAAGCTAAAAATTGGAAGCTGTGGAAGGGAACAGCAGAAACTGTGAAAAAGAAGACTAGGAGCTGTATCGACTCAGCACATCAAGATAAAGGAACTTCATTTCACGGACACTTAAAGGTGGAATGTCGCCATCAGTAAACGAGGTTTTCGATTAACGCCAAACGGGTTTTGACTCTTTTTCCCTTGCGGTGAGTACTCTGTCATTATTGAGTCGACTGCTCTACTGTGTTTAACCAACGGGAGAGAGAGGACAAAATCACCCACAAGATGAATCGATGAACCGCCGGCGATATCATTACTGCTCTATCTACTGGGAATCTTAAAAGGCGAGGAAAACATGGCTGGTTTGGGGGATACTAATATCCTTTCTACCGGACCTAGAGTAGAGAAAGACCTTTTGCCGTGCCTGGAGGTTACAGGTGCGGGCTGACCAGGTAACCGGTCATTCCCCCTCTCTGTTTCTCACCGGTCTTGTTGTTGTACTGTGTAATCTCAGGTGTGGCGGAAACTTTGATTGAAATTTGAAAGTCGGGGATTGGGTTTCAAATTCGAGGGCCGCAGGAAACTTCCAAAATAATAACCAGTTTATCGGGGATCGGGTTCAATAATCTTCGCTTGTCAGGCAAGACTATTTTTGTGTCTTCTCTTTTTTTGTATTGAGTGAATCACTGCGGTAGCCCTGGGTTGAGAGAAGGCCTACCCATCTATGCAACAATTTGTCAGCTGTGGGTCGACTCATCTCAAGTCATGGCTTCTCGGAAAAGAAAACTTGATAAGATGTTTTCGATTGATATATATCTCAGGGAGATCGGGGAGAGGGATTATGTGATAAAGTTATCCAACCCGTTAGTCATCATGACAGGTAAACTGTAAGGGAACAGCACTCCGCTATCGGAATGATTCATTTGTCATTTGGAAGGACTTTTATCGGTGGAGGGATTTTGGTTCAAATTATGTAGCAAAATTGAATACATTTTAGAAACATACGCTAAACAACAGTGTGATGCACATAGGAACAACTGTCGCCAAAAAGATGTAGTCTCACAAATCCCATAACAAGAGTGTGACAAGAAAGAGGAATTAGACACACGAAACAACACTACACAATATTGAGTTTTCTTTCAAATAAAGAACAATTTAAAATGATAACCCCCCCCCCAAAAAAAAAAGAGCAAGAAAATGGTAAAACATTAAGAGAGCCTAACAAAAAACCTAGGCACCAACATGAGTATTAGCAAAAGAGTTCCGGTTTAGATGGCACGGCGTTGCACCTTTTTGACATCCAATCATACACAAACAGACATATTAAACCAAATTCATTGCAACAGTCCACGGCTTCACCGTAAGCGAAATAGAAGGTATTCATATTATCTTCGGCATTTCCATGATTAATATCGACTTTAATTTTTTGACAAATCTGCCCGTCTGTTGACGAAGGTCTCCTGTACCTGTGCACATCTGTTTTCGTCATACGAGTCCCACCAGTCCCATTGGAATCAATCAAAATAATAGCTCTCATATTTTGAACTTAGCTTGGATTTGGTACATCGGGAGGAGACATTGGATAACACTCCTGGGGGCAAAAACACTTTGTTTTCATCAACAACCTGAGAAAATACGAAGATACCATAAATAACGCCGTGATACCAATGGGAGCCGGTGTCCCAGGGAAATCCGTCTGCCTGAGATTATGTCCCTCACACTGGAAATAATGTGTGCCTGAAGGTGGATGTTTCAATAGAGGGCGCTATCACAGGTAGGTTGTATACAGTTTACCTTATGTCGCAGTATGGGGGGAGGCATACTCTCTATTGGGCTAGAATATCCTGCCACACTGGACAGTGGGTATGCTTCTCGATTTTGAAGTGATATTTTGATATAAATTATTTGACATTATTTGATAACTGGGGGAACAAAAACAATAAACGGTTCCATTCAGTTATTTGGAACATCTTTTGAATAGCCTCAATCCAAGTAAATTATGGTAACGACACGTGTAGTTTTAAACGTTAGTTTTGGGATGTATTGCATGAAATGTTCTCTTCATAATAATTTTGGATATCAATCAATGTGTTGTTGGGTGTGCCGTTTGAGATTGTTTTTTTTGTAAAATTTTTATGAACGTTGGGCATCTTATACTAGTGTCCATTTGCTTTTGTCCGAGCCCACATAATAGTCCTTGAGGCAGATTTTCGTTTGAGTTTTGTCTTTGACACTCTTTGTAATACTCTTTTCCGAATGCGCCTTTGTGGTGGATTTTTTTCTTCTTCTTCTTTGTTTTGTATTTTTTTCTCTGAATCCTATGTAGTCATGTTGATAATAATGATTTTTAGCTTGTGCTGGTCTTAATATTGTTCTGTGTAATTTATACTATGTAGCTAGAGCCCTCATGAGGATAAAACTTGTTAAATAAAAAGAAATTAGTGTAAATTGTTTTTTGTTTGTTCTTGTCTTGTTTGCTCTTAAATGAAATGCCTTCTAAAAAAAAGAGAGGTCGTTTACTGCGTGTACATTTCTCTTCAGATTCATTTTCGAGCAAACTATGATAAAGAGGGCGCTGTACAAATCCATAAGGTAAGGGCTAACAAACCTTTATTTAAGGTTTTAACCTCCATATTATGGAAAATTAAGTTTGGCTACAGGAAGATTATTCAAAAGAGGGCGCTATCTACACAGTTTGCCGTCTGAAGGAAAACACCGGCACGGTAAAATTAGGTAGAGATCTCAGATTTTAGCCACAGTTGTAGAAGGCATCTAAAGCAAACTGCATTGCTGCAACATTTGTATTTGCTAGACAAATCCCCCAGATATCAGAATTCCTATCCGTACTTAAACCTTCTTATGACCTGTGATTGGCAGCTATAATCAATGTTTAACACTCAGTTTTACGGAGAAAAAAAAATGCACAGTAATTGCTCACGTCCGGTGTATTATGGGAATCGCGTCCCTCCCGCTACGGCAAACGATGTACACACTCTTGTTTTTTATTAGCGCCCTCTATCACATGCACGATACAAATTTAAGGAGACGGTGGATACCTTTATGAGCTTTCCCATTTAATTGGACTCAGTGTACAATTTACACAGGTGAAACTATAAATAACAAATACATAAATAACTTATTAAATAACACGAAAAAGCGCATTATTAAACGCTTAAAAGTAGAGAGACAAAAGTGAACCGTGTCAGTCCAAACGAAACAGCAATAAAACAAGCAATGACTGAGGACTGATATAGAGTGAAACTTGAATATAGGACACTACAAAGACAAATCCGGCGTTTAAATTACAACAGTGAAATAACTAATATTCTATTTAATAAACTTACATCGTTGCCGGGAGAAACTCAGATACTACGTCCGTGCACATGGTAATATTGTTCTGCGGTATTCTGGGGCGTTCACTGGTATTCTGGTATAAACATTACATGAACCAACAGTAAATATACGGGAAACAACGGGGGGGGGGGGCATTCTGAGATATTCTGATATAAACATTACATAAACCAACAATAAATAATATACAGGAAACAACGGGGGATTTATACACTAATAAATAATTCCAAGCAAACTGAATGAAATAGCCAGAAAATGAATAAAACGATAAACTAACCCCAGAGGTTATGAGTCATAAAAGGGGGACCGAGGGAATTGGCGCAATGGTGATAAGTATAAAGAAAACAAGAAAACGACAACTCGCCGAATATACCTAAGAGGGAAACATTTACATAAGGGAAGTTTTGTCTGCGAAGGTTTAAATGAAGATATTTATACATAAGGGAAGTAAATACTAGAAATAACACAGTTGTAAACAAATCAGGTTACTCACGGATGTGGCTACGGAAAATAACATGTTTGAGTAGAACTATAAAAATAAACTCGAACACAACGGAATCAGGAACAGAAATGAGCCTAAGGTGTTCGATGCAAGAATATATTACACAGCCAACGTGCACTACTTGGTACCCGGGCATACTGGACATTCCAAAGCAATACAAAGTAAATACCAGAAAGGTAGTGATTAAAAGAAATAAAGGGGAAGGCGGGCGGAACAATACTAGAAATACCTTACGATAATACCAAGCAATTGATTGTACAATACAAAAAACACACTTAAAGACGGAGATAACACCCTCATCCAGACCATTATATTATCCATGTCAAGGGGACAGAATATCAAGGTCAGACTTCCCTAATGAAGTTTTTGTATTTTATCTAGAACTAGATACACCGCCCTCTGTCGACCATGTCGTTAAATTCCCCGTACTTTCCAAAACATGTGTGCCCTAAATTTGTTTCCGTTCTCCCTGTGTATAAAATTGGCAACTATTAATCACAGTTTTTAAATGGATTTAATAACGTGTGGATAAGAAAAACACAAAACGATGCCATTATGGAATGTTGTTTGCCGATGCAGAAATAATCATACCCTCTAAATGTTCGGGTTTGTTTTTGCCCCCCCCCCCACCCCCTCCGGATGACAGAGTGTTTGCCAGTATTTTGTGACAGCCAGGAGTGCTTTTTACCGCCATCAATGACCGGTTTTGCATTTAATGGCTGATCGTTTAAGGCATACCTGACGCTTGAGACGACATTGATGTTGTTGTTGTGGTTTACCCTTATACAGAAGAATGTAGTTTGCTCAGCAATGTTCCAAACAAACTTAAGGAAAAATTATGTTTCAAAGTTTTTTTTTTTTTTTTTTAGAATGCCTGTAACTACATAATTGCCAGCAAAAATGCTTCAAGCTACAACACTGAAGTGAAACAATTCGTTGGTTGGATACATGAGAGACTAGAGGACCTGTGGGCCCAATTTCATAGAGCTGCAGCTAAGCACAAACAAATTGGTTAGCATGAAAGTTATTCCTTTGATAAAAACAGGACTACCAACCAAATCTCCATTTGTTGCATTTTGCTTGTGAGTGGTATTCAGCTGTTGTTTGCTTATCCTGAAAATCACGTGGAAGTTTGGTTGGAAATCCTGTTTTTATCAATGAAGAAATAAAAACATCGGTATAATAATATCGAGGTCTTATAATAGCGCACGTTTTTACCAAACAAGGTACCCAAGGCGCTAAGTATATACAAACTTACATAAACATAGGTTATTGCAGCGATGAATTCTGAGACCCAATTATGTAGCACCTTATAAGGTGCTACGACACATACAGCAGCCAAAGCCATGAGCACCGGGGTGAATCCCTTCTCTTTTCGATAAGTGCACTGGGTTCTTTTACATTCGTTACACAACATACGGGACCAATGGATTTACGTCCCATCCAAAGGAATGGTTAAGCTTGCTTTAGGAAACAAGTGTCACGACTTGGGATTCGAACCCACACTCTGCTGATCAGAAAAACCGGAGTTTTAACTCTGTGCTCTTAACCGCTGGGCCACGACACTTTATGCTAAGCAAACTCGTGTGCTTAGCAGCTCTATAGCCCTGGTTCAGTCCTCCAGCTTGCCGTTGGAGGAATCCTGGTACAGTGGAAATACGCCGGCATATTTATATAACTTAACCCCCTAAAGATCAAAGACTCGAAGCTAATCCCAGCTTATTTTCAAGGTAAATAGGTTTACCGACAACTTCATTTTGTGCATACACTGCAGTTTCATTGTAACTTTTATAAACGGTATACCAAGTAATAGTACGCATGATTCCATGTTTATAAAATTATGCCACGTAGATAATGGATTTTATATAAGATATTTATTATTTGCATAATTTAAAAAACAAAAAGCTTCACAATTTATTGTTTACATCCTTAGAGAAAAGTAAGTGACATGGAAAGTAATGTTTACGCCTGCATGCTCTTCGTAAAACATTCATCTGTCATTACTTCATCATGATTCGTGCAACTTTAAACTTTAGATCATCGGGCCTTTGGATCTTAAGCCTTGCTCTGACGTAGATTGAGACAACGTGAAGTCCATGCTTTGCACTTTTGGGAGTCAAATCACACACTGCACAGTGGCAATTGCGTACGATGTTCTACGTTTAAAATAACACCCCGTACAATAGACCCGTTCTTGTGATTGGTTAAGAGCATGTGATGTGAAATATTTCATGTTCTTTAGAAAGCATGCGATCGCGAAAATTCACATAAATAGCAACCAATGTACTTTACAATTCTCTTGATGCCAATAAACCATACACAATGTGTAGTGTAATGAATTACTTTTTAACACGTGCACAGTAAATTACTTCTAGGAATTTGTACACAAGCAGCTTTTGGATTGTCCTTTTATTCAGTAATCTGTGTATCACATGAGATGTGATGATTGTTTAACTCGTGCTATGTAATAAACTAAAGGGACAGGGCAAACAATTACCGTAAAGATTAAACATAATGTTGAAATTAATTCGTTCCCTCGAAATAATGTTTTTACCGCGAAATACAAATTCAATCCCTCAAAATACTATTACGTCTTCTTTGCTCGGTAAGATTTCAAGATTCGGTTTGGGCTGCATGAAACTACGACTGCCCCCAGTGATCAACATAATGTACGTACTATTATCACCCGGCCTTGACTCGGGGAAAGACTGCTCTCCGTCAGTCACCCTAAAAGCCGTAAGTTCTAACCACAGCACTCGAAGCAACCAGGCAAGAAGTCATCGGCACATTTCAAGATCCAACGACAACCTTGACCATACCCCCCCCACATTTCAAGATCCAACGACAACCTTAGTCATAACCCCCTCCCCCCACCCCGACTCTATAGTATTAAATGTTTATTGGTATTACTGTGATTGGAAGGTTTCCGAGCATGCCAGTGGAATACAATTATTGTATTTGTCATGCAGAAATATAAATGTATGATTTCACAATCTTACTATAATAAACAAGAATGGGTGGGGCGGGGCAAGGAGGAGGTTATGGGGGAAGCATCTTTTTGGCTAGGATGATAAGAATGATGACCGGATGAAAGAGGGGTCTCTAGCCCCTATCGTCAATCATTCAAGTCCAAGGTTGTTCCGGTCATAGAGCAAGAGCCCCTACTGGCGTTGCGGTCATCTGTTCCTGACCATCCAGCTTTAGTTAATTCATAAAAGAGATATCCTCGTGGTGATGTGTTCGGATTAGCAGACTCACGGACTAATCAACCAGGACGAATCGTGATGTTCCACCGTGGATGAATGACGGGTCGGGGCCTCGCTTAGCCCCCCGTTCCTTAACCCACCGCCACCCATATCCAGGGTACACGCTCGAGTAGGCTATTAGTATGAGCCATGGCAGATTCCAATGGGAAGTTCCCATATTATTAACTTTGTATGAGTTTACAGCAGTTAGAAAACACAAACATTGTCCTTGGGGTTACCGTAGCGAGAGGACTGACAGATCATGTCTGAGGAGAGTAAAGAAGGCCGGCGCCTTGTTGTAATTCGAAAGTCAAATTCAGATCTTTTCATTGAGTGTCATATGACATAAATAAAAAAAAAAAAAAAAAAACACCGTAATACATTATTTAGGACTCGAATGATGGCAACCCTGCACATTTATCTCGCCAGACTGTATTCCATATTCGTTTCTTTTTATAAGATAAGTTTATATTACCACATGACTGCTCAGTGCCCTAAATTTGATGACGCCAAAGTATCGGCTATTTTGCCCAACCGATTTCAACACACGACCGCTCCTTCCGTTAAGTAGTAGACTATGATCACGCGTTTGACTTATGTTGTACGTCTTCATCTCCGAAGAGCAGATTAGAGTACATATACATCAATTATAGACGCGAAGCATTGGACTTGATTAGGAGTCTAACTTGGGAGTGAAGTGCGACCAAGTGCAAAGCAATAAAACAGACAATAACAGTTGGTGTGGCATTATATTGACTGCAAGCGAACCCGGTAACAACACATTATCTTAGCATGCAGATATTACAACAAACAAGATTTATATAGCACATTTCCAAAATAGACCAATGCGCTTTACGATAAAAAAAATTAAATCAACACAATTGATTCACCAATTGTTATGAGAACGTGGTTTTAAAATTAATTTCTCAAAAATTATTAACATAAAACCTTGCTTGATAACGAGTAGTGGAGAGCTGTTGATAGAATAATACGTTATGAGAAACGGCTCCCTCTGAAGTAACGTTACGGTGTTTTCGGGAAAGAAGTCATTTTCCACGAATTTGATTTCGAGATCTGAGAATTAGAATTTTAGGTCTCGAAATCAAACATCTAAAAACACACAACTTCGTATGGCGATGGTGTTTTGTCTTCATTACTAATCTATCTCGCAAGTTTGACGACCAATTGAGCTCAAATTTTAACAGGTGTGTTATATTTTATGCATAGTTGAGATACACCAAGTGAGAAGACTGGTCTTTGACAATTACCAAATGTGTCCGGTGTCTTTAATCCTCAAACCGATTGTTGCCAACACTGTTGATCCTATTTGATCTGTTTGGTTAAATGAACCACTTCAATTCTTTGAACAGACACTTCCCTCGGGTGCAATTTGATTTATTCCCCACCGTACTCATTAGTTTTATATAATTCCAAGGATAAGCCTTGACGTCATCTCTGACGTTAATGTTTGATTACAAAACTCCACTCACATCCCAACTTAATCCAAACGAAAATTGAGTTTTGTCCGACCTCAAGAGGCGGTACCTTTCAAGACCTCTCAGTCGCATTAGATCAAACGGGTACAATTTATTCACAAAATGAAGCTACCACCAAAAGAAAACCGAATAATAAATAAATAAATAAACAAACAAAAGTACAAACTGTTACCAGCATCGCGCTGGCAGCAACTCGCGAGGGCTGATTACGACCACGGATTCCTCTGTAGCTAAGGGGTTCTTGTTATTTTTGCAAAACAAATTAACTCGGCTTCTGTTTCATTTCATCGGGTGATCTCTTGATGAGTTTTGTTCACCTAGGAAATCGTTCAGGATTTGCTAGACAACTGAAAAGCTACCCTTAAAGGATATAACAAACCTTTTGATTGTTGGAACCGTTAGATTTTAAAACTGACATGGACGTGTTTTATTTTAAAATATTGTGTTAAGTGTTTGAGAAAACGCCAACAACATGGAGCGGTTGTACACACAGAATTAATGATCCTCACGAGGAAAAAAACACAATCGGAGAAACATTTCAACAAAATCATTTCCTAAATTCAAATTTTTGGGGATACAAATTTATATATATATTTTTTTTATTAACTTATTCTCAAAATTCGTCCGCGATATCAAAAGCTGAGTGCATAATACTTGCAGGCAACTGAAGTTGTAATGTCATTCATTTCATGACCAAACGTAGACCATTTTTTTATTTTTTTTATTTTATTTATTTTTTGGGGGCATATCTGTTTATAACCCTCCTTTTTGTATGCACGTGTCAGGCATGAATCGTGCTTAGACTCGCTTGTGTACTGATCAAGGTGCTAGCCGATAGTATCGGTAATCAAATTACTTGCATTTTCTCTGGAACCTTTCTAGTTTTGTTCCGTGTATGTATAGTAGTACTTTGCTTTGTACATCTACACTCAGTCTTTGTTTGTTGTTTTGGTATATTTATTTAAATCCAACAAGTTACATGGAGTCTTCACATTATAAATGAACTTCGAACACCTGGAATGTTATTTATCCGAGATTTGCAATGTCCAAAGATTTACATTAAAGGTAGTGGACACTAGTGGTAATTGTCAAAGACTAGCCTTCACAGTTGGTGTATCACAACATATGCATAAAATAACTAACCTGTGAAAATTTGAGCTCAATCGGTCATCAAAGTTGCGAGATAATAATAAAAGAAGAAAACATTCTTGTCACACGAAGTTGTGTGCGTTAAAATGATTGATTTCGAGACCTCAAGTTCTAAATCTGAGGTCTCGAAATCAAATTCGTGGAAAATTATTTTTTTCTCAAAAACTATGGCACTTCAGAGGGAGCCGTTTCTCACAATGTTTTATACCATCAACCTCTCCCCATTACTAGTCACCAAAAAAGGTTTTATGCTTATAATTATTTTGAGTAATTACCAATAGTGTCCACTGCCTTTAAACTCACACCGAGTGAGGATAATGATAGTAGAAAGCGTACTAGCTGAATTGCTACAGTTTTGGAAAAAAATAGTAAATCAATGTCACGGAAATACCTTTTACGTGCTAAAATAATATTCGTCTCATGATCACTAAGACGACATTAATGTAATGACATTGTTTTACTCACCTCTTAAAAACTGCAGTGCCTCAGCAAGTTATATTTTCAGGGAAACGTTCTATCATCATTATATTTCAACCGTGTAAGTTTAGTGTGTTGACATTGTCCATCAAAAAGTACCAAGTCCATTTAGTTTGCAAATGTTTGAGGCGTCAGTTTCAGTAAGAGTGTTCCCATTCCCCACTATTCGTAGTTTTGTACAAGCTCACCTCAATAATAAGTATTGGATAAACAAATTGCGATGCTCAATTTATAACAAACTGGTATTATACACAAAGTAAATAAAAATACAAACTGTTTTATTGACGTTGAGACATTCCTGTTTATAATCTCCCTCTTATCATGGCCATGACTTAAAACAAACACCTGTGCCAATCATGGGAGTACTAATACGCCACTAAGAGAGAAGGCACATACTTATTTCTTGGAAATTAATGCTCACACTTGCAAACCTATAAGCCTCCAGCATGCAACGACACTCCCAAAAGGAGACGTCCATAACAGACTAAGACGCTGCGAGGGTTGGACTCTGTTGATGTACCGTCATTTTATAGTTCAAAGTCAACATTATCTTTAAGGACACTAATTTGCTTGGAGACTCTTCGTATCATCGTAGTTGGTGAGAGTTAATGTGGCGTGTTACCGTGATTTAATTGGATTCGTGTGGTTGACCTTGCACGAACAAAAAATGGTAATATTAAAGGGTTTGGGCACTTTGTGTACGACGATTAAACACGATAACACAGATTTACATTAATCTTAGACAGTTTGAAGATAATGATAGCAGAAAGTTTTTCTTAAGACATTACTTGCTGAGATGCTGCAGGGTTTTGTTTAGATATGAGTAAAACAATGTCACGTAAATAACTTTCGTCTTAGGAGACGATCATTATATAAGCATGTACAGGGTATTTTATAAGCGACTCTCCTGAACATAAATTCTTCGTGATGTTCACTTGTTTCCCCTCAAAAACTTGACGACTTATGAAGCTGAAACTTTAACGGGTAAATTTGGTTACAGACATCTTTATTTAGAGTGAGTAGGGATTCATGGCATGGCCAAAAAACGTGTTAAACAAAAAAGGTACCAAAACCCTTTAAGGCAAAGTTGTGAAGCCATGACCGTGTTTATGGTGCGCAAGCAAATTGTATTGATTTTATAAAAGGTGATAGCCGTTTATTTATTTATTTATTCATGATTACATGGTACAGACGAAGTAAACACCCATGGTCTGGGGAATTTATTGTGTTTTTCACGCGAAACAAAGTCATCCTTGCGAAAGTTAGGCTTACAATATGACATGTTAGACCTATGAAATATGGCGATTAAAGATAAACAAGAACGTTATGTTTTTTTCTCAAAGTCATTTTCAAAAAGTCAATGTCCAACTTCAGCGAAATCTAGTCGGTTCTAGTTTCAGAATCTCGCTTATTATTTTGAGACTATTGCCGTTCCCGTTGCCGATGCCGATGCCGTTGCCGTTGCCGTTGCCGTTGCCGTCGCCGATGCCGATTCCGTCGCCGTCGCCGTCCCCGTCGTTGTGTTCAACACAAAACGCCATTTTTGTTGTTACCAAAACACAGATGTGTAATAGTTAGCACTTTATACTCAGTACTTTCCCGAGTCCTTTGAAACAAAATTCATAGGCATATTGCTCGAATGGGATTCGAACCCACGACCCTTGCAATGCTAGAGTATGCCAATTGCCCGGTAGCTAGATGCATTTCGGCTCTTATAGCACGCTGATCCATGTCTGACTTGCTAATTTGTTCGTTCAACAAACATTGCTGCCCTGCTCGAAGACAACTGCCATAGGTTGTTAATATTGTTTGTCTGTTTTGTTTACCTTATGTTATGTGTATTGTCTTACAGTTGCTTGATGCCTGGTGCATTTACGGCCACATGGGATGGCTGATGTTTCAGAGTGACGAGCCGGAACATCAACTTAAACACTGTGCAGCAAACTGCACATGGCTGCAGCCGATACCTATTACAGCGACAGTAATCAGCCCAGACTTGCAGCTAATTATTTACACGGGTCGTGATATCTATCCGGGGGTTATTTACACTTGTGCTTTGAATACAAGCTCGGCTAAATTGCCTAAATTTAATTAGGGTCTGGTAATTTAGCATAATCAATGAAATGTAAGGGGCACGTCGCAACTGCTGCAACGCGATGCTTATTTTTTGAGATGGGGACGGCGTTGCAATAATATGTTAGTGAGATTTGATTTATATATTATTTCCGTTTTAATGGTAGGTTGTTGATTTTGGTGATACAATTATATAAACCTGATACTTTAGTGATGTCATAACCAATTTAACCTAAACGAATAGTTATACATTAACGTCCACCCCCACCCCGTACACTGAATCATGTAAAAGCAAACAAACAGAAATACATAAAGCTTCCAGTTTTTCGCCTCTGGGCCTAAGCTTTTTAGAACATTGGGAACATGCTAGTAACCACAGGAAATTTGAAACCAGACTGAATGTTTAAGACACTCGTTTCCAGTTAGGCGACCTGTCTGAATGTTCCAGCAAAACGTCCAGACAGCCAAGAATGGCAAACCCATAACGTGGCCATAAGTAACTGAATTTATACGAATACTTTCTACTTTCCACCAGAAGTGAGATGTTTGGAGTGCCAAGTCAAGTTCGAACTCTGTTTTAATAAACGCAGGTATTATTATTTTATTTTTTTAAAGGCACTTGACACCACTGTTTACTGTAAATACATGTATCCTCACCTTGCGTATCTAAAATAGTGCATAAAATAACAAACATTTTGACATTCAAATATTTTTACTGTATAGGTCGTCGATGTTGCAAGAGAATGACAACAGAAAAAACACTCTTGTTGCACAATATTGTGTCTAAAACAAATATACGTCACTTCAGAGGGAGATGCTTCTCATAATGTTATTATACTATCAAAAGCTCTCCTGTTTCTACCAAGTAAGTGTCTATGCCAACAATCATTTTGAGTAATAACCAATAGTGCCGTGTGCCTTTAACTAACAGAGCTCCCCAAAATTCAATTCACATACTGACCTGTTCTTGGAAGAGTTTGCATGAATGAACATCAGGTGCTAGCATTCAGCCATATGCGTTTAATTATTGAAATAATCCGCAAAAATTATGTATACGTTATCTCAAATCAACACTTTACACATCTTTGAAAACGGTTGACCCACAAACCAGCTGATGCCTTCTACCTTCTGATCACCATTTCAACGCTTATCTTTATGGATTTGGATTATCCCGAATCAAATAGGGCTTCCATTGTACCGCGGAATCACTTGACAAGCCAACTTATCTATAGACGATTCAAGGACCTTGTTGTTTTATGACTTTACTGCCTTCTACCCGTAGTCGATTTATTTTTTCAACATGTACTTGCGGGCATGCATCTGGCTGTTTCCACCTCTTTATCCCAAGTCGTAGACCTGTGGGCATTATGCATTTAGACTATGCCCCGAATTCGAGCGAGCTTACACACAATGGTAACAAATGAATTGTTACAAAATAATGTGTAAAATTGTACACGATTTATGTAAGAATTAAATAAAAAAAATAAAAAAAAACTCATCTACATGGTGAACTTTTCATGCAGATAAATAGTATGTCATGTTATACTTTACAACTTGTTTCATGTTTCAAACTGATCATGAAAGTTTTACAAGAAAATCGGGTAAGGAGTAAAGACTCCCTATTATTGAAGAGTGAAGACGCCATAATCATGTGCTGTCAAGACATATCCAGCACATTGTACTCAGAACTTGACTTAACTCAATGGAACAAGTTTAGAGCTGACATTTTGCTCTCTTATTAAATTTCCTATCTGACCGAAGTCGGAATGAGACTAACAAATTGGTATTAGTTTTTGCCAGATGACAAGATTTGTCAAAGATGTCCGCATGCATGCAGCTTGATTTAATTGATTTATTGTCCAGCTAATCGTCCATAATTTATATTCCGTGTTTTAGCAATTGCTCAAACAGTTCAAATTAGTGCGATGCTTGCATTTGCACATGTTTGTATTTTAGTCAGGTTGCAATTTAATATGTTTTAAGCATTAAAAGAAATATATGTAATTATATCCACGGCCCTCAAGCCATTTTTAATAATGTATTTTTATACATGTCACTTATAAGTGACAGGTATAAAAACGTGCCCCGCTCCCCCTTTTTTTGTTATCATTGTAATTACGTGTAGTCCTGTCTTCTGTTTTGTATCAATGATCCGTCTTTATTATATCTTGTGATATTTTGTTTTCTTTTAAACGATGCCCTCAAATGATAAGGCGAGCTATACATTTCTTGTCACATCTTGTTGGTGTTGTGAAGTTACTTTGTGAACTTTTACCACGTTTTATCAGCCCAGTTTCAAATGTCAAAAATCAAATATCAGTTTGGCTTTTCACACTGTGTTTGATTGGAAACAAAAGTGCGTGTTTGGTAGCTGATGGTGCGCAAGTGCGGACTGGTCAGCTTTCAATTAGGGGCGTGTCGTCTGAACCCACTACTGCTTCTCCGTAATGCAAACTCAAAGAGAACTGCGCGGTTTGATTTTTACTCCCAGCAGAACTGGTGAAATTGTTATGACAAATCACTCGAGATCCCGCGAGAGTACAGTCAAAACATAATGCCAGACGTGATATGAAATCGCCGGGGCTTCCGTGGTGTGTTTATTTGAAGGCCAGCGAGTGAGCAGTACGGATGCTTAGTGGAGGCTGGGTAGGGTTCAACCATCACATCAGCTTTTGAGAACTTTGAGTATGGTGTTGTGAGAGAAGGGTAAGTAAAGTTTGCATATCTACTAAATAAACACAATATTGACGATGAATAACATCATTGCACACGTTTGCCTGTACCTGCTTCAACAGTGTTCGCAAGTGATGAGACTTTGGTAAGTAGCCATGGCCCAATTTCATGGTTCTGTTTACCGTAAGCAATGAATCAGCAAGCACAAAATGTGGCGCTTACGTCAAGCGTATTTCACGGGTTTACGGGGAATTGTACGCGTGCGTACTTGGCCCAATTTCATGGCTCTGCTTACCGTAAGCACAGAATCGGCGCTTACTGAAGCAGGGAAGTATGTGCTTACGGCCAGCGTATTTCAAGGTTTAGGGGCGAATTTTGGCGTGTGCGCGTGCGTACTCCACGTTACTAGGCATTCTACGCTTATAAGGCTAGCACACAACTTCGGCGCTAGCATGTCAAGCGGGAAATTGTGATCGTAAGCGCTGAATTCGGCGGTAAGCAGAGCCTAGAAATTGGACCCTATATATGTCGCTCGTAAGAATGTCAAACAACGTTCAATGTACTGGTTTAAGGTTGTTGAACTGCAGAACGTCCAATCACGTGGTTGCAGTTTTACACTTTAGAGCCATTATACACTTTCGGAACAGAAAAAAAAAACAAGTTCACAGATTTACAAATAACTTACAGGTTTTACAGAAGGTAATGGTGAAAGACTTCTCTTGAAATATTATTCCATAAAATGCTTTACTTTTATAGAAAACATTAAAACAATTATCAATTCTCGTTATCGAGAATTACGGATTTATTTAAAACACATGTCATGACACGGCGAAACGTGCGGAAACAAGGGTTGGCTTTCCCGTTATTTTCTCCTGACTCCGATGACCAATTGAGCCTAAATTTTCACAGGTTTGTTATTTGACATGTAAGTTGTGATACACGAAGTGTGGGCCTTTGGACAGTACTGTTAACCGAAAGTGTCAGATGGCTTTAAGATGTTTTGTTTTTATTGGAAATATTAGGGATTTAGAAAAAAAAAGGCATTAATTTGTTGGCAACTTCAAAAACGTGGCGAGCACCAATAATACAAGGAAGTAGTAAAACTAAGGTGTCCCCCTCTTATAGGTAGGGCCGCACGTCACTAACCGATACAATGTATTTAAGTTTGTGGACGAATGTTTTTGATTTCCTAGATCCTCTGGGGAAAAGGTGTTTTATCCAAACAAGAAAGCTGTCTTGAAAACAAAACATGATCTAGCAGAGATATTTGTGTTATCAGTTGAATGACCGGCAAGTCAGGTAGCAGAACCGTTTCAAAGCTATACCGCACAATCCCAAAAGTATTACGTTAACGTCAAGGGAAACAAAATAATAAAGTGTTGGGGGCTATTCGCCGGACTTGTACACAACCCGGCAAATTACTTAACTTAACGGCTAGACCCGGTGGCCAATGCCGCTGTCGGGCTCTCAAAGTTGACAAGGCAGTGATAGTGTGATTACACGTGGATAGTTGATTGGTTTCTACACATCTTGGGTCGAGGATTTACCGTGTAATTATGTCTGAGTGGATATGTATGAAGGTAAAAAAGAAAAGTGTGATTTTGCGGTTTATCGGGGAGAGGCTGAAAGGTTGGTTCTGTGTGTTGTACCAATCAATTCCACATCACTGGACTCTGATTGGGTGGATCATGTTTTGTAAAAGAACTTTGGCGGTCGCTGTCGTGTGGTAGAAACTTAAGTTTGTGGTGATCCTCTGTGACCAATCACGTCTGTTTGAGACGAAGTTGTGTTTGGGTACAAAAAGAACAACGAAACCACAGCACAACAAACAACCGTAACACACAGCAACAGTGGATAGATCATGTTTTCTAAAAAGAACATTGACGGTCGCTATCATGTGGTAAAATCTAAACTTTGCGGTGATTCGTTTGTGACAAATCACGTCCATTTGAGATGTATGTATTAAAAGTAAAACAAAAAACATTTCCAAGAAGAAGAAAAGGATGAAAAGGTTGAAGAAAATGAACACGAACAACAACTAACAACAATTCCATAACGACATCGACAACAACATTACAAAAACAAAACAAAAATTTATTTGGCTTATATTTATTCCAGGTTTGATCGAGAATGAGAACACAAGTTTAAAGAAACAACTGGGGAAACAAACGAACCAGATGCAACTTTGTATCAGGGATACCAAACACTGTTGTCGTGTTAAAAAAAAAAACATTCACCATAGTGCTCCCCCTTGTGTGACCGATAAATATCATTGGTTATGTTTACATATCTGATACATTAGGTAAATGCAAGTGCATGGCCCTAGATCTTGAATACATGAATGTTCCGAAGGGCCATTTGTCACTTCGACGTTGTTTGTTTTAAAGGCAGTGGACACTATTGGTAATTGTCAAAGACTAGCCTTCACAGTTGGTGTATCTCAACATATGCATAAAATAACAAAGCTGTGAAAATTTGAGCTCAATCGGTCTTTGAAGTTGGGAGATAATAATGAAAGAAAAAACACCCTTGTCACACGAAGTTGTGTGCGTTTACATGGTTGATTTCGAGACCTCAAGTTCTAAATCTGAGGTCTCGAAATCAAATTCGTGGAAAATTACTTCTTTCTCGAAAACTGTGGCACTTCAGAGGGAGCCGTTTCTCACAATGTTTTATACCATCAACCTCTCCCCATTACTCGTAATCAAGTAAGGTTTTATGATGATAATTATTTTGAGTAATTACCAATAGTGTCCACTGCCTTAAGAGTACACAATCTTGTTCCCTTTTCTATCATTGGTGCCCCTTGTTGGGAGCGGCAGACATGCAGACTTGGATTGGAAAAAAAGAGAGTAAAAGTATCCCCTACAGCTGGTAACAACGCGCGCGAAAATGCCACATTGCTTGGTTCGTCACGACCAATCAATGTAAAGGAAACGAGCACTGACATAACATTTATACTCCTCCTGTTACAAGGGGAACTAATTGTGGCGCCAAATTTGTACAGCGGGACATATTCGTGACGTGCTGCTTGCACCTTTCCAGGTGGTTGCTAAGGGCTAACGTGTGCGTGTTTTTGCAAAGAAATAATCAATCTTAATATGAAATGCGAAAGGGGATGAGAGTCACGTTGCATGTCTTGGGGTACTGTGGTATCTTAGATATGTCTACATCATTTTGTTTTTGTATAACATGAAGTTTGCAGATTTTGTCGTATCAGTCATTAACAAATACCCGGAAAGTTTTGTTGAAATCATCTTTAAAATACAATGCAACTCATCTTGGGAAGCCAACTAGTAAGAGGTTACAACTTCAAGTTGCCAACATTAACGATATGCTTTAGTTTGAATAAATATATGCCATGCCCCCCCCCCCCCGACAGCCATTACTTTAAAAACAGCGTGCCATGGCGATCATGAGCTATACTATAGGGGCATGCATTTTAACTATTGACTGTGTGTATTGGCTTTCGTACTTGTATGCTTAATATTGACGTGATGTCGCCACTTATAACATTAAGAACCCCGTCACAGTATCCGATTGTATATTCATCATGGATTATTTGTTGGTTAATCGAAGTTCGTCATTTACATATTCATGTTATAACCGTTTTCACGAAACAAGAATGGATCAACTAACTTAACGCAGGGTGGGGGGACCATCAAAGTGTCAATAAAACTTAGTAGCAGCACCAGGCGAAATAGAGTACAAAATCGGTTGGGCAAGTAACACTCAAATCGTAACACAACGCCATAAACGACGGAGGCCCTCTTCTCGGGTTCCAATTCTATGTCAAGTTGTATATACCTGGCCCATAGCAATCACTTTAAGTGATAAGCGGCTTGCCATAGATTCTGATCGATCGGTCGGTATAAACAAGACCCGGGGTTCTCGTGTGCCATTAGGATGAAATAAAATTGTTTCAGAACTGACCTGCATTCTTGAACTAGGTTATGTATATACTGGGTTCTTAGTTGAGCGCTGCATCACTCCAACCCCTATAGATAAGGACGTAGCCAAGTGTTCACTATTTTGTTTTCCAACAGGTAAGTTTTAGTTAAAGACACTGGACACTATTGGTAAATGTCAAAGACCAGTCTTCTCACTTGTTTTATCTCAACAATATGCATAAAATAACAAACCTGTGAAAATTTGAGCTCAATTGATCATCAAATTGCGAGCGATAATAATGAAAGAAAAAACAACCTTGTCACACAAAGTTGTGTGCTTTCAGATGCAAGTTGATTTCGAGACCTCATCTTATTCTGAGGTCGCGAAATCAAATTCGTGGAAATTACTTCTTTCTCGAAAACTACGTTACTTCAGAGGGAGTCGTTTCGCACAATGTTTTATACTGTCAACCTCTCCCCATTACTCGTTACCAAGTAAGGTTTTATGCTAATAATTATTTTGAGTAATTACCAATAGTGTCCACTGCCTTTAAGATTGAATATGACACTTCATAGGGAGCCGTTTCGCACAATGTTTTATACTGTCAACCTCTCCCCATTACTCGTTACCAAGTAAGGTTTTATGCTAATAATTATTTTGAGTAATTACCAATAGTGTCCACTGCCTTTAAGAAACACTGTTGCGTAGCACCTAGATTGACATGTTTATACTGCGGTCATATAAAGACGAATATATACAAAGTAAGGACAATCAAAACAGCCTCCGAATAATCCTGGATTTGTAAAACATTTGTACCATTTGTAAAAAACAAAAAACAAAAACAAAAATCATCGCAAAGGCCCCCTTCTCGTTTATGACTCGTTTATGCAACCATTTTTTTTAGGCAAGGCTAACGTATCGTTTAGTTAAGGATGAGGGTTCCTATCACCACCAATTCATTACCAACTAGGGCTACGTATTAGACAGGCAAGAGTTTTCCTACCGGGTCGTCTGTGCCCCAATTTCATTGAGCTGCGTTTAAGCTAAACAAAAATTGTTAAATTTGTTTATCAGAAATGAGCAGGACACCAGTGACAAATTGTACATTTGACATGCTAGTTTTTGGCTGATAACCTTTATCTGGTTTAAGTTAGCATAGTTGTGTCGTGTTGGGCTTTGGTTGTGCTAAACATGTATTGGAGAGCTGTAGAAAGTAAAACACACTGTGGGAAACGGCTCCCGGGCCCTGATGTTTTACAATATGCTGCACTAATGCAATGAGAATTGTGTCCAGCTTTAGAAGGAGTGGTTGTCAATACAAAATTAAGTCCACAGAACTGAAAGTCCTAGGCTAATGGAACTTACTTTATTGTTGTGTGATGGGGGTACCAAATGCATGCATAGTGCAGCAAAGATAAGCCTGTAACACAAAACTGCCTATCCCCACACTGTCCCTGGGCTAGGCCTCAATAAGAAAGTAGAGATACTGCCCACTCCAAACTCTCAAAACCTTTACATCGAGATCACATTTATTATTTACGATCACGCTTTCGCATCAAGGGTCCCGTTATTAAATGGAATATTAAAAATTAAATAGATATGGACACGGCCCATTACGAGTAGCCTTAGTGGCATGGACATCTAGTTTTTATCTAACTCGTGTCACCTCCCATGGCTGACTATTCAGTTAAGCGGGAGCATGGCGAGAATAGTGTGAGGAGGGTTAGACGATTGCAGAACAAAACAAACAACGGCAACCGTGAACAATGTCTAGAGGACTGGTTTGCGATTGGGATGTATCTTATTAAACGAAGTATTGATGATCAATAGGTTGGCTGGAGCTCCTTTCTGAAATTCCTAGAAGAACAGACTGTTTACTGGTGGATAGTTTTGAAGTATAGATTTGCGAACTCTACTCAAAGGCACTGTACACTATTGGTAATAACTTCGTTACGAGCAATGGAGAGCTGTTCTAAGAAGCCATGTTAAGAAACGGCTTCCTCTAAAGAAGCGTATATATTTTTAGAAAGAGGTAATTTCTGACTCAAATAATAAAATTAAAATACTTCAAGCTGCAGCCTTTTATTATAATACACAAAGTAATGCAACAATGGTGTTTTTCCTTTCATTGTTATTTCGCAACTTCGTCGACCAAAAGAGCTCAAATTGTGTTATTGTATATGCATATGTTGAGATACACTAAGTGAGAATACTGGTCTCTGGCAATTACCAATAGTGTCCAGTGTTTTTAAAGGATGGATTCGTGTCCACAATGTCTTCAAATTTCCCATCATATTTTATAGTCAGTCCAGATCCTATATCAATAGCCATAATAAGCCATGCTAGTCTATACATATTTTTTATCACAGCAACCCAGTCTGTTTGTTGTTATGTTTTCTCATCGCCTGTTTATCTCGTCTCCTTGTTTGTAGTTTGTGACAGCCTCATACTCCATGTTATTGTTAAAATAGAACAGCTCCACGTGTGCTCATCTATGCATTATTTTCTAAATATCTTCAGAAGAGTAGGCTAGTATGAAATGAAAAATTAGTTGAACTGTCACTGTCTTTTTTTTCTTTTTGTTCTTTGTAAATAAGTAAAGTGGTTCACAGCTAAGATAAATTGCGGTAGCACCATGTGAACATTTATAATGGGCAGTGTTTAAAATATATCTCAAAATAGTAAGCCTATCGAGCATTTTAATCTATAGCATTGTCGGTAATGTGTTTCAAGTGTCAATATATCACAGATGTGCAAATTTACACTCGCTCAACTGACTCCCGTGATAACCAATGCGAGACTTTAAATTCAAAAAAAGTGCAAGTAGGTTGTGAATGTGTGTTTACGTTGGCAAGTCTAGCTAATGTCAGTCTGATATCGAGAGGAAAGAAAGTACAAGGGAAAGCCATATGTCACCCTGATTAGTACAGCAAATCAGCTTTGGAGTCGGAGCAGTGTTTTTCTAACCGTTTGTTCTTTTACTTGTTTGTATAATGTTCTCTTGTTTTTTGTCTATGGACAATCCAATCATACAGACTAATTTAGTGCAAATGTTATCGTTCATTCCAGCGTGTTATATGGATGCATTTATTGATAGACTCCTAAAACGATATGGCGTGAATCGAAGGAGGGAGATATTAATCCCCCCCCCTCCCCATCCGTAATATGTTATTGTGACACGTACGCATCCTAATAATAGCGATCATTAACGACACGCGGGCACTATTGTGTTCTTCTTTAAAGACACTGGACACTATTGGTAATTGTCAAAGACCAGTCTCCTCACGTGGTGTAGCTCAACATATGCATAAAATAACAAACCTGTGAAAATTTGGTTGTGTGCTTTCAGATATTTGAAATCGAGACCGTCTCAAATTCAATGCAAGTGTTAGTTTAAATGGTGAGAAATTACTTCTTTTTAAAAAACTACGTTACTTCAGAGGGAGCCGTTTATCACAATGTTTTATATTTTCAACAGCTCTCGACCGCTCGTTACCAAGTAAGTTATTATGCTAACAATTATTTTGAGTAATATTACCAAAAGTATCAAGTGCCTTTAAAATAACAGTTACTTTTACAATATGACGACATTGTAACTGTCTACTATTGGGTGTACGAGACGTACCGATAAGGTCAGGTGACGTGTTAGATACATTCTAATTAGCAACAGCAACTGTGCCCTTAAAGGCAGTGGACACTATTGGTAATTGTCAAAGAATAGCCTTCACAGTTGGTGTATCTCAACATATACATGAAATAACAAACCTGTGAAAATTTGAGCTCAATTGATCATCGAAGTTGCGAGATAATGAAAGAAAAATAACCCTTGTCACACGAAGTTGTGTGCGTTTAGATGGTCGATTTCGAGACCTCAAGCTCTAAATCTGAGGTCTCGAAATCAAATTCGTGGAAAATTACTTCTTTCTGGAAAACTATGGCACTTCAGGGGGAGCCGTTTCTCATAATGTTTTATATCATCAACCTTTCGCCATTACTCATTACCAAGAAAGGTTTTATGCCAATAATTATTTTGAGTAATTACCAATAGTGTCAACTGCCTTTAATAGCGCCGCAGGTCCAGTTTGAAATGACACAGTACATGCAACGTGACCAAACCACGAAGGAGTAGCTTATACTGGGCGCTATTTGGGCTATAGAAAACGCCGCCTCAGGCATTGGCCTTGACGGTAATTGCATTACGGCATAGGATAGCAAGCTGGAATAGTTAACTGTAGACATGTACCATAAGAGAATGTTTTTGTTTTGTATTTTACCATAGAAATAATTAATGACATTCGCCCGATTTCCTCCATAAAAGGTTCTAATTTCTATAGAAGCTCTCTGCTCCGACCCATGGAAACGAAACTTGGTTTCTACAAAGGTCGGTAAATAAAATGTTGGCTGTCAAATTTAAAGTAACTTCATTAACTCGACGAAGTGCACTGAGTCAGATGAATATAATTACTCCAATCTCTGTTCCTACCCGTGGCAACGAAACTTTGTTTCTCAAAGGTTCTGTTAATACAAATGGCAGCTCTTAAATTAACGTAACTTCATTAACTCGACGAAGTGCAGAGTCAAGATGAATAGAATAAACTCATGGTTGAACTACAAGAACACCTTTCCAATTCAATTCAATTATACACACCTAAATATTGCTATGATTTCATCACAGCTTACGGCTTTAAATTTAAATCAGTTGTCCCAATATTATACGCTTAGTATTTAAATTAAATTAAATGACACACTAAAAAGGGGGAATATAAATTATATTTATGTATGTATGAAAGATAAAAAGCATAAACAGAACACCAGCTTACGAAAGGGCAGTACACTTAACAATTATTGTTTTGTCCTTCAGGATTTGACGTTCAGCCGTAGGTCTCGTGTGGTGTGTAAAGCCACGTGAAACAACCCGGTCTACTTATCACTACCTAAAAAGGAAAATGGTTTCCCTACTGTCAGTGATAATAACATATTTTTGATCTTGAAAAGCAGAAAAAGCAAACACACGCTACACGCAACTCGTGAACCATTCCTCAACAATGCAGCACATTGTGAATCATTATAAACTCTCATACCATACCATATAATTTGTCTGTCATGTTTAAAATAACAGTTCAAAATAATACAATTTTCACAGAACTTACTTTTTAACTGCAGACAGGTCATAGAAATGACTTTTTTTGAAATCAGTGAAAAGGTAATAATATGAACAACTGTGTGAGGTTCCTTTTTTGTTCTGACTTTGTTTTTATGATTGGTAATGAGTTAAATCAAACTTGTTTTAGCATGCCTTTTGAACGACAAGCCTTATTAAGGCTTGTCGTTCACACACTGGACACTATAATTGGTTCAAAGACTATATATAGTATTCACAGTTGGTGTATCTCAACTATGCATGAATTAACAAACCTGTGAAAATTTGAGCTCAATCGGACGTCGTTGCGAGCTAATTTATTTTTATTTATTTTATTTTAAATCTTAAGACATAGACAATGGTTACAAGTTTTACAGGGGCTGTCAAGGTTAAAACAAAAGTATACAACTGTCGTCAAAAGATGTGTAAAACCAAACCCCTGCCAACGATACAAATATAATTATACAATATAAAAAGGTGATTGCACTGAAACATTTTAAAATCACACAAAAGAAATCATTAAAACACAAGCAAAACCAGACTATTGAAAACAAAAAAACTACACCCACAACAAAAGACCGCAGCGATAAGAGGAAGGGACAACAATTAAAAATTAACAAAAACATAAATGGACTAAAAACCCTAAAAAAAAATAAAAAAAATAAAAAATAAATAAACACAGATTCATGCCAAACCCACTGGGCCCAAGGACAATGATAGCAGAAAGCCTCCCAAAACACCACCCAAAACAGCACAAAGACCCCTGAGACAAATATTAAAGAAAACAACAATTAAAACCACTAGCACTATTAACATACTAAAAATTCCATACTAATAATGAACAAAAAAAAAACACCCTTCTCGCACGAAACTGTCTGCTTTCAGATGCATGATTTGAAAGCTCAAATTCTAAATCTGAGGTCACGAAATCAAATTCGTTGAAAATTACTTCTTTCACGAAAAGCACTTTTTTTTCAGAGGGAGCCGTTTCTCACACAATGTTTTATACTGTCAACCTCTCCCCATTACTCGTTACCAAGTACGGTGTTATGCTAATAATTATTTTGAGTAACTACCAATAGTGTCCACTGCCTTTAGAGAACACAAACAAAACAAAAACTTCTTTAAGAATTAATTTTGGCAGTAACTGCCTTCTCGCGAGCAATATTTAACCACATTCAAATCAATGTACTGCAGACTTTTAGACGCTTTGCATTTTTGAAAATGGAGTAATAAGAAGCCAAGACAGTCCGTTAAAGTGTACGACAAGCAGACCATAATTACATTATGATTTGATTTGTCTTTTAACCTAATTGGTTGTTAACATTTAAAATGGGTTAAAAGTGAAATTCATTTCTTCGTTCTCACACAATCAACGGAACTATGTTTTTAGTTTGATCAATAATTGTCCTGCAAAGCGAATGAAATCAGGTCAACTCAAAATAAATCAAAAATCATTAACCACTGTTAAAGATCGATAAAGGCGAGGAGTCACTGACTGGTTGGTGGAAAACATTTCTATTTTTGAAACTATTGAAGTTAACACGTAACTGTTGTATGCGCTTTTATCAAATCTTCAAGTTACAAACTCCTGGGTCGGAACCTGACCCGGATTAAGGGTCCTAAGGAACCTGATCCATGTTGGGGTCAGCCTAACAGATCGACTGGTATTAATGGTTGATGCAAACATGTCAACGTTTGAAACTATTCCAACGGCGCTTATTGTTGTTATGCGCTTGTATCAAATCTTTACTTTACAAACTATTATGTCGGAACTGACCTTGATTAAAGATCCCAAGGGACTTGATCAATTTTGGGGTCAGCCTGTGGGGTCAGTTCGATGGGAATCCCTGGTTGATGGAAAAATGTCTTCTTTTAAAAACTATTTCACTTTGTTTATTTTGGGCTTTTATCAAATCTTCACGCTAACAACACCTGACCTGGAACTGACCTGGATTAAAGGTCACTGGGGCTTGACCCATTTCCGGGTCAATTGAACCCTGATGATTCCTTTTTTTGTTGTGATTTAAACACGGATTGTACGTCATACTGACCCCAAAACGAGTCAACCTCCTGGTAATTTTTGAGTTTTTAGAGTGTGATGGTGCCTGCTTTGCTTTGTTAAAACCGGTGAAGGTTTTTTTTTCAATAAAGGTCGTGTCGTATATTATCTAACATCGAAAAAAATTATTTATTAACGTTCCGTCCTTGATATGGTGTACAATGGACTAAAATTTTTCTGGATAACTGCAGAAACTAAAAAACGTTCCTCCAATAAATGATGTGGATAGGTTGCTATGGGAACCTATATATATTTATTAAACAAAGCAATCGCAACCTCGTCAACATTGATCTTCTTCTTTTTCTTCACTGCTGGGCATTTTAGGTTACAGACATGATAGTGTGGCCTTGGCAAAAGAAATTGAACGTTTTCTTGAATACAAATTTAAGACTGACCTGTACTTGTGCTCATGTAGTAGAGTTTTCAGGCCTTAACTATTAATAACAATTTTTCAGATTAAATCCAATGGCAGACAACAGAACTATAGTACGACCAATATCATTCTCGAGCTTTGCAATATTATAGCAGTCCAGACTACGAGAAACAACACAATATGAACACCAAATTATAGGGATGTACATTATAGTGTTTCTTCAGACGCATAGCTCCAGGCGTAAAGTATTTTATTATTTGAGTGAGAAAATTACCTCACTCTCAAAAACTACGTTACCCCAGAGGGAGTCGTTTCTCGCAATGTTATATTTTATTGTCAACAGCTGTCGATTGCTTTTTGGCAAGTAAGTTTCTGTGCTTACAAATATTTTGAGTAATTACCAATAGTGTCCAGTGCTTTTAACAGTTTTTTTTTCAAAACGGGCAAATTAATTGTGTAATTAATTGTGTACGTCTTTAAAGGGAAGGTACACTATTGGTAATTGTCACAGACCAGTGTTCTTACTTGGTGTATCTCAACATATGTATAAAATAACAAACCTGTGAAAATTTGAGCTCAATTGGTCATACGAGTTGGGAGAAAAGGATGAAATAAACAACACCCTTGTTACACAAACTTGTGTGCTTTCAGATAGGAATAAGATAGACTTCTAGCTGTAAGTTTTTCATTATTTTAGTGAGAAATTACCTCTGTTTCAAAATCTATGCTTCTTCAGAGGGAGTCGTTTCTCACAATGTTTTATACTATCAACAGCTCTCCAATGCTCGCTACCAGGTCAGTTTTTAAGTTAATATTTGTTTTGAGTAATTACCAAACATGTACCTTCCCTTTAAACCCAAATAGCTCGTTTATCATTAATCTCCCTGGGCATCTCCTATGAAGTACCATCCCTCCGAAATATTTTCATTTGACAAGGAAATCCTCATTCTCTAGACCGTAACGACGTGATTGGTTGTAGGCATAACATAACATTAAAGAAAGAATGTATATAATGATAACATCGAGCTACCCTGGTGATGTTATCGTACGAGGTTAGCTGAGTCACAAACTAAATACGACGAGCTTTTGAGACCTAAAACAAAACAAAAAGATAAATAGTTGATCGGCTGTTGGTTGGGCGGGGTTTAATACACCATGCGTTTATATTGTTTATAACATCTTATTATCATTTATAGATTTTTGTTTGCGTGTTTGACACATTCAAACCAACCGTTTTTGATGCTCCTCTCTCAACAAAAAACACACAAAAACACAACAACAACATCAACAATATATACACCAAAAAATTATAATAAAAAATAAGTAAACAAACCAGTGTGTACAGGTCTCGAGGCTTTGTTCGTGTTTTGTGCACGTTATTAAGCGATCCCGTCAAAGCGATTTGTTTTCTTCATAAAAATATTGCCCTCCCGGCAGGAACTGTCCTAATAACGTAAAGAAAAACATGCTTAAATATCATGATAGTATGTAACCAGAGAAAATGTTTATCAATGCAGCTGTGGAATGCACTAAATAAAAAGCTTGCAATTTTCCTGAATCTGCGAAAGATATATATTACAACTTTCACTTAATGTTTTAGGGATCTAATCTGCCAAAAACACCAGATCTAACCGTCTTGAAGAACGAGTCAGCTGCTGTTGTTTCATGGACTTCTTAAATACGTCCGAAACCTCTTCCCTGGATTATCACTTAATTAACTTCACTGTCAGATCCACTTTTTGTCAACCTCGTACTTCGGGGGGGAAAGGTTTTCGTCAAAAGATGTTACACGGACACGTTCGTGCTGTTTGGACGTCGGCCTGGCACGGACCGCCGAAATGGCCGAAGAGGTGGATAACTGGCTTTTTTGTTCAACGTGTTGCCTGGTTATATTCAACTTCAACAAGGCGCCAATGTCGTGCGCTATCGTACCCTGCGGCTAATAAGGTATCTCGAGTCTATACGGCTCACCCGTCAAACCTGTTCCGGGGAAGGGAGAAGACGAACAAAATATCTTAACTCGAAGATCGAATTGCAAAATACGGTTAATCCAATATTGAAATTATGTCTACTGGTTAATTAGTTTACCATTTGGGTTTGTGCCCTCGAACCAAGTCAAGCTTGTCTGTAGATGGGTGTTATTTTTCGGCATTTAAAACCGTGGGCCTCTCTTTCCGGTAAAACAAACAGTGTAGCGTTACTGTTAAGGATACTTTTCAATTGCATATCTGGTTTGGACTGCCCTTTTATTCGATCGTCAAAACAATGGGGTAAACGGGTTAATTGTCTGTTCTCATGAGACGTACCTTAGCCACAATTTTTTATTTTTTTATTTTTTTTCAAAATAATATTTTCTCTGGCCTTCGTTCGTCATTAAAAATATATTGAATAACAAAATGTTTGTACCCGGTTCTTTATGTCGACTCGATTACACATTGTTTGAAAAGATATTGACATATTTACTAAACCATTGAAGGTTAAAATTATTTAAATGTATATAAATATTGTCAAACTTCATAAACAAAATCAGTAGCCGGTTTGAAGTCAAGTTGCACAGAGTGATGAAAAGTCTTCGTCTGGAAAGATACGATGAGGAAAGGTGCCGTCAAGGCAGAACGTCGAACAAAATAGTTTCTTTCTTGGTCACTACAACTCGGTAAGTGTTTACCTAGCAAGGCATAACCATTTTCGAGGTAGTTCACTATGTAATTTATTTAGCTCACTACACATCCGAAAGCACACAACATCAGGATGTTAAAGGCACTGGACACTATTGGTAATTACTCCAAATAGTTATTTCGAGACCTCAGAGTTTGATTTTGAGGTCTCGAAATCAAGCATCTGAAAGCACACATTTTCGTGTCACAATGATTGTTTTACCTCCATTATTATCTCACAACTTCGACGACCAATTTAGTTCAAATTTTGACAGGTTTGTTATTTTGTGCACATGTGGAGATACACAAAGTGACAAGACTGGTCTTTGACATTATTATCAAACGTGTCCAGTATCTTTAAATTTGAAAGAACAAGGTCCGGTTGTTAGATTTCGGAGGGAAAACCCGAATGAAAACCGAATCCGCACAATCTGTACCATGTTTTTTACGCTGAATGAAATTTCATTACACTTAACAGCGTTGTGTCCAAATGAATGAGTGTTTCGAATGAGTTAAAACCTGTCTGCATGTTTTCACTCGAGAGAGCAGCTATTGAGGGGTACGTGCTGAACTTGCATGGCCATGAAGTACATTAAAGTCACCTGGAAGTGGTATTTTGTCAATAAAAAGAAGCTTTTGTTACTAAAATAGGTTTTTTGATGAGTGGAATATGAATAAACAATTAACTAAGGTTTAAAAAAAATTGTTTCCGCGTTATTTACAAATTTGGAAATAAGCCCGACCCGAGGGGGCGCTTAGTTCGTGACGTCAACCGAGGCGCGATGAATCGCATGCAGTGCCAACACAAGATAGTGACGCTTGGCGCAAGCTAAAAACATGCCCTCAAAGTTGAAAAAATACCTGGTTTTGTTCACGTTAGGCAAATGCTCCTTTAGGTTCGTTACGTCTTTCAGGTACTTCTTCGACTTCCCCACTAGCTGGACAAATTGTTGGGATGGCGTCATGTTTTAGAAAAGAACTTTTCTCTTCATGTCAAAATGTGTAGTGTATTCCGGACACGACGGCTCGAAGTGTTAGCTGCACAGCGCTGTATAAGACTTGCAAACGGACCCCATCTTTAGTTGTTTTGCTGCATCCATCAGCAATACACCTGGTCGACATTGCCGGGAAAATGCAAGAAAAAAACTTGTTTGAAACGTACAAACTCACGACTAGGAATGGAATGTACTTGCACGTACGTGTGTTCGATGTTCGAACAACCCTTTTTTTTTTTTTTTTTTACATATAAATCGTTAAGAACAATTACTTAAAAAATCAGTTTATTGTTCAGAAACATTTATTCTAATGTTTGTAGAAAAGAAAAAAAAAATCTATTTCCAGGTGACTTTAAGCTGAAAACATGTTTGTGGAGCATACCTCCTTTGCGGTGAAGCAAATACTTATTACACTCTTTAAAAATCTACTTCTGAGTCGAAGACCCATCTCTGGATGAAAGTGACCCCTCAAGTGGTTACAGAAATGTGTATTTTGAACTCGTATTCCCGGTCATAATAACCCACAAATGGGTCAAGCGCCTTGACCCGGGCCTTTAAGAGTGCGTACGAGGCGTTCGTGCATTTGACACAACAAGCGTTAAGTTAATTATTGTGACTTATTTTCGATCCTATAATCACGTACTTGTTTAAGTAAACATTTGAGTTTGACCAGTGCGGGCATTTGGCAAGCCATTTTAGTTTACCGCTAAATGTCCGGTCTCGTACGAGACCATAACGATATTCGAAACCACGTGTTGCTTCGAGACCGATGTCAAGACTTATCCCGCCATCGGAGTGAGACCAAGATTAAGAACATGACCGGTTGAAAATGGTAACCCACAAAACTGCCATTCAATTTATTACCGAATCGTCTGAAAGGGGAAACAATTTAAATAATTATTTGTTGTAGGTTTCATTAGCGCAAACCTCGATATGTGTTTGATTAATATATTGAAAAATGACTTATTAGCTGTGTTTTCAGCATTGTACTTAAACTCATTATCAAATCTACACTCATAGACGCAAATTACATAACAACTTTTGCAGGCAAGTTTTGAAAAGTCTATGCAAATCCAGAGGTGCGAATCCCGTACAATTGACGATTATTGTTTTCTTCCCTTGAGCTGCATACAGATCGTGCATGCAGAAGTTCATGCTCCGTGGCTCTTCTGAACGCATGCTGGGCTTAATTGAACTAAACATTGAAGCCCGATTAGTTTTAACATTTTGCTCATAAAATAAGGTAAAAGCCACCGTGACGGTATATTATGGTTTTTTTTTTAAGGTGTGATGTCCTTAATTCACGATGGTTCCCCAAACCTCTCTGTCCCCCATTACCGACTTCAAATCTGCTGATTCCACCCGTGTCCATTTTAAAAATGTCAGTGTCCATTAATAGTTCAGGTCTTCCATGTTTCCTCCTCCCATGCTTAGGGGTCCACAGAACAGTATATTAATATATTTGTTGTTAAATTGGAATGCATAATCTTATGGACCTAATTTTGTTTATTTGTTTCTGGCCTGTGCAGAGTGCACACCAATGTTTTTCCCTTTTTAGTTCTGTTTTCCTCTTCATCATCTTCTTCTCAATCGTCTCGACGTCAATCTTCACCGAGCGAAATTTACAGAACAGTATATTAATATATTTGTTGTTAAATTGGAATGTATAATCTTATGGACCTAATTTTGTTTATTTGTTTCTGGCCTGTGCAGAGTGCACACCAATGTTTTTCCCTTTTTAGTTCTGTTTTCCTCTTCATCATCTTCTTCTCAATCGTCTCGACGTCAATCTTCACCGAGCGAAATTTACACTTTTAGACTCCGGGACTGAATTGATATTGTAATAATCACGACAATTCAATCACACAAGACGTAAAATAGAAATGGCAATCCCAGTTTTCAAACTGCCCGTAAGGCACGCGCAATATTTGTAGGTTAAATCAGTCAAACATTTTAAAGTGTAGGTTGTCAAAAAAATTGGGACGGTTTATCGCCCAAGGCTATTGTGCGAAATATGGAATTGGAACCGGTGTAATTAATTTTAAGATAAATCATTGTGTAAAGACGCAAAACTCACACAACTTAAATGTCACTTTTGAAATTTTTGAATTTTAATTGATAACAAAATTATATCAACAGCTCCCCCGGGCTCAATACGAATTAATCTTTTATCGTTCTTAAATTGTGGATTACTTACCAAAGGACCTTTTTAAATAATTCCAACTAAACTTATTCAAAAGATCTCTTTCCACGCACATTACACAATTTTCTCTCTTGCAGACGATACAAAAATGGGTTCACAGAGCTGTTTCAATGCCACTAAACCCCTTTTCACACTGCTATACACCCCGGGGTTACCCCTGGGAACAACGGTCAGCCTTTTCACACTATCGCTTAACCCCGGTCTGCCCTAGCAATTGGGCATACCCCTGGACAAAGCCTTCCCTGCTGTGGAGTGAGGGATAACGGTCAAACCCTGGGGGTAGTCTAAACATACAGCCGGTGTCGCATTCAATTATGTCCTCTATGCAATACTATCCGGAGGACAATATTGCATATGCAATCGTGTCCGCCCGGACACTGATGCATAATGCAGTTGTGTCCGCCCGGACACATTTGCATATGCAGTTGTGTCCGCCCCGTGCAAAACCGTCCTTGCAGTATATTAAACGCCCTCGGTCGACGGAATACGTTCGCCATTTTTTTTACAAGCTAAGTGCATGTCATGAACGACATGGGTATTCGCTGCAATTATAAATACGTGAATATTCATGCTGCATACGTATGTAGGTTCAGTGCACGCACGCTCGCTTACGCACGCACATACATGTACTGCCATGCACATGTCCGCCGGACGGTATTAGCATAGCCCCGGACGCGATTGCATGTGCGGAAGTGTCCGGAGCGGACAGTATTGCATGGCGGACACAATTGTATTTGAAACCGGAACCCCGTGGAAAAGGGATACAGTGTGAAAGTGCGCCGGGGTAAGCGGTAACAGTCCCGGGGCCTCCTCGGGGCACGGGGATAAGATATACAGTGCGAACAGTGCTTAAGAGTTGCCCATCACAAATTGACGACTCCTTTAATAAATACTAGGATGACGGACCTTTCCCAGTAGACAAAGGCAACCGCTCGGCCCAACACTGCTACAGGTGCTAACACACAAACGTTATGAGCGCTAAGAATTGATTTAGAGGTAATTCCAGAGTCAGTGAGGGATACAACTTAGACCCGTCAATACAATACGAGGAATAGTTATACAAGGCAAGCGTGCCTGGGTCTTTCCTTCACTTCAACTCCGTCACTCCCGTCCTATCTTTAGGTCGATTGGAGCTATTTTAGACACACGGAGGGGGTATTCGAATATGGAAGAAAAAAAGAGCGTTCTAGTTTAAATTGTGCATTCTGATGCACAGACACAGACGTATTCGTGCGTCTACCCCCTGACGACCGAGAGATACAACTATCCAGGGGTTGATACACTGATAAGTTCCCCCCGGGGATAAACACAATGTTGCCCCGTCCCGTCACGCATGAAACTAGAACAATTATAGATGCACGGGGGCGGCTGATATTATATTAGGCATGGTAGAAGTCGCAGACACTAACTCAGATTTCTATAGAAATATTGTATTGTTATTTCATTTCAAAGAGTTATGCTTGGTGCTATTTAAGGTTGGCTATATAGGGGTTACCCTTACTAGTGGTTGTTTAAAATGCAGACGCAGGGAATAATATACAGAAACATTATTGCATCTTTTTGTTTGGGAAAATTGGCATTGTATTTGGGACTTTGATACACGTTTTAACAACAGAGAAATCTCCGAATCAATAGCTGGCTTTGGTCCCTTTTTTTTTTTTTTTTTTTTTCTTTTTTTTTTTTTCTTCTTCTTCTTTTTAACGAATATATAGGCCTATTTTTAATAGTGAATTGTTTCTATGTACCGATCACATCAGTGCAGTTTCGTGTTTGTGATTTTCTGCAATTCAAACTCAGTGGTTCAAGTTCGTTTTAAAGCCATTATACACTTTCGGTAAACAGTATTGTCCAAGTCCCACACTTCGTGTATCACAACTTATAAAATAACAATCCTGAGGAAATTTAGGCTCAATCGGACATCGGAGCCGGGAGAAAATAACGGGAAAACCCACTCCTGTTTTCGCGCGTTTCGCCGTGTCATGACATGTGTTTATAACAAATCCGTAATTCTCGTTAACGAGAATTTATATTGTTTTACCGTTTTCTCAAAAAGTAAAGCATTTCATGGACTAATATTTCAAGAGAAGTCTTTCACCATTACCTTCTGTAAACCCTGTAAATTATTTGTAAATCTGTGAACCTTTTTTTTTTTTTCTGTACCGAAAGGGTCCAATGGCTTTAAGCTTTATGACGTCAAGTCTCGATTTCATAATCATGATTGATCTGCAAAGCAAAGGTTAAAATGACAACTCATTTATGTGAATTATTCAATGGAGTGTTACGGCGGTGGATTTTCCGCTTGTCACGGAAAATTACAATTTCAAGCTGTTACTGATGTCACCGCTGTGACTGCTGTCAACGGCTACAGGCGTTGCAGAAGTCGCTGACATTGGACTCCCGACACGGCTCCAGTTTCTGCGGTTGCTGGTAGTAAAAGCCTTTAGGTGTTAAAACAATGTCCATTAATTACAAACACCAAGCAACAAACCCCGATGTATAGCGTACATTGACCCCTAGCCTTAGCTGGGAGTGACGATTAGTTCAGAAGGTCGCTATAATGAAATCGTCGCCATTCAGTGAGGAGCCGCGGAGAGATGACGTCAGAGTGTTTTGAAGTCTACAACCACGCAAACTTAAAAGGTACTGGACACATTTGATAATAATATTGTCAAAGACCAGTATTATCACTTGGTGTATCCAAATATAATGCTTAAAGTATCAAATCTGTGAAAATGATGGCTACATTTGTCAATCGAGTTTGCGAGAGGATGATGACGGAAAAAACTTGTTACAACTGATTTGTGTGCTTTCAGATGCATTAAAAGGCTCCAGCTGAAGTATTTTGTTATTTGAGTGGGACATTTCTTCTCAAACACTATACGTTACTTCAGAGGGAGCCGTTTCTCACAATGTTTTATACCATCAACAGTTCTCCATTAATCGTTACCAGTGAGTTTTTATTGTAACAGTTGTTTGAGTCCAGTGCCTTTAAGGGCTGGCGTGTTTAAAACACCACGATGGTCGTTGATGGCGTTAGTTCGCAGACCTTCCCCAGCGTCGCTCCATACTGACACGAGCCGTGGCAAACCCAGCACCCGATGCGTGACGCAGCTAAAAGCGCTAGTAGCGGTAGTAGTGAGAGTTTTAACCTTGGACGGATCACTCGCGAAGATGCACTATCCTGCAGCAGAAGTAGCAGCAGCTCGAGAATTATTACTGGCAGCTTAACCAGGACCCTATAGCATCATAGAGCAAGGCTAGCATTAAATGTTATCTAGCCAATTCTGATTCCTATCGCAGGCATCCTTGACGGGGGAAGGGAAGGTTCCGAGGAGCTTGGAGATTATCAGGTAGGGTTCTTGTTTATATGTTTACCACAACAACAACAACAACAAATTAATCAATGAAATACACACTATGAAAGGCGCGTTTAAACAAAAGCATTGATGACACTGTAAGTTAAAAGACCAAAAGTAGAAAATCACAACAAAAGTTTGCTTTAATAGATTAAAGTTTGCGTCGGGGATAAATAAAATCATTTTTGTTTGTTTACTCATACACCGATGTGTTTTAGCACTGTATACTCAGAGCCTTCCCGAGCTCTGTAAAAAAAAAATCACAGGCATGTTACTCAGTTGAGATTCGAACCCACGACATTTGCTATTCTAGTGCAGTGTCATGCAAACTAGACACCATGTTTATCAGGGGAACAAAATCACCACCCAAATGCCGTTACAGATGTACCATCTGTGACCTGTGCCCTACTTTTTTGTTTCGAAAAGCAGAAAGCAAATGAGCAATATTTGCAGCTCCATCAAAGCAATCCTGTTTTGATAGGACTGTGTATGTAAAACTAATTAATGAGCGGCATTGCAGCACAGAGGGTGGTTTGCTTATAACCAAACATGCAAGTATAAGATGTGTCAACTTTGAGTCGTAGGCCGTGTCCGAAACGGCGACTTCGGCTACAGTTACGGCTAGATCGCCCGCGTCTGCCTATTCTTTAACACTGGTAGACGCGCTGATCTAGACGTAGCTGTAGCCGAAGTCGTCGTTTCGGACACGGCCTTAGTTTACCTGTAGTTGAACTAAGTGTACGTCCAGTTCAATACAAATACATGGGTAGCCGTTTACCGCGTCATTACGTACGATGGGGTAGTTTGCCTTTTGAAGTTTAATTTTCGTTGCTCTCTGCTTTTCGCGTCATCTCGATCTCGAAATTAGAAATGGAGTAGTCTTGACCGTTATGCGTGTATGATAGAAACTAAAACAGGCTTTAAGTAAAGTATTAAGTATACCAGCTTACCAAGGTTCCCGTTAAAAGCACTGGACTCCTTTGGTAATAATTGTCATATTCTCTCTTGGTTTATCCCAACATATGAAATCATACGTGAACAGTTTGACTCAGTTGGTCATCGAAGTTGCCAGTATTGACAGATGAATTAGAAAATACCCTGGTTGTTCAAATTTGTTTTGTTTCAGCTGCGTAATAAAATGCTTCAGCTAGGCCTTAAATATTGTATTTTTTGAGTGAAAAATTATCCCTTTCTGAAAAACTAAGTTACTTTAGAGGGAGTCGTTCCTCACTATGTTTTTATCAACAGCTATCCATTGATCGAAAACAATTTATATGCTTATTTTCAGTAATAACCAATAGCGTCCAGTGTCTGAAATGATAACATGGTTTAACTTGGGTGTTAATCACAAAAAACCAAGGTCTCTCTTAAACTAGTAATTTGTGTATACCAGCACAATTCCAATTCAAGTAGTTTGTATATGTTATTCAATCTGTAAAGTGTAATCCACCATATCAATTGAATTGGTGGTGTGTCTGTACTATTGTTTGTGCATATTTAATATTCCAGAACCCCCCCCCCCCCTAAAAAAAAAAAAAAAAAAAACAAGGGTTCAATTAAAAAAAAAATTGCTCAACTGAACACCAAAAAGAGCATGTTCGTACAGTTACAAACGAAGAGCTCAAAATAATTTCTTTAAGCACAATAAATACAAAACGTATACTATTATTATCTTTTTTTATAACAGAAACATGGTTACTAATGAACTAAATAATATTAGTGGTGTATAGTAGTGATTTAACTGGGCTGTTAAACTTGAAGCACAACTATGGCACAACGAAACCCAAGAAGGGTCCCACACAACCTTCAGAATAATTATTAGCATAAAACCTTACTTGGTAACGAGTAAAACTAATGAGGAGAAGTTGATAGTATAAAACATTATGTGAAACGGTTCCCTGTGAAGTAAAGTAGTTATTGAAAAGGGGTAATATTAACTGAAATCTGGGAACGACTTCAAGCCGAAGCTATTCTAAGGCACACAGTGTAATTTTATGCAACATGATTTTTTTCATTTTTTTTATAGCAATTTCAAAGAAAAATTTAGACCAAATTTTGTTAGTGTTTTGTATACGCTGAGACACACTATTAGGGATTACTGGTCTTTGACAGTTGCCGAACGTATCCAATGCATTTAAGTGGTAATAATATGACCAATATTTAGTGGAGCTACACCTATTATAGCAGCGAAGAAAATAGGATTGTCAAAAAATGTCCTCAGGGTAATTAATTTGGTTGATATTTTGTAATTCATTCCGGCAACATATGATTCAGCATTTAATACCAGTTTTGTTACGGGTTATTGCTATTAATGAGAAACATAATTATACGTCCATCAGCCAGCTGTATAAATCGCTTAATGATATACCTCTCAAAAAGAAGTTTACATTTTCATAAATTAAAACAAGCAGCTGGGCTGAAATGCCCTTGGTAAAATATGTTTATGTTTAAGTGAATATTTACAATTAATATTCAATTTTTATAGATATCGGAAGCTGTAGCAATTTTTAATATGCGTCATTTCTGTAAATAAAAATGCCCCAAAACATCCAATAAGTAGTTATTATTTTTTGTTCCGTGCTGAGCTCTTGGTGTCCATACTGCGTACCAAAAAACCATTGACAACTAAAACAGGAAGAAGTTCGTTGTCGACATTACCATTACAGATTCAAGTCTGATGATTCCTTGTCGACATAATAATGACGAAGTCAGTGGACATGTCCCCTACCAAAAGGTCTCAATGGAAATGTGTCACAGGAAAGAAAAACAACACGCGTAAAAGAAAACTGGACATCTCACGAAGGGTCACTACCTGTTCCTTACGAGCTGACAAAGAATTATATATTCTGATGGAACATAAATTACCTGTACTCTGAAAAGTCCAGGTTCAGAATAATTGATCCGGATCGTGTCTCCCCGGGCTTGACCCACTTCTGGGTCAATTTTCGGTCTGACCCGCATAAAAGTTTCAGGAGCAGCCTGACCCGTCAACGGGTCGTGCCCTCCTATACGACCCTGCCCTATCTGACACTGCACCCGGGTCTATTCTGACCCTGCACCCGGGTCAAATATGACCATTCACCCGGGTCAAATCTGACCCGGATTGTTGGTTTTGTTTATGTTTTTTGCGTAGGTTCGCTTCGGTGATGAGATTGCTGTGACAACGATCGATGATTAGCGACGGCCTTTGAGTTATTATACGAATCATGTGAGACAGCTGTAGTGTTTACACAAAAAACCTTGATGTGATGTACATTCTATACTCTGACTATCGCAGAGGAAATTAGCTTTGTCGTTGTTGTCCAACTGATGATTACGAGTGAAGTTGTTTGTACTTGGATGCGATCACGATAAGCCGGGGGCTGGCTGGAACCGTGGTAAAGTACGGGCACTGCAGTGCACTTCCCTCCGTTGGGGCTACGTTTCAATAATTATTGTAGAGCGAACAATTTGAAACAGTTTTTCCCTATTCCTTGTGTCTTTTCTCTCAAAGTGAAAGCCCACTCCTTTGTCCGCCAAACCAATCTTGCAAAGAGCCATATGGCGGATTTTCTGTCTAAAGTGAAAAGTGGGTACTTTCAAATCGATTTAAAGTGAAGCTCGTTCCAATTTCACTCAGAAAAGTGAAACAAATTGACTTTCACTCGAAAATGACACCACTAAGACAAGAGAGTGAATGTTTAATGTTACCCAAGTCAGTGTAGTTGCACATGCTCTGCGATACAAACATTAATGTACTCAAGATGTAAGATGTAGGTTACACTGATGAAGGGCCATCTTTGAATCCTTCAACACTTTTGCGAAGGGGTCCAGACCAAGCTATATATATTTATTTTCAGTGATGATACCTTGGATTTGTCAGAAAATAAAATCAAGATGGTGGTTTACCAGCAGTGCAAACGGCTGAGTTAATTTACAGTTATACAGTTAGCCATGACTGCAGTCAATAATGAATGATTCACAGTTGGTGAAATCTTTTCGGAGAATCCGACGTATCCTTGTGCCGTGTTTCTGCAATCAATCACCGGTGGGGTCTTCTCCCTCAGAGAGCCTGGTGAAATGGCCTTCTCTCCGGTAAACTATTCAGTCCACACGGTTGATAAATGGCATCAGATAAAATATAGGCCTTTAGTCCGGTGCTGAAAGACTTCATGGATGTAGATACTAAGGCATCCGTGGATTAGTTATGGGTCTGGTATACATGATCTGTAATCGGCCTGATACACTAGTCCACTACCGGTGAAAAGAAAGTGTAGTTGATTGAAAAGGAATGGCGGAAATTGCGTTCAATCTGTTCAAGAAGCAACTATGGTAACATTAAAGGGAGGGAGAGGGGCACAAATGGTGCAATTTCTATTCTTGGGTGCTCTGCTGGGCCATGTTTCCGTTTGCCTTTTTTTATTTGAAAATCTCCTTTCCAGCGCCTGTTTATGTAATTGTGATATTTTTCCCCGCTATCTAGCGATAGGGTAACATTTTCATTGTCTGCGTTTAAATGGAAAAGAAGGTTAGTTCAATGTCGTAAAAATAACATTAAGGTCCTGGAAAGTGTCAATCCAAAAATGGAAATACGTCTAATGGTGGGGGGGGGGGGGGGGGGGGGTATAAAGGGGCACGGACACTAAAATGGGGGGGGGGGGGCTTATGTAACGCCACTGGTTCCAGAGTTAGTAGTGTCACTCTCACTCTATTGATAAAGACAGTTAGTGTTATGTATTCTTTGTGAAATGAGAACGTGGAAGCAGGACAAATTGTTAAAATTAATATGACATGCCTGCATTGTAAAAGATGTAGAAAGTCAAAGCAGGAATACAACACAATCCATGAAATGGACTCCGTATTGTGTACCAGCGTACATGTCGGTTTACGAAAAGCAGTCTACTACGTCACTACAGAATAAATCATTGTTGCAGTTTTGTTTATTTATGTCTGTAATGTCCGAATCACCTCCCCTTCGAGGTTAACGACATATAAAATTGATTAAATAATAAATACACTGACAGAATTGTTACAGGCAAAGGGAAGCGTAAATTTCCTCTGAAGCACGGATACATAATATAGAGATTGAATGGCCCAATGAAAACAAATATAGGTTTGTGTTGTCTTGTTGTGTACTCGTCCGACAGTTCTTGCTTCAACTATTTTTTTTTTTTTGTTTTTTTTTTCATCTAACAATGGTTGTTCTGTACATTCCAATGTATTTTTCTAGGTTAATGTATTCTTATTTATTTGCCCGATATTGATAACGTTTTAGAATTTTGTTTCATTTGTTAATGCCGATTTTGCCCACAAGTAATTTTTTGAAGATGTTTGTCCTGGCCCCTTCTAACCAAGTCATTGACCCCTCTGGGACGTGTGGTATGGTCCATGTTAGGATATCGCTGGCATTGTGTGGACCTTGAGACAATGGGAGACTTTTTGGACGCTTGGTGGCAGCAGACGTACAAGGTAAAATCCATTGTTCTCGGTAATGTGCGCATGCTCAGAACTACGTAAACAATAGACATTTACCTGATAAGTCTGCTTCCACCTAGCGTCCTCCCGTTGAACAAGATCCAAGGAGCAAAGGGATTCTTGAAAATCAAATGGTTGAACAACTCTGCGTATACGGTGTGGTTTAAGCTTTTGAAATTATAGTATGTTCAGCATGTGCTGACAGATGTCCACACGAGTTTTAAGATTGAAGTGCGATCATGCACAATAATTATCAGGTTTCGGACTCCCACGTTCAACTTTACGTCGTATAGCTTGTTTGGTAACAAAATGTTGAAATATCGTGGCCGAGCGGTTAAGAACACCGAATGCAAGCTATTGAGTTTCTGATCAGGTGGGTTCGAGTCACAGTCTTAACACACGTGTCCTGAGCAAGATACTTAACCAACGATCTGTCCTTCGGATGGGACGTAAAGCCGTTGGTCCCGTGTCATGGGTCAAAAGAACCCAGTGCACTTATCGTAAAGAGAAGGGGTTCGCCCCGGTGTTCCTCGTTTCAATGGCCAGAATACCTTACAAACCATTACACGGTGATTTATAGGATCAGGTCCCATACTTATTACGAAGCTCCACGTACCTTGAAGGATATGATACTGAGCGCTTTGATACGCCCATAGGGATGGGTTAAAGACTCTGGACACTATTGGTAATTGTCGAAGACCAGTAACAAACCAGTAAATAAACAAATCTGTGAAAAATTGAGCTCAATCGGTCATCGAAGTTGCGAGATAAAAATGAAAGAAAAAACACTCTTGTCACACGAAGTTGTGTGCTTTTAGATAATTGATTTCGAGACCTCAAATTCTAAATCCGAGGTCTCGAAATCAAAATAATTTGTGGAAAATTACTTCTTTCGCGGAAACTACGTTACTTCAGGCGGAGCCGTTTCTCATACTATTTTTTACTATCGCGCATTTAGTTAAAGGTACTGGACACTATTGGTAACTATTCAAAATATTAGCATAATAACCCACTTGCAAACGGAGAGCTGATAGTATAAAACATTGTGAGAAACGGCTCAATCTGAAGTAATTTGAGAAAGAAGTAATTTCTCACTATTTTGAATCTAAGGAAGCCTTTTTAGGCATCTGAAAGCACACACACTACGTACAACAAGGGTGTTTTTCTGTCATTATTTTCTTGATGACCAATTGAGCCGGATTTTTCACAGGTTCGTTATTTTATTCATATGTTGGGATACACCTGCATATTACGCACGTTCACCCGGACAGCATGGCAGACCATGGGGCAGATGGCTGTGTGACGTAAGAACAAGAGCGAGAGCGGTAGAGACCCATACAATTTGACAGATTGATGATTATGGAGATGACCTTACAGACAATAATTACATATTGTGCAACGGTGCAAAGATGATTTATGTTGTTATTAAAGTTGGGTGTTTATCAAGCGTGTTGAACAATCATGTACATGTGAACACATTCGCAAACATAACATCAGTTGTTAGGACTAGTACCTAAGCCCCCACCCCCCTTATAAAACAACTAAAAGTTAATTTAGGAATACAGTGCAAAAAGTTCACAAACATGACATCAGTTGTTAGGAGCCATGCGTCAAAATATTACACTGTAAGTTACCTTACCCCCTTCCCCCATCCCCCACCCCCACCCACCTGCAACACAACTGGAAGTTAATTAGAAAGACAATGCACACAGTTTTGTGTTGAAAGAATCAAATCGGACGGGCGATGTTTTTTTTTAGACAGAACATCAGTTGTAAATTATTACACAGTAATTATCTCAGCCCCCCCTTTCCTCCCACACACCTGCAACACAACTGAGAGTTAATTAGGAAGACAATGCACACAGTTTTGTGTTGAAAAAATCTGAAATATTACACAGTAAAATATCTCAGCCCCTCCCCCCATCCCCACCCACCTGCAACCCAACTACAAAACATGAGAGAGGACTCGTGCGTTCAAATAATTATCACACAGTAAATCAACTTTAACTCAGCCTTCCCCCTCCCCCCCCCCCGCCCCATACACGCAACCCACACGGCTGCACCCTTTAACTATCTCCGAAAGATGAGTTTGAAAACAATATCTGGAGGTGTTACAGTTAATTTGTGAGTAGATAGAGTAGAGTGGACTCAGAAATGCCAATATTCACATCTGCGTTTTTCCTTGTTCTTTCAATCCCCACCTAAAGGTAGTAGTAGTAGTAGAAGTACACGCCAGTAGGCACCAGCACCCGCTGAGAGAGGAAGGAAGAGGTTCAACGACTGTGCGATCAGGTTGATCTGACATCGTCATCTCTCTCTCTCTCTAGTGTTTCACTTGAAAACGGGCGTCAGCTTGCAGTAACGTTCGCCTGTATGAGCTGAATGGGTTTTAAAGCAGAGAGCAGACGTCATTAGCTTTAGTATATACCCCGCCCGTAGCCTGAATCCCACGAGCTTAAAGCAAGCAGCACTCGTCGAACCAGTCCGGAGCAAGATTGGGGACACTTTACGGGTAAGTGCGATTAGTCAGGATTTCCTTTATGCCAGATGTTTGGACTATTTGTAATTCACAGATGTACAATTTGTAGATGTATTTATAATACGTGCCGGATGCAAGCGGAGGAAGGCCGACTTTACACATCTCCCTCTGGGTTATGTATAATATCTGACGTCATTTCCCTGTAAATCTGATACCATGGCAACGTACAACCTTCTCTCTTTTGTTAAGTTTCTTGGGTTTTGATAACATAATATTAATTTGATAGTTAGTTTCGCATCGAGGAAAAAACAAACATTATTTTGTATTTACCCTTACATTGGTGTGTTTTAAGGTACTGTATATACTTTGTACTTTACCGGGTTGTAAACATCCACAGGCAAAAAGCTCGGGTGGGATTGGAACCCACAACCTTTGTGTTGCTAGAGTGGATATCTTACCACCAAACCAACACCATAGCCCTGTGGTTCGAACCCACAACCTTTGCATTGCTAGAGCAGATATCTAACCAACAAATCAACACCATATCCCTGTGGTTCGAGCCAAAAACCTTTGCATTGCTAGAGTGGACAACGTACCACCAAATCAACACCATAGCCCTGTGGTTCGAACCCAGAACATTTGCATTGCTAGAGTGGATATCTTACCACCAAATCAACACCATAGCCCTGTGGTTCGAACCCACAACCTTTGCATTGCTAGAGCAGATATCTAACCACCAAATCAACACCATATCCCTGTGGTTCGAGCCAAAAACCTTTGCATTGCTAGAGTGGACAACGTACCACCAAATCAACACCATACCCCTGTGATTCGAACCCACAACCTTTGCATTGCTAGAGTGGATATCGTACCACCAAATCAACACCAAAGCCCTGTGGTTCGAACCCATAACCTTTGCATTGCTAGAGTGGATATCTTACCACCAAATCAACACCATATCCCTGTGGTTCGACCCCATAACCTTTGCATTGCTAGAGTGGATATCTTACCACCAAATCAACACCATATCCCTGTGGTTCGAACCCATAACCTTTGCATTGCTAGAGTGGATATCTTACCACCAAATCAACACCATACCCCTGTGGTTCGAACCCATAACCTTTGCATTGCTAGAGTGGATATCTTACCACCAACCAACACCATAGCCCTGTGGTTCGAACCCACAACCTTTGCATTGCTAGAGTGGATATCTTACCACCAAATCAACACCATAGCCCTGTGGTTCGAACCCACAACATTTACATTGCTAGAGCAGTATCGTACCACCAAATCAAGACCATAGCCTTGTGGTTCGAAACCACAACCTTTGCATCACCAAACCAACACCATAGCCCTGCGGGTACCGCAACGATTTGACATATGTTAGTTTTGCATCGGGGATATGGAGTCATAACGTTTTACACACATCCTCATATACAGGCCTAGTAGTCAAGACATTGTAACCTAAGAATAGTAAAACTCTTTACTGTCCCACTTTCGGTTAAAAGGCAGTGGACACTATTGGTAATTACGCAAAATGATTATTAGCATAAAACCTTACTTGGTAGCGAGTAATGGAGAGCTGCTGATAGTATAAAATAATATTGTGAGAAACGGTTCCCTTTGAAGTACCGTAGTTTACAAAAAAGAAGTAATTTTTCACGAATTCAATTTCGAGACTTCAGAATTAGATACTGAGGTCTCGAAATCAAGCATCTGAAAGCACACAACTTCGTGTGAAAAGGGTGTTGTTTTTTCTGTCATAATTATCTCGCAACTTTGTTATTTTATGCATGTCTTGCTTGAGATACACCAAGTGAGAAGACAGGTCTTTGACAATCACCGACAGTGTCCAGGGTCTTTAAATTGTGTTTTCTTAGTACCATGTTTAGCTTTAAAACAGAGTAAACTGCAACCTTTAAAATGTTTCAGAAAAACAAAGAAAGGCTGACTAAACTACGCACACTTCTTTCTTCGCGTTGAATCAACAAAATATTTAATATAAACTTCACTTTAGGGCATCCAGAGTGTCCAGCGTCAACAATAAGCGCAAATGGTCTCTAACCCATTACAACGCAAATATGATATTGTCACTTAGCTGGTATCACATCAAGATCAACACTGCGTAATAGTTTCTGACAGAAGTATGGACGCTGTAGAATTTTACGGGTATAGTCATGGTAACATCTCGGGGGGATTGGCGTTTCGTTCCATTCAATTTCGCTTCCAGCAAAACTCAACTTTGAAAAACGGCCGGGTGTGTTTTGTATCGTTATCAATCGCACAATGCATTTTGAACGGCTACTTTGTCCATTTCGGATAGATGCGAGAATTTCCCTGGCAAGAATCACTATTTAAGAGTCGTTGTATGAATTTTTCTTTAAGAATGGTTGTAAGTCGTTGTATGAACTTCTCTTTAAGATTGGTTCTGAGTTGTTGTATGAACTTCTCTTTAAGAATGGTTCTCAGACGTTACAGAACTTTTCTTTAAGATTGGTTCTGAGACGTTGTATGAACGTCTCTTTAATGATAATTTTCGGGGCTAGCCATCCTTACTCGCAGCTAAGAGCTGAATTGCGAAGGCCGCGGCTACAACGTGTTCGAGAAGCAGGCATGCAAGGGCGCCTCTGGCTGCCAGCCACATCAACCCATTATGACCACGGAGCACAGCCAAGATCGAAAGTGTTTGATTTTTCCTGAGGGAGGAAAACCAGATGGTCTGGAAAACCCTCGTGGCACAGCAGAGAACCAATGCACAACTCAACTCACATATATGGCCCCGGCCGGGAATCGAACCGGGTCACCTTGGTGAGAGGCGAGCGCTTTACGCACGCGCCAACCATGCTACCCTTAAGATTGGTTCTGAGACGTTGCGTGAACTTCTATTTAAGAATGGTTCTCAGACGTTGTTTGAACTTCTCTTTAAACTTGGTTCTGAGTCGTTGCACGAACTTCTTTTTAAGAATGGTTCTCAGACGTTACAGAACTTTTTTTTAAGATTGGTTCTAAGACGTTGTATGAACGTCTCTTTAAGATTTGTTCTGGGACGTTGTATGAATTTCTCTTTAAGATTGGTTCTGAGAGGTTATATGAACTTCTCTTTAAGATTTGGTCTGAGATGTTCTATGAGCTTCTCTTTAAGATTGGTGATGCGAAGTTGTATGAGCTTCTCTTCAAGATTGCTTTTGAGACGTTGTATGAACTTCGCTTTAAAATGGATTTAAGACGTGAACTTCTTTTTAAGGTTAATTCCTATAACTCAAAGCCTGTATAATTTGTCAGTACAACCAGAATCCGAAAACTTGAAACGTACAGTAAGGGTGGAGTATAGAAAAGTATCAGTGTTCCGAATGGCCTGAAGGTTGTGTATAGATAACGCCGTACCAATTTGCAGCCATGATAACGAAAGGGGAGAGAGCCGCACAAAAGGGAACCTCACAATTGTCAATCTGATTCGTTATTTTGATTAAAGTGTACGGCTTTCAAAAGGGGTCTAGCGATTACAAAGAAATGTTCTGATTGAAAAAAGGCTTTCCTTGAAATCGAGCATTTCAGTCTGGCTGCTGCGTGTGTTTATTATCTTTTAATTTGTAGACCGAATGTGTGTAAACATAACTTATATGGAGGTAATATACGTGTGTTAACTAATTGCTTCGTAATCTGATAATGGACGGCTCTCTGTGTGTGTTTTTCTTTCGTGGCATTTAGTCGATATTAGTGATGAAATTGGATTGGTAGTGATTTATTGGGGCGGGAATGTATAAACGGATCTGTGGGTACGTGGAAAGGTAACTTGATAATGCCGTCAGTGACCGTCAATTAAAGACTGAGTGTGGCTCTGTACTCTCTGGTGGCTCTGTACAAGTAGCCGACCTGCAAGGCAGTGACGTCACAGGTCCTATGTCGTTGTTGTTTCTGGTAATTGTTCAGTACATTTAGGTTCGACGTATGTTTGTTCGTGTTTGGGGTACGATGCTGCATTGCAATGAGTTTTGCTATGTGGATGCTGCTTTTGTCAGCTACTTATCGGCTGTGTTTTTGAGAGGTTGATGTACAAGTAGCCAACGTGTAGGGCATACCGTCACATGTCCCCCGCCGTGGTTGTAGTGTTCTGCTGACGATGGTTCTGTAGATGCTACATTGCAATGATTAATTGTACCGTTGCTTTATTGAAGCAAATTTTTTTTCAGCTTTTGTATCTTTGCTGGTTTTGATATTTGTGTGAGGTTGCTGTATCAAAATTCAATATGCATGTTACTTGTTATGATTATATTCAGACATTACACAATGATTACAATTTAAACAGGGGCTGTCAAGTAAATACAAAAGTTTAAAACTATCGTCTGAAGATGTGTAGCCTACAACCAGACCACTGTCAACGACAAAAATTTAACTATTTAATTAGAAAAAAGGAGAGATTGAACTCAAACGCTAACCGAGACCTTTGTGTGTACCTTTTGCAAAAACATAACGAGACAAACAAAAACAAAAAACTAGTACGGGCTTTGTAGCCTGTGATATGTTTACACAAGAGCCTGGACTTCATGTAGGCACGATTTGTTCAGAGCTCAGAAGATGATTGCATATAATCTTATTTTATGAAGGATTGTCTTATTTTATCAACCGTTGAAGTCAAGACAGGGGGCACATCTTTTAAACATGTTCGAGCTGTTAATTTCATATCTCTTGAATGGGTGCTGAAATTATGACACAATTTTAAGACTACACATAATTATGTTCGCAGTGCAATATTTTACATGTCGAGTGGCACTGGAATGCTCAAGGACACTCTGTTTGTAAACAAGACTACGAGCAGAGTGTCTTTTCGAAACGTGGAGACCACACCGCGGCTTTGTTCAAGCCAACACTCTTTCCAAAGTATATAACAATGTGCCTGCAAGTTATGTTTACTTCTTAAATTTTAAGAGAGGCACGTATTGCGGTGGTCTCAGCAGACCCTAGCTCCCTCAAAAAAATGAATTATTTACTCCGTCCTTCCAGATAATAAGCTCAATTAGAAGGAATGAAGTTTATAGGAGGGGGGGGGGGACTCCGGGTATGTATTAATATTTTAAAAACACGCAGTCAGGTAGGACTCAAACCAAATCCAAAGAGTGCCCTCGGCGTGTTTCGAACCAGGGACCTGGAAGTTGAAGGCGGAGAAAGATACCACTATGTGAAGTTATCACTTTAAAGGTCTGCACTCAAGAACCCATTATGTCTACTCCATTTACAACGAGGAGGAAGTATCCTATGCTGTCTGCCAAACTCATGTACCTGCCGAGCCAGTTAAGACACCCCTGTACGATTTACCCTTTTCTTCGCTTCACTTAACGTATTCAGAGATCTTTATATGATCATCACATTTGACGTTTCAGTGGGTTTATCAGCAGTTGGACGAACAAAAAACAAGGCATTGAGAGCCACATTGCCAAGCCATCGGGTTGAACTGACAGCTTGCTTTATATTGCGGGGACACAGAAATCAGTGCGTCTGTTTTGTCCCTCGGGCGTAGATGGGTATCATTGCTGATGATCTTTTTTGGTGCGGGAAGAAACGACCTTCGTTGGGGCTTAGCATATCTCTCACTGTCTCCACACGCACTGTCATATGAAGAGTACTTGACTGTTTTAAAGGCATGGACACTATTGGTAATTACTCAAAATAACTGTGAGCATAAAAACTTACTTTTGGTAACGAGCATTTGAGAGCTGTTGGTAGTATAAAACATAGTGGGGAATTGCTTCCTCTGAAGTAACGTAGTTATTGAGAAAGGAGTAATTTGCCACTAAACATATTTGAATATACGAGACCTCAGCTGCAGGTTTCGAAATCAGACATCTGAAAGCACACAACTTTTGTGTGACAAGGGTGTTTTTTTCTTTCGTTAGTCTCTTGCAACTTCAACGGCCACATGAGTCCAACTGTTCACACAGATTTGTTATTTTGTGCATAGAGATACACCGAGTGAAAATAGTCTTTGACGGTTACCAATTGCCCAGCGCCTTTAATCGGATAGTAGGGTTCTTTCTCTATATGCTTTAATACACTTTGTAACATGTACACGTCTTTTGATCTCCCTTTTCCCCCGATCTGTCAGATGATAACATTGAAGATTTGTATCGCCAATGCGATACACAACGAGGATTAGTAAAAGTCTTGGGGTCGTATATTATTAACCGATTCTTTACACAACATCGGAGGAAAACTTCTTGTTGTGTTGTGTCGTCAAGGACTAGAATCTGTTCGCGAAAGAGAACTTTTTCAATGGAGTTTTGACTTTTCTTTCACTTTTACGTGTTGACCAGGATGGCTACATTATGAGACAGTGGTCTGTGTAGTATTATTTGTTAGTGCCATTCCACTATTTTGATATGTTGTTTTGGTTGTGTTTATTAATGTATTATTCATTAACATCTATCATTTATTTGTAAGTTAAGTTTTTTTTCAAGTTTTTTTTAACAACTACATGGTTGGCACGAGGTCACTCACCCCCTGCCTAAAACAAACCTTGTTTAAAATTAAACATTCATTATTAGTTGAAAATAGCCAAACGATTTTCGGTTTTCCGTGCCATTTCGGCAATAAAGGGTTAGACTGTTCGACGTGTTGTATATGCATTCGGTTTGAATCAGGTCTACTTCTTCGATCAGTTGACACCGAGATTGTCCCCTCGGGACATATAAATTAAAAGGTTTTAGCATAACATACAAATCAACTTATAATGATAGGTTCAAATAAAACCTAACTACCCTTAAAGGGAAGGTACAAGTTTGGTAATTACTCAAAACAAATATTAACTTAAAAACTGACTTGGTAATGAGCATTTGAGAGCTGTTGAAATAATATAAAACATTGTGGGAAACGACTCCCTCTGAAGTAACGTAGTTTTTGAGAAAGACATAATTTCTCACTAAAATAATCGAGACTTTCTAGCTAGAAGTATTTTATTCTTATCTGAAAGCACACAAATTCGTCCAACAAGGGTATTTATTCTTTCATCATTTTCTCTCAACTTTGATGACCGATTGAGCACAAATTTTCACAGGCTTGTGATTTTTTGGTTATGATGGGATACAACAAGTGAGAAGACTGGTCTTTGACAATTACCAAACGTGTACCCTCCCTTTATTAAAGAACGACTCATTGTTTCGTCCTCGTGATACTTCAAAACTGCGTTAGAAAAGTTCAAAGTAGGGGCCTATGCAATAAATTCAACGAAATACGAGTTTATAACTTCATTTAAAGTTCACCTTTGACATTTTCTGCCAAGTTATGACCTCATAAGGAGATTTAATTGCCTTATTTGGGGTCTTATGGGGGATCTGTTGCAGCCCACAATCTAATATCAGACTAGCAAAATAGACTTGGCCAACTCGGCAATTGAATTGCCCGCCGGCGCACATTGCAATTGTGTACGAGACACGAGCATGATCTGGTTTATTGGCGGGAAATATATAGGGAGTCACTGTTTCACGTTCGCGCCCTTAATGCTCCAGGAGCATAGTCGCAACGTCTGCTTTCTTTATAAATGGAGATGTATTCCACTTCGTGTTTGGTTGCTTCGTTGTCTTATTTTCTCCTTTCTTTTTGTTTTCGCTTACTTCGCCGCGATCTCACAACCCTTTTGGCTTTTTAGAAGCACAAAAAGGACAACGAATTTTTCAGCGAGGATGGGTAAAGTCTAAATCCGTTTGAGCACAAAACAACAACCACTGTGAAAGGGGGATACCATTCTTGGTAATTTGCGGCGTCTTCTGTCCGCTCGTATCAAACTAGAAGACGTAGATGGTTTCACATTTGACAGCTAACAACTGCGAGTTCATGTCTGTTCGGGAATGGAATAAATAAAGATAATAAAACACAGAGGTGATTGAATACGGTTGACCAGAGCAGACGTTAAATTAGCAGCCGATTGGCGCTCGTGAAACATACCAAAATAAATAATCGGTTTAACAAATAAAATACAAAACAATTAAGAGCCAGCAAACTAAATCTTAAAAGATCAATCATTAATTTTTAATTTTTTTTAATCCTCGGGTTTCATATAGTCAGCAGAACTAATGTATTATAATAATAATACATGTTATAACTTTCTATAAGTGAGGATACCCTGTGTTGTCTTTCTAAACAGTGTGGTCATTACTCTTTTAAAGATCTCCAGTAACACAATGTTTCTATGTTCTTAACCAACGGCTCCGTATTAACTTTAATTCAGTTTTTGTGTAGTACTTAAAAGTAGAAAAATTTGTTTTTGAAGTTTGTGAAGATTGTTTTCTTTGGAAACTTTGCTATCTGCGACACCAATTGCATCTATTTTGATCATTGGCTCGATTCAATTATTATTTCATTTGCTTAATCAGATGTGTGTCTCGGTAAAAACATATTTTTTCGGATAAACGTTGCCCCTTACTTTCCAGTAATTTGCACTATTGATTGTTTCAATTAAGCTATAAAGAAAAACTAAGCTCAGGAATTCTTAAAACGCATTGGCTCTGCGGGGAATTAACAACACGGCTAACGCCATCTGTGCCGAGACGTAAACTAAACGCGACACTAAAGGGGGTGCGGAAAACCGTTAAATAATTAGGGCAAAAGTTAATCTTTGTTTTGCATTCACGCAAAATCTTTCAACATTTTGCGTCTTGCAACCAGGGAATTACTGGGAAGACTTCAAATGTTTGTTCATCAAAACTGTGGAAATATTGGTTTATTTACAGGGAATATTCTGCAGGGGGGGGGGAGGTCAATAGTTTTACGACACTATTGGAAGAAATACACATGAATGAAGGTGTGGACAATCTAATTAACTGATGTAATGTTTTTAATTACTTACTCTTACAAGGAACATTACAGGAGAGAAGATTTTGTTTTTGTTTTTCGTGAGCGTCTTTTCTAACCGTTTTATGCACCGTACTGTGCTGACAATGCATCACATACAAACAAAAATGATGTATACCACACCTTTAAGATATTTAAACTTATAAGATGAACTACACAGCGGCGTTGAGGGAGGAATGGAAGATATGTCAATGACATTTCAGATGTAACAGTTCTGTAAATAGATCTCCTTGTAACAAATGTATACAAAACATGTTGAGAATGTTCTTCCAGTCTGATTGAGATATGCAGTATGCAGATTTATGTTAATTATAGAGAGAGGAAATATAGAGTGACCATGCTTATGCAAATATGAAATATGGATGTGTGTATACATGAAGAAGGAAGCGGGGGGGGGGGGGGTAGGGCGTAAATGACAAAAAATGTGAATCCAGACGGATAAATAGAATGAAGCGGTCGTGGGGAAATTATTATATTTAGGCACTGTAATTGTCGAAGACCAGTCTTCTCACTCTGTGTATCCCAACATATTCATAAGACAACACATCTATGGAAATGTGGACTCAGTTGGTCACCGACGTTGCCTAATAAAAGGCTTTATACCAGAAGTCTTTGAATATTTGAGGGGGAACTACCTTTTTCTTAAACAAACAAAAAAACTACGTAACTTCAGAGGGAGCCATTTCTCACAATGTTTTATTCTATCAACAGCTCTTCCAACGAGGCCTTGCTTGTATTATATAGGGGTGGTATATTGTACGGCTAAAGTTCTCATTAAACTTTCATCAAGATTATGTCTAAAGACACAATCAAATATTTAAGTCATTTTAAAACATGTTCGGAGTCGTAGAGTCTAGCGACTGCTATATATGTTTCCGTAACGTGCATTACAATGGCCATGCTTCTTCAGGGCACTGTATACAGAGTTGGTAGACTGGTTAAGTGCTTCATATTCCTCTAATCAAGAGATCGCTATCTCAATAATTGCGCTTTGTCAGGGGCTCTTTGGGGCAAAGCCTGAGCCGTCACATCCACCCTCCGCACAGCCTAAGCTTCTCGCACGTTCGTCCCCCCTCGTTCAACCCCCGCAGTTTAAATGTTGATCGTTAACTACAGATCGGAATCTCCTATCATTAATGATTCAAATCCTAAGAAACAAAACAAAACATAATTATAGTAATCCAGAGGTTTTAGAATACAATGAATATTAAATGTACATCTTATTCTTATTTGTGTTATATATACAAACTTGTTTTATTATTATAATTTTTTTGTTCTGCTGTTGTCCGAAGTTGTTTTGAGGTATTGGGTACTACTTGTCTTGTTCATACATTTAAGTGAGGTCAATTAATAATTCGTAATCTGCTTTGGGCTGACCGTCAATGTAATGGTACCGCCAAATTATGATCACTGGTGGGTGCACCCGATACTCCACGTTTATGTTAGTAGTTATCCACAAAAAAAGCGTCACCGAGTGACAGTTCTTACCAACACCAATTACTACCATTTCTCCGAGGTACCATGAGTGTCAGTAACTAGTAGCAGTATTTAAACATCTGAAATGTCTATGCGAGCAATGTGGAGTATCGGGTGACTCATTAACCCTAATTGATTTTTTCGGTACATTCCAACGCACATCAACCGAAAGGCGTAGTCTATAACTAATAACATATTTAAAAACGACTGATAATGAAGCTACAACAGACAAAACTATACGAATTTGTGAAGGTGAAACGTCAGATCTTACGTAAAAAAGTTTTTTCCCTAAGGTCATTTACCCTAAAATAGGAGAGATGGGGTCGATTTCACAAAGAGTTAGGACCCGTCTTAGCATGAGTTAGGACGAGTAACTCGTCTTAACTTAGGATAGGCCCGCATGCTACAGTGCAGGGTTGGGACTCGTCCTAAGTCCTAAGATTAGTCTTAAGTTAGGAAGAGTTTTGTGAAATCGGCGGCTGGCCATATATTTCCTAAACCGAACCTTCGTTAAAGGCACACAAAAACGCATTGTCCATATATAGCAAAAGGAAGGCAAAGAATATTGGAAGGAATCCAGAAAAAAACGTGAAAGATATAGCCAATCAAAATGATGATTTCAGACTAATAGGGGAGATGGCCTTAAAGGGACAAAAGTTATCATAATGTCACGTAATACGCGAAAAATGATTAAAAACGGTAAAAAGGCCACCGTATACGAGGGGCCATATAACAAGATTGTTCACCATTGTTTACATTTTGTAGCGATAATTTGAATGCATGATCTTTTTCGTCAATTACTCGTTAATGATTTTTTATTTTATTTGGTTTGGTAAGTTACTTTTAGACGGCTGGAAGTAACTTCTCTAGCCCGGAAGGTCATGTGATTGTTTGTACCACTTTTTGGTTAGACCAATCACGCGACCTTCATTTTTGTTTTGAAATGCTCAAAAACGACTACATTTGATGATTTTTTGTTAAGGACTGTTCTTCTGTATTCCTGAAAGACCACTAAAGTCATATCCTAGTCTATTGTGTAGCCTAAATAGCCCAATTCGGCCGGTGTGTCCCTTTGGGATCCAAACAGGGCATTCACCATTCACTATAATTAAAAACAACATTGTTTTATTTTATTTTATTTTATTTATTTATTTATTTATTTATTTTTTATTTTTTTTATTTTATTTTTTTTTTTTGGGGGGGGGTTGTTATCGGAACCATTATGAAAGATAATTCTGAAATAATTGCAATGGAGGTGCTCATTATTTGAGGCCACATGTGGCCAATAAGAAGCTGTCTCCGTTTATTTCTCCATGGTTTAACACAAGCTCATTATACGAGGCCATTTGTGTAATTAGGACTAATGAATAGTGGAAGTTACACAACGTCATACATCCTGTGAATACCGCTAATTAAAAAGAAAGTGCAAGAAAAAAAAAACTTTGCAAGTTATAGAAAAAAAAAAACACGTTTAGGCTACTGACCGTGAAAACACAGTTTGCACTGTTTATGCTGCGCCTAGTCATACCTAACATTTCTAGAATGTAAACACCGTAGTACGTATGAGCATGGAGGAATAATTTTCTTCCTCCATGGTATGAGCCTAAAAGGAGCTCCAGGCCTAAACTCTTTTTGAATTTAGCGAGAATTTACCTGTTTCCCAGTATACGTAATATCAAACGGGAGCCGTTTCTCTCAATGTTTTACTATCAATAGTTCTCCGTTACTCGTTACCAAGTAGGTTAATACACTAACAATTATTTTGACTAACTTAAGTGTCCGGTGCCTTTACAGACATCATGATACTTCAACCCCCAAATCACGCATCTTTTTAATGATATAATATTCCAAGAATCAGACACACGTCTGCTACTAACATACGTGAAGTGACTTTTAGGGGTTGTTTTTTTTTTTTTGTATGAAGAGGGAGTGTTTCTCCGCATCTTGATGATCTGATCTTCGCGCGAGATCCCGCGATGTTTTGCCCCCGGGACACGTTTCATATACTCCCCTCCCCCCCCCTCTCTCATTCTTCAGTCGACTCTCGACGACTGAAATCCCCCGCCTGTTTGTCTTATGATGTCTCCATTATTGTGAGAATCCATGTCAGCCTGTTTCGTTTGAAAATGCCCCCAACCCTTTGAAAAGATAATCAGGTTTACAGCGATAGTGAGTCTGAAATTAAAGTGAGGTTACAGATAGTTGTTTTTTATTAAAAAAAAAATATTCAGTGTTGTTGAAATAGTAGTTAACCTGTAGTTAACCTGGTGAAAATGTCATAGAGGTGCTTAAAGCACAAACAGTAGCTAAACAGCAAAACTTGCTAACCGGAACAAGGGTCAGCCAAAATACCACTTCACGTGTACAATTTGTAGCTGATATCCGGCATAGTTTTCGTGTATCTTTCGATTGAACTTATAATAAGTAGATTTATAAAGTTCGTGCGCACTATCTTTCATGATGTGATCATTCAATCGTGTTGCCATCTCAACAAATATTCCTTCACATCAGGAATATATCTCAATAAATGGCGACCTCAAACAAAAACACGGTATTCTATACACTCGATTTTTCGATCGGTAAGCCTACCCGGGGGCACAGTTTCACAGCACTGCTTACCAGAGCATTGACCACGACTGACGGCGATGAAGTTGAGATGGAGGGGTCGTACTAGGGAAGGATTCTGCAGTATAAAGCAGACCCATCAAATTTGGATGCCTGGTCGTCCTCACTACAAAGCTGCTTTGCAGAGCAGACTGATCTTTTAACGTCAACTTTTGATAAAGGACCGCCGGCTATTTCCAGAAACACGTTTCAAGTCGTGCACCGCGAACCTGCCCAGGATATGTTTGTCAGGGGGTAGGCTAGACTATCAGATTCAGTGATCAAATTAGTCTTACAAATCATGCTCGATATAAGAGCCCACCCCCTCCCCTTAATTGTTGTCCTCTTGAACCATAGTTACCCCCTCCCCCAAACAGAAAACAAAACAAAAACAATAACAACAATACCTGCAAATAATTATTGGTATTCCGAAAGATGACCACCACGCCCCGCCCCTTATGAATCTCAAATTAATGATCAGTGTGTCGCTCAGATTGTTGTCTGGGTGGATTTCACAAAGGTAGTCCTAACTTAGGACTAGTCCTAGGCAATGCTAAGAGATAGGACCAGTCCTAAGTTAGAATGAGTTACTGGTCCTAACTTAGGACCAGTCCTATCTCTTAGCATTGCCTAGGACTAGTCCTAAGTTAGGACTACCTTTGTGAAATCCACCCCTGATTCCCCATAACGGTTAACGGTCACACCAAAGCAGCACACCTATACTATTTCAACCCAGCCACATTTTCGCAACGTTTACTTATTGTCTGACATTCACTGTATTTTCCAAGCATTTGGGGAAGCAAGTTTTACATCAAACTTTTAACCGGAGTTATGGTCAAGTTCACTAATTAGTCATTTATTATGAAACATGATTTTGACTATTCTCAAATCATGGCTTATTGTGACTAATTAGTGTTGTTTTGACTAATATAATTTAAGAGGGAACCATCATTAATTCGAAAGGAGTTTCCAATGCTTCGTACCAATGGAATTTCCATTGTCATTATTTTCTGGAGTATTTACAAATAGTTTAGAATTCTAATAGGCAAAGACGGGGACGGGGCTTTTGGCGGGACGACGTGGTTCTGTATTCCCCATCAGTCGAGGGACGCAGTCTTGAAGTATGCGTGCCGTTTGACAAATTCACAATTTCGTGTGCGAGATGCTTTATCCTTACTTATTAAAGGCACTGGCCACTATTGGTAATTACCCAAACTAATTAATGAAATAAACCTTACTTTGTAACGAGTAATAGAGAGAGCTGTTGATAGTGTAAAACATTGTGAGGAACGGCTCCCTCTGAAGTAATGTAGTTTTCGAGAAAGAAGTAATTGTCCACGAATTTTATTTCGATATCTCATAATTAGATTTTGAGGTCTCGAAATCAAGCAACCGAGAGAACACAACTTCGTGTGAGAAGTGTTTTTTTTTTCTTTCTTCATTATAATCTCGCAACCTCGACAAACAATTGAGCTCAAATGTTCACAGGTTTGTTGAGATACACTAAACGAGAAGACTGGTCTTTGACAATATTATCAATAGTGTCCAGTGTCTTTAAGCAAGCGTGCCGTTTGACAGATTCAACATCAATCTAGGGTGTAAGATGCTTATCAATCCTCACTTATTAATGGCATCAGTTTTATGACAGGATACTCGTATGCGCCTCGGGTGCGAAACATTATCAATTAAATAATACCATTGACCGTATCATGCACAGTGGTATGGCATTCATTAAAACAGTGTGCCAGTCAATTTTTGTAATGGTAGTCCTATAATGGATATACAGTATGGGAAAATGCCGAGTGCGTAGATTTGTCAATCTTTTGATTTGATTTTAGTGTGAACACTTTACCTAAATGACAGTGTATTCTAAAAACATTTATTGATTTGCTTTGATTTACCATAAATAGGGAGAGACATTAATGTGATTATGTATGGACAACAAAGGTTCCCACGTTGTCTTCTCTTTATTGGGTTTTTGGCTTGTGCAGCAATACAATTCGAGTTTCTTGGAACCCTTGGATGTGCAACCATAAGTATTGCAATGGAATGAAATGAAAGGAAACACGCAGCTTGATTTCATGTGGTTTTGAGGCATTGCATAAAGTGTAGTATAAAAATAAAAATAAAATGGCTCAAATGAAAGGTGAGAGTGACCCTCTGACATCTTGCGGCCAATGATGGCGCGCTAACCGGTGTATTTGAAAAGGTGAGTATGAATAAATTATGAGTATCCCGGATATGAATTATTCTTTTTGTCAAAGGCACCAGGGATTATCACAAGTCAAAACTAGCAAAAAAGGGAGAATAGTCCGCAATAACTTCAGTTTAGGTGTTATCCCATAGAAACAGCTTTCTCCAAAACTGTCATATACTTCTGACCCCTCTGTTTTTGTTTCCTGTGCATTAATGATAGCTGACATATTGCAGCAACATCATTACAGTATACCTTGACTGCCACTCAGTTCAACTTGTAAAGGGAACAAACTACCTGTTTGGTTTCTAATCAGATCGATACTTATAAATCCCTGATCCCAATCTGTGTCAATAAAATGAAGCTGGACGTGTTAAGGACAACATTTCCATATTACGCTAATCCGCTATAGGGTACGATGCTAGGCCACAAGTTTGTTTGTTTGTTGACGAAGGCCGATCAGAGGATTCATTTAAAGGCACTGTCGTAGATTTCACCGAGCTTTTCCAAACTTAGGGTTCATCTTAGGACTTATGTCGAGTTAAGTTAATAGTGAAAATAATAAGACGTTTAGTGTGCACGTTCCGTATCCATAGACGTTAGAACGCATTGAACCCATCCTAACTCGTCCTAACTCGAGGTGTGATTAATTCTATCGTTTCGTGACATCGGCTGCTGGACACTTTTGGTATTAAAGACCAGTCTTCTCACGTGGTATATCCCAACATATTATGCATGCACTAGCAAACTTGTGAAAACTTGGGCTCATTTGGTCACCAAAGTTGCAAGAGCATAATAAAAGAAAACAACATCCTTGTTGCACCAATTTGTGTGCCTTCGGAAGCCTGGCCTCTGGCTTCTGGCCTGAAGTCGTATAATGTTTAAGTTACGTGTAAAAACATAAATAAATACGTTATTCAGAGGGAGACGTTTCTTTAACAATGGTTTAAGCTTTATCAACAGCTCTCCTTTGCTCGCCATACCAAAGTTAGTGTTTATGCCATCAATTATTTTGAGTAATTACCAATAATGTCAATGCCTTTAAGCTGTCCACCAAGACAGGACTTCATTCCTGAGTTTTTGAAGGGTTTCTATTATTAGCTCTTCACTTCAGACCAGTGTCTGTATGTGTAATGTGAGGATTTGTTTGGGTGTCTGTGACTTGGTTTGTTTGTTTGTTTGTTTCCAGCTTTATTTAAAGTAGCAAAGAAACTGTTGATTACTTTATATGGCGTGTTTGCGTGCGAAGGCCGAGCGAAACATTGTGAGGGACGCTGTCACTATAAACGGGGTCGTTATGGTGTATCTGTCTCCTTAACTGAGGTGTTAAAATTGACACCAGTTGTCACATAAAGACAACAAAAGAAAGTTCGAAATTAACATCACGGTGTTAAAGAAACACCACATGTAATTGAGTGTTATACACATTCAAACCGGAGACCTTTAAACAGAGAGGGGCAGTAGGGCCGATGAAAGTGTGTTCTATCGTTTCACCCACCAAACTGCGTTCGGCACCAAACTGCGTTCGGCACCATGTCTAGCACCACAGCGTCCCAACCAGTACTCCAAGTGCGAGCCTGCAGCTGACTGTGCCGTGGTCGGGCACTGAAACTTGCTGAGTGTTAAGGTGTTTGTTGAGATCGCCGCTGAACAAAAAGCGTTTACAGGTGCAGCAGCTGCGCAGATGCTCATGGTCTTTAATTTCATCAACATGTTTAGTTCATGTTGAAGCATACAAATTGCTTATAACATGATTACGGGAAAAAACAAGTCGCGTGTCAGCTTAATTGATTTAAACTAAGCTGCATATTTTCCACTTTAGTCAAATCATTGAGTTGAGTAATAGCATTATTGCCGGAGGACGCAACAGGTCCGCACAGCATTACGAATATTGAAAACAATAACAGTTTGGTAAATTTGCGCATAAGTTGGCCTTGTACATGCAATGTGATACCTGATATGTTAAAAAAGTTGACTATTTTGTATAAACCTCGCAAGACCCAAAATCAATGTTCTAAAGACAATAACAACATGAGTTGTGTTTAAAAAGGAACCATTTTAAGACACCTCTGAAAGTTGTGCATAAAATAAAATAAAGAGAATGTGGACCCAATTGGTCATCAACGTAGAAAGGCAGAAAACAAAACTTGTTGCAAAAAAATTGCTTCAGGCATGAAGTATTTGAATTTTGAAGTGGGAAGTAACCTCTTTCTCAAAAACTACCTCAGTTCAGAGCATCGGTTCCTCACAATGTGTTATAGGCCTATCAACAACTTTACATTGCTCTTTACCAATTAAGTTTTTATGCTAACAACTATTTTGAGATTTTACCAATAATATCCAGTGCCTTTAAAAGAAATGAAAAGAAAAAATTCAAAGAGACAGCAACAAATCCCAGAAGATCAACAAAATCAACCTCATATTAAAAAGATAGGAAGTGGTGTTAAGCTCGAACTCTTATGGCAGTAGTTACTTCCTGTAGTAGCAGGTGCACAGGTGTTTTTTATTTTATTTCGTGCAAAGGTCATTACTAAGAATACCTTAATTGCTCATTAAAAGATTTACATAACAAAATTGTATCCGCCCCCTGCTTTTTGTATTCCCTTGGCGAATAGAGAGAACTATTGATACTTAATCAGTTATAAACAGACGTGGTACCACTTAATACATGTCCTCAAATCAGTAACCAATGCCATTGCAAAAAAAAAAAGTTAAAATTGGGAGGGGATTAGAAAGCAAGTGAATCCGGATTAAAGAAGACCATCAACGCTTGAGGGCTTTTGAGCATCGAAGCCCTCCAACTTCAAAACTAAACCGACACCAGACACAACACTTTAAGGGATCACGGCTTCCTTAATGTTTGCAGTCTGCCCACTCCAGTACCAAAGGAAATAATGAACACTCTCCTCCAACCAATCACAGAAACAAATCAGGCGTGTACTTCTCGAAGTATCTTCGCCACGCCGTCTTTTACCGCGAACAATGATATTTATGCCGTGTGATTTACTCAGGCTTCCGGGTGTCACTAAGACGAATCTTCAGGCATGCGCTAAGTGCACTCCAAGGACAAATCCAAAAAACTGTACCATATTTTTTTACTCTAGTTAAGTTGTTATGTAGATGATTTTCCCCCTTGGGTTCGATTTCTTAAAGATAGTCTAATAACTTATCACCTAGTCCCGTAACACTGTTTGGGATTAGTTCTTGTAAAGGTTAGGAAAAAAGTAAACGGTCCCCTTGCTCTATCTTCGTTCTAACTCAAGATAAGAATGGTCTCAGCTCTTTTTCAAAGATGGTCTTAAGAAGTCTTAAAAGACTCGTTAGGATTCAATCAAAACTGTAAGGCTAGTCATAAATAAGGACGAATAACTCGTGATAACTCGAGACGAGACTACTTTAAACTCTTTGTGAAATCCATTTTCTAAGCATCATTTTAAGTGAAATCTACTGGCTTTGGAGGTGGATTTAATGCATGTAAATGACACATGATCTAAAACTACCCATGGAAAGTAAGAATTGTCTTTGGGCATGTCGGTAGTACAAAACATTGTGATAAACAGCTCCGTCTTAAGTTACATATCTTTTTGAGAAAGAGGTAATTTCTCATTGAAGTAATAAACACTTCAGACCCGAAGCTTTTTGTATAGGCATCTGTTGAAAACACACACGTTGGTGCAACATGTTTTTCTTTCATTATTCTCTTGCTGTATCGATGACCAATAAGTCAAAATGTTCACAGATTTGTTATCATGCATGTCAGGATACACCGAGTGAGACTACTTGTCTTTGACAAACACTAAGGGTGTCCAGTGCCTTTAAAGATACTGGACACTATTTTTAATTGTCAAAATAATACCAGTCTTCTAACTTGGTGTATCTCAACATTTATGCACAAAATAACAAACTTGTGAATAATGTTTGAGCTCAATTGGTCGTCGTAGTTGCGAGATAATAATAAGAGAAAAAAAAACCATTGTCACACGAAGTTGTGTGCCTTACAGATGCCCGATTTCGACACCTCAAATTCTTAATCTGATGTTTCAAAATCCAATTCGTGGAAAATAACTTATTTCACGAAAACAACGTCACTTCAGAGGGAGCCGTTGTTCACAATGGCTCCTTCTGAATTAGAATTTTATTGAGAATTTGAATTTGAGGTCTCGAAATCAATCATCTGAAAGCACACAACTTCAAATTTTAACAGGTTTGTTATTTGATGCACATGTTGAGATACACCAAGTTAGAAGACTAGACTTTGACAATAACCAAAGGTGTCCATGTCTTTAAGACAAATGTGAGTCTTTATGACTTGGCGAAAAGCAGATAGAGTAACAGGTTGACCAATGGCAGTAGGTAGAATGCTCCGTTGTCATAAAATGCAGATAGAGTAACATATTATTCCCTAATGACAGTAAAGGGATAATGCTCCAATGAATCAGATCAGTATTCAACACAGTCAAATGGAGAAAGTTGATTTCGCCGATTTAGCATTCACGGGTCAAATAAGCGTCATTCAATTTCATCAAGTCTTCAAGATCATTCAATTTCGCAAAAGCCAAAAGCAAGAGACTGGCTTAAATGACCAACAATGACTGGAACGAATCTGGTTAATAACAAAAACATTAAGTCATGTACCTAGGAAAATGAAATAAATTAATTTTACAACAATAAGAGTGGAAATGCTTTAAAGGAACACGTTGCTTTCGAGTTGGTCTTCGAAAGGCGTTCAGTAACCGTTTGTTATAACACGCATACGGTTAGAAAGATGTTGTAAAAGTATAATACAATGATCTACACAATTATGCCTTTAAATTGCGTGGTTTTCTTTTTACCTCGTCGACTAACACGGTCGCCCATTTATGGGAGTCAGATTTTTTACTCTCATAAAATAATGGCCGACCGTGTTAGTTCGCGACATAAAAGGAAACCGTGCAATTTTGAATGATACTTGTGTAAATCATTATACTCTACTTTTAAAACATCTTTCTAACCATATGCATTTCATAACAAACGGTTTCAAACGCTTTTTATGGACCAACTCGTCCGATCCAAGACAACGTGTTCCTTTAAAGTTCAATGCGGGAAACCATAAAGGGGTGTTGAAAGTCTTATACTAAGGATTACCGTTTCATTTGGTTTCTCGCGGGTGAAAGCGTTGAACAGTTGTTTTCATTTTCTTGTTGTCATTCAACACGTGTTGTATTAACAAATGTTTATTTACATAATATGCCAGACACACCAATGCACGCAATGTTTGCACGCAATGTTGTCCCTGAAACAATTGTGATAATGTCATCTCAACAAACAATGTGGTTGTTGTGGTTATTTTTCTAATGATGGCGTTGTTGTTGCTGCCGTTGTTGTGTAAGTATCGGGTTTTTGGGTTTGTTTTGCTGTTGTTTTTGTGTCTGTGTTGTTGTTAATGTTATTGTGGTTGCCTGTGCTGACATCGTCGTCGTCATTGTCGCCTTTGCCGTTGTTGTTATTGTTGTTGTAGTTATTTGTGTTGTCGTCGTCGTCGTAGCCATCGTTGTTGTTGTTATCGTTATTATTTTCATCATTGTCGTTGGTGTTGTCGCTGTCGCTGCCGGTGTCGCTGCCTCTGTCGCTGTCGCTGTCGCTGTTGCTGTCGCTGTCGCTGTCGCTGTCGCTGTCGCTTTTGCTGTCGCTGTCGCTAGCTGGCGCTTGCGCTGTCGCTGTAGCTGTCGTTGTCGTTGTCGTTGTCGTTGTCGTTGTCGTCGTCAATGGCGTCTTATTCGTCGTCGTCGTCGTCGTCGTCGCTGTTGTTGATGTAAATCGTTAAAACGAACCTACTTCTAACTGTTAAACAGTTGTACAATTTGATCGTACTTGATACTACTCATTACAACATAATGGGCGCGGTAGAGTATACACAAACCCTCGTCTATGTTCCCATGGTAACACTAAGTGTATTAGGCCAGCTTAATAACTCCGCTCTTCGTTATACTCCGTCTGACCTACCAACTTCCCGTCCCGAAATTGACAACAAAAGAAATAGACGTGACAACCCGTCGAAGATGAAGACAATCCAAAATCCCCAGGCGAGGCCAGGGCATTATTCTGCCGTGAGCTACGGCGAGAAGAAACATCGGCTCTCGCTACAAATCTTTTGTACCGCGCCAATGGCCCACTTGTGTGTGGAACACGTCTTGCTACTTAATAGTGCCGTCCGGGAAATCCAAACTTAAGACTCAGGAATTTGAGGGAGTGAACCTTTGTAAGTCTCCGTTTCTCTTGTATATTTTTTGTTCTTTCGATATTTTGGGTTGATAGTATCAAACGTCACTTCAGGTATAGCATCACCAATGGGATATTTGAGTTTATCAATGCACAATTTCATTTGTCAAGTATTTACCAAATAATGTGCCTTCAAAGACACTGGACACTGTTGGTAATTGTCAAAGACTAGTCTTCACAGTTGGTGTATCACAACATATGCATAAAATAACAAACCTGTGAAAATTTGAGCTCAATCGGAGAGAGAGAGAGAGAGAGAGAGAGAGAGAGAGAGAGAGAGAGAGAGAGAGAGAGAGAGAGAGAGATGTTTCTCACAATGTTTTATACTTTCAACCTCTCCCCATTACTTGTTATCAATTATGTTTTATGATAATAATTATTTTGAGTAATTACCAATGGTGTCCACTGCCTTTAACGATGGTTATAACATGGTTATGAGAGCCAGTAACATGAAATCATGTTGGATGGGCCAAAGGTTGTATGTATACCCATCATGCTATATACGAGGATCTAGTCTCGCGAAACAACTGCTTGCTTATCTCATACCATTATTCCTTTATCATTCTGCCTCCAGTCGATGTTTCTCGTTTCGAATAAAAATTAATGCATGCTAATAGTAACAACCATTTTGCAAATAGGAACCAGACTATTTTGTCCTCCAGCCTCGGTTTGGTAAAATTGATATCAAGATAGCTGCACCATAATACAGGTCTAGACTGTTTGGTGCATTGCCTCAATTTGATAGACTCACCGTACTTAACCGAGTTACAACGCCACAGTCAAGTATGTGAGCAGAAAACAAGTTTCCCAAACCAACCTTCAGTGCCTGAACTATACAGACTCACCCCAAGACAACAACATGGAGCTTCTTCAATAATTTGTAAACTGTTTTGGCCTCAATCCCCTTTCGGACAAACAACATACTTATTTATTTTTTTCAAAGGCTATTGGTAATTACTCAAAATAATTATTAACATAAAACCCTTTCTTGGTGACGAGTAATGGGGAGAGGTTGATGGTATAAAACATTGTGAGAAACGGCACCCTCTGAAGCGCCATAGTTTTCTTTCGAGAAAGAAGTAATTTTCCACGAATTTGATTTCGAGGCATCAGAATTAGAACTTGAGGTCTCGAAATCAACCATCTAAACGAACACAACTTCGTGTGATAAGGGTGTTTTTTCTGTCATTATTATCTCGCAAGTTCGGTGACCGATTGAGCTCGAATTTTCACAGGTTTGTTATTTTATGCATATGTTGAGGCACACCAACTGTGAAGGCTAGTCTTTGACAATTACCAGTAGTGTCCAGGGTCTTTAACATCAAAAACGCTTAGCAACAATCACATGATATGTGTATACAAAAAAATTACGACAACATTAAAGACAAACCTAAATACAAAGGACAAACAGAAACCTAGGGATTGCCTAAAAGCGAACCAAATCACTACCCAAATAAGTAATCCTTTTAGGTTTAAAAATATAAAATTTAAACGAGCAATCAAAAGAGGGATTTTTTTTTTTGTAAATAAAAATGAACCATTATACGCTTTGCAAAGTCGTGACGTCACACTTTTTTTTTGGTGCAAATAAGAGTCTTAATTTGAGATTTTATAGTAAAAGCCCACGCATTGTGTGGAGCTCTCCTGTGGTTGGCTGCACAGGCGTTTTGAACATGTCAGTGTTAATGGGGTAGATAGATATGTAATTGAATCAGCCAGAACTTGATATAGCTTTCCTCTTTTAAATCCGGATCATGCTCGTCTATTGTATGTTAGTGTGGAGTAGGAATTTTAATCAATTCACCCAGGCTGAATGTTGAAATGGAGTAACCGAAGAAAAACAAATAGCGGGTAATGTCGAGTATTCGGTTTTGGAGGAAAGGTGATCTGGGATTGGTAAATAACTTCCGGGTCTTTTTGCACAATGTATGGTGAACCTGCCAATGGTTTCTTTTGGTATTTGTATTTGTTTACACTTTAGCCACTGGCTAAATTGCTAGAATTACAGCAATGATGTAAACAACATTACATTTTAGAAATTGTATAACAGAAGTAACATGCAAAACCATAAACTACGCAACAACTACCAATAAGATGGGGTATCAATTTTGTGATTCAGCCATAACTATTACAAAACCGATGGGGACGTTCATCCAAATTCATAAAACAATAAAACAACACTGCTTGAATTACATAACATTATGCACACGTGCCGCATGCAGACGGTCAAAAGAGTGCAAGCTAACACTACACCACCTCGATTCAATCATAACGCAGTCACAGAAGGCTTACGTCACAGCAAGTTTATCCAATGAATTCAAAGGACCCGTAAGACCAGTGCCTGTCATTCGGGGACCAGACTACGCCCCACACACATCAACGCTTCACACACCGATACCAACCATTTTAACTAATTATTACAACACGCAGCAACACGTCACTAAAAACAGACTAGACCAAACACTTAGGAGAAACAAAGAGAAGGGGGCGATGGGTACACATTCAAGCGTAGGGACCTATTACACAAAATAACAATCAACGGTTGGGCAAAGATCCCAAGTTGGAAAGTTTGTTCCAAACCAACAATTTGAAGCACTTACAAAAGAAGGGATTAATAGGAGGTCAACTCCTTTATATGAGGACCATCATTTTATCTCCGATAATTCAATACGGGTTCATTGTACTACTGTGAATCCTATAAACAATACACAGATGTCATCTTTCATTAAATTGTAACGACCTGATTAGTGTCATAATCTGTTTGCATAATTAAAACCAATAATATTGATATCCAGATACCAGCTAATAACTGCTGTTTTCAAAGATGTATATAACCCGGTCCGGCGACCATTGTCTGGCCAGACTACCAGGGCAATTACACGTTAGATGATCTTCGCTAATTAAACCCATTCATCGCTCATTATACTACTCTTTTTAACCTTCGTTTCAATATCTGTATAATGAACAAAAGGGAGACAGTATAACAGGGATATAGCACGGTTGGAAAATGACACTTTTCATTCGCAGTGAAAATACAACGACTGTAGAGTAGAAATAATGACAATATGTGGTCGATTATATGCGCCATGTCTGTCTTAAAGGCAGTGGACACTATTGGTAATTACTCAAAATAATTACTACCATAACACCTTATTTGGTAACGAGTAATGGGGAGAGGTTGATAGTATAAAACACTGTTAGAAAAGGCTCCCTCTGAAGTGATGTTGTTTTCGAGAAAGAAGTAAGTGTCACGAACTTGATTTCGAGACCTCAACTTTAGAATTTGAGGTCTCGAAATCAAGCATCTGAAAGCACACAACTTCGTGTGACATGGGTGTTTTTTCTTTCATTATTATCTCGCAAGTTTGATGACTGATTGAGCTCAAATTTTCACAGGTTTGTTTTGTTATGCATATGTTGAGATACACCAACTGTGAAGGCTAGTCTTTGACAATTACCAATAGTGTCCACTGCTTTTAAGACACTCCTGACGAAAGAGAGATGCAGATGCAAGTGGACCTTTACATCGTGTTACAAAGATGAACATTTCAGCACAAAAATAATTAAGTTTTTCAATGATTTTTTTTTAACAGTGCAAAATGCTACACAAAGTGTAGACCTATGACGTTTGTTTTGTTTGCTACGCAAAATTGATGGAAGAAAGCGCTCCGTACTTTTTTATTGTTGTTGTATATAAGTATTTAAGTATTTCAAGATCTTCAAACAATACAAATTAAAAAATGTAATATCACATTACATTACGGTCCTGCGTCTTAAAAATGGAAATAAGTAAAACGTTACTTAAAAATATATTAGTTGATACATGTTTTAATAACGGTTAATATATAGACGATGCATCTGGGTCTATAGGTAACCAGGGGTGGATTTCACAAAGAGTTAGGACTAGTCTTATCTCGAGTTAGGACCAGTTACTCGTCTTAACTTAGGACTATCCATGAAATTTGTATATCTCCTAGGACTAGTCCTAAGTTAGGACTAGTCCTAACTCTTTGTGAAATCCACCCCTGCTCTATAATAGCAGCACCAGAATAATTAAAAGGGTCTAATTATTTTGCCTTTACTTTAATGGCTGTTCATTTGAGGGTTTTCATTTAAACCTTTTGATGTAAATTTGGTGACGTTTCATTGTTTTGTTTTATTTTGTTTTTAATTACGTCCCTTGTTTTTTCCTTATTTCGTGAAAACGTCGCGCTAAATTGTTTTTATTTGTATCTGTGTTTATACTTGTATATTTATTTAATGTTTGTTTTTGCTATGTAATAGCAGTATTTATTATGCTTCTTTATTAATGTGGATTAAGTGATGTTTGTTGTCGTTTGTTGAATAAACGGAGTAGAATAACTGCACTCGAAAGAAAAAAAGAGAAAACAAGTTGCACATTCCATGTTTAGGCTTAGGGGGAATTGAAGACTATCGGTTATTTTAGTGTTGCTAGTATAGCACTATCAGATCGTTAACGTAGTAGAGCCTAAAGCCTTCAAAGCAGACATGTTATGTTCTTTTCCCAATCTCTCTGGCACTAAGTCAATAATCCCAACATTTTCCCATTATCATCCATCACCATTGCCTTTATGCTCCACATACCCCAGCCGTTGGGATTTTCCATTTGGACGTAATTGCGAGCAAGGACGAGTTGTGCAGCGCTCCCCATTGTTATTTAAAAAGTAATGTAGACATAATGATGTTATTGTATCCCAGCCGTCATCCTATACATAGGCTTGAAAAATAAATGCAAAATACAGTGATATTAAAAAATGTGATATTATTTACAAACCGCCAACTCCTCTCACTGCAGATACGTTTAAAGGTAGTGGGCACTGTTGGTAATTACTCAAAATAATTGTTTGCATAAAACCTTACTTGGTAACGAGTAATGGGGAGAGGTTGTTAGTATAAAACATTGTGAGAAACGGCGTCCTCTGAAGTGACGTAGTTTTCGAGAAAGAAGTAATTTTCCATGAATTTGATTTCGATACTCAGATTTAGAATAATTTGAGGTCTCGAAATCAAGCGACTGAAAGCACACAATTGTGTGACAAGGTGTTTTTTCTTTCATTAATATCTCGCAACGAGAAAGAAAACTCAAAATTAAAAAACGTCAGGCCTGAAACTTTGTATTGGGCTTCTGAAAGCACACATCATTATTGTGTAACAATGATTTTTTTCCTGTTACTATTCTATGACCAACTGAGTCCGAGTTTTCACAATTTTTGTTATTATTCATATTAACATAGATATCATTTGGAATGTTCGACCGGAACAAAAGACTGTAAAACGATACTCCAGAAGCATTCCGAGCATACTGATCGAAACGTCGGGTTGAAACCAACGGTTCTTTATCAGAACCACCCAAACTCATTAAGATACGGTCATTACATGGTGTTGCCCCAAACCTTTCCATATCGTATTTCCACCATCCAAAGTTTCAAGTTCTACTGATATTTCATATGCTTAAACCAGCATCCATAAGTTGTACAGATTACAACAACCCCCTTGGTCTCAGCGAACGGAAATCACTGAGTTCACTTATTTGATTTAAAAAGCACTGGCATTATAAGGTTACACGCCAAGGATCCAAAAGGCACCTGTAACACTTTGGATACAACAATTTCCCTGGTCGATTGTTTTGATATAGTGGGTTGACTTTTTTTCTTTTCTTTTTTTGTTCACGATTTAATCACGTTTTCACCTTCCGGTGGTGACTTTTTGCCCGATAATTCGATATCTTACATGGGCCTTCTGATTTGATAAGAGGAAATTTCCTCAAAATTATTACGGATGTTTCGCAATCGAACAATTCATGTTGATGACTTCTACACCTACCGTAACACCACCGCTGAACGCATGACGTGTGTACTACCAACGGCGTGGTAAACACATTACGTGTGTTGACACATTACGTGTGTTTACCATAAACACTTGAACATCGTGACGTGTTTATACGGGGTTTTTTATTTATGAAAGTTTGCAAAATTATAAGAACCTAGACATTAGGTTTTTGTGAATAAAAACAAAGCTGTTCCGGGTTGTTTTGCTCGGATACATGTCAGAGCAATGGGAAACAAAACGTCACGTGTATATTGAACGAATTGCTTTGACGAATCACTCATTACGTATATCACGTACAGACATGAACACTATGACGCGTTTAAAAACGGTATGTGTTTCTTTGCAAAAGTAGTTGACTAAAAATAAATAATATGCATTTTGTGTGTTTCAAAGCGAAGAGAAATAGAAAATTGCGTGTTTTTAAAAGAATCACTTTGGAAACAATTTATTATGTATACAATGTTGCACTCAAGAATCCGTTATGGTTCTTTCTGCTTTAATGCTTTTTTAATTTATTAAACAATACAAAAGCAAGTAAGTGACGCAATTGTGCCTTTGGTTGCTGAACATATGGAATTTGGCAGTCTGAGCATGACACAACAAAGATATTTGGCTATAATATGGGGTCATCGCATGTTTTTAAATGGGCATTAACTACGCTAGAAGATAGGGTAGCCACTTTGAAAAACAAAAAATATCACATCGGTTTATTACTTCTGATTACTGTTCCAACACCCATGGTGTAAAGTTTAACAACCCCCGCCAAGATGTCAAGACTTGGTGCCATGTTTGAACCCCAGCAGTAAATGGAATCGCAAATGAATCGGCATACAATCCTCTGTAGTAACGCCTCCATTTTAGGATTACGGGTATTTACTTTCCGCGCTGTAAAAATCTCTACCCATGCCAGACAGCTCCGGCTCCCTCATGCCGGTCTTGCAATTAAAATCCGTGTAATGGGAGACGCCTACTCATCTCACAGCGCATCCTCCAAAACGAGCCCGGGCAATCTCCAGCCAACTTCCACCGCCAAATAATAATTTGAACGCCTGGTCCCAGAGGAACACTCAACCACAAACCGACACGGTACACACCTCTTGTTAGTCGATGTTCGGACATTTTTTTTTTGTCTCGTTTTTTTTTTCCTACTGAAGCTCGAGTATTGACTGAGCGGCCGGTGTTTTCAAGGGGACAGTTCCTCCCCCGGGGAGGTCTTGCCAAGTTTACCCAGGCTTCGCAGATGGGCTTGGAAATCACCGGCCCGCTTCCTCACTCTTGTTGACCTCATCAGAGAGGAAACCGTACAGCCGGAAAATACCAATTATGTCTCGGTTTGTTTTAGAACTCACACAATCTCTCTTTTGATTATAATTGTATTTTTTTTTTTTTTTTTTTTTTTTAACCCTTACTTAGAAATTACTCAGGCTATTTATGCAGGCCTAATTAGATCACTTTGTAGAACCTGGGAGAATTGATGCTCTATAATAATCAAGAACACCTTCCTGGAAATGGAGATGAACAGAATAGGGAAACGGCAAGTTAACGCTAAAGATCTGTTTAAGTTTATAACAGTTATGGGTTGTCAGTTGGTGCCTATGTGAGCACGATTTAACACTGCGTGCCAGCATTTCGAACCCGTTCCGCTCCATTCTCACACATTAATGATACTTTACAGTTCGCTGTTAGTGCCAATGGGATACCTTCCCTGAATCATGTGCTCCTCTTTTTGCTAAAAATGCATTATGTTTTTGTTAGTATGTTTGTTTATGCCTCTGAAGACGGTCCGGTTTGGTTTGAAAGCTAAGGGCACCTATCCTACTCATTTTTGCATAATGTTTTCTGTATGACCTAGCTCTTTTGTCCATGCTTTCTTATTTTTTTGGAAAGACTTTTTTTTGTACGACCATCGAAGTAGTGATTAAAACCAGCAGAATCAGTAGCTGGGTGTTTTTAAATTAGGTTGAAGATTTTTACATCTTAGCGGCTTCGCTCGAATTTCAGGTCAACGCGACATGTCGATGGTCTTGCTAACAAAGTTGTAATTTAGCCGTGGCTCGGAGCACTTGGGTTATTACCACTCTTCGCCGCGTGTGCTACTGTACAGCCGGCTATAGGACGGTAGTATACTGTCACACAGCCTAGCAAAGATCTATTTACATATGCATTTTGTCTGATTCGGTATCCAGTTTTTATGAATCAAAGGGTAATGAAACGAGAATACGAGCTACTTTCATTAAGGATTTTTAGGGAACTCATTAAGGTGTATTGAAGCACCCATTGACAGGTGTCTGCTCATTGAACTAGTTTAAGGTCATAGTCATCAGTCTCATATAGACTCTGTTGAATAACACTGAAATGAGAGAAGAAAAAAAAACATAGCAGTTTAAGGCACTGGACACATTTCATAAATGTCAAAGACCAGTATTCTCACTCGGTGTATCCCAACATATGCCTACAATATCAAATCTGTGGTAAAATGTTGACTAATATTTGCCATCGAAGTTGCAAGAGAATAATACAAAAAAAAAACCTTGTTGCTTAAGTCTTTTAATATTGAAGTAAGAAAATTACCTCTTTCTCAAAAGCTACGTTGCTTCAGAGGGTATAACCACGTATAAAACTCTTCTGTTGTTTGAGCGTAGAACGGGTGTGCTCTCGACGTTTCGATTAGTGTACTATGCCCGTCTTCAGGAGAATGCATTCTCCTGAATACCAGCAGCGTTCGAAACGTCGAAATCACCACACCGGCTCTTCTCATAAAAAACGCTAACACTTCTCCCAAAAGAGTTGTATACATGGCTGTACTTGGAAGTACAGGTTTTTCTTAAGATCCAAGCAATTGCCTTCGCAAAGCTTCAGAAATCAGTCCTTGGACGTATACAAATGTAAGTCACATCTGCCCGAACATTATACGTTGACCTTTTTCAAACCGTTTCACACAAATTGGACACCGAGCTCTAGCATCCTTCTTGTTCGTGCATTATTCACCGACTAATGTAGTACACCTTTGTGGAAACAAAGACATTCTAGTGGATGCATTACACTCGTAAACAGTTCCGGCCAGAAATGGTCCGGAATCTCTTACAGACTGACCTAGAAATGGGTCAATCTGACGCAGAATTTGATGTACAAATACATGTGCTATCAACCGCTGCTCGTCTGCAGCCAGTAGACCAAAATACCATTTTACTTTTAAGTTAAGTTGATTTTTTTTGCAAAAGAAGGTACAATGGTTAACATTCTACCCTCAGACAAGCCTGATTGACATGTTCTATGACCTTTTGGAAATTCGCGGTCGGATCACACGTACATACACATTCATGTCGTTCATTCAGTCGATGCGGACCATCGGATAAGGCCCCTCCAAACACGTTGGTCATCCACTGCTGGTACGTAGCTCATCCCGTCTCAGGCCAGAGTCCCGACACAAGTGTACACAAAGGTGGTATGGGGCCCATAGCACCAGCCTGCTCACAGCCAGCTCAATCTGTCTGGGGCAGTGACCTGCTTATCTCATCATATGACACACAAACTAACCTACATACACTATCTACAAATTAGTAAATAAAACAACACTACTTCAATTACACAACATTAAGCACACGTGCCGCATGCCGACGGTCAAAAGAGTGCAAGCTGACACAACATCACCTCGATCCAATCATAACGCAGATACAGAAGGCTTACGTCACAGCAAGTTTATCCAATGAATTCAACGGACCTGTAAGACCAGTGCATGTCATTAGGGAACCAGACTACGCCTCACACACACCAACGCTTCACTCACCGATACCAATCATTTTAACTAATATTACAACACGCAGCAAGAGTTAAGGTTCACTCGAAACTGTGACATAATGTCAACATCAGATGCCGAACATGAGGATTTTTTGCAGGTGGTTTCAAAATGTTCATTCAACATCATACTTTAAAGCGTTAGGCCATTCGTGAACGCTCTCGTGGATGATTTGAAAAACATTACTGTCAGTGTGTTTCAGAAATGTTAAGGCCCCTGGATACGTCTTAAAGATTTGAGAAGATTCGAAGCGGGCGAAGGTTGGTGTGTTGGAGAGCATCTTATGCATCTCGACTCGTAAAAGACTTAACATAGTGGGTAGTGGTTTGACAGACCGAGGCTTCTCTTTGACTCTTTAAAGGCATGGACACTATCGATATTACTCAAAATAATTATTAGCATAAAACTTTACTTAGTGATGAGTAATGGGGAGAGGTTGATAGTATAAAACATTGTGAGAAACGGCTCCCTCTGTAGTGACATAGTTTTCGAGAAAGAAGTAATTTTCAATGAATTTGATTTAGAATGAAATTTGAGGTTTAGAATGAAATCCACCATCTAGAAGCACACAACTTCGTGTGACAAGGGTGAGGCTTTGTTTTCATTATTATTTTGCAACTTTGACGACCATTGAGCTCAAATTTTACGAGTATATGGGTTGATTTGTGTGCGGGGATGGGGATGCTGGGTAGATGTGGTAGATCACAGGTTATGAAACAACTTAACTTGTAACTTTTTTGTGATGGGGGCACTCTGTGCTCAATGTTTCCCCATCAGTAGAAATTCAATCTAGATGAGGATCTTTGAAGATGAATATCAACACAAACAGTTTGTCCTTCAGGGAGAGCAAATTGTGCTTGTATCATACGTTGTTTATCTTTGTGCTTGAGTCATTATGCAAAAGCAAAGCCTACAGGGTGAGTAACTAACGTCTGACAGTAATCCTCATATACTTGTAGACTGCACGTAGACCGATGATATATACATCACCCCCAACAGCAAAGTGTATCCAACCTTTCCAAAAAAATCCTCCTTTTAAGTCTTGAAGAGCTTCGAGGGCAAACTCTAAAGTACATGTACACGTTATGTGTCTACTCTTCGTTGGCCATTTTTTGTCCAAGGGCGCCGTGTGGGAAGTTCGGGTGTGTATATAACTCTACAGCGTATTGTCCAAGGGCAATGTGAGGGGAGATACCTCCTCAAATACAACAATTGTTGACACCCCCCCCCCCTGTCTCCCTCCTCCTTACCCCTGTCTCTGGCCCCCGTAAAGCCGTAGGCAAATCCCATTCGACGTTACCTGAAACTTATCAAAACACAAACGCACAAAATCACGGGTTAGAACGGGGCGAATTCACAGTGCACTTGAAAAACAGTAAAGAGACACTGCATTTCACAGAGTGAAAGGGCATTTCTTATCTCAAAGACTGCTTTGAGAAATAGCTGAATAAATATATATATATATTATTTTTTTTTGCAAAAAATGGTTAATGGCCTGACGGTTCGACCCTAGCAGGAGTCTTTCTTTGCTAGATTCATCAGGCGAAAAATAAGTCATCCGTCAAACGAACCGGCATCTTTTGCCCAGGTTTACTGCTGGATCATACAAACTACTTTACAATGTTATTATGTTCTTCATTGTGGCTCGGTAGACGGTAACGGTACGAATATCTATACTAGCAAAGTTTCGCACTAGGTTCAGCCATTAAGAAAGGACAACATGGTTTAGCTATCCGTAACCTATTCACGTGTAGCAAGCAGGATATCAGTGTCTTCTACACACAGCGGATAGCGACTAGCGTATGACGTCATAATGATGACGTATCCGTATCTGTTTGCCTGCGAAACCTCTCTAATGTTGGCTGTTTGCAGAGACAACACTCCGTCAAAACAGATTCACTCTTGGTTGCACCCGCAGGTTTTCTAATAGTTGCAGTTTTTAGTTATAGTTAGTTACGTTTCTTGTTACCAGTTACAGTTTAACATTTTCGGTTTTGTTTTCTTTGTTGTTTTGCCAGAATAAGATCACCAGCCAAATTACCGTGTTTACATTCACAATTTGTGACTGATATGCTGATCGTTATTGCTAAGTAGGTGTTCTTTTAAAAGCAGTATCTTCTGCTTAAGCATCTCTATGGAATTGTCTCCTGATTATGCCCTGCCGGTTAAGTCGCACACACTCACGTCACGTAGTGTTACTTTGTTCTTGCCGATCCACTCGCCATTGCCTCGCCTGACCTGTTGGAGGGGCGTGCCCGCCCTTGCCCCCGATCTCGCCACGCTGCATTGGTCACGGGGCTTCAAACCGAGTAAAGAACACAACTTGGCAATTACGTGGCCAACCTCAGCAAAATTCTCCAGCTCTCCTCCTACTAGAAGCCAGAGGCAGAACAATATTTATGGAGTATCGTTTGTTTGCCTTCTACCTGCCCCGCGGTAGACGGTTTGACTAAGAGGGTCTGCTTGATAACTATAGGAACAGTTTATATCCAAGGAAAACAAAATAGAGCACTTGATAACCTTTTTTAGAAGTAAACAATATAAATGCTCAAATTCCCCCTAAGATTTTTGAAACTCTTAAAAAACAGGTTGTTTTGTGAACAGTTTAAAAGAGCTAGGTCTTGCAAATATCATACATGCAGTACCCATTAAAGGAACTGGACACTATTATGCTAACACTCGAAATTGGTGTTCGTACTAAAACTTACTTGGTAAAGAGCTATGTATAGAGCTGTCTGTAGTGTAAAATAAATTTTGGAAAATGGCTCCCTATGGAGTTACAAAGTTTTTGTTCATAATATAGGTAATTTCTCACTCAAATATTAAAAGAATTCAGACCTGAAGCAATTTTAGGCATTTGAAAGCACACAAATTAATGTGTGCAACATAGTTTTTTTTTTTTTTTTAATGTCATTATTCTCTTGCAACTTCAATTAACAAATGCGTCCAAATAATGTACAGATGTGTTATTGCATGCATAAAATGAGTTGGGTATACCAAGTGAGAAAACTAGTCTTTGACAACCACCAAATGTGTCCCAGTGCTTTTAAAGAAACACATCACTCTCCTTCGTTTAATTGTGTTATAATTGCCTGCAGCCACCTTTTCTATTGTTGGTATTATTATTAGATCATTTAAAACAAATTGAGATTTGGGGCTGACCTTTTCCTTCGTGCTTATTAGTACTTGAACCAAAGTGGATTTTTTTTTTCAATAAATCTTAAATTTCATTTCCCTTTCAAATAACCATTTTTAAACTCAATCTAGATCCTTATTCATGCTAATGTCACCTTTTGAGTTCACTGTGTCTTCGCAATCATCGAACAGAGAAGGGATTGCCTTTCAGACGAGCCCAGCGTACATTGCCTGCTAGCTTGTAAACACCACTTCACAACATGCCCTGTGGGCTACTAATTTGTGCAACCTACTTGTTTAAACAAAACTGGCACAGACTTACTATAGGTTGCAGTCACGCCAGTTTTCCTGACGGAGTGCTCATCATTCTTCCATTTCAGATGTGAATATCGAAACATGTGGATTTGTTTTTTTAGTGTGTAAATGGTTTCCCTGTTAAGACGATCACAGCATACTAAACGAAATGTTGAGTAGTTGTATAACCATAAGATTTTACCTGAAACTCTTGAGTAAATTTATCTGTGATCTTTGTCACTGAAATGTAGTTTTTTGTCTGTGTTTTCTTGAGTGAGTTGTGCCGAGTGGGTTGTCATTACTCCAGATAATTATGAGCATAAATCCTTACTTTGTAACGAGTGATGGGGAGAGGTTGATAGTATCAAACATTGTGAGAAACGGCTCCCTCTGAAGTATTACAAACATAGTTTTCGAGAAAGAAGTAATTTTCCACGAATTTGATTTTGAAACCTCAGAATAAGATTTTGAAATCAAGCCTCTGAAAGCACACAACTTACTGTGACAAGAGTGTGTTTTTGTTCTCTTTCTTTCATATTATCTAGTAACTTCGACGACCAATTGAGCTAAAAATTTTCACATGGTTTGTTATTTTATGCATAAATATTGAGATACACCAAGTGGGAAGACTGGTCTTTCACCATTACCAAATGTGTCCAGTGACTTTAATGAGTATTTTTATTTAAGATACTGTTCACACCGTTCGCACTTAATTCGCACACTATGATGACGTTGAAATGCTGCCTTTGTCACTTAATTGCACTTGATGTTCGTCCGTGTTTTCTCGAGTGAGATGTGTTTTTCTATACGAGAAGACTGCTGTCTCCATATCTAAATCAGTAGTCACTGTAAGACCTAATTGATGGTGTAGTCTGAACCCTATAAAGACGTCTGAGTGGGGCAGGGGAAAGGAGGTAGGTCCGGAGTCATGAGTTGTTATAGCCCAGTGGTTAAGAGCAACGTGTCCGAGTGGTTAAGAGCATCGGATTACAGTTATGTCGGTTAAAAACACTGGACACCTTCGGTAATTGTCAAAGAATAGTCTTCTAACTTGGTGAATCTCAACATATGCATAAAATAACAAACCTGTGAAATGTTGAGCTCAATCGGTCGTCGAAGTTGCGAGATATTGATGAAAGGAAAAAACACCCTTCTTGCACCATGGTCACCCGAAGTTGTATGTTTTCAGTGGGTTGATTACGATACCCTCAAAATAATTATAAATCTGAGGTCTCGAAATCAAATTCGTGGAAAATTACTTTTTTTCTCGAAAACTACAGAGGGAGCTGTTTCACACAATGTTTTATAATATCAACCTATTCTCATTACTCGTTATCAGGAAAGGTTCTATGATAATAATTATTTTGAGTAATTACCAATAGTGTCCACTGCCTTTAAGTCAATGGGGTGTGGGTTTCGAGTCCGGGCCCCGGTCGTGAGACTTGTGTCATTGAGCAAGATACGTTTGCCTCTCTTCACCCAGAGGTATAAATGGATGATCGTGTGTATGAAAAAGCCTTTGGAGTGCTACGGTTTCCCAGTGATTTGAGAAAGATTAAAGAGATGTTATTGGCTCAACGACCAGGGCACTAATGTGAACCGCATTGAGACGGTCATTGTGAAATGCGCTATATACACAAAACTTGCTAGTATTATTAGTATTACAAACTTGTTATTGTCCCATGAGAAAGCCCACTTAAAATTGTTATGGTCAGAGTTGATCTAGATCACGAACTCTTGAAGCGTGACCCATTTCTGGGTCAGTATTAAACGGAATATATGTCAAAGTGGCACCGAAATGGGTCGAACTGACATAATCCGATTATGCCTCTTGGGACACATAACTTCCCGTTTATACCCTGGCCCGGTAATGGGTTATGGATCAACCGACGGATACAATGAATCCAGATTAATTCTGACCCTGCAAAGGATCAGCCCTTTGAGATAATGGAATTCGGGTCAAATCTGATCCGTTAATGCCCCCCCCCCCCCCCCTCTCTGGGGACACAGAACTTCCAGGTCTATTTTGACCCGGTCGTGGGTCAAGCCCCTGGAAAACACGGACTCCGGGTCAGGGAATTGTTGTTGTTGAGTGTGCAAGGAATGTTCAGTCAGAGCTTACCGGTTGAAACATCGACAAGTAACCGTACAATATAGATCCCATCCTAGAGCTTAACAAAAACAGCAATCTATTATTGGAGATATCATTTGGAATACGCATAATGTGTGTTAAGCATTTGCACATGTTGGCAAGTCATCAGCGCATACCTTCTTCCCATGGCTGCTGGATTAAACAACCTCCAACAGATGTTCACGCTCAAATATAATGCGGGGTGAGCATCGGTGACAACTTAATTTCCAAATTGTCGAATCAACTTGACTTGATTTAGAGTTCATGCGGCTGCCAATCTCGTTGGATGTGGGTTTGGTTGAAACAAGTGCATTTTGTTTAAAGGCATGGGCACCTTTGGTAATTATTTTTAAAGAACAGTTTTCTCAGTTTGTATATCCCTGGGTGGGATGTTTGTAACATAACAAACCTCTGAAAATTTGGGCTCAATTGGTCATCAAAATTGCAAGAGAATAATGAAAGAAAAACACCCTTGTTGCATTACTTGGAGTGATTTCATAATTATGTTTAATGAGAGGCTTCAGCTGAAGTATTTTATTATTTGAGTGGCACTTTAATTACCTTCTTTAAAAAGCTACTTAACTTCAGAGGGAGCAGTTTCTTAAAATGTGTTATACTATCAACAGCTATACATTGCTCGTTGCGTTGCCAGGTAAGCTGTTATGCTAAGTGTTATTTTGAGTGATTACCATTAGTGTCATTGTCTTTAGAGACCAGGGTTAATAGCACATACCAACGTTGTCCCCAACTGAGACATTTATTTTATGCTCCGTTATACAGCCGTGTGCGTTAATTTTAGTGATTTGTTTGTCAGTAAAGTGTTTCTGACCCGGGAGATTTAAGAGTACACGGGGGAGGGGTGGCAATGGTCAATTGGTACTATCCCGTGTGTAATTTATTTTCTTTTTCTGTAGACTCCTTTTAGATTTTTACGACACAGGACCATTATGCAAAACAGCCGTTGTGCTGATATCTGTATCATGTTTATAAATTTTGAAATAAATAGGTAAATAAATGATTAAATAAACAAATAAAAAAAAAAATAATTGCTACTGTCGTAGTGCCTTTCGGTTGAAAAAAATAAAACAAGTTATAAATAATTTCAAAAAAAAGGAATCCTTAAAAAAAATCGGGAACACCTTTGAGGAGCAGTTCTATACTACAAAAACGTGCACACGCGTCCCTCATTTGAAGGCAACCCGGGACGGATACACGACCCAAGCCAATTAAAACTATCCTATTGGTATCTATATGCACATGTGAACAGCCAGTGACAATTACACTAATTGGTTGTGTAGTATAAATTCTCAGGACGATTGTTGTAAAACTAGTTTACGTGTAACCGCGGTTCGAATGTTGCGCCTTTAACTACTCGCATGGACAGCCGTACATATCGATCTCAATTTCTCTTTCCATTTTTAGTTTCATGGTATTGACATACAGTAAGACGTGGCTATATAATATTAAAAAAATCCCTCTACTGGGATGGGAAATGCACATTGCAGTGATTCTCGTTCCAAATAATACACACGCCTGTTTGAGTTTCGAAATCTGGTCAACGCCCCCTCGACCTCCCATTGGGCGAGTCTGAAAAAAAGGGGAGTCGGTGGCTCGACTGAGCCAGGCGTATAAAATACACGCTCTGAACCACACACACGTAGACGGTCGGTTTTCGGTTTAAGTTATAACACTAGCCTCAGACCAACCGTCGCCAGTCGCTCCAATGTGCTTGCGCTGGATTAATTTCATTACTTAAATACTGATGTGTCTGCGAACGATTTGCGCAGAGAGCCCCACGGGGGAAAAAAAAATCTGCGCTGCGCCCCGAGCGGAGCCTAAGAGCTAGGACGGCGGGGAGGGGGAACTGTTTTATGAGTGATGTACATGGAAACTGTCCCAAAGTCAAAAGGTGCGTTGTGTATTGGGGCTCGGAGGTGACAGTGTGTGGAATATGAATATTCCTGTATGACTGTAGACGGTTTATATGTTCGTGTTGTTCTATTGCAGGTTGCAGTTTAACGCACGACGGTAGCTTGTTAGATATTGCTACACGCAGGAGGAAGCAAGGTTTAGCGGGGACGAAGTGCCACAACCACCCCGCGGCTACTACTGATCAACGATCACTCTGCCCAAACTGAGATTACTCGTGAGAGTAAGGCTACTGTTACTCTCCAAACAGGACCTCGACTTTCTGAAGCACAGATTAATTGAGGTAGGTTGGATGTGCTTACATCTCTAATATATGTGTTTTACACTTTTAACTGGTTCAAGTCGATGGACTTCTCGAACATTTAATGGTTCGCATTTTTTGAGTGTCTGTAAAGGCATGCACTGGACACAAATTACCCAAAAGATTTGTTAGCAAAAGAGAAACGTACTTGGTACGAGCAATGGAGAGCTGATGATAGTAAAACATCCTGTTATAAACGGCTTCCTCTGAAGTAACTTAGTTTTGGAGCAATAAGTAAATTCTCATTGAAATATTTAAATTGATTGCGAGAATTAGCTGTGATGAGGTCTCGAAATCAAGCATCTGAAAGCGCACAACTCTGTGCGACAAGGGTGTTTTTCCAGTATTCTCTCGCAACATCGACGACCAATATTGAGTGTAAATTGTCACTGTTTTGCCATTTTATGCATATATGTTGAGATATACCAGGCGAGAAGACTGGTCTTTGGCTATTATTATCATCAAAAGGTGTCCAGTGCCTTTAAAAAGCGATAAATGATTACTGATAACCCCAATTAAATCGCAACGTCACGAGAGTATTTCGTTCTTTCACGCATTGTATGCGTGAATTCAGGGAGCTGCGCTCTTTCAGTATTGCGCTTGCTCAATTCACGTTAATTTAGTTAAATGCGTTTTAATCATACCTCAACGAGATGATGGACGAATACTAATTATAGCCAGCATATGAAAGTGCTCACCCACTTCTAAGTCTTCTAAGACTGTTACAAACTGTTGTTGTGTGGTCCTTTTTTCCTATGGTTACAACAACCAACTGGTACAAGTTTTAGACTGATGGTTACTGGATGTGAAGTATTTCTCAAAATGAAACTTGGAAGATGTATTTGAAGTGTTTCCATTTCAGACAGGTTTTCAGGTTTGTTTAACTACAGATTGTATAGTGTGTTAATAATATAAGCTTTAAAATAAATGTTTAATGTTTTCTTGTTGTTGTTGTTGTTGTTGTTGTTGTTGTTGTTTTTGTTGTTGTTGTTGTTTGGTGTGTTTTTTGTGTGTGTTTTTTTGGGGGTGGTTGTTTGCCTGCGTTTTGTTTGTTTGTTTGTTTGTTTGTTTGTTTGTTTGTTTAACTGTTTTGTACTTGAGTGTTGTTGCTGTTACTGTAACTGCTGTTTGTGGAGTTTTTGGTGTGTTTCTGTTTGTTTTGGTGGTGTGTGTTTTTGTTTATGGAGGGAGGGGGTGGTGTATATGAAGTGGGCCACATTTGCAATGTTTCATTACAAATGAAAGTTTGGGTACAGTGAGTAATCAACGCCTAATGGAATTATCTGAACTTAAATGCTGACAAATTTTCTGAGGGCTGGACAATTACATTCAATCTTCAAATTGAAACATAACCTTGATTTGATTCCGGGCACGGTGTCCAATTAGATAGGCACTTCAATGACGATGTCGACAGTGGCTTTAGAATATTATCTCGTTTGACATTATTTGGCTGTTTGTCACTGCACGTTGTTCCAACTATTTTAATGTGACACGGCAGTTGTTTAAAGCAATCACACAACGTCGGTAAACAACTTATATATAAAATAAAAAACCTGTGAAAATTTAGGCTCAATAAGTCATCAGAGTCGGGAGAAAATAACGGCAAAAACCACTCTTGTTTCCTCACGTTTCACCGTGTCATGAATAAATCCGTTATTCTCGATATCGATAATTGATAATTGTTTAATGTTTTCTCAAAAAGTAAAGCATTTCATTGAATAATATTTAAAGGGAAGTCTTTCACCATTACCTTCTGTAAACACTGAAAGTTATTTGTAAATCTGTGATGTTTTGACTTTAGTTCTGTTCATAAAGTGTCCAATGGCTTTAACAATGTGCCAATTTGGTAATTGAGTACACTTTACGATACTATAGACACTATTGGTAAATACTCGACATAAATGTTATGAAAACTTACTTAATAACGAATAATCGGGGATTGTTGGTTGTTCAAAAAGAAATTAAGAAACGGCTCCCTTTGAAGTAAATTAGTGTTGAGAAATAGGTAATATCTCACTTGAATATTAAAATATTTCAGGCTTGACGCCTGAATGAAGTGCAACAATTCTCTTGCATTTGTATGGCAAATTGAGTCAAAATGTTCATAGTTTTGTTATTCTATGCTGTGTTTTGATAAACAAAGTGAGAATATCGTGGTATTTAACATGTACCCAAGGTGTCCAGTGTCTTTAACTTCGTGCACTTCGATACTAAACGAAAGTAAATAAAAGAAAAGATGTACGTTGTTCGGTGATCACTCCTAAAATTAGAGGCAAAGCCAAAGTACTTCAATAATACATGTTTTTTTTTAAAGGTTCGGCGAGTCAATTTAAATAATAAAGATGGCGACTCAGCAGGAGTCATCAGTCAATAAAAGTATTTAGTTAGCCCCGATGTCGGTATGAATCGGAGTAATTGTATTATTTTTATCCTAGTAGAAGGTGCCGACCCTCTCAGTGCTTTGTTTTTATTGTATTATGATGGTCCTAATGGTTTAGAGCAAATACCGTATAGTGTCGTATAATTTACTTTTTTGTAACACAAAACACAATACCGACAGATTTACATTAAACTTGCACAGTTTGAAGATAATGACAGTAGAAAGCTTCCCTGAAAATATTACTTGCTGAGGTGCTGTTATAGTTTTTGAGAAATGAGTGAAACAGTGTCATGAAAAACACGTTTTTACATGCTAAAATAATTTTCGTCTAATGATCACTGAGACAAATTTTTTTTTCATGACATTGTTTTACTCATTTCTCAAAAACTACAGCACCTCAAGCAAGTAATATTTTCAGGGAAGCTTTATACTACCATGATCTTAAAACTGTGTAAGTTTAATGTAAATATAATATGGAAAAAAAGTACATAAACCATTGAAGTGTAAATAAACAGAGGAAAAAACATCTTCCAAAAGGAAGACAATAGATGAAAAAAAGTCTTGAAATATTTAATAAAAATAATAATAATCAGCATTAATACATAAATAATAACCAAACAGTAATTTTTTTAAGGAGCATAATTGTATTTAAACTAGTCAAACCATTGTTAACAAAAGAAAAAAACAATTTGGTGAGTTCAGTGGATTGCAAAAAAAAAAAAAAAAAAAACAAAAAACATTTGTTAGCCACATTGTTATTAATTTTCTCCTGTCCCAGCAAAACAAATAAAACAAAAATCACGTAGCTACACTACAAAACAAAATGAGCACACACGGCAAAAACTATAGTGATAAAATTGACACTATGGAAGTTTTCTACACATAGATACCGAGAAGGGAATAAAGGGTGTTAAAATAACTGTAATATAATTGGTCTAGCAGAAGTTAAGTTTTATTTTAGCAGGCTATGTCGGCTGTGAGTTGCGTCTATAGTGACAACAACTATGGTGTCAGTTTTAGCACACAAAAATTGTGTGCAGATGGCAAGAGATATTAACGATAGTTATTTTGCTGTCAAGCCCCGTATGATCACTTACACCAAGGCACTACTGCTAAGTCAGACAGAGTAGTGTACCGTGAACGGTTGCTGTGTGGGAAGCGACCTTCACGCCGCAGCAGTTTACCAAATTAATAACCCATTAAACGCACTGGACACTACATGTATATTGGTAATTATTACACGAAATAATGTTTAGGACATAAAGCTTACTTAGTAACGAGCAATAGAGAGCTGTTGGAGTAACGTAGTTTTTTTTCTTGGAAAAAGAGGTAATTTCTCACTCAAATAATGATAGACTTCAACTGAACCCTTTTATTAGGCACTAGAAGAAAGCACACACATTACTGTGAAACAAGGGTCGTTTTCATTCATTATTCTCTTGCAAATTCGATGAACAATTGAACCCAAATGATCACAGGTTGGTTATTGTATGCATGGATACACCAAGTTATACCTGTCTTTGACAATTACCAAAGGTGTCCCTTGCCTTTAAGGTAACCCACAACAAGATAATCACAGCCAAGTCAGCAGCGTGTTTTAGTTGACACGAATGTCACCGTCTAATTTTCAAAAAATACAGAACAAAATCCAATATGAATTCATTTTCTTTATACACAGATGTTTAAAGTCACGGTGCCTCTGTTAATGAAAACGCTGCTATTATCTTTTCCACATCGGATCATATTGATTTGTAATAGTTTTTCCATCCATTTAATTTTGCTCCGGTGGTGACGGAAACCCACGAAATGGAAGCGATCTGCCTTTTCGCACACAGTGATGCGGAAAGATAGCTATAGAAAAAGAGATTAAGTATGTAGATTAAAACTTTATTATCCCCTCATTGAGGGATATTAACAATGGCCTTGACAAAGAACTGTATACAAATACAGTACAGCTTTGGTAGACAAGGTCATGGATATCCATCAAAGGGGGTATATTATAACTTATACCCTGATTTGTTTCCCTATGCAAATAATAAGGCCGTGTATAAGCATTTCAAGAGCACGTTCAGACTCGGTGCAATGTCGGTTAAACTCATGGTTCAACCCGATCGAGTTCAACTCAGTTATCCCAATCACATTATGCATACATGCCCATCTTGAGATTTAAATTATTGTCTATTCTCAGAGTAAGATGTACTAGTTCAAACAGTTGAGTTCCAGCTGTCAAGTCACCATTGCAATACTGTAGTCACGTTAGGTGACACACATTGCATGTTCGCCTAAGTTCAATTACAGTTCTGTTCCAAATACTTTCAGCATTTCATTATAAATATAATTATACCAATTGCACAACGCGCAGCGTAATTGAAATGATTTCGTCCCCTCGAAATGTTGTTTCGTTCTCTCAAAATACTGTTGCGTTCCCTTTAAAATTGTCTGGATTCAGACAACAGAATTGAGTTTCTTATCAATGAGGATGGGGACAACGTTTTATTAGGTTTTAGATGGTTGATTAAATAAAACAAAGGGGGGTATACACATGCTGTCCGAAGGATGAGAGTACAAACCCAATGCATGCAAGACCCCGGTTTGAGTTGGGATTCGAATTTGGGGTTACATCATTGAAAATCTCCCCGGGTTTCAAACAACAAACAAGAACATACCAGAATCCCCAGTACAATCACCGCAGTGAATACGCATAAAAAGGGTTGGGTCCAACCCAATCCTTCTTAAAAAACAAAGGTAACACAGTGAGGCGAAACCATTTTTTTCAATTTTGTAAAAACAATTCTTCAAAGAAACACACACAATATTTCGTAGCTTACTACTTCTTCAAAAACAGAACTACCATTTAAGTCTCCCAGACCGTGAAAGTGTTGACGTAGTTGTTCCTAAGGAGACAAGTAAACTTGGGCCTATTCAGGGAAGAACGGTTTCTCGCATTTTTTATTTTATTTTTGCAAGCTTTTGCAATTTCAATTTAGTACCATCTAAAGCATGCGCTTCGTTGAGTTTATCACTGATTCGCACGAACATACTCTCACATTTCAGAAAAAGTATCTTATTTAATTTGAACACAGTGTGCTACGGACTGTGTGGACGGTTTATTTGCATGAACCATCCCATATGTGAAACTGTTTTTCCGTGTATAATTCATCCGCAATAAAACACAGCAGATTTTCACTGGCCTACCTTTTGGAAACCTCCATATCTAGGGTTCGGAAAATGAATTGTTTTTGATTGATTGCTTTTTGCGAGCAAGGGCAAGGTCGTATATACCGTTATCCTGTTAGGGATGCTGGCCATAATAATAAATAATATAAACTTTCATATACTTGATAAAAGGGAATTGATGTATAAGACATGTTAAATTTGCATCGGGGAAAACAAAAATATTCATTTTGTTTTTTATCCATACACCGATGTGTGTTAGCACTGGTAGTGCTTTCCCGAGTCATGTGAAAAGTGATCATAGGCATATTGCTCGGGTGGGCTTCGAACCCCGATTGATGTGTTTTACATTGTATTCTTCAAATCCCATCAATCGATTGATGTCAGTGTATAAACGTATGACACGATAACCATATACAATGTGTTGCTCTGAAATGTAATATGTTCTACATATAAGGTCCTTCTTAATACCCTCGCTCAAAAGAAGAGGGGAAAAACACTCCATCGCAACCAGTGCCGGGTATTAACAAGTAAAACCTGTGGGAGTCACATCCCTCGGAGGAACTTCGGGGGATCATCGACGGGATCCACGGCGAGATCATCGGAGATACTCGGCGAGATTCTCTGGCGATATATACCCGGAGGGATCCCGGTGTATATATCACTCCTTCATAATGAAGACTCTCCATCGTTACCATAATGTTGACGGATCAAATTGTGTTCCATCGTATTGACTGAAAGAAACCTGATAGAAGAGCTTTTCTCTGTGATTTTTTTTTTTGTTAAAGGCACATGGACACTATATAAAATTACTTGAAATTAATGTTACCATAATAGGCCTAAAACACTTGGTAACGAGCAGTAGAGATCTTTTGATTGTGTAAAACATTATGAGAAACGGCTCCCTCTGAAGTAAAGTAGGTTTTGAGAAAGAGGTAATATCACACTCAAATATGTAAAGACTTCAGAACTGAAGTCTTTTTCATGCATCTGAAAGCACACAAACTTGTGCAACAAGAGTGTTAGTTTTACTTCATTGCTGGTCTCTTGCAACTTGCATGACGATAGTCAAAATTGTCACATTTTTGTTATTTTATGCAAACGTTTGGATACACCAATAAGAAAAACTTATTTTATGTGTCCAGTGCCTTTAAAGCAATCGCACAACATCAGTAAACAGTGTTGTCTAAAGGCCCACACTTCGTTTATCATAACTTATATATAAAATAACAAACCTGTGAAAATTTAAGCTCAATCGGTCATCGGAGTCGGGAGAAAATAACGGGAAAACCCACCCTTGTTTCCGCACGTTTCGCCGTGTCATTGGTTTAAAATAAATCCGTTATTCTCGATATCGAGAATTGATAATTGTTTTAATGTATTCTCAAAAAGAAAATGTTTTATTGGAAGAATATTTCAAGGGAAGTCTTTCACCATAACCTTCTTTAAACCCTGTAAGTTATTTGTAAATCTGTGAACTTTTAACTTGTGTTCTGTTCAGAAAGTGTCCAATGTCTTTAACCAAGGCCCAATTTCATAGAGCTGCTAAGCACAAAAATGTGCTTAGCATAAAATGTATTCCTTGATAAAAACATGATTACCAACATAATTTCCATTTGATGCATATTGCCCGTTACTGGTATTCAGCTGTTGTTTGCTTATCCTGAAAATCACGTTGAAATTTGGTTGGAAATCTTGTCTTTATGAAGGCCAAAATGTCATGCTAAGCAGATTTTTGTGCTTAGCAGCTCTATCGGTTCACACCGGCTCGTATTTTATGCATATGTTGGGATACACCAAGTGGAATTACTGTTTTGTTAACAGTTACCAGAAGGTGGCCAGTGCCTTTAAGTTTAATATTTTCTCAAAAAAAAAAGAAGATATTTCTGATCAATCAACAGTACGCTTGTTTATTTTTTACGGAAATAGAAAAACACCTACCCAAAATTTGATTTCCTCTTACAACAAGTGCCGCATTCCAAGTCCAAATATTGATACAACAAATTAGGAGATCCTAATAGAATTATTATATCAGGCCCAATTATGAAGAGCGCAAATCTTCTTCTTTACGAAAGTGCCGGAGCTCTGGCGATTTCCAGCCGTATAACGCAATAATAAAGCTCCAACTCGCCTGTTACCTACTTAATCCCCCCCCCCTAGTTAGGTGCGAAAAGAACGTCAACAATTTACCAGGTATCAGACAAATTGCCACCACGACCCCCCCCACCCCACCCACCCCCTCCCGCCTCCTTCTTATGAAATGAAGAAATAATCTGAATAAAAGTGCGGAGGCCCCGGCAATGGAGAGAAAATTAAGTCTATATTTCATTTGCGGTTAATACTGTGGAGCAATACGTCCAAGTCGCCAGGATGTTTACCCTGTTGCGTGAACTCGCACATCATGATGCACTTTGAAAGATTGCTTCCCAATAGTTCGAGGACACATATCATTGTAAACCATCTTTGTAATTAATGATTTGTGTTGTTTAGTTGTGCATGTTTTAAGTTTAATTACTTTGATTAGTTATATATATAATTCTTTACCGAATATGATTAGGAATAAGATTTTAGTATTTCATAAAATAAGAAAATTGTCTTGTTCTGGTTGTTTTCTCAAGTTCAATACACGCGCATTATTGTCTGTTATTTATTTCCAATATGTAGGCAAAAGAGTTGACTCAAAACAAAAAACGTGTACATTTCATACAACTTATCTATGATCAAGAATGACATTACCTTGTATTGTCCCATGATACCGAATTGACCGATGTTTTATTGGTGGCGAGCCGTGCACAATGTGTACCCTAAACTGTTAAATTTCAATCAAGAAGGAGGGAGATAAGCATTAACCGGGCCCCAAGTATCCACCCCTGCGTAAGAAGAAGAGCTTACACAGTTTGAAGATAATGATGGTAGAAGGCTTACCTTAGAATATTTCCTGATGCGGTGCTTTATTTTTTGAACAGTAAGTAAAACAGTGTCATGAAATAAATAAATTTTCGTCTCAGTTTTATCATGTAAAACGTGTTGACCCGTTTTGGTATTTTGGGGTAAAATAATGTTCATGCATTGTTTGACTCATTTCTCAAAAACCAGAAGGAAAAATAAGTAGAATTTTAAGGTAAGCTTTCTTCTATCAGTATCTCGAAACTGTGTAAGTTTAATGTAAATCTGTGGACATGGTGTTTTGTGTTACGAAAAGTGTAACCCTTAAAGGGACACATGCAGTTACAAACGATTGTCATAGACCAACTCGGCCAATACAAAGGCAACGTGTCCCTTTAGGGTGAAACGTAGACACGTTTGATGAAGTCAAGCATTGACTGTAAGAGCACAGGATGTCGGTGCCTTACGGACACGTTTAGAATGTGTTGATCAGAAACGATATACCACTTTGCCTTTTCCACTCGCCTTTCAATCTTCAATCAGCGCGACCTGACACACAAAAGCCAAATCTCGGTCTCTGTCACTTTACCTGCAAAATAGAGTGATAAAACCCCATTGATCGCTCAGCAATTAGCGCCGCACTATTGTGTGGAAGACACTGTTTTCAACACTAAGAGATTAATGGGCCCTACCTTCTGTATTTTGACGGGAACTGTGGCATAATATTTGGAGTAGAAACTTGTCCACTATATACAATGGCTTCTGAGCGACAAAGAAAACACTTACAATATATACAGTGTTTTTTAAGATTAAAATGTGACGCATTTAGAATTGGGGCCGCAACATGAGATCAAAAAACAGGAATGATTCAAAACTCGATGTCTTGTACACAATTAATTTACAAACAAACTTTAATGTATATAAGCTATCTTCTTATTAGACACTGGACACTATTTGTAATTGTCAAAGACCAGTCTTCTGAACTTGGTGTAACTCAACATATGCATAACATAACAAACCTGTAAAAATTTGAGGTGGTCGTCGAAGTTGCGAAATAATAATACAAGAAAAAACACCCTTGTCACACGAAGTTGTGTGCTTTCAGATGCTTGATTTCGAGACGTCAAATTCTAAAATTCGTGTAAAATTACTTCTTTTTCAAAAACTACATCACTCAGTGTATTTTACTATCAACAGCTCCCCATTACTCGTTACCAAGTAAGGTTTTATGCTAATTCTATTTCTGAGGTCTCTAAATCAAATTCATAGAAAATTACTTCTTTCTCGAAAACTACGTTACTTCAGAGGGAGTCATGTCTCACAGTGTTGTATACTATCAACAGCTCCCCATTACTCGTTACAAAATAAGATTTTATGCCAAAAAATATTTTGAGTAATTACCAATAGTGTCCACTGCCTTTAAGGCAGTGTGTGGGGTTAATTTTGGTAATTACATACAATTTTATTTGACAAAGAACACTAAAGAGATGTCTGTATTGAAAAACTGTAAGTAACGACACCCTTTCAAGTATAATGTAATTTTAAAAGAAAGGGGCATTTTTTTCACACACAAACTTATCTAAAAAGGTTTTAGGCATGAAGCCTTTCTCGTGAATCTAAAAGCACATAATATATTTTCCATAAACGGGGGTGTTTTTTCTTCTTCCTTTCTTTTTGTTTCTCGCAATTTCGATGACCAATTGAGCCCACATTTGCACAGGTTTGTTATTATAATACATATAATATATAATGGGGTACACCTTGTGGGGTACCTAACCTTTAAAATGAGCCACCGTAGTTGAATACCGCTACTATTTTGAAAGAACGTTGTCATAATATTTGATGTAAAACCGTCTCACTAATGTATACAAGGGTTTCTGGACGAAAACAAAACACTTCAAGACGTTGTTTTGGATGAAGTAAGGCATTTCAAAAATGTCCACATTTCGAATGCTCTCAAAAGGAAGACTCAAGATTCGATGTATTATGAAAACAAAATAGTTAAAGACGGTGGACACTATTGGTAATTATCAAAGACCAGTCTTTTCACTTGGTGTAACTCAACATGTACATAAAATAACAAAACTGTGAAAATTTGAGCTCAATCGGTCTTCGAAGTTGCGAGATAATTATAATGAAAGAAGAAAAAAAAACGCACACGAAGTGTGCTTTCAGATTCTTTACTTCGAGCCCTCAAATTCTAAAATTCGTGTAAAATTACTTCTTTCTCGAAAACTACTTTACTTCAGAGGGAGCCGTTTCTCACAGTGTATTTTACTATAAACAGCTCCCCATTACTCGTTACCAAGTAAGGTTTTATGCTAATAGCTATTTTTAGTAATTACCAAAAGTGTCCACTCTCTTTAACGTCTAAAATGACACTCTCATATATAGGCACAGGATATAATTGGTAATTACTCCAAAGTCAATGACAAGAAAAACTACTCGGTAAAGTGTACTGAATATTAGGCATCAAACAACACCCTTTGAAGTAGGCCTAAGAGAAAAGAGTTTTTTACTGAAATATTTTAATCTGAAAAAGATTCTGACATGGCCTTTCCAAGGCGTCTGCAGGCACACAATAATCATACAGAAAGAGTGTTTTCTTGCAACTTCGATAACCAATTGAAAAAAAAACCACAATAATGTAATGCATTATGTTTAAGGATGCACAAAGTGAGGATATTGTTTTGTTTTTTTTGTGTGTGTTTTTTTACAATTACCAAAAGTCTGCCTTTAAAGCGACTGATACGGTCAGCCAATGATTTACATATTAATGTACAACTTCCGAAAGTAATTTATAAACAGACGAACTCGCCCAAAAGCGATAGTTTCGGCAGAACATGACTACGCAATAATGAGCCTCGCTCTATGTGAAGTGGGGTGACGAATGAAAAACAATTATTGTTTGTTAATACATTAGCGGTTTATGGGTTGAATAATAGTATTGTCCATAATGAGAGAGACACAAGTATGCCTAAAACTGTTTTAAAGCCATTATACAATTTCGGAACATACCCCCCAAAAAAGTTCACAGATTTACAAATAACTTACAGGGTTTACAGAGGGTAAATGGTGAAAGACTTCTCTTGAAATATTATTCCATGAAATGCTTTATGTTTTTGAGAACACATTAAAACAATTATCAATTCTCGATATTGATAGCTACGGATTTATTTTAAACACATGTCATGACACGGCAAAACGTGCGGAAACAAGAGTGGGTTTTCCTGTTATTTTCTCCCGACTTCGACGACCGATTGAGCCTTAATTTTCACAGGTTTGTTATTTTATATATAAGTTGTGATACACTAAGTGTAGGCCTTTGGACAATACTGTTAACCGAGAGTGTCCAATGGCTTTAATGAGTGACAATCACAACATGGGACTGATCATCAGAGTGGAACAATAATGGACATCGATGATGCATTAGTAATAATAGAAAAATAATAGCGGATTCGTATGTAGTGCTCAAATCTGCCACGTTGAGCCAACATACATAGTCACCTTCAGGCTTCAAGTCATTTCACATTGTTTTCATGGTTGTGGAGATTCGCCGCTAAATCCGACATTAATGCCAATAAGAAAGCCAATACCTGTGTATAACGTTACAAAAAAAGAGAGACAGGGGACCAGTCTATCGCCAATATCGCAACACAAATTACATAAGAAGAGATATCTGTTAAAATGTACCCGTTTTGATCCAAGTTCGTAGACTTGCCCAGTCCCTCCCAAGCCAGTTGATGTTGCGCCCTCTATCGGCGATTAACATTTAAAAAAAAAAGTCGCAAATCAAGACTATGACTACTCCTGGTCAGTGCTCATTTCTTAAATGATCTCGGCTCCCTTGGGAGTATACAGCCTTTATTGCACGATACGCAGCGCATCAATCTAAATCCATCACAAGAACCATTTCTGCCCTCAAAGTACACCTGGTGGGTGAAGAGACAAGTGTTTGATTTAAGAAGTGCCTTGACCGGGATTCGAACCCTTACCCTGATGACTCAGTATTCAGAGTCCGTGCTCTAAACTAAATTTTGATGTGTTGATGTTGTAAAAGTATATCGACATATGGTGTGGTGTAAGTCGATGATCTTCCCCGATCCAGCGTAGTACTATAGATTGAGGAATAGATTACAATACACCAGGGGAGACAGTTGGTCAGCAGATGGACTGATAACATTAAACCAAGTTCTTATGGCATTAAACTGGATGACGATGTGCTTAAAGGGTGTTTATACCTTTTGCAGTTCAGGTCCGTGGCCATGACATGAATCCCTACTCACTGTGAATGAAGATATTTGTATACATGTACATGTAGAAGTTTCAGCTTCCCGAGTTATTTTACAAGTGAAAATCACAAAGCGATGTTTTTTTAGGAGAGTCGCATAATAGCAGTACCGGTTGTACAGTCGTGCTGTTAATCATTTCCGTGACATTTTTTAACTCATTATTCACAAAAAGTACAGCACTTCTAAGCAAGTAATGTTTTAAGGGAACTTTTCGCCATTAGTTTCTTCAACAAAATATGTGGACATTGTGTTTTGTATGTCATACAACAAGAAGCCAAACCCTTTAAGGGTGGAGCTTGAGTTCCACACCGTGGAATGATAGAGCAAAAGGAGGTCGAGACCTCCACCTCAGAGTTGGAATAAGACCTTCACCTTATTAAGCCACTTTCACACGGGAGCAATTTAGCAAGGGTCGCTTGTTATTGTAGCATGGTTTTAAAAACAATTTATTTCGTATGAAGGGACAACAATTTCCTTTTACTGCTCGAGTTCTCTTGCAAAATCTTGTCCAATATTGATGTATCATTTTTCAACCATGTTAAAATTTAAGCAAGGGACCATAGTTGAATTGCTGTCGTGTGAATAGCACCTTTAAGAGGTGGTATTGAATTTAGACCTTCACCTTAAAGACGCACAAATCGAGACCTTCACCTAGCTTCTTGTAGGTTGTGGTGATGGGGTGTTAATAATGCTGGCGATTATCTCTCAGAAACGGGAAACAGTGACACACTTTGGGGACATGATAGTTTAATGCTCCAATACAGAGATTGTGTGATTAGAAAGATAAGTTGCTATAGTTTACGGACCAGTCTCTGGAAATGAAGTTTTCGGATAAGCAGCTCTTCTTTTCTGGTATATATGGCGAATCTCACCCAGTGACACAGTTCCGGGTCTGTAATGACGCCGGTGACCGGGTACCGTCTTACGGGCAGATGGGACTGCACAATGGGCTATGTAGCCTGAACATCTGACGTCACTCTTCGAGGTTCGTGAGTTGCGCCAGATACCAGCTCTGCACCTCTGACCTTGAATTCATTCCTTATGGAGATTCTCAGTCAAATCAAACGTAGGGCCTACATGTATATAAAACAACATTGCATGCAACCCAAACACTGTACACGCTGCTCAGATGACCAACAATTGCAGCTGCCAATCATCACCTCGGACCAATCAAAAGACATTGAAAGCTTGCGTCACTGTACGTTTATCCAATGATCGTTGAGACTGTAAAACCACTGCATGTCTTTATTATTGTGTGCTTCATTTTAGACGGAAAATGACGTCAACTGAACCACTTGACCAACGAAAACTAATGCCTCGATGTCGCAAAAAGTTTCTCTCAATACAAGGCGATATATCGACCCTTTATCACGACGTGGCATCTGAATCACTTTTTGTTTGTTTCACTCACAGTATAAAGAGTAAGGAAATTTTCAATATTGGTTATGACAATAACATATTCATTCTTTCATTCGGTCAAACCATCTCGTGTTAAAGTATTTTTGAAGACGAACCGATTAATTTTCTCCATGTTTCCGAGCTCGCATTTTGTGACATCATTTGTGTTGCGTTGTTACCCAAAACAACAATAAGACCCTTATTATAGATTATAATTCCAGCTATAAACACACACGATGGAGCAGCTGAGACCATACCCTCATGTTGCTTTTCTTCTTCAGATGCTTCTTAAAGCTATCATTACTTTAAGACCCAAAATGACAGAGCCTGAAACAATATTACACATTATTGGAATAATCTGATCGATGGTGGTATAGTTAACACACAAGCATCTTCCAGATTCCACTGGTCAAATTAATGAACTGTGTTTCCCCCTAAAAGCATAGCTTCGATCAATAGAACAATTGGAGCGAACAAGCTTTTGGATTAAGGCATAAACATTGGATATGATATGATTATATTTTTTACCCCTTACACAACGATGTGTTATATAGGCTACATATACCCCTGGAGTGTATACACTCGGTGCTTTTCAATGAGCGTTTCCGTCTATACTTGGCAAAAAAGGACCGTACTATAGTTTTCAGTCTAAAGCCCGGTTCATACTTCCTGCGAATGCGAATGCGAAGCGAATGTTGACGTCACAAATTCGCAACGAACAATTCGCAGCAGTTGCCCTCTGCTCGACTCACTCGCAAATAATTATCGCAAACACTTTGTACGTTCAAGTGACGCGTAAATAGAGCGTCTCTAATTTACAAGCATGTTAACAACGGGTAGGTACGGGAGTTCGTTGTTGCAAAACGGATACTGTTTTGCAGAATTCCATATTGTACCTTTGCCATGGATTAAGTTAATAGCGAATATACAGTTAAGAGTGCAGATTCGTAACGAATCTAAAATGTCGATTCATACGAATCTACAGTTAAGTGTAGATTCGTAACGAATCTAGAGTTTGAATCATACGAATATACAGTTAAGTGTAGATTCGTAAATATAATACGAATATACAGTTTAGTGTAGATTCGTAATATACACGTCCTTCAATCAACAGAATGACGTCACAGCAACAGTTTTAAAACATGTGTTACTACAATGTTGGTATATTCAATTGTTCATATGCATGGGGTGGATGAAAAAACGTAAAGGGTTACGTTTACCGTATCGTATGTAACAAAAGCTAACGTGTTTTCAACGTGATTGATTACGGTCGTCGTAATTATCCGTAACTGAATCCGTATCCGTGGACTTGCCAAACCTTTGTATTGTGTCATAAGTGAATACAATATAAACTATGATCGAATCACGACTAAAGATAATACACAGAGAAAAGTGGGTTATCGTTTATATCAGATAAAAATCACTTGTTAAATATTTACAATTTATAGGGCATTGAATAAAAGACGTGACTGTTTTATCATGAAAACGGCATCAAGAACGTGTAATTGCTATAATATCGAAGCAACAATATTATCATTGCTTCGTTGCCATACTCTGATCATCTTAACGCACGCAGGCAAATCGTGTGATTAATTACACAAAGTGATCTTTCATAAAGCTTTATGTTTTCCCCCTCAAAAGTTTGGTTTTGGCGCGCCTTCTGCCATCGTGCTACTGGGTCACTATACGCTTCGGGTTGCGTGTGTGCGTTCTATATATTGTGTTATTCGGTGAAACCAATTAATTGTGCAAGCAACAGTGACTATCTGATATAGGAACGTGATCCATACGTGTCTTCGGATAATAATGTGCCAGCTCAAAACTCCGGAAAATTGAAGACGGACGGCCTGAAGTCGTCATCACAATTCTATTCATTAAACCGAAGACGGTGACAGAAGGGGGATTTTCAGGCAGGTTTCCGGCTCTCGCGTCATGCTCATAAATGGAATGAGGTCCCTGGTTCATAACGCAATTTTGAGGTAGGGGTTTCTGAAGCATCTGTTTCTGATGTAGGTGATGACGTTGGTTAGATGAAGACTATGTTGGCCTATTAGAGGCACTTTCACTAATGGTAATTACTCAAAACATTTACTATAGCATATACACACATTTGTAGCAAGCAATGGAGAGCTATTGATAGTACATTATGACATTATGAGAAACGTATCCCTCTGAAGTAACTTGGGAAAGAGGTAAGCCTCACTCAATAAAGGTTTCATGCCCATGGTATTTTTTATATATATATTTTTTACGCACCTGAAAGCACACAAATTTTGGCAAAAATTGTATTTTATCTTTCACTATTGCAACTTCGATAACCAATTAAGTTAAGATTTGTTTTGTTTTATTGTATGCATTTGTTGGGATACATCAAGTGAGAATAATATTTGGCAATAATATTACCAAATGTGTCTATATATGCCTTCAAACCAGGAATGTTTTTACTGGGACATTGCAATGAGCTGTTGTATTTTCTGAAACAACAAGCTTGTTATGTGCTTTAGAAACAAGTACTAAAGTGTAATGGTTCGAAGCTTTTAGTTCGGAAAACCGGCCGATATATTTTCAAGCTTTGCAGTGATGACATCGGACCTATTCCGATTATTTGTGTGTCATCGTTGGATGGCGATACCCCCTTGCAACATTTTGTTGGAGCAATTGTTTCAAAAATAATAAGAACAATACTAATTTGATACATGGAAGACTGCATCGGGGATAAAGAATATTAATTTTGTTTCTACCCATAAATATAGCACGGTATACTCAGTACCGCGGGCCTCTAGCTACCTGGCAATCTCGGTGGTCTATAATGGGTAAAACACTGCTCTATAATTGCAAAGGTCGTGGGCTCGACTCCCACCCACGTAATGCCTGTGATTTGTTCACAGAGCTCGGGAAAGTACTAGGGAGTATATACAGTGCTAACAGACATCAGTTTATTGAAGAAACCACAATAATTGAAGAACTTACTATAAGCTAAAGCTAGGCATAAATTCGTCGAGGACAGAGATATATTAAGATTATTAATTTTGGTTTGTACCCATACACCAGGTGGGATTCGAACCCACGACCCTTGCAATTCTAGAGCTACCGAGATTGCCCGGTAGCTAGAGGCAGTTCCAATCCTATGTTTTGGCAGCGGGTGCCGCAACAATAAGAAGAGATGTTTGAAAGAGTAGACTATACATAATTTGTTATACATGGGGGAATGTGGGGGAGGGATAGCTCTATGATTAGAATGAAATAAAAAAAAAGTAGACAATTGAATTTTTGAGGACTAGTTCATTGATGCTTATGAGTCGGTTCACGAGACTCTGCAAAAATCATTAGCGAGACAAATCGATGGTTTGTGTGGGGGACGCAAACCAGTCGAGATAAGAAGGGGGTCACCGGTCGGTGACAAGGGGTTTACTACCTGCCGACCCCATTGTGACTCTGTGAAAGCACTAATTTCATTAAGTGCTCTAACTGTAATTCCAAATTGGACCTTTGCGACAATGTTATAGATTTGTACATGATTCACATTTCAAGGGAGGGCTCGTCCTGCAATTAATGATTAAAACTAAACTCTTGGGTGCATGTTGCAATTAATAGTCTACTTTGGAGACAAGTAATTTCCGACTGTCGGCGAGTACTCGACCCAATTAAAGTTTTTACGGAAAAAAACAACAACAATAATTTGTAATAACCAAGTATCTTTCAAGGCTGTTTTTTCCTGGCTTCAATTATTTTGTTATGTGTTCGTGTGTTTGTTGTCGTCGTCGTCGCTTTTGCGTGCTGTTGTTGTGATTTTTTTTTTTGCAGCAGCAGCAGCAGCAGCTGCTGTTGCCGCTGCAACTGTAATTGTTTGAGTTATTGTCACTGTCGTTGCCGCTACCATAGCCGTTGTCGCAGTCGTTGCAATTGTCAATGTCGTGGTCGTTGTCATTGTCGTTGTCGTTTTCGTTGTCAATGTCGTTGTCATTGTCGTTGTAGGTGTCGCTGTCTTTAATTAGTTGTCCTTGATGTTTTTTTGTCTTGTGTTTTTCCCCGTCTTTCTTTGAGGTTTGTATACACTACGCAAGAACTACAGATAATACCATCTCAATGCCTACCTCCCATGATGGAATTGATGATAGATAACGCCATCGGGAATGTTTCACTGAAACAACCTCTTTGCGATATCATCCACACCATAATATACCTTACCAAAGTATAAAGGATCTCCGATATCAAAGAAAATATAACTTGATTAGAATACTATAATGATTTCTTTCTTTAAAGACAGTAGACACTATTGGTAATTGTCAAAGACTAGTCTTCTCACTTGGTGTATCCCAATATATACATAAAATAACAAACCTGTGAACATTGAGCTCAATCGGTCGTCGAAGTTGCGAGATAATAATGAAAGAAAAAACACCATTGTCACACGAAGTTGTGTGCTTTCATATGCTTGATTCGAGACCTCAATTCTAAATCTGAGGTCTCGAAATCAAATTCGTAGAAAATACTTAACTTTCTCGAAAACTATGTTACTTCAGAAGGAACCATTTCTCACTGTGTTTTGTGCTATCAACAGCTCCCTTACTCGTTACCAAGTAAGGTTTTATGCTGATAATTATTTTGAGTAATTACCAATAGTGTCCACTGCCTTTAAGCCTTTAAATCCACCTATAGGTCTGTGCCTGTTCGCAAAAATCTGTGTCCCCCAATCTGATGTTTCGTTGCAAGGTTCTCCGCAAGGAGCTTTTTTAAGAAACAAAAAAAAAACGGCGCAAAAAACATAATCCCGAAAGTCAGGAATTCGCACTGTGTAATTTCGTGGATTCTTCACAGTCGTCATGAATTACACTAAAATATTGCATTTATATACTGACGAATGTGGGTTAATATCAAGCCATAGAGTCGATCGTATTTCACGGGGCATTACTTTAATGGTGGTCACTGACAGTGTTCAATCTCGCTGATGAGTTTGTTGTTGTTTTTGGTTCTTTTTTTGTTTGTTTGACGTTCTCTTGACGTGGTGCCTAAGCCAGACCCGGCGAGGGCTTAGCTAAGTACCCCCACTTCACCCCTCCACCGTAAATGTCTGTAGTCCTTGTTATGGCTCGACGCTATATACAGAGTAAATCACCACACTACAAAGTAATCACAAAAGTGGTGTACTTCCTCAGATGTAGGACACTATAAAAAAAAAAAAATTTACTGAGTACTATCTCCCGACTTGCCCGGTTTTAATTTGAGAAGGATGGAGTATCCTTCTCTTTGGTATCTAAATTGTTACTCGGTGCAGACAAAAACAGCGTGCTTTGATAAACGGAAAATGAGGTTAATATCAAATTATTGGCACAACGCCGTGGGTAACAATCCACAGTCAAACATTCCCACTGTCCTGTTTATCGTACTACTGGATACACGTGGAGATGATCGTGTCTTCTAATAATTATTTTCAGGAGTTAGGGGGTTTGTTGTGTCTTCTCTCTCGCCTTCCACCGTCAGCCTTTTGCTTGAAATTGAGCGCCGTGGCCCCCTTTTGTCAGTGGCAGACCTTAATTTCCTGTTCCATGTGGCAGGACTCATTCAAGTCATTTCTTGCTGAGTATAAGTGAATGCTAACCGAATGTGAAGTACAAACCATGAAGATTGGGATCTTGTTCAGGTTTTTCTTTTGATATGATATCGAAATTTTTCGTCGTTCCCGGAGACAAGGGATCAATGAGAAGGTAAATTGAGAGTTCTCTCCTGGAGAGTAAGAGTCAGAAGGTGTAGGGAAAAAAGTGTCAGGTTTGTCCAATGTGCTCAGTAATTTTCACTGGTCGAGACTTTGTGGTAGCTAGGCATACTTCAGCAGAGGAGGCTGGACTATATGAAAGGCAGCTGGTTAAAGGGGAGGTATCTCGGTCGTGACACTTCACCCAGGTGTATAAATGGGTACCTGCGAGGGTAGAGGTTGATATTGTGAATGAAAAAGCCTTTGGAGCGATATAAACTGTTGCCCAGGTTGTATACTGAAAAACATTAAAATGGATGTTATCGGCCCTATGACCAGGGCACTAAATGTTAAGCGCATTGATACGGTTATTGTGAAATGCGCTATGTAAGAGTTATTATTATTTATTTGTATCTATAGATAAAAATAAATAACCTCTCTCTCTCTCTCTCTTGTCGATCGAGGTCGGAATCACGTTCAGATTTGCCCATCCTGGCCAATCCCTCATTAAAGTTGGGAAGATCAGCTGTGGAAACATCGCGATGTCCCTGTTGGCAACTTCATATGTATAACTGAGTTTTTGCCTTCCCCTATTTCTCCTACCACGTTTTGGCGACCAGGTGATAAGCTGATAGACAACGTGTTCTTTGATGTTTCTGTAAGAGTGCCCTGCGAGTCTATGGTAATGCTGTTGTGTTTTAGTACACAGTTTTTGGTTCATTTACATACAGTTATTATGTTGGTACATTGAAGCATTTTCGCAGAAGTTTTGTGTATCACCCATCCGTTTTATCTTCTTTCTGAGCCATACATTACGAGGGAAGGTATACGTTTGGTCACCACTCTTAAAAATTGCAATAAACATTTGCTAGGTTAGAAGTGTCATGGCCGAGCGGTTCAGAGCACCGATAAACTCTGGTGTTTCTGATCAGCAGAGTGTGGGCTCGAATCCCCAGCCATGACACTTGTGTCCTTAAGCTATACAGTACTTAACCATTGCATCATCCTTCGGATGTGACGTAAAGCCGTTGGTCACATGTGTTGTGTAACGCATGTAAAAGAACCAAGTGCACTTATCGAAAAGAACATTATTGTTCGTTTCGGTGTTCCTGGCTGTGGCTGTTAAATCGCCGTAGTACTGTGTAAACCCTTACAAGGTTCTACATGGAATGCATAGCTTTCAAAAGAAATAATTTCAGCATTTGTTTTTAATATTTCAAAATTAGTTGGTGGTACCGACTTGGGCTCCGTATAGACCTTTTTATAGCAACTGTCACAGCCCGGAAAGCCATAAATGCAACGCAAAAACAGATAGCAATAGTTTGTAGAAAATGTTACACAAATGAATAGTAAAAATTGTTTTGAACCAAATCATTGTTTTATACAATTGATTGTTTTGATAGAGTTCGGCTGGCCATGCCAACCGGGCGTATAAGTAGATCTGAAGAAACATCCCCCTTTAATACTCAATCGGGATGTTAAATCGGATAATTTAACTGGTCGAGTTGTCCTAATAGGATCAGGATTAATAGTGGCGGTCTTTTAGATGTCAATTTAATACCCGGTCCCAGGTTAATCAGAACTATTAGTTAAGGTCAACTAATCCATTCAGCTTTATTGACTCTAATACCCTCACTAATGAGAGTCTGTTATTTAACTCATGACCCTGCTCGCCCAATTTCATTACACAAAACTGCTATAAAGCAGCAATATGGCGTTGGACACATTGGTAAGCCAGACATCAATGGTTTGCGGAACACCATGTGTGTGTCTACTTGCCAGAGTTTGTTCTATAAAGAACTGTCTTGCCACTCTAAAAATCTACTGCCGCGGATTTGATAGTTGAGAATATCGGGAGAGTTCTCGGTTCTGGAGAAGAAGAAAAATGCCCTGCTTTTTATCATTGCTAAGCTAAGTTGGGTGGGGAACTTAAAAGTCACGTTTAATGGTTGCCTTTGCTGATATCCTAACGGCTCTTCGTTGATTTTCGACACTAAGTAAAATCAGTTATTCGAGATTGAAAATCACTTAAAGTCACCTGGAAATAGAATCTTTTTTCTTTCAAACATAAGCGTATATTATGCTTACGAACAATAAAACAATTTTTTTAGTAATTGTTTGTCACGATTTATATGTTAAAAAAATATATAAAGTTGTTTGGGGGGCTGACTCCGCCTACCCCTTTTGTGACGTCAATCGAGGCAGACTTTGCCTGCAATGCGTATAGTAAACACACGTGCAAAGTACTTGTGCGTCCAAGTCGTGAGTTGGTACATTTCAAAAAGTGTTTTTCTGCATTCAGCATCAATACACCTGGTCGGCATTGCCGGAAAAAAACAATATTTTTTTTTTGAAACGTACAAACACGACTTGGTTTTTTTTTTTGAAACGTACAAACACGACTTGGTCCTTACATGTACTTTGCAATTGTGTTTACTCTACGCTTTACAGGCAAAGTCTGCCTCGTCACGAACAGCGCCCTCTCGGGTCGGGGTCTACTCTTAAATTTGTAAATAACATAAGAACTGATTTTTAAAAACCTTAGTTAACTGTTTATTCACATTCTACTCATCAAAACACATTATTAGTGACAAAAGCTTTATTTTGAAAAAATACCACTTCCAGGTGACTTTAATAATGTACAGTGCACTGGGACGATTCAAGTTGAGATGTGCTATAAATGGGTGATTATGTACATAAACCCCACTCTGAACATTCCTAAGGGTGTGTGACTGGGGTTTTAAATCGGATTATGCGTCAGTTTGACCCATTTCTTGACCCAGAAATGGGTCAGACCCCTCGGGACCCGGGATGCGGGTAAATGTTGACACGAGAGCAGCAGATTGTGCAAGGAGAGCATGCATAGAGGCATCTTCAGAACGAAATCAGACAACACTTGATTTATCCCCACTTGAATTGGAAAAAAATACTTCGAAAGGGAGATAAAATTTGTGACGTCTTATTATGAGATTTCGCTTGTGGTTGTGTTTGGCATAATATAAGCCTTTTACCTTCTTTGGGGTGTTACACTTTGTAAACCCACAGAGACTAGCCAAGAGACTTGTTTGTTTTGGGGTGTTTTTTTTTTTTTTTTTTTTATTTTGTGTCAGTTTGATGCATCGGGTCATATCTTACCAAGAAATGGGGTCAGGCCCCACGAGACCCGTAATAATGTTAAGAGGGATTGCTATCTGTTTGCCCGTCAATGGGTTGAACTGCGGATCTATTTTTATAACTTGTACATTGTATAATTTTAACATGTCTATCTTGTTCTTTTTAATCTTCAGCAAGGACTACCAACTTGAGGACTACCACTTGGATCTAATGTCTGCCGATCTATGATACCTCACGGAGCCATCCACCAACTCAACATGACTGAAGTTGGGTACGCGCTTGAGAGCTCTAACCTGACAACAGATGGCGCTATACTCAGAACAACACCAGCAATTGTGCCCACGTCGAAAAACGTTCACCACGCTGGGACGCGTATCATAGTCCTTTTCGTGCTTTTCTTCATGGGTGTCATCGGAAACTGTCTTGCTCTCCTTTGGATTTGGAACAATCGCAAAAGGAGATCACGGGTCAACAGGATCGTGCTGGGATTGGCCACAGCAGACTTCTGTGTCTGTATTTTCAACATTTTGGTATCCGTTATATACGAACTGCAGGAATACCGCTGGTATGCGGGTAACGTTGGGTGCAAGACCATCATGGCTATGCAGACTGCATCACTGATCGCCTCCAGCTTCATGCTGGTGATCATGGCCATAGACAGGCACCAGGCTATTCGTGCACCCCTCAAGGAGGGGTTCTCAGTCAAGAAGATGATGATTCTCGGCTGGGGGCTGGCCGCCCTATTCTCCGTACCCCAGTTCTTCGTGTGGGAACTCCAACACCGGGGGTTCGATACATGCCGAACCAACCTGAATCAGACGCCGGACAAACGGCTGATTTACATCACCTTTGGTGCCCTGATAACGTTTTTCTTCCCGTTCGGCATCATCACCGTAGCCTACATCCGACTCTCCAAGAAGATATGGGACAAGGCTCGTGAGACTTCGGGCAAACCGCGAAGCGTGAATAAGAAGAAGAAGATGCACCTTCAGAGCACCGGCTCGTCCTCGCTCAACAGAGCCAAGATAAAGACACTCAAAATGAGCGCCGTTATAATCATCATGTTTGTCCTTTGCGGGCTACCGTACTTCGCCGTGGAAATGATACGCAGCTATAATCTTGACAAGGGCACGATAAACCCCGAGATTTACGGAATCTTCGGGATCTTCGCCGTGTCCAACTCGGCCGTTAATCCGTACGTGTTCCTGTGGTTCAACAAGCGCACCAAATGTTTGAAGCTGATGAGGCTAGGGCCGCCGGATGACAAGAACCCGAAGAAGCGACGCGTGGGATCGCGAGGTGCGTCCACGTCCAGTTACTCACCGGACGACACCACCAAGACCATGATCGATACTAAAGTATGGGCCGCCAAATCGGACAATAACCACGCAGAGGTCCGTAACAACCACGTTAACCATACTACTGACATTCGAATGGATCCAATTCGTGAAGACTGCAGTACGGAGTGCACGACGGCTAACGTTACACGCTTTGATCTGAACAGTAACGTGTAACTGCATCATGCCGTCGGTTTCACCAAACTCTTCCTAACTTAGGATTAATCTTAGGATCTATGACGAGTTCAGTTCCGTATTCGAAAGCGTAGGAAGCATTAACCCATTCTTTAAGTTAGGACGGGTTACTCGTCCTAACTTGTGAAAGGATTAATCCTATAGCGTTTCATTAAATCGGCTGAAGGGTGGATCTAAGAAATAATATTACAAACCTAAAGTCACCTGGAAGTGGTATTTTTTTTTTAAATAAAGCTTTTGTCACTAGTATATGTGTTTTGATGAGTGGAATGTGAATAAACAGTTAACTAAGGTTTTAAAAAATCAGTCCTTATGTTATTTACAATTTTAAGAATAGACCCCGACCCGAGAGGGCGCTGTTCGTGACGTCAATCGAGGCAGACTTTTTTTTCCGGCAATGCCGACCAGGTGTATTGCTGCTAAATGCAGAAAAACACTTTCTGAAATGTACCAACTCACGACTTGGACGTACATGTACTTTGCACGTGTGTTTACTATACGCATTGCAGGCAAAGTCTGCCTCGATTGACGTCACAAAAGGGGTAGGCGGAGTCAGCCCCCCAAACAACTTTATATATTTACTAATTACAATTACTAAAAAAATTGTTTTATTGTTCGTAAGCATATACTATTATATTTGAAAGGAAAAAAAATTATATTTCCAGGTGACTTTAAGGCTAGTCCTAAGTTAGGACGAGTATAATACCGCTAGAAAAAAAAAACCAATGTACATAAGAATTGATAAAATAACAACAGGGTATTATAACTAAGGTCACTTAGTGTGTGCTTTCCATTGATGGCACGCAATGGCCTTTCCTAAATCTTTCCGTCGGAAAAAAAAAATCGAGACAGAGAAAAAAACACTGGCCAACTTTACACGAGAGGAACAATTAATGTTTTTTTTTTTTTTTTTTTTTTTTAACTTACTTGAAAGGATTTTAATTACAAGTAAAAGTTGCTGCTGTCACGTTTTGATTTGCACTGCTGCATGCACGGACAGATCTCCCTGCAGATTTTCAGCGATATCACAAAAAACGCAACATCCATTTGCACTGACATTGTTGCACATAGTTAGGTTAAAAAAATGTTGAACGGCTCACAGACAAAACAAATACATTTATACGTTGTCTTTAAAGGCACCTGACAACATGGGTACGTACTCAAAATTATTATTAGCAACAAACAACTTATTTCGCTCGTAACGAGCAATTGAGAGAGGTTGTTAGTGTAAAACATTGTGAGAAACGGTTCCCTCTGAATTAAATGTTTGCTTTTTGAGAAAGAGGCAACTTTTTACTCAATTTTAGGCAGGACGCTATTGGTAGTTACTCAAAATTAATAGCATAAAACTTACTTGGTAACAAACAATGGAGAGCTGTTGATAGTATAAAACATTGTGAGAAACGGCTTCCTCTGTGAAGTAACGTAGTTTTCGAGAAAGAAGTAGTTTTCCACGAACTTGATTTCGAGACCTCAGAATTAAATTTTGAGATCCCGAAATCAAGCATCTGAAAGCAAACACCTTCACCAAAAGAGTTCAAATTCATTAGGTTTATTTTATGCGTATGTTGAGATAAACCAAGTGAGAAGACTGCCGTCGATTTCACAAAACTCTTCCCAAACTAAAGACTAATCTTAGGACTTAGGACGAGTCACAACCCTACACTGTAGCATGCAGAACTTAAGATTCATCCTAAGTTAGGACGAGTTCCTCGTCCTAACTCGAGATAAGACAAGTCCTAACTCTTTGTGAAATCGACCCCTGGTCTTTGACAATATTACCAAAAGTGTCACAGAACTCTTCCTAACTTAGGATTAAACTTATGACTTAAGAAGAGTCCAACCCTGCACTGTAGCCTGCAGACATTAAGACTAATTCTAAGTAAGGACGAGTTACTCGTCCTAACTCGAGATAAGACGAGTCCTAACTCTTTGTGAAATCGACGGCTGTGTCTTTACAGGAACTCATGTAGGCAGCCTTTTTATGCATACAAGGGCGCTGTACCATTTCAATTCACATTTTCCGAATTAATCTGAACCAAGTCAAGTCGTATGCTGATTCGCCTTAAATCTAGAAGAGTGAATAAGTCAAATAATGCAAGACTCGAACCTGTCAAGCCTATAGTCAGATTAGCGGTTTTTGTGATATATTTTTTTTTTAGTGTATCTCCAACACAATAAAAGTAGGCTTGAATCTAAGGGTGAATGTGATGCGCTTGTTATTGGTGGTGAGCTGTAGCATCGAGTTACTGGACGGTGTAATCGATGCTTTGTCTGGTACGGGAGGAGGCTGTGACGAGGGTCGAGTTAATGGTTATTGTTGGGTTTTTTTTCATGAGAGCGGCAACAACTGGTTGCTTAGTCTGTATTCAAGTGTGGCGTAAATACCTTGGTTTATCAATTATCTTACAATGCAAACAATTGCGGACATTTGGAACGCTAGGTGACAGCAGACTGATCAGCGAAATGTGCGTTCGTTTAGCTTCCCTCGGTCGACCCCGGTGTGTGGTGGTTTTTTTTTTTCCAGGACGAAAGTGTGCAGATAATTACCCACATTTTTCCAGGACGAACGTGGGTAATTATATGCACACTTTTGTCCTGGAAAAAAAACCGCCACACACCGGGGGTCGACCCGGTGTGGCGGTTTCAACTTTCCGCCGTGTTCAGTTTTCCGAATGACCAAATACGGTAACATTACGTCATGCGATGCCTGCGCACAGCAAGCGAAACTAGTCAATTTTTAGTGCCGTATTGAGTCATCCGTGTTACTGTCCGGTAGCTGTCATGGCGGCGTCCACGAGTACAACGAGCGGCGAACGCGTGGATCGTATGAGAGAATTTGGTGTGAAGACCAAGCAAATTATCCTGTATTTAACCAGTTGTACATATACCGAAGGAGCGTCAGAGAATCAGAAGATTTTTTTGTATTATTCTGGTTTAGTTTATTAAATTTATGTATTACCGTTTTTCATTTTATTTATTTAGTTAGTTAGTTATTTTTATTTTACTGAACTACAGTACTCGCCAGGTACTCGCGGCGGTATTTTTGTCTGACTACGTCACCCGGAAAACTGAACACGCCGGAAAGCTAAAACCGTTCGAACAACGTGCTGAAATGTCCGGCTACGTCACCCGGAAAAATAAACACGGCGGAAGACTGAAACCGCCACACCGGGGAAGCTAAACGAACGCACCCTATGTTTTTTCTAAATAATGTGCACATGCTCAGTACAACGTAAACACGTTCACCTGGTATGTCTTCTGCCACCTAGCGTTTCAGAATCTCCCAGTGTAGTGTCAAACATCTCGGTCATAAGATTGTTTATTAATTTAGGTTGGTTTTTAAATAATTGTTAGTGTTGATTAATTATGTCGAGACGCACTCCGTTGTGTTTTCAAAAGGGTATGGCCTATTATTAGATTTTTCTATTTCAGTACAGTGTTTAAAGGCAGTGGACAGTGGACACTATTGGTAATTGTCAAAGACTAGCCTTCACAGTTTGTGTATCTCAACATATGCATAAATTAACAAACCTGTGAAAATTTGAGCTCAATCGGTCGTCGAAGTTGCAAGATAACAATGAAAGAAAAAACACCCTTGTCAAAGGAAGTTGTGTGCGATTAGATAGTTGATTTCGAGACCTCAAGTTCTAAACTTGAGGTCTCGAAATCAAATTTGTGGAAAATTACTTCTCTCTCGAAAAGTATGGCACTTCAGTGGGAGCCATTTCTTACAATGTTTTATACCATCAACCTCTCCCCATTACTCGTTACCAAGAAAGGTTTCACGCTAATAATTATTTTTAGTAATTACCAAGAGTGTCCACTACCTTTAAAGTATATAACAATTGTTTATTTGTACTTCTTATTCAGGGATTCTTAGATTATATTGATCATTTTGTGTATTTATTCACTTAGTTAAACAAAACTATTTTTGTTGACAGTCGTTTTATTTAATATAATTTTGTTTTATATATTTTATTAATGTAATAGCTGTATTACTATTATTAATATTTTGGGGTGTTCTATTAACTTTTGTTATCGTTTTTCACATTTTTTATGCGTATCATTTCATTCCTAAACTTGTGAGTGTACTCAAACAAAATAGTTAAAGGGGTGGGGGTGTGAGGCGAGAGGAACTGCCTTTATTAATTAGTATTTTTAATATTAGATAAGTATGTTCCGTTGCTTTCATTGCTCAATTTTACTTGTACATTTCTAAAATCCAGTTTTTAAAATATTGTGTAAATATTAACAACCTATATCGAAAGTAATAGCATTTGTGTATAAAAACAATTAAAATAAAGTAGGCCCTAGTTAAAACTGTTAATTATGTACATGATGTTTCAAAGAAGTGTTTACAACTATTCAAAATTATTAACAATTTATTTCATGCAGTTGAACAATTTCTTATTGTAAACTTTTTTGAAGTTGTAACGAATTCGTTGAACTTTATTTTACGCTATTGTGTGCACAGCAAAGTCTATTTTGAATAAAATCAGCGTGGAAATCACAGAGACATCGTTGCGGTATTTGATTTTTTATTTAATGTGTATTCATTGTGACAAAATGTGCCAGATAACGAGACCGTAAAAAAGACCGTCCAGCAATTACACACAAAATATCTTGCGCGGCAAGACAAGTTCTAAGAACACTTAACACAACAGTTATCACAAGGTCCAAAAACTAAATAAGTTAAACGATAAAGCAACCCAACAACGAAATCAACAACAAACAACAACCAACAGCAACAACAAAAGAACAAGACACGATATGCAACATGGCGTTACCGCAAACATCTCTTAGTTATACTTCCACTATGCAGAGTGTTAAATTGTTCTACAAGAAAAGAAAACAGAAGAGGAAATAAAACATGGCACCACCCCCTCCGAGGAACAGCAGGACAACTAGGTTTTACTCGAAATTTTATAGTCTCCCAGCTTTCCGAGTCTTTTCCGTGTAGAAAAAAACAAAGGACAAGTTCTTGTTAAAAACTAAGTTTTTGAAGTCTATGTACACTTCCAATACTTAATTCTTCCTTGATCAGTACAGACCAGTGACGTACTACGTAACTGCGTGCGCCATGTGATTGCATGGTGCAGGAAAAACAGCGGGCAGCTAACGTATCTGGAAGAACTGCATCTGCCGTCTGAGCGGCACCATAAGGTGCATGTTTGGGGCCACATTTAGGTCCGGGCTACATTTAGGGCATGTTTGGGGCTACATTTAGGTCCGGGCTACATGTAGGGCTCGGGCTACATTATGGTGCCGCACAGCCGTCTGAAACAGTCCGGGGGGGGGGGGGGGGGGGGTGCTGTCGACAAGTGGCCGAGACAGCGTTCCAGGGCCTAATACCATCTGGGAAAAGAGGTTATTTGGTACATTTGCGTTCTGACGAACGGAACCATGTATTTATGAGACTCCCGACGACAGCAGAAAGAACAACACGACACATTCTTGTTTGGAACTCTCTCTTGAACTTTTGTTTGTATGCCGCACGGCAATTAAAGTTCCCATAAAACAATGCTCAAAGAAAGTTTTTAAAAATGTCACACGAAAAACATAGAGACATTACGCCATATCAACAGTGGCGTGACTAAGGTGAAGTATTGGGGGGGGGGGGTACTTCGGAAAAACGGCGGATCCAGACCAAGTATTGCAAGCGCAGAGTGCGAAACCTCTACGGCGTCCGGGCCCGCTTAAGAGCCCGGAAAATGTTGCATTTTTGATGCTCTGTGGTGCAATCTAACACCATTTAGTGATACATAATTGCTGCAGGAAACGAAAAACCTTCAAAATTTGAGCTTTAAGATGTGGGCTTTTTAGAGTGTGGGCAATACTTAATTTCCATTACAAGACATAGCTCAGCTATATCAGTTTCTTTAAAAATGCATGCATTAAACACGGACGAAAAGGTTGGGTTTACTGCCATATCACCAAAAGAATGAAGGGTTGGTCGGTTTGGAACTCCCAAACTATAAGAACTACACAAATCCTGAGTCAGTTTCCCAATCGTGGTTTATTCTGACATCTTAAAATCGTTTCCTATTGTGGCGCTTTACACTTTACATTTTGAAGAGGCCCTATGTATGTGAAAATTTCACAAAGGGTAACCAAACATAGACGTGTTGTTCTTTGTTTGTTTTGGTTCACTCAATCAATTTAAAAAATAACGTAAGAATAATATTACGAAAAAAAGGAGCTAGGCGGCAATAAGTCAGCAAGAAGATAAAATGACAACATAGTTATCTAACATGCTTTAGCAAAAGTTACAGACATTTGAAATCCAACTGAAATGCGCTGGTCTATTGTGAAATGAAAACAAACCTAAATAACAAACAGCAACAACAATACAAAAATAAAATAAATGAGCTTGTTTTTATCAATTATTCTAGTAGACATCGGGGCCCAATTACATAGAGCGGCTTAAGCACAAAAAGTTGCTAAGCACAAAGCAATATATGCTTACCAGAGTAAGGTTACCAGCCTAACTGCTGTGTCACATGCACACAACTTTGTGCAACAATGGTGTTTTTTCTTTCAGTATTCTCTTGCAATGACCAATTGAGTTTACATCTTACAGATTTGTTATTGTGTCCATATGTTGGGATACACCAAGTGAGAATACAATACATGTCTTTGACATTATTACCACAAAGATGTCCAGTGCCTCTCCAACTGGTGAAAATTCCTATAGGTAGCCACTGTACATGTACTCGGTTTTCAAATAGGGAACCGTACAGGGCCATCCAAATTGTCAGCCGAAAATACAGGGAAGAAATTGAGCACATTATCGTTGATCACAACAGAAACTTCAAGATCGCTAGATTTCTACGATGATTTCTGATTAGAAAAGTATCAACAGCTTGAAGAATTTACAATAATCGAGTGTTATTTACAGACGGCAACCTGTACAACTTATAAAAACCTGGTCAAAATAGTTTGATATTAAATAACCAGTGTATAATAAGCACACACGCCTAGATGTACACGCCTAGTTCGATACATGTATATTTTTGGTATAAAAAAAATGAGTTGGAATTTATATTCACATCTTTTGTACCACTACTTCTGACAATAACATTTAGTCTTTCTCTGTTTTTTTTTAAAAGGTACCACAGTGCCATGCTCTACTCCCTGTTCCTTGAGGTCATTCATGGCAATACTGAAACCATGATCTGAACTCCTTAGGAGTATGCAGCACCGGCAGCCGCATTGGCACACATTGATGATCATTCACATCAACAATCCCTACTCACAGGTACTCATTTACTCATGAGTGATGAGAAGCAATTGTAGTGTCAGCAGTGTCATGACTGGACCGGGACTCGAACCCACACTCTGATTCAGAAGTAGTGTCACAACTGGACCGGGATTCAAACCCCCCCCCCACTCTGATTTCTCAGCCATCAGAACTCAAGTTTCATGCCCTAGACCACTTCTACACAACACGTTACTTTTTCCTATCTGTAGACCCTGCACAGAAATTGTGCACCTATAGCATTATACAGACGTGATTCTCCACAGTTCTTGAAAATGAAATTAAGTCACAGTTCCACAAGACTTCTTTCCCATATTTACCGTTTTTAATTCAGGTTAGCATGAAAATAATAATTACAAAACATAAATATTAGTAATATTACAAATCAACACATTTCAATCAGCTCTCAAGCGTGCACAATCCAAGCAGACTCATTTCATGGCGTTTATAAAATATTGTTGACACTTTCCAGAACAAAAAAAGTAAAATTTGGGTGTAGATAAAAAATTATAAACTACAATGTCTTTTGTTTTTTACTCTTAGAACATTCTGGGGCTGTTGGCACTTTTTGAAAACAACCTCCTATCCGAGTATGTGAGATGCTTGATATCTACAGAGCATGGGTGACTAGTATTGCTAGTATCAAAGTTGACTAATGATTGCTTAGTTGAGTCGCAACTAATAGTTTTTTTTATCAACTCGGTTAATTGGCAAAGTCATGACTACTACAAAAATAGTCCTGCATACCTGCTCACGACAATATTATTTGCTTACGAAACACAATCCGACATCAGTGTGACACAATCCTGCAGAGTGAATTTTTTCACTTTTTTTAGCCTGCGGCAAACAATATGCCGCAAAGTATCTTGGGAATTGAAAAATTTGTTGTGACCTATTTGAGGCACAACTAGTAAATTTCACTAGTCACCCAGGCCTACCTAACTGGTATCTACAGAGCGTAGCGTTGACTTTTCCACCGAAGTGAGATGCAGACACTCGAGAAGGAACCCCCCACGATGAGGAACGCCCAGGAGGACAGAACGAGGAGAACGAGGAATGCTACCGGCAGGGTCACTGCGTACAGCTGCTGCTCATTCAGAAGGGTCTGTGGTGAAACAAGAAATAAGGCAAGGAAAAAAAGGAAAAATAATTTGTTGTTTATTTAGTGTGTTTAGTTATTATAAACTTGTTTTCCGGTAAGAATAATGAATGTTCAGCGCTTTACTTGTAAAGAGCATTTATGACGAGATTGTGCTTATAAAAAACACTGTAATGAAGATGTTCTGCTAATAAAGAGCACTGTTATAAACAGTATTAAAGAGGTTCTGCTTATTAAGAGCACTGTTATAAAGAGGTTATGCTTATAAAGAGCACTGTTATAAAGAGGTTCTGCTTATAAAGAGCACTGTTATAAACTGTGTTAAAGAGGTTCTGCTTATTAAGAGCACTGTTATCAAGAGGTTATGCTTATAAGAGCACTGTTATAAACAGTGTTAAAGAGGTTCTGCTTTATTAAGAGCACTGTTATAAACTGTTATAAAGAGGTCCTGCTTATAAAGAGCACTGTTATAAACAGTGTTAAAGAGGTTCTGCTTTATTAAGAGCACTGCTATAAAGAGGTTCTGCTTTTAAAGAACACTGTTATAAACAGTGTTAAAGAGGTTCTGCTTATTAAGAGCACTGTTATCAAGAGGTTATGCTTATAAAGAACACTGTTATAAAGAGGTTCTGCTTATAAAGAACACTGTTATAAAGAGGTTCTGCTTATAAAGAACACTGTTATAAAGAGGTTCTGCTTATAAAGAACACTGTTATAAAGAGGTTCTGCTTATAAAGAACACTGTTATAAAGAGGTTCTGCTTATAAAGAACACTGTTATAAAGAGGTTCTGCTCATAAAGAACACTGTTATAAAGAGGTTCTGCTTATAAAGAACACTGTTATAAAGAGGTTCTGCTTATAAAGAACACTGTTATAAAGAGGTTCTGCTTATAAAGACCACTGTTATAAAGAGGTTCTGCTTATAAAGACCACTGTTATAAAGAGGTTCTGCTTATAAAGAACACTGTTATAAAGAGGTTCTGCTTATAAAGAGCACTGTTATAAAGAGGTTCTGCTTATAAAGAACATTGTTATAAAGAGGTTCTGCTTATAAAGAACACTGTTTTAAAGAGGTTCTGCTTATAAAGAGCACTGTCATAAAGAGGTTCTTCTTTATAAAAAGCACTGTTATAAAGAGGTTCTTCTTTATAAAAAGCACTATACAAAAAGGTGTTGCTTATAAATATCACAGTTAAGAGTACATTCCTCTCCTTATACAAAGTATATCGATATCTATTTCTGTCACTGACAACAAGAAAGACTGGTAAAAGAAACAGAATGGAGACTTGAGACCCAAGCAAGTGTTAGAAGCACTGAAAGGGTTGGGGAAGGTTGACACGCACTGTGAACAAGTGTTAGAAGCACTGAAAGGGTGTGGGAAGGTTGACACGCACTGTGAACAAGTGTTAGAAGCACTGAAAGGGTTGGGGAAGGTTGACACGCACTGTGAACAAGTGTTAGAAGCACTGAAAGGGTTGGGGAAGGTTGACACGCACTGTGAACATGCTGTGTTGCGGCGCCAACTAACCCCCCAAAGTCTCTCCAGCATATCATGGCAGATTTTTATCCTTTCTGACAATAGGTCCTTGGTGTGCTTTTACTGATGGATATCTTCAAGGCACTAGACACCTTTGGCAATTGTCAAAGACCAGTATTCTCACTTAGTGTACCGGCACATGCAAATTAACAAATCTGTGCAAATGTGGACTCAATTGGTCATCGAAGTTGCGAAAAAATAACGGAATTTGTGTGCTTTCAGATGCATAATAAACGGCTTTCCAGCTGAATTATTTTATTATTTGAGGGAGAAATTACCTCTTTCTCGTAAACTACGTTACTTCAGAGGGAGCTGTTTCTCACAATGTTTTTATACTAACAACAGCTCTCTATTGCTCGTTACCAAGTAAGTTTTTATGTTAGCATTTATGTTTAGTAATTACCAATAGTGTTCAGTGCCTTTAACAAACACAAAAAAAAAACAGGGTCACCAGTGGATCCCATGAGCATTCGTTTTTTAGCCTGCTCATCGCAACTAACTGTAATCTTTCTGGGTCAGCCAGTCAGCCTGGGGCGGGTAGTGACAACCGATAAGAAGATAACAAGGTTAATCTCCCCTCCACTGTCAACGACGAGTTTGATCGATGAAACTCATCTTTCAAAGGTTTGATTGTACCAAACGAAAATATAATAATAATAAAATTCATATTGGTTTTAAAGGCAGTGGACACTATTGGTAATTGTCTAAGACTAGCCTTCACAGTTGGTATATCTCAACATATGCATAAAATAACAAACCTGTGAAAATTTGAGCCCAATCGGTCATCGAAGTTGCGAGATAATAATGAAAGAAAAAATAACCCTTGTCACACAAAGTTGTGTGCGTTTAGATGGTTGATTTCGAGACCTCAAGTTCTAAATCTGAGGTCCCGAAATCAAATTTGTGGAAAATTACTTTCTCACAACGTTTTATACCATCAATCTCTCCCCATTACTCGTCACCAAGAAAGGTTTTATGCCAATATTTATTTTGAGTAATTACCAATAGTGTCCACTGCCTTTAACCCATTGTACACCGATGTGTGTTATACTCAGTGCTTTCCAGAGTTCTGTGAAAAAAATCACAAGTACAGGTTTACTGAATCCCCGATCCCCTGAACTCTCTAAAAAAAAAATAAAAAAATAAAGAGTCAATTGACCTACCAATTCGGATATCAGGAAATGCGAGGCGACCACAATGGCGTTAATGTAATACTTCTTGGTCTCACAGCCGTGGAAGAATAAGACATTCCAGATGATGTGCAGAAGGACCATGGCCATGGTCAGAAAAGCTACAAATGGAAGGTGAGAAAATGGAGCATGTTACAGTAATTTATCTACTGCCCTCTTGTGTTCAATTACTACCTAGGCAGTTGCTTCATATTTCCGCTCAGCCCTAGACTGGACCCCTGTCTTTATACACTTTATACGCAAGGTTAAAGACAGGTCCCCGACTGGCACATCCAGTGATTCCATTGGATACAGTGATATTGGATAAACATGCACCCATTATGCCCAAACAGTACACTGCTAGTCGCATCCGCCATAGAATTGGACCGCGTATCTCTATGTGAAATGGTTGAGGTCAAAGGTTAAAATACACGCCAGTTTTGGAGGCAGGTCTCTGACCTTATTAACGAGCCTCGAAGTGTGACATCAGCAGGCTAGCTCATCCCCAGCGCCTTGTCTTAACCAAAGGCGCTGGGATGGGCAAACGTATCAAGCTTGCCCATTGGTCTAATCAGAAAATGCTCAGTCCCATTAGCATCACACTCACACTGCACGCATTGATCTCCATTGTGTATTCTTCAGTAATATGGAGATCAATGACTGCCCATAGAAATACACTGCATGCAGGACACACTTCCAGGGCAAGAATCTGACCACAAGCTGATTAGCCCATCCCAGTGGTCCTGGATAGGTAGCTGGAGCTGAGCGAATTGCTACATGTAGGTGGGCAACCTTTGGTACATGAATGTAGTTGTCAAGAACCAGTATTCTCGTTTGGTGTATCCCAACACGCATAAATGCAACAACTTGTGAACATTTTAAAAATAAAAACCAACCTCGTTGCATAATATTGTCTGTTTTTTTAGATTACTGAAAAAGGCTTCAATCCCGAGGTCTTTCTCAAATTACTATTTTTGTGTGAAAATTTAACTCTTTCTCTCATACTTCAAAGGGTGTAACAAAATTTGATAATATAAACATCTCTCCAGCGATCTATTAAAGGAACACGTTGTCTTGGATCGATCAAGTTGGTCTTTGAAAAGTAAAGCGTTCTGTAAAACCGTTTGTTATAAAATGCATGTGGGTAGAAAGATGTTTTAAAGTAGAATATAATGATCCACACAAGTATCAGTAGTATTCAGTACAGTACACTCCCTTCCAACCATCATTAAAATAAATACACTAACACAAAATGCAAAAAAGAGAAAAGTACACAGAATGAGTGTACTACTTCCGCAAACTTCACACAAAATAATCATGAACTGAATCCATCTGAACTAACCTGAGGTAATAAGGAAATCCGGAGGTCCACCGTTGATGCCCACGGTCCCAGGTCCCTTGGAGTCTGCCACGATGTTAACCAGCTGGAAAATACCGCTCATTGTTCCAAAACCGAGACCCGCAACTGCAATGGTCAAAATCTGTATTATTAGCTTTATAGCAGGTGCCATTACTCATTGAACTAACTTTATAGGCCTACGACAATGTTCGACGCTGACACATCTATTTGCCAGGCTAGCAAAATGTGAATTTATGTGTTTTTTTTATCCCCTTGAGGGTTTTGTTTAACTTAATACTCTAGGCCTACTGTTTCTACTTCTGGATTCCATGAATGACGATATAACTGTTCAGACCTAACTAGGCCTAAGGCATAAATTTCATAAACATTATTATTATTATTATTGATGGTTCATTAAAATTGAACTTGTATTGTATGTAGCCAATGGCTTAATTGCATCAATACATTAAAATATTACAAAGACATTAGGCAATGAACAATAGATGGAACACAACAAAGATTTTTGTGTTGACTTCAACACAGATTTTAAGATAATTATGATTTACATGTAATATCCGTTGTTTATTTGAATTAGTCACCGTCCGAGGGTGAGGGGTGTGTCAATTAATGCCAGTGCCCCCCCCCCAAGCATTAGATGGACACACCCCTCTGTATAGTACCAAGAAATGCTAAAAGCACTCCTCAGGATAATAGCTAGTCCGTTCCTACTGTCCAAACAAAACTAAAGTTAAACCTTTCATTCCAATTTTAATAAATTAAATATCTAAGCCTAAGAAAGAATAATAGGAATAATAATAAGCCTTTATATAGCGCCATCTATCTAGAACACTAAACCGAGTCGCTGGAGAGGAAAAGAAATCAAAAAAAAAAAAATTTGATACAAAGATAAGAACAATAGTAACAATTGTTATCAAACATCGCTTAAACACCATCAGGAGAAAGCAAATATAAACTGCATGTATGATGACCTGAACAGAAATGTTTTCAGAATACAATTTAACAAGAGCAAATACATGTAGAGGCATGAAGCAATATAAGCACACCCCAATCATTAACGTTGTTTATATTATGACCGAAGCAAATATCACACAAAAAATTTGAGGAAGAAAACAATATCATACAAAAGAAAATCAATGTGAACGGCAAACTTATCAGTGACAACAAATATCATGCAGATAAAACACAAAAAATACAATATGGAAAGGTTTGTGGTAACACCATGTAATGAGTTGGGGTGTTTCAGAAAAGAACCGCTGGTTTCAACTCGACGTTTCGATCAGTATGCACTGATCGTCTTCTGGAGAAAACCAAAAATACAGTGACATATCAGTGACAAAAAGCATCACCAATAAAACACTAACAATACAGAGTTGGAGAGGGGGTACAATATTAAGAGACTACAAAATCAATGTACAATTGAAAGCAAACAATTTCAACTAGAACAGGATATTAAAAAACAAATTATTATACATGTCAGGGGGCTGCAAAAGTATAATGAAATAATAATAGTAGTAATAACAAAGAACAATTTATAAAGCACAAAACAATTGCAGATCAACTCCGCCTTTGCTGCAAGGACCAGACAAAAATTTATAAAGTAAAGTTCATGTACACATATGCATTGCACAGTTAAAAATAATTATAGAAAATAGATAAAATATACACAGAGCGGGCTTAAGAGTTGGGGGCAGAGGGCAGAATGACTAACTCATGCCATGAAGCCATAGTCTGGGCGTTTAGTGACAAACAAACCCTCCACTGTGCTTATGGCACACAGAGGGCACACAGAGCCAGAGAATTCTGGGAGCTGGTCAGGGGTGGGGGGGGGGGAGGGGGAGGAACCAAAGCCATTGAGCCTTGATCTGTACATTTCATGGATGACACAGTTTTTTTAGCACACAGGGGCCATCACCAAAGTAAGGGAAGGATTGTAGGAGAGGGCAGCCAAATGCCATTAAGCCTAGGTCCGGGTAGGTTTAAGAACCATACAAAAGCGTGCCTAGGGGTAGGCGGGGGGACCAAACCCATGTCATAAGTCTTGGTCTAGGCGTTTCATGACAAACACACCCACCAACGCCGGCCTAGAAGTTGGGAGAGAGGGGTAAAGTGGGACCAAACCCATATCATTAAGCCTGTGCGTTTTATGACAATGGCACCCGTTACTGCGATATGACACACAGGACCTGCGATTGCTCACCATATGCATAGACATGTCGTGCACTGTCTGATGTTCCATTGGAATCTGCTGATGTTGTCGTTGATGGTCCCGTCTGGTTGAACTGCTGCAAACCATCCTCAGCTTTCCTATAATAAAGCAAGCGAAACAAGCCGTTCAACCTCAAGCTACAAACCTGCGCTTTTGTGGCTGGATAATAATAACAACATAACATTTATAAGGCGCACAGTATCTGGAATAGTTCCATTCAAAGGCGCTGGATGTAATTTAATTCTGATACAGAGCTGAATACTGATATCTTAAATATCGTGGCAAAATGTGTCAATTACATTATATCCTGCACCAGAGTCCCCGCAGGTATCTATTTATACCCCTCGATGGAAAGAAGCAATTATAGTGAAACAATTTGCTCAAAAACACAAGTGTCAAGACCGGGTTTAGAACCCACACTCCGATGACTTAACCACCAGAACTTGAACTTGATGCTCAAAACAACTCTATAATAATATTGAAATCATATATAATGCACGTATCTACCAAACAAAGTACTGAAGGCGCTGAGTAATAATAATAATAATAATAATACAAAACATTTATAGGGCGCTATACAAAGAACAGAGCGCCTAACATTAACAAAGGGAGGGCAACATAAGAACAAAAACAAAACCAGACCAACGACAGGCTAATAGAGAAACAAAAGGAGGAGCAAATTAGGATGGTTCTGGAAATAAAAATGTCTTGAGGAGGCATTTAAACACAGCCAACGACGCAGCTTCTCTCAGACTTGGTGGTAGCGCATTCCACAAGCGCGGTGCAGCAACTGCAAAGGCTGTGTCCCCGGCTTTTATATATACAAACTTTCAGAAAGATAGGTTATTGCAGTGATGGATTCTGAGACCCAATTATGTAGCACTTACAGGGGTTTACAAGGTGCTACGGCGCATGAAGCAGCCACAACCAGGAACACCGGGGCGAACCCCTTCTCATTTCAATAAGTGTACTGGGTTCTTTTACATGCGTTACACAACACATGGGACCAACGGCTTTACATCCCATCCCAAGGACGAAGCAATGGTAAAGTGTCTTGCTTTTAAAGGACACAAGTGTCACGGCTGGGGATTTGAACCCACACTCTGCTGATCAGAAACACCAGAGTTTGAATTTGATGCTCTTAACCGCTCGGCCACGACACTTCCACCATGACACCCTACAGGCATAGTTAGGTCTTGATTATTAATTACACACAGACTTCCTCCCTAAACTGGGGGGAAGTTTCTACACTGCCCTACAGCTGGGTGTTCCCCAAGCCTGTGACTTTACCTCAGCAGTTTGAAGTATGCAAAACGAAGCAGCTCTTGGAAGAGCACGGAGAAGGTGAGAGCAAAGGCTAGCTCCTCCCGGAGTGGCACGATGGCAAACCACCAGATGGAGGACAGCAGCAACGCTATCAACCAGAAAAACATCCTGCAAAAAACATTTAGTAAAAGTTATGTTACAGATACGTTGTTCTTGTAAGACTAGAGCAAGGCAGTTTCCCTTTGTAAGAGCTGCAACTATTGGGAGTGCGTATAGACCTCATCCAGCCACCATCTTAGTGGTAAAACGGTGACCAAACAATAACAATGCACAGATTTGTACGAGAGGCGCACAGGATTGGCCAATGAACAACCGCCTTTTGACCTCTAGGTGAGGAGGCCCTACTGAAATGACAACCCAACTAGAAACATGTTTGAATTTTGGACACTGGTTTTCCTGTGTTTGGTTAAACCGTGGTCATGAGGCTGTTCCGACCAAACAGTAACCAACTTGTTGGCTTAGTTAGGCTTGGTTTCAAGATGCAGTCCTGGAATTTAATCTTTGTAAGGGCAAGGCCATTTTCATTTTGCAAAGGGCACTTCCATTGTCCATTGGGAAATCATTAAGTCAATGGGAAATTTTGAAAGGGCACCAAGGCCATACCCAGGGGCAACGGAGGCCATGGACTCTGTTGTCTTTGTGTAATATCAGGCCGCATCATGGCCAGTTCATGGAAAATGAGGTTTCAAGAATAAAATTGCAGGACCTTTCAATCTCAACTACCGGTAGTGCTTAACATGGTTTTAAACAAAAATAACATAAAACGGTTCAAATTACAAATGTAAAGTGCACTACAAACATTTGCATATTTGATTAAATTTGAATTAATTTGCATAAATTATACATACCCAGCCATCATGACGATAACCCTGAGGGGGTTGTGGGCGATGGTAAAGATGAAGAGCGACATGGGTGGTCCATAGGCGACAAACAGTGCCCCGAATAACTGCATCAACGTCATCTTGAATTTTAAAGTTGTCTCTCTGGATGTTCAGCACTAAAAACTAAAAGGAAATATTCATAATGGTCAGATAGGTTGCAAACTTTTTTTATTGTTAATTGAATATTCAATATTTTAAAGATGAAAAACAAAACAACTAATGATATCACAATTCACAATAAATAAAATAAAATCAGAGAAATTTGTTATTGTATTCTCAGCAAGTACATACAAAAAATATTGATATGAGCTGTACTCAAATGACACTTCATGTTCATAATTTTTACTTAAATACACAGACAAACATCAATAGTATTAATCACGTATAACAAAGTAATTCAAGTGTAAGAAGCTTGACCTGCTGGGACTGGAAGGAATCAGAAAGACGGAATAAATAAATGCACCAAGTTCAAACCCTTTCTTAACAAAATAAAATGCTATACAATTCAATTCAAGACAATGCAATAAAACAGCAAATAATTTCAATGCAATACAAACAACAATATAAATGCACAAGTACAAGTAAAGAAGTTCAGAAGTCTGGAAGAAACAAATTTGTGAAGAAACAATGGCAAATACAAATTCAATTGAATAAACAAATCAATCAATAAAATACAAGTCACAAATTGAGCAGAATATGGGTATAGGATAGCCCTGTGGTAGGACGTCAGTCAGTGCCACTGCAACGGAGGAGTCCAACCTGGGCTAGGTATAGGATACAAAATTAAAAAATGCACACTGGATTTAAAATCGACAAATTTAAACCTCACAATCACAACTTACGGTGACAAATAATATAAAAACAAATATTAATAATTTATTGTTGATTAAAATTGGGAGACAAACAAAAGTTGTGCGACACAAATAACGCAGAAAGATGTTCGTATCCTGCCAGTCTGACACCACTTGTTCACTCACCACTCCATTTTTAACCAAAACTGTTCTTCAATTTTGTTGAAATTTGAATAAAATATTAAAAGTATTATTTTATTTATTTATTTGATTTTGAACATTTCATTACAACGAATAATTAAAAAGTGCTGGCACTACTAGTAGGGCAGGATACAGACATTTTTCCAAAATTAATTCACAATATTCAACTTGAAGTTGTACATAGATATGTAGAAACAAGAACCGCAGACCGAATTTCAGTCATTTAGAGCATGGAGGTAAGAAGAAGACATGGTTTGGAGGCTGCACTATTCCTGTGTACCTACCAAGTTGTGTAGAAACGTCGAGTCGACCCGAGTCGAGTGCTAGTGTGTGATGTACAATACAAACACAAACACGGTGGTTATAAAAGACACCGTCCTTCCCAATTTCAGTGAGTGAAGAACCCAATAAATTATCAATACATTCGAAATATTCACGCCAATTTGGAAACTGGGGACCACCTAACTGTTACCCACAATACACACACAAACAAAATCAAGAATTCGGCAGCATATTAGCGATTTTCTAACACAGGAAGTAAGCGCATACGAAAATTACTGGACACAGTTCTTTCTTCACGAAGCATCTGACTGAAAGGGCGCCACCAACGTTACATTCACGGCTTTGGAGTACTGCCACCGCTTGGTGGCGCCACAACTCTTGTTCTTTTTTTACATATTCAGCAGACGACAACAAGTAAGCATGTCATTTTTAATGTGTTATGAATTTCAATTTTGTATTTTGTATTAAATAATTATAATCTTTATTTCTGTTAAAACAAATTGTCAGAACGTATCTGCATCCAAGCGTAGAGCAAGGACAGCCTGAGTGGGCGTATTTTGTAAACAAACACTCGCTCGAGGAGTGTGGAGACTCGGCTGACTCCTCAGTCAGTGACTGTCTGCCTTGACCATATTGACTGACCATGCTGATTGCTGAGTGACTTGTTTTCGTTCACCACACACACATGACACATAGCAAGCATGTGTTAGGCTATGATGAGTTCGTGATGATTATTTAGCAGTTTGTTTTTGACATTGTCGTTAACTCATGTCAGTAATGATTAAATTTGTACAACAAAATTTTGTCCACTAAACATGAACCGATACATTTGTGTAGGCTGTTGTGATCTACATTCTAACCAAAGGATAAAGTTGGGTCTAGATGAGGTAGGGCTAGTTTACTAGGATCAGAAACATGCATTAGGGTCATGAGGGTTGTCAAAACATGGGTTCTAAATACTCCTAGAACTATTTCGGTTTCGTCCGGCTATCGTCTTACGGGAGACGATAGCCGGACGAAACCGAAATAAATCTAGGAGAAGGTTCTAAGAACATGGGTGTGTAACCATTTCAATGTTTCATTCTTTTTATATGCATAATGTTTGTTTTTATATTTCTTATCAGCAAGATGGCTTCCTTGATATGTTCAGAGAGTACCCTTAAACAAGTTCAGCGGTATGCAGACCAACTCCATACTTTGGTGTCTACATACAGCTGGATCACTGAATCATACGTTGTGGTAAGATTTTACAAGACAACTTTGTAACAAGTTTTACCAAAGTGACAGAAATTCGATTTGTTCCAATGCTTGTTTCAAGTCCTAGGTTTGCAGTTCATTGGTGTTGACTCTTGATCCATTTATAGGCAAACAAACATCAGTCCAAATGTCGATCATCATTCTGTTTTTATTTTGATCAGGAATTCTTTGTGAAAGACCACTGGGGCCATCTTCCCGTTTCTTGGCAGACAAGCTTGGAGTCCCTGACCCCGACTGATATTTCAGAGACTCTTATGAGTAACCCCTATGCTGGAGAAAGTGTCAGGTAAATAAATGATTTCAAACAACTTTGGTTAAAACGATGCGAAATCATGATTTTTAAACTTGTGTTACCTCTGAATGATCAAGAGTACTTTGTTTACTCCAGTAAGCAAAGTTGATCGTTCAAAAGTAACAAAAGTTTACAAATCATTATTTGTGAATTGTTTTTCTTTCAACAGAAGTAATCGCACTTCTGTATGGCCGCTGTCACTCCTAGCATTCCGTGCTGCAACTCACGCCTTGTCTCTCTGTCGCTCAGTGGCCCAGCCAGCCAAGTTACATCCACAGAGCGGCCGCAATCCAGATTTATCTCACTGCTATCGAGCGCATGTTAAGCCCAAGAAACAACACGAGATAGAGCGCCTGGCCGAGGTGAGTAGATACCAAACTCCTAGAGGATTTAGTTATTTTATTTGTTTTGGGGGCTGGGGGCTGAAAAGCCTTTTCGTTAAACTAGGTCATCACTCGTACTCAATTTCAAACACTTCCATAGTATGAAATCCATACATGTACAAAGGCAAAATTTCATAGATGTTTTAAAAAAACTATTTGGCCACAATCAGTCTCAAAAAGTGTCCAGGTGTCGATATAAGTGAGGGCGAGTAACTTGTTCTTACTCGAGATAAAACTAGTCTTCACTTGTTGTGTAAACCACCCCAAGTCTTGAACTACCTAAAGGCTGCTGAAGGAATGACCTCTCTGTTGCCCCTGATTTTGACTTTTGTGCCCCTTCGAACTCACCATAAACTTTGACCTCTCAAAGAGGAAATTCCAGGCATGAGTGTCCATTCAAAATGTCTTCACCAATTGTTCCTAAGTTCTTGCTGATAATGCTACCACATTCAATTTATTTAGAGAAATTTTGAATTAGCTGGTGCAAACTGCTGACCAACCTACAGGACCTTTGGTAAAATGCAAACAAAAATTAATTGCTTGACATTTTGACCCTAGCAGAGTCTTTCTCAAAGACTAAATTTTAACTAAAGACAAAGATCAAAGCCCTTTTATTTGATACCGACCACCAGGTGATCCACCTGACATGCAATCAGGCCGGTTGTCATCATGTGGTGGACATCGGTTCCGGTCAGGGTCATCTCTCTCGTCTTCTGTCATTCGGCTACGGTCATCAGGTGACCAGTATCGAGGCAGTTGGCTGCCACATCACAGGAGCAGCCAAGTTTGATCAAGAGGTCAAGCTGTATTTTGAAAGGGTGAGTAAAGAACAGTCGTTAAAACTCATCGAACCATTTAGTGTTCACAAATCATCCATTCTGACTGTTTGAGAGGAGATCACAGAGTCATGTTGTGAGATACAAACACAGGGAGACGTGTTTTAACTTGGCCTGACCCTGACGGAATTGAGTTGGAAGAGGGCACTATCAGATGATTTCAAGGAGCACTAAGATTTAACAGCCCAAATTAAGTTGGTAGATATTTTATTTAATATTTGGCTCGCGCAAGTTTGAAACTTGGGAGTAGTGAATTATTTGACTTAACTTAGCCAAGCCAACCAGGCTTGACAATGACATTAACCAAGGCAAGCCATTATCAAATTCAAACGGTTTGGACAATATTAAAAAATGCTGATAGTTAGACATATGAAGTAGAAAAAGTAGTGGCAAAAGGATCAGGGTAAATGTACCTGTACGGTTGAAACACCTTAAGTTAGAACCTCCTTCACATTCCCTAGTATAGCATGTGCACTTACAATAAATGCCTCTAACTACCAATTTTATACATCCATTATATCCTAGAAAGCCAAAGGCAATGATGACACTGTTGCAGTCACGTCCCCTCATCACGTCATATGTACCGTCCACCCCTACATCACAGTAGAAGAGTTTCTCTCAGCAATCAGTGCCCATACATCCAAACAAGACAATGGAACGTCTCATCCACTTGACGGGGGAGATCACATCGAGAGCTCTTCAGAAAAATCCACCCACCAAGATACATGTAAGAAACGGAAAATTGAATCCACAAGACAAATATCGCACCAGGATACTGTTGGCTCATGCTGCGATGACCAGAAATCATCTTGTAAACAATCTAGCTGTAAATATCCTCCTGTAAACCTAGAACCTACTTTGACAAAGGCCTCAACGTCAGATTTTCGTACACCAACTCCTTCCACAACCAGCACGTCCGATCAGACTCGGCTAGAGAGCTGTTCATCTCAAGTCATAGGAGGGCACCTTGAGATCAACCCCGGCCAGGACTTCTTAATCGCAGGACTTCACACCTGTGGGGATCTTGGACCGACCATGCTGAGGACATTTGCCGAGTGCCCCTCGTCTGTCGCCCTGGCTTCAGTTGCCTGTTGCTACATGAGAATGTCCTTCTGTGATAAATCAGTGGATATGAACCAAGAACCTATAAAAAATGATCGAGTATCGCCACAATCTGAACAACTACAGGAACTATCTTTTTCGGATGTACAGCTACAGCATCCAGGCCATGAGAGACTCGCCACCCCTTCAAGCTGTCAAACTGCTGCGCCTAAAACCGTGCCACGGTTAGATGTCGGCTTTCCCATGAGCAGCCATGTTAGAACACTCTGCAAGAGTGCTGGGACATCTTTGATCTTTGAATCCTTGGAGCTTGCCTGTCACTTTTACGATGGTTACCGCAAAAAGTTAGAAGGTGTGTATCCTTAACGACTATTTGTAATCTCCTATTTGCAATTTCATTATTTTCTCGCAACTTTGATAACCAATTGATCATGCCAAATGTTCACAGGATGTCGTAATAGACCAAGTGAGGACTGCACACTGGTCTTTGACAATTACCTAAACAGATACACAAAATGTAACTTCGTTCCCATACCTTTTTTTTGATCCTCTAGTTTTAGCAAAGATGTATCAATTTTTGTGCCATTTGCGGCCGCTGTGGGCATTTTGGTACTAGCCGCTTGTGGCTGAAATGGTCTCTACTTGGTTAATAACGATTCAGCTGTCTTTAAACTGTTCCAACGATGTATGTCAAATAATTCCAAGATTCTCTTGTTTCCCCCAGGTAACGATCCCAGCCTACTTATCCAAGGGTACCGAGCAATTCTGGAAGTCTTGATCCAGGAAGAGGGTATTGAGTTGACCCAGAGCCAAGACGGGGCACGACGAATAAGGAAAGCAGTCAGTAGTGTCAAACGAGCCCATCAAATGAAATTCGAAGAGTAAGTAATTAAATAAGTAATAAAGCTCCTAGTTCTTATAATGGGTGCTCTCGTCTAACTTCCCTGGGTCGACCCCCGGTCTACCCTCGGTGCGTTCGAATAACTTTGACGTCTCACCCGAATCATCCCCCAGTTTTCTGCTTGTGGAGTGGGTCACTTAGGGGCTGGCCCCATGTGCATGACGTCACTACGAGAACGGTGGGTGATCGTTCGTTTAGCTCTTGTCAGGGGCTCACCCGAGTGAGCACAGCGGGGCAGACCCAGGGAAACGTACATCCATAAAACAAACACGAATTACGACAAAATTGATGCTCAACATCTGAACATGGCGCCACATTTGACATGTTTTACAATTATTGTTGTATCAGTGCGCTTTACATTAGTGCCCTGGGGGTAGATTTCACTAAGAATTAGAACTAGTCTTATCTCGAGTAGGAACGAGTTACTTGTCCTAGGCTAGGACCAGACATAATAAGTAAGGACAAGCCTATTTAGGAGGTATTTTGAAATGATGGCTTTTCCACCTTTTGGTAGCCCCTGGGGTTTAGATTTCACAGGGCTTTTTAGGGGACAGTGTCCCAGGCATAGATCAAAGAGCATTTTTACCGATGATTTGTATTGTGACATCACACTTTACTTGGCAACTAAGATTGATTTGCAGTCAAGGTCCAAGTTTAGCTCTTTGTGAAATCATCCCATGGCAGACTTCCAAGTCTGAATAAAGAGAAAAGGCTGAAATATCTCACCCCTGGTTTCTACACCTTTTCTACCACACAGCTATGCCTCGGCTATTCTCAGCAAGCTCGACCTGCAAAGTGACCCTGTGAGGATTCGTACCCTGTGTAAAGAGTGCCTGCCAAGCTGGCACAACCTCCTTGTGTACAACACCATTAGGCAGCTGCTTGCCCCGATTGTGGAGAGTCTGGTGCTCGTGGATCGGGCACTGTTCCTTGCTGAAAGAGGTAAGTTTCTAGACTTCAATTCTAGGTCCATGGCTTAACCCACATTTTTGACTATTTGCAGAGCTGCCAAAATTTGCATTTTGTAATCGGGGAGGTTTTGTACAACTATCAGGAAGATATTTAGAATTATCAACATATTAATAGAGAATAAGGTTCCATAACCAGGAGATTTTCAAATTTGTCTGTCAGAATACGGAAAGATTGACTCACTTTCAGGGGAATTTCAGAAGACTTCAATCCTCCTCTCCTACATGTAGGTCACTCCACACCAAGTTGTTTGGACTTGGTTATGATAAGTCACCGTGGTCAAGTGGTTAGACTGCAGAACTTACAATCACACGGTTGTGGATTTGAATCCCACAGCTAATCGCTGATTTAACAATGACTAGATTAAATATTGTCGTCTAGTTACTGAATCACAATTTCTTGATTTGTGTAATTTATAATCATAGCTGTTAAAAACGAATGTTTGTATGAGAGAGATTGGCTGTTGCTAGCTTGGTGTTTATATCTCCTTGTGGGTGTTTGCTTAGTTCCCTTGATGGGAAGATCCCCTTATGAAACAATCAAACAAATATGGTAGTCTCAGAACTGTCACACTATCTGTACTTATAATTTTACTTTCTCTTTTTTACTTTGAAGGTATAGAGAGTCGTCTGGTGCCCATTTTCGACCCTGTCATCTCACCAAGAAACCTCGTTCTGCTAGCGGTTAAAAAACCACGATGACATGACAAGACAACTCCCAAGTCATTCATCATCAATCATGAAGTCATTCCTAGGATCAAAATGGAAGCTTCCGTCCACAATATACACAACCAATTATGTTACTATGATAACACATTAAAGGCAGTGGACACTATTGGTAGTTACTCAAAATTATTATCATCATAAAACATTTCTTGATTATGAGTAATGGGGAGAGGTTGATGGTATAAAACATTGTGAGAAACAGCTCCCTCTGAAGTGACGTAGTTTTCGAGAAAGAAGTAATTTTCCACGAATTTGATTTCGAGACCTCAAGTTTAGAATTTGAGGTCCCGAAATCAAGCATCAGAAAGCACACAACTTCGTGTGACAAGGGTGTTTTTTTCTTCCATTATTATCTCACAAATTCGAAGACCGATAGAGCTCAAATTTGTTATTTTATGCATATGATGAGATACACCAACTGTGAAGACTAGTCTTTGACAATTACCAATAGTGTCCACTGTCTTTAAAAGCAAAATTATCAAGAAAAGATATGATAAAAGTGAAAGTTTCAGCTGTCTACATGCTGGGAAAACGGCAAAAAAACATAACGCGAGTTGACAGGGAGTACCAACTGCATTATTTGCCATAGCAATCACGAACCTGTCATAGATTGGATAAACGTTAATGTTTTCAGTTGTTTGATGGAAGCCACAAATTCAGTGCAATTTGCACCATCTTTCATGGACCACATTTAGCCAATAAAAATTCAAGATTTAAATGCTGTTTTGTTAAATAAAAACAGATCGCACTGCGTTGATCGTTGTATAAGAACAAGTTTATTACCTTTCGCAATTGCATTTCATTCATTGTTGATTTAGTCATAAACGATTTGTTGTAGAACTGTTTTTGAAGATATTATACAGAAACTGCCAGGATAGAACTTTACAAACTGTAACTCGCATAATGTATTACTTGTGAATAAATTATGAAATTTTAAGTATTGAAAAAAACGACAGATGAACATTAAAATTCAGTTTACCAAATGTAATATGCAAGTGTCTTTGACATGTTGAAGAAGTTACCATTGGTGAAAAAAATACCTCTGACTTCAAAGCATGTAAAGACTCCCCTGCCCCCCCCACCCCGCCCCCATCCCAAAGGCGAGGACGAATGTAACACTTCCAAATCTACTGAGCCATTTGAAGCCCCGACAAACATGTACATTTGGTCACTGTACAAATGCTGTCCAAAAATCTTCATAAGCAAAACCTCTTTTTAACAGTCTCTTTAGAACAATAAGGCTTAGCTGTACAATACTTGAGCTCTCAGTTGCCACTTGAACACACGGTGTACGGTCGTCACATTTTTAATCTCTAGTTCGTGCTACTCTGAACTTTGCTTGCTACCAATAAACAAGCGTAGCATTTTTTTATTTTTTTGCTGTCATTCAAAGCAATGCGAGACTTTTGGACAGTCCTTTCACACAGTTCTCGCCAGTAGTGCACAGACCTACTTGTTGTAAGCAAGTAATTTTTAGCATGTGCTTGTACGCTCAGAGCCGCAAAACAGAACCATTATGTCTTCTGCCGCCAACATTTTAAACGTCTCCTTCAACACAAAAAAGATAAACCTGTCACAGAGTTGTAACAGCGGAGTGTGGAGAAAGCCGTTATGTCCCATACCAAAAGTAAATCCCACACTTCCGATTCTAAAAAAGATTTCCCCCCCCCCTAGTTGTGACTACGCCTCCATTGCGATTGGAGTGCTACTATTCACCGTCACTTCGGTAGGAATGTCCGTCAGGGCTTCAGGTTCATCCTCCTGGGTCATGTCATCGGTCTGCGACACGGCCAGCACGGTGTCCAGCATTCCCTTGATCTCCAGTAACGTACTGTGGTACTGCAGCTCCTGCATGAGGGTTATTTGGAGTCTCTTGAAGTGACTGACGAGCTCGTCTGAATCGCCGATGACGGGGGTGTAAATATCTGCAGCAGGGTGGAGGAATGAAAGATGGTAATTTTAAGGAGAGTGGACGAGAAAGTGTAAATTTGTGAATATACATGTAATGTACGAGCCAAAGGCAAGTACATTGTAGTCACCAATCTACACTTTAACTTAAACTATTTCCCCATTGGTAGTATTACGGTTTCAATAAATCGGATTGCTCAGAATAACACTATATAGTTTTGTATATGTTGTAGGCTTACTCTGGTGCTTGCAACATCAAGTAAAATGTCAGTTTGCTCAGCTAACAATTAAACGTGATTTTTCTAAACTGGAAAATGTTTTTGTAAATTGGATGATAACATAGTTTTCAGCTGTATTTTGTTGCATCTTCATGCTATCTGTCTGTTTGTTAAGACATAAATTTTCAAGTTGAACTATATTTACTTGAGTTTGCAATGAATCTACACTCAACCGTAGATTATGAATACAAATTCGTAAAAATAATCCACATTTTTAAAAATAGTTACATCACAGAAATAGTTTAGTTTAAATACAAATAATATTCATCATGTAATAATAAAAATGCTGGGTTCTCCAATATCAATTTATCAGTATTTTTTCCGGCAAGGCATGTTGACAATCTGAGACCTACGAAAATATGTAGATCCAATCCTTGATAGCAATATGAAATGGTTTACAAGGCGCACTATGCAGCCATCCAAACCAGCCGCTACTCCGGAGTGAGCCCTTACTCTTGATCATAAAGGCACTGGGTTATTTTTGTTGCATTCCACAACACACCGCACCTACTGCGCTTACACGAAAAGCGGAGAATGGTGATCATGACCGCAGATTTTGCCATTAAATTAGACCCCGGACGGGTTAACTAGACTAAATAAAATCAAAAACAAATAGTAATGTAATATTGAACACCCATCATCCACTTACCTAATAACATATTTGTAATGTCGATTATGATGGACGAAAAATTTGAATTTGTGATGTGCTTCTTCAGGAAGGCTATCATGTTCCGCAGCCACTTCTCATCTCGTCCAGCGAGGGCGCTCTTTATGACGCCACGTCGTACCAGCTCTTGTAAGACACTCACAGTGACCTCTGGTGTTTTGATTCGCACGTTGCTCTAGAAAAACGATATAAATTTTTTTTTTTTAATTTTATTCTATTTTTATGAGGAATGCCTAACATCACATGGCCATGGCAGCCACTTCAAGGTGAGTGCTACAAATTGAGCCATCGACCCCCAAATCAATTTGCCACCAGGCCACGTTGCCACCTACTCCTGGGGCTGAAACAGGTTAATCCCAGGGTGAGTCATTACTAACGAAAAAGTATGAAACTTGGATACAAGGTACAATGTATGTTGAAATGTTGGCATTTCTACCACATGATACATTAACCCCTGGGGTTATAGATTCCAAGGAGCTTTTGGAAACAGTGTCCAAAGCACCAGAGAAGTAGACAAATGAGCAGGATTTCTTTATTTGTGGAAAAAAATATTGCCTGATTTTCTACACCAGGCCGACATCAAAAGTCTGAATTCAGCCGAAATTCTGAACAATCTCATCCATGTAACCCCCTTCACAGCCCGTAAGGATGTAGGCATGGGTATCATCCACTAGGAGCCTGGCTAGTAGAGCAAAATGCACTAACCCCCTTTTTTTTAGGAAGTAATCATGGAATTAGTGCCTTGCTCAAGTGCCATGAACGAGATTCAAACCCACACTCTGCTGCTAACAACACCAGAGCTTGGATCCAGTGAATTAGACTGCTCGCCATGACACGCCACTAAGTCAATGGAAAGTTGTGCAGTGGCACACAGGTTTTCTCAACCATACTGTTGTTTCAAAGAAAAACAAGCAACAAAAGTGATGGAAATTATCAACAGATATCTTTTTCGAAATGATGACAAGTGTCTCTGTTACCGACAAATAACTTCAGCAACAAAACCCTGTTTTAAAAACCCCTTTCAAATCACAGTAATCAAATTGTAAAAACACCAATAAGTTTTATCAAGAAATGAGCGAATGAGGGTCGTTACCTTTAGGGCAGCATCCAGTGCCTTGGAGTGCTCAAACTGCTTCAGCATGACGTCATACTTCTGCAGAAACTCCCTCTTCTGTTTTTGTACCACAAGATCCCCCTGTTAACATTCAGAGAGAAAGCAAATATTTTAATGACATAGGGGGAAAAAGTTGAAGGGTTTGGGTACTAATTGTATGAAACAAAACACATGTCCACAGATTTATATTAAACTTACCAATTTGAAGATAATGATGTGCTGTAGTTTTCAAGAAATTAGTAAAACGATGTCACAAAAAACTCTTGTTTCAGCATGTACTACATATTACGAGACTCTCCTGAAACATTGCTCTGTGATTTTCACCTTTTTTTTTCTTCTTAAAAATCTTGCCAACTAAGGAAGCTGAACCTTCGTAAGGTAAATTGTATTACATGTACATACATCTTCATTCTCAGTGAGTAGGAATTCATGTCAAGGCCAAAATCCTGATTTACAAAAGGTATCAACACCCTTTAAAGGCAGTGGACACTATTGGTAATTACTCAAAATAATTGTTAGCATTATAACTTACTTGGTAACAAGCAATGAAGAGCTGTTGATAGTATAAAACATTGTGAGGAACAGCTCCCTCTGAAGTAACATAGTTTTTGAGTAAGTAATTTTCTATTTGATTTTGAGACCTCAGAATTAGATTTTGAAGTCTCAAAATTAAGCATCTGAAAGCACACAACTTCGAGTGACAAGGGTGTTTTTTCTTGCATTGTTATCTCTCAACTTTGAAGATCAATTGATTTCAAATTTTCACAGGCTTGTTATTTTGTGCATATGTTGAGATACACCAAGTGAAAAGACTGGTCTTTGACAGTTACCAATAGAGTCCAGTGTCTTTAAGTTAAATTGTTTATGTTGATGAAAGCGTATTGGCTTTCTGGCTTTATTGGTACGGCCCTCATGTTCAGCAACCTACCTCTTTGGCAGTGTAGACCTTATGGCCTTTGTCGTAAGACCGGTGTGACACCCGACTGTGTTTACTCCGTCTTACTGTCTCGACCTTTGTCTCCTCTTTCTTTCTGTGTCTGATGGACAGAAGTCCTGAGGACATTCCAACAACGATCTTGTCATCTGTGGGCTAAAAAAGAGAAAACAATTGTTTAAGATAGTGTTATTACTTTTTCGACATAATAATAATACCATCAAGTTCTTATGTATAGCACATTTCACAATTATCGTCTCAATGCGCATCACATTTAATAAGTGCCCTGGTCATTGGGCCAAGAACCTTCCTTTATTCTTGCTCAGCTCCCTGGGGAGTAAACAATCTGGACAACGAGTAGCGCTCCAGCGGCTTTTTCATTTATAATATCAACCTCTCCACTCGCAGGTACCCTTTTATACCCCTGGTTGAAGAGAAGCAATTACAGAAAATCATCTTGCTCAAGAAGGACACAAGTGTCATGATCAGGATTCGAACCCATACTCCAATGACTTAACCACAAACACTTGAATTTGAATTTGGTGCTCTCAACCTCTCGGCCATGACACCAAATTAGAGCCCCAACAGCTGTTGGGATAGTACACTGATGCAAGATGCAAGATTACCTGCATTGAATCACAATCACAACTCCACCATGGAGAGAACCTGAACCAGTGTGGCAAGAGATTCTGTGTGTCCCCCCCCCCCACCCCCCCCCCCCCCACCCCTACAGCAAACTCTACACAAACTTCTTCTGATAGTGCCCTCTTTTGAATCCTCCTTTCAGTCCATGTTAATTTCCCCTATGGGAGGACAGAATCTCCTGGGGACAGATTTCCATGGGGCACTGGTCAATAAATGAGACTTACCGAGACTCCCATGGATAGAATGGGTACTGGGTAGTCCATGGTAGCCACTAGTTTGTAGCTTGCAACATCGTACACCTTGACGTGCCTGTACAAACAAATAAAAAGTATTCATGTAGCAAAACAGCACTGTCTAAAGTAACTGAACTATAATTTAAGGCAAAGAAAATTTATAGAGCACAAAATGCTGGAATTTTTGTAAGTACATCAACCTCAAAGTTAGGGTCAAAGAAAAGTCTCATTTTAAAGTTTCAGCTGAATAGAATTTATACACGCATGATATTTCATTCACGCAAAAAAATCATGACAATTTTATTGAGTACAACATGTACATGTACAAAGGATGACCTACATGTGTAATGTACTTGTACATGTGATGTACTATAAGCCTTAATTCTATGAACAGACTTTGCCGGCTACTTTATCATAGTTGCTCTGATTTTCCTTTTTGGCAAAACAATCGGAAATCAGACTAAAGTAGGAAGATTGCCTGTTTATACTTGATGAGAAAACAGCAAACAAACCATCACAGTACTTTCACAAGAACATCAAATCCATCCACACAAGGTGACAGCCATTAACTACCACTGCCAAATTTCACAGAACTGTGAAATTGGGCAGAGCTTTGTAAAGCGCAAAAAGTAGCTAAGCACAACAATATAACGCTTCCCAGAATAAGGTTACCAGTCAAACTACTATGTCACATGTACAATTTGTGACTGGTACACTGCTTATATCTGCTAAGCAGACAATTGTTTTAGGCGTAATTGTCTGCTTTTAGCAGCTCTATGGAATTGGATCCACATCTCCATCTGCAGCATTCACAAACAGATACCAACTCTCAGAAATCTGAGAAACAATTGATACATAATAATTATAATAACAATTTGGGGGGCTAATCATCCTTACTTGCAGCTAACAGCTGAATTTCGAAGGACGCAGCTACAACGTGTTCGAGAAGCAGGCATGCAAGGGCACTTTCAGCTGCCAGCCACATCAACCCATTATGACCACGGAGCACAGCCAAGATCGAAAGTGTTTGATTTTTCCCGAGGGAGGAAAACCGGATGTTCTGAAAAAACCCTCGTGGCACAGCAGAGAACCAACGCACAACTCAACTCACATAAAGAGGCGAGCGCTTTACGCACACGCCAACCATGCCACCCTTAAGATTGGTTCTGAGACGTTGCGTGAACTTCTATTTAAGAATGGTTCTCAGACGTTGTATGAACTTCTCTTTAAACTTGGTTCTGAGTCGTTGTACGAACTTCTCTTTAACTTTGCTTTGCGCACACGCCAACCATGTCACCCATGAATCGTTTATCATCTTACCTGTCGATGGATCCCGTCAGCAGCCTATTCTTGGCTCCATTGAAACACATACAGGTTATGGTCTTATGGTGATTGCTGACAGCTGCAAGTAGTTTCCCACCAGCAAGAGCATCCCAAACCTTCACGTAGTTCCCACCTTGATTAGGAAATAAACGAGTGACAAAGAGTAATTAAGCGACTGCTTTAAAACCAGCAGGTCGAAGCCTTGTGATAAAGGCCTTTAGATTCACAGGTTCAAATCATGTTCCACTTAATTTTAGCACTGTTTTTTTTTTTTGCTTAAAGGCAGTGGACACTATTGGTAATTACTCAAAATAATTATTAGCATAAAACCTTTCTTGGTTACGAGTAATGGGGAGAGGTTGATAGAATAAAACATTGTGAGAAACAGCTCCCTCTGAAGAGACGTAGTTTTTGAGAAAGAAGTTACTTTCCACGAATTTGACTTCAAGACTTCAAGACCTCAAATCCTGTATTGAAATCAAGCATCTGAAAGCACACAACTTTGTGTGACCATGGTGCGACAAGGGTGTTTTTTCCTTTCATTAATATCTCGCAACTTCGACGACTGATTGAGCTCAAATTTTCACAGATTGGTTATTTTATGCATTTGAGATACACCAACTTTGAAGACTAGTCTTTGACAATTACCAATAGTGTCCAGTGTCTTTAAGCACCTCAACAACAACAACAACAACATTCCATAGATTTCCTACCTGAGGACAGGAACATTCCTCCTCCAGGGAACATCAAGACGCTCTCGACGGGATGGCCGTGGTCTAAGGTCATCACGCTGGCCTTTGACCTCAGGTCAAACAGTTTCACTTTGTGGTCATAGGAACCTGCGATAAGAAAGAGATAAATGACAGTTAATTGAATGCTAGGAATTATTTTTCCCGCATGGACATATTCACTCCGGATTTCGGCGATATCTCAATACAAGACCACTACAATTTTCACATGTTAGTTTTATTGTACATTTACACAGGATTAACACAATCAAACAGTTCCAAACACCCAAAGTATACTTTCTCTTTATACTTTGACTTCAGAGGAAGTGTTGTGGCAAGGCAGAATAAGAGCACCGTATTCAAACTCTAGTGTTTCTGATCAGCCGAGCGTGGGTTCGAATCCCCAGCCATGACACTGTGTCCTTGAGCAAGACACTTAACCATTGCTTCGTCCTTCGGATGGCACGTAAAGCCGTTGGTCCCATGTGCTGTGTAACACATGTTAAAGAACCCAGTGCACTTATCAAAGAGAAGGGGTTCGCCCCGGTGTTCCTGGATGTGGCTGGTTCATGCGTCATAGCACCTTGTAAACCCTTAGAAGGTGCTAAATAATTGGGTCTCAGAATTCATCACTGCAATAACATATCTTTCTGAAAGTTTGTATATACTCAGCGCCTTGAGTACCTTGTTTGGTAGATACGTGCACTATATAAGACTTTGATATTATATTATTATCTGATCAGAAGAGTGTGGGTTCGGATCTCGGTCATGACACTTGTGTCCTATAGCAAGACACTTTACACTTGCTTCGTTCTTTGGATGGGATATAAAGCTAAGCGTCCCGTTATAAAAAATATCAACACACGTAAAAGACCCCAGTACAGACTTGTCGCAAGTGTATAAGGGGTTCGCCGCAGTGTGTCTGGCAGTGGGACTATCTTCAATCATGAAGATTGCACTGAAAAGGAAGAAAGATAGAAAAGAGGGAAGGCAAGTAGTTCACCTGTGAGCCAGATATCCTTGCTGGCAGCACTGACTACACCACACCTGACGTAATCAGTATGCTCATCGTATTGCTTCACTGCCTTCTCGCTCGGAATGTCCCAGCATCGCACAGATTTGTCGTCCGAGCAAGACATGATGTGAAAATTATCTGTGCCGAAACGGGTAACGTGTACGGGTCTGTAAAACAGGAAGAAATAAATCAAATTTAGAGAGAATATTCCATGCAGGGAAGCTGAAGCAGGATGCTCTCTAGCGGGTGAGTTTAGTTCTCCCCAGGATTTGTGAAGCATTTATATGTAAATCAAATTTTTTTAAGTTTGGCCAAAGCGTATTGAACTGAAGTAAGATCCTCGGAATGTTTTTCCTTTGTTTCAAAAGCCCTTCTATGCAGGCCCCAAGCTTGGTAGGCCCTCCTAATTGGTTTCGTTATGAATTTGTGAATTTGAGCTTGTTAATTTTGACTGAAGTTCCTAATCTAAAAAATAAATATTATACAAAATTAGTTGGGGCTTTGGTCAGAGCAATATGAACAAGTACAATCGTATAACCATACCCAATACAGCAAAAAGAGGAGCATTGGATTGAGGGAAGGTATCCAGGAAAAAAAAACAGGAAAATTATACCCAATAACAGTTATTCATCTACAAAAAGTGGGGTAGTTGGAACCAATGAGAGTAAAGTTGTTAGGACAGGCCATGCCCCCTTTGCTGCTGGTCATTGCCTTGGTGCCCTTGAAATGCTCTAGTAGAAATGTACAATTTCCTATGTAGGTGCCCTGTACCAAGGTAAAATTGTCTAAGTGCCCTTGCTCTTCCAAAAATGAAGCAACCAGGATAGTGAGGACAAAGGATAGTCAGTTTAAATGGGTGGATTACTGGTGGATTATGTCTTAAATAGAAATGGTTACATGTACATGTATACCAAACATTTTCTGGGTTACTAATCTACTAGCTTTAAAGGTAGTGGACGACCTCAAGTTTCGAATTTGAGGTCTCGAAATCAAGCATCACAAAAAGCCTTCAATTTCGTGTGACAATGGTGTTTTTTCTTTCATTAGTATCTCGCAACTTCGACGACCGATTGAGCTCAAATTTTCACAGGTTTGTTATTTTATGCATATGTTGAGATACACCTGTGAAGACTAGTCTTTGACAGTTACTAATAGTGTCCACTGTCTTTAAACAGAAATGGTCACACGACACCAAACCTTTTCTGGGTTACTAATCTACTAGCTTTAAAAAAACATTCCGAGTCCCTTTATTAATGTTCCGACAAATGAGGACCGGAGGTTACTTACCCATCGTGACCTTTGAATATTCTCAGAATCGCTCGACTGTTGAGGTCAAACAGTCTGATGTAGCGCTCCTCTCCACCGGCCACCATGAGCTTACCATCGCTCCGGTACGTTCCGCTGTACGCAACATCTTGAAATCTTGAGATGGCCCTATCGACTTGGTTTGTCTCGGGGTTAAATATCTGCACCTAGGTTCAACAATTCAATTCAATATTATTGACATTTAGTTCCATCATAAACAGTACTCAAGCAGAATGCATAAGCCAATTGAGGCACAATCCTAATAAAAGGTTTGTACAGTGCTGGGTTTGTATTGGGGTGCCTTTAGAAGAAAAAGAAAACAAATAATAAGAACAAAAATACTTTAATAATTAATTAAACATTTAAAGGCAGTGGACACTATTGGTATTTACTCCAAATAATTATCAGCAAAAAAACTTCACTTGGTAATGAGTAATGGGGAGAGGTTGATAGTGTGAAACATTGTGAGAAACGGCTCCCTCTGAACTGACGTACTGTAGTTTTGATTTCGAGACCTCAAGTTTAGAATTTGAGGTCTCGAAATCAAGCATCTGAAAGCACACAACTTCGTGTGACAAGGGTGTTTTTTTCTTTCATATTTATCTCGCAACTCCTACGACCAATCCAGCTCAAATTTTCACAGGTTTGTTATTTTATGACTATGTTGAGATACACCAGTGTCCATTGTCTTTAAAGGATTTGGGTACCTTTTCAAAATGTCCATAGATTTACATTAAACTTACAGGGTTTGAAGATAGTGATAGTGGAAAGCTTCCCTTCAAATATTACTTACTGAGGTTTTGTAGTTTTATGAGTAAAACAATGTCATGAAAATACGTTTGTAAATGATTCAAATAATTTTTGTCTCATGAGACAAAAATTATTTTCATTACATTATTTTAATCATTTCCCCAAAACTACAGCAGCACCTCAGCGTAATATTTTCAGGGAAGCTTTCTACTATCATTATCTTCAAACTGTGTAAGTTTAGAATCTGTGGACATTTTGTTTTTTTTCCCTACAAAAGTTACATAGACCCTTTAAGTTAACGAAAGATAATTAATAATGACTTGACAAAAATATACATGTATGTATACAGGGAAATTGATCTGACACCCCCTCCACCTGAAGAAGTTTCAGCCTTGGCTACTTACCCTTGTAGAGCTTGTGACGGCAAACTGATGTGGCTTCTTTGGGTTAAAATCAATACTAGAAATTGCACCAAACTCTTTAACTGTTACTGGAAACTGGAAGAACACAAAAAGAAACAAGTTACAATCAGGCTGAGTACAATAATTATGTATTTTTTATATGATGGAAAATAATTTAAGTAGGCCTACACTTTTTCTACCATTTATAACGACTATAGCAATGTTTCAGTATTCGTTGTGACTTTGCTGTAATGTAACGTACCCTACATGTAAGTACTAGACCCAGTATCTGGGATGCTGTACTCCTTTTTTTCGAAATTTTAAAAACGAAATCTTAAAACGTAGCATGGCTTTAGCTGGGGTGGTAGTATGACCTTTTGAGAACAAAATTTATAGGAAAAAAAAGTGTTTTGTCATTCAAATGACATTCGTGCAGATTTAACCTCACTTAGTATAAATTAGAGTATGAAACATTTTGCAGTCCTACTAAAAGCCAACAAAAAGCCGACAACAAGTCCAGAGTGCCGAGTTTTAAGTACCTCAAAAATGGCAACTAAACCATAGATTTATCAGAACTATGTGTGCTTTGTAATAAAAACAAAAATTTAATGGAAAAACTTTTCGAAAAGTGTAAACTTTTAAACAGAATTCTTTTTTTTTACTTGCACGGAAAGCGGTCGGACGCCATCTTTGCTTTTAGTAGGACCCACATTTTGACATTTTAACTAAACAATTAAAAAAAGGGAAGCTGGGCTCTAAGGGGGACAAACCCAAAGATGAGGGTGCATGGAGATTTATGTGAGGCGTCAGCTGACAATGAATGGATTAGGCCAGGCCATTCACACAATCTCTGACTCTGAGGACAGGTTTTCATACGCCAGCAATTTTTTAATTTGTTTGCAAAGTCAAAGATGGAAAGATGCGACTCATACTCATACTGTAAATGTACTAGACCTTTTTATTTAGTAACATTATTGTTATTATTATTATTAATATAAAAGCATGTTTTGTGCGATTCAAATTGCCAATTGGTTATATTTTGAAGGTTATTTAATAATAATATTTATCCCTATATTTTTATATTATTATATTTTTATTTACCATGGATTTTTCTTGTTGTGTATACAGTATAGTTGAAGTGTTGCGCCGAAAAAAAAAAACAAGGAAAAAGTGGTGCTGGTGGCGCCATAGTCCTAAAACTATTTAGGTTTCGTCCGCTATCGTCTCCCGGTAGCAGACGAAACCGAATTAGTTCTAGGAATAGTGGCGTCATAGGCCTACTGATTTTTGAAAGTTTTCTTTTAAAAAAAGCTAAATAGGCCTATTTAATAATAATACAAATATAAATAAATAAGGCAAGATGAAGAAATCAATTACACTACAGTCAGTAAGCTGATCAATGAGTGATATGAGTGACGATGGATGGAATGGAGATCACTGAACTGATCACTCAGATTCTGAACCTGATCAGCCGCTCATTCACCCATCGATGACCGACTTGTCTTGTGTGTTGTTGTTGCTGCAGTTGCACCCAGTCGAGTTGTCTCACTTCACTAACACTGCTGGACTGGCGACATGTCAATATTTTTCAGAACCACCCCAACTCATTTAGAGATTGTTATTACATGGTGTTACCGCAAACTCTTCTATATCTTATCTCCACCATGCAAAGTTTCAAATCCTACTAATATTCAAAATGTTGATTTGTCTGACCATGGATGACCATGGATGGAAGGAACCCATGGTCTGACTGTCTTTCGAGTTGTCTGATCCGTCGGATGAGTTGTCCAAACTCCATCCGCCACTCCAGCAGTCCATTTCATGGATGCAGTGCGGATTCCAGTGCGGTGCCACGGCACTGCCATGACTGCCACTGCACTGCCAGCATGGCCAGTGCAGTGGACGTGGTGCACACTCTCGCCGACGCAGAACGCACGTTCGTAGACACACAATGTCTTGGGTAATGAGAACCCTACAGTATCAAAGTAAACCGTACTAATATTATTATATTATTCGCATTTATACCAACCTCAAAATTCTTCCAGTACTGTGTTTCTTTGGTAACCTCAGCGTCTCCACGTGGGAAAGTTTTGATCACTGTTTTCTTGTAATCGGAAGCCATTTTAGCAATACAAGATCATACCCAGGGCAATTGCTTGTGCAGTGGGCTGTATGCGGCGAACGGGTTTTTCGTGCAATCAAGCGCTTAGACTATTGCGGGTACGATCGAAAAGCAATGGGTGAGATGTTATGTCAAACGAGGTTGGAGAGTTATGGATTGCGTGCGCCCTCATCGGCAGGGGACAGGACTCATGGGCGTGTTGGGGCCATTCAACTGCACTTACCACAGGGCGCAATTTCATAGCTCTGCTAAGCACGAAAGTTTACTAAGCATGAAATTTCTTCCTTGAAAAAAAAAAAAAAAAAACAGGATTACCAACAAAATTTCCATTTCTTGCATATCACTTATTTGTGTTCAGCTATTGTTTGCTTATCCTGAAAATCCTGTGGAAATTTGTTTGGTAAAGTGACTTCAAGACAACAATTTCATATTAAGCAATTTTTTTGTGCTTACTAAAATTGGGCCCAGCTAGTCCCAGTCAGACTCAAGCTAAACAACTTAGTTCATTACTGTGTCACTAGTTCATCCTCTAGCTAGTTTCAGAGCCGTGATCAACAGCACTCACGACATTGCTCTTTATTATTCCTCCAATATTTTGAGTAAGGAACCTGCATTCAATCAGAACGTTAAATAATTTTAATACCAATTCATAAATCTCTCAAAGAGTTCCACCCCTGGAGAATTTATCACTTCCGAGCTCAAGTGAAAATAATTCATCTGCAACATTTTTACTGAACATGGGCTGATGGGAATATCTGTTGAATGACGTGGTGGAATATTTATAGACAATCAGGCCTTTGCGATGGTCCAGTTTGCGGTTGGATTTTTCAGTTTCAGATGGGGGTTGTGTTTCTATGGTTTCCGGTACTAAAACCACTAAGTTTCAATGGTCAGTCTCCGTCCGCACCTCGTGGTTTTAAAGTTATGTGGATTGGCTTAAGTTGAGGGTGTGTTGTCAAAATTAGATGGCGCGTTAATCCATGAAAATGGTATTAATTGCCCACACAATATTGGCTCATCCAGTATTTTGTGAGGGTTAAAACAACTTATGCATCAATTAATAGTCTCCTCGCCCCACCCCCCCCCTGTTCCGTCTTCGCCGTCAGGAAATTATTTCAAACCGGATATTATGTAAATGAAACAAAAATGATTAGGCCTACTAATTATAATGCCAGCCCCCCCCCCCCCTACAAATTCCAGAAATCATAGCTGTGTGTTTATGTGTTGGACGATTATTAAATAAACCTGACTGAATCATGGAGCAACAAACTATATAGTTTATTGCTCCCATTATTGAATTAACTGCGCTCTTCTAATAATATTGTTATATTATTTGTATTCGTTTATCTGATTTTTTTTTTCATAACATCACTGGTCAATTAATATATATAATGCCTAGCACATTAGTAAACTGAGCTCGAATCGATTAAAAAGGCTTTGCATTGTTTTTGCTTGCGGTTTTTCCCGCAGAACTTTGACAGCTGCCCTGACCATGGGTCCACTCGTTGGGCTGGACATGTGTAGTCCGCGTCTGTGCGGCGGCGGTGATTCACGGTAAAAACATCCCGATCTAGGACCCAAACAAACCCAGTCAACATCTGCCCGGCCGCGCATTATTTCTTTTACACCGCAGCAAAGGGGTCTTGTAACGTAAACTGCCAATTCCTGTCTTGAGTAGAAGACTACGTTGCAATGCTTTATACTATCATCCAATGGGGATGTGTGCATTAAAGGAACACGTTGCCTTGGATCGGTCGAGATCCAGGAATTGGCAGTTTACGTTACAAGACCCCTTTGCTGCGGTGTAAAAGAAATACTGCGCGGCCGGGCAGATGTTTGAACCCGTTTGTTATGAAATGCAGATGGTTAGAAAGACGTTTTAAAAGTAGAATATAATGATCCACACAAGTATCACTCAAAAATGCACGGTTTCCCTTTTACCTTGGCGACTAACACGGTCGGCCATTTATGGGAGTCAAATTTTTGACTCCCATAAATGGCCGACCGTGTTAGTTCGTGACGTAAAAGGAAAACCGTGCAATTTTGAGTGATACTTGTGTGGATCATTATATTTTACTTTTAAAACATCTTTCTAACCGTATGCATTTCATAACAAACGGTTTCAAACACTTTTTATAGACCAACTCGTCCGATCCAAGGCAACGTGTTCCTTTAATACAGAATTCGGGCTTTCTTTCGCTTTTTGAAATAATCTTCCATGTGCATCATAACGGCGGTTTTAATAACTTAGACTCATCTCAAGCCCTCGCTGCGGTGTACAAAAACAAGTAGCCGCTGCCCGGCCAGGGGCCAAGTATGAGAGTATATGAGTCAATCCAAGAGGGCTGCACCAAGGTTGAGAAAAGAAAACACACCCCGGCAAAGTGGTTACACAACAATCCGTGGGTTTGCGCTTCCTAAAAATAAACACTTAGTTTCAATTACACCCCCAAAATAACCACTACGACCACTGCTATTGTACTCAACTGTTGTCGGAAACAACCAACCAACCAAACAAACAAACAAACAAACAAACAAACAAACAGACAGACAGACAGACAGACAGACAGACAGACAGACAGACAGACAAACAAACAAACAAACAAACAAACAAACAAACAAACGAAAATACAACAAATTGACTTGTCATAGTTCTAATCAGAAGGAAAGGGTTTTGCTCAATAAAGAGAACGGGAACCTGCATTGCAAGTTTGCAAAAGAGCCACAGACCCCGGATTTCCTGCATGCGCAAGTTTTATGATGGAGGAAAACGTACAGGGAGATTCCATTGCCATAAACTGTTGATAAGAAGGAATAAAAAAATAAAAAATCAGCCGTTGCAAACAAAGGTTGCTCGTGCCCAGTTTCATAGAGCTGCTTTAAGGCAGTGGACACTATTGGTAACTACTCAAAATAATTATTGGCATAAAACCTTACTTGGTAAAGAGTAATGGGGAGAGGTTGATGGTATGAAACATTGTGAGAAACGGCTCCCTCTGAAGTGCCATAGTTTTAGAGAAAGAAGTAATTTTCCACAAATTTGATTTCGAGACCTCAGATTTAGAACTTGAGGTCTCGAAATCAACCATGTAAACGCACACAACTTCGTGTGGCAAAGGTGTTTTTTCTTTCATTATTATCTCGCAACTTCAATGACCGATTGAGCTCAAATTTTCACAGGTTTGTTATTTTATGCATAATATGTGGAGATACACCAACTGTGAAGGCTAGTTTTTGACAATTGCCAATAGTGTCCACTGCCTTCAAGCAGAAAATCTGCTTTATAGCAGAGAAGTGCAGGATACCAGTCACAATAACTTGGCTGGTAACCTTATACTTGTAAGCATAATGTTGTGTTTAAGCTGCTTTTTGTGCTCAAGCAGCTCTACGGCATTGGGAACGTAACCATGTTCAGCATTGACTGCTGTGCATCTAATTTTCTAGGTTCGACGCTAACAAAAACTGTGGGGAAAATCCGACAAAGGTCTGTGTCCTTGGCAATTTCCTATTTCTGTGTCTGTGATTATGTTGTTCTGGTTTCTTTTTCAAATTTCCGATATCGGTTACCGGACAGGAGACAGAAAACACATACACATTCAGTTGTGTTTCTCTATCTCGATTAAAAAACATGCATTTTACAAGTCTTGAACCAGCAGTGAAGTCTGTAAACCAATGACTATACCACCAACTCCTGATGAAAGGTCAAATGATTCGGTTATGAGAAAATTAAAATTAAAGCTCGGAGCTTCTTATAACAATGAAAGCTTCTTATAACAATGAAAGATGTATAGGCCATAATATTCCTTAAAATATTCTGAATCCACATTCTCTTAATTTTGAAGGGGAATAATGCACATTTCCTTCAATTCCCCCCCCCCCTCCTCAGGTAGAGCTTTACCCCCTTTATTTACCCATTATTTGTTGTCTCTTTATATAAAGACACTATCCACACACTGGAGATCTTTGGCCGGGAGGGAGTGAGTAAGAGGGGGGGGGGGGGCATATTTTATCATTCGGGCTTTTTTACATTGTAATACGAACGAATTGACATTTCCTTGAGTCAAATCAAATGGTATCGTCTTGGGTGCATGGAGGAGCGAGCCTGGATGACGATTATAAGATGTAAGGGAAGACGCTGATATGAATGACTCATTGATTAAGATGTACATCATCATCATTGAATAAACCAATGCAGAATGATGAGTCAATTATGATCTCATTTAGCATCAGCTGTCATGTATCGACTGGGGGAGCATTCCCCGAAGGACGATGCTACTATGTAGCCAACCCGTCCCGATCTACTCATAGGGAAGATAATCATGCCTATTCAAAATAGTGCATTGCATCACTTTGTAACTTTCAAAGCTGTTCCAATGGTCAATCCTCCCCAGCCATGTAGTAGGCTCCTGCTGTACTTTGAATTCCCTTTCCACCATCTTTAAATTTTCAATTTTGAAAGGAATGTGAACACAAAAAATAATGCATACTCTCTTTAATGTTACATCACACCCTTTAATAATTGGGGGGGGGGGGGGGTGATCATAAGACTGCGTTCATATGTGAAGTTCGTGTTCTAACTAAAAATCAAGTATTTATAGACTATTTTGTACCATACTGGTACTGCCCTTTTCGTTGACTGTGATGACCCGGGTCAATTTAACACCCGGGAAAACTGTAGACTACTCAGTTATTCTGAGATTAATATCACCATCTTTGGTCATCAAACTGAGGTAATGTCATTGAAGTTGACGCACCCCCTGCCGCTTTCATTCGTCCCCTGAAATTTGTTTCAAACATCATACCAGTTGTAACATGGTTGTACGTTGTCAATGTCGATTATGCATTGCACAACAGTGATGCAGCAGTGACTGCATCTCCAATTGATTCTATATTGTTCTCTTTTATATTCCCCCAGTAACTTTGGCGCCTCTCCATCTGCTGGTTTGATCAGCCACCACACATTACTGTATACATACGGTAGCCATGTTTCAAATACTTAAAAATAGCCGAAAGGGAATTATTGTGGTGTTGCTGATAAATACGGTATATTTTTGTAAATGCACTGGAAACCTTTGTTCGTTGTCCAAGACCAGTATTCTTGCGTATCCCAACATAATGCATACCAAATCAAATCTGTGAAAAAATTTACTCAATTGATCATCGAAGTTGCAAAAGAAAAAAACATCGTAAACAAATTGTGTGCTTCCAGATGCCTAAAAGGGGCTTCAGAAGTTTAGCCCTGAGGTTTTAATTTGGAGTGAGAAATTACCTCGTTCTCAAAAACTACAAAGTCATTTCTCGCAATGTTTTATACTATCAACAGCTCCCCATTCCTCTACCAAGACTAGTTTTTTTTATGGTAACAATGAGTAGTTACCAATAGTGTCCAGTTTTGAACAAAGCAGAACTCACCAAAACATTTTTATGAGTTGTGAAACATGCCTGGCTCTGTGTGAGAAATCCACTTTGGTGCATTCACTTCAAATTTTGGATTTTATTGACTTTCTTTCTCACAATAGACCTTATCGCAAATACCAATGCGCAAGCGCAGACTGTTGAATGAGGTGCATTGTGGGATATATATGAATCAAATTTGTAATCAGCTAGACCACAATGCACCTAATTCCAAGCTTTACGCGCGCGCCCCAGTATTTGCGAAAAGGTCTATGGTACTTTTAATCAGTGTCGTCATCAAAACAATGATGTATTGTATCGTCTACTGTTATGACTATTGAACATGAACCTGTATTGTTTACACATGTTGTATTTTTTTCACTGATAAGTGCTGATTGTTCACTCTGTAAACATTTCTGAGAACAAAAGGACAAGGAATTCATAATAAAACTAGTCAGTAAAAAGGCCAATGAAGTAATTAATATTGTTAATTGTTTTTATCCCTGCCAGGTGGCGTCAATGACTATAAAGGCACAACGCACATCGGGCAGGCTAGTTTAAAGGGAGTGGACACTATTGGTAATTTCTCAAAATAATTATTAGCATAAGACCTTACTTGGTGACGAGTAATGGAGAGGGGTTGATGGTGTAAAACATTGTGAGAAACGGCTCCCTCTGAAGTGCCACAGTTTTCGAGAAAGAAGTAGTTTTCCACGAATTTGATTTCGAGACCTCAGATTTAGAACTTGAGGTCTCGAAATCAACCATCTAAAAGCACACAACTTCGTGTGACAGTGGTGTTTTTTCTTTCATTATTATCTCGCAACTTCGATGACCGATTGAGCTGATATTTTCACAGGTTTGTTATTTTATGCATATGTTGAGATACACCAAGTGAGAAGACTGGTCTTTGAAAACTACCAATAGTGTCTTGTGTCTTTAAAGGCAAAGTACACCAATTTGGTTGTTGGATCCGCCCGATTGTTTTATTCAATCCCATGTAAACTAATGTAGATGTATACAATAAAACTATCAAGTTTAAGTTTAATTTCATCCAGTTTTGGTCCCGTTTTTAGATATCGTCAAAATTCCGAAGCGAATAATATTTACCATGCAGGAAGAATAATCTCTAACAGTAACACACGTGTTAAGATTAAAATTTGGGGAATAAATATAACTGATAATAATACTGTCATTAATTTTAAAAGCGTTTACCAAACGCATAATAGCCGTTACCTTCACTTTAATCCTACCTTCTTTATTTGATAATAAATGCACTGTTATGTGTGCGTTGCATACCAAAGCTTGGAATCATTTTGGATGTTTACAAAACGGTGTACAGTGCAAACACAGAACTTATAGTGTACAACACAACAACAAAAAACATAGGAGCGGGTCTAAGAAAACGCAATGTGTATGTAATGTCAAAAATGTACACGTGCTGCATGTACATTGTGTGGTACTACTACAAGACGAGGTTCACCCGAGGCCAATGGGGGTGTAAATCCGACGGCTATTTTAACACCCGCTTGCACTTAGTGATTTATTTGTTTGGGATTGTATTTCATAAAGTGTGTTGAGTCATACTTTATTCTCTTGGTCAAATCAGAAACCACAGGATTCCCCCGGAATTTCAACAATTCTTTCTTATCACAAATCAGGTGTGTTAACCATAATAAAGAAGGCGAGGGGATTTAAAAACACCAATTGTCTCGCAAATTGGGGGTAAATGGATGTTCCCTGTCTATTTTTTTAGGGAGACTTTTATATTAGTTTCAGTTGCGATGGGTGTATTAACTCCACCTGTTTTGTACCCTGATCTCATGCCGTATGCGAAACTACCCAAAACTACTTATGGGCCTGACCATGTATGTCCAAACTTACCGCGTACGTACATGATACCGGTGGATATACGTACATTATAACTTATGGTCTACGTAAAACGATAACTAATTATCGTGTTTAGAACGTACACAATTTGGACTCATCGACGTCCAAGATAAATCCAAACGTATAGTGTACGTACATGACATAGAATTATGTACGTACACGATAAGTGTGTATGTTCACGATACGTTTGGATGCGCCGTGTACTTACACCATCAGTTTGGATGCGTCGTGTACGTACACCATCAGTTTGGATGCGTCGTGTGCGTACATGATATAGAGTTTTGTTTTATTCATGTGGCGGGAATACTATACGCTTTCGTAGTTTTCTATGCTGCACTGTTTGGATGAACTTTCCGCTCTCGCCAAGAGGGTTATTCAGTAATCTTGTTGTTTGTAGAGGCTCTGATAATGGAATAGAAACTAGAGGGATTTTCTTGAGCGACTAAGTACACAGTGAGTCATACGGCATGATGTCATTTTGAGTTAAATATATCTAATGTATAGAACTATACAGTAGTAACTGTAGTATAGAAATTATTCATACTGTGTAGCTTTTGTTGAGGATTGTATATGCTCGAGGGGAATTTAAAGATACATAGGAAAGGGATTGTACTGTAGTTTACGTGCATCTGATTTGATTTGATTTGATTTAAGATATGGGGACAAAAAACATCAACCTGGCAACAAAACTACCCTTTTAATAGGAGGATAACAATGGAAATAAATTAACTTAACTCGAAAAAAAGAAGAAAAAAAATACACATACAGAAAAAAAAGTCAGCAAACACATAAAAACAAAGAAGAAGTAGGCCTATATAGAAACACAAACAGACCTAGAGAGTCAAAGAATTGACGGAATAAGCTAAACATACTTATGGAACCCAAACCAAAGACTAGCCTGGTCCCCTCGTAGAGAGAGAAATAGCATTCTTAAAATGTCATACATGGGGAAGGCGCAATAACTTTGCATTCTGTACACGCTCATGGAAGGTTGATATTTGTTAGAGTGATTTCTCGTTATCTTTTGTTAACTCACCTGCAACCACCTAATGGCGGAAACTTTTTCTTGTGCAAGGCTGTAATTTGATGCATTTCCGAAATCCGTAAGCGTATTTCCTTATTACGTAAGCGGAAGTACAAGCATGGATAGGCCTCCAGGCACCAAACAAACATTTGCTTTTTGAAAAAAATCTCGTTTCGGAGAAATAATATCTGAATTTTGACTGCAATATTGTGCATTTACACTGATCTGATGAGGGAATGTCAAGTTAAATTGGTTGGCCCTTTTTTGGAAGTTGTTTACACAAAGCATAACTTTAAAGGCACTGTAGTCTGGAGACTATTGGTCACTTAAAATAACTGTTAGCAAAAAAGCTTACTTAATTGGTAACGAGCAGCGGAAAGCTGCTGATGGTTTAAAACATTTTGAGAAACGGCTTCTTCCAATCTGAAGTAAATGTAGTTTTTGAGAAAGAGGTTAATTTATCCTTAAAGTATTTGAATCTGAAGCCTTTTCTATGGCATCTGATAGCTCACATCAAATTATTTTGTGAATAAAAAGGTGTTTTTTTCTTGTAAAATAGTTCGTGCGACAACGTTTTTTTGTTCTTTCTTTCTTTAGGCCTATCTTCTATATAACTTGTAACTTCGATGACCAATTGATTCAAAATGTTCACGGTTTTTTTATTTTATACATAATGTTGGGGTACATCAAGTGAGAATACTGGTCTTTGGCAATATTACCAAACGTGTCCAGTGCCTTTAAAAGGTCCATGTTTATGACTGACTTTGATAATGTCATACAATATCTGTCCCATGCCATAGTGTAGCAGGTGCTTCGTTCAAATGCAAGCAGAGATGACATAAGGGCCCCGAGGTAGGCCTATATACTACCTCGCGACACCTCCGACTGTTTCAATACCAAGAAATATTGTGTGTAACTATTGACTAAGCACTCAGCCTACAAACCATCAAATTGCTTCTGTAGTCGACCGGACTTTGAACTTCAAAGGCTGACACTTTGAAAGCTACATCAAATTATATAATGTTAATCATGTAGTTTAGAATACCAATTCAGTGACAGGGGGTTCAGTTTGAGAAAAAAAAAATCACAATTTTTAAAAAAATTCCATGTCACAATATCTATCGTGGCAATAGTTAAGCAGTGGCACTGGATACCTTTGGTATTTGTCGAAGACCAGTTTTCGCACATGGTGTATCCCTGACATTATGCATAAAAATAATGTGAACAGTTTTGCTCAATATTGGTCACCGAAGTTGCAAGAGAATAATGTAAGAAAAAATATACCCTTGTGGCTCAAATTTGTTTGCTTCTTAGATGCCTATAAAAGGGCGTCAGGCCTGAACTTTTTTAATATTTGAGTGAAAAATTACCCCTGTTTAAAAAAAACTACGTTACTTCAGAGGGGGCCGTTTCTCACAAGGTGTTTTACTATCAACAGTTCTCAATGCATTGCTCGTTCCTAAGTAAAACTTTATGCATATACAATAATATTTCGAGTAATTACCAATAGTGTGCGATGCCTTTAAAACTTGAGAACGTTATTGAATAACTCAATAACGTTCACGATGCCCGCTATCGAGTAGGCTGGTTGGATTTATAAAGTAACAAACGAAACGAGCTTGTACTTATGGGCGCCATTTTGAAAAATCTATCATGTAATTTCAAAGGGGGGAATGACAGTCCTGGATGCTAATGATTGTAGTTGGCGTCTTACTTTGTTCGATCGTCAGACAGATTGAAAGATTGATGTCTTCAATTAAAGATTTAGAGATTTCTCGTGGACATTTTGTTAATAATAAACAGTGTTCAAATGAATGACAACACTTAATACAGTGGGGAGATGGTATCTGCATGCTTGTTTTTTGTATGTCTAGGTGATCTGCTTATCAATGGGACTCGACAAACTCCCACAGGGGGATATAAATGCCAAGCTGGCAACAGCCAATCTCTCTCATACAAACATTGGTTTTAACGTGTCTATATTTATGAATTGCATAACCACCAAATTGTGATTCGGTAACTAGCAGTAACTAGACGTCAATACTTATTTTAGTCATTGTGAAACCAACAGTTAGCCAGCTTGGTAGGATTTGAACCCAGAACCTTGTGATTGCAAGTCATGTAGTCTAACCGTTTGACCACACTGACTTGTTGGTTGAGCCATGGGCTCCGTGACCTACATTCAATTACAGGCCTGCCTTGAACAAAAATACAGAAAAACAATAAAAGCAGTGCCTTTCTTTTCACATTGTTAGTTTCAATTGCCTTTCAGTCACCCAGTTGTTTTGAACTCTTATTGTCAATAGTTACAAACAACAAACAACATCCGCAAACGTTGTTTTCTTCATCTGAATGACTCTTCTACAAAACTGTCACGATTTCCTGTTCATGTAGCGTAACTGGTTTCACTTTCTCCTGACAAGCCAATGAATTGTATTCATAAATTTAACAAGTCTTGCATTGTATTTGCTCAAATAATAAACCCTGGGAAAACATGTTGCAAACAAATTTGAAATTTGAGCAAAAAATCGTGTTTAAAATGCGACAAATAGATTTCAAATAGGAACGTGCTTTCATATAACACAAATGAATGACACCACAGCAAGCTATGTTAATTTCGAAGTTAAAGGAACACGTTGCCTTGGATCGGTCGAGTTGGTCTTTGAAAAGCGTTTGTAACCGTTTGTTATAAAATGCACGGTTAGAAAGATGTTGTAAAAGTAGAATACAATGATCCACACAAACATGCCTCGAAATTGCACGGTTTTCCTTTTACCTCGTCGACTAACACTGTCGGCCATTTATGGGAGTCACATTTTTGACTCCCATAAATGGCCGACCGTGTTAGTTCGCACAGTAAAAATAAAACCACGCAATGTCGAGGCAAATGTGTGTGGATCATTGTATTCTACTTTTAAAACATCTTTCCAACCATATGCATTTTATAAAAAACGGTTACAAACGCTTTTTATAGACCAACTAGTCCGATCCAAGGCAACGTGTTCCTTTAAGGAGTTTTTATAACTTGGTTTTTTTTCCTTTCTTTTCTGGGCATGTATGTTATGAATTGTTTGTCAGTGTCTTTAAAGCTGAGCAACGGAAAGCTTTGTATACAATTCCATTCAATATAAATTCTCTGAGACAAAACAGTCGTCGGTTGTAATATTTGTTGTATTTTTTAGCACGTTTTAGTTCAAAGGTCAACAGCGTAATGGCATGTGACTTTAGCTGGTCAAATATAATCAAAAACGGCCGTATAGTTAATACTGGACTAGTCTTACATCACTACTGTTTGTCGAGAGTCTCAGAACTTTTAAGTCTTCGTATTTACCCAAACGACAACTCACGGAAAGAAAATGGCCACCCAAAGTTTTTTTTATTGACAAGTCTCGTGTACAGTTTTGTTGAATTTGAATAATAACCTTATCCAATTATAGTTGAGTTCTGATGATAGTTTCAATGTGGTGTAAGAAACAGTTTCTATAGTCTTAAGTTTCGCTCTTCAAAAGGTTCAAAGGTGCACATTCTCGCCACTGAGGTAATTTTAAAGTTGCATGCCAACTCTTGACATCGTTCAAATCAACAGTCTGTGGCCCTGTCTCTATTCTCAAGCAGAGACCCAGACTACCAGACCAGTGTAACTTACACACCCCCAGGGTGGTTCACCTTCAGAAGTGGCTTCTTTATATTATGTTTTCATTGGGGGGGGGGGGTATCCTTCGTGGTTTATTTTATAGTAAATGAAAGGGTGGACGATGTTTAAAATCACAATAGCGGATAGAATTTGAGAGGCGCGGTAAATATGCACTTAGACAACGAAGTCAAGCCAAAGCAGTGCCCCGAGCTTTCCTGCAGAATGTACAGCGGAATGGGGACTCCATTCAAGCGGCTCACAAACAAACAAGGTGACTAGAATTATTTTTGATTTCAAAATGAAGAGTCGTCTATAATTATTTAGTGCATTGACAAGGAATGCAGTGAATTGGTTCGTATTGAAAGTTATAAAAGTGTCCAGTGCCTTTTCACATCAGCAGTCGAAACATTGTATTGTGATGGTACACTGTTTTACAACACCAATACGAAATTTAAGGTGGCTGGATTTATCTGGAGAGCCATAATAAACTCATGTATGTAACAAGGACGCCCTACATTTTTCTTTGAAAGTTCCTCTTTAAAGGAACTAGACACCTTTTGGCATTGTCAAAGACCAGTATTCTCACTTGGTGTGTCCCAACAGTATGCATACATTAACAAAATCTGGGAAAATTGTGACTCAATTGGTCATCGAAGATGCAAGAGAACAATGAAAGTAAAACACCCATGTGCTTTCAGATACGTAAAAGGCTTCAGGCCTGAAGTCTTTTTGAGTGAAAAAAACTATGTAATTTCAGAGTGAGTCGTTTCTCACAATACTTTCAACCACTCTCCATTGCTCGTTACCAAGTAAGTTTCGTGTACTAACATTTATTTTAAATAGCAGTCGAAGCAGTTTTGTTACATGGGTAGCTGCTTTAACAATACCAATACGATATTAAAGGTTACTTGAATTATCTGGATTCTGCTTTGAAGTGTAGTGTCAATAATGCCCTACATTGGTTCTTATTTAAAGTTCCGGCCTTTAATGTCAACAGTGCAAGGTTCAACTAAAATACAAACACACGGTGTTTTATACAGACGAATTCCGAGCAGGGCTTTTTATTAATTTACCAGCTTGATATGTCTTCAACAACAATGAATAATATTACAAGTAACTCTGATGTATCCCAAGATAATCAGAGGACGACTGAGTATGCAAAAATTAACATTTACAATAAATAAATAATATTAATAAAAAGACCGATATTTACATACATTTGAATATTTACAATGACAGCATCATACCATAGAGCCAGCTCCAAAATATTATGTCAATTTAGTACTTTTGGAAAATAATTAAACAACAAACATAGACCCTTGTCAAAGTGCTGCCATCTTGCTACCAACCATCGATCAGTGTAACCAAAGCGAGGCTGAAAGGCAATAGTCTGCTCCCCTTTTGGTAGAACGAGTTGGGACCAATATGATCACTATTGCACACGGGAGCACGACGTGACGATAACGATAAAGGTTTAGCATGTAATTAATATGATAAAAGTAAGTTTGCAAGTGTCGTTTCTTTTGCGCGCGGTGAATAACAATGAATAGCTGCGCCTTCTTATGAATTAGAAGATACTTTATGCACAATGTAATTAATATCTGAGTTAATTAACAAACGAGTACTCTGTGCAACCATTGAGGTATATTAACAATCGCATATCTGCAACTGCAATAGAAGGTGGGTCCATATTATTGTGTACAATCATTTAGCATTTCCCTTAATACTAGTGTTGTTTTCAGAGGGTTGCCAACACATTGTATGAAAGATCTTAGTTTTGTTTTTAATGTTTTCTGAGAAAATGAACGACTTGTTTCGAATGACAGTCCCATGTGTCGCCCAGCAACTTTGAGTTTTATCACTGAAACAAGTTTACACTTTCTGAAAACAAACAAACAAACAAACAAACAAACATGAACTCTAAAAAGTGATGTGCGATTAATTTTCACAACAAAAACACGTTTGAAAGTAGTTTTTTGTGTTTTTTAACCTAATTGAGTGTAATAGATGAAAATTTGCATCGGGGATAAAGAATAATATGAAGTTTTGGTTTAGCCCATACACCGATGTGTGTTAGCACTGTATACTCAATACTTTCCCGGGCTCTGCGAAAACAAATCGAAGACAATGTACACATGTCTTTTTTTTGTACGGAATAAAGACAATAATTATAACTCGGGTGGGATTCGAACCAACGGACTTAACGAGTCTGTTTTTGTTTTTACCTTCATTGAGTCGCCATTTCGTATCACAATTTTTAATACGAACATAGAACTGTCTTTCCTTAATGTTCAACTCAGCCCTAACAAAAGAGTTACGTGGTTTCTAACAAGTTAGTTGTTGTTCCGTTTTAGAGTTTGACGCTCTCCTGTGAATGTGGGTTGTGGGCCAGGGTAACGTAGTGCTCCTCGTCTTCTTCGTCGGTCACATCATCACCACCCCTCCCAACCGCACATCTCGCGTGTTTATCTTGCGGCAACTCGTCCACATACCCATCGGTAACTACAAAGGTCGGGGTGGTTTCCTCGTAGAGGCTGTTCATGGAAAGTGTCAGGACGGGCTCTCGACGCGGTTTGGCCCCATGACCTCCACCGCGGACGATGCGGTCTCTCTTGGGTACTGCCTTAGCGTAGCGACCGACGGAATCGGGTGCCGTGCCCCGGGAGTAGGTGATCAGGGAGTCCCGATTGGAGTGATTGTTGCCGTGTCGCTTCTTCTTGTTATGGTTCTCCTCGTCGCTTCCTTCCGAGTTCGCGTCGACCGAGTCGACACCGTTCGGCAAGACGAACTCGTACATGTGGTGGTCTGACTTCTTGGTTGGCCCGTTCTCGATGTCGCCGTTGCTGCGTGACTTTCTACGGGAGCGACGCAGCAGGAAGACCCCCGTAACAAGGACGATGAGAAGGACCACGATGCCCCCTATCACGGCAGGAGCAACGACTCCGGGAGCTTTGTCGTCTACCATGTTCTGAGTGGGTCCCTCATGGGGGTCACTCGGCATACTTGACGGCAGAAGTCTCACAGTGAAGGGGGTATTCCTGGTCGTTGCTTTCAAGGTAGTGGGTCGCTCTGTCGAGACTGGCAAAACTGGTGTCGAGGTTAACGGTGTCGACGCAGTCGTCGTCTCTTTGACGGCTGTTGACGGTGGCTGCGTCGTAGCTTTTAGTGTAGGTCTCAATGTTTCTGTTGCTAAAGTAGTCTTTACCGCAGTCGTGGGTATCTCGGTAACTGTTGGTGTTGGGCTTGGGGGCTCCGTTGACGGGAGTGCGGGGAGTACGATCAACCTGGCCGTGTCGGACCCCAATAGCTCACCGGTTTTCCTCAGGACATTACACGACACGTCGGTGTCGTTATCCTCCTCCGTGGTGTCCAGGATCCTGAGCGTTCTGCCCCCATCGCCCACCTCGTCTCTCCCGGTCTTACGAGAGCCACCTCCCTGGAGCTGCCACGAGTAAACCACGTTCGGTGTGGGCAGGTTGAAGGCTCGGCATGTATACATTGCATCTTGTCCTTGGTGGACAGACTGTTCTATTGGGGTTACTACAACCATCACTTTCGCCATCGTAAAATAATACTCCAAACGATTTTCCAAATTGAATCAAGTCCGTCCGTTCGTACACACTCTCTCACTCCTAAGTGCCGTCTGCCACCAGGTGTATCACAAGTCCCTTTATAGTCACCACCGAATGTTATTTATGTTTCAAGGCGGAAGCTCGTACTTTTGTTGTTATTATGGCGATGTATCCGAAACAACCAAGCAGGAAAAGTCAACAACAAACCACAAACGTGTAGATCATCACGGAGAGAAAAAAACTCCCCCGGTACGGACGGGAAAGAAAAGTAACGAACACTGTGTATCCGTCGTGTACGGAAAAAAATATCCAGCCCGCAGGATGTGTCATGTAGCGCTATAATAATTATGCTACAGACATCCCGTCACTACGGCTATTTATATACCCAGCGCCTCTCTGTGGGTGTTTGTTCGCTCGATTTATGTCTCTGTTCCACTGTGATTGGTTGCTGTCCGTCAGTGATGTCCCATCAGTTCTGATTTATCAAAGCTCTGTATGTATGTATGCTCAGGGCCCGATCAGCCATGGAAACACGCATTGTCAAACAAAGTTTGACGTCGGGGTGTGTTGACATTTTATTCAGTGGGCAGACAAAGCAAAATCCGAGAAGTCAAAATATTCTTAGTATTTTGTTTGTGAACTATAATGAACGAAATATTTTCGTCGTGATGATGGGTTATGAAAGAATAGATAAATGTCAAGTCAGCTGGACTTGTTTGTCATGTAAACTTACTCATTTTATGTCGCAGATTATAGGCACATGGATGTTCCATGCTTTTAAAATGTTTCACTCGCCCACATTTCACTTTGGGGAAGGTGTTAGGCCTAAAATGGTATGTGTGAATAACAACAATGTTCAGGTTTGAATTTACCTTCAAATATTTTGGCAAATTTCAAGATTTTAGCACTGTATACTTATAAGTATTATCACTGCTCAAGTGAGTTGAGAAGAGTTCAACTGCTGCGAATTGTTAGTTAGCGAATTAATGCGACGTCAACATTCGTATCGCATTCGCATTCGCATTCGCAGGAAGTATGAACCGGGCTTAACGCTTCTATATTGTTGCATTTATTCGCTCCGGATTGTCGGCGTTATCTCAAAAACGCAACCATGAAATGAAATAATTATTCACACGTGTTAGTTTTATTGTTTTTTATATACAGGATTAAAACCATAGTATGGTTCCAACAATGGTATATCTTGCCCTTAATACTACACATTAGTGTACAATCAAAAATCAAATAATATTTTTGCATCCCCGGTGGAAAATAACATCTATTAAAAAAAAACATTGTAAAGAACTACAGTACTGAAAAAGTCGAAGATTGATGCTTTCCATTTTGTGAACTGACGTTAAATCAATTTTTGCGAGAACCCATTGATCTGCCATTGTTGTTTGTTGTTGTTGTCAACTCTGCACAAAATGCTGATCGTAAAGTCAAGCCTTAGGTGTTTTAGGAAACTATTTGATACAGTGTGATTTATTGTAGTAAACGGGGTATGGAAAAGTGACAAACACTGACTCCTTCAAAGTTGATTTAATTGATGGGTTTTCTTGAGCAGAATTTGTTTATTAACTAGTAAAGCCTATAAAACACAAACAGAGCTTTTTGGATTGTCATGTTAAAATAAGCAAAAGCAATCGTTTTCCACGAATTTATTTTTGAAAATCGAGTATATCATTTGTTTTTATGTCAATAGTTCAACAGCTGAATCTATGAGCACTGTTGAACAGCAAATATCGCTAAAATATATAGAAGAGTTTGCGGTAACACCATGTAATGACTGTCTCTAAATGAGTTGGGGTGGTTCTGAAAAGAACCGTTGGATTAACTCGACGTTTCGATCAGTATGCTCTGAAGGTTTAGTATCGCTAAAGGTTATTTCTTGTTGATGATTATTGATTACCGATATTTTAATTCAATTGTACAATCCAAAATTGGTATTTTGTGACGACGGTGGTGCAAACCTAAACTGAGCAACCATCGTGTTTGTCCGTCAGTGGCCTTCGGAAATGGACCGCATGACGCCCAACCGAAAGCTGGGATGTAGGCCTACTCGTGCTGAACATTTTTGGTCAACATACAAACTTAATTGGTAACGAGCAATAGAGAGCTATTGATAGTAAAACACATTGTGATAACTCCCTCTGACGAAACGTGTTTTTTGAAAAAGTGTTATAATTTCTCACTCAAATAACAAAAAGACTTCAGACCTGAACATTTTATTATGCATCTGAAAGCACACACATGTGCAACAAGGGTGTTTTTTGTTCAAATTTTATGACCAATTGAGTCCAACTTTTCACAAGTTTACAATTTTGGTTAACTTTTGATCTGTTATGTTTTGGGACAAACCAAGTGTGGATACTGGTCTTCGACAATACAAAGGTGTGAGTCTTATATTGAGTTAGTCCTTACTTATGACTAGATTCATAACGTTTTTAATATCTCTTAAGACTAATATTTGTAATATTTTTAACGGTTGTGAATTATATCGCAATTCAGCAGTATGCTGTAATGACATTTTTACATTAATAAACCATATAATAGACTATAGTCCTAAGTTAGGATTAGTCCTATAAATCTACCATGTGCCTTTAAAAAACGAGCGCGCGGTTAAATTTTTCCCAAACACCGGAAACGGAACCCTGTTTGGGCAGAACGTGTGGTGTGTACTTGGCCCATATATTTCTCAACTACTACCGGCACTGCACTGCTACCACCAAACATAAAACTACGCGCACCGACCTTGGTGTGAAACATTCGTCATGCATTGGTATTTATTCCCATTGATAGCATTCACACTTTGTGAACAATTGTTCTTCCCAAGGGAAGACGGACCCTTGGGGTCTGCTGAAACTATTTCAGGTATGGTGGTCGCTTTATACCTGGACCCACTCAAGCGAAATAATCGTTGTGTGTTGTGTTGTGGGTGACAGCGCATGAGAAAATCGGAACCAGGGTGGAACAAAAATAGAGAGTCGACAACTGATCAATGAAGTGAAGGCATTATGTGGCCATGTTTTACAAAGCAAACAAATAACAAACATTTCTATGAGTAGACGTAGGGCAGAAAGTAGACAGTAAGTTCTCTTTTCACATTTATAAAAATGTTTCAAAATATACTACTATTGCCAACGATGTTAAACTATGGTAATAAAAAGATAATAAAATAAAATAACAATACTACACTAAAATATAAACGAATAAAACAATAAATAAATGAAGGGTTAAAGTACATTGCCCCCTTTGCCCTTCCAATTTCACGAGTCTTTCGCCGCTATTACAAATAAATGAAAACCTTTAGTTCTGAGACTAAAGACATCGATTTTCTAAATTTAATCTAATCCATACAGGATGCCCCTCTGTTGTTTTACTAATCCGACAGATTAATCATGACAAATCGTTACTAATCCTAGTTCAAGATCAAACCACTTAAGAATCCCCAAGGATTAGGGATGCATTATTTGATTATTTTTGTGAAAACTAACCTTTCTTGAATATAGTACTCCACAAAAAGCACAACTTGTTTGTGTTATACTAAGTAGCCATGGTCCATAATCTGTGGTCGGGAAGAACGTTTAATGATTGATTCTGACACCAGCTGCTATATGTGTTTGTATTTGGGTCAGTTTTAAAATTCTATATCAACTTATAAGACTTTGAGTTATGGCGAAAATAAGTATTAGAGATAGCATTGTGGTAAGACTTATCTATTGCATAGCGATGCCGTCGAAAAGATCTGCAGTTAATTTAGGACGAGTAACTCGTCCTATTAACTTAGGATGGGTTCAATGAGTCCTAACGTTTTTGGATACAGAACTTAACTCGTTCCAAGTCCTCATATTAATCAGACGGCTGGTTTGCAACTGACGTTTCGACCAGTGTGCTATATTGTTCTTCTGAAGAATGCTGGTCAGACTTTATTTTCGAAGCCAACTTGTCAAAACGTTTATTTGTGAGATATATTGTTGTTGTGAATAGACTTCAATTGAATTTAATTAGAGTAGAACTAGGGCCTACATTGGTCTCTCTTGTAATAATATGTTTCAAAATTAAATAAAAAGCACACACCCTTACCCAAAGAGGCAACATAATACTATACATTGTTGCATAATATTATAAGCCTCCATGAAGCCTCAATGATCCAGCGAATTAACCCCCGTAAATCAAGTGGCGCAACAATCTAGGTTATTGTTAGTAAAGGCAGTGGACACTATTGGTAATATTACTCAAAATAATTATTAGCATAAAACCTTACTTTGTGACGAGTAATGGGGAGAGGTTGATGGTATAAAACTTTGTAAAAAACGGCTCCCTCTGATGAAGTGGAGTAGTTCTCGAGAAAGAAGTAATTTTCCACGAATTTGATTTCGAGACCTTAGGTTTAGAATTTTGAGGTCTCGAAATCAACCATCTAAAAGCACACAGCTTCATTTAACAATTAGGGTGTTTTGTTTCTTTCATTATTATCTCGCAACTGCGACGACCAATTAAGCTCAAATTTCCACAGGTTTTTTATTTTATGCATGAGTTGAGATGCACCAAGTTAAAAGACTGGTCTTTGACAATTACCAATTGTGTCCAGTTTTCTAAAGGTATATCGTTCGCTTTAGACCTTGAATCTTGATATTAGTTATGATCCTCAACCATAACTTAATAATATTGTTCGACTTTAATGGAATGTCAATTTGCTTTGACAATTTCACAACACTAATTTCATTCTTTGTTTGCCATTGTCATGGGAGTAAAGTGGTTTGGTTATAAAACCACACGGCCCACAGACCATCAATCATGACGTCATACCAGTGAACCGTCCTTTGTCTTTCACTTCCGTGAATGCATAGCCGAAAAGAAAGGGAAAAAAACCTACATAACACAAAATAGATATTTGACATAGTTCTGACGTAGTTGTAAAAACTTTGGTCTGAAAGTTACAATAACTTTGGTCGACCATTATGTTTGTCTAACTGCCAATCATTATGACGCTTACATCCAAGTTGTAATCATGTGGGCTCGATTTTACAAAGGGCTCACATTGATCATAACTTCTAAATTTATTGGTAAGCAGTGTGCTCATTGTGATGCCACAATATAAATCACCATGGTAAAACAACATCAACCACACACTTTAATCTGAAATCACTAATAAGATAAAACACAATTTTTGTAAAAGATGTTATGAGTGTATTAAAGGAACACGTTGCCTTGGATTGGTCGAGTTGGTCTTTGAAAAGCGTTTGTAACATGCATATGGGTAGAAAGATGTTTTTCAAAGTAGAATACAGTGATCCACACAAACATGCCTCGAAATTGCACGGTTTTCCTTTTACCTCGTCGACTAACACGGTCGGCCATTTATGGGAGTCAAATTTTGGCTGCCATAAATGGCCGACCGTGTTAGTTAGCACAGTAAAAGAAAAACCACGCAATTTCACGGCAAACTTGTGTGGATCATTGAATTCTACTTTTAAAACATCTTTCCAACCATATGCATTTTATTAAAAAAAAAACGGTTACAAACACTTTTTATAGACCAACTCGTCCGATCCAAGGCAACGTGTTCCTTTAACTTTAGTTTAACACGTTGTGTGTATAAGCACTGTGTACTCGGAACCTTCCCGAGTTCCAATTCTGTAAAAATAAAAAAAATAAAAAAATCACAGGCATACCTCGGGTGGGATTCGGACCCACGACCAGTTTTATGAGTGTGTTTGTAGAAGCATCTGTTTGAAGAAAGCAAAATGTTCATGTAGTTTTGATAAGTGCCTTTAGTTTTGTTTCATACCGGGGCTTTTAGTATCCAGGGAGTTGGCCTATGTGTAAAAAAAGACATCTGGATTTAAGTTTAACCCACTTCGAAATGAAACCATAACTAATAATATCTTCACATCATTCATAAAAATAGATTCCCGGTATGGGTTTGGCTTGCACCAGTTTCTCTCTCGAGGGGGAGAGAGAGAAAGGGAGAGGGGAAGTTGGTTATGAGCATCAAATTATTAAGCATCAATAAATCATGAATCCATGGACTGATATGTTTATATGATTTTGCTGGTTTCAGCAATGTAGGTAAAACTTGTTTTGTTTTTTTGTTTTTTTAGAGCAGCTTTTCTTTGTCGAGCAGGTGCCATTTCTGGCAAAGCAATATAATAACCCATACAGGAAAACCATAACTGTACGGTGACCTTATTCTGGTGAATCTCTCTCATTGTGGTTTGTTGGATTGTGGACATTGAATCTGAGTGAATAGCATTATTAATGACAGGTTTATTTCTTATGAGTACGGCTAGTTTAAAAGCAAGTGTCATGTTGGCGCCAAATAATCGTATATCAACTACAGCACCACTATAAGCCGTAGTGTCACCAAGCTGTACCCAGAATGACCATATTTGGGCATATGGTTTTTATGAAAGACTTTCTATTGGTTCAAAGTGACGCACCTGCTGCCTTCATTGGTTCATCCGACGGCTGTTGCATGATGTAGAATTTAAGGTTGTGGGTAGTGTTAGTTAATGAAATACTGCTCACCCTAGGGTCAGAATAGACTTGTCTAGTTTAATTTTTGTTTGTCAACATTCTCAAGTATGGTTAGCATTGTTGAAAGAAAGTATTATTTTGCTATGTTTTGAGACGGGCTATAATCTTTTATTGAGTAGAATGATTTCACTAAAGCTATTTGCCAATGAATTATGTCTGATACAGTGCTCTGTTCGCCATCACGATAAAGTCATGCTTAAATTTGAATTCACAGGCTTTTATTACAACCCCAGGCTCAGCAATTACTGGCACACTTGAATTGTTGAAACAAGTAAAGGGGACGCAAAAACAGCCCCTTTCTGTTTGCACACTAAAAATGGACACTAAAAATAATCACCCGACAACAAACTAATGAAGCTAATTATTTACTAACTTTGCCTTCTCTCAAATTGTTATGTGAAAGTTTCAACTAAAATTCAAATGTATTTGATGACAGTTTATTACTGTTCTTCTTCTTCAGAAGTTGGAAGGTTGGTCGTTGAATGTTTGACTGTTATTATGACAATAATGAAAAGACCATGAACAAGTCAAATGGTGAGACTCCATAGTACGCTTGGTAGGCCATTGTTTTCAAGGACTAGGCTTATTGAGAGGCCGAGAGTGCCCCAGGCTAAAAGTCAACAACCCCTGGGCACAGTATGGGACCATCTTTCAACAATCCCCTAAAAGCCACGACCTTCAAATTGGTTTACGGAAAAGGTTGTGGGTTTACAACCTATTTTATAAAAATTCTACCTAACCTTCTATGAAAACTCTTATAAAATCAGGCACGAGAGGGCGGTGTTAGTTTTGTTAATAGTGCATACGACACCCGGACATATACAACTAATCCGGTGTCCCAGAGAATTCTGTCCGCCAGAGATTCGGACCCAATTAACATTGGCTGGAGGTGGAGGGTTCAAAAGAGGGCGCTATCAGAAGAAGATTGTGCACAGATTGTCATATTGGGGGGGGGGGGGGGGGCATAATCTGCTTGGGACCACGACCGCGGCACATTGAACCTTTGATCCCTGCTTCGTTCCAACTACTTCTATTTCCACCTCCATGTTGGGACAGAGTCTCCTTCAATGCAGGTGTGGCGGTTTCAACTTTCCGCCGTGTTCAGTTTTCCGAATGCCCAACTACGGTAACCTTACGTTACGCGACGCCTGCGCACAGCAAGCAAGAGTAGTCAATTGTTAGTGCCGTGCTGAGTCCCGGAAAACTGAGCACGGCGGAAGACTGAAACCGCCACACCGGTGTCCCAGGGAATTCTGTCCGAGAGATAACAAGGGTTGAATGAGGATGATTCAAAAGAGGGCGCTCTTAGACGAAGTTTGTACACATTATTGCCATATGGTGGGGGGGGGGGGGGTGTAATCTGCTTAGGACAGAATCTCCTTCAATACCGGTAAAAAGCAAACACAGGGTCTACTTTTTATACCAACAACTTGGTTGTGGTTGTTGGCAGCAGAAATAGCGTTGAAGCACATGCCTTTTGGGTGATTAGAACCCTAGCAGGATTTTGGTCAACGACTTTATAATTACAATTTAATTTACATTTTAAAACAAGAACTGTCATAGGCCTATCATATTGTTTGTCCATGTCCATTTAATTTCTCAATAGCAATAGACCGCCCATTTGCCGCGCCTAAAGATAACAAAATCCAAGGGCTTAATTAAACGCTCAGCAAGGCAGGAGACTCTCGCGTTAAACTGTCGGATTATAGTAACGGCCCGAGTTCACAAAGTTGTCCGTATAGTGGGCAAGGTTGTGCCTAACTTTTAGCAAAAACATCATTTGAAGTACGTATAAGAGTAGATGATGGACTGGAAAAATAAGAAGATGGCAGAAAACAAGCGTACTTTAGAAGAAAGAAAATTATATAATTAATAATAAGTGTGCAAAAAAAATAAAAACTCTCAACAAAGGGAGAACAAAGATAAAGCCCGGCTCATACTTCCTGCGAATGCGAATGCGAAGCGAATGTTGACGTCACAAAAATCGCAACGAATATTCGCAGCAGTTCAGCTCCGGGCAACTCACTTGCGAATATCGCTGCGAAAGGAGGGTTGTGACAGCAAATTCACGTCAAATTCGCTTCGCATTCGCATTCGCAGGAAGTATGAACCGGGCTTTAGTCCTCTATAGTTGTGGTTGTGTTTTGTTGTAACATGTTCATAACATTCTCAAAACAAAATATTCGACTTAAGCGGTTCTGGTAACAATGCCTGGTGGTTAGCCTACCTATTTTTGAGGGCTACGCTTGAATCATGGGATGTAAAAATACGCCATTTCATGGAGTGCATTGTATAAACCAGGAAGACGAGTCAATGATTGAGCAGTTTTATCTTCCACATTATCTACATCGGATGTTTGACTATAATGACCAAACAAAATAAAAACAACAGACTGCGCATTCATAATTAGAAATGACCACGTCCAGATGAGACGCACCTTCTCCTTTCAAGTTGCAGATAATCTTTGTTTATACTTTACTCAACTTTAGGTTTTTGTATTTTAAGTATGGGGATAAGTTTGTGGAGATATAACTTTAGTGTAACCGTCTTGTTGTTGATGATTGTTGTCTTGAGTGACGGTGTTATGTCGGTGATTGTGACCAGGCTTACCCGTGGACCAGAGTATACCGTGAGTAAAGAGGGACAAACGGCCGTCATGAACTGCACAGTTGACCACGGCACGTTAATCAGGGAATCGATCAAATGGTACCGGGTCTCGAACGACGAATTCAGCGCGCTCAGCGACAACAGTCGCATCGAGCCCATGACCCGGCCGGCAACGGGGAACTACGAGATCACGGGGAATCATCAGGAAGGCGAGTACAACCTGAGGATCACCAGGGTGGATCGTCGCGATTCCGGGGTGTACCACTGCGGCTTCGAGCAGGGGTCTTCCCGGACTATCACGTCACTCGGAGCGGAGCTTCTAGTTGTAGTACCCCCGTCGAGCGACTCGCCGAGCTGTGTACTTATGACGGCCAGTGACAACCCGTCCTCTTTTTTCATGGACTCTCTTCCTCCCGTGTTCTCGGTCGGTGACTCGGCACGCCTTATGTGTATGTCCAGCGGTGGAATCCCAGCGGCCACACTGACGTGGAAGCGACGAGGTACCCGCCTGACAGGACGGACAACACACTCGAATGTACTCGACATTGTCATCCAAGAGTCCGATCTCGACGTTGAATTCACATGCAAAGCAGAAAGTCCCGCCTTGGACTCACTGCGATCGTGTTCACTCGTCCCCGCTCGGCGTCCTCACGTTATTCGGATCATGCCAGAGCGACCTGTGGTCTCGTTACGAGGAGGCATCACCCTTAGCTGTGAGGCAGATGATGTCTCGCCTGATGATGAGGACGCCGTCTGGCAGTGGTTCTTTAAAGGGAATAAGGTACCCAGCGAGAGCGATCCTCCGCGACGGTTTAGCGGGTCTAGCAGTAACAAGAGCTTGACTATTGGCATGGTCGTAGCAGCGGACGCTGGTGCTGAAATCGTCTGCCAGCTCACTACCAAATACCGGACTGGACGGGCTACGACTTCTTTGCAAGTCGAGGGCATCCGACCACGATCAGAGGTTGTCACCTCGACCCCAGATTTCTCATCAGTGTCATACGATTATGACAATATGACCGATGCTACAGGTGTGCCATCGGATACAGCACCCGTGATCAAAATGTACCTGATCATCGCGAGCTCCATTGCCGGTGTGGCGATCGCTGCTCTAGTCGTCATCCTAATCGCGTTCATCTACAGGAGACACGCTAAATCCAAACGGACAAACGCAAATAATTCGAATAACCCGGAATCGATTCCAGAACCGCCTCCAGACGTCAGGCCGAAGCAGATGATACAGGTCAAGTCTCCGATTAACCGGAACCGCAAGAGAGTCGATACTTCAGCTGCTCGGTTATCGTCGGATGGCGACTACACGGCGTTGCAGAGAGCAAAAGTTTCGACGGGGGGCGAGTACCAATCTATCTGCCGAAGTCCCCCTACCGCACCGAGATCAGATCTGGCTGCCGCCGCTACTGCTGATAACGATATGTGTTGGGAATACGAGATACCGTACACAGTGGACACTCTGAACAACGTCAAGCCAGCAAATATTACCAATCCAGATTATTTAGAAATCATGTAGAATGATATTAATAATAATAATAATAACCGTATTTATAACGCGCCTTTTGCCAAATGATACAAAGCGCCAGGTATTATTACTGCAAGGAGTGGGGCGAATTTTTGAGATATAAGACCTGATATCTTAAGCACCATGTAATGGTTTACAAGGTGCTATGGCGCAATATGCTGCCAATCCAGCCAGGAACACTGGGGCGAACCCCTTCTCTTTCGATAAGTGCACTGGGTTCTTTTACACGCGTTTACACAACACATGGGACCAACGGCTTTACGTCCCATCCGAAGGACGAAGCAATGGTTATGTGTCTTGCTTAAGGACACAAGTGTCACGGCTGGGGATTCGAACCCACGCTCTGCTGATCAGAAACACCAGAGTTTGAATTCGGTGCTCTTAACTGCTCGGCCACGACACTCCCACATATTGATTCGATTAATCTTCACAAAACACTAAAACCTTTTATTTCGAAACTACAGTGTTCACACTTGATGTATCCCATCATAAGCACAGAATAACAAGCCTGTGAAAACGTGGGCTTAATTGGTCATCGAAGTTGAAAGAAAATTATGAAAGAAAAAAAGAACCTTTTGTTAGACGAATTTGTGTGCTTTCAGATAAAAATAAAAGACTTTTAGTTAGAAGTCGTTTAATATTTTAGTGAGACATCACCTCCTTCTTAAAAACTATGCTACTTCAGAGGGGGTCGTTTCCCACAATGTTTTATACTATCATCAACTCTCCAATGCTCGTTACTAAGTCAGTTTTTAAGTTAATATTTGTATTGAGTAATTACCAAACGTGTACCTCCCTTTTAAGGGTTTATGTTTTGATGATCTCGTGAAAAATTTTGACTCCGTAAAAGTGGCCGACCGTGTTAGTTCGCGATGTAAAAGGAAAACCGTGCAACTTTGAAGCATGTTTGTGGGCATCATTACCATTCTACCTTTAAATTATCTCTCTAAAAATACGCATTTCATAACAAACGGTTCAAAACGCTTTTCAAAGACCAACTGGTCCGATCAAAGGCAACGTGTTCCTTTAAAGGAACGTTAAATAATGTTGGTAAGAAACAAAAATAATGAAGCACACAGATTTACATAAAACTTACACGGTCTAATGTTGATGATAGTAGAAAACATCCCTTGAAATATTTTTGTCTAAAATTTTCATATTTTATTTTGATGAGAAACAAATAATCTAATTTCGCGTTAGTTTATCGCTCAGGGAGCGTTTTAATCATTTTCGTTTTGGCATCGACGAAATGCAAAATTTGTAATCGGTTTTTCACTTTTCTCTCGTGACCCAGATGGCCGATCGATCTCGAACTTCTACAGGTTTGTCAGTTTATGTACATGGTGGATTACATAAAGTGCTTACACTGCCAGCGACCTTTTTGATAGCAAAACCAAGTCTGTAATGTTCCTTTAACTTTTACACAAAAATAATGACTAACCAATGACTGTACTAATCGATTGTAAATAAAAGTTTCACCTGTAATGTGTTGTTTGTTCAATTAAATTATAGTCCAGCGCATTTCAGAGTATACTTTCTTTGAATCGAGGTCGTGAGTGGTTATCACTGTTTGATTAGCTTTTTACAACGTCACAGGAAGTTTTATCACTGTGACTTCTGACCAAGGAAGGAAGGGTGACGTAATTGCCATGGCAACACTTCTGGATGTATGGATAATGATGGTCGAGTTGTCCTTGATTACATAAAAGACAACCAGCTGTTTAATTAGTTTGTTTTCGTTTCTTTTATTTTCTTGTGTGGGATGACCAGCAATTATTTTACGAGGTGTTTGTGAAGTGAACTAATGGCCATTTTCGAAACCACGGCTTCGACTTTGGATTACCTCAATGGCTTGAGGCTTCGTACTCTCGTCTGAGCCCCGTAAACGCAAAGCACGCGCAACTTGTCAAAACAGCCGGCAGTACCAAGCTAACCTGAGCCGTCCAAAGCCGAAGCCGTCATTTCGAAAAGGGCATATGGACTGGTGATATTGTGAGGTAACTTATGGCGCTTTTCGTCCATATGCAATACGCATTGCGTGGTTCAGCAATAACATAACTGAAAATCATGATTTTCTGTTTCAGCAGCTCTATATTGGTATACAGGTTGGTCCAGTTGGAATAATTGCAGAACAATGGCGTAACCAGTTTTTCAATTGGAAGGGAGGGGGGCGGGGGGGGGGGGGGCAAGTGGTATCCAAAACATAACTCATAAAACATAATTTGTGCATTTTGAAAATTCTGGGATAGGATGATAGGTGAGCCTTTTAAACCATTGAGTTTAGAGTCGAAACCACGCAGCTACCCTTAATAATAACATCGAGATTCGACTCTTCAAGTTCAGTCGACTTTCAATCACCACCCGAACTTGTTCCTAGCCAGTCAAATGACATCGTCACACATACATTAATAATTGAAAGTTCTACAAACTCCCAATGGTATTCGATCGTCCAAGCGCCTTCCTTGACGAAAGGCGCTGAGATTGGCAAACGTAACAAGCACGCTCATTGGTATATCCCGAAAATGCTTTCAACGGGGTGTTAACGCTCTAGTCAATATAGGGTGCGTTCGTTTAGCTTCCCTCGGTCGACCCCGGTGTGTGCCGGTTTTTTTTCCAGGACGAACGTGTGCAGATAAATTACCCACGTTCGTCCTGTAAAAAAAACTCGCCAAACACTGGGGTCGACCCAGGGAAACTAAACGAACGCACCCATATATCGCTCTATGGTCCCATCGAACTACGCTCACTGATATGCACCAAGCTGATTAGCCAATCCCAACGGTCCTGGATAGACCCTGTCCGTTGGGGGCCCAATGCCCAAACAATGAGGGCGCATGTACATGGCCCACTTGAGCATGCTGACGCCTAGAGAAAAATAATGTTGTTGAAGCTATACCAGCAATCCTTTCGAAATAGATTAATTAAATCCTTAAAGAAATTACTCACGATTGTAGATGTATCCTCCAAACTGCATTCCTTTCCAAGCTGGCAAAATGAGGCTAAAAACCAACAACAGCTGATAAAGAAATGATGAAGCTTGCACAGCTAGCACAAACCAAAATAAACTTCAGGTTGGTTTTCCCAACATCTTTCTTAGAAAAACTGGGGTTTCCAACATAACGATACAACCGCAAAACAGGGTGTGTGCATCCAAGCGCAAGCTCTCAGAAGGACTGTGTTCACATCCTACCAAACTCAATTGCTCTACCCCTATTGCTACTCCATTAGCACACGCTGTATTCCCACACACATCTCACCAGCACAAATCTCTTTCGTATTCAAACTTTCCTTTTGAATATGCAACTGAAGTTACTGGACCCTAAACCTGAGAACATAAACACATGGGTGCGGTACTACTACAACAGACATGGGTTAAATACAATCATTACAAATACACAGGGGATTAGGTAAACATGCAAAGAAGAAAATGAATATTCATACTAAATCTTAATAGTGTTTTTTTTGTATCAATATAACCACAAGGAAAACTGACAGGGTATACATATGATTGTTGGGGTTGAACAAAGAAGTGACTTGGCCCATATAGAGTGGGATTCAAACCAACGACCTCCAGATTAGAGTGCCGGCGCTCTACCAACTGAGTTAACTAGACCTATGTTGGTGGTGTCCCTATTTTTTCAATATCTTTGTTCGGGTGCCAGTCAGAAGCCATAACAAACCGTTAACTGTCGTGTAGCCAGGGATCACACTCAAATTACGATACAACCTGGGAATGTTTTGTTTTTGTTTTTTGTGCGACACTACTGTTTGAGGGGGATCAATCAAGAATAGTCGATTATTTGAGAATTAACTCCAATACACCCATTTGCAGTAACCGCTCTGCACAAACAATCCAGGGTGATTTAGGCCTTTTTTGAAAACACGGCTTCGGTTTTGGATTCGGCTTCAGGCTCCGTCCTCTCTTCAGAAACCCCGGGTGCGTATACGCAAAGCACGCGCAACATGCTAGGCTGAGCCGAATCTGGAGCTCAAACCAGGCGTTTCGAAAAGGGCCTTTAATCATTTCACTGTGTATGTTGACAGGGGAAGGATGCTTTCAATTTGAGAGAGTGATGACAGGTTGACTGGGCTTCAGTTTTTGAAGATCAAGGTCATCCGTTGATGCATTTTTGGGGGAGCCGGGGGAGTTAATTATGGGGCCGGAAATTGGGAGGAAGGGAACCGAAGTTCCAATCTCTTTAGTAACGCACGCAATATTTCGTTTTTAGGATTATAGCGGGCTGAAGAAGGAGGGGTGGGGGGGGGGGGGGGTAAGGAGAGGTTGAGAACTTGGGTTGGGGGTTTGTGGGGTACCAGAGGAGTGACACTGAATCAAGGTAACAGGGAAGTCATGAAAATGCGTGTGTGTGGTGGGGGGGGGATTAGATTAAGGGTGTCGTGGGTTCTGATATAAGGGGTCAAGTGAATACAATGTTAAAGTTTCTTTAAAATAAAGGTAGGTCTATTATGCGTTTGGTAATCACTATTAAAATTTATGACGATAGGAAACTTGGTTTGAAGCTTGCAGTATGTTTGGTGGTAAAAAGCATTACATTATAGAATTATTTCACATCAAATCAATGTTGTTTATGTAAAAGATGTAAGTTGCTATGCCCCCAAATTTGAATCTGGAAATTGTGTATTCTTTATAAGGATTATTCTTCATGCATGGACGTCATTCGCTCCGGATTTTTAGCGATAATAAAAAAAAAACTTGACCATTTTGAAATGATCATGTGCTTAGTAATGTGACACCGAGAAAAATGTGACTTGATGCGGATGATGTACATAAACTCCGTCTCGGTTTTTTATTGTGGCTTTAGCATAAACCCCTGCCTAGTCACTATAGATAATCATGAGGTGATCCTCAAAACTTCTCCTTTCTAACTTTTACAATGAAACTCCACTAAATAATGTTAAATATAAATGAATCTTTTGTCACAGAACAGATAATGATGTTGGTGGTACCAGTGCTGTGGTATGTTACTAAAAGGTTACCGGTACTGACATCTCGCTATTGACACCAGCGGCGGTATACAACCTTTAACTCATCCATTCACGTTACAGAATCGAGAGCTGAAGTAAGCCTCTGTGTGTTACTCTCTCAACGCAATGCTATTATACTTTCGATGTTGACTGAAATAGTTCATTGGTTTTATTAATAGGTGTTCTAGTTCCTTCCATTCGCCATCACGATACCTTCATTTGGCATCGTTTATACTTCCATCCTTTTTACAAACTGTCTGAAGGTATTTCAAGACACTGGACATCTGAAGGTATTTAAAGACACTGGACACAAATGGTAACTGTCAAAGACTATAGTCTTCTTGTCACTTTTTTTTTATGTATTTCAACATATGCACAAACTAAACAAACCTGTGAAAATTTGAGCTCATTTGGTAGTCGAAGTTGCGAGAAAATTATGAAAGAAAATCATTCTTGTCACACGAAGTTGTGTGCGTTTAGATGCTTGATTTCGAGACCTCAAATTCTAAATCTGAGGTCTCGAAATCAAATTCGTGAAAAATTACTTCTTTCTCGAAAACTATAGCACTTCAGAGGGAGCTGTTTCTCACAATGTTTTGTACTATCAACCTCACCCCATTACTCGTTACCAAGTAAGGTTTTATGGTAATAATTATTTTGAGTAATTACCAATAGTGTCCACTGCCGGGAGTTCACCGGGAACCAAAAAGCTGGGCTTTGGGGGAAGTCATGTGGAAAAGTAAGATAAAAGGACATTGACTGACCGGTGGCTTAGAATAGACTACGCAAGATTAGTTTCTGTTTTATCGAGGAAATGCGCGTTCCTGGCAATACTGTGATGTAATTCATATTTGTGTGACGTCCAGATGAGCCTTTACGTCGCAACGTCACGAGGGTCTGTACAGTAGGAATGGGTAGACTGTTTCACCTTAATTGTTAGATGTCAATAGAGGGAGCCATTTTATCACAGTTAATAATTTTAGGGTGCGTTCGATTAGCTTCCCCGGGTCTACCCCGCGGTGCTCACTCGGGTGAGCCCCTGACAAGAGCTAAACGAACAATCACTCACCGCTCTTGCAGTGACGTCAAGCACCTGGGGCCAGCCCCGAAGTGACCCACTCCAAAAGCAGGGCACTGGGGGCTGACGACCCGGGTAAGCCCCTGGAATGACGTCAAAGCTATTCAAACGCAGCGGGGGCAGGCAGACACAAGGAAGCTAAACGAACGCACACTTATATGCGGGTAGCCAAGAGACATCGCCGATAGAAAACAGTAACAGTCATTGTACTTATGTTCTTTTAAGTAGATGCAATAATTATATAGACTATTACATGACTTGTATCTTTCCTTGGTAAGACTATATAAGAGTACACTTATAATGTATGAAGGCACGCATCTACAATGCTTGTAAAAGGTTCTATGGAATAATGTCAAATCTGACAACTATTATTATGTTTTTTTTTGTAAACCACCATGTCATGTCATTTCATACTGTGGGTCAACACCATGGCAACGTATTGCGATCTGCAAGAGCAGGATTTATACAGACGTATACTTTGACCTACTCGTACCGGCCAAGCATAACAAGGAACGTTGGACTGGATTAGAACGAGGCTTTTCCATGTCCGATGAATCTCCTTATCTTTCTGGAGCCTCTAGTCTAAGCTGCCCCCTTTATTAATCTACCAGCCTTGATGTACCCCCTTCCCCCCTGTGAGGATATGACGAGCTATGACGTCAGTCTATGGACAAGCTGTTTTTGGTAAACGATGTTTCAAAAGCGCGCCATCATCACACAGCTTGGCGGGCGTATAGAATAGTTGCTCAGTCGTAAGCATGGAGGTTGAAATAGAGTGAGCCGAGGACGCAAGGGTAATGCATGTACATGTACTCGTCTAATCAACGCCCACCCTCGAGAAGTTATGATGTGCAGGCTTTATAGCCGGTTGAACTCGCCCAAGAATCCGTCATATTCACAGCGTATTTCGCGGGTGCTCCAAGAGCAATATCTCGGCGGCCCCAAGACGACACCATGATTGGCAAGGAGCATCTTCAACTCATGTTTACATTTTTGCTGGCTTTCGTCACCACCGTTAATGCCGTCATATTTCGCCAAAGCCCCGAGGGCTTGATATTGCTCGCCGGTAAGACAGCGGTGTTCCGATGCAGTGTGGAACCTCAGGCCAACGATCGGGGGACCGTGAAATGGCTGCATGTTGACACAAACAGGATATTGAGCAAGTACGAGAACATCTTGGTTTATGACAAGGATAATCGGTACTCGATTGTTGGGACCCACAATCTGTACGATGAGTACTCGTTGAGTATCGAGGACATCCGAGCGAGCGACACGGGGGAATATCGCTGCACCTACGGCCGGTCCTACCGCTCGGCTTTCCTCACAGTTGCGTCGATCCCGGAACCAGGGTATCCGCTCTGTGACGTTAACCCGGACTCGAATGAACAGGTTCTCGGTGCTAACTCGGAATTATCTTGCACATCGCACGGTGGCAACCCGCCTGCTGAATTGGTCTGGTACCGCGAAGATGTGGCGATCTCAAAGGTTGCCTACCGGAGAAACGTCGTAGAGAAGACCGTTGGAGCTTCTGACAATGGGGTTAAATACACGTGTGTGGCTGAGTTCAACCCTGCATTGGAGATCGAATCCCGCTCTTGCGAGATCCTTGTCTTGAATAAACCACCGTCCGGAACCGTTCATCCGAAAACACACATTGTCCAGCCGGGGACATCGGCCACCTACGACTGCACGGGCGAGGGCATTCCAACGGTCACCGGGTACACGTGGCTAGTGAATTATATCTACGTGTCGAGTAAGGATAACCGAGGACGGAGGTACGTGTTATTAAACAACAACAGGACCTTAAGAATCACAGACGTCCGGAGATGGGAGGATGGTGCCGTCATCACCTGCGAGATGACCATACTCTCTGGCCTGAAAGGCCGTGCTTTTGCCAAGCTCTCCGTAGTCTCGTCACCGGTGGTCACGTCAGAAGCGAACGGATCGTCCTCCAACCCACGCGTGCAGCATCCAGAAGAGGAGACTACTAACCCGTTTGAAGATGCGGGGCCGGCTGAACGCAAGCCGCAGGCTAACTCGACTACTGGTGGTGTGGTAGCAGGCGCTGTACTTGCAACCATTGGGGTTGTGCTGGCTTTAGTTGCAGTCACCGTGCTGTTCATCAGAACAAAACTCAGCGGGCAGTTCAGTCCGGACGCGACCCGTAATAAGAGCAAAAAGTGCCCACCGGGGCCACCCGTTCTGCCAGTGTCGTCGACACTGAAGAGAATCGGTGAGTGCCCGATTTACGCCAAACCGAATAAAGCACGCAAGGGTCTTGCGCCCGCTCCACCCGGCGTCGACACGCTATTGAGGGGGAACCTCGGCACTCAGATGAATAAATCTCGGAAGAATCGTCACAGCTACGAGAAGGTGGACGTACTGGGGCTGTCGAACGGTGGGACGATCAAGCTGCAGGGCCGGTCTGAAGCTCACGCCGGCTCGCGCTCAGAGACACTCCGGTCGGTAAAAGGACCGGCCCCTTTACCGCCCGATAGACCGCCGTCCCGACCTGTGTCCCCGGCTCCACGGCCCCCACCACTAATGCCCCCTCCACCGACCCCGAAGCCACCCAACGACCTCTTGTACGCAGATCTTGACCTCGTCGCTGAGACTACTAACAAAATGAGGGTCAGCACGCTACCGTATACCAAAGTAGACTATGCAATATTGACGGCCAAAGACTCTAAAAGTAGTTAGTGTCAAAAAGTTTCTTGGTGGCGGCAGTGGGCGAAAGTAGCCCGATGGCTGTTGTGGATCATCTTTGAACAGAAGAAGAAACAAACTTATTTGTGGTAATTTTTTATTGAACGTTATGTTGAAAGTCTGCAGAAAGGGACTCTTTGCCGAGTTACGAATTTTCGAGGTGAATAACTTAGTTGTTGACTTTGTTGTAATATTATATGATATACAAACTTGATGACAACGCACATAATCTGATTTAACTTTAAAAACTGAGGCGGCGTACATACACTGTTGTGACAAACCAATAGTGATGGAAGATGCGATTCGACAATCGCTTCCATCTTTGTAACATACCTACATTTTTTTGTCAAGAGATCGGCTTTAAAGCCATTATTCACTTTCGGTACAGGAAAAAAGTTCACAGATTTACAAATAATTTACAGGGTTTACAGAAGGTAATGATAAAAGACTTCTCTTGAGATATTGTTCCATTAAATGCTTTACTTTTTGAAAAAACATTAAAACAATATCAATTCTCGATAGCGATAATTACGGATTTATTTTAAACACAATCATGTCATGACACGGCGAAACGCGCGGAAACAATAGTGGGTTTTCCCGTTATTTTCTCCCAACTCCGATGACCGATTGAGCCTAAATTTTCACAGGTTTGTTATTTTATGTATAAGTTGTGATACACGAAATGTGGGACTTGGACAATACTGTTTACCGAAAGTGTATAATGGCTTTAATAGAGATGCTTGAGCACACAACGTAGCTAAGTACAGCGTAATTATGCTTAGCAGAATATGGTTACTAGCTAAACTACTATGCCACATAGAGTGAATGGTATTCTGTTCATTTTTTGCTGAGCAGAAAGTTATCTGGAATTTCGTTTTCCGGAATTTATAATGCTTGAGTGCTGTAATACTATTTTAATCAATGGACTATTTTTTATTAAATATATATTACACTATAGATTTGTGTTACTGTTTGGAGAGAGAGTATTAAACCTGGACAACCAGTTAACTGGTAAATTAAACCAGCTTTTGAAAAGGGGAAAAAAAACACACATTTTTTGATTATCACAGAAAAATTTCCTGAAGGGAAGGAAGTCTGAAAGGAATGTAATGAAGTAGGTTTCCAGACCGTGATGTCACACACAAATTTACACATAAAACGCTGGAATCAACTACCAATACAATTATTTTACTTAACCTTAACTTGAAATGCAAGAAGAAACTCGGTTTTGCGGAAGTCTCCCGTGTCAACGCATATGTAGGTTCAACTTGACAAGAAACCCAAACACCTGCTCGGCACTAAAATAGTCGGCTCACGCACCCGGTAATTCTGTCTTTCACTCGGGGTGTCAAGATGACGCCGGTGCGCTGCTAAAAAAATACCGCGGAAACACCGGTGTTCCCCCTTGTTTTTGTTCATATTAGGCAAATTCAGTCGTGGCAATTCGGAAGCAAATATTAGCTTGATTAATTCATTGATAGCAAAATGTTTGTCTTAAAACTTATTAAGTGGAAACAATTATTCTCTCGCAACTTTCACGACCATTGAGTTCAAGACTGATCTTTGACAATAATTACCAAACGTGGCAAGTGCCTTTAAGCTGACGACTATAGGATAACTTCTGGATTTCTTTTGCGTGAGTCAAAGTGAGAGAAAACCGGATATGAATTAGAGTGACCCAGTTTTCCATAAAAAATAAAATAACACAAATAAAACATCAAATAAATATTCACATTTAAAGGGGAATTTGAGTTAAGATACTTCGTCATCAATGTTTAATTAAATTGCATTTCACTTCGGCTGGAGGTAATATGGATTATATTATTTATTTTTTATGCTGTGCTGAGGCATCCGGAAAAGATTTTTTTTTACTGGATTTCCCTCCAATGAAAAATTGAAAAAGAGGGTATAAAGTCTAGCATTAAAATTAACTTTTGGCCTCAAACAAAAAAAACAAAAAATCACAAGAGGCAAGTCCAGCAATTTTATAAATCGCAACGAGTAGCCAGGTTCAGCAAAACTAGAAATATCGCAAAGGGTTAGTTGATGTTATTTGAGCCAAAACGTTGAAAACATTGTACCTTTTTTCAAAATTGGCAAAATATTGACAACAGTATTAGAAAGCACTGTTTTCTTGAAAGCAATTTTGAATCAAAAAAGAATCGGTTAATCTTTCTCTCCGGAAACCCGGATGCTTAACATGGTTTCTTGTTTACTTCTTTTCATGTATCTCTTTTCTAGGGCTCTCAAATCTGTCAAGAATAGAGTATTTTTAGGGCCTACACTGACTCTCTGTTTTCTCATATTTACTGGGGTGCACCCCTAAAAAAAATATGTCGAGTTTATGCATAGTTGTGGCCCCTACCAGTTTACTTCCACAATGAACGCTAATGAGACTTGAAACATTATTCGAGCGAAATGTAATTCACACAGAAAATGACGGAGCGCAAGGTCATTCACACAGCGGGTATAGATTTCACCACAGCTGGTACATTTGAAATGCAATTTCATAACAAACATTAGTCATTAGTCATAAGCAACTTCTACCCCCAGCAGTGCCTTGGTAACATTCCATCTACCCAGTTTCCGGACTGTGACATGACATGGCTTATTAGACCGGCCTAATTTACAACGCATTTGTATTGGTTACGACACAATGTGACCTTAAAATGACCTTTGTGAAAGTACAAGTTCTGACCGTAAACAGTTCGGGATGTCAGCTTTGAACTTGAGCGTGTAATGACAAAATAAGATGAATCCTTTAAAGGCAATGGACACTATTAGTAATTACTCAAAATAATTATCATCATAAAACCTTACTTGGTAACGAGTAATGGGGAGAGGTTGGTAGTATAAAACATTGTGAGAAACGGCTCCCTTTGAAGTAACGTAGTTTTCGAGAAAGAAGTAGTTTTCCACTAATTTGATTTCGAGACCTCAGATTTAGAATTTGAGGTCTCGAATTCAAGCATCTGAAAGCACACAACTTCGTGTGACAGGGGTGTTTTTTCTTTCATTATTATCTCGCAACTTCGATGACCGTTTGAGCTCAAATTTTCACAGGTTTGTTATTTTATGCATGTGTTGAGATAAACAAAGTGAGAAGACAATCCTTTTACATATACCAATAGTGTCAAGTGTCTTTAAGATGAATCTTTGAACCAAAATTGGGGGAAATCCTTTACATTGATATGACAAGACAATGACACACAGGAATAAAGACAAATACACTATTATATACTTTCCATCACTTACATCTGAACAAGTTTGTTTTATTTATTTGTTACTGATCTAGATATAGCAGTGAATATAGCCTAAAAGAACAAAATAACCAAACCACGAAATATGGAATGTCTATGTTAATACGAATTTAATAAATAAAATGAAAGTGGAGAAGGGTGAATGAATAAAAACAAAATTGTGCATCAGAATATCTGTGCTAACTACATGTGAAAAAATAGCAATAAAACAAACAAATTCTTTTTGCAACAATCGGGTATTTAAGAAAGCACATAAAAATAAGGACACTTTTTAAACATTTTCATCCAACCTTCGTTAGATAATGACTTGCGCATTATTTGAACTATTTTTATCATACAAAAAACAAACACCCTTTGGTTTATTACTCCTTGTTGGCTAAATGTTGGCTAATAAAGGGGAAACAACTATTTCATTATAAAATGCTGAAAAAGCAAAGTCACTGTGGTTAAATTGACTCAATGTAATAGCAAATGGTTGGACGTATTAAAATATCACTCTAAAATCTCTCGGGTCAAAACTGAACCGGATTCCGGGTCCCAGGCCCCTGACCCATAACGAGTCAGGCTGAACAATCTACAGGTCAGGCTGAACCGAAAAGTCGTCTAAATAAAACTCGGAAAATGCGTCATTTTGAAAAATTTTGTCACAATTCCGGGTCAAACTGACCCAGAGATCATCAGGCACCAACGGACCCAGATCCATTCTGACCCGGATTAGAGTGAAGGCACACACTTTGCGAGAACGAAACGCAGCAAACAAGCGCTTTCTTTTATTCCACAGGATCGATACACGACCAGCTTGTTTAGTTAAGGCAAGCAAAATTCAACCCCAACCTTTTCTCGTGCACACAGTTTTTTTTTTAAGATAAAAAGCCAAATGATACCATTATTTCCCGCCACATAAGAAAAACCCTATTTTATTTTAGGATAGTGTATGCTAATTCGTGACCCCAACCCCAAACAAAATGGGATTCAAATAACAACAATTTCCCTATTGGCATTCTGTCATGGCTGTTGATCAATCCATGATCGAGTTCATTACTTTCTACCCTGGCAACGCACATTATTTGTTTTTTGCATATTATTTTAGCTTTGGTATCAGACTGGTTAAAAAAAAAAAAAACTTTGATTATTTTTTTTCAACTTCCATTTTAGGAGCAACAGGCTCTTCATGAAAGTAAAATGCACAGTCTTCGATTTACATTCATTTTCATTTCATTCCACATAAACAACAAATAATACTTATTATAATATGAAAATACTTCTATCCCATTAAAGAAAAAGAAACAGCTGCGAAGTTGTTTAGCACAGGGTCCAATTTCATAAAACAGTACCTACATGTATGACTATTTTCGACGTTCTGTTTATTTTGAAGAGATATTCACAGCTACTCTACTGAGAAAAAAATAAAAATATATATATATATATATAAACCTCTGTCAACTTATGACGGAATGTCACTTCAATACCAGGGTTTACTTTTTGCGGAATGATCAAGTGCTGTGTGACAATCACTACTCATCACGTTGCTCTACTTCTATCTATTATTACTACATAGAGTATAATACAAAAATATAAACAGCTTTCAAATTAGTCATTAGTATCTATGATTTCAAGATTGCCTTTTGCTGCATAATTAATGGAAGATTTTGATTTTGTTTAATTAAGTAGAATTTGTCTAAGTGATCTTTAGTAAACACGGCTGAAAAAGCAAATAAAACAACAAAGCCACCCAAATTCAAAATACCATGGACAAAACTAGTTATTGCAAAGAAGTATTAATCACTGGACAAACAATTACTAAAACTTAAACTTTTACAGGAAACAAAATATACAAGAAAAGGCATCAGTTATCATTCTTGGTTAGTAAAATTAATTCATCATAAAGGTCAATGAAATCCGTATCAAGTTCAAACTTCCCATAATGGGATTTGGTAAATCAATAAATCTAACAATATTCTGTACAATTTTGTCATTTTTTTAAAACCCTTTAAAGGAACACGTTGCCTTGGATCGGTCGAGTTGGTCTTTGAAAGGCGTTTGTAACCGTTTTTTATAAAATGCATATGGGTAGAAAGATGTTGTAAAAGTAGAATACAATGATCCACACAAACATGCCTCGAAATTGCGTGGTTTTCCTTTTACCTCGTCGACTAACACGTCGGCCATTTATGGGGGTCAAAATTTTGACTCCCATAAATGGCCGACCATGTTAGTTCGCACAGTAGAAGGAAAACCACGCAATTTCGAGGCAAACTTGTGTGGATCATTGTATTCTACTTTTAAAACATCTTTCCAACCATATGCATTTTATAAAAAATGGTTACAAACGCTTTTGTTTTGACCAACTCGTCCGATCCAAGGCAACGTGTTCCTTTAAATGACATCATTTCCAACCAGTATTTAACCAACCTCCAATCAACCCTAAATGTTAAAATCAAAATACCAACAATTCACTTGACAAAATGTATATTTTGAGTCTTTGTAAACATGCAGAAGTTTTTTTTTTTTACAATTTGCGGTTTCTTTGTTGGATCCACAGACAGTGCACACACCACAATACAATAAACAGAAAAACAGTCGTAGAGTTAACTCATTTAAACTCTGACCTAACGTCTTGTTATAATCCTCCAAGTATGATTCCCTGTTCGGAAATACAAATACCATCACTGACCTCATCGATGTTATGGGGATCAGACTATTTTCCAAAAATGTCAGACACTCAAACACCCCCCCCCCTTAATTTTTTATAAAACCTGAAATTCCTGAAGATGTACTTACTGTTACACAGACAAAACTATTTGATTAAATTTCGAACAACACAATAAAGGAATGTTTCAAATTGTCACACGATTGTTATTTGGAATGGACTGTGAAAGGATAACCCTGGTTTAGCCCAAGAAGTAAGTTGGCAACATGCCCCTTCAGGCAGCCCCAGGAGTAGGTGGCAACATGCCCCTGTAGGCAGTTGATTTGGGGCAATAGCCCAAATCAGTTTCAGTTAAGTGTATCCCACCCCTTGGAATGGCTGTCCAGCCTTGTGATTTTTAGGCAATCTCTTTCAATAAAAAATATTTAAAAACACTCTAGTGTATCTTATGACTAACATGTGTATCTATCACATCTAACCACAACTCCCATCATACGTCATCAAGGCAAAATCCATGTATCAAATTTGGTTAAAAGTTGCATTTCCCCACATTAGAAATATACAAAATGTAAGACACAGAAAACTTCATTGAAAAACTGTGATTCTCAAAAAAAATAATCAATCAATCAATCAATCAGTCAATTGCGTTTTCCCCAAAATGTTTTACAAAATGTAAGAAACAGAAAACTTCAGTGAAAAACTGTGATTCTCAAAAAAAATAACCAATCAATCAATCAATCAATCAATCAATCAATCAATCAATCAATCAATCAATCAATCAATCAATCAATCAATTAATCAATCAATCAGTCTACCAAGGCACTCATTATGCATTGTAGTATGTCACAGAGCTTTACACACTCGTGTAAATTTTCTCAATCCATGCAAAACAAGAAAAACTTGATATTAGATCCACCCTCTCCCCCTCCCACCACACATTTATATGCGAGGCTCTATGTACTTGTGTTAATTTGTCTCTATCAAAGCAATCAAAGAAAACTGTAACATCAGGGGCCAATTTCATAGAGCTGCTTAAGCAAAAAATGTGCTTAAGCATGAAGATAGCTGCTTGTTTTACACATGTTACTGGCCAAAATTTAATGCCATAAACATTGCTTATGACTAGTATTTAGCTGTTGTTTACTTTTTGAGTGGAGTCTTGGCCGTTAATCTGGTTTTTACTAAGCAATGAATTTTTTGCATAAGCAAAATTTTGTGCTTAAGCAGTTCTATGAAATTGGGCCCAGATTGTTGTCCCCTCAACACATTATTGTCCCCTCCGACATTATGCAAGGCTCTGTGTCATTGTCACAATTTCAACAACACGCAAAAGAAACAATTTCTACTCGTCATAGCCTAACCACAGGCTGTGTGTGTATCCCCAAGCATGCCTAGATACCAAGAACGTCCCCTACTGACTACAAACCCCTATTACTGTAAGCATGACCTTTGACCTCCATGAATCACTTCCCCAAAACATCAATCCCGTAGCAGGAAGAGTATTGTGTCCAAGTTAAGAGGAAACAGCCCAGCAAGCTGTCCCCTCCCCAGGGGAGTGTTTGTCATCGTGGCCTTGTTCCCGGTACAGAATCAAAACACTGAATGATTCATTCTGTTAAAGCTACCAAAACTGAACCAAAATATCCCGAACACATCTAAAAGAATTATCTTTTGATTTGGGGTTGACTGAAGAAAAATTGACAAGAGCATGATTTGAACTAGCAGCCTTTTGGAGTGAAGGCTAGTCTTTGACAATTACCAATAGTATCCACTGCCTTTAACGAATCATCGCTCTACCAACTGAGCTATCTATTCATACATTGAGGGTCTCTTCCTTGTAATCAAAAACTTGTTACTTGCACAGAATTAAAGCACTGAATAATTCATTCCGTTACAGCTGTCATCTAAAAGAAATGTCTTTTGAGTTGGGGTTGAACAAAGAAAAATTGACTAGAGTCGGACTTGAACCAACGTCCTCCAGACACCAACTGATCTATCTAGCCCTATGTCGGCGGTCTCTCTATTTTGTCAATATTTGTGCTCAAGTCGTCAGTCGTACTATCGTGTAGCCAGGGATCACATCTTTAAATGACATACACACAAAGCCATTTAAAATGGTCACAATACTACGCGACATCACAAAATAATTAGTTAGTTCAGGGAGACTTTTTCTAAAACCAAGAAAAGAAAAAAGTTATCATTTTTAAAAACACAGAAAAAAATGTGAAGACAATGAGTCGTAGTGTGATCATCAGTCTGGGATGCACCTGTTGTGAAAGAATCTATTGTTAGTCACTAATCCTGCAATCAGACACCCAGACCATACAGCATACCGGATAAGCCCAGGGCATGATGTGGACTTAAACAAAACAATTGTTTCACAGTTCCTCACCTATCCTATATTTTCAACTCTTTAAAGGGAAGGCCCAAAATATGTGATGTGATCAAGCTTTTTCAGAAAAATATCAGTATGGAGAAACAAGCCAAAACAAGGGTAAAAGTTTTCACAAATATATTTTTTTTAATTTAAATGCAAAAATATACCTTATTTAATATTTCCCGCTTCCTTCCTGATAAACATATTGGGTTAGCTAACATTAAATGTGCAGATTTATTTAAAAAAAATCAACTCCCGCATCATTTCTTGGTGTTTTTACCTGCTAAACTACTAACCAAAGGTGATGTCAACATGGGGTCGTAACAGTAAAGCATAGATTGTGCTTCTTTCAAAGGTCCCTATATGCTCCTTTAAATGTATTTTGTTAATGACAAATTAATACCTGGATCAACTTAACAACCCGTTTTGCTTTATCGCATCCCAAAATAATGCCACTCTCACATCGCAGTTATCTATTTTGCATCTACATAAACTTCTGCAAAGTTATCAATTTTTGGTCTATAAAAAGTGGCGGCAAAGTCGACCTAAAGTCAAATCTAACACCCCTGCTCAAATGTTCCCTATTTCCATTTACTTGCATTAGTCAAGATCCATTTCCCCACACAACATTTGCTTTTCTAAGTTGGGAATGAGGTGCATTCTGCTCTACCAGTCAGGCTCCTATAGTGGATGATACCCATGCCTCCATCCTATTGGACTGTGAAGGGGGTAACCCTGTTTCAGCCCTAGGAGGAGGTGGCAACATGCCCCTGATGACGTCCGGCCTTGTGAATTGTAATGATAACCCATAAAACATTGGTTTTTTAAAGCACTAATCCCAGAAGTGTGCCCAGATAAAGTTTGCTTCATAAACAAACCGGAGCTGTAGTGTTGGTCATGTTGGTCGGCTAAAAAATAAAAGAGCAACACCCTTCTAATTAATTTCTAGTTTGGTAATCATATTGCTTCATATAATATGATAACACATGACAGATTTTCCCCAGAATCTGGTAATATGAAAAGAAAATTTTGTATACAGCTTACATTGTTGTCATAGAAACCATATAATTTGAACATCATAATAAGAGATGTCTTTGGGAATATTTACAAGTTTTTGCTGCGTAGATTCACTCAGATCTTTTCGATGTAGTTGGATGGGAACAGGCCTTCACGATGACCGAGACGCCCACGCCACCATCCGGATTGCTCTGTGTGTGATAGAAAAAGAAAAGTGAATATAACAATAATAAAAAATTCTTATAGCGCATTTCACAACAACCGTCTCAATGCGCGTTACATTAGTGCCCTGGTCATTGGGCCAATAACATTCCTTCAAGCTTTCTCAGCTCTCTGGGGAGTATACAACCTGGGCATCCGTATCGCTCCAAAGGCTTTTTCATACTCACTGTCAACCTCTACGCTCACATTTTCCCATTTATACCCCTGGGTGGAGAAAAGCAATTATGGTAAAAATATCTTGCTCAAGGACACAAGTGTCATGACCGGGACCCGCGAGCCTACTCTCTTTATTCTTATCTTAATACATTTTGTTGGCCAAGACACAAATCCCTACACACTGTGAACTGAATAAAGATGTAAGTAATATATTTTACCTGCAGAAGTTTCAGCTTCATTAGGCTTTAAGTTTTAAACACCACAGAGCAATGTTTCAGGAGAGTCGCGTAAATACGCTGTACACGCTAAAATAGTTTTTTTTGTGATATTGTTTTACTCCTTTCTCAAAAACTACCTTACCTCAGCAAGTAACATTAGCTTCCTACCATCATTATCTTTAATAATAATAACATAGAAGTCTATATAAATATCGCACGTATCTACCAAACAAGGTACTCAAGGCGATGAGTAAAAACAAAGTAATACAAACTTTCAGAAAGATAGGTTATTGCAGTGATGAATTCAGAGACCCAATTATGTAGCACCTTAAAAGGGTTTACAAGGTCCTACGGTGCATACAGCAGCCACAGCCAGGAACACCGGGGCAAACCCCTTCTCTTTTCAATAAGTGCGCACTGGGTTCTTTTACATGCGCTACACAACACATGGGACCAACGGCTTTACATGTACATCCCATCTGAAGGACGAAGCAATGGTTAAGTGTCTTGCTTAAGGACACAAGTGTCATGGCTGGGGATTCGAACCCACACTCTGCTGATCAGAAATCTGAGACGAACCCAGCTCACCTTCAGTAAGAATCTCAATGGTCTCTCCAGGTCCGAATGACAGCTCATCGGTGTCCTGTGCATCATAGGAATACAGCGTCCTGCAGGTCACCAGCTTTGGCTTAGGGAGGGGCTTGGGCTTGGGCCTGGCTGGAGGTTTCTTCTTCATCAGCGTTTCCCTCTTTTTCCTGTGAGAAGAAAAATGGAGATGAACTCAGCGCTTTACTAAACACTAAACTAAGTTAAACACGATGATCTCACCTCCTAGCAAGGGGCTTGACCAACGTCCATACATCACCACAAAAGAAGGACTACATGTAATGGCCTGTAAGGCAGTGGACACTATTGGTAATTACCCAAAATATTTGTTGGCATAAAAACTTACTCGGTAACAAGCAAAGGAGAGCTGTTGATAGTATAAAACATTGTGAGAAATGGCTCCCTCTAAAGTAACGTACATGTAGTTTTCGAGTAAAAAAGAGGTAATTTTCCACAAATTTCGAGACCTCAGATACAAATTTTGAGGTCCCGAAACCATGAAACCAAGCATCTGAAAGCACACAACTTGGTGTGACAAGTGTGTTTTTTCTTCCATTATTATCTCCCAACCTCGACGACCAATTGAGTTCAAGTTTTCATAGATTTGTTTTTTCATGCATATGTTGAGATACATTTGTACACCAAGTGAGAATACTGGTCTTTGACAATTACCAATAGTGTCCAGTGCCTCTAAGGCTCCCATTGGTATAGAGTACCATACCTACATGTACGTGTACAAACTTAAAGGCACTTGACACCTTTGGTAATTGTCAAAGACCAGTATTCTCACTTAGTATATTCCAACATGTGCATCAAATAACAAATCTGTAAAAATTTGGACTCAATTGGTCATCGAAGTTGCAAGAGAATAATGTAATGATTACAATGTAATGTTTTGAAGCAGAAATTTCTTTCAAGTTCTTTTTGTACAGAACTATACTTTATACTCTTACTGCCTGGAATAAAGACAAAACATACCCTGACACTCCAGCATCTGGCGTTTGTAGGAATTCTTGACTAAAGGCGTTGGGTGCGGCCTTCTTAGCCCACTTGTGAGCTCCGTCCTTGGGCAAGGAGGGGTGGTCACCGCTCATACGCCGTGAACTCCGTAACGATGGTCCTGCAAAGTTTAAAGTTGTACAAATCAAAAACGCAAATGATAAAGTGTTGAGAAGTCTCCCGAACCCCCGAACATCTACTCCGCAGTAGTAGAATTAAAGCAAGACAGTTTTCTAAGAACAAACTCTACCTGGCAAGTACAGTGTAGATACACACATGGTGTTACCGCAAACCAAGTATATATTGATAAAGTGTTGAGTAGATAAAATGCACATAATTGTTTTGTTAAAGTTTATTTCAGGTGGTGTCCCTGAACTACATGTATGATGGCCCTCCATAGGGTAATGTTATTGGCGTACTGCTGTTACTCTGACTTCGTCTTCGGCTGCAATGACACAGCGTTACGTCAGGCACGGAAACTGGTATGCTTATTGTTTTTTTAACAAAGATAATGTCCAGCAAATGTAAAACTTTGATGACTTGGTATGGACTTCCATTGGTATAAGTACGTTCTTTGAGTTAAGATACCATACAGCCTCAGAAATTTTTGCAAAGTTATTGATTAAACTTTTGAATTAAAGTATTGACCAAAAACTTGTTAAAAAAAAAAACCTAACAAACTCTGACTTAAAATGTTAATACAACTACATTTTGTCGTTTAGCAACAGTTTGACAACTTTCTTACAATTTGGTACTTAGACTGGTACCCGCTGCCAAAACATAGGAGTCGAACTGCCTCTAGCTACCGGGCAATCTCGGTAGTCTAGTTGGTAAGACACTGCTCTAGAATTGCAAGGGTCGTGGGTTCGAATCCCACCCGAGTTACATGCCTGTGATATTTTTTCACAGGACTCGGGAAAGTACTGAGTTTACAGTGTTAACACACATCGGTGTATGGGTAAAAAAACAAAATTAATATTCTTTATTCTCAACGCAAATTTAACATCTCTTAGAATGGTTAAGTTTATTCAAGAGATCATACACCTTACAGCACTTTAAATATATAAACATTTTCATATGTTATACCTTTGAGTGCTCATTCGAAACTATAAAGCTAAATCAAAACTGACTTTCCCACTTAAAAATGTGAATGAATCTGGGGGAGGGGGAACAGGGGGGGGGGGAAATTCCAGTAGTCCCTGAAGGGGAAACCGTAATTAAGTTTTGACGCATGACTCATGTCTGACGCAGAGCTACTGAGCAGACGCGAGAGGGGAATGTGAGCCGACACGGTGTTCAAGGAAACATTATTCTGTGCAAACAATTTAGCTTCTTCGATGACAGCATTAGAGAAATGGTGTCATTATAACAGTAGAATCAACACCCTGGGGGGACATGTTTGTGGTCGGGGGGGGGGGATCTGCTTGTGGTCAGGGTATCTTCTTGATAAAGCGGGATGAATCAAACAAAATGATAACGTCCACGACATCGGTTAATGTAGATACATTTGTTGTGTTGTCATTTAGCCATGGAGAAAGACTGCTGCTGACATGGCTTAGGGTTGAAACGTCAGGCCACTAACTATTTAGCTTTGTCGATGACAGCGTTAGAGAATGGTGTCATACATGTATCACTGTAGAATCAACACACTGGGGGGATTGGGTCGAGTTGGGGGTGAGGGGGACTGTTTGTGGTCAGGGGTATCTTCTTGATGAAGCGGGATGAATCAAAATGATATGTGGGGAGGAAGGTCGGGGCTTAGGAAAGGTCCACAACATTGGCTGTTGTTTTTTTCAGCCTGACCTGAATTGCTCTTTTACACTTTAGATCGACATGTAGATACATTTTACATTGTTGTTTTGTGGCGTTGTCTTTTAAGCCTTCTACTAGGGTCAAAACGTCAGGCCATTGACTATTATTGCATCTATACCATTGGTTGGTAAGCAGTTTGCAACAGATAATCCTATTTTAACATTTTACACTACTACATGTACATGTATGTCCAATCTGGCTCAGTGAAGTGTACATGTACACTGACAAATGAGAATGATATACACCTCTGAAAATGCATGCGTTATTTCTGTTGAAATTAGTACAATAATAATAGGCCTAATGATAAAGGACATTTTGTCTGTTAGTGAAGTACCGTATCCATGTTATCTGCCAGAAAGACACTCCTGACGCATAGACAACTCTTCTACTAAGAGTACTTAAAGCTAAGACTGAACAAGTGATATTTCAAGTCTACTAGTCTAGGTTCAGCGGAAGAGCATTCCAAAGAGATGGTCCAGCTAACGTAACACGTTCAAGACACTGGACACTATTGGTAATTGTCAAAGACCAGTCTTCTCACTCGGTGTATCTCAACATTACATAAAATAACAAAACTGTGGAAATTTGAGCTCAATCAGTCGTCAAAGTTGCGAGATAATAATGAAAAAAAAAAACACCCTTTTCACACGAAGTTGTGTGCTTTCAGATGCTTGATTTCGAGACCTCAAATTATTCTAAATCTGAGGTCTCGAAATAAAGTTTGTTGAAAAATTACTTCTTTCTCGAAAACTACTTTACTTCAGAGGGAGCCGTTTCTCACAATGTTTTACACTATCAATCTCTCCCTATTACTCGTTACCAAGAAACGTTTTATGCTAATCACTATTTTGAGTAATAACCAATAGTGTCCACTACCTTTAAGAGAAGGCTTATGCTCGGGTGCTTTTGGCAGTTTGTGCTTAGTGGTAGACTGTGCATTATTTAATACTCCAGTGTCATTATTATTATTGATATTATATAATTTTTTTTTTTTTTTTCCTTTTCAATTGACCGATTACTCATTTGCAAGTTGACTCTAAACAGTGATGACAAAATCTTTGTCCCACTGGGGAAACCACTGATGACCACTTCACACTATTTCAATTTTCCCTCCAGCTGTGGGATTATTAACTTTTTTTATCGAGTGATAACAGAACGATGACCTCCCTGCCATCAAACTTACTATACTTAAGAACGGATTGACCAATTACCGACAGTGTGTACGTGTGAAAAGATATTCCAATGCAATTAAAAAGAAAACTGCCTAAGCCAAGTTTGTAAACACTGCTCAGCAGAAGGGTGACTTGCTGATTTGCTGAGCAAGAAATGTAGTTGCATATTCACCATGGTTTTGCACTGTTGTGTACATATAAGTCTGTTTACAAGAACTGATGTTGTCTCTTGCTTTGCTTACAGTAAAGCTGTGGTTATAAAACAGAAACTCTGCCAATGGGAGACATGAATCCCTAATCACCGAAAACAATTGGTAATTGTTGTACGACACATAACACAACCAACCACAAATTTACATTAAACGTACAAGGTTTAAAGATAATAATAGCAGAAAGCTTCCCTTTAAAATAGTAATTGCTGAGGTGCGTTAGTGTTTGAGGAATTAGTAAAACAATTTCACAAATATTATTTTAGCATGTACATGTACAATACAACAGATTTATGCAACACTCCTGAAAACACTGCTCTGTGATTTTCAATTCTTTCCCCTCAAAAACTTCTACAGGTAAATTATACTCCATACATCTTCATTCACAGTGAGTATGGATTCATGTCATGGCCAAAAACTTCATGTACAAAAAGTACCCAAACCCTTTATTAAACCCGACACGGAGTAAGAGAAGAAAAAAAGAGCGAACCACCGAACATAATCTCACAGTCAATTACTATCGCTAAACCGCAGTGCACTGCCCTTTGAGTATTGACACATCACCAGGGAAGCTGCCTTGGAAGTGTTTCCTCTGATGACGCTAGTTATGATAACATGGGGTTGGTTGGGGCTGACAAGGGCTAAGCTCAAAATACGCCTCTTTAAGGGATTGGCAGGAAGGCTTTCCACATGTTCCATGAACTTCAAAAGTTCGGAATGGACTTTTACAAGATTGATTTTGAACATAATCAGGACTTGATGAGCGTCTTAACAATTTCATAAGTGATTGAGGGATCAAGAGACTTGCGTCATTCAAATAAAAAATTATTACACGGTTAACTCATTTCTTAAGCCTCTACTGGCGGGTAGCCAGGCACTAGCAATGTATTACTCTGTAAATTCAAGATTCAGTAAGAAATTGCATTATGTTTATCATTGCCTCAAGGGACTTACGTCATTCAAATAGAAGTTATTGCGCAGTAAACTTATTTCTTAAGGGTCTGCTGGCAGGTAGCCAGGCACTAGCAATGTAAAGGACACATAAATTCTCTGCTTCTGTTGCGCAAGATACAATAAGAAAATTGCATAATGTTTATTATTTCTTCAAGGGACTTACGTCATTCAAAAAGAAGTTATTGCGCAGTAAATTTGTTTCTTAAGGGTCTACTGGCGGGGAGCCAGGCACTAGCAATGTATAGGACACGTAAATTCTCTGCTTCTGTTGCGCAAGATACAATAAGAAAATTGCATAATGTTTATTATTTCTTCAAGGGACTTACGTCATTCAAATATAACTTAATGCCCAGTCAATTTATTTCTTAAACGTTTACTGGCGGAGAGCCAGGTACTGGCAATGTATAGGACACCTAAATTCTGTGCTTGTTGCGCAAGATACGATAGGAAAATCCATAATGTTTATTATTGCTTCAAGGGACTTGCGGCATACAAAAAGAAATCATAACATGGTTAATTTATTTCTTATAAGCATCAACTGGCACTAGCAAAGAAGCAATTTGGTAAACCATCTGTTTCTGTTGCACAAGATTGCACTATGTAGATGGTACATGTGACATGATACTTTGACTGGTAAACGCATTCTGGTGAGCAAGACATGTGGTGCTTAACAACTTTCTGCTAAGCAGGCTAACAGTCGCAGTTGTACATGTGACATGAAAGCTTGGCTGGTAACCATATAATAATAATAGAATCAAAGTCTTATATAGCGCACGTATCTACCAAACAAGGTACTCAAGGCGCTGATTATAACAAACTTTCAGAAAGATACATGTAGGTTATTGCAGTGATGAATTCTAAGACCCAATTATTTAGCACCTTAGGGTTTACAAGGTGCTACGGCGCATACAGCAGCCACACTCAGGAACACCGGGGCGAACCCCTTTTCTTTGTGATAAGTGCACTGGGTTCTTTTACATGCCTTACACAACACATGGGACCATTGGCTTTACATGTACGTCCCATCCCAAGGTAAGCAAAACTCCTTTAAAATTGGGCCGAGATCAAATACAGTGTTTTTCAAGCCCAAAGGCGGTGAAAGATCACACTCACATGTCTTGTTGCGATTCCCCCAAAACACAGACATCGATCATCCACCAAGCAAAATGCCTTAAATTATTCATGAATAATTAGCGTCTTCCACAACTGCGTGCATAACCAATATAGTTTCATTTATCATTCACAAACAAAAATAGCTCAATCAAGTCATATGCTTAATTCCCTACTTCCATATTTTGTTTGTGAGCGAATGCGGGGTTACACACATCCGAATGTTAAATTTAGTGTTTTATCAAATGAAAAGTTTGTTCTCGATCAGTCTGTTTGTATAGTTAGATAAGTGTGAGTGCACGTATGTAGAATGACGCAGAGTGTTTGTGGCCGAGCTGTCTAGGGCATCAGACTTATCAATTAGGGGACGATCAGAACTGTAGGAAGAAGACACTACATCAAACTCCTAGTTCCTTATCCAAGATGCGTGTCCCCACTTTTTGTATACTGTCTTAAAATCTACAAAAACAGCTAAAGGATTGGGGGGGGGGGAGGAGGAGGGTAGGCAATTAGGGTCAGAACTAAAGGAAGAAAGCACTTGATCAAACTCCAAGTCCTTCATCAATGATGAGTGTCTGTACCCTTTGTATAACGTCTTCGAATTGAAAAAAAAAATTCATGTATGGGAAGGGTGGGAGGAGGGTTGGGAGTAGAGGGTAGGAGATTCAGGGGTGATGAGGTTCTGAAAAAATTAAAAGACTGAAATATTTTTGTCACGGGAGGTGAACACACATAATCCTTAACTTTTTTGGGGGTCAAATAAATTTTGGGTACCCTGCAAGTTTTTTTCACTAGCCCAAACGTAATAATGCAAACAATTTTTTGAAACTTTTTGAAAAGTTTGGGATGATGCAAAGTTTAACAGATTTGTTATTTTATGCATATGTTAGGATACACCAAGTGGGAATACTGGTCTTTGAAAATTACCAAACAAGGCTTATTCCTTTAAGAAGAGACATCTAAATTTCCTTATCTACTTACTATGCTGTGGCGAACGATGAGAGGGCCCAGCTTTTGGTTTATCGACCTTGGCGTAGGAGGCCGAGGGTGGGGGACGTCCGGGTGCTTTCCTTGGTCTTCCATTACCCACGGGTCCGGCGTTTCGCCTGTCAGCCTGGGAGACTTGGACCTGCCGTGCTCCGGGGCCTGGGTTAAAAAAATAACCCAAGCTTGTCGTTAAGTATCATTACAAGGTTAAGCAGTAAAATGGGACACAGTAAGTAAAGATATTGACAATATAAACCATAGGTTAATGGTTGAAAACTTGCTTAGTAATATTATTTGTCTTTGGTCCATCCCAAATCATTAAGTTTAACCCAGTCGTTTTATAACTTGACAATAAAAAGCAAAAAGCAATGAGGTGTTTAGTATTTTAATTTATAGCATTTTATGAAGGGTTTCACAGTTCCGACTGGATATTTATTACAAAAATAAACAAAAATAACAACACTTAATTATAGTAAGTTAAGTTGTCTGGAAAATGTATACAAACCAGAAATGCTGTTTTGTTTTGTTTTAGAGAAGTGGATACAATGTTAACATGGGAAACAGTGAAAGATGTAAATTCTTAGGTCATGACCTTTACTTTGACCTTTTGGGGTTCAGAGGAAGTGGATCGACGGGGCTACAACAGCTGCGCTGAGCATTTTGGTAACAAGCTGTTTGTGTCCTCAGGGGCCACTTTCATAGAGCTGCTATAAGCACAACAATTTGCTTAGCATGTAATTTCTTCCTTGATAAAAACAGGATTACCAGCCAAATTTCCAAGTGATTTTCAGGATAAGCAAACAATAGCTGAATACCAGTAAAAAGAAATTTGGTTGGTATAATCCTTTTTTTTTATCAAGGAAAAAATGTCATGCTAAGCAAATTGTTGTGCTTAGCAGCTCTATGAAATTGGGCCCTGGTCTCTAACATGTCTAAAGGGTTAAGCAAGGTTGTACTGTTTATTCTTAGCATGAGGGTGTCCGGGAATTCAACTCATATTAGGAGCCTGAGTATTGTGTGGTTTTGAGTACTGACAAACTTGAAATGACTTGATTTGTGGCAGCTTCTTGGCAGAATGCCTTGTAGGAAAAGGGGGGAGATTAGGGGCCAACTTATAAAAGGATGATAATTTAATTTTTTTTTACCCATACCGATGAGTGTTAGCACTGTAAATGTATACTCGGTACTTTCTTGAGCTCTATGGGGAAAATCCCAAGAATTATTACGCAGTGTGTTCAAACCCCATCCGAGTAACATGCCTGTGATTTTGTTTTTTCACAGAGCTTGGGAAATAACCGAGTAATATAATAACACACTTTTATAGGTCGCACCTATCCATTAATACGCTCAACGCACCAACAAGTCATGGTAATGAAAAATACGTTTTTGTATACAGTGTGCTAACAGACATCGGTGTATTTGTGAGCGAAACCCAAAGGATTATCCCCGATGCAAATACCCATCTGTTACATTAGACAAAAAAGTATATTCAATGTGAGTCGGCAAGTCTTACGTGAGTTCCTGGGGAGTCCGGGTCCTATACTGACTGTCATGACTTTGCCACTTGGCTTGTTGATAGATAGGTCCCCGGTGCCCTGAGTGAACCGAACAGTTCTCGTGCCCCCTCCTCCCCATCCCTCCTTCTTCACGGCAAACTCGATCCTGAGAGGAAAAAAACATGGTCGGCAATATTTGTCAAATTAGTGCTTTCGGTGTTTTGTCTTCCTCTAATTTGTAAGGTCTTCACCTTTGGTACACCCGTCAGCTGAAAATTAATCTGGTGATGATTTAAGGCAAAGTTTATCTTTTACTTTTGGAAGCATTTGATTGTTAAAAGGTACGTACACGTTTGGTAATTACTCAAAACAAATACTAACAAGGGTGTTTTATCTTTTATCATTTTCTTGCAACTTTAATGACCACTTGAGCCAAAATTTTCACAGGCTTGTTTTGAGCCAAAATTTTCACAGGCTTGTTATTTTATGCTTATGATGGCATACACCAAGTGAGAAGACTGGTCTTTGACAATTACCAAACGTGTACAGTGTCTTTAAATCCTAATGTAGATATGTATAATATTTATTTCATTTAATGGCTCTGTGCACTATTGGTAGATATTCAAAATAATTGTTAGCATACAAATTTGATAGTATAAAACATTGTGAGAACGACCCCCTCCGAACAACATAGTTTTTGAGAAAGAGGTAATTTCTCAATCAAACAATAAAATACTTCAGGCATGAAGCCTTTTATTATGCATCTCTGAAAGCACAACAATTTATGCAACAAGGGTGTTTTTCCCCCCTCATTATTCTCTTGCAACTTTGATGACGAATACCCAAATTTTCACAGATTTGTTATTTTATGCATACATGTACATGTACATGCATGTTGGGATACACAAAGTGAGAAGACTGGTCTTTGACAATGACCAAACGTGTCCAGTGCCTGTAACTCCATTAACTAAAATCATCATACCTTTGATCTTGCTATTCTTATTAATTGACCATTGTTAGTTGCATCATGATGCAACTTGCTCTCTAGTCCTATCCTTTCATGTCTCCCTGCATTGTTGTCGAACAATACATTTACCACTTTTATGGTCCCATCCTTTCATACTAAACATCCTTTTTGTCCTTGCCAAGTCACTCCAATTGGTTCATAGCCACCAATATTGTTTCTGAAATAGAAACTTTGATTGGCTGTTATTTTCCCGCTTCTTTCTGGATCCTTTCCTTAATCCCTTTTTCCCTCTCTTTTGCTATAAATGGATATGTATTTGTTTGTACTTGTTTTATGCCTCTGAAGAAGGTCCGGTTTGGATCGAAAGCTAAGGCCATCTACCCTATTCATTATGTATACCATCGTACAGTGCAATTCAACCTATGCCATCTGTACAAAAATAATCCAGTAGTAGTAATAACAATCAATAACTCTTACGTGTCATTGAAGTTGAGTTGGAGGTCTCTACCGGCGGCATCTTTGTACTTCTTACTGAGTACTGTCAAGAACTCAGTCTTGAAGGTGGACTCAAGTAGACTAGAGTAATCATTCTCAACATGCAGGGCAAATATATCATCTTGTAGCGTACTGTGGAGAAAAAAAACATCGTCCAGCGGTTAGACTGAAGGACTTGCAATCACAAGGTTGTGGGTTCGAATCCACCTAGCTAACCACTGATTTCACAACGCGACTAGAACTGTCTTGTCTTTACTGCACAAACTGCCGCCACTGGGCTATAAAGAGTGCAGAACTCGGTCTTAGAGGTGGACTCCAGAAGACAGTAAATAAGTCTAGGGCAAATAAATCATCTTGTACACGTAGCATACTGTGGAGGAAGAAAGTAAGCCGTTGATTTCAACGACAGCAAATCTTTTTTGGGGGGAGAAGTTCTGTACATGTACCATTATTATTAGCTGTATTTTCAATTGTGTGTAAAAAATGTACATCAACATTGTTGCATTTGGTTGTATACATGTAGGATTTATTACGAGCAGCCAATGGCTGAACCACTAAGGAAAGTCAGTTTTACATGTCACAATCACAGTGTGTAGTTTGGCCATCAACTGTGTTACATTTACATCTTTTGTTGTACTTGAATCACACATCAGCTCATCTGTCTTGCCTTGCCTCTCATGCCTTGTTTATCTTTCTCCACAATATCCTTGTACATAAAATCCTTTTTTATGTCTCTCAGGACAATAGACCCTTCCCATGAAATATTATGCTAGATGCACACAGCGCGTGTGTACTAACAATGAGGGAACATCGCGCTGTTTTGTACATGGCTAATGGCTGAGTGACGCAGACATGATTGCACGTCTGCTTAGTGCACAACTCTTTGGCGTTTGCCAACCAAGGGTCTGTACGCATGTGTGAATGTAATTAGCATATTTCATGGGAAGGGTCCATTGGCACTAGTACGATCATGATGACGTTTCAGGTCGAAATTGGTTTGCTTTGTTTTTCAAAGTTAGCCCTACATGTAGGCCTGACACATACATTTCGTGTTCGTTACTCATAATTGCGAAACAAAATCTGACAAGCATCCAACATGAACGAAAACGGAACGAAAGCTTGCTATGATCTCGTACCTGAGGGATATACTCTTAACCTGAGCGACAGGTATCAACCGCTTGACCACGTCCTTGATTTGACCTTTGTCCGGTCCGCTCGCGACTTTCTCTCGACCAATCAGGTAGATGTTACGCGAGGAGAGTAGAAGATCACGCTTTGTCACCTGTGTTGATTAAAATATACATTTGATTAATTTAGAAAATGTGAGGCCATTACAATTAAGGCGCTCTATAAGTCTTGGTATTATTATTATAAACCATGTTAACATTTTGTTTAGGCCACCATTTTGCGGTGAATTTTACCTTAAAGCGACGGTCAAACTTGTTGACTTTATCCGAGAACTCGATGCGCTCCCTGCGCGCAGTCAGAGCCTGCAATGCGGGGTTCTGTTCAAACCCAATGTAGTCACCGGCAAAGTTACGATTCAGACTGTAGCGACGTCTCTCCTTCTTGTTGAAGAGTAGATCAGAGGCTGCACAGAGGGAAAAGAAAATGTGATGCGATGAAGCAAAATGAGTCATTTGTTGACAGAGGTAATTAAAAAGTTGTAATGACATTTGAAGAGAGCATTACCCATGCTTTAAAGACAGTGGACACTATTGGTAATTGTCAAAGACCAGTGTTCTCACGGTGTGTATCTCAACATATGCATGAAATAACGAACCCGTGAAAATTTGAACTCCATTTGTTGTCGAAAGTTGCAAGATAAACATGAAAGAAAAAACAGCCTTGCTTCCAGATGCTTGGAAATCATATTTGAGGTCTCAAAATCAAATTTGTGGAAAATTACTCGAAAACTACGTTACTTCAGAGGGAGCCGTTTCTCACAAAGTTTAACACTATCAACATATCAACAGCTCTCCATTGCTTGAGTACGTTTGAGACGTTTGTCGACCTACATTATATGTAAGAATTTTAGTAGGCATATCAAGTCTAAAAATGTATGGTCAATGTTGTTATGGACAAAATACAATTATTTTATGCCTAAGAAAAAATAAGATGTCCCTGTGCAAATTTTAAAAGGACTTGGTACATGAACTGGTGTGTGGGTTAGTCTTGGGATACATAGATAAGCCTCCTTATTTCTAGGTCAAATGCCGAGAAACGGACTGGCTTGCGAGGCATTTTTTATTAATTTTTTTATTTGAAAAGAGCAATCAATGGTACCACCACATCAAAACAAAGTTAAAAAAAAAAAAAAATAGTTAAAAAAAAAAAACTTTGTGGAAAGACATGGCAAGTTAAAAAACTTTCTAAATCGCTTGGGGATGTTCGCGACACACAATAGAACTTGCTGGCAATATTTACCCTGTTCCTTAAGGCGGAGGTAGTACTTGTGCGCATTGAAACGTCTGAAAGCCTTCTGGAGGATGCGGGCATACTGGTCAAACTTTCTCTCTCTCTGTTCCTCCAGGAGAAACAGCTGTAAATGCAAGAATTGTAAAAAAAATAATTTGAGAAAGGTTGGAATTCCTGCATCAGGCATCAGGTGAACAGTGATGGGCCTTCGGCTGGGCCCAATTTCATGGCTCTACTTACCGCAGAATTCTGAGTTTACGATCTCCTTTGTTTACCGTGCAAGCGCCGAATTTCTGCGCTACCTGTATTTATAAGCATTAAAAATGCCTATGTACATGTACACCTAGTAATATGGAGTACACATGAGAACCTGCATGAGGTGTACAGTGCTGGCCTCATTTTTATGGCTCTGCTTTCCGCTTTCTATGCAAGCGCCAAATTTCTTCGAAGAATGCCTGGTAACATGGATTACAAAGTATGCAAGAGACTAGATTCTATGCATATTGAGACAGGTACTTACAGACTCCGGTGACATACATGTAATGTATTTAATAGTGACTTGGTACCGGGTACTCCAAGAGTGGGTACCTGGTACTCCAAGAGTGGGTAACTGGGTACTCCAAGAGTGGGTACCGGGTACTCCAAAGGGTAACTGGGTACTCCAAGACTAGATTCTATGCATATTGAGACTGGTACTTACAGATTCCAGTTACAAGGTGTCACAACAGTGACTGGGTACCGGGTACTCCATGAGTGGGTAACTGGGTACTCCAAGACTAGATTCTATGCATATTGAGACTGGTACTTACAGACTCAGGTGACATGGTGTACTAAATAGTGACTGGGTACCGGGCACTCGAAGAGTAAGTACTGGGTACTCCAAGAGTGGGTACTGGGTACTCCAAGAGTGGGTAACTGCATACTCCAAGACTAGATTCAATGCATATTTAGACTGGTACTTACAGACTCTGGTGCTTTGATGAAGACTTTAGTCCTGCCAAGCTGCCATTGGTCTGGCTCCATATTAACAGCGTTCATTAGATGCTTAATGCCTGATCTAACGTCTCCTCTCCACTGTGGCCAGGTCTCTGGTGTTATAATGGCGTACCTGAAAGTCACAACAAAAATAATGTGAAATGGTGAAATGAGTTGCTGGTCCCTCTCAGCTGCTGGTCCCGGATGCTGGAACTCTCTAACAATTTTTGTTTAGCCTTCGAGAAAGACTCTCCTTAGGTGGAAATGTCAGGCCATTATACCGTTTTTTTTTAGTGCATTTATACCATACATGTAGTTCCTTTTGGTTGGTCAGCAGTTTGAAACAGCTAACATTATTTTATCTTTATTATAAAGTAAAATAAAACAAAAATTATCGCTCCTTCATCTTTTACCCCATCCCAAATCCTTCAGATATCTATAAGAAACTTTTTCAGATATCTTACCTTCTAAGGAATTTATCAAACTCTCTCCGATAAGCGAACCCGGCCCGTCTGACTCGTACATTCTCTTTCAGGCCAAGGTATTCTACTTGATGGTAGACTCTGTAAATAACAATCAAACAAATGAGGAAAGATTGAATAAATTGTGACACATTCACTTATATAAATCAAGTTCACCCGACACCATCACCCTCTAAATCTAGGTAGCGCCAGAGGTTGCTGGACACCATTTTTGGTCCAACGCAGAAATGATGGCGTTGTCACCTTTTGGTAACCCCAGTGGTTTAGATACTTCTCAAAGCATCCCTGTGGTTTAGATTTCACACAGCTTTTACGAAAATTTTCCTCGGGAAATAGATCAAAGAGCAAGAGTTGTATGTACTTTGGGTGATCAACTCACCGGATCCGGGGCAACGTGACTCTTTAACGTTTTTCTGTCACAAATTTGTTGCCTGTGTGTTTATACATTTGATATTTCATTTTTTAAATTTTTATATAATAGTAATGTTTTTAATGACTATTTAATATAATAGTAATGTTTTTAATGACTATTTTGTAAACTGTTCATTTCGGCTTTTAGCCGCTGTATTGCAGTGTTTTAATAAATAAACATGGAAAAATAACGGCTGATTTTCTTCATCAGGGCCGATTTCATAGAGCTGCTTCCGCACAAAAATTACTAAGCACAAAATAATTAAGCTCACCAGAATAAGGTTACCAACCTGCATTTTTTTTTGCTAAGCATAATAAGTTTAAGCAGTATTTTCTGGCCCAGGTTGATCCAAACTGTCTGAATTAAGAAAACAATGTCTGAAATTTCTCATCCCTGTTTTTACTCTTTTCTACAACACAGTGCCTCAGCCACTCTCAGCAAGCTCAATCTTCATAGTGACACTGTAAAGATTTGAAACCTAATGGCCGAGTCACACTGCAGCGATAACGAAAATGGTAACGATCACGATGCAGAGAGAACGCATTCTATTGGTTGAATTGTTCCACGCAGAATACGCACACGCCTATTCAACCAATGGAATGCGTTCTCTTTGCGTCGTTATCGTTATCGTACTCTTTATAGTTGCCTTGGAAACTATTGGTAATTACTCAAAATAATTATGATCATAAAACCTTACTTGGTGACGAGTAATGGGGAGAGGTTGATGGTATAAAACATTGTGAGAAACAGCTCCCTCTGAAGTGACGTAGTTTTCGAGAAAGAAGTAATTTTTCACGAATTTGATTTTGAGACCTCAATTTTAGAATTTGAGGTCTCAAAATCAAGCATCAGAAAGCACACAACTTTGTGTAACAAGGGTGTTTTTTCTTTCATTATTATCTCGCAAACTTGACGACCGATTGAGCTCAAATTGTCACAGGTTTGGGATTTTATGTATATGTTGAGATACACCAAGTGAGAAGGCTAGTCTTTGACAATTACCAATAGTGTCCACTGTCTTTAAGTGTATACCTTTTCTCCTCCCAGTCTCTGGGTCTCTTGGTCTCGTTTGGTTTGATGCAGCGGATGTAGTGAGGAGTACACTTCATTAGTCTGGTGACTAGTAGATTAGCTTGAGTCTGTAAACAAGACATTAGAGATTTGGAAATTTGAGGCATAATTCCACTTTTTACATGGTGAGGAGGTATCAATATTTGGTTTGCGGTACCACCATACACGTACGTGTGTATCTACTTGCTCGGTCATAGCAATAATAACAATACAAAATTATAAAGTGCACTTTCTAATAATAAATTACTCAAGACGCTACAGAAAAGATAATACAAAAGTAAACAAATACTCTATGAAATTACACCAATACAAAAACAAATAATTAATAGTAATAATTTATTTTAATATAGCATCTTACATAAAAAATCTCAAAACGCTGTACAGTGTTTTTACATATCATAAACAAAAACATTAAGCTAAAAAGAATAGGCAAAACACAGCAAAACTATATTGTACAACAAGAATGACAAAAACAAACAATGACATACTGACATACATGTACACCAATACAAGACAATCAACAGTATTACACCACAGAAAAGACAATGAAAAATGTTTAACAACATGTAGTAAACAACATTTTCTTGATATGAGTCTGAAATGTGTTGAGAGAATGAGTGTTCCTCATGTCGTTGGGTAGCTTGTTCAATAAGACTGGTGCAATGTGATAAGAAAACGGTTGCCATAGTGGGTGGTACAAGATTTAGGTACAGGGAGTTGGGTTGATGCAGAAGGATCAACGGTTAATGGCAGTGCCTCGGTAAATTATGTTCTTTTGAGAACTTGTCTTGCTTTATATTCTACTTCTGCGGAGTAGATTTTTGGGAATTCGAGAGACTTCTATACTACCGAGATAGTGGATTTTCGGAATCCGGGGGAGACTTCTCAGTTCTGATAAGAACCGACTTGCTTTTTATTTACTATCTGGGCAGACATAGATGGTTTACATACATGTAGATTGAAGACACTGGACACTGTTGGTATTGTCAAAGACCAGTCTTCTCACTTGCTGTATCTCAACATATGTATAAAATAACAAACCTGTGAAAATTTGAACTCAATTGGTCGTCGAAGGTGCAAGATAATAATGAAAGAAAAAACACCCTTGTCACACAAAGTTGTGTGCTTTCTAAATCTGAGGTCTCAAAATCAAATTCGAGAAAAAATACTTCTTTCTCGAAAACTACATGTTTGTTACTTCCAGGGGAGCTGTTTCTCACACTGTTTTATACTATCAACAGCTCCCCATTACTTGTTACCAAGTGAGTATTTGCTAATAACTATTTTTTAATAATTACCAGTTGTGTCCACTGCCTTTAACTATTTCCCCCATCCTCTGTGATAACATGTATGTCATGTATGTGATTGCTTACCAATGTGAAATTTTGTATATGTTATATCTTGAGAAGAGTAGTATGAAATAAATATTGACTTGAATTGAATTGAAGGTTCAACTTACTCTAATTTTCGTCGACGCTGTCGTTGGCCTTTTCTTTTCAGATGCTCCTAGTTTCTCTGGAAATAGACATTGAATAAAAGGGCTGGAGAGAGAAAAAAAAATCACATCAAGAACAAAATGTCAATGTGAATAACAACTGCAAGAAATGAACTATGCTTTCTTAAAGGGTAGGTATACCTTTGGCTATCACCCTTAAAATAAATGACAACAACAGCTTTCGGTTTAGAAGCAAACAGGGTTTGAAAGTATAACGCATTTTGAGAGTTATTTTATTCGTCGGTAATGTGGTTATGTAAAAAGCCACAAGTTTTATGCCTCAAAATTTGAATCTGCGAAGTGCTACTGTCAGTAACATTTCTCAAATTCCATATTCCTTTTAGGGATTATTCTTCCGGCGTGGGCATAATATTCGCCCCGGATTTTTGGCGAAACCTCAAAAACGCTACTGCCTTTTGAAAAGAAATTTGTATTGTTTGATTGTTCATGTACATGTATATTACAGCTACATTTTTCTGGACCCAAACTCTGGAAAAAAACTTCCAAATCACATCGAGGACACAACATCCTTCAACATGTTCAAATCACTTCTGAAAGCCCACTTGTTTCAGGAGGCCTACCATCAATGACTTTTTATTTCTCCAGTGCCTCGGCACCTTTGAGCAACCTTTGATTTAGGCGCTTTATAAATTGATTTTAATTGATTGATTGATTGATTGATTGATTGACTATACATGATTGAAACCATCCAATGGCTTCCAAAAATCAAAGGTATACTTTGCCTTCAGTGAAAAATTTTCGACAAAAGTTGCCAGACTTACTGATCACTAGACTGCATGAGCTCAATGAGGTCGGGGAACAAGACATCCCGATTCCGCTCACAGAAACCATTTATTGTGTACGTCACCTGAAATGAAAATAACCACACACACAGCAGATTAGTTTTTTGGGGGGTTCTTTTGCGTCTTCACCAAAATAAATGTCCCTCTACACTAATAGAAAATTAGAATCATACTTTGGTCACTATGACCAAAACGCTTGGGGCCACCCATTCACAACTTGACAATAAACATTCTCCTTTAAATGTCTTACTGTATGGTCCGTGATGGATTAGATGACTGTGTTGTTTATGTGTTCCAGTCTTTGATAAGTGTTTTGGGTATGAATGAATATACCCCCGCAAGTGATTGAGAGCGCCCTCACGCAGTAAAAAATATGGCCCCGTTTTATTCACCTTTCCAGCGTAGTGGTGTATTATAAAGCCCTGGTTGGAACCTTGAAAGTGCTGATGGGTACCAACAGTTCCGTTCAGTTTCTGCAGCAACTTCTCATCGGCGCCCTCGCTCTTTGCGTGCATCGTAGCGCAGATGTCGTCCAGAATACTCATTATACCTGGCGGAGCCTGTTCAGGAGAATAACAATTAAACGACACCCTGTTCTTTGTACAAACCTCTTTGTTTTCGGTTTCTTTTCCTCTCCAGCGCCTCGCATTAGTTCTCTAGATAGATGGCGCTATATAAATGCTGATTATTATTATTATTATTTTTATTTTTATTATTATTTTTATTATTATTTTTATTATTATTTTAGTGTGAAGCTGGTACAAACAGACATGAAACTTTCTAATTGCAAAAAAGCAGATGAAATGGCCGATTACACTTTGTACAGTATTTTGTCAGTTCACTATGGCACTCTTTTGAAGAAAAAAAAGAGAGGAAATCAGCTGATCAGCTGAAAAGTTGCATGCCTGTACAAAGTACATGTACGTGCAAGTAAGATTTGTGGTGACACCATGTAAATCTCTTTTGTGAGATAGTGGTGCCGGTCTAAAATTACAAAAAAGGGACTAACAGATACTTGATAGCATGATACAAGTTGTTAACAGCTTAGCTCATCGTGCTTGGCGAGAGACTGCAGGAAAATAACAAAATTTAATCAATAGACCCAGTGATTTTATTGGATACAATGATTTCATTCAAATAAACGTGCAGTGACGTAAGCTTTCCATATCTGTGTTGGATTGGTCTGAGGTGATATTTGTCAGCTGCACTTTCAGTCATCTGCACTCAGCGTGAATAATGTCATGAATGTTGGTGTGCACAGTGTACATAGTTGTTTCAAACGTATAGGTGTGTAGGATTTTACTGCGAATCTCCATGTAAAATGAATGCAAGGTCAAAGGTGCATACATGTACTTGACATGATCAGGGCCCAATTTCATAGAGCTGCTAAGCACAAAAATTTGCTAAGCATGAAATTTCTATCTTGATAAAAACAGGATTACCAACCAAATTTCCACAGGATTTTCAGGATAAGCAGACAACCGCTGAGTAACAGTAACAAGCAATATGCAACAAATAGAAGACTGGTTGGTAATCCTTTTTCTGCAAGAAATTGCATGCTAAGCAAATTTCTGTGCTTAGCAGCTCTGTGAAATTGGGCCCTGATGTTCAAGCTAGTTTTGTCCTTACCTTCTTCTCCTCTATCAGGTCACATACGATCTTGTTGTTGAAGTAGTCGATCGGGTTCCATTTGATACCCTCGTGCACATACTCCTCCTGTGTGTGGTAATCAAATAGGGGGTTATCACACAAGAGGCTAGGTACCAGACATACAAAAGACTGTATGGACAGGGCCTGATTTGATGGCTCTGCTTACCACCGAATTCTGCGCTTACGATCACGATTCCCCGTTTACGTGCAAGCGCCGAATTTCTGCGCTAGCTTTGTAAATGAAAATTCCCCTGCTAACCAGTGAAATGCTTGGCGTAAGCACAAAATTCCCTGCTTCCGTAAGCGCTGCTTCTTTGCTTATGGTATGCAGAGCCATGAAGTCGGGCCCTGTTGCTTCTGGTTCACAGAGCTTGTTTACAGGTTTCTTTGGGCTTGCCAGCTACAGTGATTTCTTTCACTTGTGTGAGGCATCCTTGGTTTCATTACGAGAAACATAAAATATAAATACATACAGTCCAGGCATTTATAGAGCAGTCCCTATACTGGATACTACATGTACATGTATACAGCTTAAAGGCAATGGACACTATTGGTAATTGTCAAAGACTAGCCTTCACAGTTGGTGTATCTCAACATATGCATAAAATAACAAACCTGTGAAAATTTGAGCTCAATCGGTCATCGAACTTGCGAGATAATAATGAAAGAAAAAAACACCCTTGTCACACGAAGTTGTGTGCGTTTATTAGATGGTTGATTTCGAGACCTCAAGTTTTAAATGTGAGGTCTCTAAATCAAATTCGTGGAAAATAACTTCTTTCTCGAAAACTATAGCACTTCAGAGGGTGCCGTTTCTCACAATGTTTTATACCAAAACCTCTCCTCATATCACCATCAAAGGTTTTATGCTAATAACTATTTTGAGTAATAACCAATAGTGTCAAGTCCTTTAACACAGAAACAGAAAATGAAACTATTCGGCAGGCCAATTTACATGTAGTCAATGTAAGATCATGTAACCACAAGTTCAGACAGGAAGTTAATGATTCAAGATGTTATCAATACCCAGTCTGAATTAAAAGGAAGGCTGGAGATCAGTGGCTTCGCAGTTGCTGCACCGTGCATGTGGAACACGCTACCTACAAGTCTTAGAGAAGTGGAGTCATTGGTTGATTCAAATGCCTCCTCAAGACACCTCCGTTCCCACAACCATCCTGACTTGCCCTTCTTCTTTTTTTCTTCTTTTTTCTCGACTAGTTGTTGGATTGTTTTTGTATTAGTCATGTTTTTGTTCATTTGTATCACTTCCTTTAAAGGGTGTATGTACTTTTTCTTAACAAAAAACACAATGTCCACAGATTTACATTAAGCTGACACAGTTTGAAGATCATTATAGTGGAAAGCTTCCGTTGAAATTTTACTTACTGCGGTGCTGTAGTTTTTGAGAAATGAGTATTAACCAGTTATTATACATTGTGTATGCTATGGTTTTGGTAATATCATAAGACCAAAATTATTTTGTGACTTGTTTTACTCATTTCTCAAAAACTAAACAACCTTAGTTAGTAATATTTGAAGGGAAGCTTTCCACTATCATTATCTTCAAACCCTGTAAGTTTAATGTAAATCTGTGGACATTTTTAAAAAGTACCCAAATCCTTTATATGCGTTCTGTTCTTAGTGTTTCCTAGTAGTGGCTTATATGTAAATGCTTGGTATATTTAATAAATGTTAAATTTGCATCTGGGATACAGAATATTCATTTTGGTTTTGACCCATACACACCGGTGTGTTAGCACTGTAAACACAGTACTTTCCCATTATTCGGGAAGTACTGAGTATACAGTGGTAATACACATCGGTGTACATGTACTGTATATGGGTGAAACCCATAATGAATATAATCATTATTATTATGAATGAATAAATACAAATATTTGTTTGTTCTTGAACAATGTAATTTCACACAAAGTTTGGGTCAAAAGCACTGCTCAGTACAGTGCTGGAAAGCAGCAGGGATGTTCAACACAGCAAAAAGGCATTTACCTGCTCTGCTTTCAAAGTGAGCTCAATGAAGATTTGCTGTAGTTTCTCGTTGACGAAGTTGATGCAGAACTGTTCAAAGCCGTTCTCCTGGAAGATCTCAAAGCCGTAGATGTCCAGGACGCCGATGGTAATCTCCTCTCGGTCCTTCTGCATGGCCTGATTGATAGACTATAGGGTGGAAGGACAAATGGAGGAAGTTTGAGCAATGAAGATGGTGGTTTAAAAGCAGTGGACACTATTGGTAATTATCAAAGACTAGCCTTCACAGTTGGTGTATCTCAACATATGCATAAAATAACAAACCTGTGAAAATTTGAGCTCAATCGGTCATCAAACTTGCAAGATAATAATGAAAGAGAAAACACCCTTGTCACACGAAGTTGTGTGCGTTAAGATGCTTGATTTCGGGACCTCAAGTTCTAAATCTGAGGTCTCGAAATCAAATTCGTGGAAAATTACTTCTTTCTCGAAAACTATGGCACTTCAGAGGCTGCCGTTTCTCACAATGCTTTATACCATCAACCTCTCCCCATTACTTGTCACCAAGAAATGTTTGATGCTTATAAATATTTTGAGTAACTACCAATAGTGTCCACTGCCTTTAAAGGCCCTGGAAACTACTGGTAAAGACTGAAAATAGACTGAAAATAAACTACAAATTTACCTGGTAACGAGCACTGGAGAGCTGTGATTGTATAACAATGTAAGAAACAGCTCCCTATGAAGTAATGTAGTTTTTGAGAAAGAGGTACACACGCTCAAATATTTGAATCTGATTAAAGACTGCATGCATGAAGCCTTATTTGGGCATGCGAAAGCGCACAAATTTTTGCAAGTTGCAGCAAGAGTGTTTTTCTCTCATTTATATTCTCTTGCAACTTAGATGACCAATTGAGGGATACACCAAGTAAAATTTCTCGTTTATACTACCCCATGATTAACCCCAGGACATCGTGGCTTAGGATCTACAAAACACAAACTCCCTCAGGAAAAAATTTGCGAATCATCGATAGGGGGAGAGAAGTTTTCAGAGCACAGCACCGAGGCTTTGAAAACTCCCTACCTGAAAAACTGTGTAACGTTCCAACTCACTCAACGTGTTGAAGAACAGTTTAAAAACTAATCTACATAGATAAGCACTTTGTTAAGTTTATTTTTCTTATTACATATATGTTATGCTACTTGCATTGCTTGTTGGTTTTTCTTTTGTAGAGCAGCGCCGTGAGCGTCGCTTGCAGCTGATACCGGCGCTATAAAAGTGTCCGTTATTATTGTTATTCTTATTAGTAGTATTTCGATTATTATTATTTTAAAGAAGTACAAAATGTTGTACTAGAATGATGTCTCACCTCCACTAGATAGTCAAAGACCCTAGTGTGGACAGCTTTGGCCAGGGCGTCTCTGGTATATGCTGCCTGCTCCGTGTTCAGGGTCACCTTGATGGATTCTGACTGTCCACCCCACTTGCTGTCCATCTGACGGCTGATGAGCTTGGAGCGAAGCAACTCCCGGTCGATGCCGAAGAGATGTGCCGGGAAATCAAGGACTGTATAAAGGAAAACATTACAAAAGAAGTGACAATTATTAAAACATCCCCTTAAAAAACTACAACTCCTTGATGATCCTAGGAGCTTTCTATTTTCCAAAGCTTCGCCTCGAGATTATATTTTGAATACTAGTAAACTTGCAGGTACAACCATGTGTAATCTACTTTGGGGAGTAGTGGCTCTGAAAAGAGTTGTTGGTAGGTCATGACATTTTCAAACAGTATTATCTACTTGTCTTCAGTGCCATTTGTGTACATGTAACACACAAGTTAATGGGATTCATTGTGAGGCTGTATTCCAAAACAGTCTGGTGCTTTTGAATAAAGTAAGATAAATGCATGCAATAAAATACAAGAGTGAAACACCACACCACTTATGACCAAAGAAATAAGGCTGCCGAAATGAATTGATGTCACATTGTAACAAGTGTACCAAGTAGGAAAAACGAATAACTAAGTTGTAAATGTTTCTTAACAAGAAACAGTGCACGCATGTAAAGTATAAACCGTATTGAATATGACGTCACCATTCAAATATTTGCCCTACAACAGTACAAGATGGCGTCTGCGAACGTGTGGGTGTGTGTGTGCTTGCTTGTGTCGTAGAAATCAAACCGGGAACGCTGCGTGCTGCGTGTTTCTTTGATGTATGTGTGTAAACGCGCATACGGTTTGACCTACAAGATGGCGACTTTCATAGCAAAAATGAAAAAAGGGGTTATTCAATACGGTCTATCATACATCAAGTGCAGTATGGAATCTCTATACATGTGAGACAATTGCCAAGTTTAACAGGATATTACATATCAGATAGGTAACAACTGGACAAATCCCCCATCATTTGACTGATGAAGATCCAAAGTTCAATTGTTTGATGTTTGCCATTAACGGAACATGCACCGACCCCCGGGAAACTAAATTTGATCTACATGTATAAACGGCGTAAAAATACAAAGCTGCTTTGAAACTAAAACTTGGATGTGTTTGCATAATTATTTCATTCATTGGACATGGTTTAGCCATTTATTTTAAAGACAAAGAAATGTAGGATTTATTTGAAAAGGAACTATCATCTAATTGTCATCTAACGCTTCTCTGATTCATATTTTGGAACATAAAAAAGTATATCTTTTTACATTACCACATTAGTTGGAAGTGAAATGTTTCTCAAAATGCTTTAAATACGATTGAAAGCTGCTGTAGGCTTCCACCCAAAGGTTTTTATTTGATTGTAAGAGTAATTACCAAACCTTTAAAGACAGTGGACACTATTGGTAATTGTCAAAGACTAGTCTTCACACTTGGTGTATCTTAACATATGCATAAAATAACAAACCTGTGAAAATTTGAGCTCAATCGGTCGTCGAAGTTGCGAGATAATAATGTAATAATGAAATAAATAAAAACACCCTTGTCACACGAAGTTATGTGTTTTCAGATGCTTGATTTCGAGACCTCAAGTTCTAAACTTGAGGTCTTGAAATCAAACTCGTGGAAAATTACTTCTTTCGCGAAAACTATGTCACTTCAGAGGGAGCCGTTTCTCACAATGTTTTATACCATCAACCTCTCTCCATTACTCGTCACCAATTAAGGTTTTATGATGATAATTATTTTGAGTAACTGCCAATAATGCCACTGCCTTTAAGCAGCTCTATGAAACTGTGTCCAGTGAGCCCAATTAGCACAAAAAGTAGCCAAGCACAACAAACTTATGCTTGCCTGGTTTTCCTCTAGGTTTTTTATTGCACTCCCTTCTTTTCTTTTTATCCATTTTTTTCTCTTCATTCTCTGAGCGCTTTGTAACCTTAGAAAAAGGCGCTACAGTACATGTATATAAATGGTATTATTATTATTCTTATAACCAGAGTGAGGTCACCAGTTCAAACTACCCTGTCTGTATGTACAATTCATGACTGGTATCCTGCTCATTTCTGCTAAGCAGGAAATCGTTAAAAACAATTCTGATTTTAAAAAGCAGCTCTATGAAATTAGGCCCAGGATATTAATGGGTTTTTTTCCAGGCTCCCAGCCAGTTTCTCAGGACACCATAAAAAACAGACAGCAAATAAACAGCACAGACAAAATTGATATTTACTACGTGTACATTTTCAGTTATTTCCCCCAAAGCCCCCCACAACCCCCCCCCCCCCAAAAAAAAGGGAAAAAAACTTGACATGTTTACACATTGATTACACTAGGTACCTTGCTCCTAACTGGTCACAAACTACTGGAGTCCAAAGTGCTAAGCATGCAACACTGAAAAGTACGACTCAGGGAAATGCGCGAAAACATGATGGGGAAACAGTTTCATGCATTTTTCATTAAAATCACTTACCTTTTGAGCTATCTAGTAATACATGGAACAAATACAACAATATTTTAACAAATATTTAATTTTATATGTTATTTCATAATTGTTTATTATTTATTTATTTTTGTAAATCCTTTAAGGTCAAAAATTAAATCAGTTTATAATGTAATTCACCTTGCAATGACCGCTTAATGTCCATTTCCTTTTTTATCTCAGAAAGTAAAACCCAGAGTCCGCTTTGCAGGTCACTGCTTTGTGCCAAAGACCAGGTCATTCCTAACGTGTTATTTTGGAGACTGCCGTGCCCTAATAGAGGACCTCGACCACTCAACTACATCGACGTGATCGGGAGAGATACGTACAGAGGCTGAAATCTTGGACCTTCCAAACATGAGGGATAAACACCTCTGGCGTGACGTTGTGCATGGAATCTCGGTTGCGACCGCTAAATGACGATGATGCTGAAAACCCAACTGTCTTTATTAAGGTGGTCGATTAAAATAATTTATATTGTAATGTGGTTAACGATTGTAAAGAAGTCGAGATTCAGCAGTATGCTGCTTAAAAAAAACAAAAAAAAAAACATATAATAATAATAATAAACTTACAGTCTTCCTCAGCCACGACAGCGTAGTTTCCTTGCTCACTGAATTGAATGTTTCCTAGATGAAGAATGGCTGCTACACAGTTCAAGACGCTTAACTGGTCCTCTTCAGATATACCAATGACTGACATCGCACTCTGTATATTATTAACAAAAATAGAAACACAAGAGTCAAACTTATGAACTACAGCAGTGATGTGTTAAATCCAATTAATGCCTTGCATTTCTATCTGCAAATTATGTATTTGAGACTTTTGGATATGGGATTTGAGGCATTGCATGGTGAGGTATCAGTATTTATTCGGTTTGCGGTAACACCATGTGTGTATCTACTTGCAAGGAAGCGCTTTGAGACGCCCTTCCGGTGTGAAAAGCGCTGCATAAAAACTGGTTATTATTATTACTAGATTATGTTCTCTTGAAAACTTGTCTTGCTTTATATACCATGGAGAAAATTTTTCGGAATTCAAGAGAATTCTCAGTTCGAGAGAACTCTCAGTTCTGAAAAAAAAACTGTCCCGCTTTTTAACTACTACTAAGGCAGATGGCACACAAATCGGCCGCGACTAGTACTCAAGCTTTAGTGAATCGAGGGGACTTCTCGTAATAAACTTCACTACCGTAGAGTGAGTTCTTAATTGGTCTCAACGTTTAAACCAGCCTGCTCTAGTCATCATCAGGAGACTTTTTGGACTCGATGAACAAACAAAGCTTACCAGTGTATCACCAAACTCCTGTGTATCGTTCGTACCATCAACTTTATATGTACCACTCTGATTCAGGTAGTAGTAGTAATCGGGATTGGTCAAACCAAAACTCTCTAGAAAAGAAAAGTGGAAGTTCACGATTTAGGGGATACCTTTAATGAAAAATGTTAATGCAACTTCGCCTAAAACCGTCTTGGCCTTGGTGCCCCTCGACGTATTCAAAGCAAATTGTTCAAGTTTGTAAGAGAGGCACCCTTACTCTAAGTGAGGACTGTCATGACTTGGTTTAAAGGTCAGAGTTGCATACATTTTCAGTGGGGTAATTGCGTCTGATGGTCCTCGTCTTGGCCTTGATGCCTCTTGACTTATTCAAAAAGAAGTGACATAGTCTCTTAGAGCATTGTACAGAGGCGCTTTCAATCTCATTACAGATTGTCAAGACTGTCTTGATGATAGGGTTTAATGCCAGGGTCAGAGTAATGTGCCAGCGCTCTACCAACTAAGCTATCCACATTTAGCGTTATGTTGGCAGGTTTCCCTATTTTTGCAAATATCTTTGTTCAAGGGTGCCAGTCAAAAGCCATTCAACCGTTAAAGGCAGTGGACACTATTGGTAATTGTCAAAGACTAGCCTTCACAGTTGGTGTATCTCTACATATGCATAAAATAACAAACCTGTGAAAATTTGAGATCAATCGGTCATCGAACTTGCAAGATAATAACTAAAGAAATAAACACCCTTGTCACACGAAGTTGTGTGCGTTTAGATGGTTGATTTCGAGACCTCAAGTTCTAAACTTGAGGTCTTGAAATCAAATTTGTGGAAAATTACTTCTTTCTCGAAAACTATGGCACTTCAGAGGGAGCCGCTTCTCACAATGTTTTATACCATCAACCTCTCCCCATTACTCGTCACCAAGAAAGGTTTTATGCTAATAATTATTTTGAGTAATTACCAATAGTGTCCACTGCCTTTAAACAGAGGCGCTTTCAATCTCATTACAGATTGTCAAGACTGTCTTGATGATAGGGTTTAATGCCAGGGTCAGAGTAATGTGCCAGCGCTCTACCAACTAAGCTATCCACATTTAGCGTAATGTTGGCAGGTTTCCCTATTTTTGCAAATATCTTTGTTCAAGGGTGCCAGTCAAAAGCCATTCAACCTTTAAAGGCAGTGGACACTATTGGTAATTGTCAAAGACGAGCCTTCACAGTTGATGTATCTCAACATATGCATAAAATGACAAACCTGTGAAAATTTGAGCTCAATCGGTCATCAAAGTTGCGAGATAATAACTAAAGAAAAAAACACTCTTGTCACACGAAGTTGTGTGCGTTTAGATGGTTGATCTCGAGACCTCAAGTTCTAAACTTGAGGTCTTGAAATCAAATTTGTGGAAAATTACTTCTTTCTCGAAAACTATGGCACTTCAGAGGGAGCCGTTTCTCACAATGTTTTATACCATCATCCTCTCCCCATTACTCGTCACCAAGAAAGGTTTTATGCTAATAATTATTTTGAGTAATTACCTATATTGTCCACTGCCTTTAAACAGAGGCGCTTTCAATCTCATTACAGATTGTCAAGACTGTCTTCATGATAGGGTTTAATGCCAGGGTCAGAGTAATGTGCCAGCCCTCTACCAACTAAGCTATCCACATTTAGCGTTACATATATGTCGGCAGGTTTCCCTATTTTTGCAAATATCTTTATTCAAGGGTGCCAGTCAAAAGCCATTCAACCTTTAACTGCTGTGCAGCCAGGGATCACACCCAAGTTACGATGCGACCTGGGAAGCAGCATCCAGGGGATCACTTTATGGAGATAGAACTTTTTACTACAGATTTCAAATTAAAAACTACAAGGAAAAACTGACTGGGATATTCTAGTTTTATAATCTCTTTGTAAACCTACGTTTCATTTCGTCGTCTGCTCCGCACAGCAGCTGGTAGAAGATGTGGAAGTTTCGCTCGCTGACCTTTTGCGTGATGACGCGTGACTTCTCCAGCAGAAAGTTTGAGATCTTCCCTCCGTCCGGTTCACCTCCCCGGCTGAACTGTATCTCCACATACTTTCCCTGTTAGTTAGTAATAAGGATCAGTACGTTGAATGAAAAAAAAAAAAAATGGGGGAACTGAGCACAAAACAACTCTGCTTTCCCCAGAATGAGATTACTACTATTAAGTGTATTTAATAAATCCAACCATTTTTATTTTAAAAGCAATGGACACTATTGGTAATTACGCATAAAACCTTACTTGATTGCGAGTCATGGGGAGAGGTGATAGTATAAAACATTGTGAGAAATGGCTCCCTTTGAAGTAGTTTTCGAGAAAGAAGTAATTTTCCACGATTTCAGATTTAGAATTTGAGGTCTCGAAATCAAGCATCTGAAAGCACACGACTTCGTGTGACAAATGTTTGTTTTTTTCTTTCTTTATTATCTCGCAACTTCGACGACCGATTGAGCTCAAATTTTCATAGGTTCGTTATTTTATGCATATGTTGAGATACACCAACAGTGAAGAGTAGTCTTTGACAATTACCAATAGCGAGTGTCCACTGTTTTAAAGGGTACCCAAATAAATTGCTATTCTATTTGATTCTATTGATATACTATGTTACATGTATCATTCGGACTGGTTTCCTGTTCATTTTTGCTCAGCAGGAACTGTTATAAACAGTCACTACACAGTTACGTATAAACAGTCACCAAGCTGGCAACAGCCAATCTCTCTCATTCAAACATTGCTTTAAAGCCATTATACACTTTCGGTAAACAGTATTGTCCAAGTCCCACACTTCGTGTATCACAACTTATATATAAAATAACAATCCTGTGGAAATTTAGGCTCAATCGGACATTGGAGTCGGGAGAAAATAACGGGAAAACCCACTCCTGTTTTCGCGCGTTTCGCCGTGTCATGACATGTGTTTATAACAAATCCGTAATTCTCGCTAACGAGAATTTATATTGTTTTACCGTTTTCTCAAAAAGTAAAGCATTTCATGGACTAATATTTCAAGAGCAGTCTTTCACCATTACCTTCTGTAAACCCTGTAAATTATTTGTAAATCTGTGAACTTTTTTTTTTTTTCTGTACCGAAAGGGTCCAATGGCTTTAATGTCTATGATTATCAATTGAATAACTCAATAAAAAATAACTAGCTGACAATACACAATTTGGTGATTGTGAAATCTGTGGTTAGCCTGGTAAGATTCAAACTCACAACCTAGTGATTGGAAGTCCTACAGTCTAACCACTAAACACAGTCGAAGTGAACGTTGTTCTATAGACCGTATAGAATAACCCCTTTTTGCTATGAAAGTCACTATCTTGTAGGGCAAACCGTATGCGTGTCTAAACGCATACATCAATGAAGCCCGCAGCACACAACATTCCCAGTTTGATTTGTACTGCACATGCACGCACACACACACGCACACGCGCCATGTTGTAGGGCAGATATTGGAAAGGTGACATCATATTCAATACGATCTATTATTAACTTTTCTAAAGAATTCTCCTCTGGGGACTCAGTTTAAAAATAAAAATGTTCCATTGTAAAGAAGTCCCCACAGCCTACCCATGATGTACAAAAGGAAATACACCGCATATAATGTGCGACAAGTTGTGTACTTTCAGTTTTAGAAAGGAAACGGTAAGTCCCTGTAAACAGGTACATGTAAACAACATCCTTCTCAATACAGACATTTTCAGTTTCAAATCACAACATGGATCAGATTATACGAATGTCAATATTCCTGAAATAGGCATGCAGGTCCGGGTTTCTAGTTGTTCTACATGTATGACTATATACAGAACCTCCCAGATTGAACAATTCAGGTTAACAGACTCCGAGTGTCACCAGAAATACAAGACTACAGGGGCAAATTAGACCGTAATCAAAACATCAGTGCTTACAGAAGCAGGGAATTCTGCACATCAAAGCAAGGAAATGTTGCTTACGCAGTACATGTATACGTACTCAATGGAACTAGGCATTCTTCACAGCGTAAAAATTTGGCGCTTGCACAGTAGGCAAAAAAAGTTTTGTTAGTTCCGGGCAGGCCCGCCCGGTACCGCCCACCGTGCCTACAACACTGGCTGTTTGTGGCTATTTTGTCAACTCAACTCTCCCGCATACATGTAATGCCTTTAACCATGTTAACTACAAGTTTTACTTAGGCTGAACTGGGATTGTCATTGTTTGGTCAGGGCATGTGTTGTTATTTATTCTTTATATCTGTAGTGTTGGGAGCCCCAGCTTTGTTTTAACACCTCTCCAAGTTAAGCCCACCAACATCAACATGGGAGTGTTTGGCAGTAACAGTAATGTGACAAACCCTAAAGTGAACACTGATGCAATCCCAAAACGAAACAGCAACTTGTTTTCTAAGGAAGAGAGGTTTACACTTTGTGAGTAGTCATGGTAGTGGCGGCTCTGAGTAGAACTGCTGTGTACTGCTCGACGTTTCTGAAAAATCCTCTGGAAGACAATCAGAGCACACTGACCGAAACATCGAGCAGTACACACTGGCTTTTTCTCAGAGCCACCACTACTCACATAAAGAGACTTTTGCATGGTGTTGCCACACAAAAAATCTAGCACATACAAAAACACTATCAGAGAGACAATTACATGTACCTTTGCAAAGCTGAATATTTAAACAGTTTTTTACTTGAACAAGACTGGGAAAAAGGGGCAACAAAAAGATTAAAAACATTAAAAATCTCTCATACCAAAAAAGGGAACAAGTTATATATCCCATTTGGAGCTTTTGTGTTTGTAAAATCAATTTTTTTTGCATTTTCATCAGTTTTCGACTTACAAATCGGCTAGAGTTGTTGTTACGGACGGTCTTCGCATTGCCGAACGCTTCAAGGAGCGGATTTGATTGGATGATGATATCCTTGACGTGTTGCACCTTGGCTCCTCCCCCAGACACCTTAGCGATGTAACCCATGATGTACTTGGCAGCTACTGTCTTACCGGCACCACTCTCGCCACTGTTTGAAAGAGACAATGTGTACAACAAATAATAGTTATAACACAGCATTTTTATATTTGGTTTGCGATTACACCACGTGTGTACATCTACTTGACAGGTAGAGTTTGTTCTTAGAGAACTGTCTTTCTTTATTCTACTACCGCGAAGTAGATTTATCGGATGTTTGGGAGACTTCTCAGTTCTGAAAAGAACTGTCCTGCTTTTTAACTACTACCCGGGCGGAAGGTATAGAAAATTGGCTGGCTACTTAGGAACGTAATGAACTGCACTACCGCGAAGTCAGTTCTTGATATTGGTCTCAACGTTTCGACTAGCCATGCTAGCTTGCTCTAGTCATCGTCAGGAGACCAAATATATATATCAATGCCTCAAATCCTATATACAGCATTTTTAAAGACGTACTTTAATGTGTAAAGAACCATTCAAAGGCGCCGGTCTAGATTGAACAAAAAGGAATTGTCAAATTTGGTAGGGAAAGCAAGTGTGGACTGGTGTGTAGTTATTTGCTGACGAAAGAGGGAGATTCTGTGTATTTCCTTGTGCTATGCTGGGAAAAAAAAACGTTAGCTGGCTTAACTAGACTAGGGAACTAGGGTGGAGAAAAGAAAGCATCTTGCTCAAGGACACGACCTGGATTTGAATCAATACTCTGATGACTAAAGGCCTGGCCACACAGGCCTAGAAAACAAGAACAAAAAACAAGAATGTTAAAAATACATGCCCTGGATTGGTTCAACGAGTGTGGGCGTATTTTTTTCAACCAAAAGAATGCCTTCTCTTTGCGTTGTTATCGTTTGTGACTTGGTCTTTAACCAACAGAACTTGACTTTGATGCTCTTAACCACTCGTCCATGACACCCTAATGAGTTCCTACCTGATAATCACACACTGGTTCTCATACTCAATCAGCATGTTCCTGTACATGTTGTCCGTCAGAGCATAGACGTGAGGCGGGTTCTCGTAGGAGGCCTGATGGGGATGATAAATCAATGAAGACACTTTGATGTTTTTAAGTAGGATTCAACGCCATCGGCCTACAATACGATCAAGCTGTTCAAGCTGCCCTGGATCGGCCTGGATGGCAGAGACGGATATCTAACATTGGACAAACCCGTGGTCACAACGTCTCGAGCCGAGTTCGGCCCGAGTAGCGTCAACTATATATATATAGGATTCACAACTTTGCATTGTGGATACGAAATTACTATGGTTTGCAGTAACACCATGTAACGATAATCTCTAATTAAGTTGGGTTGGTTCTGAAAAGAACTGTAGCTTTCAACTCAACGTTTTGATCAGTATGCTCTGAATGTCTTCACTTTACTTGAGGGAGCGGGGCCCAATTTCTGAAAGCTGCTATTAGAAGAAAATACTGTTTAGCAACATTTCTATGCTTGGCATAAACTGAGTGGGGCACCAGTTTCAACAATGAAAACTTGTTGGAATTTTGGCTGGTAATCAGTTTCTGCTAAGCAACATTTGTCTACAGGCTTTAAGAAATTTTGTCAAGGTGTCTTACTGGTAGCCTGCCCTGGCTTTTACCTTTGAAATGACAACCTAACTCATCATGCTGGTCAGTCACTAAAAAAGTCAAGGGCAAACCCTTATGCCCTTTGCGTTTGCTGTGGTGCCCTTTGCAAAGTTCCAATACAACTTCAAAGGTTTTCCTCATATTGACCCCTTGCACGCACGTCACACGCGGCGACTGATGCCATGCTCACCATGTTGGTGGTCAATAGGTTTACGTGTAAACGCCGCGTCGCCGAAAATACGCACTTCACTGAGTAACACACGTTGACATTGACCACCAAAATGGCGCATCCAAGATTATTCTGATGATGACGTCAGGTGAATTGGGTCAATAGTAAGTAAGTGCTGCAAGCCCCCATCAACATGTTAATGAACAAATTTCAAGGCCTGATATTTTAATTTGTCAAGTCACAATTACACAATGAAAATCCATCAAACTCTGCCAACATTTGCACCCGAGAGCAGATTGTAAGAACTTGAGACATTTACACTTTTGGTTTGCACAGATGTGGTTTCAACGTTAATAATCAGTTTTGTGCACCTACCGCGCCTTGATACTGGTCTAGTTCCTTCTCTGTGAAGTAGGGCATCTGCTTGAATGGATTGATGGAGATGAGCACCGGACCAATGTAGGTCTGAAATAGTGTACAAAACACTGCTAAGGAAAGAGTAATAACTAATAATAAAAACAACTTGTTCTGATATTTATAGTGCACTTAAAGGAACACCTTGCCTTGGATCGGTCGAGTTGGTCTTTGAAAAGCGTTTGTAACCGTTTTTTATAAAATGCATATGGGTAGAAAGATGTTGTAAAAGTAGAATACAATGATCCACACAAACATGCCTCGAAATTGCGTGGTTTTCCTTTAACCTTGTCGACTAACACGTCAGCCATTTATGGGGGTCAAAATTCTGACTCCCATAAATGGCCGACCATGTTAGTTCGCACAGTAGAAGGAAAACCACGCAATTTCGAGGCAAACTTGTGTGGATCATTGTATTCTACTTTTAAAACATCTTTCCAACCCTATGCATTTTATAAAAAACGGTTACAAACGCTTTTGTTTTGACCAACTCGTCCGATCCAAGGCAACGTGTTCCTTTAACAATAACAAATCAATATGCTTTACATTAGTGCCCTGATCATTTGGCCAATCAACATTCCAACTTTCTTTATTTTCCTTTGGGCGTAATACAGCCCTGAGCTGCTGCAGTTGGGTGCTCTCAAGTTTTTTTTTAAACACAATATTAACCTCTACCCTCAAAGGTACAAGTATCCTTTACCAACTTTTACCTTGTATTTAAATGCAATACCAAATCAAGCACCGTATGTAAATTACTCTGTTTCAGAGCTACATGTGTACCAACTCTCCCTGATTCTGCAGAAAGTTCCCGAAAAAAAAAATAATTTCCAAGGTCTGAGGATCGCTGTACAACAGACTGATCCAAGTTAAGCTCTGCCGCATTGCGTATTGAACAATCACAACATAACGAAGGTCCGACAAATCAAGCCTGACATGCGTGCACGTATGCTTGGCGCTCTCGCTCACACCAGCGTCATGGGCGGAGCCTAATGGATCGGTTTATTCCTGATTGCAAGAGCGATGCAAATTTTGGCAGCTCAGCTATTTAACAAAAGAAAATGTGACATTTGTTACAGAGGCAACAACTTCAAATTCATGCTCTACATGTACATGTACGTACAATTCAACTACATGGTCTTTTCTCTATCCTTTCTATGGTCATGATGGTTGGCCTAACTCTCAGAGTAGTTCTGGCTACGATTGAAAAAATTTGGCCCGGGGGTAGGCCTAAATGTCTCTTGCCCAAAAAAGGATACATAAATCCAGTCATCGAGGAAGCGTTTCTTGAGGTTTTCTACAATGGAGGATTCTTGGATCTTGGTCAACAGGACCATGTCCTCCACTCCGCTCTGTTTCTTTGTGTTGCTCTGCCAATGGTACGCCTGAAATACAAACAACAAAATGTGTACATGTTAAAGGTAAGGTCAGAGATTTTGTCAACATGATGCTGATTTGGCAAAATTGTCACGTCAGTACTGAACGCCTGCAGTATAAACAATAGACTTGATGACAAGTCGTTAAGCGCTGCCTACATGTATTTGTCTGCCGTTCATGCAACAGTCACAGTGCAATTATACACATGCAACAGTCGTAGGTAGCGCATATTGCGACTGACTCACACACACATACTAGGATTGAGGGTGTGTGTATCGTCCCCGTAGCTTCACCGCGCTGATAACTACATTTGTACACACCGCGCTTTACAATTACCGTCTTGACTTCAAGACTAGATAAACAACAACATGTTTCATAAAAGTAGCCTCAAAGATTACGGTAGTCAGCATACAGTGTAATACTGATTTATTAGCAAAATTATCAACAGGGATCAAGAAAGATCCAATAAAAGTCACTATGTGAAAGTTTTAGCTGAATACAGTGACCATGTATTTACCGGAAGACTTATGAGAATTGGCCAATACAAATATATTTTGTGGCGTCAAAAATTTGTATCGCATTCACAGCATGCAAGTGCATGAACCAAGGTTTTATTTTGCAATACTTGTAAAAAAATGTTTACAAGCCTCCTTAATTCTGGTCCAGTAAAGTGAGTCAACCTTTTTGTAGCTACAACAAGCCCTGTTGTTTGAAGGATGTTTTTTTTTAAACGGGTTGATTGACTTCCTGTACTGTCTTTGTGATTGTTTTATGAACCTTCCTGCTTTGTGAAATCAAGACATGGACATTACAAAGACTCGGCTTTTTTTGACGTAATATAATATAATTATTATTTCTTATACTCTGGTAATGAAACCAAGGATGTCTCTCATACACTGTAAGTGATCTTTATAGATCTATTTATTACCAGGCTGAGGAAACCTAAATAAGGGTGTGCTTGCTACAGTACATACATGAACGACAGGCCTGTATGCTTCAGTTTTGAAAGGGGCAAGGGCAACAAGGCATTTTCTCCTGGGTGAAGGGCACCCTATGTGAAAATTATTAATTTATATTGCGAGCATTTCAAGGGCACCAAGGCAATGACCAGAAGGCATGGAGGCAGTCACCTTCGTTGCCTCTGAGAAGTATTGTACCTGGAAAGACAAACACCAGGTTTATCCCTACCATGCCTACTCTTCCTTATAACACTTTTTTTTTAATGGTTCCTGTGAGTTTCCTGGTTTCACTAGTTTTGTGCAATACTCAAATAATTGTATTTTTCTTGGCTTTGTAGGAAAAAAGTATTGGGGTTTAAGGAAGAATTTAAGGGAAATTTATTGTCTTCCTACAAAATGTACATATACCTCTTCTAACACTCCGCCGACTTAATCACAACACTTTGAACTTCAAACTCTAATCCGCTCAGCCATGACACATGCCTTTTTCACAGGGACTTGTCTCAAAAAAAAGGAATTGTTTTCATGAAAACATTCTTCCAAAAGCAACTTTTTATCATTTTTTTGGCAAGTAGCTGTCCACACACATGCGAAAACAAATCAAAGGCGTTTAAACACAAAATGTCAATAGGCAAAAGGAATTACAAGTTTTTATCTACATTAGCCTTTATTGACACATTGGGTTTACAAAGAGTAAACATTCACAACACTGAAAGATACAAGCCTGTATGCTTCCTTTTTGAAAGGGCGAGGGCACCAAGGCCTTTTCTTCATGTAAAGGACACTCTAAGAGGAAGTTTTTAGTGCACACATGGAAAATAATTTTAATGTACTATACATTTGTGGGAACTAAGGGTAAGAGACCCCACTCCAGACAATGGCAAATCATGCTAATGGAAAACCACTACCCAATCATGCTTTAGCGTTTGACTGTTTGTTTGTTTGTTTGTTTTTTTTTTGTTTTTTATATAAACTTTAATGATTTTTACTTACATTAAGGTTATTGTTTTATGTAGTATTGTGGTAATTCTTGTGCAATTTTACATTTTAATATTTTATATGTTGCTGTACAATAGGATTGTAAATTTCATGTATTTTTATATATACTTGACGAATAAACCATTCAATTCAATTCAATTCAATGCGGATATGTAATTCTGACTGACTGTGGTGACTGCCGAGTCTGCTTCCAATATTGCTTATTGCTAAATTCATCGGCCCAACAAGGAAGTGAGTACACATTTAAACTTCTATTTGTCACAACTGTCAATGATTTGTGTTCATTGCTGTCTGAGGTTTGTTGATTTTTTTCCCTTGCACAACAAAGAGACATTCAAACAAATTTATTCCACCCACTGCACATCTCTTTGGATTTCCTTGCCTGGGGCAGGATTCCCTCAACCCTCCTTTTTATATTTTGGTTTTGGTTGTAGGGATGTGATCTGTAATTAGGTTATAATTTGGTTTTAATTATGTAGGTTGATGAACTGTATGTTATAAAAACTCATTGTAATTAGACCACAAATCAGCCTTTGCCTGCAGAAATGGTTGTTTGATCGCAATCAAAATTTTAGTCAAATCAGATCTCGAAAATCAACAAATCTAACTGTTTTCTTTTTTAGTGAAAGTCAGTGAAAGACCATTATCCCCACTTGGTGCCAGTGTTGTAGCTAGACCAGTTTTAGTGGTGGGCAATAAATCAAATTTTGTTGGAAGTCTACCAAGGGAAAGGAGATCAACAAAATTATTTGTGTTTAATTATAGGCCATTTATATTGCTGAAGTGGGGCCAGGTTTCCAAACTGTTCTTGTTATGGGGCCATGCAATAAGTAGAATCATCTTTTGACTGTGTTCTTTATATGTGACATTTGAATACTCCTTATCATTAGCTGTGTCTCAAATCAATGCAAAGTGGACAATATTTTAAATCTGTGCTGGGTTGCACATTGTATTTTGCTCAGAGTGCATGGCAAAAAATGTGAGTCCTGGGCAGGCCCGCCCAGCACCGCCCACCGTGGCTACACTGCTTGGTGCATCCCAACATAAAATGCATTTAAAAAATAAAATAAAACTGTGGAACTGGGGCTCGAAACTGGTCAACAAAGTTCGTAGATAATTACGAAAGAAAAATCACCCAAGGCTGTTGCATAGAATTGTGCGCTTACTGATTGCCTGAGACTACAGCCTTTCTCAGATACAGTATTCATTTTATTATACAGTTGCACTACTTCAAAGTGGGTCATCAAAATTCACCTCAAAAGGTCGAGCTGTAGCTAAATTTTTTGACTCAGCCCTTTACTATAAGGTTCCCATTTACACACCTAAGGTAGTGGACATTATTGGTACAAGCAATTGTCAAAGACTAGCCTTCACAGTTGGTGTACAAATGTATCTCAACATGCATGCATAAAATAACAAACCTGTGAAAATTTGAGCTTGATTGGTCATCGGAGTTGCAAGATAACTATGAAAGAAAAAAACACCGATGTCACACAAAGTTATGTGCTTTCAGATGATCGTTTTCGAGAACTCAAGTTCTAAACTTGAGCTCTTGAAATCAAATTCGTGGAAAATTACTTCTTTCTCGAAAACCACGTCACTTTAGAGGGAGCCGTTTCTCACAATGTTTTATACTGTCAACCTCTCCCCGTTACTCAAGTTACCAATTGAGATTTTATGCTAATAATAATAACCAATAGTGATCACTGCCTTTAAGCGCAAGACCGATAATTGAACGATGTCAAGATCAAGAATTGAAGCCACACACAATAACTCTGCCAAGGAACTCGAGTCCAATGTGCGACACCGCTCGTTCACAACATACAAATACACTGTACATACATGTACATGTAATTGTCACTGTCCATACTATACCATCATGCTTGGATTGTAATAAAAAAGAAAAGCTTTGGATATGCAGGCCTAATCATACATGGCCTACGTACAGGTGTCATAAAAAAAATCTATGCAGGAAATGAACAAATTAAACCAATTTTATTTAGCTCTCTACATGTACACTAAGTTCTACTAAATTGAGGTTTCTATAGTGTAATGGGAGGTTAGAGTAAAGATTGAATGTGCAGGCCTAATAACCAGATAACACAGATCATACATGGCCTACGTACAGGTGTCATAAAAAAAATCTATGCAGGAAATGAACAAATTAAACCAATTTTATTTAGCTCTCTACATGTACATTAAGTTCTACTAAATTGAGGTTTCTATAGTGTAATGGGAGGTTAGAGTAAAGATTGAACGTGCAGGCCTAATAACCAGATAACACTGCTTTTAGTCAACCCCAACCCCTTTAAAAATAAATTGATTTGTTTTCCCCTTCGAAATTCCAGGTCAGTAGATTTTCAATAATCAGACAATAAAGAAAAAATCCATATTAATAAATAATGGCTATGTATTAACACAGGATGATTAATTGCTCACAATGAAATAGGCCTACTAACATAACCTAACATAACATAAATATGATAAATTCACACGCATGACTGTCTCAACACAATGTAATGTCTGGATACAAAAATAGCATTTTATCTATTTTCAAGGAAATTCAATGGTTTTAAAGAAAAATAATTTGTTTGTTGTCAAATACACTTTTAAAAGTAATTTGCTGAGCATTGATGATTTGGGTTATTTTTTCAATGAAAGATATGGAGCTCCAACAGTCTGAACTGAATTTGAGAGAGATTTTGATTTTAAAACCTTTTTTTCCCCACCGGATTTATCTTTTTATGATGTAATATTTAAGCCTACAAAACATGCAACATGTTGACAAGTTTTATTTTAAAAATTCCATTTAAATGTTTTTGTAAACACTGGACAGTAACGCTCTTTTTAAACCACAATAGTAAAAAGGTTTCTCAAAATGCTTCTTACCTATCCAATCAAAAACTGCTTATAAATTGGGCTTTATAATATAGGTTTCAAACCATTTCCAAATATTGGCCCTTAACATTCCCTTTAAACAGAAATTGGGATTTCACCGTTCAGACTAAACACAATTACATGTAGGCCTATTTTGTTCTTTACACTTCCTTATCTTGCACAAGTTTTCATTCAAAAGCTGAGATATGCTAGGGTAGAATTTAACTTCTAAGTAAAAAAAAACAATTCTTTACCTAAAAAATGTAAAACAAACATGAACAGCACCTTGAGTCAGCACAATTGTTCAGCTGTCAACAAGAGTTTAGGGAAATAATTCCTGAAATCAAGAGCAGTCTGCTAATGACTTGCATGCCAAAGAAAAAGTGAAACCTGTTTCAAATATTGACAGTGCAAGTTACTAAGTTAGATTATAAAAATACATTTACATACTGTGCTAAATTATATTCACTTAAAGACAATGGACACTATTGGTAATTGTCAAAGACCAGTCTTCTCACTTAATGTATCTCAACATATGGACAAAAGAACAAACCTGTGAAAATTTGAGTTTGATTGGTCGTCGGAGTTGCGAGATAATTATGAAAGAAAAAACACCCCTGTCACACGTAGTTGTGTGCTTTCAGATGCTTGATTTTGAGACCTTAAATTCTAAACTTGAGGTCTCGAAATCAAGTTCGTGGAACATTACTTCTTTCTCGAAAAACTACGTCACTTCAGAGGGAGCCGTTCCTCACAATGTTTTATACTATCAACCTCTCCCCATTACTCTTTAGCAAGTGAGGTTTGATGCTGATAATTATTTTGAGTAATTACCAATAGTGTCCATTGCCTTTAAAGGGAAGGTACACGTTTGGTTATTACTCAAAACAAATTAACTTAAAAACTGACTTGGTAACGAGCGCTGGAGGATTTGGAGAGCTGCTGATAGTATAAAACATTGATGGAAATGATGGTAACGACTCCCTCTGAAGCAAAGTAGTCTTTGAGAAAGGGGTAATTTCTCACTAAAATATTAAAAGACTTCTAGCTACAAGTAGAAGTCTTAATTCCTATCTGAAAGCACACAAATTCATCCAACAAGGGTGTTTTTTCTTCCATCATTTTTTTTGCAACTTCGATGACCGATTGAGCCCAAATTTTCACAGGCTTGTTATTTTGTGCTTTGGATGGGATAAACTAAGTGCGACCACTGGTTTTTGACAATTCCCAAACGTATACCATGTTTGACAATTACTAAACGTGTACCATGCCTTTAAATTCCTTAGAGCATTTTTTTTTTTTTTTATAAGTGAATATATAGGCCTACAGCAGACTTGCTTTAACATTTAAATAAACGAAAGTGAATACACAGTTGGATTGCAAAAAGACTTTATGCAAGTGCAGTATAGTAGGCCTAAGCAATGATAAATTGCTTATTAATTTGTAAAAACCTTAAGGCAGCTCTAGTTTGTAGGCTAGTAGAGCAAGAGTAAGTTTCTGCTTTCTACAACACGCTTGTAGTTGTAGCAAAATTACTTTCACTTTTAAACTTGAACTAAGTCATTTGGGAAGTGCATAAATTATTTCAAGTTCAGATGTGTACACCCCCCCCCCCCCTCCACACCCAATGCAGCTTGAATGCAGACCAGCTGACACATGCCATCCATTTCAAGTTGTCCTTAATTGGGCATGACATGGTGAGTGTTCTTTGTATAGTAGCTGGGTCAAAACCACAAACCGTTCAGTAAGTAGCCACAAAAGGCAAGCCCAGACTGATTCACACTTTTTGTATACAAACTTTAGCTACGTATAACACAATTCATAAACTTTTAGGGAGAACCCCTTGTTGCTCATCATAAAGTAGAAATACCAAAAAACTCACTGCTGCACTGAGTGAAATTTACTAAAAACTAATGAAAATATTTGGAAGTGATTGCATGGTAACTGAGGTTGAGTTCATCGTGACTTAGTAGTTTTTAACGCTGCATGTTTCTAGTATAGCCCATTTCCTTCCTCTTGGTCCTGATTTTTGTGATAAAATTATGCAAGCTTGATTCCTGCCATTTTGGATGGTGAACACCAACACACCTACACTGACAGGATGCATTTGTTTTTGCAGGCTTTCCTTGAGAAAAAAAACTGCAAACATGTCAAAGCAAACATTTCTTTCTGTACACTTATAGGCAGTGGACACTATTGGTGATTACTCAAAATAGTTATCAGCATAAAACCTCACTTGGTAACAAGTAATGGGGAGAGGTTGATAGTAAAAAACATTGTGAGAAACGGCTCCCTCTGAAGTGACATAGTTTTCGAGAAAGAAGTAATTTTCCACGAATTTGATTTCAAGACCTCAAGTTTAGAATTTGAGGTCTCGAAATCAAGCATGTGAAAGCACACAACTTCCTGTGACAAGGGTGTTTTTCTCTTCATGGTTATCTCGCAACTCCGACCAATTGAGCTCAAATTTTCACAGGTTTGTTATTTTATGCATATATGTTGGGATACATCAAGTGAGAAGACTGGTCTTTGACAATTACCAATAGTGTCCAGTGTCTTTAACAGGAGGAACAATTGTTCGGTATTTAGATGAGGTTTGCAGTAACATGGTGCTAATTGCAAACCTCACCTACTATGCTTCCACCATGCAAAGTATCCTACTTAAAATCAATTGTCTATCATAAATATCCACCCGGATCGATAATCATTACAACTTGTTAGTGTAAAGCAATCGCACAACATCAGTAAACAGTATTGTCCAAAGGCCCACACTTCGTGTATCACAACCATCGGAGTCGGGAGAAAGTAACGGGAAAACCCACCCTTGTTTCCGCACGTTTCGCCATGTCATGCAATGTGTTTAAAATAAATCTGTTATTCTCGATATTAAGAATTGGTCATTATTTTAATGTTTTCCCAAAAAGTAAAGCATTTCATGGAATAATATTTCAAGAGAAGTTTTTTCACCATTACCTTCTGTAAACCCTGTAAGTTATTTGTAAGTCTGTGAATTTAAATAAAAAATTCTGTTCCGAAAGTGTCCAATGGCTTTTAAAGACTTGATACTACATGTATGTACACCCTGCCCTGGCAAATAAACCATGAAGGAAGATCAAAAGTGAGAACTCAATAAAAACAGACTGTGCAACTATTGTTTTGAGGAATAGAATATCTCTAAACAAGTTTGGAATATGACATAAGCCTTATGACATTCCAATACAATAGATTCACTAAAATAAAACGCCCTTGTACGAACAGTGGGACCAATTCATACAGGATAGCAAAACAAACCTACATGTACATATGTACTGTATAGTTGTTCTTGCATGGTCGTGGGCTAAAGTTCACACATCTTGAACTGGATTGGGGGTTTTGTTTTATATGTTGCCAGGAGGAAAAAGAAATTTATGTGATGGGGCCTGAACAAACTTGAAAACAACACATGTAAACAAATCGGTCATTGTTGGAGATTTGGGAAAAAGATCCAAACTTGTGCTTTGACCTTAATTCACTTCTCAAACAATTCTACATCAAATCTTCACAATCCGGACAACCCCTTCAAAATTAAATAACAACTTGTATTTTTGTCTCTATAGTGACTATAGCCTACAGTACTTTATGATTCATGAGGTATTCCTAGAAATGGGGACAAAAATGCACCATTACAGAGAAAAGGAATCAGACACTACAATGTTAAATGAGATAAATGGTGTTTGAAGCTTTGCAAGGTGGGTGGTGGGGAGAATAAGAGTAACTATAAAAAATAAATATAAATAGTAAACTTGCGGGAAACCATGAGTAAAATCTCTTTTGAAGGAGTGGTGGCTCTGAAAAGAGCCGGTTTGGTCTTGACGTTTCCAACAGTGTAACACATGTTTGAAATAAACAAATCCGCCCTTTGAACAAGATGGTGCATAGAAACTGTGAAAGTGGTTAAAAACAGCATCTCAAATAATTGCAATGTGGGCCACTTAATAAAAAACATTTAATCAAGGAGGCCTCTACCTAATAAAACATTTCACAAAAGCACAAACCACTGAAATAATTTCAAGGAATTCTTCAATTTATGTTTCCTTCTATCAATGAGATCTAAAAGTGACCTTCATTCATTTCAATGATCCAATGTGACTGCATGAATGAATTCAACAGTGTAACAATACCACAATACAACAAACGACCTTGTATATATGGAGCATCACATTGTTGAAGGTTGTCTTCTTCAAGGCTTTTGTGTACTGGGAAAAGTTTCCGTATGGCGCCACCACTTTTTCATTCGATATGAAATAATATAGTATCTAATTTACCTCAATGAGATACATGTATCCCCGTTTGTAAAAATGAGTGAAAAGGTGGTGGCGCCATACGGAAAGTTATCCGTATACTGACTTATGATCCTCTGCATGTTCATCTAGTTTTAGTTCAACAACCATCAAATAACTCCTAGAACTATTTTGACTTCGTCCGGCTATCGTCTCCCGTAACGGAGACGATAGCCGGACGAAACCGAAATAGTTCTAGGTAAGGAGTACCATCAAATTACATTTGATTGAAACTTTCCGCACTTATTCAACTACTGAATGCATTTCATGAATGAAGGATTCACAGTGAGTTACAATCAAATAAAAACAAAACACAAAACAAAAACAACAAATGTTTTATCATTAACAAAAATAAATAAACAAAAGTTTGCATTTACTTTTAAAGTCAAAACAATCTAAAATCCCAATCACACAAAATTATTATAACCAGCAAAGAATGATTTTATAAACTTTCAACTGACAGAACATTATCATCACTCAAAAAGTAAACTGTAATGACATCAGAGTCTACGGCTGGCCTTTATTTATTTATTTATTTATTTTTTTTTTTTTATGAAAAAGTAGACCTGGAATGTTTGTAAATATTAAAAATCATATCGCAAAAAGCATCCTGTTTTTCTGTAAAAACTTACCATGATTTTTTTGTTTTACGATCAGACATCAGCTGCAGTGGAGTATATTGGGGAGTTCGTCACCGACTTGTTGAGTGGAATTGTAAATCACTGTTCAGTTTTCCTCCATTCGTCGTGTACAAATCAAGTTTTCCTCAGTAAACAAACCATCGGGCGTGCAGCACTGAATACCCGCAGCTAGCACTATCTATACGGTAGTGCCGTGCAGTAACTTCCGGGATCAGTCTACAAAAACTTCAACTTGACAATTGTTGAGCAAATGAAGATCGGTAAAGGTTATAAGTAATACTTTCGCGAAATGTTTACATTCGTTTTTTGAGGTGTCGTTTCATTTTAATACAAGTCATCGAATAACAAGAGGATTGGCAAGTGTAGAAACAATCCAACAGGTTGTCTTTCTAAAAAAATAGATATTTTGTCGTTGACTCATCTGCTGCATGCACACACTGGGGACCGAACGCCGAACAACTGTGACTAGTTGGGTTCTGCCTATCTCTCACAAACAATAGCAGTTTTGTAAGGATAGGTACCATACTGCAAACTTTTCGTATTTATACCCTGCAAGATATGTTAACAAAAATTTTACCACACAGGCGAAGTAGGATTCTACTCTACTCATTGACCTCTGTGCTTTCTGCTCTACTCCATATAGTACTGTACAAAACCAATGATTGCTAAAACCAACGGAGGGCTAGATAGGGCGCCCTCTGCCTTTTTAATCATGGATCATTAAAATGTGTTTGCAGAATAGCATGAGTTTTTATGACGAAAATGCAGAGAATGCTACTCAATGCTAAAGCATAGGGACAGAATCCTACACAATGTTAAAGCAATAGGACCAGAATCTACACAGTGCTAAAGCATAGGGGAAGAATTCTACACAATGCTGAAACATAGAGAAAGAATTCTACACAGTGCTGAAGCATAGGGCCGTAATCCTACACAGTGCTAAAGCATAGGGCCAGAATCCTACACAGTGATGCTGAAGCATAGGGCCAGAATCCTACACAGTGCTAAAGCATAGGGCCGTAATCCTACACAGTGCTGTAGCATAGGGCCAGAATCCTACTCAATGCTAAAGCATAGGGCCAGAATCCTACCCAATGCTAAAGCATAGGGCCAGAATCCTACACAGTGCTGTAGCATAGGACCAGAATCCTACACAGTGCTGTAGCATAGGACCAGATTCCTACACAGTGCTGAAGCATAGGGCCAGAATCCTACACAGTGCTAAAGCATAGGGCCAGAATCCTACACAGTGCTGTAGCATAGGGCCAGAATCCTACTCAATGCTAAAGCATAGGGCCAGAATCCTACCCAATGCTAAAGCATAGGGCCAGAATCCTACACAGTGCTGAAGCATAGGGCCAGAATCCTACTCAATGCTAAAGCATAGGGACAGAATCCTACACAGTGCTAAAGCATAGGGCCAGAATCCTACACAGTGCTGAAGCATAGGGCCAGAATCCTACTCAATGCTAAAGCATAGGGCCAGAATCCTACACAGTGCTAAAGCATAGGGCCAGAATCCTACTCAATGCTAAAGCATAGGGCCAGAATCCTACTCAATGCTAAAGCATAGGACCAGAATCCTACTCAATGCTAAAGCATAGGGCCAGAATCCTACTCAATGCTGAAGCATAGGGCCAGAATCCTACACAGTGCTGAAGCATAGGGCCAGAATCCTACTCAATGCTAAAGCATAGGGACAGAATCCTACACAGTGCTAAAGCATAGGGCCAGAATCCTACTCAATGCTAAAGCATAGGGCCAGAATCCTACCCAATGCTAAAGCATAGGGCCAGAATCCTACACAGTGCTGAAGCATAGGGCCAGAATCCTACTCAATGCTAAAGCATAGGGACAGAATCCTACACAGTGCTAAAGCATAGGGCCAGAATCCTACTCAATGCTGAAGCATAGGGCCAGAATCCTACACAGTGCTGAAGCATAGGGCCAGAATCCTACTCAATGCTAAAGCATAGGGCCAGAATCCTACACAGTGCTAAAGCATAGGGCCAGAATCCTACTCAATGCTAAAGCATAGGGCCAGAATCCTACTCAATGCTAAAGCATAGGACCAGAATCCTACTCAATGCTAAAGCATAGGGCCAGAATCCTACACAGTGCTAAAGCATAGGGCCAGAATCCTACTCAATGCTAAAGCATAGGGACAGAATCCTACTCAATGCTAAAGCATAGGGACAGAATCCTACTCAATGCTAAAGCATAGGGCCAGAATCTTACTCAATGCTAAAGCATAGGGACAGAATCCTACTCAATGCTAAAGCATAGGGCCAGAATAAAGCATTAAAGAGGAAGAACCTTAATCAATGCGATGCAAATTAAAGTTGACAAAATTAATTCAATTTAATAGAAAACAGGTTTATTAAAAAAATCCATCGCAATTACACAACTGAGTTCCACATATTAATGTCAAATAATCACATAAAAAACAAATATAAAGGTCGCGTGTAACCATAGAGCTATACATACTGAATAATAATAATAATAATAATAATCTACATTTACATGTATATAGCGCTAACTTGCTCTGTGTTTTGAAGCCACCCTGGGCACAGACATGTTTAATGTGTTGCATGACTATGACAAGATTTTAATTCACATTGACTTTTTTTTTAATTCGGCGTGTGCGCTTTCGTACGCAACTGCCCATTAGCGTCTGTCTGCGCTACATAAACTTAAAATAGTATACATGCCTTTTAAACATGACGCAAATGACGCTCGCAGTTTGGACGCTCATCAGCAGATTGTGCGTTTACATTTGCTGCACCTTTTGGTTCGATGACATATAGAAAATAACAAATGCACTATCATGCAAATAGCCGTACAATTGCCGTACAAAATATCAAGCTTTTTTGTATTCGTTTGTACATGAACATTTGATGCGCCGACACGGCTTCAAAACTTTAATGCGTGTATAATGGGGTGTTAGCGCTCTAGTCACATCAATATATATAGCTACAGTATATGCATTTAACAGAAATCTGTCATAATAATAGAAAGTGCTTCCAACTTTAAAATTGTTTTGAACTTAAACCTTTTTCTTGTGAGAAAAATGTCTGACCAAGGTCCTATTATGGGTGAGCATTCATTGCTCACTCAAAGTTATGTATCCCAAAAAAAGTTATGTATCCCCGTTTTTGTGTGAAAATGTATTGAACATTTTAAACAATATTTCAAAACTCAAATTTTAAACGGTCAAAGTGTCTGTAATTGTATTTTTGTAATGTTTTTTAACAAAAGGGCATTTATGATTCGGAATAAAAAAGTAGTGACTCATTCTTAAATGTCCGTTTAAACCTTGCAGGGTCATTGCCATGCGCTCAAGCCGATCACACGTTACAACCTGTCGCTACCCTTTTATTCCCTTATTAAAGGCACTGAACACTATTGGTAATTAACTTGGTAACAGGTAACGGTGAGCTGTTGATAGTATAAAACATTGTGAGAAATGGCTCCCTCTGAAATAACGTAGTTTGTGAGAAGAACAAAAATTTACATAAGTACAAAATAAACATTTTTTAACATTAACTGCAACTTGAACATACTGTATTTTGTAGTATTCATGTCAAAAGTAACATTTTGACATGTGTATGTGATTTTTGTATACTTTTGTTGTTTTCCCCAAATATGAAATGAGGTTTCTGTCCCACAATATTTAAAATCTGTAGAGACTATGCAGTGTGCATGAGAACTTTTACTGACAACTGGTCTGATACTCTTGTGTACCACCAGGGGGACTGTAGCCTTCATTGCTTCATAGATCCGCATTCAAAATGACTGGAAGGTTTGACCAGCCTGCAAATATCCCCTTCCAGGCGCTTCGAATCACGGCTCTACCAAACTAGTGTCTAAGCCACGAAGGCCATAACAAAAGGCTAGTGGGGCGGAGGAGTAGTTGCATTATTTCATGGTAGTCCAGTACTGCTTGAAGGTTGATTTCTACATTTATACCTGCAGTTGGATATAATAAAGGAAAAAAAATAGGTGAATGAATGAATGAGTGGATAGATAGACGGATGAGTGCATGTAACTCAGAAATAAAATATAAAATTTTTTGTTATTTATTAATTTAAATATTTATTTGCTTATCTAATTTCTGGTTTATTGACTATTTGTTTATTAATTGATCGGTTGTTTTGATTGCTTTACTCATATTTAATCATCCTTTTATTGATGTAAAGGTATGTATGTTGGAAAAGGAGTTAGTTTGATTAACTTTTCGTTGCTTGCGTTGTTATTTTATCAATTTGTCTGTTTATTTATTGACCTATTTTTTTGTTTATCCATCCATATTTTGATTTATTTGTTGCTATATTTCTTGTTACATGTACCTTTCCAACTATATATTCATTTACTTATTGTTACTTTTTGTTTACATTGTTTTGATTAACAATTTGGTTATTTATTTATTTATTTGCTGGTCTAATTTCTGGTGTTTGTTTTTGGTTTTGTTGTTTCAAGTTGTGCTTTGTGTATACAGATTATTTATATTTACTTTTAATTGTTTTTATTTTTCCAAAGAGAGTATATAATATAGTGAGTTTGCCTCCCTATGTGAGTGGATTAACAGGTGTTCGAGCTACAGAGTGTTTAATTATACTTTTGTTGATCCTGCCCCTGATTTCACGAAGCGCTGCGACGCGTCGCAAGTGCAAGTTGCGACCGGTTACACGTCGTAAGTTGCGCTGCGTATGAAATCCATTTCATCAAAGTTATGGTGCATTGGATACATCGTAAGTTCCTTGACAACGGGGAAGAACACGTTGTAAGTTACGACTACCCATAGGGTCGTCGTAAGAATGCTATGTTTCATTTGTTTACGCACAAAATGCATGAAAGGACATAACAATTACCACATGTAACTTCCGTGAACCAATCGGGAAGACACTAGACAACAAATGGAAATTTACCTTCCCCCCCCCCCAAAAAAAAAAAAAGGACGGGTAAAAGAAAACAAACACAGGCATAACAAAGTACACACAAACTTAAACAACTCAACCAATTAATAAGTATAAACCAACCAAAACTACCCAAACCTAAACGCTGGTCCGAAATGGTTGAGTGTCTGCCATCTTGAATTAGGCAGTTTCATCAAGTTGATTTCACGTGTACCAAAACACACACACACACAGCCCCGAAAAAAAAGAACGAAATGTATTAAATCATAACTCACATTTTGTACAACTCACAACTATGAGACTTGACAGCAGGCAGGAGCATTCTCTCCTCGTGCTTACATTTCAAAAAGTTTTGAAATCAGATTAATAGTTTTGGAGATATTGTAAAAAAATAGAGAGCAACGACAGAAACCGGATTCTTGGCCTCGCGTGTAGCGCCCATTCGTTTGTGCATGATGTCACCTTTGAACCCCGTGGACAACGGATTTCGGAAATCTTCGGAAAGAGCCGAAGAAGCCCGAAGATGGTTTTTTACGATGAGGGAGCATATGTTGACACAAAATGAGATAACGATTACATCATCGTGTAGCCAATAAAACTCCGCACATGGTACATCTAGTCGCATAGCTTTTACCATGAAAACCTATTTTTTCGGCGTTTTCCGTTTTTTTAATCAAGATTTCTTCCTGAGATAATTATCAAAATTGAATGCAACTTTGTCAGTGCTAATTCCCATTTTCACAAGATTAACTTGTGAAAATTTGGTGTTATTTGATTTTATATATTCTTCTCCCTCCGAGAGGTTTTGTTCAACCATTTCTTGCAAAGTTGTCCTAAATACGTACGTGTACATGTACATCGCACAGTCTGCAAACCTCCCCATTGGTAGAGGGAGCTTGTCATATAGTGCGCCCTCTTTTGCCATAGGCTGTGCGTTAAACTTGGCCGTGGCCGATATGAAGAAAAACATAACAAATTGAACTTGAACACAGGTACGTTTTTTGGACGATCCACGCTCATTAAAAACGTTATATCTCTGCAACCAAACAATAGATTTCAAAATATTAAATTGATTTTTACTCCATATAATACACCTTAACAGACCACATCTTGTCAGAGAAAAAAATCACCTGCATTTAATTTCACTGAAACTGCCTACTTGAATGAACTATAATACACGACTGTTTCATGACCAAGCTGTAAATAACATAAAACAGCCGCATAACTTTAGCAGTTCATCCTCGTCCAAAAGGTTGTTTTTATTAAGAATGAAAATAGTTTGTATTGCGACTCGTCGCGCTTACGATGTGTTTGGTGCAATGGATTGTGGAACTCATCGCAGCCGCGACGTGTCTTAGGTCTGCGACGCTTCGCAAACCCTGCGATGCGTCTCTACTTGCGATGAGTTTCGTGAAATCGGGGGGCTGGCCATCACATTAGGGTTGTTCTGTAATTTCCTGTGCCGTACTGTTTGTCTTGCTTTGTATTTACTTTTGTTTTTATATTATTTATTTTACATACTGTCTGTTTGTATATTGTTATTGTTTAATGGCCAAATAAAGAATAAGAATAAGAATAAGGGATGACCTAGCCCAATAAATCGGTACAATCCACTGGGTTGGGCCATGTTTATGGCATGTATGACAGTATATTGATTGATATTTTATTATCATTATTATTATATGGGTCTTTTCGCACTTCCCACCTGTTCTTCTCAGAACATCTGGATCCTTTCCTTAATCCCTTTCCCCCTCTCTTTTTCTATAAATGGATATGTATTTGTTTGTACTTGTTTTATGCCTCTGAAGTAGACCCAGTAACTGGGGCGCTGTACTCCTTTTCAACAATTTTTGACTTTATCTGTCGTACTAGCGCCCCAGGGAATGGCACAGAATTTTAACGAATACCCAGTTTTTCGCGACACCCAGCCACAAAAAATGCCTCAAAATGACAAAAAGACCAAACAAACTAGCTCAAAAATCGCCTACTCTATTCTCGATACGTCTAGGATGTAACATCAGGCATTTAATTGTACTCACGATCATTTTTTAAACTCCAAATCGATGATTTTTAACTCCGCATCGTGGAGCGATTGACAAGTCTGCGATTTTCGGATGTGTATGGTAACGAAACATGGCGTCGCGTTGTGGGTGGATGTCCATCAACGGCTGTTTAATGCTACACTTGTTACAGGCGTTGCAGCGAATGCTATACATTGTACACGGGGATGGGTACAGGCGCTGCAGCTAGCGAGTGCCCACGTGCGTTCAATCATGGTCAACGTAACTTACACGGTGCCGGGTTGTTGGAAAATTATCAGAAAGGGGGTGAAAAGTTCTCAGAAAGGGAATATTGTCTGAAAGAGGGGATTTTTCTGGTCTGAAGTCTGCTGGATGAAGCTGGATGGTTCTGGATGAAGTCTGCTGGTCTGGATTTTTCTGGTCATCGCCCCCCCCCAAAAAAAAAGGGGAAAAAAAAAGGGGGAAAAAAGATGATAAATAAATAAATAAAAATTCTACAGTGACACTGGCAGCACTAAACATTATAAGAAGCAATTTAACCATGCACAAAAATCGTAGGCCTAGATGAAGTACAGCGGTTTTTATTTATTTATCATATTTTTCCCCCTTTTTTTTGGGGGGGGGGCGATGACCAGAAAAATCCCCTCTTTCAGACAATATTCCCTTTCTGAGAACCTTTCACCCCCTTTCTGATATTTTTCCAACAACCCGGCACCGTATAAGTTACGTTGCCCATGATTGAACGCACGTGGGCACTCGCTAGCTGCAGCGCCTGTACCCATCCCCGTGTACAATGTATAGCATTCGCTGCAACGCCTGTAACAAGTGTAGCATTAAACAGCCGTTGATGGACATCCACCCACAACGCGACGCCATGTTTCGTTACCATACACATCCGAAAATCGCAGACTTGTCAATCGCTCCACGATGCGGAGTTAAAAATCATCGATTTGGAGTTTAAAAAATGATCGTGAGTACAATTAAATGCCTGATGTTACATCCTAGACGTATCGAGAATAGAGTAGGCGATTTTTGAGCTAGTTTGTTTGGTCTTTTTGTCATTTTGAGGCATTTTTTGTGGCTGGGTGTCGCGAAAAACTGGGTATTCGTTAAAATTCTGTGCCATTCCCTGGGGCGCTAGTACGACAGATAAAGTCAAAAATTGTTGAAAAGGAGTACAGCGCCCCAGTTACTGGGTCTACCTCTGAAGAAGGTCCGGATTGGATCGAAAGCTAAGGCCAACTAGCCTATTCATTATTATATGGGGCTAGGATACTTTTATTAGTAGGATGAACCATGGAGGTAGAATTATACCTCCATGGATGAACATGACATGCTACATTATTTGATAATGGAAGTCTTAATTAATTAATTAAGTATCTGATATAAAATAATTGACGTTGATCATTTAACAATTTGAGAGTGACCAGTTAAGACCACCGTGCACAAAATCAACTTCTTACCGAGAAAAGATGTCCATCAATGTTTCGGATCGGCATCATAAATCACCAAATCCGCGTCAAAACTAGCTGTGGACGACGCTTGCGACGACGGCGGACGAGAGGGACGAGAGCATGCAGTTACATGTAATGTACATTATGTATGAGTGTATGTGTATGGTATGGTGTATGCTGGTACTCAGTTATTTTTGCATTGGCTTAACACAGCGACGTGAAGAGTACCAGTTATATAGTGAGTAGAGTAGAGTAGAATCCTACTCGCACATGTACCATAGGAAATCTGTTCACATATCTTGCACCAATTGTTCGTATTTCGACGGCTGTTTTATGATTACAAAAATGGCAACCAACAATTGTATTGTTTTGATTTATACAACGCAGTTTAAAAGGAGATTTGTTATTCATAATGTTATTAACTCCATTCTCATCTTTAGGGAACAATATGAAGTAGTTTCAACTGAAAAATACACGAATTACACTAGGACAAAATCAAATGCATCTTAAAATAAGGTAATAGTGTACGTAAAATAGTACCTAACATAATTCACATTATTTTTTTTGACATGCATTGTGGGATATTTCACGTTCGCCATTTTGACGCCTGGGTGATATTTTTTACTCGGGAGACGATGATACGACTCAAGAATTCAAGTTTTTGAAGGAATTTGTAGCATTCAAGTTTTCAAAGTGGATGTATTCACAGTCAGCAGAAAGATGACTACACAGGTAATTATATTGACTCGAAGTTTTTAAGTAAAAACTTGTCATTTTGTTAATAAATTTCGCGTGTGTGACTACGTGTGACTGACTGCTGAGGTCTGAGCGAAGAAGTTGAGCATAATAAATTTGTCTTCGTAGAATTGTTGGTTGCTCCTTAGTCATTAGTAGTGTGTAAATTAACCTTGACCGTATCGGAGCGTATTGTTGCACTTTTCTCGTGACGTATTTTTGGGGATTGTAATTATGAGGAGGTAAACGTACTTTATCCAACCGCCACATTTGCTCCCGAGTCCTGTTTTTGTTGAGAGAAATTATAGGCTATTCATTGAAAGAAATAATCAATTCATAAATTAAGTTTATTGAAATAACCTAACCTGCCCCTCTCTATCTTGCTGATTGCCAAAATCTGTGTACCGTCTGACTATAGACCTTTTCGCAAATACTGGGGCGCGCGCGTAAAGCTTGGAATTAGATGCATTGTGGTCTAGCTGGTAGCAAAATTTGATTCATGTCTATCCCACAATGCACCTCATTCAACAGTCTGCGCTTGCGCATTGGTATTTGCGATAAGGTCTATGTGTACTGCGAATACACCATTGTAGTATTGTACATATAGACATGACAATCGGATGGAGCTTAAATGAAAGAATACAATTATAATTGAATTTGTTGGCTGTTCCCATAATTGCTTTTTTTTTTTTAAGAGCGAGTGTAAAAGTGGCTGTCGGATGTGGCCCTTTCCCTTTTTTTAGTTGCGATAACGTAACACTCCTCCCGACGGCTGCCATTCCGGAGGATTACGAGATTCCTTTTTTGAGCGGCAAATGACAATCTGGTCCAACACGTATAATTTTGACAGCTAGACACCAGATTTGCCCCATTTTTACCACTTTCCAAAATCATGACACAATTTCTAAGGTCACGAACTTAATCCTCAATGTCTAATGAACACTCAAAACACCATTGAGAATATATTTTTGAAGAAAAAGGACAAACGCTTTATTTTGTTGTTGGACTAAACCATTCGGTGAAAGGGGTGTTACAATGTTGCAGTGCTGCAGGGCGTGCGCGCCATGCCATGATGAGTGAACGGCGGGCAATTTAACGTTTTTTTTTTTTAAATGTAGAGTTCTGAGTACTATTAATGACATTGATTCTTTGTGTTCGCTTTTTTTCCACCCAGAGTGTCCAGGTAAAACTGGAGCTTGGCCATCGAGCCAATATCCGAGATAAACGGACTCCGCAAGGTTTCACCCATGACTGGCTCGTGTTTGTCCGAGGGCCGGAGGGAAGCAACATCCAGCATTTTGTTGATAAGGTGGTGTTTCAACTCCATGAAAGCTTCCCAAAGCCAAGGAGAGGTAATTAAGTTGCTCAGGCCAAAGCGTCGCTTTATGAAAATAATTGTATCAATAAATTTGGTGGTGTAAGCACGGAAGTCTACAACTCTTTTGGGATAAATGTACTTCTGAGAAGAACTGATGATGGTCTCAGAATCAATTATCCCAAAAGAGTTATGGCCGAGTAAAAAAGAAACATGTTTAGTGTTCTCGCCAGCTTCCTTTTAAGAGGCCGACTCCTTTAAAAAAAAGAATGCACATTTTTATTTTTTATTTTTTTTTTTATGAAAAAGGGTTATTTAAACGATCTCAGCTAAAACAATCTGAATATCTTGTCTGAATGTCCTTTCCAAAATGTTTCATTTATGTATTGTGTGTTTGAGCAGTAGAAAAAAACAATGGATATTTGACATTTAAGAAAGAATGGTGGCCATCTTAAAATTAAAAATTAAAAAAGCCCCTCCTCCTTCCTTTTTTTGAGAAACCTGGACGCTAAACATGTTTCTTTTTATACTCAGCCTATTATATACTTGCTTGTACCCACACATATGTAAAGCTTGTATTATGATCCACACCATGAAAAGAACAAAACCTAAACACCAAAATGATGTTAATCAACTTAGTATAAAAACATTCCAAGTACCTTGTACAATGTACATGTACCAGCATGTTTCGCCTAAGCTTGCTGTATCAGACCTGTATGCTTCATTTTTGAAAAGGTTACATGTAAGGGCACCTAGGCATTTTCTCCTTGGTAAAGGGCACCCTATGCCTTTCAAGGGCACCAAGGCAATGACCAGGGGTGTATGGAAGCAATCACTTCCATTACCTCCCTGAAGTATCAGGCCTGTGATGCAGCGTTTAGTCCCAGATTGCACCGGAGTAGAAATATCCTTTGAGAACTCTAACGTTGCGACGCACCATGCATGCTTCAAATCCACTTTCCTTACAATTGCATTTGTGTGTTTATTTTTAAACTCTAATTTGTTTTACTCCAGTTGTGAAGGAGCCCCCCTACGAGGTTTCTGAATGTGGTTACGCCGGCTTCCTCATGACGATCGAGGTTCATTTCCGCTCCAAGGAGGAACCTAAGAAGGTAATCCTGAACTATGACCTCTTCCTGAACACGGAGCAACAGCCACCGGTCAACCACATCCGATGTGAGAAGCTCACCTTCCACAATCCGACAGAGGACTTCAGGAGGAAACTACTCAAAGCAGGCGGGGTAAATATTTTCTTGAATAGACTCATTAGAACGGGTTACTCGTCCTAACTCGAGATAGGATTATTAAAGACAGTGGACACTATTGGTAATTGTCAAAGACCAGTCTTCTCACTTGGTGTATCTCAACATATACAAACCTGTGAAAATTTGAGTTTGATTGGTCGTCGGACTTGCGAGATAACTATGAAAGAAAAAAACACCCTTGTGAATTCAGATGCTTGATTTCGAGACCTCAAATTCTAAACTTGAGGTCTCAAAATCAAATTCCTGGAAAATTACTTCTTTCTCGAAAACTATGTCACTTCAGAGGGAGCTGTTTCTCACCATGTTTTATACCATCAACCTCTCCCCATTACTCGTCACCAGGTAAGGTTTTATGATGATAATTATTTTGAGTAATTACCAATAGTGTCCACTGCCCTTAATCCTTGTAGCGTTCCATGAAATCGGCCGCATGGCCTTTGGGCTGTGATAAAGCGCTTTATATAAATCACTTAACCCTATTAATATTCTTATGGAGGTGAAGTGCGACTTCAGGCATGATTGTTTACAGACATTTGGTTCTCCTTATTCCTTTGTGTGTATTAGGTCGGTGTGTTGCCCACAGACCCGGGCGTCCCCACCTCGCCAACCGCTCCAAGCTTGCCCATCACCGAAGGAGGCTTCGGAGGGAAGCCCCTACCGCCATCCTTTACAGACCCGTCCCTATTTGCCAAGGGTAAGCCTCAAGCAGCTGCATCCAGTCTACAGACAACCACCAAGAAATACAAGACACAAGGGTCCAAGGTGAGCAGTGAGGTGTTTCATCAGTATAGACCTTTATCACGGAGTGGTCATCTTGACTTTGCTCCATTCCAACTCATTGTAACCAAACTGAGGCTGGACGAAATACATGTAATAGTCTGTTGCCATGGGCAATGAATGTTAGCATTCATTACTGTTGTTAGAAACAGGGAACACGACCAAGATGGTGACAGCGTGATAAAGGTCTAATAGGCGAACAGACATGACGGAGCTCAAATTGTTTTTTTTTTGGGGGGGATCCACAAGACTCAAACGTAGTCCCACATACCTTAGGAAATACTGTATGTTAAAAGGAACACGTTGCCTTGGATCGGTCGAGTTGGTCTTTAAAAAGCGTTTGTAACCGTTTGTTATAAAATTCATATGGGTAGAAAGGTGTTGTGAAAGTTGAATACAATTCCTTTTTACCTCGTCGACTAACACGGTCGGCCATTTATGGGAGTCAAATTTCCCTAGTTCGCACAGTAAAGGGAAAACCACGCAATTTCGAGGCCAATTTGTGTGGATCATTGTATTCTACTTTTAAAACATCTTTCCAACCATTATGCATAACAAACGGTTACAAACGCTTTTTATAGACCAACTCGTCCGATCCAAGGCAACGTGTTCCTGTGAAGTACCTTGAGTGTCACTGAGTGACGGATATGTGCTCTATACAAAGAAGCTTCTACTATTGTTGTATTATGGCTCGTAATCCTAAAATGCTTGCTGGACCAGAAGTTGTTTAAAGACACTGGACACTATTGGTAATTGTCAAAGACCAGTCTTCTTTTTTGGTGTATCTCAACATATGCATAAATAACAAACCTGTGAAAATTTGAGCTCAATCAGTTGTCAAAGTTGCGAGATAATAATGAAAGAAAAAACACCCTTGTCACACGAAGTTGTGTGCTTTCAGATGCTTGATTTCGAGACCTCAAATTCTAAATCTGAGGTCTCGAAATCAAATCCGTGGAAAATTACTTCCAACTTGAAAACTACACCACTTCAGAGGGAGCCGTTCCTCACAATGTTGTATACTATCAACCTCTCCCTATTAATCGTCATAAAGTAAGGTTTTATGCTAATCATTATTTTGAGTCCACTGCCTTTAACAAGACCAGAATTGAAATGTCAAAAAAAAATACATATCCACAGAGCAATTAAGCTTTGAACTGTTTTAAATCAAACTCTTTGCAGTACTCAACATAACTAAAAGAGATTTAATAGACGGATTTATTCAAGTCAAAATTTAAAGCAAAAAAAAACCTCAGGTTGGCCAGATTTTCCCAGTCATGAGTTTATCGGCCCGATGCTAAAATCACTGGCCTTGGGCATGTTGGGCCGTGCGGTCCATCTTAAGTTTTTAGTCCAGACCAATCTGTTAGTTACATTGCTTTTGTTTAGTATGATCTTCATTCCTGCTTGTGTACATGTGGCTTGCAGGATTTTATTAAGTGTCAAACTGATACATGTTTTTTTTTATTGTGTCAGCATTGTTTAAAGGCAGTGGACACTATTGGTAATTACTCAAAATAATTATTAGCATAAAACCTTACTTGGTGACGAGTAATTGGGAGAGGTTGATGGTATAAAACATTGTGAGAAACGGCTCCCTCTGGAGTGACATAGGTTTCGAGAAAGAAGTAATTTTCCACGAATTTGATTTTGAGACATCAGGTTTAGAATTTTTGGTCTCGAAATCGACCATCTAAACGCACACAACTTCGTGTGTCAATGGTGAATTTTCTTTCATTGTTATCTCGCAACTTCGACTACCAATTGAGCTCAAATGTTCATACATGTAGGTTTGTTATTTCATGCATACATGTATGTTGAAAAACACTAAGTGAGAAGACTGGTCTTTGACAATAACCAATAGTGTTCGGTGTCTTTAAAATTGCTTGTGACCCGTTAATTTTGTCAAGATAATTCTGAGTCGGTTTTTACTCTGGCAAATAATCTGAGCGGTTTGGTATTAGAAATTACCTTTGAAGCGAAATTTCTGCATCCTGCAAAATCGAAAGGATGCAGCCCACATACATGCTTGATGTTTACATCTACACATGCAAATTGTGAGTTCTTGCTACATATAGGTAAGGACAAAGCTCATAAATGACACACAAGCTTTGTTCTTTCGTTCAGTGTTTCCTTTCATGACAAATCTTCACAATCAGGTAGTGGTATGGCCAAAAGTTGTAATGCAATGCTTGAAATGTACGATCACTGATTTTACTCATCAGTTTCTTTTTCTATCTGTTCATACTATTCACTGTCAGGATGGCAACAAGAGCTCGACCAAGCCTGTGAAAGAGCACAAGGAAGGTAAAACTGCATCCAAAGAGCCCAAGACATCCTCGAAGGAGCCCAAGACAAGTTCGAAGGAGCCTAAAATGGGGTCTAAGGAACCTAAGAGCAGCTTCAAGGAGCCAAAACTTGGCTCCAAGGAACCAAAGCCTAGTTCCAAAGAGCCCAAAACGGGATCCAAAGAGCCCAAGTCCAGCAGCATAAAGGAACCCAAATCTAGTAGCAAAGACACAAAAACTACCTCGAAGGAGGCTAAACTTAGTTCCAAAGAGCCCAAACCAAGCTCAAAAGAGCTTAAGACTAGCCCAAAGACAACCTCGAAAGACCCCACAAAGACAAAAACAAGCGGAAAACGACCCGCCTCTACCTCACCAGCTCCTTCAGCCTCTTCTCAGGACTCGGCTAAGAAGCGTAAACGTAGCACCACCAAGGAGAAAGACTCTAGCGACAGGGTACCTCCTGAAAAAAGTAGCAGCGGGAAACCATCTCCCGCGGAGAAGGGTTCCTCGGGTGACAAGCCCAAGTCAAAAGAGAAATCCAGTAAGCCCAAATTAACAAAATCGTCCTCAGTAAGCCGCAGTGATGCTGGCCTTTTTAAACCTGAAATCACTATTGCCAGAAAGCCTCCTAAGTTATTGCCAGTTGACGTCCTGAAGGATTTGCCACCTTTTGAGGACGAGTTGAGTACTGGGGAAGGAGGAGATCCTCATAGTCCGAGCTCTAGCATCAGCTTCTCTTCGTTACCCAGAGGAGGAGGTGGGGTGCTGAACACCCTCATGGCGGAGCTCGCCGACGAGAACGATGACGATTACGATGAACCGGACATTGACCTGCGTTATCATAAGTCACCCTCGCCAGCTCCGCTCCAACAACCGCCCAGTAACCACTCAGTATCATCTAATGAACAAGACTATGTTAAATTCACACCTACCCCTCCTCCTCCTCCTCCACCGGTCCCAGTAGAGAAGCCTAAAAACAGTCAGAAATCTAGCGGGAGTAAGAAGAGCAACTCAAGTAACACCTCCAAGAAAGGGAGCTATGCCAGTAAGGCTGAGCGGAAGTCGAAAAGTAGCGACAGCAAAAAGAAAAGCGGTGATGTGAAACAAAAAAACCAGAACAGCAAACCCAAAAGCTCAGAGGGGAAGCAGAAGAGCTCCGAGAGCAAGTCCAAAGCGGCTGACGCTAAGCTGTCAAAGCAGTCGGACGGCAGACAGAAGACCATCGATTCCAAGCCCAAGATCACCAAAACCAAGCAGGGTGACTCTAAATTTCCAAAGAGTTACCTCAGTGACTTGATATCGCTTCATCAGAAGCTCAGTAGTTTACAGAACAGAGATCAGCTCCAGAGAGTGGTCGATCTTATCGAGGAGACAGGACTCTTTCAAGTGACGGACGCTACCTTCGATTTTGATCTGTGCTCGCTGGATCAGACCACCTTAACAAAGCTGCAGGATTGCGTGATGTTGGCTACGTAGTAAAACCCTTCCACCCACCTTGATTTTCCCTGCAGTAGACCTCGTCGAGGGGCATGATGCCATACAGTATATTTGTTTAAGATCCAGGCAAGTACCATTTGAAATATCAACTCATTTGTGTTTTAGGTCAACTCGGGTAAACAAGATCTATAGAGTCTTTTTTGAAAAAGTGTTCTGGCCACTGTAAAGGCCGGTTTATAGTCGGTCGCACGATGGTCGCGCGATAGAAATCTTGACGCGCAATCCAAAAAAGACACAGCTATTAGGCCTTACAATGACTATAAACTGTGTCGCGCGTCGAAATTTCCATCGCGCAACCGACTATAAACCGGCTTTTAAGCCACTATGTTTAAAACTTGTATGTGGATGGAAAGAGTGAAGAACTTTCTTATGGTATATATGATGACCTTCCATTCAGATAAATGTTTAGTGAACCAAAACTCAGAGAAAAGGTGTTTTTTTATGATAGACAAATCAGTCATTGTTGCATTCCATGAGTTCGACTGATTCAGAGTGAAGCCTTTTTGTTCGCAAAAAAACAACCCCAACTCAAATTGCATAATGAGAAATCTCAAATGTTGTACTGTATGTCCAGTTACTACATTCAAAATAAAAATCAGCTGAAGAATTTTAATGACTAGACTTCTAAGTTCTAGTCAGTTTAATTAATTATTTTTTTATTCCCCCCCCCCAAAAAAAAACACACTTTTTAGGGGTTTGTTTTTAATAAGACAACTCAAAATTACAAAAGTAAAAAAAAAAAAAACATGTAGCAGTTGCAAACTGCTTACTGGTCAAAATTACTTTTGGTATTAAGGTCAAAGTTGTGAATGGTATCTCAGTTTGACTCTCGTTGAGCCTTTTGAAGGCTACATTAATCATTAAGAAAGACTGCCAGGATCGAAATATTTATTAAATAGCATCCCCTCCGCTAATTAGGAAATCTGAATCAGATGATTGTAGGCCAGGGCCTTTGTTGCCCCTGGTCTTGGCCTTGGTGCCCCTTCAAAAGTTTATCACTGTTTTTAAGGTTTTCCAATGGATGTGCCCTTTGCAAAATGAATATGATCTTGCCCTTTCAAAGATGAAATTCCAGGCCTGGATTGTGTCGGACAACTTGAAAAGGCTTCCATTTTGTGTTTGAACCGCCTACATGCGGAGTGCAAGCACCAATGTCCATGTGAATCGGCCACAAAACTTCCTGTATTTCCCAAAATCCATGTGTGCTGCTATGAAAAATAACTTTTGTTTGAAAAGGAACATAAAAGGAAATCCCAAACGATAAACATACAAAACATCACAGGTTTTGAAAAAGCCTACACCAGCTCAATTTTTTATTGCTTGCTTGCAAGCTCAATGTGTGTACAGAAAAAGAACTGTTTTAAGTTATTTACATGTTAAATTAATATTAATATTTAAGACTGTTTGCTTTACTTTTTGTATATTTTTTTCATTTGTTTTTGTAATTGCAAGAAAATGTTCTTTTTTTTATTGGAAAATGTGGATCCCGCGGTTTGTCAAGAGATTTTTATGACATGAGAAAAATGAAACCTCAATGCATAAACTGGTAAAATGCAGGATATATTTTTTAAATATTTAGTATTTTGCAGTGAAAGGACAACAAAGCAAGTCCATATTTTCATACATTTTCTTTTTCTTTCTGAAACCGTATAATCTTAAATATTTCTGTTAAAATCCCAGGATCCACAAACTCTGTTTTTAAAATAAATAACTGTGCCAAAATGATGTTATGATATTGACTTAACTGTAAAAATGAAAATGATAGATAAATCATGGAGATAAATATTTTAAAAAAGGGTTTATTGTTCACACTTAAAAGATCTCGGTATAAATCATTTTAAACAAAACAAAAGTAAATGCGCAAGTCCGCAGTGAATGAAAATGAGGCTCACATGTTCTTGAAGCTCTTCTGCTTTCCAGAAACAAATTTGTTAAACGTTTGTAGGTGTTTATTAATTTATTTATTAGTACATTTGTCAATATGTTCTTGGACAGAAGGATTAGCTAATCATATTGACACTTGATGCTATTTATGACCCGTTTGCTAAACCACGTCTTGTGCACCGGCCTCAGCTTACAGGCTCTATCCTGCCTGTTTGAGCTTTGTACCGGAAGAAGCTCATGTTTTCAAAATAACTAAATGGAGCATAAGCCAGGGCCCAAGCTAATGCCCTGGTTTCGAAAATGCCCTTTATTTCAGATTGACTGAAACTGATATTTATTTTTGCATTTATTTATTTTGTTTAGTGATTTATTAGTATTTTATTTTTTTTTATTTTTTTCTGTCTGTTCAGATAAGTCAAAATTGATTTGTATTGACCCCCTTGCATAAGACGTCAAAAGCCCCAAACGAAGCTCTCAATGATGTCAAAGAAAGACCTTTCATTGGCTGAGAATTGTGAGTGGTGCGTACAGGCAAGCACATTTCCCTTGTTTGGCCTCTGCAATGGCGGCTTATACAAGGGGTCTAAGGCCCGGTCCCACTGCAGCGATAACTATAACGATAATGACGCAAAGAGAACGCATATCATTGGTTGAATGAGTGTGTGCGTATTCTGCGTGGAGCAATTCAACCAATAGAATGCATTATCTCTGCGTCATTTTCGTTTTCGTTATCACTGCAGTGTGACTCGGCCTTTAGGACTTGACCGAAATTGGCGGCTACATCTACGGCTAGATTTCCGCATCACAATACGCTGAAGTATAGGATGTCCATAGCAGCGCACTTAGCTACGGTGGTAGTTGTAGCTGAAGCCGCCAATTCGGATACAGCCTCACATACATGTACACCTGCACCTGTTTATTGTTTGGGCTGGGCCACAATGGCCAATGCAAGGGGTATACTTGGATGTTGGGCATGTTTGTTTACTGGGTTTTATTTCTGTTTGTTTGCTTGTTTCTTTCTTTTGCAAGCATTGGCATATATCTACGCGTTTTGTTGTTGTTGAAATGCTAAGCACTAAACTAATGCAAGGTGCACACTAAGTGAATTAGACCTTTATCACGGTCTGGCCATCTTGATTTGACTCCATTCCAACTCATTGTAACCAAACTGAGGCTGGATGAAATGATAGTCTGGAGCCATGTTTGCGCAATGAATGTTAGCATACATTACTGTTATTGGGAACAGGGAACATGACCAAGATGGTGACAGCGTGATAAAGGCCTATTATAGACCATGAGCATTGCTGGACCATCCTCTTTTTCCTCTTCCATTGGAAATCATTGGGCCTTTTCGAAACCTAGGTATGGGCTCTGGCTTCGGCTCCTTCAACGAGGTTGGAACAGTGTATATTTTTTGTGTGTAACCAACATAATAAAAGAGCCGGGAGCCTGGGCCTAAACCCTGGTTTGGAAAAAACTCAAATGTCACAACAACACAGGGGCTTGAAGGAAAGAGTCTGGTGCTTTTGTGGAATAAAAGGTATCAGTGTATATGAATGTGATTGTACACGAGGAACTTGATCAAAATGGTGGAAACATGATACAGATCAAGAGGGCTTTAAATGGGACAGCCTTTTGATTTAACTGGCACTACTGGTTTCAAAGATCTACTTACGTATCAATTGTTTTATGTGGCTGCTGACTTCCTTCCATTTGGTTATTTCAGTGACAGTATATCAGGTTTCTTTTACATGTATCTCTTCAGCCAGTTTATTTGTGTTCAATTGGACCAAGAAATGGAGTAAACGATTTCCTGTTACGAGAGAAATGATTCCCACAATTAGGGTAATGAAACTCGTACTGAGAGAAATGTGGAAATGCTCTAAGTTTAGTTGCAGACATTTTCCGGACTGATCGAAATCATGGAAAAGCAATCGAAAACTGATATATGTAGAAAGAGATGATGTAACTTAAGATTTTTGTGTTTTTGTCTTATAGTTTCATTACCCTAATTGCGGGAATCATTTTTCTTAGACAGGTCAGATTGTTAAAGGCACTGAACACTATTGGTAATGACTCAAAAAAATTGTTGGCAAAAAACTTACTTGGTAATGAGCAATGGAGAGCTGGTGGTAGTATACATTATTGTGAGAAACGGCTCCCTTTGAAGTATCGCAGAAAAGGGCAAAGTGCAACGGGTCAGGGTGTTTCTTTCTTTCATTATTCTTTTGCAGTTCTTTGATGACCAATTAAGTCTAAATTTTCACAGATTGTTTGGTATGCATGTTGGGATACACCAGGCGAGATTACTGCCGTCGAGTTCACAAAACTCTTCCTAACTTAAGCCTAATCTTAGGATTTAGGACTAGTCCAAACCCTGCACCGTAGCATGGAAGATTAACCTTAAGTAAGGACGAGTAACTCGTCCTAACTCGAGACAAGACGAGTCCTATCTCTTTGTGAAATCAACCCCGGTCTTCTCAAATCTTGTTTTTGTTTAAAGCTTGATTAGTCCAAAAGGGTAAACACAAATTATTCAGGCTTAACATGCTCCAACCTACACACTCAATACACCTAGCCCCGCCCATACCCAGCCCCGCCCACACCCATTCCCCATCCCTTTACTCCATGGTTTTTAGTTCACATCTGAAGAGCGCTCTCAGGTTTCAAACTGACATCGATTTGAATTTTAAAATATTGTGTAGAATGTGTGTAATTAAAACGTGTGCTCTTTTTCGATAGTTTACACTTTTGTGTTCATTGTTTGCTATCCACTTGAGAAATGCTTTGCCCAAAGAGCGACAAGACATTGTAACATCGCCATTTTAAAAAAGAAAACACAAAAAAACAACAGTGATTGAAGATCTGGGCCCAATTTCTGATTAAGCCTGTAAGCACAAACAGTTTGAAACGGGTTACCTATCAGAGTCACACAGAATTATCAATGCTGCGACTGGTACCCCTGTCATTTCTTGCTTAGCCAAGAAATTTGCTAAGCAGAGTGTTCTGCTTAACAGATTTATGAAACTGTGCCCTGGGCCCAGTTGTACCTTTTGAGATAAGGTGGACACACAATAGGGGTGTACTGTTTGGTTTGGGTATATACAGACAGATTCACACAAACCTTAAAGGCAGTGGACGCTATTGGTTATTACTCAAAATAATTATTAGCATAAAACCTTACTTGGTAAAGAGTAATGGGGTGAGGTTGATAGTATAAAGCATAGTGAGAAACAGCTCCCTCTGAAGTGACGTAGTTTTCGAGAAAGAAGTAATTTTCCACGAATTTGATTTTGAGACTTTAGATTTAGAATTTGAGGTCTCGAAATCAACCATCTGAAAGCACACAATTTTGTGTGACAAGGGTGTTGTTTTTTTCTTTCATTAATATCTCGCAATTTGGACAACCGATTGAGCTCAATATTTCACAGGTTTGTTATTTTATCCATATGTTGAGATACACCAAATGTGAAGACTAGTCTTTGACAATTACCAATAGTGTCCAATGGCTTTAATACTGGCGTGTCCACCATATCTCAAACGCTTATAGGCGAGTTCTCAAGTGCTCCACAAGAAATTTGTTGTAGAAAGTCTAATGGAAGTTTTTAAGTATTGTACATGTACAGGGAAAAAGGGAAAGATCATACTTCAAGGGGATGAATGTTTGAGAAGGTGCACTTGGTCTTTCCAACCCTGCTTGCCACCCCTAGCTGTGCCATCCATGCCCACAATAGACCTTTATCACGGTGTGGCCATCTTGATTTTCCTCCATTCCAACTCAAATGTAACCAAACTGAGGCTGGACGAAATAATAATCTGGTGTCATGTTTGCGCAGTCAATGTTAGTATTCATTACTGTTTATGTAAACAGGGAACATGACCAAGATGGTGACAGCGTGATAAAGGTCTTTAGCAGTCAGCCCTACATGATTGTTTACCTTAGTAACTGTGGCTCTGTTCTAATTTTCAACAATTTTGACATTTAATTTTCGTGCTAAGATGCCAATGTCAAAACTGTTAAAAATTAGTAAAGAGCCCCATATATGGGTCTGCCCTACATGTATGTTTGCCTGTGTCCCGATGTTACCAACAACTACCCCATTATTAGTAAGGGTTGCGGTAGCATCATGTAATGATACTCTCTTAATCAGTTGGGGTGGTTCATTGGGTGGTTGTGAAAGGATCCATGGATTAAGGAACCACCTCATTTTCAGAACCACCCCAACTCATTTAGAGGTTATCTTTACATGTTGTTACCGCAAACCCTTACTCTACCATCGTATTTCCACAAGTTTCAAAGTATACGTTAGCCCATTATTTATGTTGCAACTAGCCCACGATTGCTTTATCAATGTACACATTTTGCTTGGGAAGATGTGATAGGTTAGTGCTGCAGCAAGGTATAAGGTGCTTTGGATACAACACAGTATCAAGAGCTTGTTGACTCTAATATTTAGACGAAACTCTCGTGTGTGTGTTTTTTTTGTAACTGTTGCGTCAAGTTTGTGCAATGAAACTCTGTAATAGAATTTATGTTAGCTTACTATCACTAACTTCAGACCAGCATTATCTTGCACTTTTTTTTATATTTATCAGAACAGATTATGTATTTCCATTATGAACAGTTGTTTAATTGGATTGTATGATATTAAAGAACGACTTGAAACGATTTTATGATGATTTGTGGTGTTTACAGACAGTGTTTTTTGTGTATGTGTTGGTTTAAATATTATTGGCAAGTGACAGAACAAAACTATTGCCGCATGAAAAGGGACAAGTTGCCTGCGGATTTTGAACCTTTGTGCCGATTTTAAAGTTGTCACATTAAAGGCAGTGGACACTTGGTAATTACTGGAGATAATTATTAGCATAAAACCTTTCTTGATTACGAGTAATGGGGAGAGGTTAATTGTTTAAAACATTGTGAGAAACGGCTCCCTCTGAAATGAAATAGTTTTCGAGAAAGAAGTAATATTCCACGAATTTGATTTCGAGACCTCAGAATTAGATTTTGAGGTCTCAAAATCAAGTATCTGAAACGACATAACTTCGTGTGACAAGGTTTTTTTCGTTCATATCTCGCTACGACCAATTGAGCTGAAATTTCCACAGGTTTGTTATTTTATGCATAAGTTGAGATACACCAAGTGAGAAGACTGGTCTTTGACAATATTACCAATAGTGTCCAGTGTCTTTAAGGCCAATAAACATTTTTGTGTGTACTGATTTTAAAGTTGCCACATTATAAGCTCTTAAAGAGCCAATAAAGGATGATCTCAATATTTCAACTATTACCTTTTTATGGCCAAATAGACATCGTAGATACCGGTTAATAACAATTTTACTCCCGAAATTTGCATTTAGTAACTAATAACTCGAGTCAAAAATGCACCCGGCCGCGCGGCTTTTGTCAGCCGAGAGTCAAAAACGGCTCATCTATTATAATGACCTCTTGACGCCAGTGTTGATATTCCCCTAATTAGTGTGAACACAGTTCTCCAGCTTTGGCAAACTGAGGGCGCTGTTTTCCACACCAAATCGCCGCCATTGACGTCACGATTCCTTTGTCGCGCAGGTTTGTTTGACCCCGCGTTTTTCAGAAACTTGGCTAGAAGCTTTCTGTAGAAAAAAAAAAACATTTTTACCATGTTTTAACGTGAGGTTAGAGACTCGTTATATTTTGTTTATGTTTCCTATGGACTCCAACTATTAGAAAACTGTAATAACTATATTTTTGAGATCATCCTTTATTGGCTGTTTAAATAAGCAGCCTCTGTATACTGATGCCTGATACTGTTTGTTATAAGTTGTCTTTTGGAACTCGTTTACAATTATTGGTAGTTCAAAAAAACAGGCCAAAAGGGTCACTATACTCCTCTCTTAATATTTATGCATGACGTCATAATTACTATACCCAAAATGAGGCTATGGGCGCAGGTTCCCGATCTCTTGCAGTGGCTGCGCCCATATCGCCTCGTTATGAGTAAGCATTGTGACGTACCACATGCATAAATATTAAGAGAGGCGTCACATGTTTATAGAGACAAGCATACACTAGGGCTTAATTATTTCAGTTTGGGAGAAATTCAGAAATATAATTTTTTATAATATGCAATGCTTTTATCAAATCTCTTTATATATTTTTTGACCAAATCGAGACAAGAATACAGGCAACTGTGGTTGACAAAATTCATACCTTTATTTCTGACAACAAATAAAATGCTTACACCCTTGTCATTTGGGATAAAATCAGATAAAATTGCAAGGGACAAGCCTTGTATTTTTGATGAAACTTGGCTTAAAACAGATAAAATCGCAAGGGGTAAGCCTTGCATTTTTGATGAAGTTGGGATAAAATTAGATAAAATCGCATTAGGCTAAAATCAGTTAAAATTGCAAGAGGTTAGCCTTGCATGTTGGATGAAATTGGGCAAAAAAAAGACAAAATCGCAAGGGGTTAGCCTTGCATTTTTGATGGAATTAGGATAAAATCAGATAAAATTGCAATGGTAAAACCTTGCATTTTTGGTGAAATTTTGGCTAAAATCAGATCAAAGTTGCACGGGGTAAGCCTTGCATTTTATATGAAATTGAGCTATAAAAAGATAAAATCGCAAGGGGATAACCCTTGCATTTTTTATGAAATTAGACTGAAATCAGATAAAATCACAAGGGGTAAGCCTTACATTTTTTTATGAAACTGGGTTAAAATTAGTTAAAATTGCAAGACTTAAGCCTTGCATTTTGGATGAAATTAGGCTAAAATCGCATAAAATCGCAATGGTAAAGCCTTGATTTTTTGGTGAATTTGGGCTACAATCAGACAAAATTGCGAGGGGTAAGCCTTGCATTTTGGATGAAATTGAGCTAAAAAAAGATAAAATCGCAAGGGGTAAGCCTTGCAATTTTTGTGAAAGTGGGTTAAAACCAGTAAAAATTGCAAGATTTAAGCCTTGCATTTTGGATGAAATTAAGCTAAAATCACATAAAATCGCAATGGTAAAGACTAATTGCATTTTTGGTGAAATTGGGCTAAAATCAGACAAATTTGCAGGGGGTAAGCCTTGCATTTAGGATGAAATTTAGCTACAATCAGTTAAAATTGCATGCTTTAAGCCTTGCATTTTGGATAAAGTTAGGCTAAAATTAGTTAAAATTGCAAGAGGTAAGCCTTGCATGTTGGATGAAATTGGGCTAAAAATAAAAATCGCAAGGGATTAAAGCCTTGCATTTTGAATGAAATTGGGCTAAAACCAGATAAAATCGCAAGGGGTAAGCCTTGCATTTTGGATGAAAGTGAGCTAGAAAAAGACAAAATCGCAAGGGGTAAGCCTTGCAATTTTTATGAAATTGGGCTAAATTTAGTTAAAATTGCAAGGGGTAAGCCTTGCATTTTGGAGGAAATTGGGCTATAATCAGTTAAAATTGTAAGAGAAAGCCTTGCATTTTGGATGAAATTGGGCTAAAGTCAGATAAGTTCGGAGCCCTGCATTTTTTTAATGAAATTCGGCTAAAATCAGCTAAAATCGCTTGGGGTAAGCCTTGCACTTTTTTGTGCAACTAGGCTGAAATCAGACAATATTGCAAGAAGTAGGCCTTGCATTTTGGAAGAAATTGGGCTAAAATCAGTTAAAGTTGCAAGGGGTAAGCCTTGCATGTTGGATGAAATTGGGCAAAAAAAAAAGACAAAATCGCAAGGGGTAAGCCTTGCATTTTTGATGGAATTATGATAAAATCAGATAAAACTGCAATGGTAAAACCTTGCATTTTTGGTGAAATTTTGGCTAAAATCAGACCAAAGTTGCAAGGGGTAAGCCTTGCATTTTAGATGAAATTGAGCCATAAAAAGATAAAATCGCAAGGGGATAACCCTTGCATTTTTTATGAAATTAGACTGAAATCAGATAAAATCGCAAGGGGTAAGCCTTACATTTTTTATGAAACTGGGTTAAAATCAGTTAAAATTGCAAGACTTAAGCCTTGCATTTTGGATGAAATTAGGCTAAAATCGCATAAAATCGCAATGGTAAAGCCTTGATTTTTTGGTGAATTTGGGCTACAATCAGACAAAATTGCGAGGGGTAAGCCTTGCATTTTGGATGAAATTGAGCTAAAAAAAGATAAAATCGCAAGGGGTAAGCCTTGCAATTTTTATGAAATTGAGCTAAAAAAAAAGATAAACTCGCAAGGGGTAAGCCTTGCAATTTTTGTGAAAGTGGGTTAAAACCAGTAAAAATTGCAAGATTTAAGCCTTGCATTTTGGATGAAATTAGGCTAAAATCACATAAAATCGCAATGGTAAAGCCTAATTGCATTTTTGGTGAAATTGGGCTAAAATCAGACAAATTTGCAGGGGGTAAGCCTTGCATTTAGGATGAAATTTAGCTACAATCAGTTAAAATTGCATGATTTAAGCCTTGCATTTTGGATAAAGTTAGGCTAAAATTTGGTAAAATTGCAAGAGGTAAGCCTTGCATGTTGGATGAAATTGGGCTAAAAATAAAAATCGCAAGGGATTAAAGCCTTGCATTTTGAATGAAATTGGGCTAAAACCAGATAAAATCGCAAGGGGTAAGCCTTGCATTTTGGATGAAAGTGAGCTAGAAAAAGACAAAATCGCAAGGGGTAAGCCTTGCAATTTTTATGAAATTGGGCTAAATTTAGTTAAAATTGCAAGGGGTAAGCCTTGCAGTTTGGAGGAAATTGGGCTATAATCAGTTAAAATTGCAAAAGAAAGCCTTGCATTTTGGATGAAATTGGGCTAAAATCAGATAAGTTCGGAGCCCTGCATTTTTTTATGAAATTCGGCTAAAATCAGCTAAAATCGCTTGGGGTAATCCTTGCACTTTTTTGTGCAACTAGGCTGAAATCAGACAATATTGCAAGAGGTAGGCCTTGCATTTTGGAAGAAATTGGGCTAAAATCAGTTAAAATTGCAAGGGGTAAGCCTTGCATAAATTGGGCTAAAATCTGATAAAATCGCAAGGGGTAGGCCTAAGCGTTGCAGCAGTTTTTAAATATAATTAGGCTAAAAGCAGATAAAATCACAAGGGGTAAGCCTGGCATTTTTTATGAAATTGGGCTCAAACCAGATAAATTGCAAAGGGTTTGAACCGGGCTTCAGTAAAATAAAATGATTGGTGCAGTGAAATTCGAACCGTGTGAGTACTATTGACAGCCCTCCTCTAACCACATGGGCAACGGTTCCCTTAGTCGTCGGGATTTCGGTTCCCTTAGCCGTCCGTAGAACCTTCAAAGTGATGACTAGGCCTACTTGAACGTTTTGTAAACAGCTCCACTTCCGCGAAATCTTAAACATTGTTGAGTTTCCTGTTCGTTGTTTCATCATTTACTCTCGAAAACAGGGCAAGGGAAGACAACGATGCAACAAAAAACAAGTTGACACACGTGACCATCAACTCCAGAAGAAAAAAAAAGGTAATTTGTTGTCTTCGAGTATGTCATCACTTCGAAACTCGTCTTTAATTATGAACTATGAAAACAGGACCGAACCTGTTTGTTGTATACACATACCGATGGATAACATTGCATTATTTTTCAAATATCATATTATTAAGAGAACCGTGTAGCCTGTGCGGTAAGAGATGGGCTTTCAATGCTACTGTCCCGGGTTCGATTCCCACTGCTACCAATATTTTCTTCTTTTACTAAGTCAAAATGCAATGCATTATTTAAGTAGTGTTTAAAATCACCTCCTAACACCAACGGGCACTGTGGCGACACGGTGCACTGGATCGTTCGCTTGCGTGCGTTCCAGAGCTGGGAGACCCGGTTCGAATCCCGCCCCGTACCATAGGGACATGACTTTTACTGCTAGCACCAGTAAGTGATTGGGGTCCGTCATGTCTCTCCCCAAATTAGGGTAGGATGATTATCCCGGGTCGGAAAGTAAAGGAGGGGCCGGGACTAGCCATCCCTTAAGGGTTCTAATGGGTGATCACCACGCTGGTTTCGATCAGACTTTGAGTCCCCTGAATGCCTGGTCTTCACTCTAACTAACTTTCTGCACAAATTTGTTTGAACTTTATAACATTTTTTAAAGACATTGACTGTGAATTGTTCAAATGTATTGTTTCCGCTTATTTTTAGGCAAAGCGGACCTAACAATTTCAGTCTAAAACAAATGAAAATAAATGTTCTAAAATTGTTGCCGAATTGTTTCTTTTCATAAAATTGGTCTGAAATTGAATAAAGTCTTGCATTTTTTTTTAAATAGAATTGGGCTAAATTCAGATAAAATTGCAAGGGTTCAGCCTTGCAATTTTGTTGATGAAATTGGGCTACAGTCAGATAAATTTGGAAAGGGTAAGCCTGGCGTTTTGATAAATTATTGCTAAAATCAGAAAAACTCGTAAGCCTTGCATTTGTTTATGAAATTAAAGAAAATCAGATAAAATTGCAAGGGGTAAGCATACGCCTTGCATTGTTTTTTTTATGAAATTGGTGTAAAATCAGATGAAATTACACGGGTTAAGCCTTGCATTTTTTATTTATTTTGGCTAAAATCAGATAACATTGCAACAGGTTAATTTAGCATTTAAAACAAAATTGCTAAAAATAATCATATAAACTCACAAGGGGTAAGCCTTGCAATTGTTATGAAATTGGGCTAAATTCATATAAAATTGCAAGGGGTAAGCCTTGCATTTTTGATGAATTTTGGGTGAAATCAGATAAAACCTCAAGGGATAAGCGTTGCATTTTTGATGGAATTGGGCTAGAATCAGATAAAATCGCAGGGGGTTAGTTTTTTATGAAAAAGGTCTAAAATCTGATAAAATTGCAAGGGTTAACCCCTGCATTTTTGATGAATTTGGGCTGAAATTAGATGAAATTGCCTTGCATTTTTGATGAAAATGGGCTAAAAATCAGATTAAATCGCATTGGGTAAGCCTTGCATTTTTGATGAATTTTTGCTAAAGTAGGCGTTGCATTATTTTTTTTATTGGGCTTAAATCAGATAAAATCGCAAGGGGGTAGTAAGCCTTGCATGTTTTCTTGAAATTTGTGACGAAACTGCAAGGCTGACTAACTTTATTGTTTTTTTTATATCGAATTTCATCCTCGTTTTTGTTTAGAAAATGTCCCTTTAACCAAATGTATAACGAAAATACAAGGAGTTGCCCCTTGTGACTTTATCAAATGTTTACCTCATTTTAAAAAGAAGTTTTGATCAATGATTGCTGACTGAGTATGTTATCATAAAAGGTTTGCCGTTTGCACTTGTAAACTACCGAAATACTTGTAATATTTGAATACTCTCTTCAATTCAGTATAAAACATTATGCACTGCTGGCGTTTTACTTGCCGTGGGTAAGCGGGAACTTTTCGATGGGTAATTTCTACAAAGTACTTTAACAAGAAGGCAAAATCTGCCCCAGGAAAAAAAAACAAAAAAAGTTGAACGTAAAACGTACTGGAATTATAATCATCTTATTAAAAGAAGACCTCAACTTCAACATACAAACTCATGTTATTGCATGACCATTTAATTTTAATTCTGAACTTAAAGAGGCAAACTCCTTAATCCTGAAAACAATTGCAACGTTTTATACACAGGCGAAAATGTCGGTCCAATTATAATACATCTTCCTTAGAAAAAAAACAACAAAAAAACTATAAGCAACTCATTATGGTCTTCCCCCACTGGAAATGAATATGTATCTGGTTTTTAATCACTAATAACGGGACAAAGAAATGAAAAGTGCTACTTCATGGTGCTCTGAACTTTGACCTGAGAGATAGCCACTTAAAAATGAGCTATGTTAAAAGAGGAGGGCACACAATTTGCTCCAACCCGTGGCAAGTTGACAATTTTATGCACCACATTGCTCAGGCAAAGCACAATAATAGCACTTTTTAAGACCCTTGACACTGTTGGTAATTGTCAAAGACAAGTCTTCTCCCTTAGTGTATCTCAACATATGCATAAAATAACAAACCTGTGAAAATTTGTACTCAATTGGTCATCGAAGTTGCGAGATAATAATGAAAGAAAAAATAACCCTTGTCTCTCGAAGTTGTGTGATTTCAGATGCTTGATTTCGAGACCTCAAATTTTAAACTTATTGTCTCGAAATCAAATTCGTGGAAAATTACTTCTTTCTCGAAAACTACGTCACTTCAGAGGGAGCCGTTTCTCACAATGTTTTATACCATCAACCTCTTCCCATAACTCGTTACCAGTAAGGTTTTATGCTAATTATTATTTTGAGTAATTACCAATAGTGTCCACTGCCTTTAAATAAAATTCGTATGGTTTTGAAGGATAGATGCACTACACGCACATGTATATTGTGATATGGTGTGAATGAACATACACAGCACACAGTTCTGTGCACACTGCAGCTATGTGACCGTGTGACCGTATACACAACATGCGCGGGCTTTAACACAGTTTGTGTTTTTTGACGGTTTCAACTTTATTGTTCATTAGTATGTGCACTTTTATAAACATAAAAAAATCGTAATGTTTTGAACTGAAAATATTTATGATAATATCAAGTGACCCACTCGAAAAATTCATCACTTCAAAGGCTTTCTTTAAAAACTGGCCCTAAACCTTTCGGAAACACATTAGCATAATCTGATCCAAGTTTTTATGCTAACAATTATTTTGAGTAATTACCAATAGTGTCCACTGCTTTTTAAATAAAACTGAATTATATTGTTTCAGCTCAAGCTGCAAAATCAATATTTGTTTCAGAAAACTGCATAAAAGTATGCAATTTTGGGGCAGAAAATTACCGGGAAAATCTACATTTTAATAATATAAACGAATTTTGTTGTTCATGAAACACATATGAATGTAGATATTGAATTGTAGCCAAAAATATTACTTCACCTTTAAACACCATGCACGTATGAAGATCTCTTTGGATCAGATAATGAAAAGTACTACATTAAATGCGGTTTGTAATCACTTGTTTTACCTTCGGCCAGCGATACTTGAATATTAAATTAATTTTTTTCAATGCACACAATTTACAACACGTATTGACAATTCCAAATGCAATTGTTGATCATAAAATAACTATACAGAGAGGCACTAAAATTCCATGTCCCCGACAAGGAGAGAATTATAACAGAAATAGAAAGAATTTATTGGGAAGCAGTCCCCCCCCCCCCACAAAAAAAAAATAAATAAAAAAATGAATAAATAAATTCATGTGCTTACCCTTTGAGATCATCAAATTTGTAATTTCATTATAGACACACTGTGAAAAATAGTGCGTTAAAAACTGTAAAAAGCTATTGAATGTCCGACTCACAAGAGGTGCACTTTAGGAACCCAAGTTGGTATCTGAAATTTTTGTTTTGTGTTTATGTCCATTCTGCTTAAAGGAACACTTAAATTCAGGAAAACCCTTTCAATTAAACTAAACAAATTGAAAAATAAAACAACCACAAAATATATTCACATTATTTTTTATCGAGTGTTCATTTCTGGCCACGGGAAGAGAAGACAAAAACAGTCATAAACATTGGATTTATATACATTTATTAAATAAAAACCAACTCTTTACAGCACACATGCAAAATAATAGACTTATGTTATGACGTCATTGACCGATAGTGAGGAACCTTACTTAAACCTCGTCGAGAGAGGGCGCTCTACTAAAAAATGACGTCATGTGCATAAGGCGTACACGTTTTGGGTGATTAAAGTTCATAATTTGATCAACATCTAATACTCTTTTTTGAAATCTGGTATTGAATTGCTCTGTTATATTGTACAAAATCACTCTTTAGTAAGTAGTGTTAGCACATTATTCCAATGTTTTTTGAGCGATGTCATGCAATACTTAAAAAATTACTTACAGCAAATCAAAACAGTATTTCATCAACAAGTATTATAATAATTTTTCAATATATATACATTTTCTTTCTCTTTTTTATACAATATAGCACACTAGGAAATTTCGCAATCAGTTGCCACGGTGGCAGGCCTAAAGATTCTTAAATAAAGTTTTGTTTTATCAATATGAAAAAAAATATATATTTACAATAGTGTATACAGTCCAGTTTCACTACAGAAAATATGTAAAATCTCTGAGAACTTGCACACATGCATAGAGTAAGTAGAATATTAATAAATATACACAGTCCACTAATGTGAAATCTTATTCTGAATGGCTTAAAATGCAGCTCTAAAATGGCTTCGCCAAGAAAGAGACTTGTTCGATGCCTCCCAACAAATAAATCTAACCACATTTTATACAACAGTATTGTTTGTATACAAATTTAGCTCAATATAAACTGAACTGCGTTTTGTTCCTTTTGGCCTCCTAACTGCAAATAATATTATTTTGTTCTTTAAAAGTGAGGTATTTTTTTATAAGCACACATTATCTATGACAGTGGATAACGGCAACACATTATTGTAGGTTCTACTCTTGACTCAATTTACTAGTGAGCCACCGTTTAAATCAATGTAAAAGAGGAACAACCTTCGTTAATTGCTCGTAGAAAGTAGACAGCATGAAGTTTGGTAACGGCAATGGTGGTCAAAGGGTACTTTTCAAATGTTTGTGGGTGTGCATGTCTAGTGGGGGAGGGGGCTGACAGTTGCATGCACATATATTTTCACTTCTTTATCGCAATGCCGCTTGCAGGAACATAGTCACCTTAAAGACAAACTGGAGAAACTTCTAGTGCACCTCGAGCTGAGATTTATGCAACAAAAAAGTGCTTCTGTGTGGGGTGGGAAGCTCTTGCAAACTTAAACAAATAAAATCAACAATATAAACCGTTCTGAATAGACTTTATTCCTGATGACGTCACAGTTTGTTTATCACTTTGCAGGAGACGCAGGGAACCAATGTTGAGTATATTCATAACAGTTGGAAATGCAGAGTACCAAGTGAAACAGCTGCACTTAAAAACCCTGGACACAATTGGTAATTGTCAAAGACCAATCTTCACAGTTGGTTTATCTCAACATATGCATTAAATAACAAACCTGTGAAAATTTGAGCTCAACCGGTCGTCGAAGTTGCGAGATATTAATTTAAACAAAAACACCCTTGTCGCACCATGGTCCACGAAGTTGTGTGCTTTCAGATCCTTGATTAAAATCAAATTCGTGGAAAATTACTTCTTTCTTGAAAACTACTTCACTTCAGAGGGAGCTGTTTCTCACAGTGTTTTGTACTATCAACCTCTCCCCATTACTCGTCATCAAGAAAGGTTTTATGATAATAACAATTTTTTAGTAATTACTAATAGTGTCCACTGCCTTTAAAGACATAAACAATTCTCGACGTCATCAGTACAGGAGTCAATTCTGAAATATGAGGCTAACATTATTTGTTCCGTCACGGTTGATATGAATGTGTACAAATCCATCCTAGCAATTACTTACTCAAGTTTGTCCTTAAATATATTATTATATATTTTCTAATAATATCTTAGAAGAATTCTATTCTGATAGTGGAATGTATTGACTCTTATTATAGAAATAGTACTTTCTATTACAATAAATAGTCGGCTACCTCTGCTAGATAAAAAGTATATGTTTGTTTCAATTGGCTAAATGTTGCTTCCCTTTACAACTGAACGACATTTCGTTTCATTTTGTTCATTATATCCAAACAAAAATGCTAGACTTAACTCTCAAATTCCACACTCAAATCAATGTAAAAGATTGGCTCGCATTTGCAAGCAATGTCAGTAACGATATAGTATATATATACTTGAGTAACAATAATCGTTGAACAACAGTAAAATACCTGATTGCATATTATATTGCCATTAGCATTCTATTTGAGCATGATATAATTAACTGACATTCTGAAAGTCGTCTAAAGTTTGTCTTATTAATATCGAAGTCTTATATAGCGCACGTATCTACCAAACAAGGTACTCTAGGCGCCGAGTGTAATAAACAAACTTGTTTGGTCTAGTGTAATAACACAATTACTCATAGGGTGTTCGGTGATATCCACTTCTTTTTGTTTTGAGCTTGATGACGTTTCTTTGAAAAACAGGAGCAAAAGTGTATTTCACTTACAGCTCTTGTTCCCTATGATCACATAGTGGTATAATTGCACAGTTAAACCTGATTGTCACCTGACTATTATCTCTCCACAAGTTGACGTTATTATAACAAAGTCTACCTCATCATCATTAGGCTTTGGTTGAAGCCTCCCTCCAGTAATTTTAATTATTTTCTTTCATTTGTCATCTTACTCCATGTCAAGCCAGTGTGCTTCGTTTTTGAAAGGGCACCGAGGCATTTTCTCCTTGGTAAAGGGCCACCAGTGAAGATATTGCAAATTTATACCAAAGGGCACCGAGGCAATAACCAGGGGGCATGGAGGCAATCGCCTGTGGTTGCCTCCATGAAGTATCATGCCTGCCGTGTTTTCTGTCTTCATGTGGTGATTTCATCTCTCCATCGTCTTGTTCGTTTTCCCTCTTCTTTTCCTGCTTGATCTTGGTCCATCCTATATCTTGCCATTCACTTGTTATTATATTATATCTTTCCGTCTTCATGTGGACAATTTCTCTCTAAATCGTTCTGCGTTCTCATCTTCTTCTCCTGCCTCTCATTGGTCACCTTGTTCTTAGTCCCCTTGGGTCTTTCTTAAATCATTTCTATACGTTCGCGCAGATAAGAACGCTTCATTTTAAACATCCCGGGCTTGGGATTCGTCATTGTTTTTCCTTCTTCCTAAATTCAGGATTTGTTCATAGATCTTTACTTTAATACACACTTGTGTCGAACTTAGCTGGGAGATAAAAATTCATAAGACTCGCAGCTCAAAATAACACCTGTAGCTCTTTGTGGTGTAAAGAAGCTGGCAGCGATATCCCATTATTAGTTACCGCTTTAGTTTCTTTCCTGAATTAGGGATCTATCCATAGATCTTTACCCTACAAGTTACTTGTAAGATACACAAATCCGCAATACTTGTAGCTCAAAATAAGACTTGTAGCTTCTTGTGGTGTATAACAGGTTGGCTAGATGAACGAATAGGATTTGAGTGTACACACCACAATGTACGACACCCACAGGAACGAGAGGAAGAACGCTGTGGCAAACTTGACGACCTTCTTTCCTCCAAGCTCCCCTCCAAGGAACTAAGCACATAAACAGAAGAAAAAAAAATCAAATAATAATAGGGACATTCACAACGCCGAAGATTGATCAGGGCACTCACAGCAAAGATTGAATGCCTATAATCTAAGTGGTATGTTTGAATTCAATCTTATCAATTGAAACTAATGATGACAACAGCGAACGATTTCGAAATGATCTTGATGAAAATGTCATCGTAGCCAGAGGCCGAATTAAGCTAATTTAAGATAATATATTAACAAATATTGAAAATTAAGCTGTGACCCGAAGGGATAGTCCCATCAATATCCCGGGTTTATACGGTATCCCCGTTTAGACATGGGGTTGCCACAAACTAAATATAAGAGTATAAACTAAATTAATAATAAAATATACGTTAAATTTGCGTTGGGGATGAAGAATATTAATTCTCCTGAAGACCAGCAGAGTAAACTGTTCGGAACGTCGAGACCAAACCACAAAAGAGATCTTACACATGGTTGTACCCGCAAGTCTTCTATTCATATTTATATTTATAGTTACTCTATTATTAATTACTAGGTACTTTCCTCAAGTCCTCTGAAAACAAATGATCGTATTTTTGTACACAGGATTCGGGAAAATACTGAGTAAACTCATGATTTTCCCGAATCCTGTGTATAAAGGGTAAAACTAAAACTAATAAAATTAAGAATAGGTACCTTTCTCCTGAGAATAAGCAGTATGATACAGGTAGATCCCATAGCAGTGAAGACGATTACTGCTAGATCCAGGTTACTCTGTTCCACTCTGAAGGGTTTACCGAAAGAGTTGGCATACATCGTACTGATCACCCACGGTAGACCCAAACCTAGAAAGACATTGACGCTATTACTCCCTAAAAGAAAATTGAAAACATAAAAAAATAAATCATAATTTTGTTGTAACCAACTCAGTTAAATGCAATTAGAAATTAGAAATGGCTGTTTCAAACTGCTTACTACCCTTACAGACATATAAATGAAAATGAATAATGGCCTGACGTTTTCGACCCTAGCAGAGTATTGGTGGAAGGGTAACAAAAAATACACATTAAAACATAAAATGATGTTATAAACCACAAAGGAAACTGACTGGGTAGATTGAGAAAACAGGGACTGCAAACGAAAAGGGCTGAGTAGCTTGGTTGGCAGAGCGCTGCGAGTTTATTCGGTAGTTCAAAATTTTTAACACTTTGGAAGTACAACAAATCGCTTAGCAGAAACAGGTTACCAGCCCTAATTACTTTAAGTTTTCATACAATCTTGTGGATGGTCCCCAACTAAATATTTGCTTAGTAAAGACATTTCGTCAAGCAGTTTTTTGTCAGCTTTTAAAACATCTTGAAGAAATTCGGTCATGATTACAACTCACCAGTAATATTGCCAATAGCGGCATCTGCGTACTGGTCGTGAACGGCTGCCGTGCGGCTGGCGAAGGCGTCTGGTACACTGGTACCCAGGGCAATAATGGTGATGCCTGCTACACTGGCTCGTAGGTTGATCACACAACCCAGGAGGGTACCAAGCTGAAATTGTTGGCAAATACAAAACTCATAAATAAATAATAAAACAAAATAACACAAATAAAAATGGGTAACTGGCAACATAATGACATTTTTGATGATCGCAAGAGACAGTTCTTACCAAACATTAAAGAAAGAGCCCTCCTCTCTCACTATGTAACATAGCTTTTTCACTCATTAACAACTTATCTATTAACGTTTTGTCTGTATTGTCCTTGTTACGTCGGTGGATTTTTTTCCCGTCTTAATGAAGACTGTTTTTTAACAAGCCTCTTGCAGCCTCATGCTCTCGCTCCTCTCTTGTACATAGTTAATTCCTAGATATTTATCAATTATTTGCTTTAACATTATATTATTTTGTATACTTATATAATGCGCTTTTGTTTTTGTTACCTTTTATGTACTGTTCAATTCTCATAATTGTACTATTCAAACACGAGTATGAAATAAGCATCTTATTGAATTTGAATTGAATTGAATTGAATTGAATTGAATTGAATTGAATTGAATTGAATTTAATTTAATTCAATTTAATTTAATTTAATTGGTAGAACAAATTTGATGGTGTATATTATCAATGCGGTTATTTCATCTCAAACTCTTTTTAAGTAAACTGGAATATTCTTTCTTACACATATTTTTTTTTTTGCGGTAACACCAAGTATGTATCTACTTGCCAGGTTGTTAGAGAACTTTCTTGCTTTATTCTACTACCGCGGAGTATAAGTTGTTCGGGGGTTCAGGAGACTTCTCAGTTCTGAATAGAACTGTTCTGCTTTTCAACTATTACCAGGGCGGATGGTATAGAAAATAGGCTGGGACTTTTACTTTAGCTTATAGGATCGTGATTAACTGCACTACCGCGGAGTCAGTTCTTAAGTTAGTTTCCATGATAATTGTTTGTTGTTGTTGTTGCTGTTGTTGTTGTTATTGTTGTTGTTGTTGTTGTTGTTGTTGTTGTTGTTGTTGTTGTTGTTTACCTGTTCTACTAAAGCTGTTAGCACACCAATGCAAATGAGGGAGAGTACAAATGCTGGCCAGCCGCCCGCAACACTCCTGCAAAAAATACCACAGACAATAATTTTAAGTTCCCAACCAAAGATCAGGTAGTGAAAAGTTGTTAAAGTTTGATCCTAGAAGACGTTTCCAATAAAATAAAATAAAACTTAGGAACATATACAGCTACATGTAGGTCATGGCTAAATGGTCCAGTGCATCAGTCTCAATTGTTGGTGGGTAAAGACACTGGACACTAGACACCTTAGAAGGTGCTAACTAATTGGGTCTCAGAATTCATCACTGCAATGACATATCTTTCTGAAAGTTTGTATATACTCAGCGCCTTGAGTACCTTGTTTGCTAGATACGTGCGCTATATAAGACTTCAATATTATTATTATTCTCACTTGGTGTATCCCATCATGTTCATTATTAAAATAAAAACTTGTAGAAATTGAAGTAACAAAAGATTAATGAAAAAAAAAACACTTGCACATCTTTGAGTGTTTTCAGATGCATAATAAAAGGCTTCAGGCCTGAAGTTTTTTTATTATTTGAGTGAGAGATTACACCTCTTTCACAAAATCAACTATGTAACTTCAGAGGGAGCCGTTTCTCACAATGTTTTACGCTGTCAGCAGCTCTCCATTGCTTGTTACCAAGAAGTATTATGGAAACATACTGGAGTGTTACAAAACTTGTCCAATGCATGTATAGAGGGATTGGGTTGAGGGAGGGGGGAGGGCTTACCTTGGTGGGATGAGTGAGAAGATGACTTTCCAGAGGAATGTGATGAAATGAAGAAGGTAGTCCATCTTGGCCGGCGGGATCTCATTGCCCTGTTCATCTTGGTCTCCTCCTACAGTCATTGCACTGATGCGAGAAAGAATAACAATCATATAGAAACATTGAGTTATATAATCAGTCACTGATGCAACTATGAGCCAAACAAGGGTGTTTTTAAGTGCTTTCTTTAATTAAAACAACAAACAAACATTTGTTTGTAATTTTACTTGCAATTCGGCTGATGCTGCGATTTGTAAATGTGTATAAACAAAACCATTGGTAAATGAATGAATAAAAACTGCTTTGATTTTGTATTTATCCGAAAAATGGCCTTGTGAAAAAGCCATGTTTAGCAGGAATAAAGTGAAATAGGGAAATCGGTCCCGAGAGAATGTCAGTGCCCCCTTGGGAAGTTAATTCAAAACATGGCGCTATGAGAAGAGGGTCTGTACATAGTTTACCGTGTGGGGACAGAATCCCTTGCCGAAACAGTTTTATGAATCTAATGGGCAAAAAAAAAAAAAAAAAAAATGGCGTACCTTTTGACCTGGCCCAGCCATGTTTCCTCTTCTTCCTCAGAGTTATCTGCATAGAAATTAGCCAGCCTCTCATTGATATCATCTGGACAGGGGAAAAATAGTAAAGATTTCACCGATGAGACTCGTTCACCTTTTCCCTAAAACCACTATGCAAAGTAATACTACAATAATATACATGTACTTGTTGTATTATTATTTGCATAGTATAGTCATAAAGTTGATCTATAACATACTTAAAAGTAAACAGTAAACTGTCAAGAAAAAAGCTGTGTGTACGCCTGTGAGCAGAGAAGCAACTATGTTTTGAGTTAACGAGTACTGTAAGATTGCATTTTGCATATTTATAGTCATAAAGTTGATCTATACCACACTTAAATGTAAACCGAAATCGCCAAGTATCAAGCTGTTTGTACTCCTGTGAGCAGAGAAGGAACTATGTTTTAAGTACATAAAGGCACATCTAACACCAGATAAAGATGGTACTGCAAAAAAAGCTCTCTCCTAAAACAATGGAGAAGCTTCCAACTTCAAGAAATAACTGAACTATATGTCACTCCCAAAAAGACACCAGAGCAAAAATGCAGGGACTTATTTTACTGATTAATTTTCCATATTTTGTCAAATCATAATCTTTTTCTAGCAGTGAATTTAGTTAAATATTTGTCGGGGGCTGTTGTCAGAAACTGTATTTATAGGAACATTATCTCAGGATTATAATAAATATTAACAAACGTTCAATCTGCGTTGAAATTAATGATGCAGTATGGTGTGTAAAGCTGCTTTCAAAGACAACATTGATACACGCAGAGAAAATGTACACCTTCTAACCTCAGGCCGTATCCGAGTTGGTAACTACAGCTATGGCTCTGACTTTTTTTTATTAAAAATGTTTTTATGAGAATATTTTATGATATTGTGTTATGAGTGCTTAACATCGCAAGGCCAGATGGCCACTTCAAGGTGAGGGCTTCACTAAACTGATTTCGGCTGTCGTTCCTAAAAATACACTGTCACCAAGGGCACTTTTGTACTCCTGGGGCCAAAACAGTTCGTACATAGGCATTTGTCTCATCCACTATAGGATTTTGGCTGGTAGAGCAAAATGCACTACTTTCCATGAAGCAGTTATGGTCAAAGTGTCATGACCGTGGACAATCGAATACTGCTGCTGACAATACAGAGCTTGGGTCCGGTAAACTAGACCACTCGACCAAGACAAGCCACTGTTGCTTATGACGTCATACATTCAACGCATGTTGTCTAGCCATAGCCGCAGCTGTAGCCGCTAATCAATCTATAAGACCTTTAAATTAAACCAAGACTGTGACTTACCGGTAGCACAATTGACCACTGCTGCACTGTGTTCACCGAGATGGGCTCCCAGACTTGGATTCCGTAGGGTGATCACGAAGTTCTTATTAGAGCCCTGGACGTGAATATAAACAAGCAAACAATGAATTTGAAAATAAACTTAAAAAAAAACCCATTATGCTATAGCTTAAAGGAACATTACAGAATTGGTTTTGCTAACAAAACAGTTGCTGGCAGTGTAAGCACTTTATGTAATCCATCATAAACATAAACTGACAAACCTGTGGGGGTTTGAAATCGGTTGGCCATCTGGGTCTCGAGAGAATAATGAAAAACCGATTTCAAATTTTGCATTGCATTGATGCCAAAACAAAAATGAATAAAATGCTGATCGATAAACTCCAAAAGCGAAATTAGATTATTTATTTCGCATCAAATATGACATTTCAGACAGAAATATTTCAAAGGATGTTTTCACTTATCATCATCATTAGACTGTGTAAGTGTGTAAGTTTTATGTAAATCTGTGATCTTCACGATTTGGGTTTGTAACCAATTCTGTAACGTTCCTTTAAACAATTATTTTGAGGTTGACAAGTAAAATGTTGAGAATTTGCAATAAATTGTTATCATAAGTTACATCCTGCTTGGTCTCGTTCCCTTTTCAGGCAAACAGTTTTAATGGGGATACAAATGAGCATTTTCGTTCCACTGTTAAGATAAATAAACCAACTATAATATAAAAATGCATGCAAGAATAATAGGTACCTTGGGCTTTTTGTTGACGTCAATTTCAAGTTTCTTTGAGGTTTCTCCGTGTTCGAATTTCAGCGTGCCCGTAGTTGCCCTGAAGTCGATGTTTTCATTGATTTCTGGTCCTCCCCGTGCCGTTCCATCCCTGAGAAGTTAGTTAATATAATTTATTTATTTATTTTAAAAAAAAATTCATAATTATTGGCGATAAAGAATACTATTTTTTGTTTTTACCCATACACCGAAGTGTTTTAGCACTGTATACTCGGTACTCTCCGAGTCCTGTGACAAAAAATATCACAGGCATGTTACTGGGGCGGGATTCGAACCCACGACCCTTGCAATGCAGTGTCTTACCAACTAGACTACACTGCTCTAGAATTGCAAGGGTCATGGGTTCGAATCCCATCCGAGTAACATGCCTGTGATATTTTTGTCACATGACTTGGGAAAGTACTGAGTATACAGTTCTAACACACATTGGTGTATGGGGGTAAAAACCAAAATTAATATTTTAGACATTATTACTATTCACAATGATAACAAGTTGGACAGGGGCTGTCAAACTACACTAAATGATACAAACTTTGATTTCAACATTTGCCGTCAGAGGTCACAACTATATCAGTTTTCTTTGTTTCATGCATTTGTACAAATTATTTTTATCTCATAGAGATTGTATCTTTCTGACTGAGGTTAATGGATACTTAATTTTACTGAAACAAGTTTGATCAAAAAGGTTTACTGTCCCTTTAGAATGGGAAATACATTCACTAACGACAACTGGTAGCCAAGATTGGAATGCACACCATTTATTGCAGAAATTTTTTAATTTAATCTTAAATGTTTGGTTCTCACCAAACGTCATCACTTCCTTCCTGAACATGGATGTTTTGTTGGGGTCAGATGTCAACTAAACAATCGTGAATATTAATAACTTACATTGTTCCGTAATGTAATGTGACTGCACCGTCACTACCGTTGATCCGTGTTACTGTTGCCGTGACTAAACCTTTTTCCATGTCGGCCATGTAGTTTGCATTGTCAAAGGAAAATTCCCCAGGAACTGCAAGGCGGAAACAAACAAAGTTCTTAAAGGCTCTGGACACGTTTGGTAATATTATTTGTCAAAGAACAGTATTATCACTTGGTGTATCCCATATGTAGGGCCTATGATTAAAATAAGAAATCTGTGGAATGGCAACTCAATTTGTTCATCGAAGTTGCAAGAGAATAATAATTTAAAAAAAAAAACAAGTCGCACAGATTTGTGTACTTTCAGATTCCGAAATAAAAAAAACTACGGTAGTAGAACATAAAGCAAGATATTGGTTCTCAAAATAACATAATCTACTCAGCAAGTACACATTGTGTTACTGCGCAAACCAAATAATATTGATACCTCACAATGCTATATGCCCCAAATACCTTCTTTAGTTCTATAGCAACTTTTGTCCTTGGTCGCCAGGTGCCGCACACCTGTGCGGCACCTAAATGTAGCCCGAGCCCTAGGTCCGGGCTACATCTAGGTACATGTTTGGGGCTACATTTAGGTCAGGCTACATTTAGGGCTCGGGCTACATTTAGGTGCCGCATAGTCGCCATTGTGAAATTCTTTTTTTAAAGATGTAAACCATTTGTGAATGAATGAAAAATAATACTGACCATCGTCATCAATGATGGTGACTCGGGTCAGACTAGGGTCGCCCAGCGCTCCTCCTCCGTCTGGGTTCTTCAAGATGACATAGAAGTCCATGTTATTCTCGTACTGATTATCATTGACAATGGGGATGGTGATCTTCTTATGCCACTCCATCTCATTGAAGACCTAACAATAAAATAATAATAATAATAAGAGTGGCGTCTTATAATATAGCGCGCAAATCCAACACCCAGTGACGCTCAAAGCGCTTTAAAGACATTGGACACTTTCGGTAAACAGTGTTTTCCAAAGGCCCATACTTCGTGTATCACAACTTCTACATAAAATAACAAACCTGTGAAAATTTAGGCTCAATCGGTCATCGGAGTCGGGAGAAAATAACGGGAAAACCCACCCTCGTTTCCGCACGTTTCGCCGTGTCATGACATGTGTTTAAAATAAATCCGTAATTATCGATATCGAGAATTGATATTGTTTTCATGAAATAATATTTCAAGACAAGTCTTTCACCATAACCTTCTGTAAAACCTGTAAGTTATTTGTAAATCTGTGAACTTTTACTTTTTTTTCTGTACCGAATGTGTCCAATGGCTCTAACATACACTGCAGGTTATGTTGGACTACGTTCGAATTATGAGACATAATAAACTAAGGCCTACTCCTTTTACATATCACCATGAAATGGTTTACAAGGTGCTGTGGCGCAATATGCTTCCAATCAAACCAGGAACACCGGGCGAACCCCTTCTCTACTTAGCATTTGCACAGGCTTTTGTTAACTTACATTACACAACACACGGAACAAACGGCTTTACGTCCCATCCGAAGGACGAAGAATCATGGTTTTAATTTAAAAGTGACTGGGACTCAAATCCACACACTGCTGATCAAAAACATCAGCCGCAACCACAAGCGACTCTATTATGATAGCGGCTCTATGAAGCTGAGCCATGAAGGTCTTGGCAAAAGACTAGTTCAGCCGTTGATTGTCACTCACCAGAATTCCAGTGGTATACTTGAATTCAGTCGTGTGCTTCGCGGTCCCTTCTCTGGTCTCGTAGGCAACGCTGACCACAGACCTAAAATAGGACTCGTCATCTTTCTTTGACCTGTCATCTCGTACTTCATACGCCGAGGCCTTTCCATTGTCCTGTAAATAATTATAATAATAGAATAATAATAACTAGTTCTTATTAGCAGCGCATTTTACAGATGCCGTATCAATGTGCATGCCCTGTCTCAGCTCCAAGGTTTCTCAACAATATCGACCTCTACCATCGCAGATACACTTTAATACCCCTGGGTGAAGAGACGCAATTATTGTAAAGCATCTTGTTCAAGGACTCACACTCTGATGAAGTTTTTGGGGCGAACTTGCATGAAAAAAAAAAATGAAAAACAAATTTAAACACCAGAACTTGAATTCGATGCCCTTAACCGCTAGGCCATGACACCCTAGGCCCAACAATAATAAGACAAGAATAAGAAGAAAACTTCATAAACAATGATAATAATGCTAAGGCATCGGCAGAAATATCTATTCATGGAAAGGCTTTTTTTATAATTATTCCTGTAAAAAATATTGGGGAAAAATAGAAACAAATAACAACAACAGTCGAAATTGTTAAAAAATCATAACAATTATATTAACTTTAAGGCATCGGCAGAAATATCTATTCATGGGGAATTTAACAATTAAACAAAATTTAATCAATAAACCAGACAAAGAACCCTAAATTCGAAAGACAGAATAAGTCACAGTAAACCGCCATATCTACAGAAATTCACATATTCTTATGAAGCTGTTGTATTATTTATCGCATGCGACAAACCCATAGAAACCAAACTGAATCTAATTTTACTATAGTATAACATATGGTCTCTTGGATTTCTTAAGCCGACTTCACAAAAGCAGACACGAAAGGGCTCCTTCGGTCAGCGGTTTTGTTTACTTATCAACAAAAGGGTTTCTAAGGAACCGATGCCGACTTGGCAACCAAGACTTTTGTATCAATTTTAATAACTAATCTAATCATCATAAAAATATTGAAGAGGTTTAATCAAATTTCTGCTCTTCTTTGTTATGTATGGTCAAAGTACGAGCAATGAAAGTGTATGCGGTTTGGTGAAGCGTTTTTCGACTGTATATACAAATAAAATAGAAGGGGAACCGAAGAATATAAGATATATCTTTTTTATAAAATGTAAACAAAATCAAATGGGGGTCGCAAAGGGGTTGTGTTGCTGTCACAAAGAACAATGTAGAAAACATGGACACATGGTGTCTTGAAAATTGTATCTTGTAAATTGACTGCAAAGAAAGTATGTATGATTTGAAAACTTGATAATTTTATATTCATAAATACCTCAGACAGTTTCGCTATTCCTACCAAGCGCGTCACTTGGGTGTGTATAAACCTTTGTTTATGACCAGTAAAAAGTGTTGAAACATGGGCGTGACACGAAGACAGTTTCTTCATTCCTATTGTTCGAGAGAAACGGCCGGGACAGTTGTGCCACATCACGCGATACGCGCGACGCGCACAGCATTCCCTTATAAGGAGTTGTTTTACCCGAGGGCCTTACCATTTCATAGCTGGAGGGGTGTTTTGTTGAAATAAATCATTGAACAATTATAATTTTTTTATTTATTTTACTTTTTGACCAAAAGTGTTGATGTTTTTTGACCGAAAACGGTAGTTATGAATGGGAATCAAAGTGTGTAGAATCGGTTTACAACTAGTGGTTTAAACCCGCCGAGGTCTGGTTCTTGATAATTTACCTCGACTTCGTCTCGGTAAAATTATCAAGAACCAGGCCTCGTTGGGATAAAACCACTAGTTGAAAACCTCTTTACCACACGTTGATTCCCTTATTTAACTTTAGTAAGGTTTACAGTAACACCACACATGTATGCATGAGTAGAATCGGAAATGCTGAATGGAGGAAATACAATCGAGTAAGGTTTGTATATCACCATGTACACTTGAGTAGGATTAAAACACCATGGTCATGAAATCTTATTTGAGTTCTTAAACTTGGTTCTTACACCTCCATGGTTCTTATAAAGAAAAAAAAATCATTATCTTTACGTTTGTATCCGTATGCTCTATTCGTCTTCAGGTATCTTGTATGAAAAACCCATCACCTCAACATTGGCAAGGTTGGGACAATAAATTTATGCCTGGCACTTAGGTAATTATTGATCGATTTGTTCCAAATTGATTATTAATTTTCCCAATTTGCTTCTTACGGTCAGGTAGGAAATTGTGTCTGCGAAGGTTTTTTTTCTCAGCAAAAACGCGACCGTCTCTCTACCTTCAACAAAACGGTTGCCCGGAGTATTGAACCAATATATCGGGATGTAAACGATTTTACATGGTTTGATATAATTTGGTTTTTACCGTTGCACCAATTGTTTTTAAGCACTGTACTCAGTACTTAAAGGCAGTGGACACTATTGGTAATTACTCAAAATAATTATTAGCACAAAACCTTTATTGGTGACGAGTAATATGGAGAGGTTGGTGGTATAAAACATTGTGAGAAACGGCACCCTCTGAAGTGCCATAGTTTTCGAGAAAGACGTAATTTTCCATGAATTTGATTTCGAGACCTCAGATTTAGAATTATTTTGAGGTCTCGAAATCAAGCATCTGAAAGCACGCAACTCCGTGTGGCAATGGTGTTTTTTCTTTCATTATTATCTCGCAACTTCGACGTCCGATTGAGCTCAAATTTTCACAGGTTTGTTATTTTATGTATATAATGAGATACACCAAGTGAGAAGACTGGTCTTTGACAACTACCAATAGTGTCCACTGTCTTTAAAGGCACTGGACACAATTGGTATTATTGTCCAAGACAAGTATTCTAGCTTGGTGTTTCCAAACATGCATAAAACAACAAATCTATGTTAATTTTCACTCAATTGGTCATCGAAATACATGAGAACAATGAAAGAAAAAAACACCCTTGTTGCAGAAATGTTCTGCTTTCAGAATGACTAAAATGGCCTCTGGCCAGAAGTATTTTAAAAATTTAGTGACAGATTACATCTTCCTCAAAAACTGCGTTGTCACTGCAAGTTTCCATTTGAGTGGATATCATATTTGGGGAAAGGGGGGGGGTGGCTTTGCGGCGTCACTCTGCCTAAGCAATATTTAAAATAAAGAGTTTTAATTGGTGTCTCTCTATATTACTCAAAATGATGCTTCAAAATTGCGCTTTGTTTTTACTCGCAATTCATTACTTTTCACAAAATGGTGCTTCGCTTTTGCCTCGCAATTAGAATTAGAACGAAATGATGTTCGATGGTGTGTCATTTCTACAAAGTTTTGTTGCCAGTCATTACCCGAGATCATTTCTATATTCGGCAGAACTTTTGTCTTGTTCTGCTCGCATATAAGAAAATGTGTTTAGTCTCTATGTGCCATTCTTTTTCGTCAAACTAAGATCTTGTTTTGTTTCTTTTATATCAGGAGTGTGTTTTGTTCTCTTGGGACTTTGATCAATGTCGCATTATCTTTTCACAGTCCTGTCTCCTTTAGGAGTGTAGTCTGTTCTCAAGAGGCTTAGATCGAAGTTACTTTATCTTTTCACAGTCCAGTTTTTTTGTCGCTGCTCAAAAAGACATCTTGGCATTTCTATAATTAAGTTTTGTTCCTGGTTGATATAATCACATTATGACAGTGACTCGTTGTGTTGGTGCAACATAGCGTTATAATAAACCAACACTAGTTTATATCATCGCCGGCAGTTTCCAAAGTGCAAAAAAAGTCATATCTTCAAAATCCTAATAACAGCGAAGTGACAGCAATTAAAACTCTTAAATAAAACCATGACATGGATCAGACAGAACGCCGCCGCAAAGCCCCCCCCCCCCCCCCCCACTCCTTTCCCCAATAATGATATCCACTCAGATGGAAACATGCAGAGACAATCGGATTGAGAAACCGTAGATGAAGGACAATGCCACGAGAATATTTCATAATAAATTGATCACGTAACCAAGACAACCGCATTTTTATTTTTCCAAGGAGAGGTAAATAATACAATATGGCTTCTGCTGAGTGCTGGGGCTGTTGACACACACAGTGAAAGTGTCACAGCATGGAACTCGCAGCACAAACAAAAAACGTATATGACGGTTCATTTGCATACAGTTAATGTGTAAAATGAAGTGGTAGGCATGATCTATGAGTCGGATCAACTAAGATAATTTACTCATGGTCTTTGAAGCCATGCATGAGAGAGGACTCAGTTGTGCATGAACATCACCATGCACCCAAACATTATCTCTAATTTTGGACTCTTTTCGATAGTAAAAGAAAAGCAACCGCAAAACAAAACAAAATGGCAGATACTTTATGATAGACTCAAAGACCCTTTGTGACTGTGGGAAACAGTTGAGAACACAATTTCAGTAGATATTCATGACATTAACTTTGGACCATTTTCTCGTCGGGCGGAAGTTAAAGACATTGGACACTATTAGCAATTGTCAAAGACTAGTCTTCACAATCGGTGTATCTCAACATGCATAAAATAACTAACCTGTGAAAATTTGAGCTTAATCGGTCCTCGAAGTTGCGAGATATTAATGAAAGAAAAAACACCCTTGTCGCACCATGGTCGAAGTTGTGTACTTTTAGATGCTTGATTTCGAGACCTCAAATTCTAAATCTGAGGTCTCAAAACCAAATTTGTGGAAAATTACTTCTTTCTTGAAAACTACGTCACTTCAGAGGGAGCTGTTTCTCACAATGTCTTATAGTATCAACCTCGCCCCATTACTCCTAATCAAGAAAGGTTTTATGATAAAAATTATTTTGAGTAATTACCGATAGTGTCCACTGCCTTTAAAGGGATACGATTGTTAATCACCCTCAAAATTAATGATTGGTTAAAAGTCTACAGCAGAGTTTGTCTTGAGATTGGACAAGATTGTCTACACAAAGATCAGCCATTAAAAACAGCTCCCTTCATTTGTATTGGTTCATCTATTGTATTGTATTGTATTGTATTGTATTGTATTGGGATGATTAATATTATAATTTGATAGCAATTAGTAGAAGAACTTATTGCATAGAAAAATTGATTGCTTGTATGAAATGTGCACGAGAGCTTGTGTTGTGCTGTATTGCAAAGCGCCCCCTCTCTCCCGATTTCCACAGGGAGATGTAATGTCCATGGATGATTTACAATTTAATTAATGGACAAGGCAGCATATTTATCTTGTGGTTATCACCACATTGTGACGGGCAATCAGTCAAGGTGACAACAGACGATGTTATCAGACGGCTGCTTAAAATATTGGCCGTCTTTGCATGCAGAGAGAAAGAGCGAGGAATACTGCAGGGATTTGTTGATTACGATCGTCTGGTTTGGGCGAGCATTGATGGCCTGGCATGAAGGCCGACAAGGATGAAAACATAATGTCAGCGAGGACCCGAGAGGTGAAGTTAAATTGGTTCAGAAATCGGCGAGAAAACCATAAGGACGTATTGTATGAGGATGATGTCAACATAGACCTTATCGTAGTTACTCTGGGGTGCGTTTTGGCAGCGGTAACCAAAAACTGTTTCGGTTGTTGGTCGTTGGTTCTGCTGTTCAGACTAAACGATAACTGAGTTGTGAGCTCGGTTACCGTTTTGGCTATGACGTCAGAAACAAGTATTGGTTACAGCCGCCCAAACGCACCCATGTACGCGCACGTTTGGCGTGGAATTAGGTGTATGCTGGTCTAGCTATAGCGATCAACTTTGATCGTTGTCTAGCTAGGGTTCAAGTTTGATCGCTAGCCAGACCAGAATGCACCCCATGGCACTCCTAATGCGCGTGTACACAGTATTTGCGATAAGGTATAATGATAGTTTCTATAGGGACTGATGCCGAAAAAAAGACGCAAGTGATAATGAGAGACTTTGAAACGCTAGGTGGCAGCAGACTTACCACGTAAATTTCAATTGTTTACGCATGCGCACTATTACCAAGAACAATGGATTTTACCTGGTAAGTCTGCTGCCACCAAGCGTCCCAACAGTCCCATAATTATTGTCTCAGGAAAAAAAAAGTACGACTGATTCACACATGTTTCTAAATATATCCGTTACTTGCGAGCAAGACAACAGGAGAGCTGCCTAAGCACAAACAATTATGTTTAATACCAAAAGTAAATAATATATATTAAATTAATTGAAATAGTACTCACCGTCACTCCATTCTCACTCCTCCTGAAATTCGAAAAGAAAAGGGAAAGACAAATTAACATATTTTATCAAATCAAACAACATTTCGGAAAGTGCATTGCATGCCAGATCAGTTACTAGTCAAAATAAATATGGAACTTTAATATTAAATACTGGACATCTCCATAGACTACATACATGGAACATTATAAATTGTAAAGGCACAACTAAACTTCCGCTCAAATTTCGAAATATCCTAATATCCCAAAAGTCCCGTCTGATTAGCTAGCAGAGTAAATTTGAACAGCTTTACAGCGCTCCTCAGTTCATTAAAAACAATTGTTTTCCATTAAAGACACTGGACACTACTGGTAATTGTCAAAGACCAGTCTTCTCACTTGGTGGATCTCAACATATGCATAAAATAACAAACCTCTAAAAATTTGAACTCAATTGGTTGTCGAAGTTGCGAGATAATAATGAAAGAATAAACACCCTTGTCACACGAAGATGTGTGCATTTAGATGGTTGATTTGGAGACCTCAAATTCTAAATCTGAGGTCTCGAAATCAAGTTCGTGAAAAATTACTTCTTCCACAAAAACTATGTCACTTCAGAAGTAGCCGTTTCTCACAATGTGTTTTACCATCAACCTCTCCCCTTTACTCGTCACCAAGTAAGGTTTTGTGCTAATAATTATTTTTAGTAATTACCAATAGTGTCCACTGCCTTTAATAAGGAACATTTCTCTATGTTAAGTTTGAACAGGATGTTTTTAGCGAGGGTTGATGAGTGTTTGCAAAATAATCAAAAAGTGCACAAACACTGATAGACCGTTGACGAAATTACTGCTAGTAAGTCGTGTGTGTTTTTTTCTCTAACATTTTCGAGTGTTTGTTTACAGAAAGGTGGATTATGGTCAATATGAACGCTGCTTACGAGTGCCATTTTAAGAGAGCACTCTGTCAAGCCAACTGCAAAGTAACATGGTTAATCATTAAACAACCTTTCATCCAGTGTCAGTCACAGTACAGTTACCTCCATAAGCCAAACACATCAAAGGCTTTATAACACTTGCAGTTGTCAACTTATTTTTCGGTATAAATTGCAAAAATATTACTCGCAGAAACGAGTGTATTAAAAATAACACCAACATGTAGTTGTGCTGAAATATATTAGTGTTATTTTAACACTCTATGCAGAGTTTGATTCTTTCTTTGATATCTGCCTGTGACGATACCCATTATGTCAAATTCAGGACCCCGGTTTGGGCAGTGTATAACTAAGGCACAGTATTTTATTTTAATTAGATTCATCTCCGACAATGCTTGTAGGAAAGTGAGTCATTGCGAGACCACTTCACAAGTTCAACAAAATATGAGGGAAAAAAAAATGAAAAACACTCCGAGCCAAAAACATGTGAGCAATCTTGTTTGCTTGTGGAAAGATCAAAATTTTACGGAAATATTTTACCGCTCCGAAAAGGTTTGACGACCCGCGTAAATGTGAAAAGTTTCGCGGCCCACATTTGGGTCATGGCCCAAAATTGTTGTTGCTCTTAACAGACAAATCAGGTGGAGCGATAAATCTTTGACTACCGGACGGTTGTTGTACATCATATTGATTCAAAAAGAGGGGGTAAGCTTGCTAGGAGCATATTCAAAATGCAGTGTCTTGCCTACATGTATACCCCATTTAGATTGTGTTTCCAAGCACACAACTAATGGAGTTACAGAGCAGAAATAACAACTAAGTAAGGAAAAACTAAGACAGAGCTAAGTGACCACTGTCTACTTATAGCCATCCTCTTATGTTCTCCAGCAATCATACATGCTCTGAAATTTAATTTGGCCATCCGGATCCCAATGGCTTAATGGCTTTTCCCTTTTACAAGAGTTATGATTGCTTGTACAACAACATAATTACTGGCAGGAAACATACAAAAGGTTTGTAAAGAAACTCCATTTTTGTTTTCCATCCATCCCGTTCGGCAGTCTGAAAACCCTGAGGGCAGTGGCCTACGAGTAATACTCCATGGTTATGGCAACACTCAAGCAACCTATTGCAACCTAGTGCCAGAAACTGGCTGAAAACATGCTGAAAGTGTGTTTGCTTGGTTGAAAACGTGCTGAAAGTGTGTTAGTTTTATAGTTACTCCAATAGATTGTTTCTGGCTTGCCAAGTAGATTTCATTGAATGCTGCCAACTGTTTGATAGGATTTCAGAATCTTGAACTGCGCTACGTGATTTTCTGAAAGGTCAAACATGCGAATTGGTCTTCTTCATGTTTTCTCATCTTCCTTTCAAGTTCATCTCAAACAAGGCTGCTAAAAGCCACGCTGGGTATAAGGGCCTACAAGCAAGAGACAATTAAAGGAACACGTTGCCTTGGATCGGACGAATTGGTCTATACAAAGCGTTTGAAACCGTTTGGTATGAAATGCATTATGGTTAGACAGATGTTTGAAAAGAAGAATATAATTATCCACACAATTACCACTCAAAATTGCACGGTTTTCCTTTAACGTCGCGAACTAACACGGTCGGTCATTTATGGGAGTGAAAAATGTGGCTCCCATAAATGGCCGACCGTGTTAGTCGACACCCGTATGCATTTTATGACAAACGGTTACAGAACGCTTATCAAAGACCAACTCGACCGATCCAAGGCAACGTGTTCCTTTAATACGAGAATAACACAGAGGAGCTGAAGGTAGAAATTGCCGTGCCTCTTAAAACATTCTAGATTGTAGGATGGAGCGAAACATGCACAAGGCAAGGAGTTCAAAACAGATGCAGTACGTGGAATAAAGCTTTTGGAATGGCTCTTTGTTTCACATCTCAGCGACCAAGAGATGGCTGAGAGCAAGCATACAACCTGTTTTTACGCCCAAATACCCTGATAGAGCAGGAACCAGGTCAGATACACTGGTGGCAAGTTTACCATGAAAGCATTTTGTAAAATTCAGATAGAGGCTAGCTACAGACCTATATAGGGAAAGATGTTGTGAAGTTGATCCAAACCCTTCCATCAGCGAGATCAAAACGCTTTTGCACTCTTTCTAATAGAATGACGGGCACAAGCTTTAAGACAAAAAGTACAAAAGTACTCCGAATTGGGAACGCATACTGTGCATTTCGCGTAAGCAGACAAAAACACTATGCAATGGGCGGGCCATGAAAAACATGGCATCTAATACACCATTACTCCATGTCCACACTTTACACCCATCACACAGGGGATTTATTGCTGCATTAATGGGGCATGTTGGGGGGGGGGGTGGTGGAAGAAGGATGGCAAGTAAAAACATTCTGTTACTCATGGCATTTACTTTACTTTGCTTTACTAAAAACATGCTTGACTGAAAAAAATAAGGATAAACACAAGACCTTTTCATAGCGCTGCTAACCGTAAACACAACATGAAAATAAATGCTGTCCTACCAAGATGATCGCCCAAGTTTGGTTTGCTGACCTGTGAAATACGCTTACACCTTAGCAACAAATAGTTCTGCTACAGTTAGTACGAACATGTGCTTATCGTTTAGCAGGGCTATGAAATTGGGCCCATTACGCAAGCCCTACCTATGTGACCGTGCGAGCTTCAGAGGGTCACAAAACAGAGTTGAATGAATTGACTACTTCCAGCTCTCTTCTATTTTAAGATAATAATGCTTTCCCAGTTTGATGCTCCAACAATAATCTAAAAGGATCCGAGAGGATTGAAGGAGCGTAGTACAAGCAAGTCAACGACCGAGTGACTTCGGGGCCTGAAGTGGTGTAACTCTATCCGCTAAATAGACCCAGGGTATACAAGAATTAACATTACTGCAGCAACAGGCAACGAGCGATTGTAAGACGAAAGCTGTGCTCGGAGACGACTCGACATAAACCCCTCCAGCGAATCTACACGCTGAAGTCTGGGGAAAATGCCCTCAAGTCCAGACGGAGAGGAAGCCAGAACCATTTCTTTTCGACATCAGTTGCCAGAGACCGAGGAGTGTAATTGACGTCCATGATAGGTAATCGTTGCAGCCCGTCTGGAGCGGCAATTCTCAAGCATTTTCAATTCGATATGATGTTTATTCCATACTCATTTTGGAAAATAATTCAATAATGAGAATTGATCAGGTCGTAGAAAGGTAACACAATCAAAAGCGCACATAAGGATAAAAAAATTAATATATAAATAACTAAGAATGAACTACAAGAGAGGAGCGAGGGCATGAGGCAGTTAGAGAAGGCTGGCTGTATAGCAGACAATCAAACAAAAAACGAATCACGAAACAAGACAAGACAGACAAAACGAACAATTATATTACAAAATGCTGGCGACAAAATACAAAGAATTAGAGGCACGAGCCGTCGAATTTCACCAAACTCTTCCAAACTTAGGATTAATCTTAGTTAACGAGTAAAGTTCCGTACCAATAGATATTATAAGCATTCATTGAACCCATCCTTAGTTAGACGAGTTACTCGAGATAAAATATGGTTTCGTGAAATCGACTGCAGGCTAACAGAATCGACAACATGAAATATATAAGTTAGTGAAGGAGGGAAGCTTTTACATCCCGGTGTCTCGTATCCACCTTATTCGTGCATGGTATCGCATCATATTGCCCTTTTTCAAAACGACCTCGGCAGATGCATTATTAACATTTTCGATTAGCTTCTTATTTTCCCCCGCCAAATCCATTAAAGGCATCGAACACTGTTGGTAATAAAACTGCAATTCAAAACAATTATTCAGCAGTTTTTCCTCCACTAAGAAATTAAGAATAACAAATGTAACTTGCTCTATAGTCGATGTCCTGTGTAGCATCATTGATATTTTCTTACATTTCAGTCTGAAATTTGAGTACAAGCATAACAACCATCCTTCCACATAAAAACACAAGAAGCAATGTATACAGGACATTCATGTATCCCTTACAACTTGAGAGGCATCCGTTAGTCTGGTTTTTATTACAATCTTCACCGGTGGGATGGGTAAACGCCCTATAGCTGTGATATTAAGTTCTTGTTTTCAAGTATAGACACATTTACTTCGATATGACACTTCCGCAAATATGAAATGTCGGCACTACAGATCGAGACGATCATTGTGCAGTATCGACTTTGCACATCCCACCCAGACGCTCCGTGAAAAGGTGATAACAAAGAGAAAGAAGAATGTACAAAAACAGATAGGACATTAGAAGCATTTTTGTATGATTTTATCAAATTCAATGTTTTGAACCACTATCTCAAGCCTGACACTGAATGAAAGCGATTGCATGCATCCATGGCCCTGGTCATTGCCTTGGTGCCCTTCAATTGCTCCTTTAGACATTTACAAATTCGTCATGGTGTGCCCTTTACCAGAATGGAAGAGCCTTGGTGCCCTTGCCCTTTCGTCCTTCGGATGGGACGTAAAGCCGTTGGTCCCATGTGTTGTGTAACGCATGTAAAAGAACCCAGTGCACTTATCGAAATAAGAAGGGGTTCGCCCCGGTGTTCCTGGTTGTGGCTGCTTAATGCGCCGTAGCACCTTGTAAACCCTTATAAGGTGCTAAATAATTGGGTCTCGGAATTCATCACTGCAATAACCTATCTTTCTGAAAAAGTTTGTATATACTCAGCGCCTTGAGCACCTTGTTTGGTGGATACGTGCGCTATATAAGACTTCGATATTATTATATTATTATTATTATTATTAAACATGAAGCGTACACGCTTGCCGGATAGTTTTAAGGTAACTGCCCCAGCCTCAAAAACAAAACAAGCAGAGGAAGACGACGACGAAAAGACACAATTCAACAACAACGTGCTCATCAGCAAAGTCAGCAAAACACAACAATCACCCACGACTCCAATGCTTACTTGCTTGCTTAAGTCGAGTGGTGTCATCTGCCTTTCTGTCCCCACATGTTGACTTGAAATCTGCTGATTCAAGTCCCGTGTCCATTTTAAGAAGTTGGGACCGGTCTACAAGGTTTCCCAGGTTTCCTCCCCCACACTCGCCTCCAATAATACACACACACTTCATCAATGATTTAGTTTAAAGACAAGAAGCATCTCTGGCCAAGCTTCACCCTAACTAATCAGATCCACCACACAGCCCCGAATAACATCACATCGTGCACCACTCACATTGATCCACTCCAACAGTAAGATCTTCATATTAGATAAACAAAACCAAGTCTCTCGATCGTCTATCCCTCAGGAACCCGTCTTTAGGTCTCGAGACAACAAAAACATCGTTGTCAAAACACCGGAAGGACTTAGAGCCAGTTTATAAAAATTTTGACCAAACCAAATTATTTCAATTTCCAACATTAAAAGCCTGAAACATTACTCAAGAGTAAAACGTCTCAAACCTGCATTGTATTCAAAAAAAAGTAAAAGTAATTACAAATTATTTTCAATGCCTTTTTTTTTCTCCTGTTTCCCCATGCTTCTTGGGTTGCTTTTTTGTCTCTTTCTTTATTTTATTGATTTGTTAAAGTGATTTGAAGACATAGTCATATTGATAATCACATTAAGGACTTTCAAAACTCACTGTTTGTAAGGAACTGCGCGAGCATTGCATGTAGTTGGATTACATGGAGTCTTGCTATAAAACATGAGTTTTGTGGTTTTAGAGTGGATTCGGAGAATTGATGTATGCGCAAAAGTGTGCAATAATGCACAACTGCCTAAATACGACACAGCACCAAAGTCAATGCAAAATGTTAGGGGCACAAGGGGGGAAACAATTTTTCGAGGAGGGGCAATTCTGGCCGATGTTATAAAGGTAGTTTCCGTTTTCATTTATTCTTAAACAAGACTATTTTCAGAGCTCTTATATGTAAACCTCTTTTCATGGCACTTTTGTCACTTATTTGTCGTGAGTTTAAAAAAAACCCAAATAAATCGTCTCTATGCGTGTAATGGAAAAACAAAAATTCAAACATTGAAATTGTCATAATAACGCTTAATAGAATATAGCAGGCCCGTATGCTTCGTTTTTGAAAGGGCAAGGGCACCAAGGCATTTTCTCCTTGGTAAAGGGCACTCTATGGGGATATTGTGAATTTCTACTGGAGCATTTCAAGGGCACGAAGACACTACGGTAATCGCCTTCGCTGCCTACGTGAAGTATCCGTTCTGATGTAACATTACTCTGGTAAATTTCAAATCTCAAAAGTCAATGATTTCAACATGATAGGGCACGGCAACAAAACCATCAAGTACATCTATCGGCAGGCCCCTTTCTGTCTGGACAGAGTACTACATGTACAGACCAACACAGCTGTTGATTTTAAACACCACACTCCGGGGCGCAATCTGTCAGCCCAGTTCAGCCGGGGAACATCTCGCACTTCACCGGGGGAAAAATAATAATAATAATAACCGTATTTATAACGCGCCTTTTGCCAAAGGATACAAAGCGCCAGGTATTATTACTGCAAGGAGTGGGTGAATTTTTGAGATATAAGACTTAATCCTTAAGCACCATGTAATGGTTTACAAGGTGTTGTGGCGCAATATGCTGCCAATCCAGCCAGGAACACCGGGGCGAACTCCTTCTCTTTTCGATAAGTGCACTGGGTTCTTTTAGTTTTACACAACACATGGGACCAACGGCTTTACGTCCCATCCGAAGGACGAAGCAATGGTTATGTGTCTTGCTTAAGGATACAAGTGTCACGGCTAGGGAATCGAATCCACACTCTGCTGATCAGAAACACCAGAGTTTGAATTCGGGATGTGTGTGTCACGCTTCTCTCAACCCTCGTCGTGGAAAACACAAGAGCCTCGTAATTAATTTACTTTCTCTGCGTCCGCATAAAACAAAAAATTGTTTTAGGAAACTATTTTGAAGTCTATTGTAGCGATTTGAAGTCATGGACAGGGTGAGAGTCTCCCAACCATAAAGAAAAGAGTGCAACATTTATAAAATGCATAGGAAAAACCAGGAGCACATGGTCAGAGAACATTTTTGTTTCTTTAAATTAAATCGTCAAATCAAATCGTCATTAAAGGCAGTGATGGACACTATTGGTAATTATCAAAGACTAGCCTTCACAGTAATCTCAACATAAGCATAAAATAACAAACCTGTGAAAATTTGAGCTCAATCGGTTATCGAACTTGCGAGATAATAATGAACGAAAAAATACCCTTGTCACACGAAGTTGTGTGCGTTTTGATGGTTGATTTCGAGACCTCAAGTTCTAAATCTGAAGTCTCGAAATCAAATCCGTGGAATATTACTTCTTTCTCGAAAACTATGGCACTTCAGAGGGAGCCGTTTCTCACAATGTTTTATACCATCAAACTCTCCCCATTACTCGTCACCAAGAAAGGTTTTGTGCTAATAATTATTTTGAGTAATTACCAATAGTGTCCACTGCCTTTAAAGGTCCACGTAAATAGAACACATAAGGATTTATCAAGAAAATGAAATCTTAATCACCGTGCCGTGAGGACCGCTTTCAGCATATTGACATATTTCAATTCTGTTCATTGTTTTATATTTATACTTAAATGAACAGCTCCGATGATACTAGATTCATTTTGGCGATACGTTTATATGATATTTTCTTCCGATCTGGACTCTTGGGCGCATCAATGTTAAACTTTAAAAAAATATTGTCTGGGAAGTCTTGCGTGGGAGCATGCAGGCCAACGCAATCTCTGCAAATGTTTACCGTATGTCTCATCGTATGTGCATGAGCAACTTCCTCTTTCAAATCCTCACATCCTGAACACTGCCCTTAAACACACAACATGGTCTCATCTATGTTTGCCAAACGTCATCCCAAATTAACCATCTCAGTATAAGTCCAAATGCTACGTCAAATTTCGCTTTTTTTAAGTCGGGCTTAGTCTTAACTCAATCCGCGTTATCCCCGTATTTGAAGCTCTGATAATAACCGACAACACAGAGTGAACAGCTGGTCCGTAAATGACGTACCAAACCCGGCCCTCAAAAAAATTGAAGGACCATCTCCCCCCCCCCTCCTCTCTTAACCTTTACTCTACGCAACACTCAGAATGGCTATCTTGCACATTATTGTATCGATACACGCATTCCACAAAGCGCCAGTGGTTGGTGTGATGTGACTAAAGGCACATTGTCAACGGTCGACGATTTGAAAAACAAACTTGACTTAAGATTTTCAAAATTGAAATTTGTCTCGATTGACGTAGTGATTTTATGCGTATCGATTTCATGCAAAGTAATCGCTTTTTCACTATTTTCTCGTGGCCCAGATGGCCGATCGGTCTCAAACACAACAGGTTTTTTTCAGTTGATGCAGTGGATTACATAAAGTGCTTACACTACGAGCAAGTGTTTTGTTAGAAAAAACCAATCATGTATAAATGTACCTTTAAAGTAAGATAAATTTGAGTATTTTTGTAAAAAAGGACTTACGGAATGGACCGGTGGAAGAGTACATCAACGTCTAGCTTGCCGGCACTCTCGAGGACACAGTAACTCGCCGCTCCGAACGTAAACTTCCCCCGTAAATCCTCTGAAATTACGAACAAATATAAAAGATGATTATAATACTTCATTATCATTGGTACACCAATGGTTGACAAACGAGTAGATTCATCTCCATCATCAATTAAACTGTTTTATAAATTCCCTCTCAATGGTTTTAAAAAACAGTCATTTGGTCCCAGTTTTGTTTGACTTAAATAATGGTTTTAAGTCCATGCGTGTTGGGCTTGGGGAATCATTTCATAAATGTATCTAAAATATTAAATATTCAAATTTAAATCCTCTAATTTACAATAAACACATTGGGAAATATGCATCAACTCCTTTTCCCCATCATGAATGGCACTTGACACTATTGGTACTAACTCAACAATAAATGGTTCGCATCAAAGCGTACTTGGTAACAAGCTATGGATAGTATAAAACATTGTGAGAAACGCTTTTTGAGAAGGGGGTAGTTTTTCTTAAAGCCATTGGACCCTTTCGGTAAACAGTGTTGTCCAAGGCCCACACTTTGTGTACCATAACTTCTATATCAAATAACAAACCTGTTATAATTTAGGCTCAATCGGTCATCGGAGTCAGGAGAAAATAACGGAAAAAACACCCTTGTTTCCGCGCGTTTCGCCGTGTCATGACATGTGTTTAAAATAAATCCGTAATTCTCGTTAACGAGAATTTATATTGTTTTGCTGTTTTCTCAAAAAGTAAAGCATTTCATGGAATAATATTTCAAGAGAAGTCTTTAACCATTGCCTTCTGTAAACCCTGTAAGTTATTTGTAAATCTGTGAACTTTTTTTTTTCTGAACCGAAAGGGTCCAATGGCTTTAAAAGACTTCAGACCCTAAGCCTTTTTTGGTATCTGAAATCACACAATTTTGTTCAACGAGGTTGTTTTTCTTTCATTATTCTCTTGCAATTTCGATGACCAATTGAGACCAAAATGTTCACAGATTTGTTATGTTCTGCCTACGTCGGGATGAACCAAGTGAGAATACTGGTCTTTGACAATGACCAAAAGGTGTCCAACCCCGATTTCACGAAGCGCTGCGACGCGTCGCAAGTGCAAGTTGCGACCGGTTACACGTCGTAAGTTGCGCTGCGTATGAAATCCATTTCATCAAAGTTACGATGCGTTGGATACATCGCAAGTTCCTTGACAACGAGGAAGAACTCGTCGTAAGTTACGACTACCCATAGGGTCGTCGTAAGAATGCTATGTTTCATTTGTTTACGCACAAAATGCATGAAAGGACATAACAATTACCACACGTAACTTCCGTGAACCAATCGGGAAGACACTAGACAACAAATGGAAATTACCCCCCCCCCCCCAAAAAAAAAAAAAATAAATAAATAAAAGGACGGGTAAAAGAAAACAAACACACGCATAACAAACGAACACACAAACTAAAACAACTCAACAAATTAATAATTACAAACCAACCAAAAAAACCCAAACCTAAACACTAGTCCGAAATGGTTGAGTGTCTGCCATCTTGAGTGAACTATAACACACGACTGTTTCATGCCCAAGCTGTACACAACATAAAACAGCCAGACAAAGAAAAATACAAGCGGACAATTTCCTCGAAGACTATAATACAACGGAAGCATTAGCAAAAAAAAAAACCGAGAAGTCTTCTTCAAGGTCTGCTCGCGATTAGAGTCATACGTCTCGCCAGCTCCAACCCGAGCCAACGAGCCATAGCGCGCCTAATTGAGCTTGATACGAGATACCATTCTAATCAAGAGCTCGTCGTGTATGATACTTAGCATTGCAAGGTTTCTCAAACCAGCCACTCAAGCCAGACATCCATTTTAACTTTTTCTTTTTTTTACAGGTCGATGTACATGCAACCTTGAGGTCTACTTGGCTATTAGACATAATGGTTAGGAATTTCTTGTACACATGCCCCCGGCTTTTATTTGTTGTATTGCTTCATATTGAAATGAAACGTGGACATTTTGAGACGTACGGATGCAGAACGTGCAATTGTTCTGTGTAACAGTAAGTGCAAAGAAGTACCTCTTCTGTCAATTATTGCGTTTAAGGAGTGTGTTTATTTATATAAAAAAAAATAAACTATAGCGACGAGAAATGGATCACTCGATGATCTTAACAAGAACAGTGTTACTGTTTTAATTAGAATTTTCTGCCGGTTTATATTGTCTATCTGATGTTTAGATGTCGAGTTGGTACTGTCTAGTCCTTGGTCTCTTTGTTGTCCCTGTTTGTTTGTCTTCTATCCATGGTTTTCTTGTTTACTACCCTTTAGGCCTTTTGTTTAATATGTGATTACTTTTTCGGTGATTTATTGTATTTGTACAACATTTTTTTGCTGTGTGAGGTTCGTGTTTTATGTTTAAATTAAAATATGTTTGTGTTACTTTACTGGAACGTGCTGCTGACGACATATGATGTTATGTGACGTCACTCACCCATGATCCTCAACAGAATATGGTTATGGCTTAAGGTGATTAATAAATAACTAAAAGAATCTCAGATTTTTTTTACAATTTTTGAGATAGTATATTTCCAAAATCCAAAACATCATCCAACGACTTTGCGCTGCCAGTTTCAACATAAATTCGGACCGTACTGGCAACTGCAGCCTTGATGTTGACTTTTTGATCATGTGCTATGTGTCACGTATGTGTGTCGTGTGAATACACGGGCTCGTGATTAATGTGAACGTTATATCAATTACGTTTGCGGGGCGCTGTGTAATGATCCATTAATTATAACTGTGCCGGGGCGGGAGGAGGTAAAAACAATGGACACCTTTGGTAATTGTAACGACCAGTATTCCCACTTAATGTATCCCAACATAATGCAATACAATAACAAACCTGTGACAACTTTGAATAAATTGGTCGTCGAAGTTGCCAGAGAATAATTTAAGAAAAAACATCCTTAGTGCACAAATTAGTTATAAGCTAAGCTAAGCTAAGCCTAATTAAAGGCTTCAGGACTGAACATTTTTTACTTTTTAAGTAAGAAGTTACCTCTTTCTCAAAAACTTTGTTTCTTTAGAGGGAGCCGTTTCTATAGTGTCCGATGCCTTTAAAGGCACTGGACACTATTGGTAATTGTCATAGACCAGTCTTGTCACCCTCAATATAATGCATAAAATAACAAACCTGTGAAAAATTGAGCTCAATTGGTCGGCGAAGTTGCGAGTGTGCTTTCAGATGCTTGATTTCGAGACCTCTAATTCAACTTCTGAGGTCTCGAAGTCAAATTCGTGAAAAATTACTTTTGTCTCGAAAACTACATTACTTCAGAGGGAACCGTTTCTCACAATGTTTTATACTATCAACCTCTCCCCATTACTCATTACCAAGAAAGATGTTGTGCTAATAATTATTTTGAATACTTGTTCCTCCTACCTGTTATCGGGACATTCGTTGTTTCGTCTTGCAGTGTTTTAGCCTTGTCCACCAGGCCCATAAGACGGGGATTGTTGGAGTCTGCTGAGGAAGGCTTAAGGCCGTTGACTCTCTTCTTTCCTCCTAGGATGGAGCGAACAGCAGCGTGCCTGAACCTATAAATATTAAAAAAAAAAAAAATGGGACAATTGAGAAAATATAATACAACCAAAATTATTTTAGGCCGACACAAAAAGAAATGTGTTGATTATCCCGAAATTTGAACAAACCATCACTTTAATCTTTTTAGGGGAGTTTACCGAGTTGCACAGGAGTTAACCTTATAATACTGTGCATTTTTGTTGGTAATTTATACCATCGGTCCCTTAGGTTGGTAATTGTTTCCAACAGCTAGTTCTATTCTCTAATAAATTGTCCATATCGAAAAAGTACAATAGCACACTTGAAGTTGCAAATCGTCGAGATACCAATAAGACAATTTTATTTCATACTACTCTTCACCTTATGTCAAAGGTCAACAAAGGTCAACAAAGGTCAACAAAGGCCAACAGGATCGACATGGTCATAGAGTGTCCGTTTATCAATGAGGTTTAAACAAAATTCCCAAACATTGTTTGTATCTGGAACACACATGACCAAAAAAAGGTGCAACTCGAGGCCTATTTATTAGTGAACAAACAATACTATTAATTAGTAACATCACAGAGGATTGCATGCTGAAGAAAGGGAAAAAAAAGGAAATGAGAAATAAATGATGAAGATGGTGATCAGGATGATGTGAAGGTAGTTGTTAATAATGACAGAGTATGGAATACACCGATAACGGGGACGACTGGGGAATGGACAGTTAATCAAAAGTGATGAGCTTTGACCGATGTCCCTATGGAAACACGTTTCCTGATGATCAATCCAGTCTCTGGGTGTATGTCAAACAGCTCAGTAGAGCATGAAACCCACGTTAAATGCTAATTAATGTAATGACCAAAAGCACTGGCTGCTTGAAGTCTTATTCCCCTCACCCCCCCCCCCCCGCCCCGCCCATGGACTGGATGCAATTATCAAAAAAGCTCATCGTGTAATAATACAGTTCCGACTTTCTTCTTCAACATTCAATCAAACCGGATGTCAAGATAGAATTGAACTCAAATTGTGACTGACGTAGAACCTATTTTTACCATTAGATATTTGGGTTTATGTCCCCCCCCCCCCATAATTATTAATGACAATAAAAACATGCATTTGTTTTAATGAGCTTTAACAGTTGGTTGAATTGTTGTTGCAAATTTGATGACCAATTAAGGAAATTGCCTGCATTTTAATCCCGGTCATATTGGGCCATTAAGTCTGACGGTAATAATTACTCCAGCAATTACACAAACCCCCAATTAAAGAAGCAATCAAGAGGTTGATAGTATAAAACATTGTGTGAAGCGGCTCCCTCTGAAGTGACGTAGTTTTCGAGAAAGAAGTAGTTTTCAATGAACTTGATTTCGAGACCTCAAGTTTAGAATGTTGAGGTCTCGAAATCAAGCATCTGAAAGCACACAACTTTGTGTGATAAGGGTGTTTTTTTCTTTCATAGTTATCTCGCAACTTTGACGACCAATTGAGCTCAAATTTCCACAGGTTTGTTATTTTATGTATATGTTAAGATACACCAAGTGAGAAGGCTGGTCTTTGACAATTACCAGTAGTGTTCAGTGTCTTTAAACTGAATGTCCTTCACATCTTCCATTTGTATCAAGAATACAAATCCTCGATCAGCATATACCTCAACAATAGTTCAAAACTGTTCTACCACAGTTTTATTTGAGTTACACATTACCTCTAACACAAGCTACTCCCAGCACCAGACTTAAAAACACACCATGCAATGAAGATATCAGGGTACATAAATTGCCGTTATTTTTTAAAACAATTTTTAAAGATTGAAATACGTTACATTTTTTAGTATTTCTCACATCAGATTGACCAGTTACCATTAAAGAAAGTCAACATGTATGAAACGTCACATGTCCGGGCAAAAGGATATGCAACCGTTACCCTTTTTTGTATTTTAGGTCATCTGCACCTGAACAGTTTGCATGATATCAGACCAGGGGTGGATTTCACAAAGAGTTAAGACTAGTCTTATCTCGAGTTAGGACCAGTTACTCGTCCTAACTTAGGACTATCCATGCAATTTGTATATCTCCTAGGACTAGTCCTAACTCTTTGTGAAATCGACCCCAGGTCCAAGTTGCGCATAAAGTCCATTGTGATTTTAAAAAAGGCGGGAAAATATGCACGGCACAAAAATGTTAGCTACAGTTTAGTGCCTTTGCCAGGACCAAGTTTCATAAAGCATGTAAGCACAAAAACGTACATAAGCACGAACTAATCTTGTTTATGTAGAATTTGAGAAATTGATAAGCAAAACACGCTTATCAGTCAGAATACCATACAGTTACCATTGCTGCGACTGGTACTCCGTTTTTTTCTTGCTTAGCAAAGAAATTTGCCAAGCAGTGTTTTCTGCTCAACAGCTTTATGAAATTGAGACCATGTCGTCCATCTCTGTTTACACATTCTGAAGGAAACGGGTTTCCTATGTGTTGTACCCTGATATTGAAATAGAACACACAGAATTGGGACCGACACACAGTCTAATCACATGTCAACCTTAACTGAAGCGGTAAATTTTATGTTTCAATCCATCCAATACTTTTTCTTCTCTTGTACTTTTGACAGAGAATTTATAACCTAAAGCAATTCGTAATCTATATGCCAGCCCACGCACCACTTTGATGCTCGGATCTGGGGGCATTTTGGCACTACTGTGTACAATGAGTACCGCCACAGAACAAAATTGAGTCGGTTGCCAGATTAGTCTGTGGGCACGAACCCAAAAAGAACTAGATACCAAGAGAATGCTGTGCTACTACGCGCATGCGCTGCAGTTGCCTGTGCATGCAGTCAAAGCGCTTCCTCACTTTGGCAATTGTTTCTGACCCAAATAATTCCCTGAACTATTGAATTAATCAGCTTTCAGATGGAACTAATCTTGTCATTTTTCAGCCGATAAATTTTGTTCCGCTAGTTGTGCATTTATTGTCTGTAACCTAATGAGCTCATGATGAAATAAAGAACCAAAAAAGCAATTCGTAATCTAGATGCTATTTCTGGGCCAAATAATTCCCTAACGGCTTTATTGGTATGAACTATTTAACTAGCTTTCAGATGGAACTAATCTTGTCTTGTTGACAGCTCATATTTTGTTCAATAACCACTAATTGTGCACTTAATTTTCTTAACCCAAATGAGTTCGTTTTAAATGAAGAGCAAGTACCAGCGCAAGTGGCACACGAGACAACTTGGAGTCAACCGACTGCAGTGTGGGACCACTTTGGAAGCACATGATACGTTTTTTTTTACTTACAAAAGTTATGTCCTCAATAAGAATTATGTAAACATTCAATTGAAGATGCCTTTCCTTCTTTGAGATTGACTGTAACTGATTGCCTTCAAATTGCCTCCTCTGACAGCACCCTTAGATACGAACAGCGCAAGCCGTAGATGCGCAGTGCGCAATCCTAAGATATGCACAGACAAAGCCTTAGATGGACATAGCGCAAGCCTTAAATGCGCACAGCTTTTTCTTGGTTCTACATAATACTACACACTGATGAATGGATGATGACAATAATGGTTTCCTACAGTGCTGGTGAACTCACCCGTACCCTGTCAGGCTTTTATGTGAATATAAACATGCAAAACTGGAATGAAAAAGAAGTAACAACATGCCACCGTTATGTTTCAACAAATGTTTTACAAAACCATTCATGTGCTATAACCAACAACCCCATGCCAACAAAATGTAAAAAACGAAAAAACAGCAACACCGGCATTCTACTACACATCATGTTTGGTTCTAGCCATTTTTACTTCGTTGAATGAATGCAAAAACAACAGCATAAAACAAACAAACAAACAAACAGGACAGAAATACATATGTGGAAACATTTATGAATGGAAGTTTAATGTAGGCTCATGCTTGTGAAGGGGGACTGTCGTCATGGTTATAGCAGGTCAGTCTGTATAGATGGAAATTGCACATGACGTCATTGACCGCCATCTTTGATGACTACAAGTGTACGCGTGTCGCGCTGTACAAGACTCTCAGCGAGCCTTTCATGCGTGCACGTTCCAGATGGCCGCCAATGCAATAGGTGAAATTAGGAATTCTTTCTAAAGAGTGCCGTCATTATTACAACATAATTTGACAAGCAAGCGTGCGTGCGCATGAGCTAGAGTTCAACATTCCATTTATAACAACAAACCTGTTAATAATGCTCAGAACGACAGTGCCCGCTTTTAATAAGCAAAGGAGACATTCAACTTGAAATGACTAATAATACCATTCCGAGCCCCATCCCAAATTCACACTACATGGATGATGATGCAATAAATGAATGAACAATCTCCGTGTTCACATACAAGACATCAACATGCTAATGTCATGTGATGGTTGAGTTAAAATCGCGAGATATGATGCAATTGATGAACAAACTCCTTGTTCATGCACAGTACACCACTATTCAACATCTCGGGGATGGTCGAGTTTAAAGCCGAGATATGCACACTACAACTAGCCAAGAGGAATCACATAGTCATCTAGAGACCATGAGTATCTCCAGTAGAAGTAACAATCTGTGCAAAATCCCAGATCCTATACCCCTTCCTCCATAAATACAAGCTTGTCAATTGTCACCCAAACTTTGCCCATCAATTAAAGGCCTTCTTTCAAAATGTATTCCCCCTCAAAATTGGACATCACCTCCCAATATTGAAACGAACGTATGAGTCACAGATGATAAAACGACAGCTACATCACTTCCGCAATTCCTTCTTCTTAGAATTTCAACCCCGATCTTCTTCTTCACCCCCCCCCCCCCCCCCACCCTTCCCTTCTCCTCGTAAGTCATCTGCCCGAATTCCTGGCTTTGGAAAAATGTCAGCGTGTCCCCGAGGCATAACACGTACTACACCTTGTGCAGTAATTGACATACGCTGTCAGATTGTACAACACTGTCCGCAAACATTGGCTTGACACGGAACCAATAGTGTTTATCTGTTTCGGGTAATAATTGCTGACGGATTGGATCTACGGCTTAACATGCACCCCCCCCCCCCACAACATCCCCATGTGTGATCTTTGTTAATGTATTTTTGGGTGGGGGAAGGTGGCTGACGGTTTCGTTTTCAACACTGATGTAGAAGCATGCAAGTATAATATGGACTTGAATAACAGTACAGACTGCAATGAAGAAATATCGTCAGAGTAGCTAGATCGTGTGGAAATTCTAAGTACTTGGAATATTTTTTTTTTCCTAAATGGAATACAATTCTTACAAATCAAATAACCATAATTATACACATTACATGCAAGACCAAGATAATGCAATATTGCACTATTTATCCTAACAGAATTTCATTCTTACTAAAATATTATATTATGATCAAGTATATCCCACAATGTCATTATACTCTCTAAGAATGGTGATTTGTCATGATACCAATACGAAACCAGACTCCTTAATATCAGACCTTAAGTAGATATTCATAATAGCTGATTTTGTGTGGTATACTACTATTTTTTTTTCAATGGCAGAGTCATAAAAAGGGTCAACAATAATCGACACACAAAAATACCATCTGATTAAAAATGCCATTACCTTGCCTGAAACAAAAACATGCTGACAAAAGTGTTTACAAAGTTAGACACAATATAACATGCCGGATACAATAATACACATGCATGGCGTGTACAGCCAAAAAAAATGATGTAGGAATGACATTTTTAGACACACAATGTTAGACTGCAGTCTATTGTTTTTTGTTTTTTTTTTCTTCAACGCCCGGGTTCGATGAACCGCAATGTCAACGTTTCGAGAAAACCTTGGCTGCAGAGTAGAATAACTTGATTGCCAATAATTCAATATCATATGAGGTAGGAACTACTGTCGTATTTTCTTACTAATAAAAACAGGTGAGTCATGACAGCTTTACAAAAGATGAACATTATTTTTTTCATCTTCTACTTTTTCCCTCCGCCTGCTGCCAATTAATGCGTCGAGTTTTTCGGCGCGTACATTATCAGATACTATTTTTAAGGTAAACCACACCCGACTCATTTTTTTTTTATTCTGACTTGGTTTGGAAAACCATTGGCAATCTTTACAGCGAGAGTGTTTTCCCATCAGTTTTGTTTCAAGAAAAAAAGGAAGGGTTTAAGTTTAAGTGAATGTGACTTATAATTATGTTTGAGGGAGAGACACAAATCCCGAAACGGTCAATGTCTTAAACACAATGAAAGCTGACTTTTTAAGCACCGTAACATAACATTAAAGACACTTGACACTATTGGTAATTTTCAAAGACCAGTCTTCTCACTTAAGGTATCTCAACATATGTAAAAAATAACAAACCTGTGAACAATTGGTCGTCGAAGTTGCGAGATAATAAAGAAAAACACCCTTGTCACACGAAGTTGTGTGCTTTCAGATGCTTGATTTCGAGACCCCAAATTCTAAATCTGAGGTCTCGAAATCAAATTCGTGGAAAATTACTTCTTCTTTCTTAAAAAAATTCAGAGGGAGCCGATTCTCACAATGTTTTATACTACCAAAAGCTCTCCATTACTCGTTACAAAACAAGTTTTTATGCTGACAATTATTTTGAGTATTTTACTAATTGTGTTCACTGCCTTTAACAGAACAAGGATGGCCGTAATGTTCAAGACCCAATACAGAAACTTAAATATGAAAACAAAAGTGTTGGTGAGCCGCATGCAAGTAAACCAAGACATACCTCAAGCTATACTTTTGTGTACATGACATAACAAACTAAAGTTTGAAGAATGGTGATCACATTATTTTTAACTACAGATCATGCATACATAATACTTCGTAGAGTGACCGTCACAATCAATGTACATGTTAACAAGAGCTGGAATGGGGGCATACTTTACCTGTTCCGACTGTTGTTGTTTGGACCAATCACAGGTGCCAATCACAGGTGCAGTAAATCGTGTATCAGAAGAATTGTATGTGGGTGTGGTCAGAATTATAAAAGAAGATTATGTTAACGTCTACGACACGGCAATATTTTTGTTTTAAACCGTTGGAAATTATTAGAAAAAAGTAAGTACACAATGAAATTAATTTCACATAAATATTCCCCTGTAAAGTTGTAAATCAACCATTAGCAACCTAAAATTGTCACCCGTCTACTTACGTAAAGTTGTAAATCAACAACTTTATGTAAGTAGACGGGTGACAATTTTAGGTTGCTAATGGTGTTGTTAGAACAAATATTTTACTGTTACGAAAATAATTTAATATACAACAATTAATGTTAGCAAACTCTATTAACCATTAGGGACGTCATACATAGGACCGTTTCACACGCGGTAATTTACAGGCAACTAAACTATAGCCCCAGGCAATCTCCAAGAAGAAAAAATATGTTAATTTCCACATCATTTATTGGGCGCACAGTGAAATATACTGCTAGAACAATGTGTGTTGTAAGGAGCTTCTGCAAGGGGTGCAGTTGGTTGCCTCCAAGTCGCCTGTAAAATTTGCCCGTCTGACATAGCCTAGCCTAGTTCACGTATCGTGCTTTCTTATACTACTCAGCAAAGTATCAGTATAAATTGTGAAATCAAGACCCCTTTTAATGCTTAGATTGTATTGGTTCATTTCACTGTGAACTTGGATAAAAATGCCCTTTTTGTGTCCTAAATAATCAGCTTTTACAAAGGTATTGCGGTATTTGAAAGCCATAAGGGCCAAGCACAGCGCCCTGGGGGAACTCTCGATACCATTATACACCGTCTCGACAGCATCACTCTGTAAGGTTGTCACGGCAACCCTCAGCCCGTATACACAACCAGAATGAAGTAATCAAATGGCATAGTTATCTAATCATATTTAGTGAGGTTCCATTATTGTTGAGTATGTACAATCCAGAATATTTGAGCTCTCATGGCCAAGGACATCTGTCTTGAGGCAATCTTTTCTCAAGTCATGCGTGTGTTTTCCTTCATATTTCTCCATTCCCGTTTCGTGAGTTAATTCTCTTGTACTTGTCTGTGTTTTTCCCCGTGGATACTTTCCCGGCATCCAAGATTCGGTAAAAGCACACTCTGTAATAGATAATCTAATAAACTTCTTCACTTCTTAGTGGGAAAAAAAACCCAGCTGAGTTATATTAAGTAAAAGGCACAACAAAAACTAATATTAACATACACGTCAGTTTCATAGCATCAATACCAATTTAAGGCTACACTTCGTAACATACGATCGGTTTCAACAAAATGAAAGCTGTTTTCAGAACTGAGGTAAAAGCTTTCGTGACTCAAAAGGAATGCGCTTTCCTGTGAATATCATTGAATACATTCAGAGGCCCTTTTCGAATACACGGCTTTGGCTTTGGACTCGGCTTCAGGATCTATTCTCTCGCCTGAAGCCCTGAGCGCCTACGCAAAGCACGCACAAAACAGCCGCGAGGCCAAGCTATAGCCTGTGCCGAATCCAAAGCCAAAACCGTGGTTTCGAAAAGGGCCAAAGATTGAGGACTGTTCACCTCTGACCCTTCTTATGGTGATAGGAGTAAGCTTACACAAATTGTATAACAACTGTGACGTTCCTGTGGGCTATAAAAATGGTTTAGATCTACTACGAATAAAATAGTTAAATTATCACCAACTAAATTCATAAAGCTTGAATTCTTCTATCTACTGGTAAATTATCTAAACTAAAATTCCATCTACGCTAAAATGCTTACACCCCTTCAAAAATTTGAAGTATACTTTCTTACAGCTACATGCTGTAAAGTCCATTTTCGGGGTTATGTTTGCTAAGGATAGGCTATGTGATTGTTTCAGTCACTTGAATTGCCTAAGTTAAGACCTAAAATACGCTATAATGTTACTGCCCCACCCCCACAACCTCAAAAAAGTACTATACAAATAAATAAATAATGTTGAGGTTTGTTTTTGTTCTGAATTCAATATTTTGAATTGCCCAACACTTTTATTTGTTTGTATTTCTGTCTAAGTTATGTTTGTTTGCATGTGTTTAACATTTGTACCTTTTTGTATGTTTGTGTGCCTTCTGTTGTAAATTTTGAATGATTGATGGCAGTTAACGGAGTTTAACTCCTCTTGAACGAAAAAAAAAAAAAAAAAAAAAAAAAAATACTCAAATTGTATAGAATATTTTATGACGTCATCTGCAAAGGTCTCGTGGGTCGAGTCAGAGGAATACACTTATAGATTTGTTTGTTAACCACAACCAAAAATGGGTGTACCTTTCCTTATCCGACAAGACAAAATACAAGAAACCAATCACTCCCAAGGTTAGGAACCCTCTTAATACAACATGACCTTACATAGTCACGTTTTTACTTCATAAAGCGCTTCCCGAGTTGATTAATTGAGAAGTCTTGTGTTTTGTACAAAATGAGACTGATTTAATATGCAATCCATTTTGTTTTCAAGCTTCTCTGCTTCCGTCCTATTGAGGAGACGTATCGGCGAAACCCGTTTTTCTGGGAGTTACGACTCCAGTTTCAAGGCAAACCATATTATGTTTTCTTATTATCTTTACATGCTAACCATTTTCATACTGCCACCATTTTGGTCATGTCCCTTGTATCCATTAACAGTACTGGATGCTGGAAACAAATCAGGCAATGCAACTTTAAGATTGAGAAAGAATTATTACATTTTCACATATTAATCTGTGAAGACAACAACCATTTGCTTGATTACACGTGAATAATGTCTGGTACCTTGACTTGCCTGGTCGCATGTGGGAGCTCAACTTGAAATTCATCAAGACTGCGCATAGCAACCTGTTTTTGTTTAGCGTTTATGGCTTTCCATAGTTTTCCAAACTCGGATGCAATAGAATGGTCTATATGGTTAGCAAAGAATATGGTATCCAAGTGATACAATACATTTTAATAGCGGTGTCCAACGTCTCTGATGTGCGTAACGTTGCCCGGAACCATATGACTTAGCAACACTGGAATTAGTCTGGGGGATTCACAAATGAGTACCAGTCTAAGACTACGCCAGGCATTGTAACCAACTGATATTCAAATCTAGCTTACAAATGGCTCATTGGTAATGCAGTTGTCGTACTAATGGATTCCTCTGTGCCATTATTCGGGATACAGTTTGGTTTGGATTAGGAACAAAAGTCACTCTCCGTCATCAGTAAATAATGTATAGGCATAGTTTTTTGTCTTGATGATGGCTGTGAAAAAAATAGCCAAATAAAGCTAAACTATTCAAGTAAATACAAAGATCATTTCTACTAAGGGCGGAGAGGTATATACTTTTTCCAGTTACTGTCCTTTACGTTCGTTTTAAGTTGAACGTTTTTTATCATGTTTTGATGTTCTTGTTGTTTGATATGTAATATCACCTTTGTTCATGGTCTTTTAAAGGAACACGTTGCCTTGAATCGGTCGAGTTGGTCTTTGAAAAGCGTTTGAAATCGTTTGTTATGAAATGCATATGAGTAGAAAGATGTTGTTAAAGTAGAATACAATGATCCACACAAACATGCCTCGAAATTGCGTGGTTTTCCTTTTACCTCGTCGACTAACACGCCGGCCATTTATGGGGGTCAAAATTTTGACTCCCATAAATGGCCGACGGTGTTAGTTCGCACAGTAGAAGGAAAACCAAGCAATTTTGAGGCAAACTTGTGTGGATCATTGTATTCTACTTTTAAAACATCTTTCCAACCATATGCATTGTATAAAAAACGGTTACAAACGCTTTTGTTTTGACCAACTCGTCCGATCCAAGGCAACGTGTTCCTTTAACTAGCCTCTTGTATCCTTAATGTATTGATTTAACAGTATGTTTCAATGTTCCACTACGGATGTTTGTACTTTGTTTTCACTGGTGATGAATAAACGAAGTCTTAGAGCTCCATTCAAAAGAAGAAAAAAAAATACAAATATGTTAACGTCCATATGCCTAGGCCTACTTGATACCTAAGAAAGAGCAACGTCCAAAAAACCTTGTTTAAAAAAAAATACTAACGACTAAAATTATAAAATAATATATATATTCACAAATATAATAAATAAGCAAACAAATACATAAACAAATACAACACAAATAGTTAAAAAGAGACAAACTTCAACAATGCCAGTGACTGATCTTGTTAATAAACCAAGTAAACAACATTTTAAAAAGTGACTACAACTTCAACAATAATGATTTTTGGTTTCTTCTATATTATTGTCCCATTAAAATTAGAAAAATGTCAAAAACAATGCGTCCCCCTAAAAACAAATACATAATAAAAACTTCACAACATTAATTTTACAACATACTTCCTGAAAGGTTAATTTCTATGATTTTTCAGTCTGACACGCTTTGTGCATAGCATACAAAACACATCAGCCGTCGATTTCACCAAACTCATCCTAACTTAAGATTAATCTTAGGACTTAGGACGAGTCCCAACCCTGCACTGTAGCATGCAGACCTTAAGATTAATCCTAAAGTTAGGACGAGTTACTCGTCCTAACTCGAGATTGGATTAATCCTAGCGTTTCGTGAAATCGACTGCTGCAAAACTAATTCAGTTAATAATGTCTCACTTGAAACCCAGTTTTGGTTGTGCACGATGGTGTCAATGTGGAATTATAATTGGGGGGGGGGTATTTCAAAACATTGATATTGCAACCTTTTTAATTTTGAAGGTAATTTTTAATGATGTTTTAGTCTGACAAGCTTACGCTGATGTGAAAAAAACATCAGCAAAACTGGAACAATTGTTAAATTCTCACTCTAAACCCAATTAGTTGGTGGGTGTGCACAATGTGGAATGGGGGGGGGGGGGGGTCGCTATTAATTATTGAGCGCGGTATAAATATATTAGCGTTATAATATCTTACCTGGCTCTGGCAAACTGCTGCTTCTCCTCATCCGTCCTGTCAGACCTCCCTTCCTCTGGACCTGCCTCCAAATCCTTCAAGACACTGTTAAGAAAAGAAAGAAGAGAGTGTCTCTAAATCAAATTCGTGGAAAATTACTCCTTTCTCTAAAACTACGTGTTATATTCGTGTTATACTATCAACAGCTCCCCATTACTCGTAACCAAGTAAGGTTTTATACTAATAATTATTTAAAGTAATTACCAATAGTGTCCACTGCCTTTAAAATACAGATAGTATAGTCTTAAGTATTGTTAAAGCTTTCTACACTATACTTCTTGTCAGAATTTAGATAACAATTCAGATGCATAGTTTTCTGGTTACTCTCTACGTACAACTGATGTATAGATCGTTCTATGCCTTTTAGATATCGGACATTAGACATTTCAATAAATTTGTACAGCGAATATCATTGTTGCTTGTTCGATATTGGACAGTGGAAATCCAAATAAGTTTGTACAGTGAATATCTACTTTGGAGTTGTGCATCAATATTGGATGTTTGATATTCACAAAGGTTTGTACAGTGAATGTCTACCTTGTGCATTGATAGAGAACATTGGACATTCAAATAGGTTTAAACAGTGAATGTCCATATTTGGGGCTGTGCATTGATATTGGATGTTGGATATTCACATGAATGTTGAATGTTGAACATTTGACATTCAAATAGTGAATGTTAACCTTGTAGTATAAATACTGAAGAAGTTTAATATTTTCCCCGACTTATAACATGAAAATTTTAAAAATCGACAAACAGCTCGGGTTCCCTTGAAACTTCTACAAGGAGAAGCTTTAGACTGATTGGTAGAGGTATTACATTGATTCTCGGCTACGGTCAATCTAAAACCCATCCACTGGGGAAATTATGGCGGTCTACATTTAAAAAACGACGGTATCAAATGTCTCCGGCTAACTGCTTCCGACTCCTCGGGAGATCAGGCTCCGTTTCTGTCATTTTAAGACAGATAATATATTTCAAGAGTAAACCAAAACCAAAGATAAGTGTAAATTGAAAGTTAAGGGAAACATAGTTGTTTGGACACCTTTTGTAATTGTCAAAGACCAGAACTCTCACTTGTTGTTTCCCAACATAATGTATAAATTAACAAATCTGTGAACATTTGGAATCAATTGGTCATAGAAGTTGCAAGAGAATAATGAAAGAAAAATATATACCTTTGTTGCAAAATGTGCGTGCATTCTGGAGTCTTTTTTGAAGCAGTTATGTGAGAAATAACCTCTTTCTCAAAAACTACGTTACTTCAAAGGGAGCTGTTTCTCACAATGTGTTATGCCATCAACGGCTCTCCATTTCTCGTTACAAAGTAAGTTTTGATGCTAACAATTATTTACCATCAGTGACCAGTGCCTTTAACCAACTAAATTATACGTATATGGAAAGTTAATTAGACTGCGTGGGAACACTTAGAACCAAGAACCCATAGAACCCACATACATGTACACTATAATAGAGGGCTTTTAATGATATTGGGCTCCGGAGCAAGTGTGTACGTCGAGTCGAGAACGTGTTTTCTTGTTTTAGTTCTGAGGAAGACACCATAAAGGTAGACACATAAAAGGACAGATGGCGAAGAAGGCGCAATGCACAACAAACAAGCTATTTGTGTATGATCCAGTACATTAAGAAACAACAAGAAATACTGCTTTCAATAGTAAAAATCTGAATATTTCCCGTTATTTGTTTGCTGTACTGTACACTTAATAACAAAATATAGCCTATAGCGTGCAAAAAATAATAATAATAATAATAATACAACATTTTATTTTCATTGTATGATCATTCTATGAGATATCGTGCATTGCGCGGAACCGGAACTACAATTACAACAATGTTTCCCAATAATTTGTTTTGAAAAAAAAAATTAATATGATTTCCCCCCTTGATGAGAACACAAATCAAATTACTCATATCTTCAAGAAAGGAAATTACATAAATAAAAAAATAAATAAAAAAACAACAACATATAAACAGATGCCTCAAAAATAAATGGAGAAAACGAGAACAAAAATGCAAACATTTTTTACTTGAAATTGAATTCTCGCGAGACGAGACGTAATAATCAAAGTTACATAATAATAAAAAAAAACATTTCATGGTTACTACCCGAGCGAGAGGCAGACATAATTATAGAAGAAAAAAATCCACTACTGCGCACATTGTAAAGTTTCTTTTGATTATCCAACGTTAATTAGTTTACAGGCAGAATTACCCCCAGATGAACTAAACAAAAATATCAAATACACCAAAAATTTGTGCAAATTTGCTTTTCATGAAGTTCACTTCTGGGTGTATTATGAAATAAAAACACAAATTACAATCCATGCAAAAACATGTTTCTTGCTGACTCTTAAAGGCACTGGACACAATATTTAGTCATCGTCAAAGACCAGTATTCTCACTTGGTGTATCCCAACATATTCATAAATAATCTGTGGAATTTTGTGCTCAATTGGTCATCGAATTCCAAAGAAAATAATGGGGGAAAAACCTTTGTTGTACAAATTAGTGTGCTTTCAGATGCATGAGAAAAGGCTTTAAGCCTGGTCTTTCTCGGATTCAAATATGTTTTATTTTTTAGTGAGAAAACTTGTTACCTCTTTCTCAAAACTGCGTTGCTTTAGTGTGAGTCGTTTTAGTGTGAGACGTTTCGATCAGTTTGCTCTGATCGTCTTCGGGAGAAAGCCGTAAGTTTTGATTTTATTTAACTATTGTCTCCATGTATAAGTGTTGTAACATGTTTTAGGGTGGCTCTTTTATTGTGCACAAAAATGATATCAAACAAATCCCATCCCAGACATGTCTACACGATTTGTTCCGCTGTATGGTGCATTATGCTGAAAACAACTTCGTGTCAAATTATGTTCAGTTGTGAGTGTTCAGTCTTTGAGCCGATACAGACATTGCGAATCATAAGGTGTTTTTAGCCATGAATTAGTAGAGTCATACATGTAATCTCTTTCCGATGGATTAAAAAAGGGCCTCACAGCGTGAACCGAAGGACAGGTAAATCATCGATCATAATTGCTTCTCTCCACCCAGGAGGATACGTAATTAGTTTTACAGGCTGAGACTGCCACTCAATCGATTAACCACTACCACGTAATGGATTAATGAGGGTATACAGACCCCCCCCCTCCTTCCCCATCACCACTCCTACAAACCCCTGTCATGGATATAATTTGGAGAGTAGTATAGCCATGCAGCTTAATTGCTTTGATGTGGAGAGGGATACGGTGTCAAGAGTTAATGAGTGACTGGATAAGTGATTACGTAAGAGTGAATATTGAATACATGAGCAATTAGGGTTCCACACCAAAGTAAAAACGGAGAGGTAAAATCAGAGAGTCTCCAAATAAAATTTAAACCAGTCAACTCTCTTACTTATAAATAAATGTCATCCCTTACAATTGTCACTGTTTGCCTTTTTCCCGATTGTGATTTTTTTAGTTCAAATTATTAAAGTCTATTTGATTCATGTCATCCACACGGTCCAATGATTCGATTACTAATGTGTTTGGGGTGAAACTTTCTAAAAAGTAGTCTGTGAGGTAATAGTATACAGTTATTAAGAAATTAAGTCAGTGTGATTTCTGCCCTCCTTAATTTTGCATAACTTGATTAATAATTTGTTCAGGTGACATGTCTAATTTAAGTTGTCTGTGGGGTAAAAGCACAGTGCACAATTAGAGTTATTGATGGAAATTTCGCTGTTGATCCTCCCTATGTTTTCCTACATGCACGCACAAAAATCCCCCCCCCCCCTTAAACAAAATAAAATGAAAAGGCAAATTTTCCCAAGCGCTGCTTAACGATCAGCAAGTTTTCGTGCTTACTGTAGCAGACAAACTTACTTACGTGTAAGCGTATTTCACAGGTTAGCATGAACATTAAGCGGCTAGCTTGAGCGTTCACCATGCATGTGCATTGTGACATTTCTGTATAAATTTCCATTCAGTATAAGCACTGGAAAGTGGGCACGTATTTACGGTTACGGTTGGCATCGCTATGAAATGGAAACTCGCAGAGTAAGCAAAAAGTCGGCCGCTAAGCAGCTCTGTTAATTTGGGCCCTGATATACCATCATGAGAAACGTATGAGAAGTTGTCAAAAGGAAAGGATACTTACAGCATGTCATTTGTTCTCTCTTCTGCAACTGCTTTCAAGTTCATTTGACTGTTTTGGGAAAGAAAACAAACACATAAAATTGTAATGTTTTTTTTAGTGATGAAGGACTCAAATAATTGCAATCAGGAGACTCATTGGCTAATGAAGATTTCAAAGATGCAACGTAACGCAATATAACTCCAATAAATTGTGTTTAAAACACCCCCATTGTGCAATTAATAACCAAACTGCATGAACGTTAAAGCAATGTTTATACTTTGATATTACCATGTAATCGTTACCGTGCAATCATTGTGTACATTTAAAAAAATAAAAATAAATATAATCTGTTGCTAATTCTATGACAGAAAGATCAAACAGCAAAATCGTTTCTGATGATTTCACAAGTGTTTAACTTCAACTTGATAATCTATTTAATTGTTTCTATTGTTAAGCTACACAGTTAAAGAGAAAAGAGAAACATTTGTTTCTTCAAATAAAACCTCCAACAATTATAATTGTGGATTTCCTTTCCGGGGAAAATAAAGGCAGGCTTTAAGACCGATGATAAGTTAATTGAATTAAGAAAGAACAAACCAAAAGACTGGTGGTAACTTAATTGAATTTAGATGGACACAAAGGGGAGATTTAATGGTCATCGGAAGAAATTTGATGGAATCGGGAGTTAATTCGTTTAAAAGGGAGGGACAAAATAACGACAGAAAACAAGTAATGGTTTCTTTTGACAACAATGACCAAGGTTGCCAAGTTGAGGCCGCAGTCATATCTTGCTAAGAGGTTTCCTCAACGCTTGAAGTAGATCAAAGAGTATAAAAACTTTGGCATCTAAACAATGATTTTTTGAATTCAGAAACATGTCCGAAATGTCTAACCTTGACAATTCGGTTTAACAAATGTTGACAAAAAAATCGTCAAATTACTCACGATTAAAAACAAACCAAAACACTGGGCTAAAAAAATACTCGGCGACTTAAAATGCATGTAAATCATTAATATCAATATAGAGTTCAGGTCTTAGCTTGAAGATTCAGAGTTTTGAAGTAGCTCTTTTGAGTAATTCACAGCAATCTGATCCCTCGGACATACATAAATAAGAGGTAAAACCACACGGCCATATTGCGTCGAGCGCTCTGATCAGGGCCCAATTTTATAAAGCCTGTAAGTACAACAACTTGTAAAGCACAACCGAAATCATACTTAGCATCAAGATGGGTTACCAGCAAGAATATCATACAGTTATCATTGCTGCAACTGGTGCCCCACCTAGTTCTTGCTTGACAAAGCAATTTGCTTAGCACAATGCTCTACTTTAAGACATTGGACACTATTGGTAATTGTCAAAGACCAGTCTTCTCACTTAATATATTTCAACATATGCATGAAAAAAAATGAAAAAAAAAAAAAAAAAAAAAAAAACTGTGAAAATTTGAGCTCGATTGGTCGTCGGAGTTGCGAGATAACTATGAAAAAGTTCCGAAGTAAACACAAATTCCCCTCACATCTCACAGCGAATATTTGATGTCTAAAAGTCAACCCCTTGTGATAATGGGTGAACAATAAGACGTCACATACATGTTGTATTTTCACAGTAAATATCGCTTCGACTTCACATGTTTACTGTCTGGTTTGAAGTGGCGAGTGGAAGGCTGTGAAAAATGCTCTAATTAAGGGCAATACTTCAGGAAGGTTCTGAGACCATTCCAATAAAGATTCAAATGTTGCGTGGAAAGCCAGCATTAACATGGGCTTTCCATAATCATTGTGTATGTGATAGAAGTCAGATAATGTTATAGTCTCAATTGTTATTTCAACTACCAATACATACATTGCCTTTAAAGGGTCTATGTAACTTTTGTAGGACAACAAACACAATGTCCACAGATTTACATTAAACCTACACAGTTTGAAGATAATTACAGTAGAAAGCTTCCCTGAAAACATTACATGCTGAGGATGTGTAGTTTTGTGGAAATGAGTAAAACAATGTCATGAAAATATTTTTTGTCTCGCTCGACGAAAATTACTTTAATCATTTACAAACGTATTTTCGTGACATTGTTTTACTCATTTCTCAAAAACTGCAGCACCTCGGTAAGTAATATTTGAAGGGAAGCTTTCCGCTATCATTATCATCAAACCCTGTAAGTTTAATGGACATTCACCTCGAGGTTTTTAAAGTGAATGTATATCTTTCATTTTGATGAGGTCCGTTCACGTAAGTTTGTCTAGTCTACTTGTCGATATTGCACATTAACAGAGACTTGTGCAGCGAATGTCTCTTTTGTATTTCCGATATTGGACATTGGGCACTCACATTCACGTTCCCAGTACAACCTAAAAAATGGACATTGTCCAGTATCGAAATAGCAAAGATAGACAATCACTGTACGAACCTATGTGAATGTACAGTGTCCAAGGTACACATTCACTGTACAAACCTATGTGAATGTCCAATATCCAATATCGATGTACAAGGTACACATTCACTGTACAAACCTATGTGAATGTCCAATATCCAATATCGATGTCCAAGGTAGACATTCACTGTACAAAAACTACATTTGAATGTACAGTGTCCAATATCGAACTAGCAAAGAAAACATTCACTGTACAAACATTATGTGAATGTCCCATATCCAATATCGATGTCCAACAGGGTAGACATCACTGTACAAACCTATTTGAATGTACAATGTACAATATTGAACCAATTCTGCTGTCGTGACACAATGCAATACGTTTCATTGCGTGTGTTGAAGACTAAAATCTCCACATTGACACATTATTATTAGATCACATTTGTTTTCAAATATCTCGTAGTACCGGACCCCCCCCTTTTTTTTGAGAGAGAGAGAGTACATTTTTACGATAATCAAATGTTAGAGAGCCTCTAACATGTGCATGTAATGCCGTTACTGTGGCAACATAGTACGTAACATCCTCATCAAATCAGATTGTTCACGGCACCAATGTGCACACCTCTGTCTGTGGTATTAAATTTGGACAACAATGCACACTTAAATAGTGAAAAGCCAAGGGGAGCCGCGAGAGTATCAGAAATTATTCGGTCACCATATCTCGTGTATCAACAGAAATGGAGACAGTATGAAGAGAGAAGAAAAATGGGTCCATCATCACGTCTGAATGCCCACAAGCTGACATAAAAGACACTTGAAAATGAAAAGATACGTTCGCTACTTTCTTCAGATAAGGCCATATCCTTCACACAAACGGACCCATTTGTTTCCGGCCATGGTCTCACTGGGTTTGTTCAGAACGGACACGCTAGTGTGTGAGCTGAGGCTGAAACAATTGACACCATTGGTCCATTGTTCTCGCATTGTTCTCGCATGGCTGAGGTTTTTTTTTTTTTTTTTTTTTTTTCCAATTCAAGAATCAGGTCGACGAATAAGAACTCGCTTCAATCAGGGTCTGGTAAAAGGAACAGGGGTAGATTTCACATAGAGTTAAAGACTAGTCTTATCTCGAGTTAGGACAAGTAATTCGTCTTAGCGTAAGACTTAACTGACCTTCAGTTTTTAATATCACATAGGACCAGTCCTTAATTAGGACTATTCCTATAACTCTTTGTGAAATCGACGGCTGGACATCGACAGCTGATTACACTATCGGCACAAGAAAGTACATAAGCACAACAAAATTATGATGAACAGAAAAGGGTTACCAGCCAAAACACCATATAATGTTGCGGCTGGTATCATGCCCATTTCTGCTAAGCAGAGCATTGTTAAGCAATATTTGTGGTCCCATCAGTATTCTCACTTAGTGTATCCCAACATTAGCATAAAATAACGAATCTGTGAAATGTTGGACTCAATTTGTCATCGAAGTTGCGAGAAAATGAAAGAAAAAACACCCATGTTGCACAGATTTTGTGTGCTTTCAGATACCTAAAAGGCTTCAGGCTTTTTAACACTTGAGTGAGAAATTACCTCTTTCTAAAAAACTACGTTATCTCAGATGGAGCCGTTTCTCACAATGTTTTATATAACTGTCAACAGCTCGCTAACAAGTAAGTTTTGTTTGCTAACAAAGATTCCCATAAATGTCATTATTTCAACCTACATAATGTACACCCCCTGGTGAAAAAAAAAACCGAAAGTTTTGTTGGAGGAAACCCAAGATAGTTGTTCTTGAAACAAAAAAATAAAATAACAAATTCGGCATTGGGCCCTGGGGGGGCATAGAGGAGTCCTAATTATCATTAATGACCTCCACTATAGTTTCAAAACAAATGCCTTACATGCACAGGAAAGAACAAAGCAATTATTTCAGAAACATCCATTGGTTTTTTTCTTCGAAATTACTGTTTTTGTATAACATCGTCGTTCCATCATCCTGCAAACGAGCTCACTGATCTTGTTGCCATGGTATCAAATCTACAAACGTAGTTAATGTTTCGTAGCAACTAAAAGCTGTAAACCATTTACTGTACTGACGTTGATGGTCAATAAACTTTGCTGCCACCTCTCGAATCCCTACCACCCCCCCCCCCCCCCCCAATAATTTGTTGATAATAATTTGTCATCATCAGCAAACATGTCCCCGTGCAGGCATGATAGAAGTAGGGGTAAAATATCCGAGTTTGAAAATTCATGAGAAATTAGACTTGGTTCCAAGTCTGTGAGTGTGGGGTTTTAGTAGCCTACTCATTAGCCAACACATCGTTGCCTGAAATTGCAGATTAAAGACACTAGACACTGTTGGTAATTGTCAAAGACAAGTCTTCTCACTTTGTGTATCTAAACATTATGCACAAATAACAAACCTGTGAAAGTTTGAGCTCAATTGGTCGTCAAAGTTTGCGAAATAATAATGAAAGAAAAACCCTTGTCACGCGAAGTTGTGTGCTTTCAGATGCTTGATTCCGAGACCACAAAATCTAAATCTGAGGTCTCGAAATCAAATTCGTGGAAAATTACTTCTTTCTTGAAAACTACATTACTTCAGAGGGAACCGTTTCTCACAATAAACTATTAACCTCTCCCTAAGCACAGGTTTTATGTTGATAGTTAGTTTGAGTAATTATCAATAGTGTCCACTGCCTTTAACCTCCGTCATTTGCCTACACTGCAAAAACGTTGGTCAAATCATTTGTTGGGCAAAGTAACTTCAACAATTATTGGTCGATAATTGCCCAACAAAACAAATAATTGGTCTTGTCGGGCAAACATTTTGTTTGCCCATTCTTTGATTAAAAAGCGGAACAAAAGTTGGGCAAGTGTTGGGAAAATATTTCGTAATCTGAATTCATCATAACTGTTGGTTACACTTTTGCTTATTTATTGGGCAACTTTTTGGTAATTTTAATTAATCTCGATTGTTGGTTAAAATTATGCACATTAGTTGGTCAAAATCGTCCGATCATGCGCACTACGATTAAAGAGTTGCCAAAAAGTTGGGCATTAAACAGTAGAACAAAGATATTTTCCAACATGGCGAGTGGAGGAGTGGCTGTGACGAGCGGGGTTGTCCAGTGGATATAGATCCGATTTGAAGGTGAGTTTTTAACTAAATGTGAAGTTGTGTTTTCTATTCAGTCGTACATATAGTCGTGACAATTGCAGAGCGAGCAACACATTGACACTACTGTGATAGTTTCAGTTTTATCATGCCATTATGTGCAACGCCGGTTGTGGCATGTATGCGTGGTTGTTGTGTTGCTTTGTGTATGAAATACATGCATGGAACTATCACTGCATTGCTTGCGCTGCAACTGTCACGACTGTGTACAACAACTGAACAGGAAACAAACTTCATTTAGTTAAAAACTAACCTTCCAAAGCATCTACAAACCACTAAGCACCCTCACGATTTTGAGAGAGATGCCAAGGTCACAACTCACCACCGTTTGCCATCGTGGAAAATATATTTTATATGCCTGGTTGTATGACGTATCACAGGAGAAACTGTAAATCAAAGGGTTAAATACATTCACCATTTGTTGGATAACACCGAAAATGGTTAAACATTTTAACTAGATCATGAATAAAATCATCGCCCAATAAGTGGGTAATTGATAATTATTAAATACCCAGAAAATGGGTAAACAAAAAATTACCCAACTGTTGGTTACCAAAATATACCCAACTATTGATGATGAAATATTACCCAATTATTTGGCAATCAGAGCGCCCAACTTTGATGGGTAATACTTTGCCCAAAAGTTGGAGGAGTTCACTATTCGCCCTTAAATGGGTAAAAAGTTGGGCATTTTTTTACCCAATTTTTTTACAGTGTATAATGAGATATTGCCAGCTCTACCAATCTTCTATATACCCCATTTAGAAATGTAATAAAATTTGTTTTTAAGACGGGAGGTTGCCAAGAAAGAACTAAAGCATTCATTGTTGAGACAAATCTAACTGCATGAAAAATGCAATAACTATCATTATTGTTTGGTTAACTTCGGTTTCCACGGTTACCTTGCTGTCCTTTCAGCCTCCAACGAGGCGAGCTGTGGAGACGGTCCATGGAACACAGAATGCTTTTTGACGTTTCCATTCACCACACGAATGTTCTGCAGAAAAAAAGGAAAAAAAAACACAACATGTTGGTTATTTGATTGCAAATTTGAGTGGTGGGGAAAATAGGAAGCGTAAACCTACGCGTTTAACCATTTTGCAATCGCTGGGGTCTGGAAAGTGTCGTTGTTTTATCCGCAACATCACTCTTTGACCCTTTTCGAAACCACGGGTTCGGCTTTGGATTCGGCTCAGCCTGAAGCCAGATCCAAAGCTGGAGCCGTAGTTTCTAAAACGGCCCATGATGTTCAATTTGATTACCTCTAACGTATATCGATGTCACAACACCACTTGTGTTGATCCAAACACCCCAGTTACACCAAATGTTGTTACGTCACTGGTTCAGGAAAATACTCGCATAGCAACCTATAGATTGGCAAGGCCTGGCACCCATGTGTCATACATTCATTCATTCAGAATCGCTCTTCGTCTCTTAACATAAGTATAGGTAAAAGTTTTCCAAGAGCCGTGCACCATACCAACTGTATCTAGTTTGAGGAACGCAAATTAAATCAGTCAATTGCGAATGAGCAAGAAAATGTACTATAGACATGATTCAAATCTAACCCACACAAGGCTGGTAAAAGGCAGTGTTTGGGGCAATTGGCAAATACCAAAATAAAATAATAAATAAATAAGTTGTTGTGATCAATAACTCTGGAGTAATTACCAAAGGCACACCCTGCCTTGAATGGACTTTTTTGATTTTTTTTTTTTTTTTTTGGCTTAACGGATATTTACACAAGCAACATGTATAATACAAGCATCATTATCAGCTCTCTCTATTCACTGAGTTGGTTTTCCAATAAATCTCCAACTTCTTTTTTTGGCAGAAAACCAACCATTCTATTTATAACGGTATCAATCAATCCATATTGACTGTATTGTTTGAGGTACCGTTGTGTTTCAATATTTGCTTTGTCAACAGTCACTGATTACCGAATCTCAATTTCAGGTTTGTCAAACTGAGCCCACAAAAGTGACATGCATGATAAGATTGTTGCTTTCATTATGTTACACACCAAAGTGACTATGATCTTTGGTTTTTTGCTTGTGTGTTTGTTATTTTATGGGTTTTTGCTTCTTCTTTTTTTTTCTTTTGGGGGTGGCTACGAGTAAATTATTTCATATCTTCTAGTTTTCAATAAGCAAACAAACACATTGTTGAACATATGATCAAAACATACAGTTAAATCTGTTGATGTGCAACAAACAGTTTTGTCAGGGAGGTTCATCAAGCATCGTGCACTCAGAGTAAGTTGATTAATTTAGGGCTGGCTCAGTGCTGATTCCTACCTTGTCACAAAATTTCAGTCAGAAATAATGTTTTTCTTGAATATTATTGGCACTCATTGGTATGAACCTCAAAATCAATGATCTTTCAAATTGAACTAAGATTTGTTTTTTCTACACAATGCCAATTTTTTGTTAATTAACATTGACAACGTTTGGTCAAATTGACATGGACCAGTATCCGCACTTGTTGTGACCGAACAAACATATGACCCTAGCAAACCTATGAAAACTTATTCTAAATCAGTTGCCACAGTCACGAGAAAATATAGTCAATAAACCACGTCATACATTTTCCACCGTTATCGAACATCGGGTATAATAGACCTCACCAGATCCAAACTAATTGCTTTACTCATTTCTCAAAAACTGCAGCATTTTCAAGCAAAAAAATATTCCGAGTACAGTCCCCACCATGACCATCTTTATGAGTACGGCTATATCATGTGAACCATTATCAAATCTATAAAAGTTTTCTTTTCCAATCTTAGCCATGCCGTGCACACCCTTTTATCATAAAAGGTTATGTACATTGGCCGTGTACACAATCTAAAACGTTACCAAGTACAGTATCTCTCTGAAGTTTACTTTGGTGTCAAAAAGGATACACAAATAAATCGGCAGGCGTGCGAAGCCTATTTTCCCCAAAAACATTTCCAGGATTTCATGTAAGAAATCGCAGGCCTGATACTTCATGGAGGCAACAAAGGCGATTGCCTTTCATGTTCCCTGGTCATGCCTTAGTGCCCTTAAAATACTCAAGTAGAAATGTAGAATTTCCTCATAGGGTGCCCTTTACCAAGGAGAAAATGCCTTGGTGTCCTTGCCCTTTCAAAAACTAAGCATACAGGCCTGAAATCGAGAAGGTATCGGGAAATGGGAACTTGACTGATAAGGAAAGCAGATGCTATCAGAAGGTCTGAAGAATGGAAGGATATAAATAATATTACATTCTCTAGTCTATTGCAAATTATATTCTCAGAAACTAGGCAGCATAAATTTGCTAATAATTTGCTATGTTAGCATCTGATCATAAATTTGTCAGGTGCTGAGCATTATACTAATCATGTACCAACTACTATAGAGCTGTAACGCACCACAGCAAACAAAACAGTTCAGAAACTATGTTATAACATTGCTACTCTGATTTCGATATTGAACAACGGGCATTCACATGGGGTTTGTACAGCAAAATGTCTTCTTTGCTGTTTTGATATTCAGAATTGACAAAGCTTTGTTAAGCTTTTTCTTACTATTCGACATTGGACATTCATGTTCACAATCGCTGTCCAAACCTGTGTGAATATACAGTGTCCAATATCGAACTAGCAAAGTAGACATTTACTGTACAATATGTGACAGTGTCCAGCTATCTAAATAGTAAAGAACACATTCACTGAACAAACCTATGTGAAAGTAAAGTGTCCAGCTATCGAAATAGTAAAGTAGACACTCGTGAATGTACAGTGTCCAGCTATCGAAATAGCAAACTAGACACTCACTATACAAACATGAATGCTCATTGTGCAATATCAAACCAACTTTGCTGAAATAACCATTTTATGCTACAATCTTTGTGAGTAATTTTTTGATCAAGTGTTCCTGTGCTAAGCATGGTGCTCATCATTCCTTTGAGCTGTTACGCATCAAAGCAACTATTTGACTATTTGTTTGTCATCTCTATAGACTGTGCAAGTCTGCGAGAAATTCTACTTCCGGGACCATTGTGGTCCCAACCTAATGGAGTTTTACGTTGGGGAGATTTTGTTCTGTCAATAATTTTAGTTTAACGTAAGTTATGACTCTAAAAAGAGAATATGTTCTTGGGAATGTAAAAATAAGTGATTATAACCAGAAAAGTAAAACCAATTCAACAAATTAACGAAGAAAACTAAAGAAAAAAACTTGACCTCCAGTTTCCGGTTTACTCTAAACAATTAAGAATATTACCCAATTGACGTTCCCATTATCGCTGAACCTATGTGATGATCGCACCAATTGGACGTGATTCACAAACGGGGTTTATTAGAAAAACCATCCAGGTCGATGTCGAACAGCGATCCTCGTCCCGATAAATGTATAATTTTTACGTTAATTTAAACAAAACAATTATTATGTACACGAATTAAAATAATAATTATACAAAAAGTACGTTAAAAATAATAATCTTTAAGAATTTTTCAACAAATAACAATTTCAATACAATTTGGTTTTGTACAAAAATATACTTTTTTTCGAATTAAGTTCTCGTTTTCGCTACGTGTGAGACTTGCACAGTCTATACCAATCCTGTACTACATGCTTGACCAAACTCTCTCTTGAAGAAAAAGGCTTTCCCAGGGAATAAAAGGGTACAAGGTTGTCCTCTTTTCATCCAAAGCTTGTTCCTCATTATTTTCTTGAACGGCTCTCGTGTCAAAACACCCCCGGGGCCTTACCAACCAGAAGACGGGCGTTGTGAATGAATGAAGTGGTTGCTAAACAGGACCTGAATTTATGTTCAACATGACACAAGAAACAGTAACAACCTTTGATGGTTTGTTAACAATAAGGACATTAGGTCAGGGGAAATTGTCAAATTATTTCTAGTTGGTCTAGCTCATTGAGTGAGTAATTCCTTCATTTGCATTGACCCTTTCTTAAGACGGGGGGGGGGGGGGGGGGGGGGTGGGGGGGGGTTGTAGAGCTCTTGTACGATATACATGTACTTAGCAAGGCCTGATGAGGCATGTATTTCAAGTGGACAATTGCGTATCCAATTAAGTTAAAGAGGTTTTTTACTCGATGACCTCTCTACAAATCAGCAATTTCCTTTTTATCAGTGAGCCCGATTTGATTCTTAGTCGATGATCTGACATAGAGCTACGGTCTTAAAGTTTGTAAAAGTTATATCCTCAAATGGAGGCATGCAGAGAATTTCAACATATCTCGTAAACTGTCTTTCGTCTACAATTACTAGTCCAAATTTTAGTCCTAACTTTCACGGATTTGTTATTTTATGCATAATTTGTTGGGGTACACCAAGTGAGAATACTGGTGTTTGACAAAATACTAAAGGTGTCCATTGCCTTTAAACAATGTCACAACAGACTAAACTGACTTTGTTTTTCACAAGCTACTGTGTATTAAATATAAGTTCACAGCCGGGTGAGTTGGGAGTTGTTGCATGGATATCGTTAAAAAGGTGTAACGATGCCTTTTGATTCAGTCAATAGGACCTGTAGATATGGGTCATTTTTCAAGTAGGAAGCAACATACTAATAATAAAGGGAGATAACATTGAAGTGATTAGACTATAAGGTTATGGTTACATGGTGAACTTTTGGCTGAATGTTTAGTTTGAAGTAAAACTTTGTAAATGTTCATCTAATCGTCTGGCCTCGCGTAAGAAAACCTTATAATAATAATAATAATAATAATACAAGGTATTTATAAAGCGCTCTAACTAACAGGGGAAAGTACCACAGCGCTGTACACACAAAATAAACAAAGAGCAAAGAATAAATAAAAGCAAGCAAATCAGTTGAACAGGTGGGTTTTGAGAGATTTCTTGAAGGCTGCTAGTGAGCTAGAGTGGCGGATGCTGTGAGGTAAATCATTCCAGAGTTTGGGGGCAGCAGCGTGGAAGCTTTTTTCCCCAGTAGTGGTGCGTGTTTTGGGGATGGCAAGTAGTCTGGTGTCAGTAGATGACCGGAGGTATCTGTTAGGTTTGTACAACTGAATGAGATCCGTTAGGTATGAAGGCGCAGAGGCGGTATTGAGACATTTGAAGACCAGGGTAAGTATTTTAAAGTTGATACGGTTGGAGACTGTCAGCCAGTGAAGATCGTGAAGAATGGGAGTGACTTTGTCATATTTCTTGGCCTGGTAGATCAGTTTAGCTGCACGATTTTGGAGCCGTTGAAGGCGTTGACAGTCAACAGATGATATTCCATAGAGAAGAGAGTTAGCATAATCGAGACGAGACGTTACAAGGGCTCTAACAGCAGCATGGCATGTGGGCTTATCAATGTACATTCTACTTGTAGTAAAATTCTACTTGTAGTAAAAAAAAAATGCTAGTAAGTTCACAACCATTAAACCACTTTAGTGCATATCATTCAAAGCCACAGTTAATAACAGTGAATGGTCAGACAGTATGAGGGTTGACTGTGTACTGTGAATCATTCCCCATATCATATTGTAGGCTCGCTTAGTTTAGCTATCAAGCCAAACCACGGTGAATATTTAATGGTCAAATGGTAGGAGGATTGACTGTGCACTGTGTCGATGCATTCACCACACCATCATTGCCTGGCAAAACAAAGTTTATATAACTATAATATAAAAAAAAAACAGTGGGTGAATGGTCAAAGGATGGTTGACTGTGTACTGTGGAGCAGGGATAAATTAGTTTAGTTATCATTAAAACAAAATTTGAATGTTACTGGATGACCAGGCAGCAGTTTTTTTTTATAGAAAGACTCATGCAACCTCAGACTTGTGACCGAGTCGTTAAATGTTTGTCGCGATAATTAATAGCATGCTGGCTCTCTAACAAGTTCTCCTCCCTCCCCCGGTAAAAACTTTATGCGACTTGTCGATAAGTCTACTGTAAATTATGTGTGTTAATAACACAGGGATAATTTCAGATTACAAAACTTGTTCACAAAAAAAAGGATAATTACTTTCTTATCTCCCCAAAATAATGTAAGGACCTCCTCCCGAAACAATTCCATGCAGTAAGCCATCTCATCTATATAGGCAAATCTTCTTTCTTCATGGCACGTCGTTCTTGAAATCTAGTATTTTCTTATACTTTCCAAACATTCATCTGCAAAAACTGGCCATCGTGTTTTGTTCATCTACAATGCTTCACGTTGGGAAAGCTATATCCCCAAACCATCAACACTAGCATCAAGATAATCATATTGATAGAACTCGTGTGTGCAAATAGATTCACACACACCATAAAAAAGAGCCCCCAGTTATATTCAGATTTGAATATGCCATTCAGAAAGGATGTACTTAGTCAAGAGCCCGAGTCCATTCATCACACACAAAGGGGGCATCACTCTAAACATCTTAGTGTATAGAGTGATGTTCAGGCAGTAATTTGAATATAGATTTTAAAAGCCAACTGGTTACATAGCCAGGGCCCGGTGTGGCGAGAGCGAACAATGGCTGACGTCGATCGTCCCTAAAAGCTAAAGTATTGAGCAGTGTTCAAGGAAACCGTTACATACATAGAGTGCACCGATCGAAGCTCTCGGTCGGGCAACAAACAGCCGTGCTTTGTTTGCTCTACACATTAGCTTTGCAAATTGGCGATGGGTTTTCCTCTCTCCTTTTTTTTTAGCTGAGTAAGTATGAGAATTCCCACATGTGCTAAATGTCAATACTTCTACCGCGGTATCATAGCATTAGATTAGTTTACTTAATAAAATTCAATATACGGGGGCACCTTGATAGCCATAAGGAATCGATATGAACATGGAGGGTTTTCTGTTTTAGAATATCCCTTTAAAGGCTTCATTGAACGATGAATTAACACCAATAATAAGAACAAAAAGAACGACAACAACAAGAAGAAAAACATAAAAACAACAACAACAGCAAATTTAGTTACTGTAATGTTTAATGAGGACTTTAAAGAGGACAAAACACAACTTTTTTTTAAAGAGCAAATTTAAAGTTCCTCTGGCTTTCAATACACAAAAGGAATTCACTTTAAGTGATTAAGTTTCATGTAAAATTGGGCAAACAAGCAAAACAACAACAACAACAACAAGAAAAACTGATGGTTCGCCAGGTATGTTGATTTACATAAATTTCAATTCTGGCACTTAAGGTGATTTAGGGTTCTCAAATATTTTGTTCATCTGAACTGTGAACGAATGTATTCCATGGAATAACCTTTTCAGTAAGTTTGCTTTCAGATTGGATTTTTTCTTCTTTTTTGGACCAAAATCTTGTAGTATCTTGTCCCATACTTTATAAACATAATCTAATAATTTAGAACAATTATTAAACTGCAAGTCTCGCATTCCCAAGAGCTTCTGAAAATGCTTCATTATTGCAACCCCATACTTGATCAAGGTAAATAGAACTAACAAATCCCATCAATAACCTTTTGTTATTTTCTAATTGGGTATATAAACACATTTTTCTTTCATTGACAATGATCGAACGCATAAATAATGGTATATGACACTTGAAATGAAACGAAGTGAACAGATAATTAAACGGCACTGCAAAAACCGGGGTGTTAGAATTGACTCCATTGGTGTTGTCACTTAATATGGATACCAAAGAGGCAATCAAAATTAACATCGTTTCGCTCTGCTTACGGTCGCAGAAAAAAAACCAATTCCGCTAATGGCCGTGAAGTATAGCTGTAAACGTTTGGTTGTAGGCTTTACGGAATTTGCCATGATGTGCGAGGACGAGGGACTCAAAACTTAGACTCAATTCGTCATCGAAGTTGGAAGAGAATAATAAAAGAAAAAACACTCTTCGTGAAAAAAATGTGACTGTGTGCTTTCAGAAGCCTAAAAAAGACTTCGGGTCTGAAGTTTTTTAAATGTTTGCGTGAGAAGTTACCTCTTTCTCAAATACTACATCACTTCAGAGTTAGCCGTTTCTCGCATAGTTTTATTCTATCAATAGCTCTCCATTGCTCGTTACCAAGTAAGTTTTAAGGTAATAATTATTTTGAGTAATTACCGATAGTGTCCAGTGTATTTAATACACTATGCATGATGCGATGAATAACGGAATGAGAATTTCAAAAAAAGGATTGAAGAATGTACTCTTTTCTGGAACGAACTCTCTCTTTTTTTTTAGAAGTATACTTATGTACTGTCCTGAAAATGTGGAGAGTGTCATATCAGATTAACGAAGTGCATGTTTGAGCAAGAAAATAATCCAGTAATGACATTTGTCGATGATGTCTCGTGGAATTGATGTTGAGGTATACATGCAAGATGTTTTCCCCTTACATCTAGCCCGAGGCCATGCTTCCTTCCTCAAATTGGTTCTTGACAAATTATGGAGAACGAATTGCATGATGCAATCAAAATAAGTCAAGCGTCTGGCTTTTTTAAAGGGTACTTTTTATACTTGACAAAACACAAAAGTCCACAGATTTGCATTTATCTTAAACGGTGTGAAGATAATGATGGTAGAAAGCTTCTGTTAGAATATTACTGGCTAAGGTGCTGCAGTTTTGGGAAACTGTTAAAGGAAAATTAACGAAAATAATGTTCGTCTCGGTGAGGCGAAAATTAACCTGGCATGTACACTGGATTTACACGACTCTCCTGAAAACATTGACGTGTGATTTTCACTTTGCTTCCACAAAACTTGACGATGCTGGAACGTTTGATTGGTAAATTACATACATCTTCCTTCACGCTGAGTAGGGATTAATGTTGGCCAAACTGTGTGAACGCATATAAAAGATTGGAGTGCCTGACCCAATGATAACTTTCATTGGGGCCTACTGGCCCAAGTCCATCTGAATCCTTCCCTTTAGCAATTGGAATAAAAATATTTGATTTTAAAAAAGAAAATTATTAGGGTGTTTTCTCCTTTGTGTTCGTGAAGTATTAAGTGGACATCTTAAAGCTACTAATATGTCTTGTGTCTCTCAAATATGCTTACACATCTTTACCATCGCAATTTTGGTTAAACTTTCTCACAGTTAAGCGAATTGTATTGAAGAGGCTAAGCGACAAATAGAACTTACACTGTGCCTTTAATTTTAATTAATGTTTAGTTTTACCCTCGAGTGAATTCTAATCATTATAATTCAATCGAATCCTAAATTAATTGGTTCTTTTTTTAATCATGAACATACCTGCCCCATGGGAGTGTGAAGAATGTAGCCATGCATTAAAAATGTAATTCTAGGGGAAGAGGTTTAGTACAAATATTGAGTGTGAATAATTTACGATATATTTAAGATCAGGGTCTAAATTTCATAGAGCTGCCTTAAAGCCATTGGACCCTTTCGGTTTAGAAAAAAAATAAAAGTTCACAGATTTACAAATAACTTCCAGGGTTTACAGAAGGCAATGGTGAAAGACTTCTCTTAAAATATTAATCCATGAAATGCTTTACTTTTTGAGAAAACAGCAAAACAATATAAATTCTCGTTAACGAGAATTACGGATTTATTTTAAACACATGTCATGACACGGCGAAACGCGCAGAAAAAAAGGGTGGGTTTTTCCGTTGTTTTCTCCCGACTCCGATAACCGATTGAGCCTAAATTTTCACAGGTTTGTTATTTGGTATATATGTTGTGGTACACAAAGTGTTGGCCTTGGACAACACTGTTTACCGAAAGGGTCCAATGGCTTTAAAGCAATCCCACAACATCAGTAAACAGTATTGTCCAAAAGCCCACACTTCATATATCACAACTTATATATAAAATAACAAACCTGTGGAAATTTAGGCTTGATCGGTCTTCGGAGTCGGGAGAAAATAGCGGGAAAACCCACCCTTGTTTCCGTACGTTTCGCCGTGTCATGACATGTGTTTAAAATAAATCCATTAATCTGGATATCGAGAATTGATAATTGTTTTAATGTTTTCTCAAAAAGTCAAGCATTTCATGGAATAATATTTCAAGGGAAGTCTTTCACCATTATCTTCTGTAAACCCAGTAAGTATTTGTAAATCTGTGAACTTTTAATTTGTTTTCTGTTCAGAAAGTGTCCTATGGGTTTAAATGCAAAGTGAAAACACTGGTCCTTGACACTTACCAAACGTTCGCTATGATAATTCATCACATAAGACAATATTGTACACCATCTTGACCTGACAGGTTGTAGAGGCTTATATACGCCAGGTTGACAACCCAGTCTTGGAAATATGATAGTAGAGGCGTAACATTAGAAGGCAGTCCAAATGTTGGGGTTTACTATCCGGAAATATTTGGTTTAATATCTGGAAATATTGGGTAAAATATCTGGAAATATTGGGATTATTTCCTGGAAATAATTGGTTTAATATCCGGAAATCTGAAACGCTAATGCATCCTGCTCTCCACTGAGACGTCGAGACGTCCTGAAAGCCAGAACCATTAAAAGCACTTGACACATTTTGCTCAATGTCAAATTTTGTCGAAGACCGGTATTCTTACTTGGTGCATCCCAACATATGCCAAAGAAGAAAACAACTTGTGTGCACGCCATTGGTCATCAAATTGACAAGAGAATAACGAAAGAAATACACCCTTTTCGAACAAATTGTGTGCTTTCGGATGCCTAAAAAGGACTTCGGGGCTGAAGTCTTGCATTGTATAAGTGAGAAATTACCTCTTTGTCGAAAAACAACGCTACTTCAGAGGGAGCCGTTTCTCACAATGTTTTATACCATCAACAGCTCTCCACTGCTCGTTACCAAGTAAGTTTGTATGCTAGAAATTGTTTTGAGTGGTTTTACCAATAGTGTCCAGTGCCTTTAATATCTGGAAAAATGGGTTTAATATCCGGAAATCTGAATAACACTAATGCATCCTGCTCTGTGCTTAGAAACGACAACTGAATGTCTGAGCAATTCATGGATGACAGAAGACATTGTTTCTGGGACACTGATCATCCTTTTCGTATCAACCGTTCATCAGACTTGGGAGCCAACAAACCGGATTTTAAATATTTTGCATTCAATGCGGAAACTTCTGTTTACAGCAAGTTATTAAGATTCCTGTTTTGGTGTAAGTTTCTGTGGAGAGAGCTTGACACTTGTATAGTATATTTTCGGTAGCATTCTTGAGTGGGACTAGAACCAGCGACCCCCGCATTTTAGATGTACTAAAAAAAGGGGACCTGAAAACTTGTTTAAATCGAGCTTTTGACCATGCACATGAATCTCAATATGAATGATATGTAATTTAATTTACCTGTGAAGTGTCAGCAAAATTGTTGGGCATTTTCGGTAGCATGCTTGAGTAGGATTCGCACCACCGACCCCGCTTTTTTGAAGCAGACGTTTTGGCGAAAATCGGAAACTTCTGTTTACAGCAAGTTATTAAGATTCCTGTTTTTGTGTAAGTTTCTTTGGCGAGAGACTGATACTTGTATAGTGTATTTTCGGTCGCATTCTTGAGTGGGACTAGAACCAGCGACCCCCGCATTTTAGATGTACTAAAAAAAAGGATCTGAAAACTTGTTTAGATCGAGCTTTTGACCATGCACATGAATCTCAATATGAATGATATGTTATATAATTAACCTGTAGAAGTTTCAGCAAAATTGTTGGGGTATTTTCGGTAGCATGCTTGAGTAGGATTCGAACCACCGACCCCGCTTTTTTGAAGCAGACGTCGTAAAGGGTTTTGGCGACTCTTTTGATCAAGTTTTTGACCATGACATCAATCCCTACTCAATATGAATGGTATGAAATATAATTTACCTGTAGAAGTTTCAGACTCATAGTCGTCAAATTTTGGGGGTATTCCCGATAGCATGCTTGTGTGGGATTCGAACCAACGACACCGCATTTTACAGCAGATGTCTGAACTATCAGATTACGCGTTTACAATAGTAGCTTAACGTTTGCGTGTAGAGAAGCAGTCATAGTAAAGCATCTTGCTCAAGGACATAAGTGTCATGACCGGGATTCGAACCCACACTCCGATGACTTAATCACCAGAACTTGAATTCAACGCTCTAAACCACTCAGACATGACACTGTGGGTGCATTCGATTAGCTTCCCTGGGTCGACCCCGATGTGGCGTATTTTTTTTTTCCAGGACGAAATTACCCCACGTTCGCCCTCGAACCTGGAAAAAACCCAGACACATCACCACGTGAGCCTTCCCGTGGTGACGTCAGTGCACCTCGGGCCAGCCCCTAGAGCCCCACTTGTGGATAGGGTCACTTGGGGCTGACCCGAGGTGCACTGACGTCAAGACGAGCAGGCTCACGTGATGATGCTTCTGTTTTTTTTCCAGGTGCTCCACCTGGGTAAACATTTGCACACGTTCGTACTGGAAAACAAAATAGGTGACTTTTCCAGGACGAACGTGGGGTAATTGTGCGCCCACGTTCGTCCTGGAAAAAAATAAAATACGCCACATCGGGGTCGACCCAGGGAAGCTAAACGAATGCACCCTGTATAGAGTGAAGATATACTACAAATAGTATTACTTGTTTTTACGAGAACAATAAAAGTTTGTTTTAATTGAGGTCTTACCATTTGACTCCCAGTTTGCGGTTCCACTCCTCGCACTTTGGTTCTTTTAATCCACCAGCCATTGTCCTGGCAGTACGCCGTCAGGACCAGCAACGGACAGAACAACAGCGTGACCCAGGCCTCCCAGATCTCCACTTGGGCCGGCGAGTTCCACAAGACAACAAACAGAATCCATACGTAGGCAAATATTGACCAGAAGGCAGTCACCATGAACACTCCGAATTCCTTGATGGTCTTTACTTCCGGCGAAGGCACACAAACGATACATATCGCTGTAATAATGAGAAGGTTAAAGGCGGCACTGCCGATGATCGTGAACGTGCCCAGACTGTCCTCGACAACCTCGTTGCGAATCTTATGCAGATTCTGCATCGTCCCCACGACGTTCAGGAGGATTTCGGGGGCGCTGCTCCCTAACGCCATCAGGGTCAAATTAGCCACTGTCTCGTTCCAGACAAGCACCTCCTTCTCTATGTGCTTTTTGCTCTCCGAGTCCCACTTTAAGATTTTCCGCTTCTTGCTCGTGATGACCTCTATACTACACATGAAGATATCGCTCACGATGGCGATTCCAACGAATATATACAACATCGTGATGATGTAGAGTAGTCCTCGAAGCCATGTTGCCCAGAGGTTCTCGGCTGGGAGTAGCATCCAGCTCTCGCAGGCCGAGTAGTTTTTCTGGAGGTACTCTACCACGTACCCCCTGGAATAGTTCACTTGGTATGGTACACCCTCCCACATGGTGGACTCCTCCTTTCCCCTGCCTGTATTGAAGACATTTTTAGAAACAAATGTTAAAAAACACAAGGAAAATTTACTGGGTAAATTTGATACTAATTGATTTTGGATTGAACAAATATAAATGATTCGAGTGGGACTCGAACCAACGAGTATCTAGCCCTATCTTCACAATACATGTATGTTTGTTCGGGGTGCCAGTCAGAAGCCGTACAACCGTTAACTGTCGTGTAGCCAGGGATCACACCCAAAATTACAACCTGGGATGTAACTTTTTATTTCAGAAGTCAAATATTGTATAAACATTTCTTTGTTCAGCCCAAAAACAAAATTCTAGAAATAAGAGAAAAACGGTTTGAGATCAAAGAAAAAGCCCTACTAAATAAATACTCTGCTTAAAGACATTGGACACTATTGGTAATTGTCAAAGACCAGTCTTCTAACTTGGTGTAACTCAACATATGCATAAAATAACAAACCAGTGAAAAAGTTAGCTCGATTGGTCGTCAAAGTTGCGAGAAAACTAGGAAAGAAAAGAAGACATAAACCTTGTCACATGAAGTTGTGTGCTTTCAGATGCTTGATTTTGAGACCTCAAATTCTAAATCTGAGGTCTCGAAATCAAACTCGTGGAAAATTACTTCTTTCTCGAAAACTACATCACTTCAGAGTGAGCCGTTTTTCACAATGTTTTATACTATCACCCTCTCCCCATTACTCGTTATAAAGTGAGGTTTTATGCTGATAATTATTTTGAGTAATTACCAATAGTGTCCACTGCCTTTAAGTTAAGAACAAAAGTAGTCAAGCACAACACAATAATGCTTATCAGATTACGGTTACCAGCCAAAATATCATATCACATGTACCATTTGTGACAATAATTTCGAAAAGGCATGATATCTGCCAAAGTAAAAAATAAAAAAACTTTCTTCTTCTTTACTTCTGAGGTAACTTTGCATGAAAGTCAAACTATCAAATAATTAAATTCTAATTTAAACTCATCGCTTCAAATGGGGAAAGTTCAAAATGTATTTCCACACAACAAAGATTGAAATAATTATGAAAAAAATGAAACCTATCACCATGCAACTGGTGGATGGGTCAATTTATTTAAGTTCACCCAAAACCCATCCCCGCGCTGTCGTCTACCCAGTAACCCAGACATTTATTACATCGAGTTACCGCTTCCAGACAATCGAGAAAATGTCACTGTTCCCTTGATGGATAGAGGGGAAATTGAGCAATTCAGATTGAATGGAATGTTGTAATATAAAGACTGTTTACGTCCAGAAATCCATTAATGGCATCATTAACTTCAGGAGTGGTGCCGCCCGCTGCTTCACAATTTTAATGCAGTTTGAAATTATGTTTTTGTTGGATTTTTACTCGGAATAAGATTGATGATTATTATGGTTTTTTCCCCCTTCATGTTTTCAATTTGGATGAAACTAAATTAGCTTGCTTGGAACGAGCCAACAGATCTGAAATTTTGACGACTGAATTTTACGGTTCGTTTTTTGTCTTCTTGTATTGCTACACACAAGTCTGTGTAATGGTTCCGTGAGCAAAAAAAAAAAATAAAAAAAATGCAGCGACAACAAACAAATTGCAGGAAAAAGAAGAGGCAAACAATCATTTCTATAAGCAGTAAACAAGTAATATTAAGATGATTATGTTCCGTAAGTATTTTTTTCCACAATATAAAAATTTCTATTTTTGAAACAATAAACACGTCTTAATCAGAAAGTGAAAATGTTCACTCCGCGGTGACTAAAGTGAAAGTTTGACTGGTACTTCACGGAGGCAACGGGCGATTGCCTCTGTTACCTTGGTGCCCTTGAAATGCTCCAGTAGTAACCAAACATTTTCTCTCGGTGCCTTTTACCAAGAAAAAAAATGCCATGGTGCCCCCTTGCCCTTTCAAAAACGAAGCAAACCGGCTTTGAAATGTACACAGTACAATCAGCGGTTAGACTTTCAATTATCTTATTATGAAACATTTATGGCGCGGCAAATGATGGCATGAAACACAAATATTATTTTACCGTTTAGGCAATTGTTGCCTAGAGAAAATGGTATTCATTTTAATAATCACTAACTCCGTAAATGGCAGAGCTATTTTGCAGTGAGGTAAGCCCCGCCCCCTTCTCAATCTTTCTCATTTTCCACTTTCTACTCTGAGGTGAAGATAATCATTCAGGACAAGTTATTTCCCATAAGTATAGTCTCCCGATTTGCCAAATCTGCTCCGAGGCACCGGAAAACAAGTTGTTCCTTTATTTGAACTCGTATGTGTGTCCTCACAAATCCAGATCTACTCCGTGGCAGTAGAATCAACAGCAGGACACGTTCTTATTTGAACTTGGCGGTCACTCGAGTCCAAGTCTACATGTATTTCGCAGCAGTAAAATAAACAGTACTACAAGTTCTCACAAGAACAATCTTCACATCTATAGGATGTGACGCATTGCATGGTGAGGTATTTGCCAGGTAGAGTTTGTTCTTTGAGAACTGTCTTTCTGTGGGAGACTTCTCAGAACTTTCTGAAAAGAACTTTCGTGCTGAAGGTAGGTATAGACAGTTGGCTAGGACTACTACTTTAGCGTATGGGATCGTAATTTACTGCACTACCGCGGAGTCAGTTCTTGGATTGGTCTAAACGTTTCGACTTGCTTGCTCTAGTCATTATCAAGAGACTGAAGAGAGAAGAGGGAAGTGGAGTCAGTTCTTGGATTGGTCTCAACGTTTCGACTAGCTTGCTCTAGTCATCATCAAGAGACTGGAGAGAGGAAGAGGGAAGTGGAGTCAGTTCTTGGATTGGTCTCAACGTTTCGACTAGCTTGCTCTAGTCATCGTGAGGAGACTGAGACAGAGAGAAGTGGGATTAAGTATCTACACATCCAAGTCGATAAAATTACGCGGACCACAAACCTGTTTTCATCTTAAAGTTATTTCGTTCAAAATGCAGTTTTTAAATGTGTTAAAAAAACTGTTCTTAGCCAAGGAAATTGTGTAATTTGAATGTAGGCATGTTTATATCCCAACATGACAAAGAGCCTCTTTTTATGAGTGGCTTCTCATAGCGAGCATACCCGCCACTCAGTGGCGCTCAAGGCGCTTTAACACGGTATTTTTCCTGTAAGGTGTGGGACTGTACTCCTTTTACATAATAAAGCACCGTGTAATGGTTTACAAGGTGGCGAAATATAATAATGCCTGAATCGTTTCTTAGAAATAGCTGAATTTGTTTGGATTTTTTTGAGAAATTTATATTCCCAGTTGGACTTACGAGGGTTTTTCATCAATCGTCTGATGGGGATGAAGGCGCAGATTAAAATATTTCCAATCCTCTCGCCCTTTTGTTTATTTATTTGTATTTTTATTACGGCAGGTTTCCTTTGCCTTGATTTCCATCCCATGTCTTGCAGTGCATGTTTTGATCTTCTTAAAAAAATATTATAATTATTATAAAAATATATGTTACTTCTTTTTCCCCCAACATGGGATTTTTATTGCATTTTTCTTTTTTTTTGACATGTTGACAATTTATCAGTTAATTGTTAACGCTTATTTTTTTTCCCCAAACACGCGGGTTTTTATAAATGTGAAACTGTCCTTACTCGTATTGCAATTTTTTTAACATTTTGATATTGTCATCAGTAAAATAGTGCAGAGTATGTATTTTAATGTATTCTGATCTGATCTTGTGTTATTTTTGCCTTTCCCTCCAACGATATGCTAATGTAATTAAAACATATTGTACTTCTTGTTTGACAAAACAGATGGGTTTGTATGAATGTAAAACTGTCCTTGCTTTTTATTGCTTTTTGTTATTTAACATGCTGATATTTCATCAGTAAAATATTGCAGTAAATGTCTGTATTTTATGTATTTCTCATCAGTGCTGTATTGTGTTACTTCTCCCTTCCCCTCGACGCGACGGCCCCTGTTCAAGTCTGAATATTTAATTTCTGATAATGGACGTCCCAGTTTGGACTCTATATATATAGCTTTGGGAATTCACCACAAACATAATACATTTACCCTGTATCCGCTTTGACCTCGTATTACTTTTTAATTTGTAACTCGGTGGTCACGGGCTTCGTGCGCGCTTAATTATTATGACAGGATGAAAACGCTCGAAATCGCTGCGCCATCAGACGCCATTAAATTTCACTCGCCATCAATCAAAACGCCATCGTGGCGGCAAACGACGGAAGAAAGTGTTCTAGTCCAACTCTTAGACACATCCACAATTTCATTTTTTTTTTTTTTTTTCTATGAACAATTACATGAAAAATTCTTGATACAACAATTGAGGCGAGTACAAGGTGCGCGGCATAATTTGGAAATAACTAGATATAGGTTTATTATCAAATTATTAACGAGGAATGAGGACAAAACCAAGGACTGCCAAAAATTTGTTCCCGCAGTTGCATTAACCCGTGTGTATAATAACTAAGGTCTGAAATTTAATGTGGATCAATTCTAAGTCAGAAGTGTCATCTCTTAATATCCTAAAATATTTCGTCTTGTCATTATTACAGGGAAGTCAGGTTGGCTCGTTAGTTTTAGTCCTTGCATTTCACCTTTTCGGTAGGGCCTGGTTCGATTCCCGGACCGGAGCCTTGCAAGTAGAATTGGGTTTCCAGTCCCTGCCTGACTGCGTGGGTTTCTATGGGTTTTCCTCCCACGTTTTAAAACTGCAGTTTCTTCCACGTCTTCTCAATAAGAAAACAATTGTGTGATGTTTCCATTAAAGACACTGGACACTATTCGTATATTGTCAAAGACCAGTCTTCGCACTCGGTGTATCTCAACAGATGCATAAAATAACAAACCTGTGAAAATTTGAGCTCAATTGGTCGTCGGAGTTGCGAGATATCTATCAAAGAAAAAAAAACACCTTTGTCACACGAAGTTGTGTGCTTTCAGATGCTTGATTCCGAGACCTCAAATTCTAAAATTGAGGTCTCGAAATCTAATTCGTAGAAAATTACTTCTTTCTCGAAAAATACGTCTCATCAGAGGGAGCCGTTTCTCACAATGTTTTATACTATCAACCTCTCCCCTTACCCGTTATCAAGTGAGGTTTTATGCTGATAATTATTTTGAGCAATTACCAATAGGGTCCACTGCCTTTAAGACGCTTTGCCGACTTGTAATTAAGATTCAGATATATTTGAACTAGCTTATGACTAACAGGGGAGACTTATACAAGAACCCAACGTTGATATGTCAAACTGAACCCGAATTGTGCTATCTACTGATGATGTGAGTATAACGGTCTAAATAAATGTCGATGTAGAGCATGTGAATATAACGGTTCTATGCAAATCTCCATGAAGAACATGCGCTTGTGTCCAGTACAAAACGTACACTGCAAAAACTTGGCGTTAAATTGTTTCTTCCTGGTATCTGTATGCGACAACACCAACATGGTGTTATTTATCCCCATTACTATATCGTTGGTGAAATTAACACCGTGATGGTGTTGTTACTTAAAGCTGCCGAGAGAATCAATTTAACACCCCAGTTTTTGCAGTGTGTACTTCTCTTCAGTCCGACGTTGTCGACAACTTAATACATCACACGTGAATTACCCACCGGCAAGACCATTTTTTCCCCATGATGCTAAATCTAACCTATACTTACTCGGTAGCCAATTTTATTTCTTCAAGCCGTCAGCGCACGGCTTAAATTAGATTGCTAATAACTCGACCCTTGGGTGTTGAAAAAAACCGACAGCGACTCAAAGGTGTTCGATAAGAGCATAAGATTATCTTGACCTTGTGTTTTACTTAAACCATCTTCTAAATCCAACAAAATCTCTGTAAATATAGTACTGAATACTGTGTATCGCCCACACACAAATAACTGTAATTTTTTTGATAAAAAAGCAGTGGTTAATTAGAGTCAACGGACATGTCAATTAGTTTGACCAGGTCGATCCTCCGATCGTGTTCCCTTGAACAATTTCCCTTTACATGTAGGAAAACCAAATATTTGTAATTGAAGCTCACCTGGTAAATTATGAAGACTTGCTTCCAATTTTTACGGTAATTTAACCTGAGGCATCATTGTTACCATCAGACCGCTGTTAATTTCCCGTCCTCGTATCTTTATAGATTCCAGGGCGATTGTCTGCTATCATCAGCATGCGGTTGGTCTATGGCGGTAAACTGCCATGCAGTACGTACATGTAGTCGTTGTATAATCACCGGGACCAAACGAGTTGTCTCTGCCGTCCTTCCGAAGCGTTAAACCCACAACTTCTTCAACCTTTCCTTTGCTAAATCCATCAGCTGTGAGATTGGTGTATACCAGATGATTGTTTTATAAAATTCCTTTTGATGAGCAGCGGTTTTTGTGACGAAAATCTTTCACTCGAATATATCACTGTCCATTTCCAGTCGCCTTCTGTCTTTAAGACTCTGTAGCTGCTCTGCGTGCGTGTATTTACATTCTTACAACCATAGCAAAACGCAAATCCCTTTTTTTTTACCGCCAACAATAGGCAGTTCCTTTTGAGGAGGGCACAAGAAGAGATGGTCGCTGTGTACTGTATTGGAAAATTGATCCCAGAGACGAGCCACGACAATGCGAACAAGGCGATCCAGCTATACTATAGCTGCGGAACTGTGTTGTGTATTGTGCGCTAGTGGCGTATGTGTGGCTAGGCGAACAGAATTGTAATCGGTAGGCACTCGGTGGTTGTGCCGTACGCCGTCCGCGGTTGTTAGGGATGACGTCATAGGGGATTAAGTATAGGCCGGGAGATGATCAGGGGGCGCGAACTCAAAGCTCCGGGACTTAACTTGGAGTGCTTTGAAGATTCATGTACAGGAAAAACCCTCTCTCCCTCCCCTTTACCAACTAACCGCAAAAAAAACCAACAATCTTCAAGCCGCTTGTTTTCAATATGTGGTTATTGAGAAGGAATTGCGTCAATTTAAGGGTGATTTAATGATGAGTGTTGGACATGATTGATACTTTTTAAATGGCGCTAACAATTGTCACGCATATTTCTCCATAACCGAGAAGCAAATTTCTTTAAAATATTATAAACCACAAAGGAAACTTACTGGGTAATGTGTTTTAATGATTCGGGGTTGAACAAAGCAAATTGATTAAAGTGGGACTCGAACCAATGACCTCCGCATTAATGTGCAGGCACTCTACCAATTGAATACAAGAAAACACAGATTGTGAAAGCAACAAATTGCTAAGAGACAAAATGTAATAGAAACTTCAATGCTCAATTCCGGGCAACGTATACTTTGTTCGTGAAATGTTGCATGCTTGTTGCTATTTTTGAGTTGCGTTGCGTATATCAATTTGAACTTGTAACAAACGATGGACGAATCAGTGAGTCAACAGTTTCAACAGTTCCACTATTGTTCATCAGATGGATACGAATAAACAAGAAATGTTTCCATGATTGTGGATGTGCACACAAATATTAAAAATGAAAGAGTCAATATATTCGACAACAAATTAATTTCCATCCACATCCATTATTTACAATAAACGGTCGTGGGTTCAAATCCCACCGAGTAATGCTGTGAGTTTTTTTCACAGAGCTCGAACTACTAAGCATACAGTGCTTACACATATCAGTGTTTGTAAAACCAAAATTAATATTCCATATCCCCGATGCAAATTTCCACCTATTAAATGACCGCATCATCATCTGACCAAAGTATGAAATTTTTATCAAATGAATAGAATATCCTATAGTTTCAGTTGGAGAAATCTTTATTTTACCGGGTTTTGTTTTCATCACTTGTGTGAACTCTTCAATATTCCCTTTTGGGCTCTGACAGAATTGCTTCCACGGGAAATGAATTTGTTAACAATCAGAGATTGAACCGACTTTGGTGCTCTAGAAAATGATCGTTCATGCACTTTGCCTCGATGGTAACAAAAAGTCGAATTCAATTATAGATCTCTGGTGTTGCCATATTCTCTTTTTTTTCTGGGGGGGGGGGCAAGAAAAGTACGGATGACCTATATCTATTTTGGGAATGTCGTATAAAGCAAAGCACTTCTTCTAAAAACTATAATAAACCATTTTATATGGTTATTATTCATTTGGGGTTTTCGGGTCTCGAACTGTTCACTGGATCACAGGGCAGATATTTCAGCACAGAGAGTAATAACCTCGTCTAAATAGACAATTAGACTGACGATTTCATTTGTTTTTTTAAACGAACAATAAGAGTTGTTCGTTTTCTGTATATATTTTTGTCTTAGTTTATATTAGCGATTAATGTTAAGAAAAGATTTATAAATCGTTTTTGGAAAGTAAATTACGTATTAATTGAATCAATAAAGTCAACTTGCCAGAGTTCTGTCTCTGAGTCGATACATTTGTCTGCTCCCCCCAAAAAATATATATAGATCACTGTGTAGGGGTTGGGGTTGGGGAAATAAGATGTTCAGGCGTCCCCCAAACACCTCTTGAAAATGTTGTCCTATTTCTAAGGATGTCCAGCCTTCAGCCGATCACATATGTATTGATTTTTGCTCAAACTCTTTCCCGGAGGATTATTTTGAATTGATATAAATTGCACCTGTTATCCCAACAGACAATTGAACGTATAAACATACCTTATGTTTTGATGTTGCTAGTTTTATTAGTGTGTTGTGGTGTTTGTATGTTTGTTTGTGTATTTTTCTGTGTGAATGTTTGGGTGTTTAGTGTTTATTTGTTTGTTTGTTTGTGGGTGTATGTGTGTGTTTGTATGTTGTTGTTGTTGTTGTCTGCTGTGTATTTATTGGGGTGTTTGTTCATTTGTTGGGATGAGTGGCGTTTGTTTGTTCATTTATTGTTTGGGTGTTGACTGTGGGTTTTTTGGTGGGGTGAATGGTTATTGCTAGGTTTTTTTTATTTGTAAAAGTGTTGTTAATATTATTTATTAATTTATTCACTTATTTTTGTATTTATGTATTTATTTATTTATTTAAAATTTGCAGACTGTCACGGTTATTGCTTAGTTGTATTTTGTAAAATTATTTTTATTATCATCAATTTATTAAAAAATACATATTAATTAATTTCTTTATTTTGGGGCAGTTCTTTTTATCTGTTAATCATTTTGTACGCATGTAAAATGAAGAAGAAAAAATCCCAAAGAAGACAACAATTAATAAATCATATAACCATAATGCATTGGCATATACGTGTCATTCTCCCCGTTCGCCATTCTATGCCATTTTCCTGTCTCCCATCCCTTCGTTTTTTTAATTTCTGCTTTTGATTAAGACGTATGGAAGTCGTCCCAAATGAAACGAGTTCATGTTTTCATCGGCAACGAAAAAGGGGCAGATAATGCGACGGAGAGATCGACGTGCTGGTACCATGTAGAGGCCATGCTCGTTTGCGGGGGATGACCGACAATTATATTTCACGGCCGTCAGTAAGAGGATTTCATCCATTATGAATGCCCTGGATTGTTGTTTTATACACAGGCCAAAATTGTGTATTTGCCGGGACAGCTCGCATTTATTCTCAAGTATTCTCTCAATATTATTTTAGCCGATTCTCCCATGCACTTGTGAACTTGTTATTTTTTTGTTTGCAAAAGAATGAACATGTTTGTCTAAAATTAGGCAAACTATATCAGTCTATTTTCCCCTAAATAGTATGATGCTACCTTTTGTAATTTAGCTGAATTTACTAAAATACTCCTTACGTTTTGCCATGCTTGTTTTGTTCATTTAAAACCCATTGTTGTTGTTTTTTGTTGTTGTTTTATTTTTTATTTTTTATTTTTTTGCTTTTTTTTAAACTATTATTTCAGTATTACGGTATTGTTTTCGTTTGATTGGTTTGAATACTAAAAGTTGGGTATGGTGACCAGACAATTCCAGAACGTTTGTGTCGAAAACATCGCCTTTAAGTGTCACTGAATATTGAGTTAATTGGTGGACAGACCCAACTCATTATCCTTTATTATCCTTCATTATCCTGTGTGCCGGCACTGCGTACTCAGTGCTTTCACGTAAAAATAGCTCTGTAGACAAAACCCATATAATACTCGGGTGGGATGCGAACCAGCGACCTTTTTGGTTTGACCTATACACCGATGTGTAAATTGCACTGTGTACCCCCCCCCCCCTCCCACATTACTAGGGTGGAATTCGAACCCACAACTCTCACCATCTATAAAATAATTCCTCCCATTTCGAATGTGTATGAGACATGTAACCTCACAGTGCTAGCTATTTTCAATTCCAGTCACACCATCTATTTCCGGTATAGGCCTACTCCGTAATTCAAATCTATTTAGCAATTGATGCGCGGCAAACTGCAGACACGGTTACTGTACCTGTGGAACCGATAGCTTTAAAGTGGATCGTATCAAGAGGACACGTCACCTTTCAGCATCTTTTCTCTGCACTTTTCGAGACCGAAACGATTCTCAGTGGATTGAAATGTTTCTGCTCAGAGATAAGCCTGTCAAATACGGTGATAATGTTTACAGTCGACTTGCAGAGGCGTTTAAAGGCACTGGACACATTTAGTAAAATGTAAAAGACCAGTCTTCTCACTAATATAGGTGTATCATCACAAGATATGCATCAAATAACAAATCTATGAAAATTTGACCAATTTGGTCATCGAAGTTGCTTTGGGATGCCTAAAAAATTCCTCACGCTTGAAGTCTTTTAATAAATTACTTGAGTAAGAAATAACCCCTTTCTCAACAACTACGTTACTTCAGAGGGAGCCGTTTCTCACAATGTTTTATTTTATCAATAGCTCTCCATTACTCGTTACTCCGTAAGTTTTTTTGAGAACAATAACTTGAGTAATACCAATAGTGTCCACTGCCTTTAACTGCATTCAGGAGGATTACGCTCGTAGGTAGGACGAAAGAAATGTGTCCCTCTTAATAAAATGGATATCCCCTAGAAAATAAAGTACAGAAAAAAAGTGAGAACGTGTTTTGTTTTTCTTTTTTCTTGGAGATTGCCTGGAACTGGTTTACTGTAAATTTCTTCGTGGACGTGATCTTCCATGGTCATGAAAACCTTGTGACGTAGTTAGGAATACTTACTTTAAATATTGATGCTCATCCGGTCTTATTTTGTTTCATTGTTTTCCTCAGGACACGACTGGACTGCCCAGTTCAAGGGAGCCATACTCAGTGCCTACTAAAGTCAAAAACTGTTTTCTCGCACGACTTAGTAGAACACCTTGCACAAATATCCACGGTTTGAAGTCAATGATGGTAGACAGCTTTCCTTAAAATATTACTTGCTGAAGTACTGTAGTTTGTGAGTAAAGGTATGTAAAACAATGTCACGTCTGAGGAGACAATGATTATTTTTAGCATTGTACAACGTATTTACAAGTTCGGGTATTTATACGACTCTCATGGAAACATTGCCCCGTGATTTTCACCTTTTTCTCAACAACTTGGGATAACTTGGTAAGTCTTAATTTAACATACACCTTCGTTCAAAGTGAGTAGATATATTAATGTCATGACCTATTACGTGATCTACAAAGGGTATCAAAACCCCTTTAAAGGCAGTGGACACTATTGGTAATTACTCAAAAAATAATTATTAGCATTAAACCGTACTTGGTAACGAGTTTAATGCTCAATGGGGAGAGGTTGATAGTAAAACAAAACATTGTGAGAAACAGCTCCCTCAGAAGTAACATAGTTTTCGAGAAAGAGATAATTTTCCACGAATTTGATTTCGAGACCTCAGAATTTTAATTTGAGGTCTCGAGATCAAGCAACTTTGTGTGACAAGGGTGTTTTTCTGGCATATCTCGCAACTTTGACAACCAACATTGAGCTCAAATTTTCACAGATTTGTTATTTTATGCATTTGTTGAGCCAAGTAGAAGACTGGTCTTTGACAATTACCAATAGTGTCCAGAGTCTTTAAGGCGCCACACCTCAATCCGCGTTAAGTTGCTGAATCAAAAAGTGACAAGAATATTCCAAGTAATAGATGTATTCACAGGATACATACCCTACAATTGTATTTTCCCTTTCCGTTCAAGTGAAATCTTCTTCTTTATAGAATCCCATCCTAGTATAGCGACGCCCCTTCTTAAATATATAACAAAATAATGCTGAAATGGTCGATCTGTATGATGACAATAGAAGTAACTGTGTATCATCGACTCCATAGCGTGGTGTCACCACAGACACAGAAAGAAACGAACAGCGGGAACAAACAGATCGATAGACCGTCTCGACCATCCTAAATACAAATTAATGACCAGTACCGTCAGTCCTTTAGCAATAGTACATTCACTCCTAAATAAGCATAAATGGGTTGTTCATGATGTTGTTGTCTTGAAATTTATTGGTAGTGTTGTCTTAGTGTGACGTGATCTTTAAAGGCAATGGACACTATTGGTAATTACTCAAAATAATTATTAGCACAAAACCTCACTTGGTAACGAGTAATGGGGAGAGGTTGATAGTATAAAACATTGTGAGAAACGGCTCCCTCTGAAGTGAAGTAGTTTTCGAGAAAGAAGTAATTTTCCACGAATTTGATTTCGGACCTCAAGTTTAGAATTTGAGGTCTCGAAATCAAGCATCTGAAAGCACACAACTTCGTGTGACAAGGGTATTTTTTCTTTCATAGCTATCTCGCAACTCCGACGACCAATCGAGTTCAAATTTTCACAGGATTATTATTTTATGTATATGTTGAGATACACTAAGTAAGAATAATGGATTTTCACAATTACCAATAGTGTCCACTGTCTTTAAAAGCACAGGACACCATTGTTAATTACTCAAAATAATGGTCGGTATGAAAACGTACTCAACAAGCAATGTACAGCTGGAGGGCTCCCTCTGACGTAACGTATAGTGTTTGAGAAAGATGTAATTTTTCACCCAAATTTAACTAATCATCTGATAGCAAACACATTTGTGCAACAATTGTGTTTTTGGTTTGCGGTAACACCACAAACCTTTCTATTTCGTATTTCCACCATGCAAAGTTTCAAATCCTACTAATTGTGTTTTTCTTTCATTGTTATCTTGCAACTTCAATGACCAGTTGAGTCAAAATGTTCACAGAATTGTTATTGTATGCATGTTATGTTGGAATACACCAAGTGCGAATACTGGTCTTTGGCAATAATATTACTGTCCATGCAGTGCCTTTAACGGTGCACTCTCATACATTAAATAACACCCCGTGTTATGTGCTGACAATAATCACTTTTTGCTGACCGACTTACTGGCTGACATTGGCAACCGATAACCTACATGAAAGTGCTCGCTCTATAGAATTGTACAACCAAGAACAGATAAAACCAGGGCACTGGAACTGCAGGTCGAAATTACTAGACCTATAACAAAATTACTGACACAGATCAGCGACGCCTTTACAGTAAATCAGCTACAAACTTACATCTTAAAGGAACACGTTGCCTTGGATCGGACGAGTTGGTCTATAAAAAGCGTTTGAAACCGTTTGTTATGAAATGTATATGATTAGAAAGGTGTGTTAAAAGTAGAATATAATGATCCACGTTTGTACGTCGCAAACTATCACGGTCGGCCATTTATGGGAGTCAAAATTTTGACTCCCATAAATGGCCGACCGTGTTATTGGACGAGGTAAAAAGAAAACCACGCAATTTCGAGGCATATTTGTGTAGATCATTGTATTCTACTTTTACATCATCTTTCTAACCATATGCATTTATAACAAACGGTCACAAAATGCTTTTCAAAGACCAACTCGACCGATCCAAGGCAACGTGTTCCTTTAATGACACACCTGACAGCTATAGCTGACCATGCAAATAACTCCTTTTATACTCATTTAGATAAAATAGTTTTTGGAGAAAGGTCTAATGCCACTCCGGGGAAATCCGTACCTGGGACTTAATATGAAACGTAACCACCCTTGGACTCGGTTGCCTATCAGATTTGACCCGGATTCTGGGTTCCACAGGGGGCCTGACCCACTTCGTTGTCAGAATAACCCCAAGTTAGTTAAAACTGGTGCAAAACCCGCCCCATTTTAAAACCAGTTTCCTGGTCAGCGTGAGCCCAAATGGGCCAGATCCCTGCGTTACCAGAAATTTGGATCGACCGGATTTACAATTCCAGAAGGACCTGATCCAAGTACAACCCGGAATATGTACCCAAATTACCCACCAAACCCGGAATATGTATCTAAATTACCCCCGAACAAATGCAAAATTCAAGAATAAATTCCAACCTTTAAACCAGTTTTCGGGTCAGTATCGGAATCCGGGTCAATTTAGAGCCAAGGATCTCTAGAGTGGACATTGACCCACTTGTAACGGTACATCTTCTCTGCAAACACCCTCTCATATAATTCCTCGCGTCCACATCACCATCTCTTTAAGAAACCAATAAAAGATACAATCCCGGCCATTTTTCTCGTTGGGCCCCTGCCCCATTTTACACGGGCTTTCGCGTTACAGTCAACAGTGAGCGGGGGATGGTTTTATAACGTCAGGAATGGGGGGACCACGCATTTTGTAGCCTAATCTATATTCTGCTAAATGTCCCTTAAAGTATTAGTACATGTAGTTTGTGATCCCCCGTTTGGTTGTATGCAACAAGTATTTTATACAACCTTTGTAAATGTTTTAAGTTGCCTTGCTCAGAGCGTCTTCTGACGTACAAATGCTGCAACTAATCCGTAGAGACCTTGCCTCACAGACAATGTCCTCACAGTTGATGATGCACAAAGAGTTAAAGAACCCACTCCCTAAGCCACGGTTAAATCCACTACTGTGTCTGGCCTTAATACCCCCCTAAGCCTAAGCCTTTATAAATCTGCGGACACGATTGTCAGTTTGATCCCGTTGGATGCAAAAATCCCTGTTGGTTATGATGACTGAGCCGCTTTACAGGGGATTTGGAGGCATGAAAGAGTTTAGATGGCACGGTGTAACTTAAAGGCACTGGACACGTTTGGTAATTGTCAAAAGACAGTACAGGCGTATTCCAATATATGCATACACAAAACAAATCTGTGAAAATTCGGACTCACATTCCTCATCACCCTTGTTGCACATTGTGTGTGCTTTCACATGGCTGAAAACAAGCTTCAGACTTAAGAGTCAGTTCAGGTAAATAATTGATATAGTTGCTCACGGTCAAAAAATGAATTTTTTTTTATACTGTGAGGGTGGAAGGGCCTTGGGGTGCAAGTAAACAAATATGCATTTTCAGTTCTATATATAGCCCGTTGCCATGGTTACGGCTCATTTTGTTTTTTGGCCATTTTAGGCTGATTTTGTGGTCTGAAAAACTGGTTTTTAGCTCATATTTACAACTCCACCCCACCAAAATTCAACATTATTTCAAAAAACCTTTTATATCACTACAAAGTATCATCCTTGGCCTTGCTTGAGAAAAAAATTATTGCTTTAAATATCACCCTTGTGCTATTTTTGCATCATGCATTACAGTATGTTTTTAGAACTTGCAAAATCGACATTTTTACCCTATTTTTGGACCCCAAAATGTCAACTTGCCAGGGGTCTCAGACAATTTTCCTTTCGGCTGTGATTAGGGCCAACATTGGTCTTTCCATATCTGGTGTCAAAAACTTGGGCAATTGTATCCTGTTGTGACAGTACTGCCTCAAGACTAGACTTTTTTCCCCAAAACGTGAAAAATGCCTTTTTAAGGGTCTTTTCACATAATATCGAAATACGTGTCCACGGTAAAAAAAAAAGGGAATATTTTTCTTATACTTTGTGGACGATAGGGACTTGGGGTCCAAATAAACAACATTTACATTTCAAATCATAATATAACACGTTGCCATGGTAACAGTTCATTTGTGTTTAGGCCACTTTAGGCCGATTTTGGGGTATGAAAAACTGTTTTTTTTTAGTTAATATTTACAACTCCACCCCACCAAAAAACAAAAATATTTCATTAAACCTTTTACATCACTACAAAGTATCATCCTTGGCTTTACTTGAGACAAAAAATATTGCTAAAAAATTCACCCTTGTGCTATTTTTAGAACGTGCATTAGAGTATGTTTTTAGAACTTGCAAAATCAACATTTTCACAGCGGCCATCTTGTTTTGCAAAATCATATTTTTGCCCTCAAAATTTAATTTTTTTCAGGGGTCTCAGAATATTTTCCTTCCGGTTTTGATCGGGACCAAAAATTTTCTTTTTTATTTCTGGTAAGAAAAACTTGGGCAAGTGTATCCTGATGTTAACAGTACTGTCTCAAAAATATACTTTTTTCCCCAAACAGAAAAATGCATTTTGAATTGTTTTTTCTTCATATTGAAATTCTAACATTAAAAAGTAATAATTCTATCAATCTTGCAGCTTTTCCTAAGCACTAGTGGATTACCCAACATTGATCAGGAACTGTTGATGACCTTAATTTTACAATTTGCCCGGCCCAGCCCCAATCATATTTCTTGACATTGCATAAACAATGTTTTGTGAATAGTGCCTCTTTTTTTTAAAGTGTTCCCTTTCGGTTGTTATTGGTGTTTTCATGTCTTCTGGGTAGAAACACTGTTTTTATTGTATCCTGTTGTGACTGATCATGCCTTAAGTATAGTTATTTTTCCAAAAATAATGCATGCTTGTTAAAAATCTGGCACTGTTTCCATGCCCTTTCAGTAATGAATACAAAGTATTTATTTAAACATAATGGTATCCAACCAAACCATAACCAATGCTTTGCCACTGAGAGTTCTTGATTTGGCTACTTTACCTATTGTACAGGTATGATTCCCATTGCAAGTAGAGTGCGATGAGCATTCTTTACAAGTTGTCTTAAATACAGGGCCTACTCTCCTTGGTCCCTGCCTGCTACCAAATGTAAAACTTTTCATAGAGATAGAGATCATAAACATATAGTTTCTGTGCTTGAGGCAGATGATTTGGAGCATCCAATCATGTCCAACACGAATGTGTGAAATTAAAAAGCCCGCTTAAAAGTGTTGGAAAAGTTTGCCAAGATCTTATTAAAAACAGTGATACTACACACAGAGAAAAGATTACACAACTTGTGTAAAATATTACCTGTTTTAGATGTAGTGGGCGAACACCATAACTATTAGGTAAAACTTTACCCAACAGGCGTTGGGTAATATCTTGCTTAATAGCTGTGTAAAAGTTTACATAAATATTAGGTAGTTTTCTTTACTGAATTGTTGGGTAAACCCACTCATGTAAAATATTACTTAATTTTGAAGTAAAGACTTTACCGCTTTACAATGTAAATAGTTGTGTAAAACTTTACATCAATATTGGGTAGTTTTTTTTACTGAATTGCTGGGTATAAACCCACTCATGTAAAATAATTACTTAATTTTGAAGTAAAGTATTTACCGATTTTTAATGTAAACTGTTTGCCTTTAAAACTGGTAATAATATACACAATGCTTGGGTTGAATACTAGCAAAGTGTTCTTTCATGGAGTTTAGGGCTGTAATAAATGGACACATCATAAATACTGAGACTTGGCGACCACAACATGAATTTCAAGATAACAACTTTTTAATAAAAATTTAATGGTAACAACATTAACAATCCAAAACATCACATGGGGTGTTCTGTATGTTTAATAATCAATCAACAATTTCTGTGAATTTAAAAAATTACAAAAAATCTACCTAATTGGCAAGTTCGGAATAAATACTTCCAGGCTAAAACAGCTTAAACTGTAAGGTTGTTCCATAAATCAACACTGTTACAACTATCACATCTCTTATGATTTTGATACTTATTTGCAAACAATACGTGCAAGAACTTCTTTAACTACAATGCTTCTGGAATGGTCAACATTAATTGGCAAGGTCAGAATAAATACTTCCAGGCTAACACAGCTTAAAGAAGAACTCCAAGGTCAAATTCAATTTTGGGTTTGAACAATTTGTATGGGGAATTGTTGGTTTAGCCTAATTGTCGCTAAGCAATCAAAACGGCGTTGAATTTGACATTTTCACAAATTTGACAAAACTGGAAGGGTATTGAATACAAATTAAAATTTGACCTTTGAGTTCCTCTTTAAACTGTAAGGTTGGTCCATAAATCCAAACTATCACAACTATCACATCTCTTATGATTTTGATACGTATTTGCAAACATTTTGTGCTAGAACTTCTTTAACTACAATGCTTATGGAATGGTCAACATTAATCAGATGAATCATGAGATGAACAGTAAGCCCTGAACTCTCGAATAGTGCTGCTTTCACACTGCCTTTGAGTTCAAACACAACCAATTCAATGAACTCCCAAACGCCAGAACACTTCTCCTGGTAGCTCAAGTCGAAGACAAAGTGTGTTTTGAAACACACATCCAGTGCTTTCACAAGAGATGACTGTTCAAATGCATACTGTGCTCCAAAATTACGAACACTTGCTGTGGAGCCAGTGCAGACCCACCTAGTATCAGCATATATGGTTGCGATCTGGTGTCCCTGTTGATGTCTTTCAAATACTGGTCCAAACTTGTGTTTTCCTGCATAAAGGGGAATAATATTACACAATACGTTAAATTTCAATGGGGGTGCAGTACAAATTGTATTACACGTGTATATTGTGTGTAATGAACTCAAAGTGTTGTACAATTAAACCAATTTTGCTGTAAAATAATGATTTAATCTGATTGTCTTAATAAGGATAGGGTACACACAATGTCAGATTAAATCATTATTTGATATCAATAGTGGTTTAATTATCATATTACAACACTTTGAGATCAATAGAGACAATGTTCCAGTACTGCAATGTATGTGCAATACAAGTTGTACATGATGTACATGCACATAAATTTAAAAAAGTACAAATAAAAATTGAAATAAAATAAAATAAATAAACAAACACATAGGGGCCTAAAAATTAAACAAATTAACAAAGTGTTCAAGGATGGATACTTCTGGAACAAGGTGATAGGATCTAAGGAGGAGAGAAAATTTTGGTGCTATATATTCAATCCCACATAACAGTAGACTACCTGAAAACTTTGATTTTTCTTGATCTTTATCTGATTTTTATTTTTGTTCTTTTTCTTTCTTCCTTTTTTGTGTGTGTGTGTGGGGGGGGGGGTGAAATTTCTTGAATAATTCCTTTAAAAGGTTAAAATAAACAAAGGGTAGATGTGTTTGTGCGATTCCCCTCTCCCAGAATTTGCATTTTAAGTCAATTGTATCATTTGTCAGTATCTTGTAAAGACAAAATGTTGAAAAGTTATTTGATTGTACTTCTGAACAAAAAGTTAGCCCAATCGTTGGCCTGATGCACCGTGGCTGTATGCAGTGGTGGTGCTTTAACACAGTGGCGATGAACATGTGTACAATGGTCTCCAACGATGCATGTGTGCACAATACGGGGACCATTGATCAGACCTACGTATGCATTTGTGATATTCAAGTCACTGTTCAAAAGTTTTGTCAGTCAAAATATGACGTTCAACTGTCCCTTTATCTGTGCTAACGAGTCGTGTATAGTCTATCACTACAGATAATAACATCAATACAGAAATCTGTTATAGTACTTACCTTCAAACGTCTCAACTAAATGAGGGAAGTTCCACTCAAGAAGTTTTTCCTTCATGAGATCCATTTGAATGTGTGTGTGGTTACACTGTGGTACTGCAGAGCGCGACCCCAGCAGACAAGTCACACGCTGCGTATTTTGCACAACACTTGAGTAAAACATTGTGGTTTACTAAACACCATGTAAACTTTTACAACCAGTTCAGTAAAATTTACATAAGATGTGTTTAAAGTTGCTAAGTTATGTAAACTATTAGTTTTACTAACTTTTTGAGTAGTTTTTTATTTACACAAACATTTTGTTTAAATTTTTCATTAATTTTTACTTATGTTAAGTATTTTTTTACTTAACACATTTAACATAACTTTTTTTTACCATTCTTTTTCTGAGTGTAACGATTTGCAAGATGAGCGTAAGAGATCATTTAAAAGGAACACGTTGCCTGGGATCGGTCAAATTGGTCTTTGAAATGCGTTTGTAACCGTCTGTTGTAAAATGCATGGTTAGAAAGATGTTTTAGAGTGATACTTGTGTGGATCATTATATTCTACTTTTAAAATATCTTTCTAATCATATGCATTTTGTAATAAACGTTTACAAACGCTTTTCAAAGACCAACTCGACCGATCCAAGGCAACGTGTTCCTTTAATGAAACATCATTGAAAGAAGTTGTAAATACTTGCACCTGCTCAACATAAATAAATAATATGCATTTGCAGTGACAAAAGTCTATTCAGGCTAGTTTGATTATTTTTTCCATTCACTATCTTACTAATTCATAATTATTATATATGTCTCTGAGAACGATCAACAAAAAACATTGTCAAACATTACCTGCTGAATTGTTTATCACGTTAAATAAACTCTTTTATTGTTTGCAACAGTACAATTGAAAGGAATCCCACCATAGATGGGGGAACTGCTTACAGAAGGCCAAAGCAGGTGAATGGCCATTTAGTTACTTTGGATACAGTACTTGCTCACTTTTAGAGCCTCTTTGTTCTGATAGGGATACAAATGTTTAGTTTGGTAGCGGGCAGGGGACCAAGAAGACTGTTATAAGGCCATGTTTAGACAAGAATAGTAAAGAATGCTCATCGCACTACTTCTCTTCTTGCAATGTGGCAAATTATAAGATTTAGGTCATCAACAAGTCCTGATCAATGTTTGGTAATGCACTACGCCTACAGAGTGCTTATGAAAAGCTGCCAGATTGATGGAATTATTACTAACTTCTTAATGTTATAAATTCAAAATGAAGCAAATATTTCAAAATGTATTTCTCTGTTTTCGGGGAAAAGGGTCTATTTTTGAGACAGTTCTGTTACATCAGGATACAATTGCCCGAGTTTTTCTTACCAGAAAGAAAAAGACAAATTTTGACCCTGATCAAAACCGAAAGGAAAATATTCTGAGACCCCTGAAAAAATGAAATTTTGAGGGCAAAAAAAAAATGGTAAAAATGTTGATTTTGCAAGTTCTAAAAACATACTCTAATGCACGTTCTTAAAATAGCACAAGAGTGAAATTTATAGCAATATTTTTTTGTCTCAAGTAAAGCCAAGGATAATACTTTGTAGTGATGTAAAAGGTTTTATGAAATATTTTTGTATTTTGGTGGGGTGGAGTTGTAAATATTAACTAAAAAAACAGTTTTTCATACCCCAATATCGGCCTAAAGTGGCCTAAACACAAATGAACTGTTACCATGGCAACGTGTTATATTATGATTTGAAATGTAAAAGTTGTTAATGGTTAAGTTGTCCCTACCATCCACAAAGTATAAGAAAAATATTCCTTTTTTTTTTACCGTGGACACGTATGTCGATATTATGTGAAAAGACCCTTAAAAAGGCATTTTTCACGTTTTGGGGAAAAAAGTCTAGTTTTGAGGCAGTACTGTCACAACAGGATACAATTGCCCAAGTTTTTGACACCAGATATGGAAAGACCAATGTTGGCCCTAATCACAGCCGAAAGGAAAATTGTCTGGCAAGTTGACATTTTGGGGTCCAAAAATAGGGTAAAAATGTCGATTTTGCAAGTTCTAAAAACATACTGTAATGCATGATGCAAAAATAGCACAAGGGTGATATTTAAAGCAATTATTTTTTTTTCTCAAGGAAGGCGAAGGATGATACTTTGTAGTGATTTAAAAGGTTTTTTGAAATAATGTTGCATTATGGTTGGGTGGAGTTGTAAATATGAGCTAAAAACCAGTTTTTCAGACCCCAAAATCGGCCTAAAATGGCCAAAAAACAAAAAGAGCCGTAATCATGGCAACGGGCTATATATAGAATTTAAAATGCAATTTTGTTTACTTGCACCCCAAGGCCCTTCCACCCACAAAGTATAAAAAAAATTCATTTTTTGACCGTGAGCAACTATGTCAATTATTTACCTGAACTGACTCTTAAAGTCTTTCTCAGATTTAATTAGTTTAGTGAGAAAGTAACCTGTTTCACAAAACACAAACAGTTGTGCAACTGCGATGACTAATTAAGTCCAAATTTTCAAAGATTTGTTATTTTGATGCATAGGTTGAGATTCACCAAGTGAGAATACTGGTCTTTGGCTGTTACCAGTGCCTTCAAGGAAAGGCAAAGTGTACAGGCAAAGTGTACATTTGGTTTTGGAAACCAATCAATTGTTTTAGTCCAAAGACAAATGTAGTACACGTTGATTAAGATGGTCACATTTTTTTTAATATCGCCCACAATCCAGAGCGATGTTTGCTATGTTTTCACACAGGAAGAATAATCTGTAAATTGGAATTCACAATCTGAGAAATGTTACTGACAGTAACGCTTCGCAGATTAAAATTTGGGGAATAAAAACTGATATTGTTTTACATAAACACAATACTTTGATGTGAAATAAATCTTTATACTATCGAAAGCTGTTTTTGGCCTTCTAATCAAAAGTTTGCAATGTCATACGTTTCTACAAGTTTCTTGCTTGTTTTCTCCAAGACTGCAGTAAATTTTCCAGGGACATTATTAATTATGCACTAAACCTTCAAAAAAGAAGTTGTACAACTTGGAGATACCGCTATATAAAGCACCAAGGAAAACCCAGTTGAGCAAACAGGACACGCATAATAAGATATAGACGTATCCCTAACAACTGGCTTACTGTCACGAATCGCCATGTGCTCCTACTGGCTTCCAAAACTGTCTAATGTTTGCAAGGTTTCGGCCTACTTTCTGCTACTTCTACACTATTGATTTGTTGAGATGTAGAACAAAGAGCCATTCCAACAGCTTTATTTCACGTACTGCATCTCTTTAGAACTCCTTGCCTGGTGGATGTTTCCCCCATACTACAATCTGGACTGTTTGAAGAGGAATATCAATTGAGTCGCAATTTTCACAGAGTTGTTATTCAATGCATATGTTTGGTTACACCAAGTGAGAATACTGGTCTTTGACAATTACCAAAAGTGACCAGTGCCTTTAAGCTAATCAGTCGTGCTCTGAGGTCTGCAGGATTTCACTTGTTGGATAAAACCTATAGGTCAAGAACAATTTGATACGGAGACAGTGCTATTGCCAAAGCTGATGCTGCCCCGTGGAACAAGCTCCATATGTAGGGATACACCAAGTGAGAAAAATGATCTTTGACAATTACCAAGGGTGTCCAGTGCCTTTAAATATCTGCTTACTCGAAACTGATGCATTTAAAAATCATTGGAATACTTCTTGTGTAAGTTTATGTATATTTACACACCACATCAGTGTGGGTGCTTGGGGCTAGTATTGATGAAGCTTCTCTATTTACCGAGAGGATTCACATCGATTGAGATGTCTTAATAGATTCTGAGACGGATAGTTGTGTACCATTCTCACCTTGTGCCTGGATATGCCCCCGATTGGGGTGGGGCTTCCGCAAAGGGGTGGGGGTCTGGACGTGAATTTATTAATTTCGAACCCCTACACCCGCCATAACCACCGCGTGCTCAGGTCGTTTGTCAACCAGTAAACGAGTTTCGAGGACCTTTCTTTGTTCGCCCATTATTCAGAAATAAAAGGGAAATAAACTTCCGCAAAGGTGGGGGGGGGGGGTTCTGGACGTGAGTTTCTTCATTTCGAACCCTTACCCCGCCATGATCAGTAAACGAGGACCGAGGACATTTTGGTTTTTCTTTGCTCTCACACGACCGTGTGTGCATAACATGTCGTATCCTACCACAAAACAACACAGAATTCCTGAAACAACAATTCGTCAGAATTAACAGTTTTTGAAAAGTTTTGCAAGTTTCCCTGAAACTATGCCACTATATGGCACAATGTCCATTGTACATTTCATAATGTATTGTTAAATCACATCTTGCGTATAGCAGTTAAAATTGAATCATCCGATATATTATTGGATGCAACTCGAATCCCCAGACGTGACAAGACACTTATCTACGTCCTTCGGATGGGACGTTAAGCTGTTGGTCCCATGTGTTATGTAACGCATGTAAAAGTACACAGTGCACTTATCGAAAAGAGAGAGGGTTCGCCCGATGTTCCCGGTCCGATCAGCAGCAAATTGCGCCACAGCACCTTGTAGTTCATTACATGGTGCTATCAGAATTAGGTGACCTCATAATTCACACATAGTCCCACATCTTGCAGGAAATACTGTAGTTACAGCGCAAGGAGCGTCACTGTGTGACGTACATGTGCGCTATATAAGAAGCCACAATTATTATTAATTATTATTATAACTTGGTGCAACCGAGCTCAGATTTCCGAGTTGAAAAACAAATTCAACTGAAAGAACATGTTTGTGCTTAAAATTAGCTTTCTGATGCTTCATTTGTGACATGACATCAGAAAGCTAAATGTCACTGTCCCGGTGGCCTTGTATGGTACCTGTACGTCATGAAGCTGTACGAGGGAGCGATTGAGGCAGGACCCCCAGTCATTGAGTCGCTTTCCGGCCCGTGCAACCCTCGAAGCAAATACGTCTCACAAGAAACGCTTATAATGAAGATGGATTATATCTACAAGCGAGGACATTGTGCTCTGCTATTGTCCGGAGACAAAAATATATATTGGGGTCGTCCTGGCGGGTGGAAGTAACTCAATGTTAAAGGCACTGGACACTATTGGTAATTACTCACAATAATAATTAGCATAAAAAACTACTTGGTAACGAGCAAGGAAGAGCTGCCTGTGAAGCTTGTTATAAGGCATCTGAGAGCACTCGCAGTGAGTGGAGATTCATGTCATGGCCCAAAAATGTATCTACAAAAGATATCAACACACTTTACTACTACAAGTATTCAATATCCATCATTTACACTTTGTATAAATTTTTTATTTTTGTTAGGCGCCTTGGTCGGTTTTCTGCTCATAGTAAATCCACTTTGTTATAATTATTACATGAATAATTAGATAGACAGGTGATTTTGATGACTATCATTTAATATATCAAGACGTTCCTTAGTAACTGTTGTTCATGATCCTAATTGGCGCCAGTCTTCAAATCACGCACATCATTTGAAGTATGTTGACGTTTCAATATAAAGAGCACACTCCTCGCAGAATGTCAAGTCTGTTTATATCCCCATCACTGATTTCATCGATGACAGGTTCTCATTATGACCGAGAGATTACACGAGAATCGACGAGTAATCTGCTTCAAACGATGGACAGTCAGAGACGGCTAGGCTGTGATGTTATTTGTAGTTTCATTACTATGACAACGAACGAGTATGGGCTTTGAGAGAGAGGGGGCAATACGGCATGGCGATGTGCGTGCCGTTCCCGTGGTTTCACGAGTGAGACAATTTTGGTTACTCTTGGTTCTGTTTTGTTTTATTCATAACGTAGCGAACACGACCGTGGTCGTAGTTAATGGCCGGATGGGTCCAAAATTGACCCAGCAAATCATGTCACACTTTACAAGCCCGCCATGCAGATTTAAAGGGCACTTGGCACTATTGGTAATTACTCATAACAATATTGTTAGCACACAAAAATTACTTGGTATTGAGCAATTGTGAGGAACGGCTCCCTCTGAGTAACGTATTTTTTGCAAAAGAGGTAATTTCTCACTTAAAGACACTATTGGAAATTGTCAAAGACTAGTCTTCTTACTTATAATTATGCACAAAATAACAAGCCTGTGAAAATTTGAACTCAATTGGTCGTCGAAGTTGCGAGATAATAATGGAAGAAAAAAACACCCTTTGCTGTGTGCTTTCTGCTGTGTGCTTTCAGATGCTTAATTTCGAAATCAAATTCAACTACATGTACTTAGGTGGAAAATTACTTCTTTCTCGAAAACTAAATGTTACTTGTTTACTGAATGCTACTAAATGCTTTATACTATCAACAGCTATCCATTGCTTGTTACCAAGTAAGTTTTGTTTGTTAACAATAATTTTAAGTAATTACCAATAGTGTCCAATGTGTCTTTAAATAATAAAATACTTCAGTTGAGGCAATTTATTGGGCATCTGAAAGCCCACATAGTAATGCAACAACGGTGTTTTTTCTTGTCTTTATTCTCTTTGATGACCAATTGAGTCAAAATTTTCACAGATTTGTTATTTGTAAGCATATATGTTTGGATACGAAGTGAGAATACCGGTCTTCGACGATTACCAAACGTTTCCAGTGACCTTTAGGGAGAACGCTGAGTAGCCACAAAAAAAATGTGTTCATGAAATTTATCAACGGAAATTGTTTCACGCTGGACATGCGTGCCTCATGCACAAAGGTGTTTAGCATTCATCGGGAAATTCATTTTGTATAGGCCTATATCTGACTTGACGTTAGTTTCATTGCGACAAATTAACGGGCAAGACCACCTGCCACCCGTGGGTAAAACATCGCACATGACCCGGCCGATTTTTGTTTAATTCGATTTTAATTTTTAGTATACATAGCGGTAAGTTGACAGGGAGGTCAGTTTACCGTGCGTCCCCATTGTATTTAATTTATTAATTCTACAGAAAATTTGCGTTACTTTAACCAATGGGAACACGCTTTACTTTGAAGAGAAGGTGTAGCTTCGTTTCATGCGTGGACACTTAACACAGGCAACATAGTCGATTGCCCTCGTTGCCATTGTGCACTTTGAAATGTTTTAATAAAAATTTACAATTTCCTCTTAGGGATATCCTTTCAAGGATATAAAATACGCACTAATGCCCTTGGCCCCTTTCACGAAAGAAGGATCATGCATGTTTTTCAGATGGTTAACTTTGTTGATACCACACCGGCTCTTTTCATAGCCAACATGGCCGAGCGGTTAAGAGCATCGGACTCAAGCTCTGGTGTTTGCTCAGCAGAGTGTGGGTTCGAATCCCGGTCGTAACACTTGCTTCGTAAAATTGGGGAGGTAGTGCTCTGCTCTACCGGCCAGGCTTCGGACTGATGATACCCACGCCTACATCCGTGTGGACCGTAAAAGGGGTAAGTTTCAGCCCTAGGACTAGGTGGCAACGGCCTCTGGAACAAATAGTTGTAGCCAACACCTTGAAGTGGCCTTCAGGCCTTGTGTCTGGCGACTTGCATAAACAAACAATAAAAAAAGGGGGAGATTGTACAATAAATTGTTGTACCCGCAAGGATAGTTGTAATATGTAGTTGCATCTTATTTTCCACACTTAATGCAAAGCTTCCAACATCACTATTTCATGGTTGTAACCGCAAATTTACTATTATTTATGGGTTTTTTCTGATTCTTCACACCGTGAAAAGCTTCAAACATCGCCCAACATCACTTTCCTCGGTCCCTTCATCTGACCCCGGACGGCTGCTAGCGTCAATCTCGTTAAAAAAAGAAAAGGGAAATAGGGCAGAAAAGACAAGTAACCGATGGACAAGTAATTGCGCTCAAACACGACCTCATCTCAACCCATGTACATTATTGGCCCTTCTCGAAACCACGGCTTTGGCTTTGGATTCGGCTTCAGGCTCCGTCCTCTCGTCTGAATCCCTGCTGAGCGCGTACGCAAAGCACGCGTTAATTTTCAAAACAACAGCGGGGCCAAGCTGCCTGAGCAGAATCTGGAGCCGAAGCCGTGGATTCGAAAACGGCCTATATACAACTAGACATAATTAGTATAGAGGGGAGAGTGGATTGCACTCCATAATTGCGGTGCAGCATCCAAGGGTATTAAATCCCAAATGAAATTGTGACTGAATTTAGTATGCCGAACCTCAGTAAGATGTTTGAGGCCCTAAACAAAATGTCTGCAAGTTCCAATGTTGGGAGTCAATTTGACATTTTGAGACTTAGTTGTTGCGCATTTCTGTTATTCAGTTAACCTTTGCTACGTATTTATAAATAAGCTCAATTTCCTGACTGTGAAAGATAAAGGAATCAGTTACAAAGAACAACCTCGTGACGTCAATTTCATCAGTGAACTGCTGCTCAACAAGCCGTACAATACACAAAAAAGAGATGCACTATTTCTTAACTATGTCGAAACATTCCACATTCTCAAATAGGAGGTAAATTTAGCTCGCAGACAAAAACCATGCCCGTTTTGGAACGTACGCACGCAACCCCTGTAACCATTACATTGTTGTTGCATAATTAAGTTTAATACAAAGGTTTGAGTTTAATTTTTTTATTTTGCCTTCGACAAAATGAACTGACTTCAAACGAGGGAACAATGAAAATGTCTACACAGGGAAAACATTGTCAAAAGTAGCAAACTTCATACTATGGGGCAATCATGTGACACCCAAAAGACCCCCTTGCCTATGACGTCACAAGCCTAAAAAGCGTCCTCACTGGGGTCTATGAAAACATTGTTGGCTGATTGCTGTGCCCAGTGCTTACAAGCTGGCTTACGTGTGTCTTGTGGGGTATTTTGCACAATGGCACCAATGGACCCCACAAGGGAAAATATTTGTTCAACCTGGAGTCCACAATGCAAAGGGTTTAGGTCTACCATCCAGCCAGTTGAGAACATGAAAACCTCAGGGTGTTGGTGGTCAAGACCGTTTAGCGAACACAGAGGGCATCCATCATGGACCTGGGGAAAGTAGTCCATGCTGTACGACGCAATGGAAGTGCCATCAAACTCGATCCCGAAAAATGTTACTTTCCCATGATGAAACCAAGAATGACAACATCCTGAAATTGTGATGTCTTCCCGAGATAATTCATCTTGGGTGCTCGGAATTTCAGGTGTCACGACTGGGAGTATGTAAGTAGTATGAGAGGAGTATATGACCCCGTTTTTGAGAGGTGGATCATGATCCACAAGTTGTGTGGATCATGGCTCGTTTGGGTCGTTGTAAGTAGGAGGTTGCCTGATGGGGGTGTGACGAAGACTCCCCCCCCCCTCTTTTTTACCAGCACAGACAGCAAGCGGGCATGTCAGAGTGTAAGACATCACAGTTAGACAATAAATTGTTGAGTATTAAGAACTATTTTTTAACTAAGATCATTATAATCGAATTATATATTTTCAGACCCAAAGAACTAGTGTAAATAACACCCCTCAGTAGTCAAGAGTGTACAAGTCCAGTAGTTAGGTTGTCGTCTGCTGCGTTTTCTGATCATGTTCGAACTTGCTCTCAGTTTGCGGACCAGACACTACAAAGACCCCGAGCGGAAGGCCCAATAGTACCATACTTAGCGTACGTTTCTGTACGGACTAATAGACTTACGGTGCATATCCAGGATATAGGTCTCTGCAAACGGTCATATTCCATCGTTCTCTACAAAGATTAAACGTTAAATAGAGCTATGGTGTCATAAAAGAATCTAATAATTACTATCCCAATCTGTAATTGCCAGTGTACAAAAAGACCGGTGCATGGTTTACGTGAAAACCTCAATGACCCTTGATCGCGGAGTCTTATCTGGTAGTTAATAGATGACGTCACAACTGATTGGTCTACCAACCAAACGTGTCAGTTCTTGTTCCCCATACAGTGGAACTATCTTTGTTTTCTATAACTCCAAGCCCACATCATGTACCACAATCACTCGGACACGGTATTATGTTTGTGTTTACCTTTGCAAAAAGGGACTGCAGAGAAAACGAGTATACACGGAAAAACAAGATATACGTTAACAAAAACTTTATTCGGTATATAACACTACATTAACAATAACATCTACTTTAAACCTCCACAATACTTCAAACAATCATACATGGCGAAGACCCCCCCATTATGACAAGAACTTTGAAATCTGTCGACTGAACTGCGTTCGCATGCAAGTGATTGATTGGACCCCAGCGACCCGTACCTGCCTATTAAGGAGATAAGGTGGATGGGTTGAGATTGTTGGAAATTAGAGCAAAGACATTAATAGTAAATCTGTTTTCATGGTGTGTTTTTTTTGTGTGTTTTTTAATTTTATTTATTAATTTATTTAATTATAGATACTTAATTAATTAACTATGTATTTACTCATCTTATTATTATTATTTGTTTTTTTCTTCTTTTATTTTTATGTGTGGGGAGTTCACTTATTAAAACCCTCATAGTGTTTACAGTTGATAGATTATTATGCTCTAACAAATTTCCGTTGATAATACTGTTCTGTATTATTACCAAATCAAACAATACAGTCTTGGGGTGTAGGATTGAAAAACCTTTCATCATTTAAACATAAGTTTAGCATTCTTTATCGAAAAATTCAGTATTTTGGATGGACGTCTCCCGCTCTCTTCCTCTTCATTTTCATAAGCACTTTCGTCTGTTGATAGATCACTATCGTCTTCTTGAAATACCTCCTCCTCCTCCTCTTCATCTTCAAAATCGTCATCATCAGTTAATTCATCACTATCGTCTTCAAGAAACTCCTCCTCCTCCTCATCTCCTTCATTTTCATGGCCATCATCATCTGTTAGTCCATCACTATCATCATCTTCACGGTAGTCCCCTTCATCCATCACGTCTTCATTTTCAAAATCATCATCATCTGTTGATTCATCACTATCGTCTTCATGAAGCTCCTCCCACTCCACCTCCTCGTCTTCAAAATCCTCCCCTTCTGTGGATTCGCCACTATCACCTTCGAGGAGGTCCCCCTCCTCTTCCTCCTCCTCCTCCTTATGATTTTGAAGATGTTTCTTCAAATTGTTTGAATTGGAAAACACCTTATCACAAATAGGACAAGCTTTCGATTGGCTTCCGATACTGGGGTGCTTGTGTGTCTTTCGGTGTCGTTTCATATTGTCGCTACGCGAAAAGCTCTTCCCACAAATCGGACACGAGACCTTTACCTGTACGGGTCTAAGCAAAGGGTTTAGACGCTTCGACTCCATTTTTATATCAGTGAGACGATCCAAGACGAATGATATAGGCTTCAAAGTGTTCAAAGTGCTGGTAAAAAAGAGGGGGGGGGAGTCTTCGTCACACCCCCATCAGGCAACCTCCTACTTACAACGACCCAAACGAGCCATGATCCACACAACTTGTGGATCATGATCCACCTCTCAAAAACGGGGTCATATACGCCTCTCATACTACTTATGTACTATAATAATTTCAAAAACTAGAGCTTGAGTTCGGTGCTCTTTCCGCTAGGCCATGACACGCCACGTCATTGTGTTGCTCTAGTTTCGAAGATACTAGTGTGGCAGTTTGACTTTTAACTGCGCCACTCTTTTACCTTATACTATAGTATGTGGATCCGAAACGAACACCGGGTATCCAAACAAAACAGTATCCAAACAAAACAGGGTTGGATTTCACTAAACGTTATCTCGAGTTAGGACGAGTTAATCATCCTCACTTTAAAGGGTATAGTTTTTAATAACTGACTCATATGGGACTGGTCCTCATGCTACTCTCACACTGATGAGAATATGCTAGCGAATGTGCTTGCGGACGGAAATATTTAACAATCGCTCAAACTTCGCAACATTCGCCGTGTCTTCGTAAGCGTTGGTAACAAATTCGGTACGTTCACAAGTCATTCTCCATCTCCTTATGAAGATGGATCACTTTAAGCTGCTCTCACACGGCGAATGTTTGCGGATATGTTAACGGAAGGAAATATTTGATAATCGCTCAAACATCGCAACATTCGCCGTGTCTTCCTCTATTAAAGCGTTGGTAACGAGTTCGGAACGTTTTCAAATTATTCCTCACCTCCTTACGAAGATCGGTCATTTTAGAAACCGGTTTCTAAATTTCAGCGGATGTTGCGAAGACGCTCATTCGCCGTTCGTAAGCATTGGTAACGTTGGTAAAGCGTGCACTTAAAGGGACACATTGCCTTGGATCGGTCGAGTTGGTCTTTGAAAAGCGTTTGTAACCGTTTTTTATAAAATGCATATGGGTAGATAGATGTTGTAAAAGTAGAATACAATGATCCACACAAACATGCCTCGAAATTGCGTGGTTTTTCTTTTACCTCGTCGACTAACACGTCGGCCATTTATGGGGGTCAAAATTTTGACTCCCATAAATGGCTGACCGTGTTAGTTCGCACAGTAGAAGAAAAAACACGCAATTTCGAGGCAAACTAAAAGTAGAATACAATGATCCACATGTGGATAATTGTATTCTACTTTTAAAACATCTTTCCAACCATATGCATTATATAAAAAACGGTTACAAACGCTTTTCAAAGACCAACTCGTCCGTTCCAAGGCAACGTGTTCCTTTAAGCGTTGGCAACGTTCGTAAAGGCATTGATAAGCGTTGGTAGGAATTCGTAATATATTATTCGTAAAATATTTGTAAGAAAGGGCCGACCGAGGGGTGAAACCTTAGATGAAAATATTCACTATCCAACCGCAATTTTGGTCGAATTCAACACGAAATTCGAATAATTATCTTCGCAAGAACATTCGCCACTCTGTGACAGCAGCAATACGCAGCGCTTCCTAAATGTCAGCGAATGATGTGAAGACGGTAATTCGCCATCATCGATTTTCGTAAGCATTGGTAAGCCATTCGTACTGTCGCTAAAGCGTGCGTATTTATGCTTAAGATATTGATAAGGAGAGGTTGAGTGACGACCGAGAACATTATTCACTGTCCAATCGCAACTTTTGGGCGAATTCATCACGAATTTCAAATATTCATATTCACAAGAATATTCGCCAAAGTGTGAGAGTAGCATAAGTTAGGACTATCTTTGTGAAATCGACGTCTGGTCACACACATACTGAATGATTCTGGTGGATTTTGGGATGGTTCCAAAGTGAATTTCTCGAGAGGCTGTTGAAGGGTTGAACTCTAGGGCCCTTATATGTAGGGAATCATGCTTAACAAGGAAACGAGTAGGGGTAATTCTAAAGAGGTCAACATCCACTGAACAATGCCTCTACATTTCGTAAGAAATTATACAAAGGTTGAAAGACGCCCGTCCCACTTCCGTGGGGATCTTTTATCAATGAGGACGGATGGAACTATTAAGTGACTCTGAGAGGAGAGTAAAGAGAAACAAGAGGCCCTTGAAATTGGAAAATCGATGGGAATATCGACGAGTGGAGAAGGGGGCAGAGGGTTTGGTGATGGGCAAGGTATCTGAAAATAAAGAGAACGTGGGGAGTCGCCGCCGTATCAATAAAGAGTGTTGACCCAGCAATTACCTCTAGAGTTTATTAGTCCATACAGGCATGATATTTGGCTCTTATAGGATGTTGGTACTTTTTGTAAAAAAACAAAACACAATGTCCACATATTTACAATAAACTTACACCGTTTGGAGATAACGATAGAAGAAAGCTAACCGTTAAATATTACTTGTTGGGGTGCTGTAGTTTTTTAGTTTAACAATGTCACGAAAATAATTTGAAGAAGCACCAAGGCAAACACCACGGCAACAGAGGTCAGGAGCACCAGGGCCAATTTGAAGTATTTAGTAAACATTCATAAAAACCTCAGACAGTTTCGCTATTCATATTGGCGGAGAGCGCGTCACGTGGGGGTGTTTAAACCTTTAATAATGACCAGTGTTTATAACCGGATGTGAGCAGGACAGTTTCTTCATTCCTATTGGTCGAGAGCAACGGCTGGAACAGTTGTACCTTATCAAGCGATACGCGCGACGCGCACATCAATCTCCTTATAAGGAGTTGTTTACCCGAGGGCCTTACCATTTCATAGCTGGAGGGGGGTTGTGTTAAAAGAAATCATTGAACAATTATACTTTTTGCATTTATTTTACTTTTGACCAAAACGTTTTTTGACCGAAAAGGTATTTATGAATTCCAAGTGTGTTGAATCGGTTTTCAACTAGTGGTTTAAACCCACCGAGGCCTGGTTCTTGACTTCGTCTCGGTAAAATTATCAAGAACCAGGCCTCGTTTGGTTTAAACCACTAGTTGAGAACCTCTTCACCCCACATTGATTCCCTTATGTAAAGGCGCACCAAGGCCAATACCACGGCAACATAGCCTGCATGGCCTCTGTATAGCTCCACGGTTGGATGACGTCACACCCTATGTTTTGTGTCTATGAGACCTTTTCCCAAATACCCATTTCGCAAGCGCTAAACTGTTGAATGTGGTACATGGTGGTCTAGCTAGCTATCAATGGGTGCGCTCGATTAGCTTCCCCGGGTCGACCCCGGTGTGTGGCGGTTTTTTTCCCAGGACGAACGTGTGCATATAATTACCCACGTTCGTCCTGGAAAAAAAAAACGCCACACACAGGGGTCGACCCAGGGAAGCTAACGAACGCACCCAATGATCGGTAGCTAGACCAGTATGCACATCAATCCACGCCTAGAGTGCCTTTTGGCGACCCCAACCAGAAACATTGGTCATCGGTTGAGCGTTTTCGCGTGTTTGGTTGAGCACCATGACCATACTGTTCAGACCAACCGGTAACCGACTTGTTGAGTCGGTTGGGCTTTGGCTTGGGTCGCCAATACGCACTCCTAAATGCACTAAATGCAGTAATTTGCAAAGACATTGCTCGACAAGTGGAAGAAAGTTAACGAATCGAATTCGCACCTTTCAAATATAAGTCAAACGTATTTAGTCCCACACACACCTTGCATGCAAAGGCTGAATTTGCGCTTAGAAACAACCGTATAATAAGTGTCTAACAAATGTTGTGTGTTATGTTTGGTGCTGCGGTGCGGTTAACCAAATTTAAAATGTACACGCAATACCCCCAATTCGCCATCTTAATTTGTTTGTATACTCACACGTGCCTACGGAATTGCGTGTGTATGTTCAAGGGTGAAATAATATGTCACCGAATCATCATCATCGTTAAAGGCACTGGACCCGTGTGGATTGTCCTAGACCAGTATTCTCAATTCTGGTGTATCCCAACTTATGCATTTAAATAACAAACCTGTGAAAATTGGTCATCGACGTTGCAATAGAATATTGAGAGAAAAAGCACATTGTGCTCAAACTTGTGTGCTTTCAGACGCATAATAAAAAGGCTTCATGCCTGAAGTCTTTTAAAGGAACACGTTGCTTTGGATCGGACGAGTTTGTCTATAAAAAAGGGTTTGTAACCGTTTTTTAGAAAATGCATAAGGTTGGAAAGATGTTTTTAAAGTAGAATACAATGATCCACATATGTTTGCCTCGAAATTGCGTGGTTTCCTTTTACTGTGCGAACTAACACGGTCGGCCATTTATATAAATGGCCGACCGTGTTAGTCGACGAGGTAAAAGGAAAACCGTGCAATTTATATGCATGTTTGTGTGGATCATTGTATTCTACTTTTACAACATCTTTCTACCCATATGCGTTTTATAACAAACGGTTACAAATGCTTTTCAAAGACCAACTCGACCGATCCAAGGCAACGTGTTCCTTTAATAGTTCAGTGAGAAATGACCTCTTTCTCAAAAACTTAGTTACTTCAGAGAGAGCCGTTTCTCATTCTCACAATGTTTCATACTATCAACAGCTCTCCATTGCTCGTAATACCAAGTAACTGTTTATGCTAACAATTGTTTTGAGTAATTACCAATGGTGTCCAGTGCCTTTAAACACACATTCTGTTGAGGCAGGTTTCAAGCCGCCGCAAAGGTAAATGAAACAAAAACACTGCGTGTCATTATCAAGCACCGATCGTCTGCTCCCATCGTTATTAGCGGGAAAATAAAAGAAGACACAGGAAAAAAAAAGACAACCAGTCAAGGGTAATACGATTCCAGGGCGACTGTTGCTAGGCAACCGCTACAAGAACACAATAAGCGGGTAATGATTGGAGATTGTTTATATACATACGTGGCGCGAATGGTCATGACAGCACTGCTTAGCAACCGCAAATGTGTTCCCTTTGAGGGCTTCGATACAAAAAGAAAATTAACTCTCTCTCATTCTCTTTTTTTCCAATTAATGATCACCCCCTCTGACGCATTAGGGAAGAACAATAACCCTAATGACAGCTTGCATGTTTCCAATACCTTCTGGTAATTATCAAATTACCAAAGTGTCGTTGGGAGCTGCCTGTGTGCCTTTCCCCGAGAACACCGCTAGTTAAACGTATGATTGATTATAGGAAGAGCGGCTTTACAAAATCCACATTTAAAAGGCACTGGGAACCTTTGGTAATTGTCAAAGACCAGTATTCTCACTTGGTGTATTCCAACATGATATGCATAAAATAACAAACCTGTGAAAAGCTTGACTCAATTGGTCATCGAAGTTGCAAGAAAAAGATGAAAGAAGAAAAAAAACACTATTGTTGCACTAATTGTTATGCTTTCAGACGCCTATGTATTTTGTGTTTTATCCATGAGTGTGAAACACTGTATACTCACTATTGTCATTATCTTGCCATAATGTTTGTGCCAGCTCGGTGTTTCTTGATTTTAATTTAATGTAGTGTTTGGACTTTTATTTGTTATTATCTATATTTTTTAAATTCATGCTTTTATTTTCTGTATCTTTATAAACATGTATTTTTTTTGTTGGAGGGGTCTAGGAGGGCACATCGCTTTGATGACAGTTTTTAAAACCGTTGCCTTATCCTGGACGGCCCCTGCCAACAAAGAATTATGTCCGAAGATTTAAAATAAATAAATAAATAAATAAATAAAATACTACTTTGACAAGTCCTTTGAAAAAAGACATAGACATATTACTCGATTGAGATTCGAATCCACCCGCGATCAACTTTGTCATACAACTAGTTGCAAATTCGATGACCGAATGAGCCCAACTTCTTAAAGGTTTGTTATTTTATGCATATTATGTGGAAACTCAAGTGGGAATACTGATTTGACATACTAATATCACCAAATGTGTCCAGTGCCTTTAAACCGATAAGAACTCTAAAACTAATATTAAGCTAAGGTGCGGAATAACCGTTATATTAATATTGTTAAAGAGGGTAGTACAGAAGACACATAGTACAACTCGACGTTTCGATCAGTATGCTCAGGGCCCAATTTAATAGAGCTGCTAAGCACACAAATTTGCTTAGCAGGAAATTTCTTCCTTGACAAAAACAGGATTACCAACCAAATTTCCACATGATTTTCAGGATTAGCAAACAACAGCTGGATACCAGTAAAAAGCAATATGCAACACACAGAAATTTGGTTGGTAATCCTGTTTTTATCAAGGAAGACATTTCATGCTAAGCAATTTTGTGTGCTTAGCAGCTCTATGAAATTGGGCCCTGATCGTCTTCTGCAGAATGAGTATCATTAGACCTAGATGGTGTTACCGCAAACCATACCACATCGTAATTTCACAATGTAAAGTTTCAAATTCTACTTTACTCTCCGATGTTACGGTGCGGGTTAATCGTTATATTATTATTGGAGTGTAGTGCTAAAGACACAGTACACTGGCAGCGTTAACAGTTATATGTATGCGGTGGGTGGTCTATTTCGATCGTGCCGTTTGCTCGATTCTTGGACAACAACTTATAGTCAATACTGTATCCCTCAGCAGATCTCTCCTAGTCCCCGTTACTTGGGCCCTTCCCTGCCCAGGGAAAATGTCCCTTTCAACGGGCCGCCCCGGGCGTGTCAACAACAAACCCACGAGAAGAGGAAAAAAAAAATCGTTAACCCATAATTGTCCCGATGGGCGTCTGGCCTAATTATGCCTTAACCAACAAACACACACAACAAAAAAACCAACGGTGTATGTTTACATAAAACAAAAGGAACCTCTTTCCCATCTTCACACCTTCGCCGTGTACAACAATACATATCCAATGATCAATACATACACGTTGCTATGGGTGATGTATCCTTTTTGGCGGGAGATTCCCCCTCGTTGTGTTTGGTATCGATTTGGGGTTGCACGGGGAGGGTGGGAGAGGGGTGTTCGGTCTGCCGCGTCAAGCCTCTCACGCACGGCGTGGTTCTTGCTCCGGTGTACCTGGGTCCCTATAGTGGCATAAAGAAAAACTAGAATGAGCAAACAAACGTTTATAAAAACTGACTTTAGTGTAATACAACGAAAACAACCTGTTAACGGCACTCTTGAAACGATCCGGGTTAAGATATTGACCCGGATTGAGTCCAAAGGGGCCTGATTCATTGATGAGTCAGGATGATCTTACAATGATCAAACAAACGTTTATTAAATAACTGACTTGGCTGTAATATAGCGAAAACAACCTGTTTACGGCACTCTTGAACTGATCCGGTTTAGATATTAACCAGAATTCTCAAAAGGGGCCTGACTCATTAATGAGTCAGGTTGATCCTACCATGATCAAACAAACATTAACAAGAATTGATGTGGCTGTAGTATAACCAAAAAAACCTGTTTACGGCACTTTTTAAATGATCCTGGTAAGATATTGACCCGGATTCTGAGTCAAAAGGGGCCTGACTCATTGATGAGTCAGGTTGATCCTACCATGATCAAAAAAACGTTTATAAGAACTGATGTGGCTGTAGTGTAACGAAAACAACCCGTTTACGGCACTCTTGAAATGATCCAGGTAAGATATTAAACCGGATTATGAGTCCAAGTTGGACTGATTCATTGATGGGTCAGGTTGATCCTACAATGATCAAACAAACGTTTTTTAAGAACTGATGTGGCTGTAATAATATTATAGCGAATACATTATGTTAGCAGCATGTCTATACTCGTAAAAAGAATGGAAACTGACCCGGATTATGAGGCAGGCCTGATCCGTTACTGAGTCAAGCTGACCCGGAATATGTATCAAAATTACCCTAAAAGGATCAGACTGACAACGAATCCAAGTACAAACCATTTCCGAGTGTCTAGAGCTCGGTCCATTGCTGGGTCAGGCTGATCCGGAATTAGTGTCAAACAGTCCACAAAATGGACCAGAATGACGCAGAATTCATGTCCAATTTGCTAACCACTTTCAGGGTCTTATTGATCTATCGGTGGTCAAGGCTCCAGTGACCCGATATTTGAGTCAATTTCGACCAGTGAGTATGACGTGTGTAGTAACGATCGAATATTTTTCGTGCCCACTATACTAGCCCATTTGTTGCAATATACTGTAGGGATTAAGACCTATGACACTATTGGTAATATTGTCAAAGACCAGTCTTCTCACTTGGTGTATCTCAACATTGCATAAAATAACAAACCTGTGAAAGTTTGAGCTCAATTGGTCGTTCAAGTTGCGAGATAATAATGAAAGAACAAAAGCATCTTTTCACACGAAGTTGTGTGCTTTCAGATGCTTGATTTCGAGACCTCAAATTCTAAATCTGAGGTCTCGAAATCAAAATCGTGGAAAATTACTTCTTTCTCGAAAACTACGTCACTTCAGAGGGAGCCTTTTATCACAATGTTTTATATTATAACACCCCTTGCAAGTATTGTGCCTGCTCATTGGTTTAGAGCGCGTCACATGACATGTCTTAGTTTTGCTAGACGACGGCCGTGTGATACAGCGTCGGTTTGCCATGCGCTAGTCCGACAGACTAGCACACGGCGTGCAGTACCCAGACGTCCGTTGCGTGTACGAGTATGATAAATTAATAGTCTGTAACCATTTCGGATTGCACGACACGACATGCAACACATTCAGCAAAAGTGTTTGCAATCTGTATTCGCGTCGTCCGTGGATTGTAGCATTCAGGTCTGTAACTTAATAATAATAGTACAGTATTTAGAAATGTTTGGGGTGTTATAAAACAAATATTGACTGCTTTTACTCGTGCAATGATTAAAAACTATGACTCCCTCGGTGATCCCCGGAGCGTTCTATTTTCCCTCGGCTTCGCCTCGGGAAAACAGAACGCTACGGGGATCACCTCGGGAGTCATAGTTTTAACCATAGCACTCGAAGCAGTCAATATTTGTATACTATCAACCTCTCCCCATTACTTATCACCAAATAAGGTTTTATGCTAATAGTTATGTTGAGTAATTATCAATAGTGTCCACTGCCTCTAATCTATTTTTCAATTATTTTATCTGTACAATGATCGATGCAAACCCTGGTGGTACCTGTTACGCCGTCCTGTGTGCACGGAAGAACAACAATAATATTGTAAGCGAAATTTTTACATAAGAAAGGTCGTGAAACAATCGGTCTGCAAAATAATTGTGGTTCGGGAAAGTTAGAGCGTGACTGTTTTTATCGGTTTTTAACTCTTCATAAATCATTTTTTATGAAGGTTAAATCCTGCACGGGAATGGGGAAAATATGTCTTTTGGGATAATTCTAGAAACACAAAATGGTAATAGTAATGTCGTTTGTTAGTTTGTCAGGGGCCATTTGATTGCATGCTAACGAGCTTCTGGTTGCTATAGAGTTAAAGTTGTGTTTCTGCTGGAGGAATAGCCTTAAAGCCATTGGACACTTTTTCAGAACAGAACAACAATTAAAAGTTCACAGATTTACAAATAACTTACAGGGTTTACAGAAGGTAATGACGAAAGACTATACCCTTGAAAATTTATTCCATGAAATGCTTTACTTTTTGAGAAAACATTAAAACAATTATCAATTCTCGAGATCCAGAATATCGGATTTATTTTACACACATATAATGTTATAAAAAGCAGTAATGTTGGAAAAGCAGCAAACCGAGAAAGCAGCGACTCTGAAGGGATCGAACATTTATTTACTGCATGGATGCGCAAATGTGGCAACTATCAAAGACCAGTATTCTCACTCGGTGTATCCCAACAATTAATGTAAAAAATAACAAATATGTCAACATTTAGACTCAATTGGTCATCGCAGTAGCAAGAGAATAATGACAGAAAAACACTCTTGTTGCATACATATGTGTGCTTTTCTGTTGGATACCTAAAAAAGGGCCTAAATTATTTTTTTTATTTGCGTGAGATCTTTTTTTTTCCTTTCTCAAAACTACGTAACTTCAGAGGGAGCCGTTTCTCACAGTGTATTTTACTATCAACAGCTCTCAATTTCTCGTTACCAACTAAGGTTTTATGCTAATAATTATTTTTAGTAATTACCAAAAGTGTCCAGGGCCTTTCAAGACAAACCAGCAATAGTACAAGTTAATAAGTGATGACATTTGAGTGAGTGTTCACCATAGAAACCGTAAGCATCATTTGACCATGTAAACGGATTACGTGTCTAGTTATCCGTACCATGTTGTCATGGTAACCGCCTTGTTTTACGTGTAAACAAAACACTAATGGCCATTAGCTATAATTATTATGTGGGTCACTTATTGACCGCCTGGGCGTGACTGTTTTTACATTTTTTAACGGATTGCAAATCGTGACATGCGTTACCCAAACAATGCTTCAACGGCTAAACAATGATACATTTTAGTTGGTATTCTGTTTTCTGACTTTGTTTTGTTTTAAGGTCACCTTTCACATTGAAGATGATTATGGTATATGATTGCGTACTGTGCCATCATCTTTTGAGTGTCATCGGCAGAGCTACTGGGAGAGTTGCGACAACTTTGCGATTGGAAGCCATTTATTGTCCAGCAGAAAATTTCCCAAACCTGGGCTCGATTTCACAAAGATAGGCCTAAACAACAAATAGGCTTGTCCTAACTTAGGACGAGTAACTCGTCATAACTCGAACATAAAACTAGTCCAATAATTCTTAATTGTGAAACCCACCTCTCACAAATACAAAGATAGTCCCATATTAATATGACTGATCCTAAGACCCATTAGAGGTTAGAAAAAACTTATAGATATTGGCCACTATTGGTAATATTGTCAAAGACCAGTCTTCTCACTTGGTGTATCCCAACATATGCATAACAGAACAAACCTGTAAAAATTTGAGCTCAATCGGTCGTCAAAGTTGCGAGATAATAACGGAAGAAGAAACACCCTTCATGGTCACACGAAGTTGTGTTTTCAGATGCTTGCTTTCGATACCTCAAATTCTTAATCTGAGGTCTCGAAACAAAATTCGTGGAAAATTACTTCTTTCTCGAAAACTACGTCACTTCAGAGGGAGCTGTTTCTCACAATGTTTTAACCTATCAACCTCTCCCCATTTACTCGTAATTATTTTGAGTAATTAGCAATAGTGTCCACTGCCTTTCAGTCTTGTCCTAAAATTAGGACGAGTATTAAACTCATCCTAACTCAAATTAATCGTGTGTCCCACCCAAGGTGTCGTCCCCCCCCCCTCTCTCTCTCTCTCCATCTTAATAAAAAGCTTAGGTTCTGAGTTAGTCACGCAACCCTGTGTACTGTATCAGTGCTCCCTCCAGCACCTCACCCCTCCAGTGTGCGTATACGCTGCCTCTAGTTAAAAAGTGTCCGGTGTTTTAATTATACCCGGCAGTGATGAAAGTTTTGCCCGTTATATCCATGTTTGTTTTGTTTTGTAGTGAGTTGATGAGGGGAGAGAAGAAAGTACAGTCAAACAAACCTCAAGCAGACCCTGTTTGTTGAGCGTCTAGAAAAGAGGGAATTATGAGAGCATAAAAGAAGCGCAAGGGTCATAGGGTTAAAAGAGAAAAGGGCACATCAATAGTGCTTAATCCCGCGCCATTCACATCTGAAGGATGTTTTAGTGTGTTTTCCCCTGCCACAACAAAAGGACATCTTCGCGAGCTGTATCTCTTTGTTGTCTGATTATTATTGGTCTGTGGTAGGGGAGTGAGTACCGTCTCATCATGTAACAACTGAGTCATGTAACAACCGTAAGAGTCCGTGAATTATTTCTTTCTTTTTTGCAATGTTCCACCTCACTCACTCTATCTCTCGCATTCAGCATTCACGAGATTCAACCATAACCCCATTTCTTGCCTTTGAAGGGTGGCATCCAAACAAAAGTTACCATGGAAACGATTGTTGTCGTTTGAAATCAATCTGATGCATGACCAAATGCTTTATATATTTTGCTTGTCATCCGTCCATGCCGATTCTCTGTAGCTGTTAAAGCCATTATACACTTTCGGTAAACAGTATTGTCCAAGTCCCACACTTCGTGTATCACAACTTATATAAAAAATAACAATCTTGTGGAAATTTAGGCTCAATCGGACATCGGAGTCGGGAGAAAATAACGGGAAAACCCACTCCTGTTTTCGCGCGTTTCGTCGTGTCATGACATGTGTTTATAACAAATCCGTAATTCTCGTTAACGAGAATTTATATTGTTTTACCGTTTTCTCAAAAAGTAAAGCATTTCATGGGCTAATATTTCAAGAGAAGTCTTTCACCATTACCTTCTGTAAACCCTGTAAATTATTTGTAAATCTGTGAACTTTTTTTTTTCTGTACCGAAAGGGTCCAATGGCTTTAATAACACGAACAAGGATTGGTTGAATGCAGAACACTCTTTCGCCATTAATTCTTATGTATCTTTCTGCGTTCACTAAAGATTATTGATCTACTTTTTTTTATAGACTGATCCCACCTGCAATTATGGCACTTTTTGGGTGAATTAATCTAGGTTCAGTTCAACAAAGCCAGTGCACGATTAATCCATAATGTATCATTAAAAAGAAAATGCACTGTAACATGTGTCAGTTGCTACTGGTAAAGTCATAATTAAATGTTCTACTCAATACTAGTACTCAGTGTACATATATTTTCCATTACGAGCCATGTACACTCCTTCCAAAATATTTATTTTAACATGAGACCTACAAATTGTTCCTACCGAAAACTACAGCAGAATGAAACCTCCTCCCCCAGCTGCTGTGAGAGAGGCTCCCTCACCTGATACATTTAAAAAAGAAAAGTATTCACAACTTCAACCTGTTAAATATCAAAAGTAGAGCGCATTATAGTAGTTAGAGTCCCCAGCACCACACAACTGCAACCTATACATCCCTACATTGGGAGATTGATTGCAGTACAGATCCAGATCCAGATCCAGATCCAGACATGTTGCACGGTATACAAGAAATAGCAAATCCTTAAATTCTGCTGTGACAATCACTTGCGCTGGTTATCAAAGAGTAAAGAAGTATTTATTCTTTGTATAATATTCATTCATGCTTTAGCTTTAAATAATGAACCTATCCATTTATGAAATTCAGAAGCATTGCTTGAGTTTTCTGTCACTGTTTGTGAATTATTCTGACTGTTAAATTAAGTACTTACGGTTTGGACACTGATTATATTACACTTAGATTATAAATGGGCATTGAGGCAGCAAGGGGCATCGATGTACCAAAAGGCATTGAGGCACCTGAGGGCATGGAGGCATTGAGTTGCCAAAGGGCATTCTAGCATGTGCATTAAAGGGCATTGAGGCACCAAAGGGCATTGAGGCACCAACAGGTCATTGAGGCAAAAAAGGGCATTGGAACCAATGGGGATTGAGCACCAAGGGACATCGATGTACCGAAGGACAATGAGGCACCAATGGCTTTGAGGCACGGAGGGGCGTTGCGATACCAATGGGCATGGAAGAACCAAAGGACATTGATGCACCAAGGGCATTGAGGCACTAATGGTTATCGAGGCAGGAAATGCAATGAGGCACCAAAGGGCAATGAGGCATCAAAGGGGCATTATTGAGGCACTAATAGCCATCAAGGCACGAAAGGCAATGAGGCACCAAGGGGTTTGAGGCACCAATGGGGCATTGCGGCACCAATGGACATTGAGGCACCAAGCGGCATTGAGGCACCAAGGGCATTGAGGCACTTATGGCCATCGAGGCACGAAAGGCAATGAGGCACCAAAGGGCAATGACGCACCAAAGGGCATCGAGTTGCATAGTCCCAATCAGCTTACAAAGCCTTGCGCATATTTTGAACGTTTGGAGCCATTAAAGTGTGCAATTTTGCATCCTTCGAAGCGACCACAGGTTCACAAACATTACTCAAACACACGCAAGAACTGGGCTGGCCCAGTTACTACCAGCATAACCTCTTCTCATAATAGCAAGTCAAGCCGTGGTTTGTATCACCAAACAACAGTTTGTAATAAACACGGGGGCCTAGGGGCGACATTAACAACCCCAATCAACCATCCCCCACTCCAGTTTCTCTCAAGTGGATGAAGACGAGTTGTTTGAATGTAGTTAGGGAGAAAACATATGAAGAGGGAGGCCGGCCGGAGGCAGGAGGGCTTTGTGTATGTTTGCTCTCTCCATGGTGAAAACGCACTGATAAACATCTTAAATGCTGAAGATGGGACACGTTCTGTCTCATGAAGAAAAACAGCTCTAAAGTCTTCAGGATTGTTATCAGTGGTTCACTCTCTCGATGAACCTCTCAAGGGCTTTTAACTGGTGTTAGTACATCATCAGTTTATGTCGTTGGTGTTAATGGGTGCGTGAGGGCTGAAGAGGTTGGGTCGTGTATGTTTATGGGAGGGCTGTATCGGGTGTTTAGAGGCTTTGTGAACTGAAGAGGTGTTTCATGGCTGTTGGTTGGGCACTGTATACACCGAGTGTGTGATATGGTGTTAAAGATGCTATGTCAGATTTTTGGCCAATTTTAACCCCAAAAGTTTGATTTAAAATTCAATAGGTATTTTGATGGGGGTCGAGAAAGTTACAAGCTTTCATTTGAGCCATTGCTCAAAAAAGTCCGCCAATTATAAGTAGCAGTGAAATAGAGTGCTCAAAATTAGTTTTTGTCGGGATCCCGACAATATATCACGTGACCAATTCTTAGGTGTTTTATAAGAAACGTTGTAAATTGTTGTCATGGTTCCTGACCATTAAAAGTAAAACTTTTCTTCGTAAGAGCGGGTGATACTCTTTGAAATACCATTCACTCAAAAAGATCTATTTTTAAATGTTTTGAGCCAAAAATCTGACATAATGTTTGGGGCCAAAAATCTGACATAGCATCTTTAAAGGTGTATTCAATGAATGGATTATGGGGAGTTGATATAGTGAGAAATGTTAAACCAATTGCCAAGACTAGTCACCATGGATTTAAGGGTTTTGTGAGATATGGTAGTAGAGATAGGGCAGGGCTGAGATTGTATTAACACAAACAAAATATGTGACCCGCTAAGTGAAAATGAGTCAGATGTCGCCCAATGCATTATTAAGTCATGGACAGTTTAATGGGGGGAAACCTTGAGAACACTTACCTTTAGACTATAAAGCTATGAATTCAACAATTTTGTGATCATACTTATCTCTAATTTGTATCCTTTCGCGTGCAACGGTAATTTAAACATCACTTTACTTGTAATTCGTTTTACAGAAAAAAATATGTATTGGCTAATTTCAAACGGGAGTAACTCTGCAACGCGACACTCCCCAAAGCTTAGACATTATACCAAATTACTGCTGCTGGTGTGTTCTTTCCAGCCATGCATACAACTCAAATCTTGAAATTGTCAGCATCTGACTCATTTTCACGTAGCGGGTCACATATGAAGATTGGAGAAAAGTTTCCTAGTTGGGTGGAGATAATGTTAAAAGAATTTCAAGAAGTTGAATTGTAGAGGACTAAACACTCTCTACATCATCTGAAGATTCGGTCATAACAATTAAAGGGCCTCTTTCAAGAAAAATTGAAGGCACAGTGAGACCAATTAAAAATCACGAAGTTAATAATATGACCCAACACTGTTTGGTATAGGGTCAGGGCCCAATTTCAAAAAGCTGCTTAAAGGAAGACGTTGCCTTGGATCGGACGTGTTGGTCTATAAAAAGCGTTTGAAACCGTTTGTTATGAAATGCATAATTTGTATGGTTGGAAAGATGTTTTAAAAGTAGAATATAATGATCCACACAAGTATCACTCGAAATTGCACGGTTTTTCCTTTTACGTCGCGAACTAACACGGTCGGCCATTATTTTATTTGACTCCCATAAATGCCCGACGAGGTAAAAACAAGACCACGCAATTTCAAGGCATATTTGTGTAGATCATTGTATTCTACTTTTACAAAACCTTTCTACCCATATTATATGCATTTTATAACAAACGGTTATCAAACGCTTTTTAAAGACCAACTCGACCGATCCAAGGCAACGTGTTCCTTTCGAGCATAAGTAGCCAAGCACCACAGCATATAATGCTTACCAGAATACAGTTACCAGCCAAAACAGCATGTATCATGTACAATCTGTGACTGGTATCCTGCTAACTCTTGCTAAGCAGAACATTTTCTAAAACCTGCCATCAGAAGAACAAAATCCTACGAAATCACAGGCCTGTTACGTTGGTGCATGGAGGAAGAATCTATTTTCTTCCTCCATGGTTGGTGGATTAAAGTAAGTAAGACCTGCCCAGATCAACTAACTAATACAGGATTTAAAAGTTTGTTGCCTAGAATTAAGGGTCCCTTTCACTGAGCCTCACCCCAACTCTATTGACTGCTTAATCCAGAATCTTCAACCATAAACAAGAATCTTCTTCACCAATTAAATCTTTCCATTGATAAGAGTCTTTTGTCGATCCGAGGGATCTACTATCCTCTCTTCTTTTGTCCAAACTCCTCAGAAGCTGACAGTGATGACCAAACAATCGAAGGCGTCTCATCAGAGAAGATGGTCTTTTATCAAACTTTTATAAAATTAATGAAACTGTCAGGTTTGATGAATTCCTTGCGTTAAAGGAGGTAAATAGAGTGTTCTTACGGTGGACATTGTTATGTATATGTATGATGAGATTTTGCCTAACCATGGAGGTAGAAGTGCCTAACATAACATGGCTCAAAAGCCACTCCAATGAGGGCTACACTTTCTACCTCCATGCTTTGCCTGTCGAAATAAAACATTATGGTCAAGAGGGCTTTAAACTAATTCAAGGCATATCCAACCCTGGTCACGACACGTACTCTGAGCACGGCACTTAACCATAAATGTTTGGTAACAAATTGGGAAGGTTTTGCTTGCTGCTAAGCACAACAGAAATATGCTTACAAGAATAAGGTTCACAGCTCAACATTTTGTTTTTACATGCTTATAGTTCTGCTTAGCAGACAAAATGTCAAGCTATATAAAGCAGCTCTACGAAACTTTGCCAAACATTAATTAAGACAAACCCTTCATGTGTTTGATTCCTGGGCCAACGAGGAATGGGCAAAGGGCAAGGATGTTGGGAATACATCATAAACACAGCATCCTAATCACCGTCCCGTTTTAGTTGAAGGTACAAGTAAAAGAAGAGGCTTTTCAATCCCGGGCGCATCCGTATAGCAGTCAGCAGATGGCATGCCGAGGGTTTAATGTAATTATCTACCTGGATTCCTTGACCACTGATGAGCAGAAGGAAGGATGCACAGTGGGGCCTGGGTCCCATGTGACACCGTCAAGGTCCTTTTTTTTTCAATCTCATCAAAGATATTATATAACCTTGTATGATACACTGTGAGATGGAGTCTCTAATTTAAATTATTATTTTAATTCAGTGTCTCTTGGGATGATGGCTGAGGGTGTTTCTTTGTTGGTGAGGACGACAAACTCCTTAGGGGAACTTTTCCTATTGATTTGATATGTAGCTTATTTTTGTGTTTTCAATTTGTCATGTTTTACATGGTTGACGAGGAGGCAGAATTGGAGCATGCGGGACAACCTATAAGCATTAGCCTTTATGTGGATTGGTGGCCACTTTAGTGTTTTAGATAGATACGTTTATTCAATGTTGCAAACAGGACTGCACTTTTTAATTTTGGAGTGCATGACACAGACAAATTTACCCGAACCAAATAGTGTTATAGTAATGTGTAAACCATATCTCAAAATGGCTTATTTAGATCCTACCAGTTGTAGTTTTTTTGGTTTATCAAATAGAAGGTTTGGTGATCACTCTTAAAATTAATGGGGTTACAAACCTTTGGTTAGTCAGATTGGTACAGTATCAAGCATTTTTGCACTTTGAAGTAATGTGGTTATATTAAAATATTTTGTTATGCCTCAAAACTTCAATTTGAGAAGCGCGACTGTCTCTCATTTTGTGTATTTTCATTGAGAAGTTATTGTTTCGGTAGTTTTTGGCCATACCTCAAAAAATGGACCACATACTTTTACTATTTGTATCCGGGATTAAAACAATCAAAGCAAACCCAAGGAATAGACCTAATCCTTTTTTCTTTTTCTTTTTTCGTTTTAAGCTTATGACACAAAAAAAACAAGAGGCTAATCAGTGCCAGGACAATCTTCTAAACATCGCTTACTCCAGACGGTACGATGGGAATTGTTTTATTTAGAAAAAGGGCTTTGATGAACCTTTTAGTTATTAAATTAATGGCCTCATCCTACAGAAAACTTATCACCTAAAGATAACGATCGCTCAAAATCATTGAGCAGTTTAACAATTGCTACTCTCACTACAGAATTTATTCACAACTTTAGACACATGGGCTTTCCTAAAACTTAATCCCAAACACTTCAAAACATAATAGTTGCACGTTCTCAATCCCAACCTCCTTCCATTGCAGTTTAAAAAGAGCATTTTGATGGACTTAATCCACCTGCCTTTATGCCCCCAATGACACCCCTCTCAACACGCCTGTTCACGTTCTTAATAATTCAAACAAAATCCATACGGGCTCACTCTCATCTTTCTCTCTCCTCTGCCTGCTAATCAATTATCCAAACACTCAAATGCAGCAGCTTATCAGTCGAGAAACTAATCAATGGCCACCGGTATTGAATTGGTTGCCGAGTCCTAGCTGCTCCGGAAGGGACTTTACATTCAGAGCAAAGGAGCATTGTGAACTTTAATAGATAGACTCACCACAAGAGGGCGCTATTGCTCTTCCATCGTGTACCGTGACCCAGTTTGTTGGTATAGGCGATTGCCTGCCTTCTGGTGATGAAGAAAAAGAGCAGTGCGAATGAATTTTAATAATTAAGCGACCGAAGTACTTATACGTGTACTTAAAGTATGCAATGGAGGCACTGCCCTTCATGGGTATTGCCTTACCCGCTTTATAAAGAGCTGCCCTTTACCAGATCAAGGAAGTATTGCAACATCACTACAAGACAAAGGCTTAAAAGGCCTAAGATGAGGAAAGTGGAGCAAATATTGACACGATTGGTATTGATTGTAAAAGAGTCAAAATTTCCCTTGCTTATTATCATAAGTGAACTTGCTCAGACTGTAACCAGTAGGGAAACCTGTCAATAAGGGTACTTGCTATGTGAACCAGAAGTACCAGGGTTAACTTCTAGTTCTGTTCCACAATAAGGGTTGTGGGTTCTTTAAAATGCACTACCAATCATAATCCACATGGCCAATGCCTTAATAATGTCCTATTAGGACAAAGCACCTACTTTGCTCAAGGATTCAATTGTCATGACCAGGACTCGAACCCACACTCTGCTGATCAGAAACACAATAGCTCAAGTATGACGCTTTTAACCACTCCGCCTCCACACGCTAAACCACGGAGTAAGTCAATGTCTTTAAACAAAATTGGAAAGGGCAACTTGCCCACCTCCAACCCTTCCCCTCCCCCTAGCGATAAAATATTGATTCAATCATCTTCAAAGATAAAACGGAGCAAAGACAGACAATTCCCAAACATTTGACTTTCTCAGAGACTTACCCGGATTTTTCCTTGTGAATGAAAATTTTCCTTGCGACTTTCGATCATGGATTCTTCCAAGCTGGACTTTGAAATCGGCTCCAACTATTTGGAAGAAAAGAGAAAAAAAAACGGAAAATACAAATTGTTTTTACACATAGATCATGGAGATGGGGGACACCCTTATGGTCACCAAACATCAACATTTTGGTATTGGACTGATACATTTATTGACATACGATGGGTTCCATGCGTCCCAACGTATTCGGATACCGAACTGAACTCGTCCCAAGTCCTAAGATTAATCCCTCATAGGACGATTTTCATGGTGAACTCGGCGGCAGGACTGGTATGACTTGCCCGAGTGAGAAACAATTACTATTATTGGGACTACAGTCTTCAATCCTTCACGGGCATAATGCAGTCCTCAGTCCTTCACAATCACAGAACTCCCTGCTGGGGAGGGTTCTCAATGAGCCTGAAGTTGTAAATCCTTCAAAATTAGACAACTCTCTGAAGAGGACTTGAACGGAGTTCATGTTTTTGATTTCTGACCCATGTGCTCCATTAGTTTAAAATGTACGTTTACAATCCGAGACAGAAAACACATTTACAAGGATTCATAACACAACAGTTAGATCACACTGGGAGAGGAGGGGACGGGAACAGGCTGGAGGTACATGTATCATCCTCAGGCAAACATATTTAGCATAAAAACATCAACATGGGTATCAGTCATACTCACCACATGAGGGCGCTGTTTCAGTCTAATGGATGTTTCAGTGAACTGTGTACTACCCATGAACTGCCTATTGTTTTCTTTCTCTATTTTTAACCCAAAATACATCACGAACACCAAAACCATCAACTGCTGATACATATATATATTTGTTTTACTTAATAGAATTTTATTATCAAGGCATAACTTTAAATTGAGTTTTAAAGTAAAAAGTTAAAAGTTACAAAATAAATTATGTTAAAAGGCTTCTGGAATGGTCTGCAATTCGGTGGTGAAAAAGACAAGACACAAAATATAAAGGGAACCACTTGTAATAGATGTTAAATTTGCATCGGGGATAAAGAATATCATAACCACTTTTGTATTTTCGCAGGTATCCGAATTCTTCCAACTATTTGCAGAGCACTTTTTGTCACAAAGACGTTTTTTTTTGTTTATTACCTCAGATTTCAATCAAACAATTGTCGGAAACAATTAGGTAACTTTTCTATCCATTCTTGTTGGAATTTTGAGGGTGATTTAAAAAAAAAAAAAATTGAAAAACAACCACTAGGCTAAGCTAATTAACAAACTCAACTTATTTTCAGTATAAGCCTGTATCCCTTCACGTCGAAGCACTTTTCGATTGATTTTAATAAAGTACTGAATACAACCATTAAAGACACTGGACACTTTTCTTCTCAGTTGGTGTGGTTGTCGTTAGGAATATTGAATGTGGTGGAAAGGAAAATTACCCTTTCTATTTCCTGTACACTTTTAAGACATTTGTTTCGACTCTAGGATTTGGAATCTAAAACCAAAACCATTGATTGACATCTTGTATCTCAACATATGCATAAAATAACAAACCTGTGAAAATTTGAGCTCAATCGGTCGTAGATGTTGCGAGATAATAATGAAAGAAAAAACACCCTTGTCGCACCATGGTCACACGAAGCTGTGTGCTTTCAGATGCTTGATTTCGAGACCTCAAGTTCTAAATCTTAAGTCTCGAAACCAAATTCGTGGAAAATTACTTCGTTCTCGAAAACTACTTCACTTCAGAGGGAGCTGTTTCTCACAATGTTTATACATCAACCTCTCCCCATTACTCGTAATCAAGAAATGTTTTATGATAATAATTATTTTTAGTAATTACCAATAGTGTCCACTGCCTTTAAAAGGGTGATGGGTGCAAAGGGGTCCCCTTTATTGTATCTCTTGTCATGTGCAATGGTATCGTAACTTGCTCACATTTGCACAATTTTATAAATTAGAATACATTCAAACAAAGTACCAGAAAAGTACTTTCATGTGTTTATCAAAAAGCGGTACAAAGGAATTTTACAGGCACTTGAAATATCCCAAAATTAAATAAAGATTAGGACCATAAATCATTGTAATCTCCTAATGATGATAAAAAATATATATATTTACAGTCGAAGATGTGAAATATTCAAATGTATTCTAATGAGCACCTTACTTCTCAACAAGTCTCTTGCGAGTTAGATTTAAATAATGTCTGGTTCAGTACAATGACTTGCTTGGTCACAATGTGCTTACATTTGAATTCCTCAGACTATACTAGACAGTTGCTATGTCAAATGGTTCGGGGCAAGGCTTTGCATAGCAACCTCCAGATGAGCAAACCCTGGTACCATTGTGCCAAACATCTTACATAACACCCAAAAGCTTGCCCCTACTCGTGTGACGTTGCAACTGTCTCGATAGTCGGAGGAAATCAAATTTAAGCGTTACTTGTGATCAAGCACGTCATTGTACCAGACAATAGACCCTTCCCATGAAATATGTAAATTGCACATAGCGCGTGTGCACTAACGTTTTGGTTGGCAACATGAGGGAACATCGCGCTGTTTTGCACACGACTAATGGCTGCTTGACGCAGACGCGATTGCGCGTCTGCTCAGTGCACAACTCTATGGCGTTTGCCAACCAACAGGGTCTGTACGCATGCGTGAATGTAACTAGCATATTTCATGGGAAGGGTCCATTCAAATCTAACACACAAATGGCTAATTAAGTAAAGATATAATGGTAATGCTGAAGGCATATATGCTGTAAATGTCAAATGTCATGGGTTCAAACCATTATCAGGTACATGTAGTTGATGGAATTGTACCTTTGATTGATATAATTTAGAACAGTCACTAAGAGTATATCATGAGAATAATATATATTGGGATTGAGGACCGCTGCAGCTTTGTCTTCAAGCAACAGCAGCCATTTTGACAATTTGGAAAATTTCATTCATTTCATTTCAAGGGTAGTAGACATGTATTTCTATTTTCTATGTTGGTACCCACCTCAGCAACCGTACCCAATGCTGAACAGGCCTTGACACCAGCTGAAATGCTGTACATGAATAGGCTAGGGCTAAACTTCCAATACTGGTACATGTACCTGTACATATTAAGTAAAGTTTTAAGTAAAGTTTTGTATTTGTATTCAAGTTTCAAATCTGCGATGGCCCTACGACCAGATATCTTTCAAAGATTGTGACATAGGATTTCATGTACTATGACTGTGTAGCAAATTCCATCCTAGTATCATCAAAAGCACTTTGGAAGGCCAACATTTCACCAACATGTACGTACCTGATGTGTATTATCTGCCCCACTAATAAATCTAACTAGAGTTTCCCAATCTAGGATATTTATAATTATTTACACTAGGCTTGTGTCACATTTACAAACCCAGATAATTGCACACATAAAATGTTCAAATAGGTACATGAAATAAACAAATCAACAACAACAACATTTTTTGTGTTTAATCAACACCAACAAAGTTTTTTGTTTTAAAAGCTTGAAAAAAAAAAAACTTATTGAACAATCAAATTTATGTGCAATGGTTCACTTAAGAGGTGTTTTAAGGGTATTGCGTACTTACTTGCAACACATGTATGTGTCATTGAATGATGTTTGACAATTATTTCAAATGGTGCTGAAAAGTTTTCAGTTGATAATTTTCAGAATTATATTTAGAACCACACAAAACAAAACTTGTAGTCTTGAATGATCGGTCCATTTTTTACTATTTTCTACTGCCTCGCACAACAGATTAAGCCAGCATTTTCACTGGTTTGTTATTTTATTGCGTGGTTGATCACACAAAACGTGAACTCTGTCTGTGACTATTTGTGTCAGTTCTAAATATTTTACCTCCATTGTTCTACCAATACAGGATTGCTTCAAAGACAACAATGAGTTAAATAACCCTTTTTGATGATATTTTTGAAAAAATATGTCATCCCTGTTGGCCTGTTTTGGCTTATTTCACCATACGGATGTTTCCGACAAAACAAAAATTATTTAGCTTGATCGCATCACTTGTTTAATGATGATCTTCCGTCAAGGGAACTTGGCAAACTCCCACTGGGGGATATAAACGCCAAGCAGGCAACAGCCAATCTCTCTCATACATGTACATTGGTTTAACGTCTATGATTATGAACTGCACAAATCATTGATATTGTGAAATCAGTGGTTAGCTGCGGGATTCGAACCCACAACCTTTTGATTGCAAGTCCTGCAGTGAAACCACTTGACCACACGGTGACTGATTTAGCCTTTTAAAATGAATTGGCCTATCTTGTTTCCTCCTCCTCCACACTGTCATCCTCTTCCTCCCCTTCATCATCATCCTCATCTTCATCTTCATCCAAACTGCTATTGTCTTCTCCGGTTTCATTTATCGTTGCATTTGGTACAGGTCCCAGAAGTATGTAATCTAAACCCTGCAAAAGAAATAATAATAACTTGTAAAATAATTTGTTTTTACCCAATTTGCCCTGATGTATTTTTCCTCAGTACTTTACCAAGTTCTTGGAATAAAAAACACAAAGGCAAATCACTCAAGTGGAATTCAAACCCAAGACCTTTGCATTGCTACAGAGCAGGTGTCGTACCACTAGACACCTAGAGAACTAGACGAAGTTAATTCCGCTATCGTCTCCATGAATCTCACAGAGTGACATACTTTTTTTTTTTTTTACAAAATCCTTTAATGGAACTTTTTGCCCATCACTTGTATGCACTGGAGTTCTGCTTGAAACCAGACACATGTAAACAACCCACGCATTAGGCGTGGAATGAGGTGCATGCTGGTCTAGCTAGTGATCAAGTTTGAAAACTAGCTAGACCAGCATGCACCTCATTCAGCAGTTAGCATTTGCGCAATGGGTATTTGCAAAAATGGTTTGACTACAGGCCTTGAACTACACAAATTAAAATTTCTATTATTTTATAGGAATACTCTGTAAGTGTAATTATGACAAAAATAAAAAAAAATTGCTACATTTGGTAACCAAGCACAATGCCCAGTTGGTGTACAACGAGCACCTTAAAATGTTTTTAATAAAGTTCTTACCTTCCAATGGTCTGGCCTTTTTGTCAGTGGATTCACCCTCATATCCAGTTTGGTAAGATTCGACAAACCAACGAGCCGATCATCCGACAGTTCGGTAATCTGATTCCGTTGTAAAATCAGCGACGTAAGTTTCGGTAATTCAGTTACACACTTGCAGATACTTGTGAAACTATTCTCGCTCAAGTCGAAGAAAGTAAGCTCGACGAGTCTGCCAAACTTGTTTGGTAGATCGGTGAGTCTGTTTTTCGATAGGCTCAGCCATCGTAACCACCTCAACTGGCACATCTCATCGGGTAACTCAGAAATGAAATTGTCTCTAGCACCAAGTTTCTGGAGGGAGTTCAAGAGTCCTATGGTGGGTGGGAGGGACACGAGTTGTGTGCCGACTACCCAGAGCTGTTCTAGATTGTGTAAGTCACCGATTTCATCGGGCAGACAGCCAAGGTGGTTGTGACTCAGGCTGAGATAGGTGAGATTTGTCAGTGACGAACCGAACCCGGACGGCAGGAGCGTCAACTTGTTCTCGTCGAGAATCAACTCTTCTAAGTTGGTGAGTGCCACGAGTTCAGAGGGAGGCATAATAATGCTGTTGTTGTTGAGCAGGAGTCTCCGGACGTGGGTCAACCGCTGGGTGCTCGCCGGCAGGAGTGACAGCCCCCGGTGGCTGAGGTTCAATACGGTCTGCTCGCTGGTGACAGCTTCCCGGATCGCCTTCTCGACCTCGGCGATTTGCCCCAGTTCGACCCCAGCAAGAGTGGTCTCGTTTGTCATTTTTTGAAAAGGTATTTATGAAATACTATCAACTTCAATAAACAGGGTTACCTTATGTGTCCGTTGTCATCTTGAATGCTTTCCATTTCGGCGTAAATTGGCAGAAAACACAACTTTTCCACAGACCCAGTTATCCACTTTCGTTTGTTTTACCAACAATCTGAAAATGGCGGTGCATGAAAGTGAACAAACTCTTGAGGGCGGTATATAGGGTCACCACCATTGATCCAATGGAGATCAATCATTGATCTCCATTAAGCTGATCGTTTAAATTTTAATATAAATAATAATATTGATCGGAGGGTTAAAAAACAAAACCTGAAAAAATATTAGAAAATGATATAAGGCACATGGCTTCTTTAAGCCTCTTTTTTTTCCCAGAATGCTCAGTAAAATATTCAGTTACATGAGTTGATCATCATGAATTGTGAATTGAAATAGTGTTTGATGAAACTTTTTCGGTGGGCAAATAAAAAATATTTTTATATGGCCTCAACATTATGACGTACCTTGTAGAAATGCCTAAAATACGTAACTTTTTGCATTTACAAGTGCAAATATCCAGTGGAGCCTTACGTGTTTCTAAGTTTTGGTCAAAGGAGAGGAGACTCTTTGCTTGGCAAATAAAACCACACAATTTTTATCTTGGGACTGTTTACATCGCGCACAAAGAGGTAAAAGATTTGCCACGATTTTAGGGACACCTCGAAAACAGGACCCCCTACGATAGTGCAATGCATAGTGCAACGCTGCTGCATAATGCAATTGTGTCCGCCCGCACACATTGCATATGCAGTTGTGTCCACCCCCGTGCAAAACCGTCCTTGAAGTAAACTAAACGCCCTTGGTCGACGGAACACCCCGGAACACGTTGTTCGCCATTTTTTTTAACAAGAAGTCAAGTGCATGTCATGCATGGGATTGTTCGGCAGTTGGGTATTCGCTAGTGCAATCATACAAAAAATACGTGAATATTCAGGCTGCGTATTAGGTTCAGTGCATGCCATATCTATGGTGCTTGCACGCTCGCTACGCGCGCACATACAATCCCATGTACAGTCAGGTACATGTCCGCTGGACGGTTTTCCCATAGCCCCGGACACGATTGCATATTATGCAAAAGTGTCCGGAGCGGACAGTATTGCATGGCGTACACAATTGCATCTGACACCGGCATACATTTAAAGTCAATCAGCCAATCAAATATTTTCAGAAAACTCATGTTCAGATTTGTTTTCAAATTATTTTGGTAAGTAATTTTTGCTGAGAAAAAACACCCCGATAGGCTTTTCCCCAAACCGTCTCGCAAGGGGGGAGAGGTATTAACCTACCTCCACGCTGCAACTTTCTTTGAGGCATCCCTCCCATTTCCAAGCCAAATAGTACCGTGGCTTTAAAGCCAAGTTTATCTCATTAAAACGTTGGAAGCACGGAGCACGGAAAACATTCAACAGCTCAAGTTTCATTGAAAAGCTCAACCTCAATTCAAATGGCTGCGGCACCCCAATCTACCACCCCCAACAAAAGGCCCCTTTTAAAACGGAACTCAGCTCGTCCAATTTGCAGTTATTGACCACAAGCTTAAAAAATTAGCTAAACGAATAATTATTACAATATCACTCATCAAAAGAAAACCATGGTAAACGAATAATGTAATTTAATTGTCGTTGCTTTGTCTTTTATTTTGTTCTCTTTCCATTCATTTCAACTCTAGTCTGCACCACTCCACCACTTCCAATTGGCAATTTTTTACGTTGCTTCTGCACCGTTTTCAATAGACACCTCCTCTCTCATCTCACAAAAAAAAATATTCCAGCTCTTTCCATTTGTTTTCAAAATATAATTAATCAATTAAAAATACAGGTTATGAACAGTGTTAAAGATTAATACTTATCTACAAAGCATATTTTTATCTACAAAAATGGTAATAAATATATATATTTTAAACTTTGATCTCACGAGGAAGAACGATCAATAATTAATTACAATTCTTTTACTGAAAAACTTCTCATCGACGTTTTTATATTTTTAAATCAATTACCTTCAAACTCCAAGAAATATAATTTTTAGAAGGAAAATGAAAAGAAAAAAAAGATACAATGTAATTTGTGGTTGTGTCCTGCTTGACGCAAATACCTGAAAATATTAAGCACTTTAAACTAATTTCAATCTAAATCTGCTCGACACGCATAAATATTTAAGTAAAAGGAAGGTACTTTTTGGAAGAGAACTTCGTCTGACTCCTGTCGCGTCCCTTAGTTTTCCATCAGTCTCATAAAAACCTTCGAGAATTTGAGGTAATTGTTCAAAGAAACATGAGCTCATGATGCCCGAATAGAAGTTTTACTTCTGCCCGAGTTAAATTAAAAAATCAGGGGTGCGTTTTGGCGGCTGAAACCAATAACTGTTTCGGTCGGTGGTCACTGATAAGTGCATCAAAAAATGGGCAAGTTAACCGAAACAGTTGTTGACTATACGACCGCCAAAAAGCACCCTGAACTTGTGAGACGGCATGATTCATTTTTTTGGAAAAAGATGCCAAATCTGACAACTTTGTCCACCCAATGCGACCCGGAAGTCAACATTTGGCGGCTCTGGCTTATTTTGTGGCGACGAGTATAACGCTGGTTCACCTCATGATCAAGCCGGAGTCGCAGCCGCTCACGGTCGCTGCCACAATCGTGTCTTGATAAATAATGCCAAATGATGGTCACATATTCGGCATCTTTTCCAATTATTTTTTTGATGAGAGTACCATCTGAGAATTTGGTGTATGATTACGGTCATAAACCAATACAAACAAATAACTTAATATCTTACAACATGAGGCCGAAAACCAGTTTCAGGATACATAGACTCTAAAACTCACAACAAATACAAAATCAACGTTAATTCAACCCTACACCAGTATATTAAACTCTAAAATATAGATTATATATAGATTATATGGTTTAAATATTACAACACTATTTACATTGTACATTATTAAAAAGTACACTTCTTAAGTCACTTTTTTTTGTCCCTGCTCTTTTCGGAAACGTATGACGTGCACTTTAAAACACAACTCGTGTTCTTCGACAAAACACAATAATTAATCACGTGAAAATTTTGAATGAAAACGACTGATAAAAAGTCATGAAACTGTTAATAACTGAAAATTATAACTTTAGATTAAAGCTGTGTAGTTTACAGACAAACAAATTTCATAATCATCTTAAAGGCACAGGCTCGTTGAACTAATAATTTGCATTTTAAAATTATCATCTGCTATTTGACAACATAATTTTAACAATGACAATTTCTCTCGTCTTCGGATTGTTTAGTAATCCTGTACCACGTCTTTTGTGCGGTAGCCCAACTTTACATTTTTACATTCGTTTACGAATGAAACACCCAGAATAAATAGTATGAATTTTGCAATTCTGACTCATAACAGTGCAAACAGTAGGAGACTTTCTGGGACGATAGATGGCAGTAGACTTACCAGGTAAAGCCATTGTTTTCAGAAGTATGCGCCTGTTCAGAAGTACGTAAACAATAGAAATTTACATGGTAAGTCTGCTGCCACCTAGCGTTGGAAAGTGTCACATCTAACACACACCACACTTAAAAAGGGACTAGAGTACGTTATAATTTCAACACAGCAGTTTAAAAAACATCAGTATCCCAACCTTAAAAACTTACATACGAATACAATAGATAACTCTTACCACACAAATTAAACTTGGTCAAGAAGTAATTTTTTTTAGGAAACCATCAAAGCTCTTGGGTCAAAAATTAATCTGTCCTGGATCACACATGGGCCTGAGCGGGTCAAATTCAAACTGATTTGCCGAATTCTGGGTGTCTGACCCAGAAATGGGTCAGGTCCCATGTGACCCGGGTCAATTTTGACCCTGAAGTTTTTATAGCGTAAACTTGCGGGTCAACCATGTGTAAATCTCTTTTGGATGGATCTTACGGAGCGTTGGCTTTGAGAGATGTTGGTCAACAACTACACCTTTATGAGTGTCACCATTTCTACAGTCGTATCGTGATTGGGGAAAACTACGGGATGATTTATTACAAAAATGAAACTCACCCCCCTTGCCATTTCAGAACTACAGCTCCTTATCAGATGAGATTAGTGTGTCACAATGGTTATAACCCGACTAGTTTAGGTTTTGGTGTCATCCTTCAACCTTAGCATCTCAACTAGCAAACCAGGCGTAAACAACTAATAACCAACTTAACACTAAACCAATAATGTAACATCACACTTACAAGCTATACTTAATAAAATGCAACTTTAAAGATTGTTTTTGTTTACGTGCGTTTAAGGTGGAAAGCTGAAAGAAGACCATTTCCAAATAAAGTTGTACTGTTTTTCTGTACTAGTTCTTTGTCTTTGCAAAGGTTGTTAGAGTTAAGTGATTTACAAAAATTTGAAGCCGGCAAACCACATAATCTGTCTTAGAGACCACTTGCGTAAGAACCAGACCAAAAGGGTAAAATCTCCAACCTTAAATTCGCAGATAAAAAACAAAACTGACCTGAAAATTTTAACAAAACCAGATGTTGCAGTAACATCTCGAAGTTCGCTTGGAAGCAGTTACTTCCAGGCAAACTATTCCTCACAATAAATCTGTAACAATTATTTTCACCAATTCTTTCTTCAGCCTTTTCATTGAAACATTATTTCGCATGGTTCCTGAGGATCCCTATACAAAATGTAAGGTATAAAGGAAATTCATCTGGTAGTCTGCTCTGATTATTAAACAAACGAAAAAACAAAAACTCGAAAAAGTAATAAATAAAAAACAAACAAATCAAAGTTGAATAACATTAATAATCAAAAAGTGCAGCAATTGAGAGAAACTCCCATCACAAGAGTCATGTGATTTTTCTCGTGGATGATGAGGTATACAAATGGTTCACATCATACAATTGTTCATACAATTCACGGGGAATTGACGGGGCTGGAGTTCGCCGATCTGCTGTCGTCACTGAGCGAGCCAGCCATACTGCGAGGGCGCTTCAAGAGGCTGGGGTGGAAGTTGGCGTGACGTCTGGCGTGCTTCATCAGGTGGTCACTGCGCATGAAGCGTTTCTCGCACAGAGGGCAGCAGAACCTCTTCTCGCCGGTATGTGTGCGGTAGTGGCGGGCCAGCTCGTCAGACCGGGCAAACCTCTTACAGCATTCGGGCCATGTGCAGGGGAATGGTCTCTCACCTAAAACAGCAAGAATAAAACAAAAACAAATTAACTATGAGATTCCGTATCAAATCCAACTGTGTATGGAGAAAAAATCAGACAAAAACTCAACACATGCAGACTAATACTCATTCAGGACCGTATGCTTCGTTTTTGAAAGGGCACCAAGGCATTTTCTCATTAATGGTAAAATGCACCCTATGAAAAATGAATTGTGCCTTTGCGCCTTTGTTGTCTCCGTGAAGTTTCAGGCCCGCACAAGGCACTTACATAATAAGATGGGTGTGACTCTGATTTGCGTTAGAAATGCTGTACATAAAAAAATAGATTGGGTGTGGGATTTAGCAGTCAACTTGAAGTCCCCTTTGCCTAGACACACCCCCTTGGCTATATAGCACCCCCCCCCCTCCCTCTTGTATTATGCATTGCAGATCTAGAGCTCAGATTCCCCACCCCCCCCCCCCCCCCCTTGTATTATGCATTGCAGATCTAGATCTCAGATATCCTCCCAACCCTTAGCGGCCAGTACTTCAGGAAGGGAACTACACCCTTCACTAAGAATCTAGCTAACTTATCACAGGAAGTTATTATTACAGGCAATTAGACTAGGGATATTTGATTAATGGCTCTGCTGCCGGGATTACAATGGGTTAACCCTTTGCCCTCTGGGAGCGGCCACAGTGTACATCCTCAAATGTGTGCTTCATGCTTGTCAATAGAAAGAAGACAAAACAAGCAAGGGCAGGGCTGTCTTGAGGACGTCAGATCTCAAGTTGAGATCTTCAAGGCTATAGTTTCTTAAAGACATAATGTGCTGCACTGTCGACTTTGACGTTGGGTTTATACTTAAAAACATTGCCCAGTCAGTATGATGCTTCGTTTTTGAGAGGGCAAGGGCACCAAGGCAAAAAGGGGCAACCTATGAGGAAATTGTACATTTCTTAATGGAGCATTTTAAAAGGAACCAAGTATCAGGCCTGATCAGTGCAAAGTCAATAATTGGACCGGGTTGGGGGGGGGGGGGGGGGTGGTACTGATGTTTGCTTGTATAGGGACGGTCATGTATCTAAACAAAACAAATGCCTAGAAATAGACAGAAGCCACTGCCTCTCTCAACTATTGGTCTTGGCCTTGGTGCCCCTTGAAAAGTTTCATTTGGACTTTAAATGCAAGTGCCCTTTGCATTGGCCTGTTTTGGCTATTCCCTCTCAAAATGATAAAACTCCAACCAGGCCTAACTATTTTCCCTCACAACTTCTCTTTGCACAAAGGAACGAAACCTCAAACTGTCGTGACTCAAACATAGCAAATGCGGCACACTTGCCCCGAAGTTCAACAAAAATGACCCCGTCAACCCCTCTCAGAAGCTATTTTTGAAATATTGCCAACGTTTGGAGACTGCTTAAGAATGGGCTATAATAAAGAGGTCACGTCCAAATAAAGGTGAATTCTCTGGGTTTGTATTGAACGTGCCAGAGGCGTGTGTATAGGGGTAAGCTTGTTTTCAAAAAAAGAAAACTAACTTGTAAGGAATAAAACAAAAATAATACAATGGTTGAACTTCTTAAGGAGAGTTTCGTAAACCCATGGGAGGCCATTTAATAAGGCTCCTGACTATTTTCAGTCTACTGAATAAATTGAAAAATCCTAGTTGTGGTTTCCAGGCCCACAAAGCCACAACAATGAAATAATGGATAATTTCACTACTCGCACGCGAGCAGCTCCAATACAACAACGCTGCTGCATTTCTACAAACAACTGCTTATAAAAGCAATTTCCAGTACAAAGGAAAAACCCTGAAAAGGCCGAGAGCCTTCATAAAAAAAAATCCTAATGAGTCCAGCTCAGAAGAAAAGATCAAAGTCTGTGAGCTCACAATATAAAAATCCCAAAATCGGCCCAGTAGCGTGGCAGGTGTACTGAGTGGAACAAAGGGCCCAACCTGTAGAACGCGCCGTGGTTTTGTCTGCACCTCCCTGCCACGTGCCACGGCACACCTGCCATGCATGCATTAACCTCCAAATAACGTTCCACAAATCCACTCCCGTTGTTCCCCTCGCACAGCCCTCAAAGAAAATCAAAACCAAACATTATTTTCCTCAAGTATTCTACAGGTGAACAATGGTAAACAATAGTGTCCTTCATTATAGTTTGTACAACCTTAAACCATGTATAGTTCTTTGTTAATAATGAAGGGTTATTGGGGGTGTGAGTGGCTGACAAAACATGTCTGAACATGTAGGCATATAGACCCAACTAGCGTAACTTTTTCAAGGAAAGCCAACAGTCTTGACAGAATATTCACGATGAAAGAAAATGATGCAAGTGAGTCTCGCTGTTGCCATGAATCTTTCAACACCAGACATTTCAAAACTTCCTCTTTTGTTTTGACGAGTGATTTCTAGTCGAAACTTTCTACAGGCATTTGTGAGAAGCAAAAAACGATCAAAAGTTCAGATCCAGTAATCTCATGATTCAGGAAGTATTTGAAATATCTCTCTCGTAATATTAAATTACACCCTCCTGAAATTAAGTTAAATTTTGGTTCTTAACTCAGGATCAGTAAATGGAGATAAAAAGGTGAATCCGACGAAAAGTCGCTCTCTTATCGTGGGCAATTTGGGTCTAAAACCGACCCAACAGGTGTGTCCGTAAAACGGAAAACTTCGCTCCTCAAAATACACCAAAGTTAAGTACGTGTACACTATTTTTTTCTCCAAACTCTTATCAGTCGCGACTGCAAGGATTTAGATCATTTCAGGGGTATGTACACATCATGCAACAGGTGCACACGACACGCGACCTTGTTGATCTTTTCTCCACCGCAGTTTTTTTTTACTGGTCAGGCCACAACATCGTGAAACGTGCATGGGCCAGTTTGGGGGTTCTTTGTTCGGCACTGGTTTCTCTTTTTGAACTTTGGTGTTTGGGGAGTGAACAGCAAGTAATAAACTACGCCTGGCCCCGGCGTGTTTTCACGGCCAGCTAAAGTAAGTTTAACAAAGCATGGTAACAGCCAACAAACAAACGTGAAAAAAGAACAAGGAATGTGGTATAATAATATAAGATGCCGAGGGAAGTGGCACAGGTAAATGCCCCACAGGAAGGTGGGCTGTTTCTCAAAACTTCAAGAAACAATGAAGAAATCGTAGCCTTACATCAACAACTCTGACCAGGCCCCAATCGCATAAAGCCTGTAAGAACACAAACTTAAAGAGAAGTTTTGCTTCACAAAAAAAAAATAAAAAATTACATGATGTTGTACCTGGTGCCCCACTCGATTTTTGCCAAGCAAAGAAATAATATATTAAATTGGGCCCCGTTCGTTACACATAGTAGAATTGTTTGGGCACAACTTGGGCAAACCATGGATGAAAGCATTTTCATCCATGGTTTGGCCAAGTTGTGCCCAAACAAAAAAAGAAAGAGAAATTCTTTCAATAAACTTCCTCAACTAAAAACAAGTGCTTTAAAACAACCCCAAAACACTAAATTATCTTTAATTTAATCGTAAGAGGTTTTAAAAAGTCAGTGCCAAAAAGTCGAGCCAGGTTGAAAAATAATGCACTACTATTATACGCAAGCACGTGCGGCCCGCAGTTATTTCTAGAGCCATTTCTTTGTTCGTGTCACCGTGTGTTGGTGATATGGATAGAGTGGGGGGCGTGGCAGCCAGGTCATAGGCATTTTGAAGTGTGGGCTCCCGTCGTCTTTTTGGTTAACTTCGCGGTCGTACGGGTCAAGGTTTATTCATAGTTCGCCAGTATTTTTTTGTTTCTTCAGACATGTTTCCTTCATTTTGTGTTCTGATATAAAGTCTTTGTGTAAATCATTTGCGTTTCGCGAACAACTAAAAATAACGTTAGCTCCTAAATTGCAAGTCTCCAATTAAACAGGGCCCAATTTCAAAGCGCCGCTTATAAGTTACTAAACATGTTTGTGCTTAGCAGAAACGAGCAGGATACCATACACAAATGGTACAAAGGATATGGTATGTTGAATGGAAACCTTATTCTTGTGTGACTGTGAGCATATTTTTGTTGTGCTAAGCTGCTCTTAAGCAGTCCTATGAAATTGGGCCCTGGTGGATACAAAAACAACTTATGTGCGTAAAAATATGTTTCAACCTGTTTGCCAACAATGAAAGCATACCGAACAAATTATAATATTATTAACAGTGATACAATCGATTTATCTTAAAAGAGATTTTAATAGCAGTAAAGTGAGTGACAGGCTATCTTTAGCAACTTTGAATAACTCGGCTGACCTTTGCCCCCTGTATGGATTGACACAAGCAGGCGTTATCACCAGACGTTTTGCAAACGTTTGTGGTTGCCAGTGCCACTTCTATGATGAGTGACATTCGATATCTCGTAGGGTGGGGGCACATATGGGTCACATCCGAAACAGGGGACATCCAACAAGTGGGATATCAAAATTGGGCATAAAACCCATTTCAAGTCTTCGCGCGTAATATACCGACGGAGTTGGACAGCCCACAACAAAACACGTGGTTCTAAAAACCTCGTGTATGAACAGTCCGGTCACATTCATTTTGCTGTGGGTGCAACATTCTGTTCCTTGGTTCATATCACTGTTTCAAACTAGTACTCATGATACTGAAGGTACATGGGTCCTTGTTGGTTTCAATTATTCAACTAGTACTACTTAAAGGCAGTGGACACTATTGGTAATTGTCAAAGAAGACCAGTCTTTTCACTTGGTGTATCTCAACATAGGCCTATGCATAAAATAACAAACCTGTGAAAATTTTACCTTAATTTGGTCGTCGAAAGTTGCAAGATATTAATAAAAGAAAAAAGACCATGGTCACACGAAGTTGTGCTTTTATATGCTTGATTTCGAGGCCTCAAATTCTAAATCTGAGTTCTCGAAATCAAATTTGTGGAAAATTACTTCTTTCTCAAAACTACGTCACTTCAGAGGGAGCTGTTTCCCACAATGTTTTATACTTTCAACCTCTCCCCGTTACTCGTAATCAAGAAAGGTTGTATGATAATAATTATTTTGAGTAATTACCAATAGCGACCATGTGTCCTTGGTTTTTACTTGTATGGTTTCACAACCGCTAGAAATTGCTGGACAAACTCAATGCACATCAGATCCATAATCGGACAAAGGACTTGTTTTTCTGGTTGCGCAACTATGTTCGATCGTTGCGAAAGCTTTAAATCCCCCGCCATACTCAGGCTGGTTGCTAGTCACCCACTTCTAAGCTTCCAATTTTGTTTTTAAGGAAAATGGTGCAATTAAAAATGATCCTTTTTTCTAGTTTTATTGAGCATGTACACGGTTGGCTCTGGTCCTCCCTCCTCGTCATGGTTGGAAAACATGAAAATAAACAAAGTGTTGTGACACTGTGTATTATGGTATGGTCGTGTTTACTAAAGTGAGCTCACACGTTTTGTGTATAATCCCTCAGCCAGATATAGCTTTTGTGTTGGAATGGACGATGTGGGCCAGGGCCACCACCACGCGGCATGGTAAACACAAGTTTCTAACCTTTTAGCTAAGCAAACCCATAGCATTTGTCTTTGTGCTTACCACTGAAAGGTGGATTATCATCACCTGGTGCCTGTCCACAAAGCGGTGTTAAGTGTCAATGTAGGGACGGGTGTAATCAAGGAGTGGGGTGGGAGAGGAAAATAAAACTATCCATGGTGTGGGTTCTCTACTAAGTGCAAAAGCCCAAGACATATTTAGCATTCGTCCACATGAGCCCATGTAGTCTACAGAAACATGTACATTGCTGGGTTAAATCCGAGGGGGTCAGGTCAACATTCACAACGGGGTAAAATGAAATCAGATAAGGGCCTCGTTTCCAGTACAACAATTTGCAAAGTCAACACATGTGTTCATTTTTATTCATTCGGCGCCTAGCATACACGCTCAAATTAATGTTATTTTGTTTTCTTTCAAAAGTAAAACACAAATGTTGCAAGTAGTATTTTCGTAGTGATCAATAGTTTAGAAAATGATGACATCACCACACAGAGAACACTAAATTGCATCAACAGCAACTTTAACATTGCATGTTGTGTTGCAATAGTCTGATGAAAGAAAGCGAAGACATTACAACAAAGAGATCATCATTATTCACGGTCGCCATTCATACAAAAGACAAACCCTCATCGCATCACGCAATGACGTCTTACTTAACCATGAATTTTTTTAACTAGTCCACTGAGAACAACAAATTATGAAGGCGGTATGCCTCCGCATATATTGCGCGTTGAAGACCTCGAGTCACCACGCCCCCTTTTAAGTCCACCACACACACAACCTTCAATGACAAACATCAACAGATATGCCCCTAGTACGAGTAGTGATCCTCCACCAAAAAAAGTTCAATCTTTTGTTTTGCACTTCACTTTATGAAATCAATCATCCATTTCATTATACTGGTGATTGTGGCTTCCTATTATTTATACGCTGCAGTATTTGCCTTTTTGGCAACAGAAAAAAAATGGGCGGCGTCTAACTTTGTGAATATTATTTCGGGTTCATGCAAACAAGAACGCACAATACATTGTGGTGTGTACTTGTCCCAGTACAAAAGCTATGCCTTGCAACCGGGCAACTCAACCCTGGTCTGTTCTTAGAGTCCAAATTGCAATTACGTAAATATATCGACTCAAAAGAAACAAGACAGTATACATACAACACCGCCTTGCCATAAGCCTTTCAGACAATACAAAACGAAACTTCTCAGCTTCACCTGTTTAATATTCAAGTAGGGTAACAATCGATAAATCGAGGTCTGTTGTAAAGACTATCTGATGACGATTTAAATATCCTGAAAATGTTTGGCATAGCGATGCAGCCCCAGAATCGATAAAAGGGCAGGGCATTTAATTTCTTAAATTTAATTGCGAACCACCGTGAAGATGTTTTATTTTCTCGGGGTGGATTTGAGAACTGCACTATTGAGTAGACCAGTGTAACAACAAGGGTTTTAACTGCCAGTTTTCTGAACATGAATTATTCCAACATTTGCAGGCTATCGTTCTGTGAACACAAGTATTTGTAAACTACTGGCGGTGGTCTTAGTCAACACATAACAAAAGGAAAGTTGTTTATGCTCAAGTAATTTCAGACTTTGGAAAACAACCAGGATTTAAAAAAAACGCCACATGAAAAGACTGTTCTCAAATCAAACACAAACGCACCTGACAGGCACCATAAAATCTTCACGCCCCATTACGTCACTTTACAACTTTGAATTCTCAGTACTAAATAATATTTGAAGTAGATAAACATCTGGGAAAACAAAACATGTCGAAAGCAATTTTAAAAGTTGTTTGTAATTCTTTTTTCTTCTTCTCCTTCTTTAATGATGATATTTATGCCTAATACTTCAACAGTGGAGGGGGCAGTTACCTTCATTGGCCCCTGGTCTTTGTCTTGATGCCCCTTGAAATGTGGACACAGACATAACTCGTGTGTGCTGTGTGTTAGATTCGTGGGCAAGTTGGAGGTGGGAGGGGGCAACTTCTTAGGATAATTAGACGCAGACCTATAATAATTATTTCAAGGAGGCAGTCGTTGCCCCTGCTCATTGTCTTAGTGTCCCCTACCTCCATGGTGCCCCTTACAAACATAACACGTGTTTTCAGTGTTTGTGGGATTCGTGGGTAAGTTGGAGGGGGGGGGGGCGCGGGGCATTTCTTACGTGGCGCGAAAGTAACTGAGCAGACCACGTGTAGGCCTACTACAGTTGAAACAGTGAAAACGTGGAGAGAAGAAGTTAATCCCTAGTTGAACAAGAGAGCAATGAACAGTCCCATCCTCTATTCCATGGTTGAACCATGGATTCCTCCATGGTTGAACTACCTCCATGGTTGAACCCACACAATAGAACAAGTTACAATCAGCTTCATTTAAATCGTGTAGGCCTGTTCATTATCTACTTCAGTTCTGTGACATTATGTGTAGCTCAAGGAGGGACAGTACATCTTCTTAACCACTTTGTATTAACTCACACAAAACTGGACTTGTAATTTCTGTGGATAAACTCTGTTGGTCTTGCTAGACAGCTTTATTACATGTATATCCTTTTTTGTAAAGTTGGACCAACTTGTGGTTTTACAATTAGGACTTTCACACAGCAAGTACAAGGCATGTGTTGTATTTTCTTTGTCACTCACTATACTACTCCTTGAATAATAGAGTGCTGTTTCTGGTCATAATCCGCTCTTAACCGTATAGTAAGCGGATCATTAGTTAGGACCATGGTAGGACCACGTGGGATTAATGGAAAGTCTTGTCTGATAAACAGGGGGCATTGGTGGAGGGCACGTTGGTCGATAGAGTATCCTTACCAGCTGCTTGTGTGACACGGGGAATTAACAAACTTGAATAGGAACTTATAAGTTTAAGATCTTAAAGAATTACTAAACAACCCCTCACTCAGTAAAATAAAAAAGGATGAATATTGTAACCGCCAGAGAGAAAACATGGCAAAAAATGCTGCAGCCAAATACATGCTAATAAACCGCATGGCCTTTGTTGTGAGTTTCCTCGTGTAGATAGTGCACATGTACATAACACATTGCGAAACGTCCCGTTGTTAACAACGTGGTGTTCTCACACGTGCTCGCACAATACACAACATGTTCATGCATGGTGTGCACCAAAACATTTTTCTCAAAGCCAAATTAAAACGAAAAGTCATGTTATGGAAAAGAAAATCTCTCTTACCAGTATGTGTTCTGAGATGGGCTTTCAGATGAGACGATTTCCCGTAGATTTTGTCACATCCAGCATAGTCGCACTTGTGTTTTTTGAGGGGGGCGCCGTCAGGCCCATGGTGGGAGGATCTCTTGTTGCGCTTTCTTTGTCCCGACTCGACTTTTCCGTCGCACGTGTTCGATTTTCTGTCCTTACGTTTGGTCGTCTTTCTACCTTTAGATTTCCTCCCAGACGGTGTAAAATGTTCTTGGCTGAGTTCGATAGAGCTGGAGCAATCACTGGTCGGGGAAGGGGCAAGTTCTCGGTTCTTATACGTTTCTAAATCAGCCAGTATCCTAGCCACCATGAACAAAGGATTTGGCAGTTGGGCCAACTCACTGTCCTGCGTCACAGATTGTGCGTGGAAATCGTACGGTGTAAGAGGGTTGAATCCCATGTCGACTGACCGGGGAATCGGTGCGATTACCGGGGGTTTCCACGGTGGTCTGGACTTGGCAATCGCTAGAAGACATTCGGCTGCCGATGTCACATCCATATCTGGCTGTCCGTAGTCGAAATTTGTCTGGTGGTTGGTCATGACGGCCGAGTGAACTGACGATGTTTCTGCTGAACGTATAATGTAATTGATACACGGAAGGTCAGGCCAGCTGTCAAATCAGCTGGGTGGCGTTGCGTAGTTAAAAAACAAAACACTCTCGAGACTGTATCCACGCAGGGAAAATAAAAAATATCAAACACACCTTACAAGACGAAATTCGTTCCCAAATTGCAGACGAAAAACAGGCCGATCGAGAGATCTTTCCTCATGTTTCACCAACAGAAATCGTTATGAGTGTTTTAGAGGCCGGTGTGGATCGGAGGTGTGTGTGCCAAATAGTGTGTGTGTGACTGGATACTTGCGCGGTTTCTATTGTTACCAAAGGCACAAAGACCCTACCGTTTCGTATACGTACATGTAGTAGTGTACATGACTAGTACTATGTATGTACATACACATGCGGGGTGCACGACTGTAAATAATAGCAGTCATGTAGAGTCATTCTGATTGGCCGGCCTTAATCATATGTACGTAAATATCAACCTTTGACCGCAAGTCATCATAACATTGCATAGGCCACTGCACATGCTGTCTGTAAACCCCACTCTTTGTGTTTTTCTGTTTTGTGAACTGCTGCTCCTCAGATAATTCGCGGGTCTTTTTGTACCTGTGTGGTATGCTTATAATGAAACTATTATAGCCGATGTTTATTTTATTTTATCCGCTTTAGCGACATGTAGTTACCTTTCGCGTTCTTTTAAGAGTTTCTTTGGAAAAGGCTTTGAGCGGAAAACAGTTTTGTATTCCCTCTTTCTATTTCTTTTTCTTTTTTTAAACAGCTTCAAACTTCAACTTCGGAGTATTAACTCTTTCAACAGAGTAATTTTTGGAAGGACACAAACATTCCAAGATAAAAAAAAATTCTTTGTGGCCGGTATGGTACATTATTTTTGAATTCTTATCTTGTCAGTCCAGGAATTTCAACAATGAACGTATAGTTTTCTGCATTTTGACGAGAAACTTTTTTTAATCGATCATCGGAAGCATGACACAGCAATCATACACAAACGAATTAGTAAGGATTTGAAACTTGGTTGGGGGTCTGAGGTTTCCGGTAGCCCCATGCGTGGTTCTGAAAAGAACCAGTTGATGACAACTCAATGTTTTGATTAGTATGCTCAGATCGTCTTTATTAGGCTGAGTTGTCAACCACTGGTTCGTTTCGTTCAGAACACAACGCTACCCAAACGGGATTATGGTGCTGTCATTACGGAAACCTCACCTAACACAACTAAACAACTTGAATCACAACTACACGTTGGTGTCATGCTTCTTGGTCTAAGAAAATGACGTCACTGAACTTTAGTGACGAAAACGTTCAGGACTCAGGGCAATGACTCATAATGCAATTGTGTCAACCTGCACACATTTGCATATGCAGTTGTGACCGCCCCGTGCAAAACCGTCCTTGCAGCAAATTAAACGCCATTGGTCGACGGAACACGTTCGCCATTTTTGTTTAAAAGCTAACTAAGTGCATGTCATGAATGACATGGGAAATGTTCGGCCGTTGGGTATTTGCTGCAATCATAAACTACGTGAATCCCCCCATCCGGACCCTTTAGTTGGCCGGTAGCCTGCTTCAAGTTCAACCGTTGTTTGTGGTTCCCAACATTGACACAACAAAATTCACCAGTACGCCCCGCCCCTTTCACACGGCTTCGACAACACCCTGTTTAAACTTACTGTATACGGTTTGCCGACATATCACAAGTTGCATCTCTCTGACGTTTACTTGACACAAATTCCCTTGGATAATGGTCTCAATTAGAAAATGCTCAGAATCAACCAATCACGTACTGCAGTAAACAAAAGATTTCCAATTTACGATGGAAAGATAAATAATTAAACGCAATTTTTATGAGACTGCAGAGAGAGAGTAGTAAACCCATAAAATCGAATTCGTAGTCGGGTAAATCTAAAACGCCTCAAGAGTCAAAATCGAGGGAAAGTGTCAATTAATGCCTCGGGTCGCACAAACCACAGAACATTTTTTAGTAGAATCACACCGTTGGCCCTCGGGTGGACCCCGGATCCCACACAAACCTTGATACCCACTTCCAAGATGGGACTGACCAATATTATTGAGCTTGCAATTGCAATTGCGTTCTCCTTAGTATGACGTCACTATACCAAAATAACTATTTTGATAGGGGATCCGGAGGGGGGGGGGGGGGGGGGCAAGGGATAGTTTCAAGTTGAACATTTTCAGTAATCCCAAATAGCAAAAGTGACCTTATAACTTTGGACGATAATCTTTTTTTTTTTTTTTTTTTTTTACATTGAAAGTAATTACAAGCATTTGGATTTGGGCAGGTAGTTTTCACAGGGGGCGGGGACGTTTTAGTCCGAATTAGGTCTGTAAGCGCCCTCTTTTGACTCTGTTTCTTCAATGTCCATAGTTCGCTCGTCCCCAGCGCCTTGCTTTAACCAAAGGTGCTGGGATGGGCAAACGTATCATGCACTGTCATTGGTTTAATAATGCGCAGTCCCATCATGCATCACACTCGCACTGCACCATATTATTTATATGCACTGTACGCATAACGTACTTCCTGAACAAGATCCCAGCGGTCCTGGATAGACTGGCCGCTGGGGCCGAGCGAATATCCGTAGTGTTGATTCACCGTAGACAGACGGGGGAGGGAGGGCGGAGTCAGATGCAATTGTGTCCGCCATTTGCAATACTGTCCGCTCCGGACACTTTTGCATATGCAATCGTGTCCGGGGCTATGCAAAAACCGTCCGGCGGACATGTACATGACTGTACATACATGTGCGCGCGTAAGCGAACGTGCATGCACTGAACTTTCGTACATGCAGCGTGAATATTCACGACTTTCACCTATTTAATGATTGCAGCGAATACCCAACGGCCGAACATTTCCCATGTAATTCATGACATGCACTTAGCTTGTAAAAAAAATGTGAACATGTTCCATCGACCAAGGGTGTCTAATTTACTGCAAGGACGGTTCTACACGGGGCGGACAAAACTGCATATGCGTATCCGGGTGGACACAATTGCATTATGCAGCAGCGTCCGGGCGGAAACGATTGCATAATATTATGCAAAAAACGTCCGGCGGACATTATTGCATATGCAATACTGTCCTCCGGATAGTATTGCATAGAGGACTTAATTGCATACGACAGCGGCGCGGGGAGTGAGTGTTGACACAAACATCCTCCGAGGCGCTAGTCCCGTTGCACTAGTAAATTGGAGCACAGAATTTACCACAGAGAGTCCACTAAGACAGTTCCGTGCTTTCCGCATTCGGCTTGGTTCAATTTGAAATGGAAAGTTTTTTCGAAACAATTGGGACGTGGATCGAGACCCACTCCTCCACGTCTCACCATAAGCCTTAAAGCTATAGTGTCGGCTTCCTCCAAGCTAAGGTATGTACAAGGTTTGCCGGGGAGAGCCTTCGTCGAAGAAGCCTTCCTTTTCACCAGAACTGCGATCTCAGGTAAAGGTGCGTCACATTTCGCTTGGACCCATTCATCAAACATAAACTCACCACAAAAAGTCACCAGAATCTATCTGTGTCGTCCCAGTTCTTCTCTACTACTGACTTGCACATGACCATTCACCCAGATCGACCGGAGGAGAAGGCTTGAAGGACTTCCACCAACGATGAGAAGTCAAATAACCATCCCCAACATCCTTGGTGCAGGTGTCCCAGGGAAATTTGTCCACTGGAGATGCTGTCCCCCATAATGGGAAATCCACATTGGCTGAAGGAGGATGTTTCAAAAGAGGGCGCTATCAGAAGTAAATTGTACACAGTTCGCCGTAATGGGGGACAGAATCTCCGGGGGACAGAAACTCCTGCCACACCGCATCAGATCACAAACCTCGCCCAATGAGAACTAAACTTGCATAATACTCGTCACGGCAGTGAGATGTTCCTTTTGACCATATGGTTGCCATACTATTATTGCCTGCCTGGATGACAACACCCGTGCAAAGAGAGAACTAAGCGTTGTCATACTGCAGAGAACTCATCCTGAGATGGAAGGGGGAAGGGTGTCAGATTGATGTGTGACTTGCCGAGGAATTGTCTACACGACTGTAGAACTCCCCATCGTTCTTCGATTAAAGCATTCTGTTCTGGAGAATGACTTAGGCAATGATATGACAAATTTGTCAAATTTACATTGTATAATAATTAATTTTATTTTCAATGTATCAATAAGGATGCTTAAAAAAAATAGAGACATTATTTTCTCATTACATGTTAATTAAAAGGCACCTGGAATTTGTTAAAATTTTTGGAATGTGAGAATTATTTCAAATCGTCTACATAGCACCGAAAACTAGGAAGATTTCAATAGAAATGTATGTATTTTGTACATATAAAACCTATTCTCAACAATAAATTATATTCTACAACTAAAGTAAGTTCATTAGTGGCTAAAGTTTGTACATAAAATTATTTATTCACCACAAGGCAAGGCCCCATTTCATAAGGTAAATCGGAAACAAATTGCTAGGTGAATTTGCTTAGCACATAAACAGGGGTTTGAGTAAAACAAAAAAAATGTAGATTGCATGACATAATCAGATGTACTCTATGTTTGCTTAGCAAGAAACTTTTGTGCTAAGCAATTTGTTCCCTTTTTTAAATTAGGTAAAAGGTGTTTCAATACAGTACACCTGGGCATGTGTCTATTATTTGTGTTTTAACTATTATGGACTTTCCTACACATTGCTTCAAGGATTATATTATAGGGTTGCTACTACTGGCATACCTTCCCAAAGTTAAATGTGTTTGACTGCAAATAACACCAAGTATACCTTGCCACTTCATACTACACGCGAATTGCAAAACCGAAGCAAACCCTTGAGTCACAATAATTGAAAAATAGAGCATTAGGTAATGTTTGCCACACAACTTGCTTCGCATTCGTGTGAAGAATAAACCGGGCTTCAAGCGACTGTGCTTGATGTCTGATACAATGACACTTAAATTTTCTGCTGAACACCTTATAAAACAATGAACTACTGGAGTGGGTGAGCTCAGAACTCCATGATTAGTGGGTACCACGTACCTCATGAAACATCTATGAGTGAAATAAAAATGGGATCGGCTCCCTTTAAAAAGTGCAACTTAGACAAAAATAAAACCTTGCGAAATGGGATTTTCATTGATATTAGTTGTACTAGGCTTCGTGCAACAGGCTTAACATTTGCTGGGGGGATGTTTTCGTGCGTACATGCGTAGGAGTTTGTGTGGGTGTGTTTTCCCAAATTGTCACAAGGCCCCTGGGGAAATCGTTGCCGGGACAAAAGGTGTTAAAATGGGATCCAAATTAATTTTGTGAGGTATTGAAACAGTGGAATTAACCTTTGGCAATACAATGCAAGGAGCTTCTACGAAGTACCCACAACACTAGAGAGGTAGGTCAAAGTATGTGTTTTCTTTTTATCTAGAGAAAACAAACAACAAGATTCTTCATACCTGAAGAATCCTGGTGATGTGTCACTATGTGAGTGAGGTTTGAAGCTCTGAATGGTGTGAATTATAAGAATAAACTTTAAAATAATAGTGAACTTGCAGGTACAACCATGTATTAAAAGTTCTTTTGAGGGAGTGTTAGCTCAGAAAAAAATCTGTTTGGTCTTGACGTTTAGAACAGTACTTTCTGCTTGCTTTAGGAGAAAATACATGGTTGTACCTGCAAGTTTACTGTTAATTATAGTGTTTTCATGTCACTGTGTGGTTTACTGGTTGCTCAGCATAGTGAGGTTGGAATACATTTGAAGACAGCTTCAAGGCTTTGAAGACAGCGTTCTCCTGCAGACGATCAGAGCAATATCAAAACGTTGAGTCGTTAACCGTCGGTTCTTTGCAGAACCACCACTACTCAAAAGAGATATTCACATGGTTCTACCGTAAACCTCTCTTAGCTTCAAGGTACTCTCTTTGACTGGTAAACCAATCCTTCAAAGACCCTTGCAAACGACCAATTTATGTCACTGGTACTCTGACAACGAGAATGCAGCAGCTTGCCTCTCTTTGGGAGTTGCAGCCGACAGGCGGTTTGTACCGCTGCGATTGTTTGATGCCCTCAGTCTACTGTCCATGGAGAGGGTGGGAAGGCGATTCAACCCTGGCCTGTATTGCTGGTTGTTGGCAGAGTCACGAGGTGTTCGATTCCCTACCTGCTGTTCAAGAAACAATACATAAATTGGGTAAAAAGTCAATGTTTGCTTGGTGGTCGTGGGGTTGAGTTGAAAATATAATCTTCATTTTCCACAGTTTAATACAATAAAACCATTTAGGCCTACATCTCTCTACATTTAACATTCTGGTGTATAAGTTATCAAAGTCCACAATGAATGTTTCGTTTTGCCAACAATAACTTTAGAAACCATTTGTGATAAATAAACACCTACCAGGAGCTCCAAAATAGTCAAAAGCAATTCTATGAACTTCATACAAACTGAACCAATGGCAGATTTGTTAAAAACTAACAACTTTTCACAGTTGGAGAATTTTACAATGAAGCAGTAAACAAGACATATTTTGAAATACAATGGTTTTAGGCTATACATTACTTATAATCAATTAAGGGGGTACGCACCCCCACCTTAGATACACCACTACATGTAGGTGTACCTGTTCATTGCCATTTTCCTAAAACCCCCTCCAACCAAATTCCAACTAACTAAAAGAAGTATGTGTTGGAGGGGGGGGGGGGGGATGGACCAGGAGCTGATTTCACAAAGAGCTAAGATTGATCTTGAGGCAGTACAAGACACACAAAATGCCTTATTTGATACACGTACTTGTTATCAATTAAGGGGGTGTGGCACCCCCCCCCCCCCAGAAGCACCATCGTCATTTTCAAAGCCCCCTCCAGCCAACTCCCAACTAAAAGAAGTAGGTTGGGGGGGGGGAGGGATGGACCAGGGGCTGATTTCACAAAGAGCTCAGATTGATCTTTACTGCAAATCAATTGTAGTTGCAAGGTAAGTGATTTCACAATAAAAATCATACTGACAAATTGCGAATGTGCTGAACTTTATTGCTTTGTGAAATTCGGCCCAAGAAGAAGTTCTTTCACTCACCATTTGAGCGCGCATGCTTGCATCAGACTTGGTCCTAGCTAGAGCCTTTCCTCCGAGCCTTTGGTCAACACGTACTGGCACACTGTCTGTGAACATACGATTGAAGTTCCCTTCCCTGTTGCTGAGCTCCATCCGGTATTTGCGGACCTCCCTGCGTAACCTCTCCAGCTCTTCATTTGTTTCCTGTCAACACAACATTAAAAATTGTTTTCCCAACAGTCAGCAAAATAAAATGGCGAGTGTGAAATTCCGAATGTGTTCTTAGATTTAAATTTCAATTCATATTTCAAATTATAGCTGCCATACAAAATTGCTCTTGGTCACGTTCATGAGGATCGAGTGTAGTTTTATTACTATTTTAACATTTAAAAAAAATTCCTGTTCATTTTTTTGCAGGGTCTAGTGGTGGCCATTCTATCCCTCCCACTCACATGTCAGTATGTCAAGGAGGATGATACAAATTATCACAACTAGTGGGGTATTAGGATTAGCTGGTCATTTCCTTTTTACATTTTGTTTTGCAGAGAAACATTTCATTTGTTTTGATTGATGAATTAAGTACTCAAATACAAATTAAAAAAAAAAAATATATTCATACATTTTGAAAGTTTAAAATATAGTCCTATAGTTTGTTGAAACATTTAATCTCCAACTTCTGTAAGTTGTCTTTTCTTATTTTGTATATCCCTATTATTACTTAGTGTAGTGACATTATGCATTTAACAAAACGAAACTAAATATTTGATGACAGAGTTTGGGGACACAACCATTAAACATAAGAATAGTCTTGTAAAGAGGACGGGAAAAATTTACAGGGAGAAGGACTCGAAAGGATTGGGTCAGAAAACAACTAAATAATATAACTAAACAAAATATTTTAAGCATGACAAGAAAGCGAGAAAGAACAAATAATTGCACTATTTTCTAACCATATTTCCAGGTGATCTTGGGGATGTTAGTTGTTGTTGTGGTTGGACATTGAAATCTGCAAGACGTCTACTATCAAGCTCCTTCCTCAGGCTTCTCAGATCCAACTCGAGGTTCTTATTTTTCTGCTGGAGTCGTTCCTTCCCATTACTCGTCTCTAAGAGTTCACCCTTCAACTCCGATATCTGCGAACTAAGGTCCGACTTTATGCGGTCTATTTGAGTTTTGAGTTGGCTGACGATTGCGTCGTTTCCTTCTTGCGTGTTGGTCTGTCTGCCCACCATCTCCCGGTACCTAGAGAGCTCCGCATCTCGAGCCAGGAGCTCCTTGTGAGCAACCTCGAGTTGCTTCTGAAACCGTCCAAGTTCCTCTTCAGTTTTCTCATTCTTCTCATTCGACTCGGCGATTCTTTGAAGTCTCCCAACCTGTTCCCTCAAGAAGTCATTACTTCTTTCTGATTCTTGAGTTTTAATATCAGCAGCGGCAAGTCTCTGTGACAATTCCTTATCCTTCTCTTCGAGGCCCCGTTCTAGTGTCGCCTTGGCGACATCGGCTCTCCTCTGCTCCTCGGTCAGTGCGGTTTTCAACTTCTCCAATTTGGCCCGAGCGTCTGCGATAACGTTGGAGATTTCCTCCTCGTACGCCGCTCGGACGGCCTCAAGTTCTACTTCTCTCTCGTGGTTTTTGACAAAAAGCATGTGGACCACTTGCGTAAGTTCTGCTACCTTCTTACTCATCTTAAACTCGAAGGATTTTCGGGTAAACTTTGTTGCAGCGGCGGCGGAACCGCCGCTGCCGTCCGCCATTTTTGTTGATACTTAGCAACAGCGGATTGTGGGGAGTTATTATTTTTCGACAAGTGAGGGCGCTATTTTAATTGACTGAATACACCTGTTCCAACAACCTCAGCTCATTAAATTTTGGGGCGCGGTCAAAATTCATACCGAACATTTTAATTTGGATCCTGGAAGCCCACTAAAACTCAGAAGATTAGAATAAATGACACCCATCATTTGTTTTTATACTTAGCATAGCAACAGGTTTTTATTATTTTGGACAAGTGAGGGCGCTATTTTAATTGAATGGACACACCTGTTCCCACAACCTTAGCTCATTTTGTGGGCGGGGCGGCCAAAAGAAATTCACCCTGAGCATTGTTTTTCCTTCTTCGTAAAAGATCAGTATAAAAGGTTTCAGCATTTCAATAAATTAGCTTAAATTTATTTCAAGCCATAAAAGATCATAAATCAATGTTACACGGGGGACTCCAATTGGTGCATGGGGGGAATCTCCAAAAAGCAAACTTTCAATAATTTTCATACTGAAGTTCAGTTTGAGTTAAATTCTGCCAGAGACTACAAATCCCCAGTGCAACAATACAGTCCTTCATGTTCCCGTTACCCTTGGTGTACAGAAAAGTAAAACATCTTTATTTACACTGGCAAACAAAACACATGAACATTGAGCATGTTTTCTAACATGTCTAATAAAAGCAAATCACACATCACCAATAAATTTTGTTTTGAAAGAGTCCAGGAAGACAATTCTTTATTAACTTTACACTTCAGTAAAAAATAGAAGATTGCACATTCTTATCATTAGAAATTGTCCTGGGATGCATCTCAAGACATGCAAGATGGACGGATAACCAAATATTTGGTTTTATTACACAGGCACTGGACACGTCTGGTAATTACCGGTACTCAAAATATATATGAGTAAGCAACGGAGAGCTGTAAAAGCATAGCGAGAACTGGCTCCCTCTGAAGAATCTAGTATTTGGCAAAGGTGATTTCTCACATAATTAGTGAAATCTGAGAAAGACTTCAGCACTGAAGCCTTTATTGAAAGTAATCTTTCATTATTTACCTTCATCTTCCATGACCCATTGATCAAGTACGTTATTTTTTGCATGTTTGTTGATGAAGAATACGAGTCTTTGACAATTACCAAACGTGTCCAGTGCATTTAAAGAAAAACAACCTTTTAACGGACTACTAAAATCATGGAAAGCAAAGTATTTGCAAGGGCCACATTGATGAATTAAACATGTTAAATAAGGAAATACTGACATTTCCATAATGGTAAAATAACAGCACTTAGTGGCTTCTTATGAAGCGCTTACTTTGTCACTTAGTGATGCTCATGGCCCTCAATCACAAAGCTACAATGTATGGCACTCAATCACTTAGCCATTCACCACCAGTCAAGAACAGCTTGGATCCTTCCCGCCCAAAATGTGCAGCCCCCTAACGCTATTTTAAGCTCCATCACCACAAGTAGAAGACAACCAGAGTATACTGTTTGGAACGTCCAGACCACACCGGCTCTTTTCAGAGCCAACACTGCCACTAAAGAGATTTATACATGGTTGTACCTACAAGTTTACTATTTATTCATAATTTCTTCCTATTTATCCACATATTGCAAAGTTTTAGGTCATTCATTTAACTCAATAAACGGTCTCCGCTCCTTCAGTTTCCAAGTATGTAATACACCTAGATTAGCAATCAAAAGCCATCACTTTCTTCGAAGGTACCCATTCACCCCTGGTTTAAGAAGAGAACGGAGAAGCAATTCATTGTCTCATCAGGACTATGAGGTCAATGGTGCAGTTTGTATGGACTTTATTCAAACAGTTTTGCTTATTTTGGAGCTCCTGCGATTTTATTTAAGAGTGGTCTTCAAAGTAGTTAATTCCCAGAAGAGAAAGACTCATTTACTAAGTAAAACAATTATTTGTAGAGTTTTTTGTTGTTAAGACCAAATGCATTTTTCATTTAAAAGACCCTTTGATCTTTGGATGGACATGAAAACGAAAACAACAACCATAAACATTAGCACTGAGCTGACGATTTGTAATCAAGCGTCTTGCTGAAGACCAAAAGTGTCATGACTTGGATTCCAAGAATGCCTCAGCAACCAGAACCTTCAGTCTAGTGTACAACACCACTCGACCATGACACTGCAAATCAGGACCGATACTTCACCCTCCAAAGCCTCAAGATATTTATTTCAAAATCGTTGAAGACCGTAAAAAGTATTTCTTCACAGAGTCTTATACACACAAGTATTTTGTTGATTACTTTTTTCATCAACTGTTTCCAATGATGTCTTCCATCATTTGGTCTAATTCGCTGTATTTGGATTTGTCATTAGCGACCCCAATCCCAGAGTCTCTGCCCTCTACTCTGACATCAGAGTAATGTTTACTCGACGCAGCCAACGAGTCAGTATTCTCCGTTGACACTTCCCTAGATAGCTGTTTGCGAATCCTTCGTCTCTGTCGACTGGAGCCGGCGGACGACACCTTGGTACTGCCCGAATCACTATGGTCCGATATTGCCGAGTCTAAACTACTAGCGGACTGTTGTCTGACTTTACCACTCGAAGAGCTCCCAGCAGATCTGACTGTTCTTGTACCTTGACTCGACGAAGACAGTCCTTCATCATCATTGCAAGTGAGTTCATCAGGAATCGATCTATGCTTCCCTGAAGATCCGGTTCTCTCTCTGGCTGATCCAGAAGAGCTACGATGACTTTCTCTACCCTTGGAAGACGAAGCAGAGGACTGCCGCTCTCTCCGTGACGAAGACGCCTCATTCTCACCATCCACAGATTCAACCACTGTCCTCCTCCCAGCACTCTCTGATTTTCCTCGGGATCCACTGGGAGGTCTTGCACTTCCCTTTCTCTGAAGAGCACTTATCATTTTATCCTTCTCCTTTATCGCTTCTTCAAGTTCACAGATTCTTTGGTCCTGGGCACTGAGTTGACTCGACAGCTCCAAGATGACTTTGGTTCGACCATCTTCCCATTCCTCTTCGTCATCCTCAGCAGCTTCCTTCGGCGTCTCCACGATGATGTGATTTCTGGCAGCGGCAGCACTATTCTGCCGGCTTTGGGCGCCAGACACTGCATGTGCTCTGTCAAGACGCTCTGCAAAAGATAAAGAATCAATATTGACTGGTTCTTTACAGGACTGGTAAGGATGAAAAACATTATTGGTTAACTTTAGCCTAAAAGTGAAAGCTTAAAGAATAAGAAGTTCCTACTAGAACCGCTTTGTTCTGTGAAATATCTCTCTCTGAAATGAGGTCAAATTGAAGACTCAGTATCTGAAACCCTAAAAAATGCAACAGCTAATGTCAGTTGTTACAACCAAAATTAAGGACTGAAAACATGCTACATGCTGAAAAGTGTGCATGGTTTGTCACTCTTTTCTCCCGACTCACTCAATGGACTGAGCCAAGATCTTTGCAGGCTTGTTATTTCATGTAATTATGGTTGATCACACAAAACAATAACAAGTTGTTGAACCAGAGGGGGTGCTGTTGCATATATAATTAAACTCTTAGCAATTTTAAACCTGTTGGTTACGGAAAATGCATTAGTAGTGGCTCTACAGGAAAGTTGAGGGAAGTACACTGCAAAGGATCATCTGCTTTAAATTACAAGCAGGGTGTCGCATAAACAAAAATTCCCTCCTGCTCAACCCATCTAATACCCTGATCTTACCAACGAGTTTAGCATTCTCTTCCTGCAGTTTCCCGATTTCATCTTTGAGACTGTACATCTTTAGTCCCGCCTCTTGTCTCGCTTCCGCCAACTCCGTCTGTGCACTACGGAGCCTCTTCTTCAGTTTTATACGCTTGGGTAAACAAAAAATCACATAAAAAATCTAATTAAATTTTCAACACTTCTACCTGTAAATTTATAGTAAATTTATAGCAAACTGGAGGTCAGGCCTGGTAATTTGTTCTTGTAACATGTGTAAGGGCAGATGGTTTTGCCCAATTTAAGAACATCTGTATTAATGGGGAATTATAACTTTCTCTTGTACAAATAGTGTCAAATAAAGGGGCACCAAGGCAATAATAAGGGGTATGCAGGCTATTGCCTCCATGAAGTTTCAGAGGCCAAGGAGTTGAATAGCACATTTAATCCAGGGCATTATAGTGAAATGGTACTTGTGTTTTATTGAACCTTTTCAAAGATAAGATGTGCAGCTTTTGTTCAGAAGAACATTAAATCATTTTTCATTATTATATTGTTTTACTCCATGCTGATTTAAAACATCCCTAATGATGTGACTTTCAATAGTTTTCATAATAAATAGAATTTTGCATTATTTGTATTCTTGTGCTAGAAAAAAATATATGTATTGGACTCTCTTACCATTTTCGCAAGATCTTCTACCAGACTCCTAATCTGCTGTTCATGTTTTTCAATGGTCTGTAAATATAAACAAATTAATAATAGCTTAGGCAATCATAATATTTATAATAATAATAATAATAATAATAATAATAATAATAACTGTATTTATAGAGCGCCTTTTCCAAACGATACAAAGCGCTAGGGATAGTGCAATCAAAAACCAAAAAGAGAACAATGAATAATGAGCAAAAATACATTAAGTGACAGAATCAAAAACACATTACCGGTTAAACAGAAATTGCGTAGTTTTCTTTTAACTTTGCGAACTACCACGGTCGGCCATTTACGGGAGTCACAAATTTGACTCCCATAAATGGCCTACCGTGTTAGTCGACAAGGTAAAAGGAAAACCATGCAATTTTGAGGCATGTCTGTGTGGATCATTGTATACAGTATTCTGCTTTTACAACATCTTTCTACCCATCTGCATTTTATAACGGTTAAAAACGCTTTTCAAATACCAACTCGACCAATCCAAGGCAACGTGTTCCTTTAAACCCAGCCACCAGGGTGTAGTCATAAAGGTACTTGGTATGAGTGCTTGTAATCGCGTTTCATAAACAAACAAGTTTTTTAAAAAGTCATGATTTCTCACTTGATTTTGGTCGTCGACTGTCTCAGAATACTCCCTCTCGGCCTCAGGTGAAGTCTGGTCTTTCATTTCTTCAATTTGTTGCTCAAGCCCCGATACCCGATCAAGGAGGTCAAAGTTGGCACCCTCCACCTCCGCCATCTTAAAAACAAAAATAAACAATAATCATGAATAACTAAACAAGTCTGTGAAAAGAGTTTACAAAGAACTTTGCAATTCTATGTATACATACAACTTTATTAATCATTTAGAACAAAATTAACATAAATGAAACTTGGTAGCACACAAAACTTTGTACTTTCTTTGTTTTTTTCAATGGAACTTCAAATAAAGACCCAGGAGGAAATCTTCTATTCAGCAGAAAAGTTCATGGCCTTCACTCTGATTCAGACAGTACACTCCTGGCAGTTCCGAAGGTGCATTCTGACGCTGACGATTGTGTGTTTTAAGCACAATGTCCCACGCGTTTTGAACTGTCTCCCTCATTAAATCAGTCCTGCTGTGTCACCGAAATTTTTCAAGAAAATCTGAAAACTTTCCTATTCAATGGTTGTTTGCTCAGGACCCAGGCCTGATACTTCATGGGGGGCAAGGAAGGTGATTGCCTTCATGCCCCCGGGTCATTGCCTTGGTGCCCTTGAAATGCTCCAGTAGAAAGTTACAATTTCCTCATACATGTAGGGTGCCCTTTACCGAGGAAAAATGCCTTGGTGCCCTTCACCTTTTTAAAATGAAGCATACATGCCTGTTTGCACCAAAATGTACAAGTACCCAACGTAAAGGCCCGGTCCCACTGCAGCGATAACGATAATGATAACGACGCAAAGAGAACGCATTCCATTGGTTATTCTGCGTGGAGCAATTCGACCAATCGAATGCTTTCTCTTTGCGACGTTGTCGTTATCGTTATCGCTGCAGTTGGACCGGGCCTTTAGAGTGCCTGTTATTGTTAATATTTATAATTATTATTGACTGTCTGTACCTGCTGCTCCAGCAGCTTGGCTTGGGCCTCGGCAGTTTCAGCTTTCTGTTCAGCATGGTGGAAGAGTTCCTTGTACTCATCAACTTGCTGCTCTAGAAGTTCAGCCTAGTTATCAAAAAAAAAGAAAACATACCATAATAGATAATATTATTTTTATACCCTTACGCTGTATGATCAGTGCTTCCAGAGTACTATGGAGAGGGAAACCACACACGAAAACAAAGCAATTGAACATAGAAATTCTAATAGCCCCTTTTCTGGCTTGTCATGGCCGAGCGATCTAGTTCACCGCACCCAAGCTCTGGCGTTGTAAGCAGCAGGTGGTGGGTTCGAATCCAAGTCATGACACTTGTACCCTTGACTTGAGCAAGGCACTGTAGCAAAGTTGATTTAAAAAAAAGTTGGAAAGGTAGTGCAAGCTGCTCTACCAACCAGGCTCCTAGTGGATGATACCCATGCCTACATCCTTACGAACTGTGAAGGGGGTAAACCAGTCTCAACCCGATGAGTAGGTTGTACCGAGCCCCTGGTGACAGTTGATTTGGGTTGATAGCACAAATCAGTGAATGTAGCTCTCACCTTGAAGTGGCTGTCTGGCTTTGTGAGATGGGCAATACCTCATAACCCCCCCACCCCCTCCCCCCGCAAAAAAAAAAAAAAACAGATTTACAAAATCTTAACCTTCTTCCTGATATGGTCATAGAGGATGGAGACCAGATGTTTACAATTATCGCAACAAAGGGTACAGCCTGAAAAAAATTGTTTTTCTGCAAAACTCAACTTTGAAGGAGTACTGCTACTGGTGGTGGTAGGCCTACCTTTGTTTTACTTGTGTTTAGATTCTCAACGATGCACCCATCAGAATTAGACCTTGTCCAACTGTGGAGGTGAAAGAGTTTATTTTGAATGTTAGCACAAAACTTCAAAAATCAAACTAAAAAGCAATTGTTTTGCTAATGCCAAATACATCTTTACGACTTTAGCAGTTTCAAATTAATATCACCACACTGACAAAAAGAGGCTTGCATCAAAGAATTAAATTAAAAGACTTAGTTAGAAACATTTAATTAATTTAGAGCGCTAAATAAAATTAAACAAAACAATTGTTTTGCATTCGGATTTTAAATTTGTATACAATACAATCCATGATTTCCCACAGCCAACATTCTAGTAGTAGTAACTCTGTCATGTCCTGTTTACGAAATACAACATCTTTCTATTATTATATACAAAATTTAAATTACTATTCTTTCTATTTATTAACGTGGTGAATATTTTTGTGTTAATTAAAATTAAATAAATAGGCCCTAGTTAATACTGATGATACTGAAAAATACTGATTATTAATTATTATTAATATTAAAATGCATATAATATAAATCAGAAGAGGATGCTCAAAGTTCACTGCTTACCCGAGGTTGGTTGGTAAAGATTCCCCGGGCCTCTCGCCGGCCCGTGCTGGTTCCTCTGAATTCCTGGCCCGATTCTTTTTCTTGCCACTCGGCGGTCTATCGTTGATGCCCTGACCTGCCTGATTTATCGTTAGTTTTTTCACGTTCGTGCTCGCTCCATGCCCCATTTGAGCCCTAATCAATGCTGTGCATATATTGTGCATATATCACAGTATATATTTGTTATCTAAAAACTCAATTACAAACACATGGGGTGATTTTAACAGTAATTTCATTGAAATAACACATTTTAGTACGAAAGTTAGCGGTTTAGCGGTCAAAAAAGTTAAATGGCGGCCCCCATCGTTTCTTTGACAACCTGGCTCGTCCGTAGTAGTGGTTAAATTGATTGTTTCAATCAACGCATATAAATAAAAAAGTAAAGTAAATTGTTTCAAAATTAATAAATATATTCTATACTTTTGTAATTAGCGATTAAATTTACTTTAAAAATTTGTAAGTACAAAAAATTGTATCCACTGAGTAACAAGTTCATTTTTGTACGACCTTTGAAGGTCGTACAAGTTAAAATTTGTCGACGGCTGTTTACCGTACAAATTCTTTGCGTGCATAAAGGAAGCACACATCCCCTGTGCCACGTTGTTATTTGCTTTTCATTAAAAATGCATTTAAAAGTCGTAGTGTCATTTTGTAAACAACTCATCCTCCGGACAAAAGTGACAACAACTGTCTTCTTGAGTCGTTGGTGGTCGAGTCGAGGTCATCTTTAATATTGCTCCATGGTTTCAGTGAACAAAAAAGAAAAGAAGAAGTCTGGCTGATCTTACCCCAAATATTGTTTACTACAGAGATTCGAGATTGTAAACTTTACAGTAAAGTTTCTGCCTGTGGGCCGGGTGGAAAGAGAGTCATGGCAGCTGATCCCGACCAAGTCCAAGTAGAGAGCCCGATGCCAGCGGGAGAGGGGGAGGAAGGCATTCCGCCCGGGTGCTGGATTCTGACTGAGAGCCGGGAGTTTATCGGAAGGGTTTTTTCATTTTTACCGGCTAAAACATTAAACACTTGCTCAAGGTACGCTTAACGAACGGTTAGCAATTTTTTGTGACAACTATAATTTTATAAAACAGGAACATTTGCTTAATGACGAAGCATATTTGACAGGTTAGCAAGTAAAATTATGCGTTCTACTTGTGAATTCATCTTGGGTTGTTATTGTTTGTTTTTCCTCAACTCTTTCTTCAGCTGTATATCTTTTCAGACAAAACTATAATGAATGTATTTTGGCAGACGCTGAATTAGAAAATTTACATGGCAATGCCATCTCTTCCATCTCTTCCAAAAGTAAGCTTAGACTCAAATCAAAGAGTGTCGCAGGAGTTAGGATGATAACATTGTTGATTAAACCAGTATTTTAATTATTTGCAGGGTTTGTCAAGTTTGGCGTCTTGAGGCAGACCGTGTGCTGAGTCGACGTAAAGATATTGGATGGGTTACGCTTGGGAGGAAAGAGGCAGAAGAGTATGTGGACAAACCCAGCTCTCCTGGTGTTGACGATGAGCTAGGACCCTTTGGGGTCCACCTGAATACTTGCTTGAATGTAAGTCCAGTGGTTAGACTGCAGGACTTGTAATCACCAGGTTATGGGTTCGAATCCCGTAAGCTAACTGTTGTTTTCACAATGACTAGAATACTTGAAATGACAGCTAGTTACTGAATCACAATTTCTTGATTTGTGCAATTCATAATCATAGACTTTAAACCAATGTTTGCATGAGAGACCTTGGCTGTTACTAGCTTGGCGTTTATACCATATTCTGGGAGTTTGTCAAGTTCTCTTGACTGGAAGATCATCTGAACAAACAAACAAAGTCAGTGGGAGACCTGTGGATTCTAGGGGGGGGGGATTGGATGTTGTTACAGTGTACCAAGTAAATATCCATGGTTTATAATGAGCAAAGAGTTGCCCCATCTACAGTTTGGAGCAGTTCCAACCAACTCTAGTGAATACATTGGGGACGTCCCAACTATAGCTGAGATCAAAAGCTGCCAAAGAGAACACTTCTAACAGTTTAAGGTTGATTTTCCAACAGCAGAAACATTGTTAACATTGTAAAAGATATCTTCCCATAGTACACTGTGTGGAAAGCGCCCTCTCTTCAGCAATCTTCTTCAGCCCAAACCTACAGCTCAGCATCTGTAACCCTTGTTTTTTGTCTTCTTTACAGTCGATTGGGAGTATACCCCGTTTAGCCATTGTTTTCTCAGAATGTCAATACCCAAGTGAGTTTCAAACCTTACAATGTGACTATGAAAGAACATCCGGACACAGTAGAAAAAAGACAATAAAGATGATCCATTCCAGGCTACCTACAGACTGTCAGATTGTTGGTTTACGAGTAAACGGCACAATAGGTAAGCATTCCAGACTCAAATTGTACACTGGACTACTGGCCTGAGGCCAGTGATTTCAGTGTCAGGCCAGTAAACTCAAGACAGGAGAAGTCCTGGTGGTCTTGTTTTTTCTTCTTTCAGCATCTTTGTCATAAAAAAAAATAATGTTCAAATTTTAAGTCCGAGTCTCACAAATATCTTTCAATTCTGTCGAGTATCACCAATAAAACAGAAGAGATAAATCTCTCTTATTGTTTGTTTAAATGAAACAGTTTACATGATAAAACGATGTTCTTATTTTGATTCTAGCCTCTTCTCATTTTGATTTTGGTCTTATAAATGAAATCCCAGTCCAGTAAAGATTCTGAACGGTCTTGGGGATTTCCTCCCCCCCCCAAATTTGTATTGCATTCACATTCGCAGGAAGTACATTATGAACTGGGCTTGGATGATTTAGGATGAATTAGCCTCCTAAAATATAAACATATAACCCACAGATCATCATTTGGAGCTTTTATTTGTATTTCTCATATTCATATTTCTCATACTGAAACCATGGATGCTTTGTCACAGTTTGAAAAAAAAAAACCAGTTGTCTCTCTAAATTCCTGTTGCTTGCAGGATGCCAACGCGACTTGAGTCCAGCTGGAGAGAGTGAGGGTCAGATGGGATCAGCCTGTGTCTTGCTTCCCGAGATCAACTTCAGAAGGACGTGCCACACTGATGGTCCCAGACCCGATCCCGTTTATCGGCCGGACACAAAGTGTTTTCTAGTGTTCAGCCCCGGTGGCCTCCACAACACATCAGCTAGGATGATCAAACAGTTACAGCAACACATGTACACTGAGCACGGTTGCCTGCCGGTGATAGCTGGAGGGATTGTGAAGCAAGTTTGGATTGAACCATTTCCTTCTTCAAGGTGGGTTTTGGGAAGGGTGCTCGAAGATGGAGGGACAATCTGCTTAGGTCAAAATACTCATCTACATGTACTTGCTTACCAAAATAATGCTTGGTTCTTAAAATAGCAGTCCTAGAACTTAATGGAGGCCTTTGTTGCCCCTGGTCTTGGCCTACCGTAAGTGCCCCATCAAATGTTTCTCATAGACTTGACGATTTTGCAATAAAAGTGCCTTTTGTAATCTTTTTTTTAAATGACCTCGCCTTCTCGAAGACTAAGTTTCAAGCATTTATAATACAGGCATCTTATTTAATTAAGCCTTCAAACTGCCTTGAGAGAACACAGCAGTCACCAACAGAGAGAAAGCAATTGTCTACATTGTCTCTAAACTTGTACTTTTTTTCTGATGATGCACAGAGTTTTGGAAGCCTCCTGAATTGTAACATCAGAGAGGTTAAAGGTCTCAAATAAGAAGGACCCAGACCCCAATCAACCCAAAATTAGCTCTAAGGGGGTTAATCCAGGGCAATACTGTCCCAGCCCTCTTGGGTTCTCATTCATACAATGTACACCTGGGTGAAGAGAAGTATTTATGGTTAAGTGCCTTGCTCGAAGACAGAAGTTTAATGACCCACACTCTGATGATTTAGCTTTCAGAACTTGAGTCCAATACACTAGGCCACAGCATGCCACAAATTGAATTCAAACAAAGTGCATCATGATTAATGATTTTACTCATTCCATTCCATCCGTTCCCTTCCCAACTTCAAGAGTGACATTGTATCATAAATGCTTCAGTTCCAACAGGTACAAGAAGGCCGAATGCAGCATATTGTCATTCTACGGACCCAACGTCAACGCTGCGTCTGTTCTACTCGGAAGGTCCATCACCACCAGGGACGCTGCACGCAGGAAAATGCTCGAACTTAAGAAGGCCGGACTGTCGGAAAAACGCAGCCTCGCGTTCATGTTCAGCTGTATAGGACGGGGGAGGGAGTTTTACAACGAGCCTGATGTAGAGAGTGAAGTGTTTCACGAGCTCTTCCCGAAAACGCCCCTGATCGGGTTCTTTGGAGGCGGGGAATACGGATGCGACAATTTGACCTGCGGGAAGGTCATCAAGGACACGGACGATGGGATCAGAAACAACGGGGGCCATCAGAAGGGACTCTCACAATCACTGACTTGTGTCATCTGTTTACTTTCATTTGGATGACTGGTTGTCAAAACAAATACACAAGCTGCTCTATAACTCGCAAGATCGAGGTTCAAAACCCATCTACATGTACGTAAGTGTCGCAGAAAATATGGGGTCCTCAAAGGACTCGCACAATCACCGACTTTCTTCACCTGTTAACTTGCATTTGGATGAACGGTTGTAATTTTTTGCGTCAAAAAAACCAAAACGACAACCTGCTTGAAATTGTGGAAGATCGAGGGTTCAAAACCCACTGTAGGTGTTCATGAAAATGTGGGGTCCTACAAGAACTAACACAATCACCGACTTTCGTCATCTGTTTACTTTCATTTGGGTGAACGGTTCAAAATAATTTCTTTGTCAAAACAAGTAAAATACAACTTTCTCTTTTATGTGGAAGATCAAGGGTTTAAAACCAATCAAGAAAATATGGAGTCTTCATCTCTTTATTTTTTTTGGAATGAAAGGTTGTAATTGTTTTGTCAAAACAAATAAACAATCTGCTCTATATTGTGGAAGATCCAGGGTTCAAAACCCACCCAAGATGTTCATTGAAATAATCCCCCATTCTTCACACATTGGTATAAGGTTGAACCTAAAGATCACGAAAATAAATTACGGTAGAAAAAGGTTATTATTTTTGTTTAGAAAAAAAGATTGATGAGTTATAGTGTATGAGTTAGATGACCCAACCACCATGCTAGAAGTGAATAGCCTCAACTCTTTTTTACTATATAAAATGTTGATTACAGACAGGGTGTACTTTTGGTAATTCCTCCAGGTGGTAAGGACTATTAATTTTACTTGGTAAAGAGCACTGGAGAGCTGCTGATATAATTGTTAGAAGCCATATCTTTTGAAGTAATGTAGTTTTTGAGGGAGAGGTAAATTTTTACCACAAAATTTGAATCTAAAGAAAGGCTTCAGGCATGAAGCCATTGTCAGGAAACTGACAGAACACATTCTAAGGTGTCTAACAACATGTTTTTTTTTCTTCTTTCTGTACTTCATTGCAACTTCAATGCCAAATTGGACTCAAATTTTCACAGGTCCACTATTCTATGCATAGTGTTGGGTAACACAAAGTGAGGATACTGGTCTATAATAATTACCAACGGTATACCCTGCCTGTAAGCTGGTTATTTTTGACATAATTTGATGAGCCAATGATTAAGACACATGTTGATTTGTAACACAGTTTTTTATTGCACTTTCGGATGCTTTTTATTAAACAAAGACTCACATTTTAAATGGTTCTGAGAACTGTAATATAATATCTAGCAGAAAAAAGAAATTCTTTAGACTAAAAAGTAAAAGTAAAAGAAAAACCCAAACAACTAATTGCTTTAAATATGAGGATGAACATATTGATTTCACCTAAATAATATATATTTTAACTAGGAAACAAATAAAATAAACATTCTAATAAAGCATATGCCCCAACACAGGATAGCATAATTCTGATTGTTTCAAATTGATTTTGTTTTGGTGAGTAGTGGTGTGGAGTTTCTTAAGACAACAGACATTTCCTATAAATGTAAATAGCACATAACATGTTCGCACTAACATTTGGTTGTCAAAATGAGGGACCATCGCGCTATTTGGTATGTGGTTAGAAGCAGCATGATGCAGTGCACAACTCAATGGTGTTTTTCAACCGATAGGGTCTGTACACATGCGGAAATGTATTTAGCATACTGTACATATTCATTGGAAGGGTCTATTGGGCAGTTTTTCCTTAAAGGGTTTTCTGTGTACATGTTGTACCACCAGAGCGGAATTCTTCAGGAGCAAACTAGAGTGAAAATGGCAAGACCCGACCAACTGCATCTGTAAGATAGTGTGAGTTTGTAGTGATCATGGTGATAATCAAACTGAGAACTTGCAACAAAAAGGACAACAGGTCCATGATTGCTTTCACAAAGGAAACGGTAGTTTCTACCGCAAAATAAGGGTACTATAGATGACAATATTAATGTTAACGGAATGTCACATCTTTTACCAACAAATACACGATATTTTATGTGGAGTATAAAGGGTAACCGATGTACAAATAGTTGCATATGAAAGAGTGACTATCAAAAGGTGTAAATATTACAAGTTTATGAACGGTTTAAGGTTGTTAGAAGCAGATGACACACACTAGGGTACAACCACTTCATCTGAAATGTATAAATTTTGGTTATGTGGCACGATTTACAAAATCATCTCTTCGATTCAAGCTCCCTAACTATATAATTTTCACTATCTGAACCTGAGAAATTATTTTGGTTATTACAACATGTCAAGGCTCTGAGCACTCTTACACAGCTAAAATAGAACTCTGTAGCTAAGCGAGTAACACCCGTTTCAGACAGGCGCAGGTTTCAGAAACAATTAGGAGCGATTGAACATTCTAGGAGTCAACAAATCGATTGTTGCAGTTGTTCAGAACGACTCTGGAGGGCCTTGGTTAAAGACGTCAATCTTGTCATGAACCAAGCCAATGTAAAAGTTCTATTAAGTTCGCCTGTCTGAAACCAAAATTTATTTGGGTTGACCTAGAGTTTTAATTTTGGTTTTTACCCATACACCGATGTGTGTTAGCACTGTATACTCGGTACTTTCCCGAGTCCTGTGAAAAAATATCACAGGCATGTTCTTTATCCCTGATGCAAATTTAACATCTATTATGACCTAGAGTTGCTTCTTATCTATTTGGCTCAACGTGTCTGTTGCATGCATGTCTGAAACGGGTTTTAGCTGTGATGGTAAAGGACGCCCGAATTTGCGTCAAGTATTCTATGTTGGTCTCAACACCAAAGGATTGAAACCTCAAGTTTCTAACAATTGCTAGAGCTCTACTCGATAGCATGACACCTCTATAAAAGATTAATACATGAACCTGCTGGATAATTAATTCTTCAAAAATATTATACTTCTCTTGAATGTAAAGTTTCATTATCTACTTCAAATTATAAGACTAAAGTATTTATAACTTTTACAGTTACATGTATTATTAAAATCAAATAATAAACCCACAATAAATTTTTATTAAAATACAATTTTTCCTTTGAGCAAACTTTTATTTATTGTTTTTTTTTGTTTTTATTCAGCCAATGAGACCATGTTTCTGTGTGAGGTTTGGCAGTTATTTTTAAGGTTTTGGACACAGATTTTAACAGTGAGATTTTGGTATAACTTAAACCTGATGGACCCTGTTGGTAATCCTAGTATCCCCTCTTTAAAGACAAAGTATATATATATGGTTTTTTTTTAACCGTTCAATTGTTTGAATCCTATAGATAAGTTGCAATGGACGCTAATCTTTACGGGCAAATTGCATTTTGACTTGCAAGCGCGTCAAGCGCTCAGTTTATTTACGCACCCATGCTGTTTACTAACCAATCAGGCAGCGAGTTTTGTGAACTGTGCGCTTGCTGCACGCCATTCTCATGCAAAACGCAAGGCTGTGTTCCAAATTGCCCGTAAAGATGGCCGATTTATGTTATGCAGGAACTATCTATTGAATATTGACCTTTGAGTGAGTAGAAGGACCTCTTTCCACATAGTCAAAGGAGGATAGATGTTCTCTAGAGCCCTATTGCGACAGTCTGTATACATAATTATTTCCGACAATGCTCTAAACCTAGAAATCTAGCAACTGCATACACAGAATCTCACTCATGATTATTCATCAACATTATAACATTAACTTACATGTCCTTGAAAAAATAAACTAATTACATTTGATTGTTGATAAGACATTCAAGATAAAGACAAGCATACACCTCTCGTTAATATTCATGCATAACGTCACAATTCTAACCCAAAATGAGGCCACTGGCGCACGTCACGCCACTTGGTGTTTCTGATCAGCAGAGTGTGGGTTCGAATCCCTAGATGTGACACTTCGGATGGGACCTTCGGATGGGACATAAAGCCATTGGTCCCATGTGTTGTATAACGCATGTAGAAGAACCCAGAACACTTATGGAACAGAGAAGGGGTTCGCCCTGGTGTTCCTCGCTGTGGCTGCTGTAGGACCTTTTAAACCCTTATAAAGTGCTATACATAATTGGGTTTCAGAATTCATCACTGTAATAACCTATCTTTCTGAAAAATTGTATATACTCAGCGCCTAGAGTACCTTGTTTCTTAGATATGTGCGCTATATAAGACTTCGATATCATTATCAAAGTGGCTCTGATGATGGCCTTGTTTTGGGTAAGAATGGTGACATCATGCATGAACATTAAAGGAACACGTTGCCTTGGATCGGTCGAGTTGGTCTTTGAAAAGCGTTTGTAACCGTTTGTTATAAAATGTATATGCTTAGAGAGATATTTTATAAGTAGAATATAATGATCAATGCCAGCATCACTCGAGGTTGCATGGTTTTCCTTTTACCTCGTAGATTAACATGGTCAGCAATTTATGGGAGTCAAAATTTTATAACTGGCTGACCGTGTTAGTTTGCTTAGCAAAAGGAAAACAACGCAATTTCGAGGCAAATTTGTGTGGATTTTTGTATTCTACTTTAAAAATGCCTTTCTAACCATATGCATAAACCACAAACAATTTCAAACGCTTTTCAAAGACCAACTCGTCCGATCCAAGGCACTGTGTTCCTTTAAGAGAGGGATATTATCCAGATACTGCAGAAAGTTGCACTCTGCTAATATAAAGAAGAAAAAAACCATGCAAACATACACCTCTATATACATAATTAAAACCTTGAAACAATAAGAAATAAAGAAAAAAAGTATCAAAATAAATTTGTTTGGAGGGCAAACACACCACAAGTTTGAGTCCTCCCCAGATCGCACTGCACGCACATTTTGTAGACAATATTTAGTGGTTTCTTCACTGCCTTTCACCTCTGTGGACCAAGATCTGAGGTATTAGGAATTTCCAGTCACTTCCTGGGACTAATTGGGTTTTTCCCCCATTTGCTTATTTTTTATTTTATTTGTATTGACTCATTTTTTGAGAGGGGTTGTTTTCCTGCCACATCTAAAACTGGCATTTCTTAATCATCGGCTTTCTGCACAGGTACAATTATCTGAAGGTGCTACAGTGCTTGGTCCAAAAGCAGCAGGACCCATATGCTGCGAGTCTATACCCTGTGTGAGCACATGCAGTTCTTTTGTTACTGAATCTAGTCAACACGTTTTTCCAACTCATGATACAAAGCTCTAGTTTTTCGAAATAAAGGGCGGCAACAAGATTTTTTTCAAGTGAGAAGTGATTTTAAATGAAGTCGGTTTATTGTGGAGCCTGCACAAGCCACACATATTTCAGTTGTGGGCTAAGAAAGGCTTTGCCTATAAACATCTTTTGATTTATACCAACAGTACACTCAGACGGCCCTTTTAAAACCTGCAGTGTGAGAACTTTAGCTTCATTTTCCAAAGTTGACTGCAGTGAAGCGGCGAAGTTCATTTATGTACCACTTGAATTTATGTACCACTTGAATTGTAAGAGCAATTTGCATGCTCATGCATAATGCATTATTTATGCAAAACAAAGCCTAATCAATGGACATTATTAAAGACTGAAAACACTAGCTGTATTGTTCCAGCCATTTTTAAAGAGACGTAAAATTAAACAGTAACAAAAATAGTGATTAGAAAAGCTAAATCATTTAAAGCACTATGCATTATTAAAGAAAAGAAGAGACTACACATATCGCTTAGTCTCTGTCTGCTGTTCAATATTACATGACGATTTTAACCTGGTATATTATTTATTTTTCTAAATACCCTCTCAATTAAACCCTGAACAATTCATTATTATGCAAAACTAGGGTCGATTAACCACCTACACTGGCTAGTATTTTAAAAAATCAATTCATAAAAACGGTCGAGAGGGCGTCACGTGGGGTGTTTAAACGGATAATATAAACAAAGTAAAAAGTGTTTAAACATAGGCGTGATGCGGGAGCTTCTCGCTTGGTGTTATTTTATGCGTAACGCATTCAGTACGCCGGGATGGCCAGCTCTCAATGTAAAATAAAAAACTATTAGCAACTGTTTAGCGTCAACACAATTTTGACCATTCGTGAAACCTTCGATTGAGGTGTGACTCCCTATGAATAATGCGTGAGGACACTAGTCTGGTTGCCTCTCAGTAGTAGTATTGGTGGCATGTCTTTGGAGAGAGTCTCGAGCCAGCTCATGTACATGTAGGCTGAACATGTCTTCTTCCTTGGAATAGGTAGACTCCTGCAACACAAGAAAACACAAGAAAAAGATTTGTGACTCGGGTACATATCCTCATTTTCTTTTTATATAGCGCAAAATGAATGCTTAATAAAGTCTCAAAGCGCTCTTGGAAAGTGAAAGAGTGAAACCAGGACTACTGAATACCAACACTGGAGTACTATGTAGAGAACTTAACCAATTAAAGGAACATTACAGATATGGTTTTTGCTATTAACAAAACAGTTGCTGAAAATGTAAGCACCTTATGTAATCCACTATACTAGCTGACAAACCTGTAGAAGTTTGAGATCGAACGGTCATGTACAGTACATGTAGGTCACAAGGAAATAGTGAACAACCAAATTCTGTAATTTTCCTTTAAGGACACAAGAGTAAAGTCCGGGACTCAAATGAATACTCTATTCATCAGAAACACCAGACTTTGAGTCCAGTGTGTTTGACGGCTCAGCCAAGTCACGCCATAGTTTGTGCGACATACATTTATATTATCTTACTTAGTACGAAAAGGGTATTATTGTGGCCCTGTTTGCTGTACTTACATGACAATAAGCTGTGCATCACTGGAATGTTCACGAAGCAGTTCTCGTATCCTGATTTGCCTGTTTGTCTAAAAAGTCAAACAAATGTCAGAACCACTTTTAAAAACAGAAGGGTATCAGGGTTGAGATGATAAAGTTATTTTTGGAAATATAATAAGAATAATTATTCTTATATTATTGAGGGAGCAGGGGCCGATTTCACAAAGAGCTAAGATTTATTGTTATTGCAAATCAATCGTAGTTGCTAAGTTAATTACGATGTCACAATACAAATCAATTATGGCCATGGTAATACTATCAATTGTCTGGCGATAAATGTTATTGCTTTGTGAAATCGAGCCCAGTATAGACGTTATGCACATGATGTCATATCAGTAGGGCGCCCTCGCCTAGAGGTAAAAAAACAGCCATTCTAAACCTGTGTGCCGCGTGTACTAATCTGTGCGTTTGTATTGTTTTGTCTTGGTTTTACCCTAAGATGGAAGCTGGATGACATCAATACATAAGGTCTACCCAAAGGTCTTAAACTCCTATTTTTGGGGGGTTTCTTTTGAGGGGGGGGGGGGGGGTTCACAAAATCCCCAAGAGCCACACCTTCTCCCAGAGTGTCTCGATCTCGTCCGGCGTGATCTTCCAGGGGAACTTCTCCGCGGTCTCTCCCGCCTCCACGTTGAGCTTCCACGGCTTGATCAAGTCTTCAAAGCGTTGCAGGTTCTCCTTCTTGGGCTTCTGGTCGAAGTCCGGGATGATCTCCAGATCGGAGAAGTCGATTCTGAACTTGCTGAGCATGTTGGCCATGCCCATCTTCTCTCTGTTGATCTCCTCTTTCTTGCCTTTGGCGAAGACGCGCAGCCGGCACTTGTCCCAGTTGGACTTCATTGAAATGAGATGGGGGATGAGAAGCGTCAGACCTTTAAGCAGTTGGAGAAAAAAAAGTAATTTGAGAGGTCTCACAAGACTACAGATATACGGATACGAACACTTCAACACTTTGTGTGTTCACGTAACGCGTCACCGCAACTTCCTTGTTTTGCAAGCACGCTGAGAACACATATGGGAGCCGCACACATATTTTTATACATTAAAAAAGGATACTGTTTTGCTGATTATAGTTGACTTTAATTCTTAAATTTACTGATTTAAGTTGATTTTAAAGGCCTCGAAATTGAGTGGTTTACCTTTAACTTTGCAAACTAACACGGTCGGCCATTTTGGCGTGGTGTGTTTGTTTACGACGCATAAGGAAAATGGAGCAATTTCGTTAAGATTTGTGTTACGTTATATTCTACTTTTAAAACATCTTTTTAACCATATATGCATTTTATAAAAGACGGTTTCAAACGCTTTTCACAGACCAACTTGCCCGATCCAAGGCAACGTGTCCCTTTAACACTGGTCTTCATTGGCCGAGGTAATGATGACATCAAGTTAAAACTGAATATTATGACGTACCTCCATCATCCACCAACCACCAGACGTCGATGTTTCCCTTTGGCATCTTGCCCTGGAACTTTTGCATAGATTTAATGACGTCATCGATGGGTTTGCCCTTAATGAGGGCGGTGCTGTCGATCATAGCGACCTTTGACTCCCTTGCCGTGTCCGACGAGATGGACGGCGCCAGGGCACCTTTCTCCGATTTAATCGATGATGTCTCAACTCTAATTTCAGGCACTTTTTCTGTGAAGAGATGAGGTTAACAAATTACAGGAGGAGAACTAACAAAACTGAAACACGGAGATGAGCAGAGTATACTGTTTGAAACGTCCAGACCACATCAGCTCTTCTCAGAGCCAACACTCCCAAAAGAGAGACTTACACCCGCAAGTTTACTATTTATTTATAGTTTCGTCCTGTGAATCATGGATGTAGATAATATGCCTTTGAAATAATTATTTTGTAAGAGATTGCCTAACATCACAAGGCCGGACGGCCACTTCAAGGTGATGCTTCATTTGACTGATTTAGGCTGTCGACCCAAATCAACTGCCACCAGGGGCATGTTGCCACCTTCATGTACTCCTGGGGCTGAAAACAGGGTTAGTCCTGTCACAGTTCACAAGGAGGCAGGCATGGTTTTCATCAATTAGGAGCCTGGCTAGCAGAGCAGAATGAACTACCTTCCAAACTTTTCATGAAGCAATTATTTGCTCAAACCCGCACTCTGCTGCTGACAACCAGAGCTTTGGTCCAGTGAACTAGACCATGACATACCACGTTGTGAAACAAGTATGCCATGCTGTTTATTAAAATGTTGCATCATAATGAACACTTAAACAAATGAACAACAAGACAACATTATCATAGCTTGCAAAATAATATTATAAGACTACAAAAGATAGCTTCAGATAAAAGTGGAAATAGGATGAAAAAGAGGTAACAAAGTTGCTTACTTTAAATACTTTACAAAGGTAAGCAAATAAATAACAAAGTAAAATAAAAATACTTCAAAATGTCTCACAAACAACACTTTCAGCATTCAGCTGCCAGGGACAAACATTTAAAGGATCTGCATCAGCAAACAAATTCGTTCAACAGGTTTTCTGCTACAGCCATACACATAAAGTTTGTCTGACATACAACGCTTAAGGCAAAGTCACACAGGCCCCATAAAGAGAACGAAAACGAGAACGATAAAAATGCACGCCCTCGATTGGTTGAAATGCTCCACTCAGAATATGCCCACGCTTATTCAACCAATCGAGGGCGTGCATTTGTATTGTTATCGTTTTCGTTCTTGTTATCGGGGCCTGTGTGACTTGCCCTTTACTCAAAAGAACTGACTAGTCCTACACATTGGTGTTGCCATTTGCCATTGACAAACTTTACAACAATCTCTACTAAACACTGCATGCTGAAAAGTAAATAAAATACAACAGTTTACAGTGTATGACTCTTGACAAAAACACAAGAGGTTATTTCTGCCCATGCTCGACCAAATAAATACAATTATTGTACCAAACATTGGGTAACTATATCAAGCAACATAATGTTGGTCGCATTTAAGACCGCCTTTGAAGTTATAGTGAATGAAATTGAATGGTCAGACAGTAGGAGGGTTAACTGTGTACTGTTTGCAGGTTGGCATACATGTAGTTAACATATCATTCAAAACCACAGCTATAGGATGAATGGTATTGAATGGACAGACAGTAGGAGGGTTAACTGTGTACTGTTTAGATGTATTCATCCCATGATACCGTAATTGCAGGTTGGCATAGTTAATCTATCATTCAAAACCACAGCTAGGATGATTGGTATTGAATGGACAGACAGTAGGAGGGTTAACTGTGTACTGTTTAGATGAACTTACCACACAGTACCATATTACTAACTGGCATAGCTTATATATCATTTAAGACCACAGGGGATGATACTGAATGGTCAGACAGTAGGAGGGTCGACTGTTATCTATGCAGATGTGTTCACGAAATGATAATATACTACTGGGTAACATACAGTTTACATGTATCTATAATTCAAAACCACAGTGGATGATGTTGAGGGTCAGACAGTAAGAGGGTTAATGTCCAATCCCTAAGAAACATAACAATTTAAAAATAAAGTACAACACTGAGGAACAAACACATGCGATTATCCATCTTGAGGAAACACACAGTCTGAACGCCTCCTTACCAATCTTAAACCTCACATGTTCCTGGGTCGAGCAGCTCGGCTGATGGAGGACTGAGTTACGACAATTAAAGGCAGCAGTAGTGGGAAAATATCACATTATATTATAAGTTATTAGGTGAGGTTGGGTGTGATGTGGATCATATCTACATGTAGTTGAAGAACTGGATACAGACTCGGAGACTAGATGTAATCCATATCACACCCTAAACCGAACTTAATAACAGTTTTATCATACCTTGAAACAGGAACCCACTTGTTTACCAGACACTGAATCACCTTGTTAGTAAATACAACTTACAAAGTTGCCATGTACTATTGTGCATGTGCACAATGCATAAAGGCCGAGTCACACTGCAGCGATATCAAAAACGATAACGAGCGACGACGCAAAGAGAACGCATTGTATTGGTTGAATTGCTCCACGCAGAATACGCACAAGCTCATTCAACCGATAGAATGCGTTCTCATTGCGTCGTTATCGTTATTGTTCTCGTTATCGCTGCAGTGGGACCGGGCCTTAAGGGTATGATATGGTTTTAGGGGGATGTTACAGGATTTATCAGGTCAGTGATTAGCCATTCAACATTGCGGATTTTACTCTGGGGTGTGATAAACCAATATACCGTTAATTTTGCCTCAATCATCAATGTGAATTTTTTACCACCTCGCTCAATTCATGAATGCTTACACATTTTTTCCTAGAAATCAAAAAGAGCGCTTTTAAAAAAAATTCTGTGCAAAAGCCTTGTACATGTTTCAGGGCCTGTTTTGTGTGTACATCAAATGAATACATGTACAACATTTGGCCAATTACAAACCTGTGCCTAACAATCGCTATGGCAGTAGAAAATTGTTTTTCCACTGTCACGATGATAAATTACTGTTTACTGAAAAGAGTTCAACTCAGATTTCCTATCCCTCCTACCTTTGGTTTAAAAGCTGCGTAAAAGCATGGCCAAGGAATTTTGAAAACAAAATAAAATATTTTAATTTCATCTTTGTGTTACAAATATGCCTCATGAACGGGGTAGATAGTCAGCACCCACAGCTTACCTTCTTCAACGTATTCTGTAAAGCCAGGGGTGTTCAGGGCACTAGACACGTCAAATGACTCCTTGATGCGTAGTAAACCAACACCAAAGGCCAGGTCAAATGCATCACTGAAGATAGAGGAAAAAGTGGAAAAGAAAATTATATAAAGATGGTAATGACGATGTCAAAGTTGTGTCAATCTGTTAAGGGCACAGCAGTCGATTTCACAAAACGCTAGGATCAATCCTATCTCGAGTTAGGATGAGTAACCCGTCCTAACTTAGGATGAGTTCAATGCATCCTACGTACTTTGATAGGGAACTGAACCCGTCCTAAGTCCTAAGATTAACCCTAGGTCATAAGTTAGGAAGAGTTTGGTCAAATCGACGGCTGGACACGTTTGGTAATTAATTGTCAAAGACCAGTATTCTCACTTGGTGTATCCCAACATATGCATAAAATAACAAACTTGTGAAAATTTGGGCCCAATTGGTCATCGGAGTTGAAAGAAAATGATGAAAGAAAAAACACCATTGCTGTACAAATTTGTGACTTTCAGATAGAAAGTCTTTAAATATTTGACAAATGTTTGAGTTTGAAAATACTTCCCTCTCAAAACGGCATTACTTCAGAGGGAAATGTATTACACTATCAACAGCTCTGTGTTGCTCGTTACCAAGTGAGTTTTTATGATACATGTAATATATATTTTGAGTAATTACCAAATACATGTATGTTAAGTGGCAACAATAAAGTGTGTTGGCTAGTTGACGGCCGGGTCCCCAGATATAATATGGCACATTGTCTAGGGCTCACCACAGTCAAAATTGACATATTTTCGAAGGTAACAAACTTACTGGATAATTCCAACGTAATCCATAACATTCTGTGGCTTCTCCGTCTTCCACTTGCCCAAGAAACCCATGATGAGGGTGTTGGGTTTAATCTTGCCGAGACCTCCAATCTGAAACACAGAGAGAATAATTAAGGGTTTGGGTACTTTTTGTACGACACAAAACACAAATGTCCTTGATTTACATTAAACGATTAACATTAAACTTACATAGTTTAAAGTTTAGAGGCGCTGTAGTTTTTGAGAAATGAGTACAAAACAATGTACCCACTGCAAAAACATAGGTACCGGCCAATCTCGGTAATCTAGTTGGTAAGACACTGCTCTAATATTGCAAGGGTCGTGGGTTCGAATCCCACCCAAGTAATATGCCTTTGATATTTTTTTCACAGAACTCGAGAAAGTGCTGAGTATACAGTGCTGACACACATCAGTGTATTGGTAAAAACCAAAACTAATAGAACAATGTCATAAAAAAAAAAAAATTGTCGGAGTGAGACAAAAATTTGTTTAGCATACACGCTAAACTAATTTTTGTCTCACTGAGACACAAGCGACTCTCCAGAGAAACTTGCTTTGTGATTTTCACCTTTTTTGTCAAACTCTTACCTGCATAAGTGACTGTGCCCCTTGCCTTAGGGTAGGGCTTGCTACTATAGCGGGGAATGCCTTAATCTTATGGTATTCCAACCATTTCTCGTGTGATTCCGTTAATAACTCCACTAAGTTATTGCTCTGGTCTCCCTGCACAAAAAAAAATAAAAAAATGTAAAAACAACTTTTTAAAAGTTCATACATGTACATGTAACATTATACAATTGTTGCACGCTGTGACGGGGTCCATGGCGTTTTGTACACCCGAAGGGGGAAAATGGAACCCGAGGCGAAGCCGAGGGTGCCATCTCCCCCGAGGGTGTATACAAACCCCTGTCACAGCGTGCATGTTTGTTACGCGTCACATGATTGGTTCTCGACCAATCAAAATTCACAGTTACAGAGGTTAACAACATTGTTTGTGTGGTTATACATGTATCTCCCATAACTTGGGCCAAAAACCGCTAATACCCCGTTCACACAGCTCTGTGACCATATGAAGACCATGCTGATTACCCCGTTCTCAAAAGTCGGGTACTAATGTATCACTGTCTAAATCCAGCAACTTGGCAAATTATAAAGACTACATTACAACTATTCGTTGCTGCCTTGCTGGCAAAATGATTACAACTAAAACAATGTCGACCAAGTGGTTGTTTCTAATGTACTTAAAACATTTGTCAAAATAGTTGCCAAATGTGCTGCGTTTTTTATTACGACCACTGAGACTTCACCGAGATGCTTCCATGCTGCTTGTACAATAATAATATTAATAACCGGCATTTACACTATGTTCTTTGTTGACAAACTTAGTAACAAGCAACAAAGAGCTGTTGAAAATATAAAACATTGTGAGAAACGGCTCCCTCTGAATCAAACGTACATAAGAGGTAAATCCCGACCCAAATAATAAAAAAATTCAGCTAAGCCTTTTATTATTCTTAAAAATGTTACATGAGTTGCGTTCAACTGAAATTGACGCGATGGTCAACTTACCGGTAAGACGGTTCCACACACCATGAGGCTGTTGCTCTTAGTGATGTGAGAAACAAAATGCACCAGAGCAGGTCTGCAGTCTGGTACACCAGTCAGAACAAGAACTTGTGGCCTACAAATCAAGGAAACAAACCAAAAAAATATTAATTTTTGGTTTTTACCCATATACACCGATGTGTGTAGCACTGTATACTCAGTACTTTCCCGAGTCCTGTGAAAAAAATCACAGGCATTTTACTCGGGTGGGATTCGAACCCACGACCTTTGCAATTCTAGAGCAGTGACAAAAAAAACCAAAAAAACAAAAAATCTTGATACAAATTCCATTCTAAATAGAATTGTTTCATTTCTACAGCTCTCATTACACACATGTACATACACACACAGTCAAGCAATTTACGCCAGCAGCACAGACTGAATATTTACACAATAATTTGTTTTGAACTTTGTAAATTTTTAAGAATCACCCTCAAGAAAAAATCACTTATAATTTTTTCAAAGTTTTCATTGCATCAAGCTGTTGATGAAAGTGTAACTATTTTTTTTGAAAATATATTTTTACCAGCAAATTGGTAAAAAAAAAAAAAAAAATGCAGATGACTGTTAAAAAATATATAGAGTTTCACGACCTTAAAAAACATGACACATCAGAAATAAAGTCAAATTTATTTGGAATTGAGCAAATTGTTATATTGTAAACAAGAAAAGAAAACAATAAGAAATAAAACCCCACTCTACCTGAAAGTCTTGACGTGTGCAGGGATGTTATTGAGTTTGAGGGTGTTGGTCAGAGCTTGAGTGTAGATGAAGGCTTGATTCGATGAACCCCAGTTAATCTCTGAAATGACATCGATAGCAAAGATATGAGTCACCATGGTACAAGTTCAAAAACAAAAAGTTAATGGTCTGAGGTTTTTGACTCTAGCAGAGTCTCTTTCATATAGGCTTAAAAAACAAAAGCAAAAAAAAAAAAAAAAATTGAGTTCAGAATCAAATTTGTTTAGTCCTACTTGTATTGTCCTTAGTGGTCGCAAATGGCTCGTACCGAAATGCCCGGAAATGTTGTAATATTTGACAAACTTTTGCTCAAACAAGAGGGTCAAAGAAAAAGTAAGGGACCCATTTGACATTGTCCAATGTTTTCCAAGCAAACATAGAATCTACAACTGTATATGTATAACAAAACCATGTACTTCTATTCCTTATTAGCTCTGACATTTTCTTAAACAAAAAACGGTGCAAAAAAATAACAAGATGAGCAAAGTCTGGGTGTACATGTATGGTGACGATCATACAGAAATGAATGGTCTAAAGTGTATAAACACATCTCAGAGCTAAAGATTAAATGTAGGTAGGGACATTATTAGTTTTTGTCACAGTAATGTTGATTTTTGGGCAAAGCTATATACAGGCATGCAACAGCACGTTGAAAAAAAAAGAGGACAATTTTCGAAGGCACAACGCAAGTGCGGAGCGAGGCAGCCGATAGCCACGGGACATGGGACCCACAATGGTACCCTAGAAAATATTGAGGTTTATCATGCTCTAAGGTGCATTGTTAGCATGTACATGTACAAGGCTTATTTTACATTATTGTAGTTGTACATTGTTGTTGCCAGGCATATACTATGCTAAAAAAAAAAAAAAATTATTATTTAAGCACCGATCTTTTTTTTTTAAATGCGGAATTTCGCAGAAACGCGTACAATCGCGTACAAAAATCGAAGGCACTTGTGAAAATTTAAGCTTGTAAACTTTTTTGTGTGAGGGATTGCCGTGCTCACGAGGCCAGGTGGCCACTTCAAGGTGAGGGCTACATTTAACTGATTTGGGCTGTCGTTCAAATTAACGGTCGCATGCGGACACCTGTACATGTACTCATGTGGCTGAAACAGGGTTACATGTACCCCTCTACAGTCCTGATCTGGGCTGTCGACCGAATTAACTGTCACATGTTGCCACCTGTACTCATGTGGCTGAAACATGGTTATCCCTCTACAGTCCTGATGGATGTACGTGTAGGCATGGGTATCAGCCACAAGGAGCTTGGTTTGGTACAGCAGAATGCAGAAATCTTCCCATTGTTTTAAAGCAATTATGGTTAAAGGCAGTGGCATGGACACTATTGGTAATTACTCAAAATAATTTTTGGCATAAAACCTTTCTTGGTGACAAGTAATGGGGAGAGGTTGATGGTATAAAACATTGTGAGAAACGGCTCCCTCTGAAGTGCCATAGTTTTCGAGAACGAAGTAATTTTCCATGAATTTGATTTTGAGACCTCAGATTTAGAACTTGAGGTCTCAAAATCAACCATCTAGACGCACACAACTTCGTGTGACAAGGGTTATTTTTCTTTCATTATTATCTTGCAAGTTCGATGACCGATTGAGCTCAAATTTTCACAGGTTTGTTATTTTATGCATGTTGAGATACACCAACTGTGAAGGCTAGTCTTTGACAATTACCAATAGTGTCCACTTCCTTAATGTGTCTTGCTCAAGGGAACAAGTGTTATGGTCAGGATTCAAACCAACACTCTGTTGCTGACAACACCAGAGCTTGGGTCTGGTGAACTATAGACCGCTCAGCCACGACACACTCTGAATATAGCCTCTACTTACCTGGTTTTGTGTAGTGCACGTACATGTACAGCGCTGCAACTAAAGCAATGGTGATGAGAGCAGCATACCAGTTAATCAAAAACATGACCGCCATACATATAGCTGCAGCCACTAGAGCCACCCACATGTTGTAATAGCGGAATGCTGGTCGCCAACCTAAAACGAAAATCACACAAAACACTTAATAATAGTAATAGTAGTAATAGCAACTAGTTTTTATTTATCCCCGATGCAAATTTAACACCTCTTATATCGTTGCGGTACCTGCTGCCAAAACATAGGATTCAAACTGCCTCTAGCTGCCGCGCAACCTCGGTAGTCTAGTTGGTAAGACACTGCTCTAGAATTGCAAGGGTCGTGGGTTCGAATCCCACCCGAGTAACATGCCTGTGAAATTTTTTTCACAGGAGTCGGGAAAGTACAAGTTTTCATGTAGCACAGTTCACAAAAACGTCTCAATGCACTTTACATTAGTGCCCTGGTCCTTGGGCTAACAACATCCCTGTAATATTTCTCAGCTCCCACGGGAGTACATGTATACAGCCCTGAGCTGCTGTGGCTTTTTATAAACAATATCAACCTCTACCCTCGCATGTACACATGTACCTATTTATACGCATGGGCTAAGAAAAGCAATTTTAGTAAAGCATCTTGCTAAAGAACACAAGTGTCATGACCAGGAATCATTAGCCACCAGAGATTTGATTTGATGCTCTGATGAACCATTCGGACTTGACACCAGGCCATGATTTTTTTTTTTAACAGGAAATCTTAACCTTAAAACACCATGTAATGGTGTATAAATTTATGTATCCAATATGCTGCCGATCACACCAGGAACACCGGGGCGAACCCCTTTTCTCTTCAATATTGCACTGGGTTCTTTTACATGTGTGACACAACACACGGGACCAATGACTTAATGTCCCATATGAAGGACAAAGCATCATGGTTGAGGGTCTTGCTGGGACTCAAAGCCTCAATCTGCTGGTCAGAAAAAAACAGCGCTTGAGTCCAATGCTCTTAACCGCTAGGCCACAAACAAAGACAATAGACCTTATGCACATGACATCATTTCAGTAGGGCGCCCTCACCTAGAGGTCAAAAGGAGGTTGTTCATTGGCCAATACTGTGTGCGCGCGTACAAATCTGTGCGTCTCGATTGTTTCGTCACCGTTTCTCCTCTAAGATGGCGGCTGGATGACGTCAATGCATAAGGTCTATGGAAGTTATCTTACCTGGTGACTTGGCTAACGAGGCAGAGAAACACGAGAAGTTGATGAGTGCATAGGACATCAGGAAGAAGTTGGAAATGATGGGAGCAATGGCATTCAGCTCACCTAAAAAGGTATAAACATCAACAAATTAGTCAACAAACAGGGTTTACGTTCAAAGTATGAGCTCTGTTGTAAACTTGTGGTGTCATAGATTATCTTTTCAGTTTTTTTGTTAAATCTCCGGCCAATGACAAGATACTTATAAACATTTAAAATTAACCAGGTTAAGAACAAACTTTTGTAGTAGCAGTGTCAAGCTTGACAAAACCTTTACTATCAGGCATTCAGGAAAAAAACAGATCCTTCATATCCTAAACTTAAAATTAAATATAATAACATGTAACTCTAAATTATAAAAAAACAACTAAAACAAGAAACAAACACATGTAATGGAAAATGAGTGTATCACATAACCGATTTTGACCTTGGAGCTCCATACAACTTTGACCTAATCTATGTCTAGACTCCTAGGGGCATTTCACAAACAGAGCTTAGTTGGTTCATGACAAAATTACCAGATAAAATTATAGAGGCTCCAGGCCTCCTTTTATGTTGGAAACACTTGAGAAAATGTGCACTTCTCAAAAAAAAGATGATGGTGTCCAAGCCGGTAGAGTCAATGCTCAAGCTGAGGCTCGGGAAAAAGCCCTCTATACATGTTATCGAAGCTATGTTTTGTTTTTGTAATGGCTTACCAATAGCAATAAAAGCAACAGCTAAAAAGAAATTGTAAAAAAAAACATTCAAACTAGAAACAAACACAAAAAATGGAGCAAAGTCTGCAAAGCTAACCAAAGAATCGAGGGAAGCAGTTTGTTACAAAATGAACAGATAAAAAATAGAGGCTCCAGGTCAAGGCTTTGTTTATGTTGGAAACACTTGTGCACTTGTCCAACATAGATGGTGGAGGACAAGCTGGTAGAGACAGAGCCAAAGCCAAGGGTTTTGGGAAAAGGCCCTCCTTTTGTTTGTAATAACCTACCTATAGCAATAAAAGAAGCAGCTATAAAGAAGGCTAGGATGTACGCCCTGCGTGGTTCATCTCCTGGCCCACTACCCACGGCAAACACCTCAATCTTGGGGAAAATCCTGTCCTTACACAAAGCCTGTAAGAATAAAATAAAGTGAAACAATGTGTCAATCGAGGTTAAGAAATCACGCTCATCACCCACGATTAACTAACACCCGTTTCAGATAAGCGCTCCGGAGTCGCGCCGAATCAAATTCTGAATTAAGTACATGAAAAGTTTGACAGATGAAACAGTTCAGAGCAACTGGACGCCCTAGAAGGCGAAAGATCGACTGTTTCAGTCGGTCAGAATGACCATGGAGCGCCTTGGTTTCAGAAGTCGATCTTGTCATGAGACGAACGTAATGTAAATGTTATGTTAAGTTCACCTGTCTAAAATCAAAATTTAATTGGGTCGACCCAGAGTAGCTCCTTATCTATTTGGTTCGGCGCGACTCTGGAGCGCCAGTCTGAACAGGGTGTTATGTGATGAATCAAGTTCTCCAAAGACCCACCAATGTGTTTCGCAAACAAATTAACCTGTGACAAATGTTACCTCATCACACAACGCCCCAAATCAAATAATAGTTTTTTTTTATCACACATACAGGTTTAGAAGACTTTGGAATTTTTTTTCTAAGTGGAATTTTGTGGAACCTTTGTGAAAAGTATAATACAGCAATAGAATGCATACATGCACAGAATGTGGGGAATTTGGTAAAAAACACATAACGGGGTTGCTTGATGGGGGTTTTACCTGGAATACTTTAGGTGCGCTGACGAGACTGGCAAGTGCGGACGATAGCGTGGCAGCGAACACACCAGCCAGAACCAGGGGAGCCCAGCCTGATATTAAGCTGGCCACCTACAAGGAAAAGCAGAAAGTAATAGTCAAGTTATTTCAGAATCAACTAGCTACATGTATGGCCGAGGCTAGATCAATATCAAGTACATTCTTGAATGGTGCAGTTCGACCCTTCCATGGCAAAACAGCCTAACTAAACAAAAATAGATCTTAGAATAAAACCTTACTTGGTAAAGAGTAATGGAGAGCTGTTGGTAGTATAAAACGATGTGAGAAATGGCTCCCTCTGAGGTAATGTAGTTTTGGGAAGAAGTAATTTTCCACGAACTTGATTTTGAGAACTCAGAATTAGATTTTCAGGTCTCGAAATCAAGCATCTGATCTGAAAGCTCACAACTTCATGTGACAAGGGTGTTTTTTCTTTCATTATTATCTCGCAACTTCATTGACCAACTGAGCTCAAATTTTCACAGGTTTGTTATTTTATGCATATGTTGAGATACACCAAGTGAGAAGACTGACAGTCACCAATAGTGTCCACTGTCTTTAAAAAAATGGACTACATGTAGGAGGCTGAGATAGGAGAAGTCATATTCAACTCCATTCATAGCATGCTTTAAAAACTTTGAATTTGAAAAAAAACCGACCCTCAATTTACCAAGAAAAGGTTTAATTTAAAAAAAAAAAAAAAACATTTTTGAGTTGGGGCTGTTTTGCCATTGACAAAGATTGAAGGGCTGAGTTGTAGTTGTCATGTTCCAATTTGGAAGGAAATTGTGTCTAAAAAAGAAAAAACATTGCATAACAACTATAAAATAATTTATACAATATTTAGCCAGCCAGTTTTCCCTTGTGGTTCATTATTTGATTTTTTCAAATGAAAGGTTTAACCCCTAAAGGTAATCCTTCTGCTGCGTTTCCCATTACAGGCTATATTTTCTCTGACTGGCACCCCAAATTACAAAATAGAGAGACCGCCAACATAGCTGGATCAAGCTCAATTGGTAACCATCAATGTAAACCAATGTTTGTATATTAGAGATCAGCTGTTGCCAGCTTGGTGTTTATACGCCCCCTGTGGGAGTTTGCAGAGTTCCCTTGAAGGGAAGATCATACAAACAACTAAAGCAATCAAGTAAGAAGTTTAAACAAATTTTAAAAAAATATCTTACCGAGAAGTCATTTAGCAGTCCGTATTTACATTCTACCCCCTCCAAACAAGCTGAAGTAAAGTTACCAGCAACAAGATCCGCGATTGAACCCGTGGCCTCCCGAGACATGACCGTCCCGAGAAGAATGGCCAGTCCGGCGTAACTGACCGAGGTCATCGCTATGGCGATCAGTGTTCCCTTCGGAATGGCCATCTGTGCATCCTGTTGTGTAAAGTTACAGAAACATTTGCTGGAGTTAGTGCAGCTTGAAGGCATTTGGACACTAATGGTTTTGCCTGGTGGTATGCACGCAAATTATGTTATGGTTTTCAAGTGACGTCAAATGTCACATCGTCTACAGACTGTGGAATTCCTGCGTTTCTTGGAATGAGAAAACATGTTTAAAGCTATTGGACCTTTTGTGTTTTGATTGGTCTGAGGTGATGTTGGTGCATAGAGCTATATAAACATGTAAGAACTAGAGGACGCACTGGCCTATACGCGCCCCGGCATGCCTGCAGGCGGCCATTTTCTAAGTTGACAAAACAGCCATCTCACAGCGTGTGTTTGTGTGGCCATTTTGCAAGTTGAACAGCATCGCGTGAGCGTTCACTAAAAAAACTCAAACGTGTATTTCATATTCAACGCGCGTACAGTATGGTGCGCTTGTCATCTTGCAGTCACGTCGCGTTTGTGCAAGCAGCATCACCAGTGCGCCCTCTAGTTCTTATATAAACAACTCTATGTATTGGTGCAGCTGACAAACAACTTAATGTACATGTACATTGTAGGTAAACAGTGAAAGGTGATTATGGACAAGGATTGACCTAGGCTAGAGGCCACTCTCTGGCATTGCTCACAAGCCTCGAAGTGTGACGTCAGATGTTCAGTCTACATGTACATGTATCTACACAGGACTCACCTTGAGATCGCCAGAGATGTTAGCACCGGCTAAGATTCCAGTCGCTGCCGGGAAAAAGATGGAGAAGACAGAGAAGAAGCTCTCCGTCCCCTGAAAATCTGGCCCAATATTCTCAAAAAACAGCTCTCCTGGAAGATGACAAACAACATCAAAATTGTAATTATTTATTTTATTCATTGATATTAAAAACAATTTAATGGAGCATATTTTTGTTTTACATTTAAGCACAACAAAAAGATGCATACCAGATCAAGATTGTCAGCCAAAATACCGTTTCAACTCAAATGTAACATCTGCGACTGGTACTGCTCCAATCTGATAAGCACAAAAAAGAATAAGCTATGCATACCGAAAATTTGCTGAGCAGAATAAAATTCCCGGCCAAAACACGTTGTCAAATGTACCATCTGTGACTGGGGTCTTTCTTATACCTTCTAAGCATGTAATTGTTAACCAAAGTTTTATGGTTAACAAAAGCAGCTATGGAATTGGGCCCAGCAAACTGTATCACATGTATTATAAAAATATATATATAAAAAACACAAAGACAAGAATTAGCTATTCTGTTTGATGGGTGATACTCATCAGCAGAATTGAAATATATTCGTGAACAAGATCATACATGTACAGATGTATGACTTGCTCTGTATTGAGCTTACTGGCCCGGCACTGAAACCACTGGCCAGATGGCCTCGGGCCGGTGATGGTCTAGTGAAAAATTCAAGCCCTGATACCCAATGGAAAGAAGCATAATTTAGTTGTACTTAGGCAGCTCTGTGAACGCGTACCATGTCACTCTAAAGTTGATACCCTTTATCTCCTTAACACAGTGTTACAAAGTCGATTTTGTTGGGATCTGGAGTACTCCGTATTGACTTTTAAATTATTTAGACTTTGGCCTAATGTTCCTAAACAATACATCTTTTGTACCCTCAAAACAAAATCAACAACAAAAACACTCACTCATTATTTACAGCGTTTAATCGAAGTTGAGGTCAAAAGGAGCGTGAGTAGAGAATGAAGTCAATCAAGCAACGATAACATCCTCAAATTGTTGCAAAATGAAATCCACATTATTGATAGCATCATGAAGGTTCAGTGAAGGGTCACACGTCGTACAACAGCGGTACAGATTTACGAAACGACAATCCCAAATCACGACAATCCCAAATCCTCTATAACCCCCACCAGAAAGTTGTCTAACTTTGTAAGGTTTAAGATCTTGCAACTGCTTACTGGAGGCAGTTGCAGGAGAATGAGATGGCACAAACCTCTTTTCAAGAGCTGTTCATGCACTACAACATTTGTAATTAGTTTAAGTGGACACTATTGGTAATTGCCAAAGATCAGTATTCTCACTTAGTGCATCTCAACATATGCATAAAATACAAACATGTGAAAATTTGAGCTCAATCGGTCATCAAAGTTGTGAGATACATGTAAGACTGGAAGAAAAAATAACCCTTGTCACACGGAGTTGTGTGCATTTAGATGGTTGATTTCATGACCCAAGTTCTAAATCTGAGGTCTCGAAATCAAATTCGTGGAAAATTACTTACATGTATTTCTTAAAAACTATGGCTCTTCAGAGGGAGCCGTTTCTCACAATATTTTATACCATCAACCTCTCCCAATTACTCTTCACCAAGAAAGGTTTTATGCCAATTATTTTGAGTAATTACCAAATAGTGTCCACTGCCTTTAAAGTACATGTAGTTTATACAAAAATCATTAATTCGTCTCTAGAAATACAACCAGCCAAACATATGGTCACCATTCTGCAGAGTCAAACATTTGGTTCCACAAAATAGCTTTAGTGGATAGAAGGGGACTTCCATTTGTAAACTTCACTATAAAACCTTATATTTGGTAATGTATTATGGAGAGCTGTTGGTACAACGTAGTATAAAACATTTTGCAGAAACGGCTCCCTCTGAAGAAACATAGTTTTTGAGAAAGAAGTAATATTCTACGAATTTGATTTCGAGACCTAAGATTTAGAATTTGAGGTCTCAAAATCAAGTATCTCATAGCACACAACTTGGTGTGACAAGGATTTTTTTCTTTCATTATTATCTGGCCACTTTGATGACCAATTGACCTCAAATTTTCAAAGACTTGTTATTTAATGCATACTTATGTTGAGATACACCAAATGAAAAGATTGGTCTTTGACAATTACCATTAGCGTCCAGTGTCTTTAAAGGAACACGTTGCCTTGGATCAGTCGAGTTGGTCTTTGAACATCGTTCTGTAACCCTTTGTTGTAAAATGTATATGGTTAGAAAGGTATTGTAAAAGAAGAATACAATGATCTACACAAATATGCCTCGAAATTGCGTGGTTTTCTTTTTACCCTGTTGACTAACACGGTCGGTCATTTATGGTAGTCAAAATTTGTACTCCCATAAATGGCCGACCGTGATAGTTCGCGATGTAAAAGGAAAACCGTGCAGTTTCGAGTGATACTTGTGTGGATTATTATATTCTACTTTTAAATCATCTTTCTAACCATATGCATTTCATAAGAAACAGTTTCAAACGCTTTTAATAGACCAACTCGTCTGATCCAAGGCAACGTGTTACTTTAATTGGTCTCATTATTTTGACTAGCTTGATCTAGTCATCGTCTGGATGTTCAAAGTACCTTTGTAATTCTGGAATCCCCTGGCTCTCTCATCGTCTGGTGCTGGAATGAAGGTTCCCACTACCATATTGACCATAGCAATCACTAACAGGAGCAGAAGGAATATCTGAGCCTGAAAAACACAGAACGAACAGATGAGACATAAAAATTATAAACCGTCTCTCATCTGGCTGCAAAGTTTGCATCTTTTAGGAGCACAGCCACAATCATGGGTCCATGATGCTTGAAAAACACTATCTAGCAGGTAACAGTGTTATTTAAAATATCAACTAAGAATCTTCATGTAAGTGATGAATATCTGAGCCTGAAACAATGAACAGATGAAACATCAAAAGTACATACACTACATGTACACTGTCTCTCATCTGGCCTGAAACTTAGCACAAGTGCACAGTCAAAACACTCCTGGGGATAGATACATGTATTGTATTTCTTTCCATTTTATGAACAGTTTGAAAACCACTGATGCCACAGCAGTTATCTCAATGTTTGTTATCAATTAACAACCCTGTGTCACTGATGAATAAAAAGTTCTTGAGTTTGTGAAATACAAGATCTGCCAAGAGTTACTCATATGTTGTCCATTTGGTGGCTTTGCACAAAGGCAACATTTTTAATGTGACCTCCATGCCGCTGGCAATGAAACCAAGGATGCCTCATGTTAATGAATTGAAACCTGGTTCATACATCGTAAGATTGCGAATGCGGTAAAAAAAACAAAAACAAAAAAAGCACAAGAGCTGTTTCACTGCGCTACGCTACGAAACAGCTAATTAACAAGGCTTGTCCCTAACAGTGCAAGTCCTTGAGGAAGTCAATGAAAATACAATGCAGGCCTGATACTTCACGGAGACAATGGAGGTGATTGCCTCTGTTGCCCCTTGCCATTGCCTTGGTGCCCTTGAAATGCTCCAGTAAAAATTTACAATTTCCTCATAGGATGCCCTTTACCATTTACCAAAGAGAAATGCCTTTGTGCCCTGACAATGTATCCTTTGATGTCACCGCAAAACCAAAGAGCAAAATGTTCTTTATTTTATGAAACCAAGCGAATTAAATCAATGTAGCTCATAAGCCTGAGGAAACTTGTAATCTGCTGAAAGGGCTGCTGAATCAACAGGGTTACAATGTATGAGGTTGTTCACACGCCGTACTAAAGTTGGTCTAAGTCCATTTAGATCCGGTTCGGGTTCAACTTTTGTGTATCTAAACGCAAAAAAAAGTAAGACCGGATCGGGTTTAACCCCCAAAACTTAAACCGTCCAGCGAGGCGGTCTAAGTCTAAATCAGTTCGGGTTTATCTGTGTGGACAGAATGACATCCGGTTTTAACTCGCAACGGACGACCCATTGTGTGGTTCGTTCAATGCACACGCCCAGGACCCGGCGTGCTTGTATATGTTTTTTGTTGCCGAAAAGCACCGAGTATCTTGCCGCTTACCGAGTTGGCGAAACCCTCTTAAAGCCTTAAAGCCGTTATACACTTTCGGTACAGAAAAGAAGAAAAAAAGTTCACAAACTTACAATTAACTTACATGGTTTACAGAAATACATGTAATGGTGAAAGACTTCTCTTGAAACACTATTCCATGAAATGCTTTACTTTTTGAGAAAACATTAAAACAACATCAATTCTCGGCAGCGAGAATTACGGATTAATTTTAAACACATGTCATGACACGGCGAAACATGTGGAAACAAGAGTGGGTTTTTCCCTATTTTTTTTTCCCGACTCCGATGGCCGATTGAGCCTAAATTTTCACAGGTTTGTTATTTTATACATAAGTTGTGAAACCCGAAGTGTGGGACTTGGACAATACTGTTTACCGAAAGTGCATAATGGCTTTAACTCTGATTCAATTTAGTTCATTTTCTGTGATTTGGGGTACTGCATCTTGTCTGTTGAAAATCTTTTCCGCAGGAAATTTCAATACATGTACACATAATAAGTTGTGCCGAACAGATACTGTTCAAGACACACTAACTTCGGTTCACTGTTTTGTTTCGCCAGCTGTTTACAAATGGTCAAGATTGTTCTGTGTTTATTTAGAGACTATTCACAGCTCAGTCATGTCAGTAACCAGGTAACTACAGGTTTTATAGGGTGCGTTCGTTTAGATTCCCTGGGTCGACTCCGGTCTGCATAGCTTTGACGTCATTCCAGGGGCTCACCCAGGCCAGCCCCCAGTTCCCTGCTTGTGGAGTGGGTCACTTGGGGGCTGGCCCCAGGTGCATGACGTCAATACGGGAGCGATGAGTGATCGTTTGTTTAGCTCTTGTCAGGGGCTCACCCGAGTGAGCACCGCGGGGTAGACCCAGGGAAGATATTCGAACGCACCCATAGTTGGGGGGGGGGGGGGTAAAACACTGTGCAATAAAATGTGTGGGGGTGATACTTGGCAATAACGTGTTCTGTATTTACCAAGAGACTTTTCACAGCTCGTTAATAGTTTTATGGTGGGGGGGGGGGGGATAACACATGGTGTCATAAGTTGTGCTGAATAGATACTTTTCACATCGCACTTACTTCAGCTCAAGGGCATTGGGGCCTGGGGAAACTACAATAATTATAATTTCTTTGCCCTTCAGATCGGATGATACATAGATGTTAGTCATTGTTAGTCAATGATCAACAGTGGGCATTTAAAAACTTACCTCAAGTTTGACTGTTCATACAATGTATTTTTTATGTTCTACATGTACTGTCTACTGATAAAAACGTTTAAACTAAAAGGCAGTGGACACTATTGGTAATTACTCAAAATAATTATTAGCATAAAACCTTACTTGGTAATGAGTAATGGGGAGAGGTTGATAGTATAAAACATTGTGAGAAACGGTTCCCTCTGAACCGAAGCAATGGAGTTTTTGGAAAGAGTTATTTTCTAACTCAAATATTAAAAGACTTCAAACCTGAAGACACAAAGTGTGCAACAAGGGTAATATTTTTTTAGTTTGTTATTTTATGCATTTATGATGAGAAGTACACAAAGTGAAGACACTGCCATTGTTTTAACCAAACTCTTTCTAACTTAGGATTAATCTTAAAACTAAGCTAGGACGGGTTTCTCTTCTTAACTCGTGAAAGGATTAATTTTCGTGAAATCCACTCCAGTCATGCCAGTACCTTTAAGTTAGTCTATAGCGGGAGCCTGACATGGTCCAGACGGCAGTGTGAGTGATACACCCCTTGCAAGTGACTTGTGGTTACCTGGAACCTACTTGCGCCCATCCTGTCTGCCATTTTAGGAGTCAAAATGTGCACAAAGGAATTTACTCCTCAAAAAGGCAGAAATGGTTGCATTGTTTGGAAGTGCATTCCGGGTTGTGCAAGGGATCTGTATAGAACCATTACCATTCTGTCACTGTCTGTGCTTGGTTCTTTATCCTCAACAACAGTAGTAAATGCCCATCTTCACAATAGCAGGACTTGATATAAAAATAATCCACACAGTCTGACAGTAAAGGGTCATTCAGAATTGGAATTGCTCTATGGCAACATCCCTCCACTAATTAAAAAAACAATTGTGGAAATTGTGGGTGGGGGTCAAAATAAATAACTTAAAATCCCAAATCAGTTCTTATTTCAAAAACAGTATGTTTATGAAAGAATATTTTTAAAAAGAAAAGAAAAAAATATATCCAGCTGGCCAAGATCATCAAGATTGCCAAAATAAAATGAACTAAGAATTTTGTTTTAAACATGTTAAATATCTTACCCTAGCCTCCCATGCCATTCCAATCATCGTTATAGCCAGCAAGAAAAGTAATGTTACCTCACCGATGATCCGAACATCGTTAGCAGGGTCAATGATTGTCAGTCCAGCTACCTGTTTAGTTTTATAGAAACAAAAGGGGAGAAAGCTATGAGAACAACAAAAATATTAAGAATACAAAAACAGTTATGCTTAACCAGAGATGGCACTTTAGCAGTTGTGCTTTGATTTTTTGAATAGAAGAAATGCATCTTCGTTGGGACAAATGGTCTGCAAGACAGCTTGGGGGCAGTCTATTAATTTTTGAGGGTATGGTTTTATACATGGGTGCAACAAAAATTAATGTTTTTTATCCCTGATGAAAATGTCAATCTATTAAATTGGTGGCAGCTCTATGGCAACATCCCTCCACTCAGTGAGAAAGTAAAGGAACGTCTGTTGCGCCTTGCTGGTCACTACCAGCCAATAAAGTCATTGTGTTGGAGGCCACCCACGACAGGCACAGTCCTGGAAGACCCTGTGCTCAAGACCCTGATCGAGGATGCAGGAGTAAACAAGGAGCTACATGTAATCAGTTGTATGCAGGATAGAGTTGTGTGGCGCGTCAGACATTGAGCCCCACTTGTCTTCACATCCATAATTAATACATGAATTGACACATCCGAGAACAGTCAGGTTGTGATACATGTACCATCCAACTCACAAGCAGCAGCACTGGAAAGACGGGCTGTGGTGGGAGCACCAGTAATTCAAGCCGGTACAGTTGGAGTAGGAGACCACAGACAAATGCCTATTGTGTATACTGATTGCTACACTTACACAAGATACATTACTGAAAACATGTCTTTTTGTAAGGATTTCCTTCTTTTAATCGATTCAAAAACAAATTGAAAAGCACTGAAAAGCACTCTGACAGTGCATACACAAATTTGCGCATGGGCTCCACGTCATTCATGTCATAAGGCAGGAAATATGCTGATCTTTTTATAAGAAAGTTCCACAACAACAATTTGTTTCCTTCTGAACTTACCACTAGCAGATCTCGCACCACTTCGGCAAAACCGACCACGTACATCGCCACGGCTACAGCATTAGCAACAGAGAATATGAGACCGATGGATCCCCCAAACTCCGGTCCCAGACTACGAGATATCATGTAGTATGCTCCACCTACATCAAGAACAACAAAAACAACAATATTAAGCCCGGTTCATCATGTACGGTCTGCAAATAATTTGAAACTGAATGGGCATACATGTACATGTTCACAATTTTTATGCCACACAAACTGCGAACAGAAACCGGCGGATAGTAGGCATGCCATTTGATTTGCTGATGGTTAAGCAGTGATTATGACATAAACATTCTGCTTACCGGTTTTTGAAGCTGGCAATAATTGCATCTTGCAATCAGGGAGACTTGTTAAAGGCAATGGACACTATTGGTAATTGTCAAAGACCAGTCTTCTCAACATTTAATGCATAATATACAAACCTTTGAAATTTTTAGGTTAATTGGTCATCAAACTTGCGAGATAAATTGAAAGAAAAAACACCCTTGTCACACGAAGTTGTGTGTGTTAAGATGGTTGATTTCGAGACCTCAAGTTTTAAATCTAAGGTCTCAAAATCAAACTCATCGACGTTACTTCTTTCTAAAAAACTATGGCACTTCAGAGGGAGCCGTTTCTCACAATGTTTTGTACCGTCACCCTTTCCCCATTACTTGTCACCAAGAACGGTTTAATGCTAATAACTATTTTGAGTAATTACCAATAGTGTCCACTGTCTCTAACAACAGGGAGATAATGTATACACATGTATACTCAACTTATAGGGAAAAAGTTACCACAATGATGGAAATCGCCACAAACCATGAACAGATTGGTTTATATGCAGAGGACTTTCTGCATAACCAGGGAGATTTGGCAGCTCTGGGCTTTGTGAAACTCAATAGGCACAATGTAATCTAGCCTAGGCACAATGTCATTTAGCCTTGGCCCAAGATGTCAGCGGTTGATGGTGGATAGTGTATGCTCTGTTGAAAATCACTACAGCACACCCCCTTAAGGTATTACCTTAACCAACTTGATGGGCCAGTCAAGTTGATTTAAAATCATGCCATAAAAGGGCGTGCTGTAGCGAATTACAACCGAGCGCAGTACAATACATCAACTATCTGATGTCTCGGGTCAAAACCACCAGCCTAACATTGCTAGCTGGAGAGCAACCATTCTATCTTTCCACTACGATCACTGACATCTTGGGCTAAGACTAAAACTTATCAGCCTTAAAGTGCTAGCAGGAGAGCAACCCATTCTATCTTTCAACTTCGATCACTGACGTCTTGGTCCAAGACTACCACTTATCAGCCTGAAAGTGCTACAAAGAGAGCGCAACCATTCCATCTTTCTACTTCGATCGCTGACGTCTCGGGCCAAGACTAAAACTTATCAGAGTGAGAGTGCTACATGTAACAGTCTAGATGCAGGAAAACAACGTCTCTCCACTTATCTTAAATATTGATAATAACGGTAAACAGGATATGTGAGTCAATGCACAAATAATTCACATAACTCAGACATCTTACACACGACCGTAACAGTGACAAGGGGCTGCCAACTGAGCATGGCAGTGACCTCGTTGCTATGGCTACCTACCTCCTTTAACCTCTCCATTGGTGCAGATGGCTGACATGGACAGGGTTGTGAGTACAGTCACCACTGTTGCCATCAAAACAATCAGAATGGAGAATCCTAAAGAAGGGGGGAAAAACAAATTATTATAATTTATTTTGGATTTATTCTTTATCCTCGATGCAAATTTAACACATCCTTGTGGTACCCATCTGCCAAAACATAGGATTCGAACTGCCTCTAGCTATGGGCAATCTCAGTAGTCTAGTTGGTACATGTATGACATTGCTCTAGAATTGCACCAGAGTAATGCCTGTGATATTTTGTTCACAGGACTCGGGGAAAGTATACAGTGATAACACACATCGGTGTATGGGTAAATCAATTCTTTATCCCCGATGCATTTTTAACATCTATTTAATAATTACAACATGAACATCTCCAGAATAAAGCCCAGTTCATAATAATTTTGGTGACATAACAATCACTACGTACGTGTTCCCCTTCCAATTGTGATGCAAGAAAATTTGTTCTGCACAAAGCTTTCACGGAAAGTATGAACCGGGCTTTACTTATCATCTCATTTAATTTTTCTGACTATAAAAGTTTTTTTAATTTAGGTTTTTATGCAGTTTGAGGATTGATGAATGTGACAACCTTTTAAGAAAAGCGGTATTCTTGAAACAAAAAAAACATCTTATTTTGAGAATATATTTCTTGTGTCAGTCCCTCGAATATTTCAAGAATACCATTTTTAGCAGTGTGTGTGTGTGTGTGTGTGGGTAGGTATCCACATTCAAATCAGGGACCATAACAGAAGGGAAAATAGGTCCACGGTTGCTACATGTATCACAAAGGAAATCATTGTGGTCCCTGGTTGCTATCACAAAGAGTTGAACAAAGGAGGGTCCCCGATTGCAGGTGTTTACACACTTGCGTGTGTGTGTGTGTGTGTGTAGGGGGGGGGGGGCTGGGTTTTCTCTCGTTTTGGCACCTGGAACCTCCTAGACATTATCATTCCAGAGATTTACAGACTCTGTGCACCACCAAAAATACAGAGTTTTTCAGGTTTTGACACGATGATCTAGGGTTCTATTGGTGACTGCTATATTTTTCGAGAAAAAACAAGAACATTTGAATACTCAAGGAGATCCTGAACTCGGGGGGGGGGGGGGGGGGGGGGGGGGGGGACGGTGGAAGTTGACAGGGAATGTACATTACCTATTCCAGCTTGCCCAACAATCCATGACATTCGAAGGAACAACATCACACCCCAGATGTTCAGGAGACATCGTACCTGAAGAAAGAAGGAGTTATAATCAATAACTTATTTCTTGACAAACATGTACAAAAATGTCAAATAATCTTTGTCACCTTTAGCAAAAGGAACCTGAAAAATTTGGATGTACAATGTACAATCCGATGTATCTTAACATTTAACGAGTTGAGGTATAAATAACGGAATAAAAGGGTAGCGATGAGTTCTTACACTGCTGTTTAAAGCCGGCAGGGTCGAATTGCCATGTGATAAAGGCCCGAGCCGAAGACGAGGGCCTTTAGCGCACAGCAACGACCATGCAAGGTTTTAAACGGACGTTAAAGAAAGAGTCACTATTCTTTTATTCCCATCATACATGCCCTTTTGTTAAAAAACGTTAACAAATACAATTACAGTTGAAAACATTACTTTAACAGTTGAAAATTTGAGGTTTGAAATGTTTTTTTTCAATAACTTTGTGAAGAGTCTGTTGGGCGTAGGTTGTGTGTACGTGCGCGCGCTTAGAAAAAGATTACGCGCGCGCTTAGAAGTACAGTAGATTACGCGCTGTTACTAATCGCTATGAATTGTGTTCAGCGTGATAATCTTGCACGCCTGACACGCGGAAACCAGCCGGTTGTAAACACTGGTCATTATCAACCATTCAAACACCCCCACGTGATGCGCTCTCCACCAATAGGAGTAGAGAAACTGTCAGGGGTATATGAATATATAATCAGTTTTGGGTTACACCATCCACTTTTAGGTAGATTCTTCTTAAGAACTTTTCTTGCTATTATTGCAGTGGAGCAGACTTTTAATAGGACGACTACGCACTTAGTCATGTTAGTTTTTAAAACGTTAGATTACATGTAAGTACGTACATGTTGTACATGTACAACTGTACATGTTACTTGTACACTACTTAGGGAGATGTATCATGTAGGAAATCCGCTGGGACTTCTGTAATGTACTTTTGCTGAGTGGATGAAGGGGACTTCTCATTAACTTCAAAGACTTCCTGTATTCTTATGACAGGCTCATTAGGGTAGCCAAACGTTAAAACAAATTATTATCTCTCTTCAATCTCCAAGGCAGTGAGTTTAATAATGAGAAGTCCCCTTGAACTGATTCACTCAGCCAAAGATGTACAGTTGTCCCTAGCAATGTACTTTAAAACCAGGAAAGTTAGTTTTTCTTCAGAACTGTTTGTCAATGTTTGTACAGTGTGGTGTAGTGGCCTACATAACATGTGTATATCTCCAAAATTCTAATATCTGCTACACGTCATGCATACTACAGTATGTTAAAATGAAAAGCAAGACAGTTCTCAAAAACAACAACATAAATTAATTATGGTGTAACCATGGTTACTGCAACCTAGACATTCTTAGCTGACATTTTTATGTTGTACAAAATATATGTTGTACTGTACACTACAGTAAACACTAAATGTACATGTACCTGTATTACAATTTAATGTACAATGTAAATACTAGAGAAAGAATGTTTACAAGTTAATAAAAGGTTTCACACAGGCATACATTTGTACATTAGGGAGGCTTTGTTGGCATACACACTGGTCAGCACCTGGTCACAGAAAAAATACATACCTTTAAAAGAGAGGGGAGCAAGCTAGGATTCCAAAGGTCATGAAACTGATCTACGGTCTGCAATCTGGGCAGTGAAATGTAGTATTGGCTTTATAGACATGTTATGTTCGAGGTGAAGGTACATGTATTGCTTTACAGACGATATTTTCATGATTGTGTTTTTACGTGTGCCCTGAAATGGTTTATTGCTTGTTATACTTTTTTTCTTGGAAATAATACATGGCCTCTCTAAAAAACCACTAACGTATTGCACAAGTTTTAAATTACAAACTGTGAGTTTCGTCAATGTAGTGTAGGAAAATTCTATGGCAAATCTGTTTTTGTCAACATGATAAAAAGTAGGTTAAACCCACTTTTGTAAATTATGCCACCCCAACCCCTCCCCTCCAATAGATAAACAAATAAATAAAAAAACAAAAAACAAAAAACAAGCAAAACAAATGATAACAAGGAAAAAGTTGCTATTATCTGATTATTGTTTTTTTTTATAGTTTGTTATTACATACGGTACCATTTTTTTAATAAATCTATTTTTAATATTTGTGATTAAACACCAGATTTACAAAAATACACGTACATGTAACACACACTGGATAGATGTGGTAGATGAATCACAGTACACCTACATATTTGTATTTTACACCACGTGTGTCGTTTACGTGTTTGAATAATTTTTTACTTTGCCAGTCTGGGCTTTGAACTTCAGGGGGTTATTTATCGTTTCTTAGTTGTGGCAGGTATTTTTTGTAGACTACATACGTACATGTCACTTAAATTAAAACAAACATGTGAGGGATATATGGTTAGGCCTAATGGAGCCCGGATCACGCTTCCAGGGAATGTGGATAAGATCCAAATAATGACATCACGACTCTGTTTTCACGCTGTGAGTAATTCACAAGAGTTGAGCTCAACGGCACTGCGATTTATTCAGAGCAAATTTGTGACGTCAATGTTCCCTTCCCTTTCACACTCGCAGGAAGCATGGAACAGGCTTTACTCCAAAAGTCAATGACCTTTAAGGCAGTGGACCCTATTGGTAGTTACTCAAAATAATTATTAGCATATAAACCTTACTTGGTGACGAGTAATGGGGAGAAGTTGATGGTCTAAAACATTGTGAGAAATGGCTCTCTCTGAAGTGCCATACGTACATGTAGTTCTCGAGAAAGAAGCAATTTTCCATTTCGAGACCTCAGATTTAGAATTTGAAGTCTCGAAATCAACCATAACGCACACAAGCTTTGTGTGACAAGGATGTTTTTCCTTTCATTATTATCTCGCACAACTTCGACGACCAATGGAGCTAAAATTTTCCAAGGTTTGTTATTTCATGCATGTACACGTTGAGATACACTAAGTGAGAACACTAGTCTTTGACAATTACCAGTAGTGTCAAGGGTCTTTAAAAACTTTGAGGCAAGAAGCACTTCGGCTGTTGATATTGCATTTTGAGAATTGATTCCCTTCAAAGAAATGTGGTTTAGACAGTAGGGAGAGGGATTACCAAAAGAATTTAAATGTGAGAAATACAATGTACATGATGATGTAAATTGCACAAAACGTTTGATCAGTAGTGCATCCAATCGCGTAATTTTCTTCCTGCGTGGAAATTATTGGGCACCAGATTTGCGGCAGTTCTTATTTCAAAATCCCAGCCACCTTTTGGAATGAAATCTCCAAAAGTTAATTGCATTATATTTTAGGATAAAAAGATACCAAAGGTACATTCCCTTTAAGAATTAAATAGAAAACATCATCATACAATAGCGCTTTTTCTAAGGTTGCAAAGTGCCCTGTTTTTGCTGTGAACAATTCGCAAGAGTTGAGCACAGCTTAAACTTAAAGGATTTGGGTACTTTTTCAAAATGTCCATAGATTTACATTAAACTTTACAGGGTTTGAAGATAATGATACATGTAGTGGAAAGCTTCCTTTCAAATATTACTAACTGAGGTGCTGTAGTTTTGTGACAAATGAGTAAAACAATGCAATGAAAATACGTTTGTAAATGCTTAAAATAAATTTGGTTGCATGAGACATAAATTATTTCATTACATTTTTTTACGCATCACACAAAAACTACAGCACCTCAGCACGTAATATTTTCAGGGAAGCTTTCTACTATCACTGTGTAAGTTAAGTGTAAATCTGTGAACATTGTGTTGTTGTCCTACAAAAAGTACGTATAAAGCCACACACCCTTTAAAGGGACACAATTTGAAGGGGCACAGGAGTCAAGACCTGGGCCCAATTTCATAGAGCTCAGTAAAATCAGACAACCGGCCAAGACTCCACTCAATTGTTATGCCAAGTAAACAACAGCTAAATACCAGTCACAAGCAATGTATGTATGGCATGACATTTTTGCCAGTAACATGTGAAAAATAAGCGAGCTATTTTCATGCTTAAGCAATTTATGAAATTGGCCCCAGAAAACCATTCAACACAACTTTACATTCTGAATGAGTTCAATTATTATGCTCAGCTAATTCTTACCAGAACTCCTTTGATCCATCCGAATTTAAGAGCATCACTGCCTCCTGCTGCAGCCATTTCTCCTTCCTCCATATTAATCGAGTCCATGGGTGTATCTGCAGACTGGGCCGCCTTGGTCTGTGAAGGGCATGCATCAAAACGAATTATAAAAACCATTGTAAAACTTACAAAAAATACTGACTCAGTGTGGTTCAGATTCATTTTTGGCTTTCAATAAATTGCCATGCTTTGACATTTTACAATGTACGATACAGTCTCGGCTCTTATTTAAACAGGCCCAATATTAAACTTTTAAGTTTAAAAACAACTGATTTTAACTAAATCGATTATTGTACAATTATTGTGTAAAAAAAAATAAAAATACAAATAAAACTAAGTACGTAAGAATTTTGCCAAGTTCCCTGTAAAGTGAAAGGCGCTTCATGGCAAATTAGAGCAATTTTGGTTTGTTTTCCTGACCATACGCATTGATGGATTCAGACAAGTTTGCCATCATTGTACACACTCAAATTTCACAAAAAATGCCTCGCAATTGCATCATCACATTACATAGTAGGCCTTCATGAATATCCGAAAGCGACAGTTCTGTTTAATTTGATTACGAGACCAGAACAAAAATTAATCAATCAGCATTTTCTTGAACTCAATGATGCAAATTTCATCAGGAAAAGCAGATTAACAATAAATTCCAGAGTTTCCCTTGGTGTAATATGAGTAGGCTGACTTTGCCTTCGGAAAAGTCAACTTCCATTACATTCTGGGAGCTAACCTTGACTGTCCGCCAGTAAACAACGGGCCCTGATACTTCATGGAGGTAATGAAGGCGACTGCCTCAATGCCCCCTTGTCATTGGCGTGTGGTGCCCTTGAAATGCTGTGAACATTTTTTGCAATTTCCTCATCTATTGTACATGTACCTGGTTCCCTTTACCACGGAGAAAATGCCTTAGTGACCTTGCCCTTGTATACTTTTTGTAGGGAAAAAAACAGTGTCCACAGTTTTACACTAAACTGACACAGTTGGAAGATAATGACAGTAGAAAGCTTCCCTGAAAATATTACGTACTGAGGTGCTGTAGTTTTGGGGAAATGAGTAAAACGAAAATAATTTTCGTCTCATGAGACAAAAATTATTTCAAGGATAATACAAACATATTTTCATGACATTGTTTTACTAATTTCTCAAAAACTACAGCACCCCAGTAAGTAATTTGAAGGGAAACTTTCCACTCCCATTACCTTCAAACCCTGTAAGTTTAATGTAAATTCATGGACATTTTGAAAAAGTAGCCAAATCCTTTAAAGGCAGTGGACACTATTGGTAATTACTCAAAACAATTATTAGCATAAATATAACTTTACTTGGTAAGGAGTAATAGGGAGAGGTTGATAGTATAAAACATTGTGAGAAACAGCTCCCTCTGAAGTGACATAGTTTTCGAGAAAGAAGTATTTTTCCACATGTTTGATTTTGAGACCTCAAGTTTAGAATTTGAGGTCTCGAAATCAACCATCTAAAAGCACACAACTTTGTGTGACCAGGGTGTTTTCTTTCAATATCTCGCAACTTCGACCACCGATTGAGCTCAAATTTTCACAGGTTTGTTATTTTAATCATGTTGAGATACACCAAGTGAGAAGACTGGTCTTTGAAAATTACCAATAGTGTCCACTGTCTTTAAGAAAGAAAGAAGCATGGAGACCTGAAACAATGATATAGGGATTGCAAAGAGCATAGTGCTTTTAAAAATAAAAACATGCATGTTGAGCTGTTCTGGTATTGTTATCATATTTCTCGGCCTGTAAACTATTTTTCAACAAGCCCTTTGTCCTGTCATTGTCAAATTGTGTTTTTTTCTTTTTAAATTCGAGCCCTGTACATGTCAGGTTGTAGTATGGTGGGCAGAAGCCTTAAAGTTTAAATTGTAAACATGTTTACCTTCGGTTCATGAAGCTCATAAAGCGTTGGACGCGTCTTCCCCGTTGCCATCAAAGAAAACCGATTTCTGTAATGATCCAGATTGGGTACCGCCTCAATGGTGTGTCCAAAAGAGTTAGCGGCCGTCACATGATCCAAAGTTTCGTCCGTACTATCCTGTCGGCCGGGACTCAGCGATTCTCTACCCTTCTCCCCATTTCGCTTCCCCGGTTCCTTCTCAGTGATGAGCTTGACATGGAAGCGTCCATGTTTTTTCTTGGCCGGGGACTGCTTAAAGGATCCTTTTCTAGGGCCCCGGCCGTCCTCCATGAGAGATTTATCCATGTTCTTGGAGTTGTTTACTTCAGCAGCGTTCGGCAAGGCACTGACAGCTTCACTCTCTGGGCCCATAAGGGGACTGCTGACCACCTGTGCCCCATCATCACACGACTCTGAGTCACTCATGCTCGTATATGTTCGTGTGACGTAGCCTTGCGCAAATGCAACTTCCTGTCACTGTTTCAGAGATAAACATTAAGTTGCTATAGGAATGGATACAATCAGTGTAGACTCGGTTTTAGTAGACTCTAAATCCAATTCGGTTCACCGAGGGTGAACAAAATTATTTATGATTTAGAATGTCAGATGTGGGGCCATCAAAGTGCAATCTGGGGGAAGTCTGAGCTGGGCAGCGAATTTTGCTAGTCCTAGGCGGGCTTGCCCATCAGGGCTTCGCCCATCTTGGCTACAACAATGGATACAATAGCCTACTGTTTGACGAGTCATCACTTTTAGGAAACTTCTGATAACTGAGGATGGCTTTTTTCATGGGGGGGGGGGGTTATGATGAAACTCAGTTCAGATGCTCAGATGGAATCAAAAGTAACTAATTATGTTTTGTTTTTTACAAACTGTTATATATGACGACTCTTAAATTGCCACAACTTCGTATGACAACGGGGTGGGTTTTTTCTGTCATTATTATCTCGCAAGTTCGATGACCAATTGAGCTCAAATTTTCACAGGTTTGTTATTTTATGCATTATGTTGAGATACACCAACTGTGAAGGCTAGTCTTTGACAATTACCAACAGTGTCCACTGCCTTTAAAAAACATGGTTTATAAACCATGATACTTGAGGCATCTCTTAAAAACAAATCATCTTACAATGGGAAACAGTTCCATAGCGGCAATAAATATTACATTGTAAGTAAATGGAATTCCGGCTTTCTTTTCCTTATGAAAATCAATGGGGAACATTGACATAGCGGCAAGGGAACATTCGCATAGCGGCAACAAATAGACCTATTAAGTAAGATGGAATTCTGAATTGCTTTCCCTTTTTAAAAATATTGTGCATGAGGAAAATGTTCAAAAATTGCAAAAAATATGAATGAGATCGAGTTTAAACTTTCTTTCCTTTTAAATGGGTGAGTTCGATTAGCTTCCCTGGGTTGATCCCGGTGTGCTCATCCAAGTGGCGATTTTTTTTTTTTTTTTTTCCAGGACGAACGTGGGCACTGATAATTACACCACGTTCGTACTGGAAAAGTCGCCTATTTTTTTTTCAGGATCAACATGTTCTGAAAAAAAAAATATGCATCATGACGTGACCCTTTTCGTGGTGACATAAGAGAACCTTGGGCCAGGCCCAAGTGACCCTAACCACAAGCCTACTTCTAGAAACTATACATGTAAGGCTCCCACGTGAACCTTATTACGGGTCTAATATTTTGGACCTCCTTAACGCTGAATACGTTTTTAAAATCGAAGTTGATAGGTGAAAGTTTAAAGTCACCTGGAAATAGAATTTTTTTTCTTTTAAACATAAGAGTATATGCTTACGACCAATAAAACAATTTTTTTAGTAATTGTTTGTCACGATTTATATGTTAAAAAAATTAATAAAGTTGTTTGGGGGCTGACTCCGCCTACCCCTTTTTTGACGTCATTCAAGGCAGACTTTGCCTGCAATGCGTATAGTAAACACAAGTGCAAAGTACATGTACGTCCAAGTCGTGAGTTGGTACATTTCAAAAAGTGTTTTTCTGCATTCAGCAGCAATACACCTCAGGTCAGCATTGCCGGAAAAGACAAAACAAATTTTTTTGTAACGTACAAACTCACGACTTGGTCCGTACATGTACTTTGCAATTGTGTTTACTATACGCATTACAGGCAAAGTCTGCCTCGATTGACGTCACGAACAGCGCCCTCTCGGGTCGGGGTCTACTCTTAAATTTGTAAATAACATAAGAACTGATTTTTTAAAACCTTAGTTAACTGTTTATTCACATTCAACTCATCAAAACACATATATTAGTGACAAAAGTTTGTTTTTGAAAAAATACCACTTCCAGGTGACTTTAACAACCGTTCGCCATCAATAACTAAAATTTCCTTTGTACTACACACCCAAAACTTTCCCATCACACTCTATGTAATGTACTCATAATGCTTGTATGGCCTTATTGTTTGTTGAGTTAAATTAAAAAACATCTTCAAAAATTATCTGCTCGGTACTCACTGTTGTTTTTTCTGCCGCATCCCATATTTTTTGACCTCTCAATATAAGCGCAACGCTTTATTTTTTAGTCATTTGGTCACCAAGCTCTGTACACACGGACACCAGCCTACTTGTTTACCGAACTGCCGAGCCACCACCGAGTTGGAGTAAAAAGGATGTTACGCCGCGCGTGGGCATCGTGAGCAGACAGCGCTCCCGCGCAACACCCCTTCTACAAAATGGGGAGCCTTATAGAAGTAGGTCGACCCAGGGAAGCTAAACGAACGCACCCTATGTCTATGAGATATTGGGTGCGTTCCCTCCTGTACTGGGTCTACCCAGCAGTGCTCACTCGGGTGAGCTCCTGACAAGAACTAAACAAACGACCACTCATCGCTCTCGTAGTGACGTCGCTTACCTGGGGCCAGCCCCCAAGTGGCCCACTCCACAAGCAGGGCACTGGGGGCTGACCTGGGTGGTGAGCCCTTGGAAGTGGAAGGACATCATCATCTATTCGAACGCCTCGGCAGACCGGGGATGACCCAGGGAAGCTAAATGAACGCACCCAAGAGTTCGCTAGACTAATGCTATGAGTCAAAGGTCATTTCGCTAGACTAAAGCTATGGTGAGTCAATTGGTCATGGTAGGCACAAAAGCTAGAGCTGTACTATATATAATACAGCATACTGGGACAACTATTTATACTGCATGTAGGCCTACTACTGGGATAAAACAACCAGAGCGCCGGGCGATCATCAAACCGTTGAAACGGGTCAACTCGTACACAAGTCAACTCGTACCCAAGTCAACTCGTATCCAAAATATTGTACCCAAGTCAACTCGTACCGTATAACGTACGTTGTATGGGAAGTTAATATAAGGGAACTGCTCCCAACCAAGTAAAAAAAACCAAAAACAAACATTTAAGGCCTTTTGCGTTTAATTGGCTTATTCTGTTCGTTACCTGCAACATCAAAAAAAAAAAAACGAAATCATTACAATAGCCTATAAAAAAGCCCTAATTATTAATATTTTACTACAACAATTTTTACAATTACATATTAAATAAATTAATTAAACCACAATATTTATCAGTATGAGTTAAAAATCCCAAATTGGGTAAACATTTATTTGGGTACGAGTTGACTTGGGTACGAGTTGGGAAAAGTTTCCGTATGGCGCCACCACTTTTTCATTAGATATGAAATAATAGTATATATCTAAGGCCGTGTCCAAAACGGCGACTTCGGCTACAGCTACGGCTAGATCGCGCGTGTCTGCCTATTCTTCAACACTGGTGGTAGACGCGCTGTTCTAGGCGTAGCTGTAGCCGAAGTCGTCGTTTCGGACACGGCCTAATTAATTAACCTCAATGAGATATCCCTTTTGTAAAAATGAGTGAAAAAGTGGTGGCGCCATACGGAAAGTTACCCACGAGTTGACTTAGGTACGAGTTGACTCGGGTACGAGTTGACTTGAGTACGATTTCATTTGACTTGGGGACGAGTTGACTTGGGTGACCCGAATTCCAAACCGTCTGCAATTAATTGTGCCTTTATTCATAAATAATAATGAGCAAAAACGTGTCATAAGACAAGCTTATCGACCACTACATACTTACAGTTTTCCTCACTGTGTTGACAATATTGAGCAATTTACCGGTCAGTAAACAAGTGAAATCATGATGGTATCTCTCACTAGCTCCTGTGGGTTTGCTCCTTCGTCTGTCGATGCTCGACGATCGACCGGGCACACGGACGTCCGGTGGGTGATTATGTGTCATGGGTCATGCAAGGGCTTTTTATACAGCGGTGGATCATGATGCACACACAGGCATGCATCATACCCGTTAACAATCTAGTGGTGCCGGGAATAGCGCCCTCTATCTTGGTTAGTGACAAGGATTTTGATCCATCAAACGCCAATAAATTATTACTTCTACCACTTTTATAAAGCCCATGCTTTTCACGAAGAGTCCCAAGAAATCGTTTCTTGATGAATACAATAACATTCTTCACCTTACCCCGCCATTTAGAAAAACACAAACTTACCCGAAAATAATTATTTTTACACATTTCTGATATTTTTTTCCTGAAAAATTCGGTGGAGGTCACAGATCCCTCCCTCTTCAACACAGCAAAGAATGCCTTTTAGGGATTCAACGGTTGAGTGTGTGGTAATACTCGGCAAATTTGTGAACTTATCTTTCTGTTGTATGTTTTTTTCTTTTACTCCGACACAATTAATGATCAAAATCAAAAGTGATGTGTATGTTCTGCTTTATTTATATACATGGATAATTAACAACATTATTTTCAACAAGAGAGGAAAGGATAATAAATATTAATTTTAGATTAACAAATTCTTCTAATTACATCCATAAACCACATACATGTAGGTTAAAATTCAGTTTTAAGATAAGTTCCATAAGTGTTTCTTGTTTGCTCTAAAAGATCAGTGTGAATTTTCTTCAAGTCGTCAAGCTGTACAGTTCAAAATTATCTTTTTTTTTTCAAATGAAATAATATGGCTGTTTATTGGAGTTTGTGACTCTGGCTACAACTGTTGCTACAACTGTTGCTAAGGATGCTGCCAGGGATACTCGTCTATCAATGCATGAAGATGGGGGCAATCCAGTCAAAGTCATAGCCGCAAATTTGGACATGGCCTATGGATTGGTAAATAATAATCTTGCAGTCTAGTGAAAGTGAACATTCTGATTGTTTAAAGGAACACGTTGCCTTGGATCGGACGAGTTGGCCTATTAAAAGCGTTTGAAACCGTTTCTTATGAAATGTATATGGTTAGAAAGATGTTTTAAAAGTAGAATATAATGATCCACACAGGTATCTCTCAAAATTGCACCGTTTTCTTTTTACGTCGCGAACTATCACGGTCGGCCATTTATGGGAGTCAAAATTTTGACTCCCATAAATGGCCGACCGTATTATTTGACGAGGTAAAAAGAAAACCATGCAATTTCGAGGCATCTTTGTGTAGATCATTGTATTCTACTTTTACATCATCTTTCTAACCATATGCATTTTATAACAAACGGTCACAAAACACTTTTCAAAGACCAACTCGACCGATCCAAGGCAACATGTTCCTTTAATGAAAACGCTGGAGCAAACAATGAATGGTCTAACCATAGAGCTAACCATAGAGTTAGGGTCCTAGCTTATATGGTCTGACGCCTTGCTGACCTGCTGGACAAGGGTATTCAAAATTATTGTGTTTTTACATGACTAAAATCTATTTATAGCTATACTACTCGATTTCCATACTGATTGAAAACATTTTAAATGAAATTAATTTTGGTTTTTAACCAAACACAGATGTGTGCTAGCACTCACTGTATACTGCGTACTTTCCCGAGTCATGTGAAAACAATTATCACAGGCATGTGACTTGGGTGGGATTTTGGATAAAAAAACACAATTAATAATTATCCCCAATGCAAATTTAACATCTCTTATCATGAATGAAATTCAGCAAAGTTCACGACTTGACTTTTTCGTTCAAGCAGGTCTTTAAGTTTGCTATTGAATATCACGTAAGCTGGATTCCATCCTCATAACTTGTTGAAAATCAGTTTTACTGACTGCTCGACTGTCTTGTAAATGAGTATGGAGGCCTCGAAGGACCATCAGCTTAACTGCACTCTCAGCATATCCACTTGTTCCGACACCGACTTCCCAAGTTCTTGCAGTTCATTACACTGATCCGCTAATCGTTCCTGAGAGTCTTTTAAATAGTGGTTCATCTCGATGAACTTGAGCGTCTGGCTGTAGCATTTGTTAAGGTCGGCGCTGTGTTTCTTCGAGGAGTGAGAGGTTGCAGAAGATGAGGACAACGACTCTGCAGCTGCTGAATGGACTGGGGTTTTTAAGGCGTCACTGTTGTTGTCTAAATCTGTAAAACGAAGAGGAGGGGAAAAACACCACTATTTATTGAAGCTGTACAACAAGCATCTCCCCTGCTTCAACCATTACAAACATCATGTCCCAGATTAGTCTTTGTCTAGATAGATACAGTGACAATAAGACTGAAATGTGGGTACATGCTCATGCTAGGATAAGCTTTGGATCCGAACGCCACTTTGAATTCTATGCTGTCCCGACAAGTAAACAGAATGTACGGAATACAGCAAGTTGTTGCACGATACAGGTTATGATGGAGGAAAAGTTTCCGTATGGCGCCACCACTCTTTCATTCGATATGAAATAAATAGTATATATTCTAATTTACCTCAATGAGATAATCCCTTTTTGTGAAAATGAGTGAAAAAGTGGTGGCGAGGTGCGGAAAGTTATCCGCTCTGAGCCCTGTTTCATAGTTTATTAACTATTTTTCTGTGTTTATTAATTATTCCTTTTTTTGTACCTGCAACCACTCGTTCAGACTCCGTCGAGGAGGGTGAATCCGCATCGTTGGAAGCGACATTGAAAAACGTGAACGCCACGTCATCCCGAGGTGCATTTTCAAGATCTTTTCGGATGCTTTCGAGGTCGGGTGGCACCGGTCGTGGCTGGATCATCTTCTTCTTCTTGGAATTCATGTTATTTTGAAGTAAGCTAGATAAAAAAACCCGAAGAAATAACCATCTACTGGTGGAGTCGAGTTCTTGGATTGGATTGGAAGTGCTGATGTAGCAAAGTTTACGTCCAAGTGTTTTCAAAGGGCGCCCTCAATTGATCTTTATTTCTCGGATAAAACTAGACTGGTCACCTGTCCTTCCGCAAGGATAAGGATAATTGTTTTTAAGTGACGATTTTAACAGCGAATCCCTGCCAGGGGAAGGCATGTTAAGTGCTGAGTAGGCTCAACGGCAGATCTCTGGCGTAATTCACAAGCCCCCGAAGTGTAACGTCAGACAATACAGATAATGTTGAATTGGTTTTGACAACAGAACCATTTCATTGGATGAGTGGATAAAAGTGCATTACGTGAGCTTTCCATGGCCCGAATTGACGTTGCACTTTCGATCGTCTGCATAACTTATGCAGCTGCAGTGTTTACTTTTGCTTACATCATGTAGGGCCTAGGCTAACGGATATCAACTGCACATCTCCATGTGAAATTAATGTGAGGTCAAAATTGAATATATGACTAAAAATAATCTAAACTTTCAACAATAGAGTGACGTCACAGAAATAGTTTATAAACGGTATAAACAAGCAAGCAAGCAAGCAAGCAAGCAAGCAAGCAAGCAAGCAAGCAAGCAAGCAAGCAAGCAAGCAAGCAAGCAAGCAAGCGAGCAAGCAAGCGAGCGAGCGAGTGAGCGAGCAAGCAAGCAAGCAAGCAAGCAAGCAGGCAGGCAAGCAAGCAAGCAAGCAAGCAAACAAACAACAAAAATGAAATAATGCGCTAAAAATAATAAACTAATAAATTCCGAGTGTCACAAGTTTACAGTTAATGTTTCAAGGAAGGGCAAAATCATTGATAACTAAGTCATACCGGTGGACACAGTTAGAGAAGGGCAAAATCATTGATAACTAAAGTCATACCGGTGTACACAGTTCGAGAAGGGCAAAATCATTGATAACCAAAGTCATACCGGTGTACACAGTTCGAGAAGGGCAAAATCATTGATAACCAAAGTCATACCGGTGGACACAGTTAGAGAAGGGCAAAATCATTGATAACCAAAGTCATACCGGTGGACACAGTTCGAGAAGGGCAAAATCATTGATAACCAAAGTCATACCGGTGGACACAGTTCGAGAAGGGCAAAATCATTGATAACCAAAGTCATACCGGTGTACACAGTTCGAGAAGGGCAAAATCATTGATAACCAAAGTCATACCGGTGGACACAGTTAGAGAAGGGCAAAATCATTGATAACCAAAGTCACACCGGTCTACACGGCCTTATTACGCTTTGAGAAAGATGGTTTCCTTGCCTCTCTTCACCCAGATAAATGGGTCTGAGCGCCACGACATAATGTTTTTGTATTATTTTTGGTTTAGCCGGCTAACAGCCGAAGACACATGGGTTATTCTGAACTAAGTTCGGTTTACGTGCCTTCTTAATTCCCACGGAATCTCAGCCCAATTTAGATTAATAGAGACCAAAAATAAAGAAACCCTGTACTCACGACTGCATTATTAGATATTCCTATACACTGTACCATGTGATTCTAATGACAATAATTTAGAGCGTACTTTAACTCATTAATATATATATTGAAATTGTGGATGTTACCAATGCCTAATCTCATATTACGCAGTTTTAACTTGCTTATAACCCAATTCTGCATTACAAGTTTCTGTGACCGACCGACTAATATTGTGATTTTGATAGTTAGCTTTTCTTACAAAATATTGCAATGACGTTTGCCTTTGGAAAATTGGTCACACGATCCGAAAGCAGATTTCCTGCGACTTTCACTGGCTTCCGTTTATATAGACAATGGCTCGTGTACAAAACTCTTAACCCATAGCTATGACTGCGCACACACCGACTCTACTAGCAAGAGCTTATTCACTAATATGCCGATCCTAGAAATCTGTTTGACGTCATTACTCTATAAGCTTCTTGCTAAAGGAATACGCCACTTTAGGATCGAGCTGTGGTACCAATTTGATTGCCAAGATGGCTCACTGCGCGGGAATGTTGCTGGAGATAAACCTGTTGATATTTGTCGTTGGAGTCCTCGTGTGGTTTTGCCCGCTCTACTGCTGGTGCCTTAATCTCACAGGTAAGGAGGGTATAATAATATACTTGATTTGAACAATACAAACTTCTGTATAGAAGAAGCGAGTTAATTGAGATTTACTTACTCACTGGTTTAAAATTCGCAAAAAAATCCTACATGTCAGGCTGATTACCAAAAAAGACAAAACTCTAATTTGACTTCTCTGTTTAAATTGGTTTTCCCCGGCATGAGTGGGTAAATAATTGAAAATTGAAAATTATTTAACTCATATTTTCTTACAACAAGATGATTTGGGTGCACAAACTTAGCAAGAAGGAGGAGGGATAGATTTGTTTATCCTTTGCTGCTCAAATCAAGCTGAAAAGAGGAGGGGCAGATTTGTTTATCCTTTGCTGCTCAAAACCAAACAAAAAGAGGAGGGCAGATTTGTTTACCCCTTGCAACTTAAACACGGCAAAATGTGCGATATTTGTAACAAATAAGTGGAATTTGTCTATTTTTATAGCAAAATTAGATTGATTCGTAAAATCTACATCATGTTTTTCATGATTTGGGGGATAAAATGGTAAAACTAAAACTTATTGCTTTAAAATCCTGTTTCGAGAGCAATTCTCAGACCATAATGAAAATTTTAAGATATGAACTTGAAAAATAACCAAAAATAAACAGTTTCACAATTTAATAAGCAATTTTTAATTTTGTACTGTTTTTGGTAATATATAGCAACTTTTCTTTAAGATGTTTGCAAAATACTAAAGTTATACTGTTTTTCTCCATAAAATACCTTTGGGAGAACAAAGTCAATTTTGGGTGCACAAACTTAGCCAACAAGAGGAGGGGATAGATTTGTTTACCCTTTGGTGCTCAAATAAAGCTGAAAAGTTTAAGGGATAGATTTGTTTATCCTTTGCTGCTCAAAACCAACCGAAAAAGAGGAAGGGATAGAAAATAATAAAACAAAAATTTGTTGCTTTAAAATCCTGTTTCGAGAACAATTTACAGACCATAATGACAATTTTAAGCTGAAAATTTGACAAAAATGCAGTTAAATGTGAAACTGTTAGAAACCTCTCTTAATAATAAGTATGCGTGATGTCACAATTCGAACCTTAAACGAGGCCACATATGCAACCACTGCAAGTGGCTGGTATTGGTGGTGGCGTGACGTGCACCAATGGCCTCATTTTGGGTAAGTTAAGCATGTGTATTAAAGGCAGTGGACACTATTGGTAATTACTCAAAATAGTTATTAGCATTAAACCTCACTTGGTAAAGAGTAATGGGGAGAGGTTGGCAGTATAAAACATTGTGAGAAACGGCTCCCTCTGAAGTGAAGTAATTTTCCACGAATTTGATTTCGAGACCTCAAGTTTAGAACTTGAGGTCTCGAAATCAACCATCTAAACGCACACAACTTCGTGTGACTAGGGTGTTTTCTTCTTTCAGTATTATCTCGCAACTTTGATGACCGATTGAGCTCAAATTTGCACAGGTTAGTTATTTTATGCATATGTTGAGATGCACCAACTGTGAAGGCTAGTCTTTGACAATTACCAATAGTGTCCACTGCCTTTAAAAGAGGCCTAATCCAACAAATAATTTGAAACACGATCGCGTCCAGCTATCAATCGCGCGCTTTCCCACAAGGACGATGCAACCACAAAATTACCATCTTATTTAGTTTGAGCAACATATCTTTTCTTCGCTTGTAATACCTAAATACAACATTTTTGCAAGTGTTAACAAAAACGTACCTGCATTTTGTCTCTGGTTAATTTTGTTTGACCTGCTATTGTTTTATTTCGAGTGTTTTCGGACTGTGTTTCGTAGTAATCGCCAGGTCATTAAAGGCATTGGACACTATTGGTAATTACTCAAAATAATTATTGGCATAAAACCTTACTTGTTAACGAGTAATGGGGAGAGGTTGATAGTATAAAACATTGTGAGAAACAGCTCCGTCTGAAGTGACGTAGTTTTCGTGAAAGAAGTAATTTTCCACGAATTTGATTTCGAGACCTCAAGTTTAGAATTAGAGGTCCCGAAATCAAGCATCTGAAAGCACACAACTTCGTGTGTGACCAGGGTGTTTCTTCTTTCATTATTATCTCGCAACTTCGATGACTAATTGAGCTCAAATTTTCAAAGGTTTGTTGTTTTATGCATAATTTTGAGATACACCAAGTGAGAAGACTGGTCTTTGACAATTACCCACAGTGTCTATTGTCTTTAAAGGGTCTGAGTGCTTTTTCTAACACAAATCACAATGTACACATAATGATGGTAGAAAGCCTCCTTTGAAATATTACTTGCTGTAGTGCTGTAGTTTTTCAGAAATGAGTAAAACAAATGCTTTCGTCTCAGTTTTAACGTATTTACCGGTTTTGGTATAATTGCCATAACTGGTTAAAACGTTCAACATTGCTAAGATAATTGTAATTACACTGAGACGATCTTCTTTTCGTGAGTTGTTTTTACTAGTTTCTCAAAAGTTATTTCCAAGAATTTAGAAAAAGGAGGTCCACGAAATCGGGACCCACTTAAGTAGGTCATCCACCAAATAGGTGACCCACGAAAAAATGAACCATACAACAATATATATATTTAGCCAAGTGAGAGTTTTACCTTACTGATAGTTTTGACGTCTAAAAAGAAGCAAATCACCGACAACCGGTTATATCTTTGGCTTTTGAAACTTTTTGGTTTCACACTTTCAGTTTTGAATCTTCAGGGAATGCAAGCCTCCCAGGTCTCAACTTACCGATTAAAAGAAGTTGATCTCAAAGCAGAACTAGCGATAGATGGTGATCTAAGAACAAATGCATTGCAATTTCATTGCTCTCACACCTGTAAGTATATTAAAGGAACACGTTGCCTTGGATCGGACGAGTTGGTCTATAAAAAGCGCTTGTAACCGTTTTTTATAAAATGCATATGGTTGGAAAGATATTTTAAAAGTAGAATACAATGATCCACACAAGTTTGCTTCGAAATTGCATGATTTTCCTTTTACTGTGCGAACTAACACGGACGGCCATTAATTTTATGGGAGTCAAAAATTTGACTCCCATAAATGGCCGACCGTGTTAGTCGACGAGGTAAAAGGAAAACCGTGCAATTTCGAGGCATGTTTGTGTGGATCATTGTATTTACAACATCTTTCCTACCATATGAATTTTATAAAAACGGTTTCAAACGCTTTTCAAAGACCAACTCGACCGATCCAAGGCAACGTGTTCCTTTAATCAAATGAGTTGCCAGTGTGTTGGCAGCCTCAAATAGTTGAATAGTATTATTGCCTCGACTGTTTGACTATGAATTTGTATGTTTAAAGACAATGGAAACTATTGGTAGTTACTAAAAATGTACATTTATTAGCATAAAACCTCACTTGGTAACCAGTAATGTGGGGAGGATGTTAAAAATAATAATGAACCATTTTTGTAGAGCGCATATATGACAATCACTGAGAAGTCCCTATACGCTTTGAGATGAAAACAAAACAGAAGTAAAAGTTAATAGAGTTGTTAGTATAAAACATTGTGAGAAACGGCTCCCTCTGAATGAAACATAGTTTCGAGAAAGAAGTAATTTCAAACATCTGAAAGCACACAACTTCATGTAACAAGGCTGTTTTTCCCCATTATTATCTCACAACTTCGACGTCGAGCAATGAGCTCTTGATCTTAAAAGGTTTGTTATTTTATGCATAATTGTATCGAGATACACCAAGTCAGAAGATTGGTCTTTAACAATAGTGTCAAGTGTCCGTGAACTGCGCAAGTTCCTGCATGTTCGACCATCGGGACCCGTTTCTCGCTATAAAGCAGTCTACCTGGTGGGACCTAAGCACCCCAGCCGTCAAACAAAGTTTGAAACGCTCGAGACTTTTTTGTTTGTTATGCAAGTCGCCACAAACACAAGGCAAGACGGCTACTGCCATGTGTGGGCTACAATGAACCATTTTTTTTTTCCAGGGGCCGTTGCCGCCTACTCATGGAGCTTTTACCCCCTTGACAGTACATACGCGTCTGCTGTCTTACTGACTCCCGCATCACCCCCTTCTCCAAAACCTATACCCCCTCATGGTCCAGGATCGTTTTGGACAATTCTCCTCAAACCTCCGAATTAAATTTGGGGTAGGGGCTAAAGCGAAAAGAGTTAACCACACAAATATTAGTTTGGAAGTTGTTTCCTGCATGGTATAACATGTAAAATCGTGTTTAAGATTTCGGTTTGTAAATCCAAAAAGACAATTAATTTTTATAAATGAAAACAAAACCTGATTAAGTTGACAGCAATAGCAACTTAAAGAATGTTATCAAATAAACCTGATAAATAAAGTTCACGTTGAAGTGTATATTGCTTCGATTTTCTTCTTGATCTGGCCACTTCTCAATGCAGCCATTTTGTTTAAAACTGTCAAATATTGAGGTATAGTATAATGACAATAAATGGAGTAGGCCTTATTGTTTGTTTTTAATTCATGTTTTTTTGTTTATTTTTTTTTTTACTTTTCCAGCAAACGAGCCGCATGCCTGGTGGAAGCTGGACCTGGGAGCAAACCACTGCCTCGGCCGTATCACCCTTGTCAACAGAGATGATTGCTGTAGTAAGTAAAGTTGTTGTTGAACAGTGAGTAAAGCGCACCCAATGTAACCCCTTAAACTTTAAAAAATTCAACAATAGTTCCATACTGATAAAGGTCCAAAATATACAAGTTTGCAATTTGTTACAGTTCTAGCATTTAAAAAAAAAGCCAGGAAATAATAGCAAAAGTTTTGAATACAAAAAAATCGAAAAAACACTAATGCTCTATGTTGCTTGGGTTCACGCTGAGAACTTGGTGAAATGAATAACTGTGCAAAGTTTCATAAATAACGACCGAGCACTTTATAACCCAAAGTACAGTCTTGCTTTTTAGTTAATGTATGTGTAAATCTTCTAAATCTGACAGGTTACCGTCTGTCTGGCGCTATCGTAAGAGCAGGCACGGAGACGGACATTTTCAATAACGCCGTGTGTGGGTTACCACTGACATCAGACCAAGCATCGATCCCTGGGGCACACATACAACTTTTATGTAGCCCGCCTGTGACTGCCCGGTACGTCAGTGTGGAGACCGCCAACACTGAACTAACACTGTGTGAAGTAATGGTTGAAGAGTACCCCACGGAAGAATGTCCTCAAACAACAAGTAAGAAATTTTTAGCAAAAGGGTTTTTATGTGTTTTTTTGTACCTTTCATTTACTGAATATTAAAAAAACAGTAAACACCCCATCATATTGTTCAAAATTTGTTCTTGTGAACTATTTCACACCAGTCACGACTATACGGAATTAAAATGGCTCGCATACTGTTACATAAACAAAGCATTTTTGAAGATGTGTGAAGACAACAATTACAAAATGTACAAGAACCATTTTACTTTTTGTTTTGCTTGCATTGTAATTTTATCTTGGGTTTTCAAATTAGGTCTTTCTCTTGATCATTGTCTACAGCTCCGACGACTATCGCTGGCACGATCTTATCCTCATTGTTTTCCGAAGGGAAATGCATTGTCAACCCACGCCCTCTGTCGGTCGTTCACACGAAGTCACCAATGCAGTGTTTCCTGAGGTGTAAGATGTTTAGCGAGTGTTTGTCTTTTGAGTACGTCATGATGACTACTGGTAAGTGCAGGCTTTATGATGTAAAGGCTGGGGACTTGAACACAGATGATGAGCTAGGCTGCTTGGTGTATGCAGTAGTCCGTGGCTAGACAGTAAACAGAACTAAACAAAGCCACAGTTGCAACTGTTTTAAGATTTGTTTAAAGGCACTGGACCTCAAACGAACTGTTAGCATAAATACGTATTTTGCAGCAAGCCTCCTCCAAAGAAACATAGTTTCGTTTATTAGAAAGACTCGAGGCATTTTCTCACCCAGACAATAAAATACTTCAGCTGAATTAACAGGTTTTATCATGTACGCATATATGTTGGGATACATCAAGTGAGAAAACTGGTCTTTTACAACAAAATAATGTGTTAAAGAATTATCAAAAAACAACAACAACAACAACAAATCAATAACTGACACACATAGTTTAATAATTATTAAGGCCATTGGACCCTTTCGGTAAAAAGTATTGTCCAAGGCCCACACTTCGTGTATCACAACTTCTATATAAAATAACAACCTGTGGAATTTAAGCTCAATCGGTCATCGGAGTCGGGATAAAATAACGGGAAAACCCACCCTTGTATCCGCACGTTTCGCCATGACATGTGTTTAAAATAAATCCGTAATTCTCGATATTGAGAGTTGATACTGTTTTACTGTATTCCCAAAAAGTAAAGCATTTCATGGAATAATGTTTCAAGAGAATTCTTTCACCGCTACCTTTTGTAAACCCTGTAAGTTTGTAATTCTGTGAACTTTTATTTTTTGTTCTGTACCGAAAAGGTCCAATAATTTATGGCTTTAATCTCCAATAACTACACCAGTTTATACAAAAACCCACAAGAAAACAACAAAACTGCAATAATCACTAGTATCAGACCATTAATCAATAAGGAAAATTGATGATTACATTGTGCTATACAGTTCGTTCAGATAATAATTGAACGCACAGGCCACTAAACAAAATATGTGGCGCAATAGAATAAGTATTAGCGCAACAAGAAAGGAATTAGTGGGCAAGGGTTTAAAACTAATTTAGCCTATAATAATATTGTGAGTATAAACATGATTTGAACTTTTCTATAATAAGTGATGTTCTCCGTAAATAGTTAGTTACAGAATGACAGTTTAGAAGTGCATTATACGAGTAGCTACAATAATCTTAAAGGCAGTGGACACTATTGGTAATTACCTAAAACAATCATTAGCATAATATAATTATAACCTTTCTTGGTACCGAGTAAATGGGGAGCTGTTAAAATAATAGCATAAAACATTGTGAGAACAGCTTCTTCTTGAGTAACGTAGTTTTTGATTTTCCCCGATTTTGATTTCGAGACCTCAGAATTAGATTATAAGGTCTCGAAATCAAGCACCTGAAAGCACACAACTTCGTGTGACAAGGGTGTTTTTTCTTGTCTCGCAACTTCGACGACCAATTAACCTCAAATTTTCAAAGGTTTGTTGTTTAATGCACATGTTGAGAGCACCAAGTGAGAAGATTGGTCTTTGACAATTAGCAATAGTGTCCAGTATATTTAAAAGAAAATTTCGTATAATTGGTTAGATATCCAATGCTAAATTTAATTTAAAGTCACCTGGAAGTTGTATTTTTTCAAAGCTTTTGTCACAATAAATATGTGTTTTGAGAACAAATTTAAGAGTAGACCCCGACTCGAGAGGGCGCTGTTCGTGACGTGAATCGAGGCAGACGTTGCCTGTAATGCGTAGAGTAAACTCAACTGCAAAGTACATGAACGGACCAAGTCGTGAGTTTTTTTCCCGGCAATGCCGACCAGGTGTATTGCTGCTGAATGCAGAAAAACACTTTTTGAAATGTACCAACTCACGACTTGGACGTACATGTACTTTGCACGTGTGTTTACTATACGCATTGCAGGCTAAGTCTGCCTCGATTGACGTCACAAAAGGGGTAGGCAGAGTCAGCCCCCAAACAACTTTATATATTTTTTAAACATATAAATCTTGACAAACAATTACTAAAAAAATTGTTTTATTGCTTGTAAGCATATACTCTTATGTTTGAAAGAAAACAAATTCTATTTCCAGGTGACTCTAAAAATCACAGTAGTGCCACATTTTATATCCGTGAAAATATCATATTCTTGTTTTATTAACTTACAAATCACATTTTTAAGCTTTTAAAGAAAAACTACACATTTTTAATCCTATATAATCATAGATAAATACAATATTAACGAAATAAAAATTTCATTGAAAATGTCGCATTTTTTTATCCTTCGCCGAAAGTCGTGAGCAGTTCTGTACATGCAGGTAGAATAACCTGTAATTTGCATACACAATCCTCCTTGTGAGAAACGTATCTTATTATTACTTCTCATTAGTGGGGTTTAAAAAAAGATCTGATATTTAATGACCACATTACTAAGTGAATAGATGCCTTTTGGTTATTTCCGACAGTTTGCGGTGCCGTTCGTGCACATGCACGTATAGTCTTGGTGCAACACGTTCTGGTTTTCCTTTCGCACACAGCGCGGCCAAATCACCGACAGCGACTACATCGCCCGTGATACGTCTTGCACCAAGACTAGCGCGAAGTATCCGGTCACAGCCGCTTATAATCAAAGGTTTAAACACCCCCACGTGACGCGCCATCCACCCATAGGGATAGCGAAACTGTCTGAGGTATTTATGAATTCAAAGTAAAATGATGCTCAAAATGTGTTTTAATAAAAGATTTGGGTACTTTTGTAACACAAAACACAATGTCCACCGATTTACATTAAACTTACACACCGTTTGAAGATAATACTAGTGGAAAGCATACCTTGAAATATTAGTTGCTGAGGTGCTGCAGTTTTCTTTCTGTAGAGAAATGAGTAAAAAAAATGTCATGAAAATATTTTCACGACCTTGTTTTACTCATTTCTCAAAACTACAGCACCTCAGCAAGTAATATTTTCAGGGATGCTTTCTACTATAATTATCTTCTGTGTAAGTTTGGTGTAAATCTGTAGACATTGTGTTTTTTGTCATACAAAGACCCTTCAACTCAAAATTGGTTGGCAATTTTCAACCCAAAAGTTTTTAGATTTTAAAAGAATAATGTTATTGACGTTGTTTGGTTGCTGCAATAAAAGGGACTAAGTCCAAGTTTAAGTCTGCGTTACGGTGAATTCTTTGTACAATTTTTTTTCTCACTTTTGTTCGTCAATATCTTCTAATTTAGATTCTCTGACACACTTTTGAGTTCATGGTTTGCGCTGGTTGACGGCAAACCATACTGTTTATCCGCTGAAGCAGGGACCGTTGTAGCCGTGGTACCAATCATTCCCGTAACGGTGCTACAAGTGACGTCATTCTTGCGATAAACAGCAATTATCTGCAGAAAGGAAGAAAAAAGAGAAACGTTTGTTTTTCAAACATAATCGAATGAAAACCTACGAATGAATGAAACTCTGATAATGACCACGGACGCAATACCTTCTTGTGAAATATTATCCCTGTGAATATTATGTCACTCACGGGATATTGACAAAGTAGGGCACACTTTCATGGCTCTGCTTACCGCACATAATCGGTGCTTACGGAAGCAGGGAATCTTGTGCTTACGGCAAGCGTATACGCCTCTCTTAATATGTATGCATGACGTCATTATTCTCACCCCAAATGAGGCTAGGGCCCAATTCCCCCATCACTTGCAGTGGCAACGCCCATTGCCTCGTTTTGGGTTAGCATTGTGACGTACATTATGCATATTAAGAGAGGCGTATTTCGCGGGTTAGCGGCGAATTAATTGGCCTTTGCGCGTGTTGTGTACATGTACTCCTATTATACCAGGGGTCGATTTCACAAAGAGTTAGGACGAGTCCTAACTTGGACTAGTCCTAAGAGATATCATACACGTACAGCCAGTCCTAAGTTAAAACGAGCAACTCGTCCTAAGTCGAGATAAGACTAGTCCTAACTCTTTGTAAAATCCACCACAGGCATTATACGCTTAGAGGGCTAGTGCAGAAATTCGGCGCTTGCACGTAAGCGGGGAATCGTGATCAAAAGCTCAGAATTCGCCGGTAAACAGAGCCATCAAATGTAGACTTGATTCAAGTGCCATTCTCGTGTGAGAGGTCAGTATATCACGTCAACTTACTATCAAACATCGCCGTCAATATGTGGTCCAGATAATGGAACAGGTTTGGGAATGCAGAGCATCACAAAACAGTAGTTTACTGTAGATGGCACGGGATTGGGACATGAGTCAAGTCTATGAAGGACAAGGATTCCAAAGAGGAGTATCAGAAGAAAGTTGTGAAAACGTACAGATAACCGTTTAAGAGGACAACAACTCAGGGGGACAGAATGAATATCCCGTAAATTCTGTCTCCTCATAAGGGAAATCAACATAGCCTGAAGGAGGTTAATTTAAAAGAGGGCGTTCTGATATCAGACAGCCTTGCTCAATGCAGTCGAATTATTCACTCCGAAAAAAGACCGCCGCTGTATAAAAACCCACCCGTATTCACTGTGCGTAAATCGCACGACACGATGCCCCCGTACACTATCCGCATGCGGAGGCCGTCAGGCCGACAGCCTTGTAGGGTCTGTGTTGAAGCCATTGACCTCATTACTATAATAAGCGAAGAATTCCCACGGTCAGCTCATTACCATAATGCCCGCGAAAGACGACACATGTTTACATCACACACCACCACCACGGACGCATAGGGTCAAAGCGTCGTGATAAGGGAAGTGCGTGATTGGACGTCAAAATGAATAATTCATGCCTCACATCCTGCATTGTCTGATAGGTCTGACGAAAGATATACATATTCATGGCCTGCATACTAGCATATCCGTGAGCCCCCCCCCCCCATTTTTTCCACTTGTGGAAATTTTTTAATACAACACATTAAACCCGGAAGTTACAGACCCAACAAGGCTGTCGGCCTGACGGCCTCCGCATGCGGTTAGTGGTACGAGTGCGGATGACTTATGTGCACAGTAGTCGTACGATGTGACAGTGTGTATACGGGTGGGTCATGCGGTGTGATCGCACGCACAGGGTATACGGGTGGGTTTACAGCGGCGTCTTTCGGAGCGAATAATGCGACTGCCTTGAGCAAGGCTAGATATCAGAGTACATTCGTGTTCACACCACGAAACAAAACTAGCAACTTGTGTAGCTTGACTTCAATTAAATGTCCTAACTGTTTGCCCGGTAATTATGTTGCATAGCCATACGATACCCGTTATAGCTGTTTTTGTGTCAACAAATTCTAACGCTTTTTACACGTTTTTACCTACCTTTGGAAAGAACAACATACAGAGTGAAGCTGTTATGCAGAAAAGCAGGAAACCGGAAACGAGGGCAAAGGTCACGCCGATGGAGGACACCGCAAGAAACGATAACGGCACAGCAACGACACAGCAGATGACAGTGTTGTAGATTGACAGACCTACGAAATAACTGTCATTCAGACCAGGAACGTTGATATTTCTGAATGAAATAAAGATACCAAAATTGTTTGTCCCTTCCAACATTTTTGTTTGCAGTATAATTCTAGTTTGTACATGCAAAACTCATGTTCAGAGGTTTCCAGTTTAATTTGCGAGAAACAAAAGTTTGGGGGGGGGGGGGGGGCCTTTAACACTCCCAATACGCCCTGACGAATTTTAGTTCGACTCATAATTTGCGTCAAACTGAGCCGAAACTGTGTATATCTGACACAGAATCCAAGTTAACAAGTCACTCTGCCTGACCCATCATAGCCCTCTGGGGAACACGGAGTCGATGCTGGTCATTTCTAAACAACCTAAAGTGTTTGGAGTTTACACATCATAGCTCTTTATAGCCGTTATACACTTTCGGAACAGAAAAACAAATAAAGGTTCACAGATTTACAAATAACTTAAAGGGTTTACAGAAGGTAATGGTGAAAGGCTTCTCTTGAAACATTGTTCCATGAAATGCTTTACTTTTTGAGAAAACATTAAAACAATTATCAATTCTCGATATCACGAATTACGGATTCATTTTAAACACATGTGTGCGGCACCTAAATAAACTCCCGGGAAAATCCCGGGAGTTTTTAACCCCATCGCCACCCTAGCAAGCGTTCTCACTATCCCAATTTGGTAACTCCCAGGAGTACCTTTCCCCAGGAATATGCACGGTCGTTTCACACTTACGATCAAACCCCAGGAAATGTGGTTAACAGGTCAGCCCATGCGGAAGTTACCAATGTTTGTTGACGGAGGTCCGTTCCCACAATGCCACACGGCCGGCTGAAAAATCCTTGCCTCATGCGACCCAAAATTGCTGCACTTGTGTATTTGCGTGTTGTTATACCAATATTTCTGTGATTACGGCGGAGAATAAGTCTTGCAATTCGGGGAAGCAGTCGCTGACGGCATGTCAGGAGAAGACGATTGCTGTGACAGTATTTTAAAGACCACGGTAGAACTATCGGATGGAATTTGTTGTGCGATTGACGGGTTTCATGGCACTTGCTGGAAGTATTGGTCAAAGGTCAATCTGTTCTACCAAGAAGAGCGGCCACTGGTGGGAACAAGTTGGTATAGAAAATGCGAAAGGGAGTGTTTTTTTTTGAGAAATGTAATTGAATGGACTTTTGTGTCCGTGTTTTACCCAGAGGTTTTGTGTTGGCATTCTTCTCAATTTTTGCCTGTTCACACTATAGTTATTTCCCGGGAACGTTTGGTTGATCTGTTCACACTACAAAAATACTCTCCGGGATTTTCCCTGGAAATGACGTTTTCCCAGGAAATAATTAACCCTGCTCAGGGGCAGGGTTAAGGGATTCAACCCTGGGGTAAGGCCTAGTAATTTTCTGAATGGCATTTTCGAAGGATTGCATAATAATGTTCATGATGTTATAGGGCCAAGGTTAATACAGGTTTTATAGAAAAAATACCGCATGGTCGATTTTGCACAATCTGACAATAGCAGTAGAAAAAACAAGACGCAATCTTCCCTTCCAACACCAACAGTGCTGTTTCCCCATTGTGCAAAGAAAAAAACATTGAATAGGCTTTAACCCTATATTGGCTATCATTTTTTCATGGCTTCATAAAGACTTAAAACAAAAAAATTATGTTACTTCTTGAAAAACAAAACTATTATCCTACCGACCTATAGTCTTTTCCCCCAAGGTTTTCAGTTTTGATCTGCAATGGGGAGGGGTCCGTTCATATCCAGCTTCACGCAGGCAGTCAGCCAATTTTGAGAAAACTTTCCCGTTTCTTGTAGGCCTATATGCCCATCTAGCTGTTTTTGGACTGCATCGTCGGCCAAAAATGCAACTAGTTTCAAAGTGTTATCATCACTCCATTGGTCACTTCTACCCGTCGTAAGAAATTGAGCAACAAATTGAACTAACATATTTACTGTCAGGTTGTAGACAGCAATTTTGAAGAACTCAAATCTGACTCTGGACAACAAAAGTCCACCAACGGCCAAGTACATGTTAATAAGAAACACCATACACACATGGCGTGTGTACGAGAAGGAAGCTTGTTTACGCCAACTAAAATGTTATTCTATTCCTATTCCATTCACGTGGTCATTTTTTTAATTCATATATTTATTTGTAAATTACAGTTATAATTCATTTTATTTTCGTACCTAAACGTAAACACTTTCAGAAGGAGAAAACAAAAAAGGGCTATTGTCACGACGCGAATTATTTGGAGGGCTATTTTTGACGTCTGTGACCTTTCGAGATTAATGACGTCTCAACACAGTGAAAGCAAAAGGTGGGGGGTAAGTTAATTCCGCATTCGTTCTCACTAGCTACTCTTCCCGGGAAAAACGTTTTTTCCCCGGGGTTAACTTCTTTAACCCTACCCCTTAACTGGGTAAATTATTTCCCGGGAAAATGTTATTTCCCGGGATTTTTTTGTAGTGTGAACAGATCGACTAACATTTCCCGGGAATTTCCCGGGAAATACCTGTAGTGTGAAAAGGGCTTAATTTATTAGTGTGAAAGGGGCTTGGTAGTGAAACAATTGATTAGCCCGCCTTCGAACAAAATACGCAAGCTGCGGCAGCCTCTGAGAAAAATCGATATTGTATCATTGGTGCTGTCATAACAAATCAAATGATTGGAACAGTGAGGTATTTACACTGCCAGGTCCATTTTTAACAAAACACCAACAATTCTTTGGTGAAATTTCGTCAGCGCTAAGATATTAAAAATGTCAGTTCAAGATCGCTTACTGCTTCCGGTGGTTGAATGGATGACCCAGTAAAAGGTAATGAGAACCTGTTGATGTGATAGAGTAATAATAATAATAATTGTGGCTTCTTATATAGCGCACATGTCCGTCACTCAGTGACGCTCCTGGCGCTGTAACACAGTATTTCCTGCAAGATGTGGGACTGTTTTTGAATTATGAGACCTAATTCTTATAGCACCATGTAATGTTTTACAAGGTGCTATGGCGCAATTTGCTGCCGATCGGACCAGGAACACTGGGGCGAACCCCTTCTCTTTTAGTGGACAAAAGGCATGGCATGTTGGAAGGGCAGGCGTAGCGCGAGTGGGAATAACGTCAACATTGTGCAAAGTATTTAATTAAGAGTGAACGGACACCATTCACAAGAATAATGTATAAGGGAGAGGATTGCATCTTACCTTATTATTTTAGTAAAAAACAAAACAAAAAACATTAAAACTGTGTGCCGCTATACAGATAATCCAGAAAGGCTGAATAGCCACCAGAAAGTATCTTAAAGGCAGTCGGCACTATTGGTATTTACTTAAAATATTTTTTTTTAGCATAAAACCTTGGGAGCTGTTGATAGCATAAAACATTGTGAGAAACGACTCCCTCTGAAGTAACGTTGTTTTCGAGAAAGAAGTAATTTTCCACGAATTTGATTTCGAGAGCTCAGAATAAATTGTTAGGTCTCAAAATCAAGCATCTAAAAGCACACAACTTCGAGTGACAATGGTGTTTTTTGTTCATTATTATTTTATTATCTCGCAACTTCAACAACCAATTGAGTTTAAATTTTAACAGTTTATGCATATGTTGAGATACACCAAGTGACAATACACCAAGTGACAATTACCAATAGTGTCCAGTGTTTTTAACCCGCAATCTTTTGTAATCTTGTTATCAGCTTTTGTTGAACTCATTCTGTGGTATTCGATCATGCATGGGTAATTTTGTGCTATTGCTCCATTACCATGCGCATTTACAGCTTTAAAGATCGGTTTGTACGGGATAGTGAAACAGTGCCCTCAAGAGTCAAGAGGCGGAGGCGACGGCGATGGCGACGCATAGTTTTGTCTTTGGAACACCATAAGCAGTATTGTCAAGTCTGTGGCCAAGTTCATTTAGGTCCGGGCTACATTTAGGTACATTTTTTGGGCTACATTTAGGTCCGGGCTACATTTAGGTACATATTTGGGACTACATTTAGGTCCGAGCTACATTTAGGTACATGTTTGGGGCTACATTTAGTTTCGGGCTACATTTAGGTACATGTTTGAGGCCACATTAGGTCCGGGCTACATTTAGGAACATGTTTGGGGCTACATTTAGGTCCGGGCTACACTTAGGTACATGTTTGGGACTACATTTGGGTCCGGGCTACATTTAGGGCTCGGGCTACATTTAGGTGCCGCACAGCCATGTTATGACACAGCGAAACACGCGGAAGTTTTCCCGTTATTTTCTCCCGAGTACGATGACCAATTGAGCCTAAACTTGTCACAGGTTTGTTATTTTATATACAAGTTGTGATACACGAAGTGTGGGCCTTTGGACAATATCGTTTCCCGAAAGTGTCCAATGGCTTTAATTCAAGTATAGTTTTCGTTAACATGGTACAAATTCGTGAGCAGTTAGATTCCCCAAAAACTGTGTAGTTTAACTACTTGTCAATTTCAAATTTTGTACTTGGGAAATCTAATGTCCATGGCTTCTGCCCCCAGCATGCATAATTGTTCTTTTTACCGTGTAGACCATGCAAGGAATGCTCCAAACACGACGACAAACGACTTGTAGATCAGTAAGATCATGATCCATATGGTGTTATTTTTGGACGTACAGTTGACGTAAACTAACTGGTGTTGCTCGTGATTGGCTATGTCTTCTGCGGTCTGAATAAATAGGGAGAATAAAACAAAAGTTAACAAAATTAGAGTTTTTAATATCCAACGATGGCATGAACTTGATAGAGTCATTTAAAGGTAAAACAAAGGACTGGAAATTTAAGAAAGATAAGAATAGTTATTGTTATCGATATTGTTTTCCTCAGTAATAGTAACAAAATAAATGAACTTTACCGAGGAACGGGAACTTAACTCAAGGAACAGCCGTCGATTTCACAAAGAGTTAGGACTCGTCTTATCTCGAGTTAGGACGAGTATAAACTCTTCTTAACTTAGAATTAATCTTAAGGTCTGCATGCTACAGTGCAGGGTTGGGACTCGTCCTAAGTCGTAAGATTAGTCTTAAGTTAGGAAGAGTTTTGTAAAATCGACGGCTGGAAATTTACCCGAGGATCACAAACTTTACTTGATGAGCATAAGCTAGACCCGAGAAGCAGCCGTCGATTTCACCAAACTCTTCATAACTTGGGATTAATTTTAAGAGCTTTTATTGAAATCGGCTGCAGGAACTTTACCCGAGGAACAGAAACTTAACCTGATAAACAGAAAATTTAACCATGGGAGTACGAACTTTACCCAAGAACCCGTAACATTACCGAATGAACTAGACACATATAGAGGTAAAACAAAAGCCAGGAAATTAAGAAAAGTAAGAAAAGTGTATTGTTGTTATCGATGTTTTTCTTTCTTCAAAATGGCTGTTCCAGGAGTTTCCTTAGTTAGAAACAGGAATTTTACCCGAGGAACATTAAGTTTACCTGAGAAACAGTAACCTTATCAAACAAAGAACATGAACTTTACCCAAGGACCAGGGACACAACCCACGGAGCATGAACATAATCTTATTGATAAGAACTGTACATAAGGACAAAAAACCTTTACCTGAGGAATTGGAACTTGTATTTCTTCAATGTGTATAGGGTCAATGATCTGCCAAGGCAGGAGTATTGCGAAATCCACCAACAATAGTACAGCAATGATACCGAAGAGGTAACGGTCCTTAATCACCTTAAAAAAAAACCAAAAAACATGTCAATAATAGGAGGCGTTTGGGACGTTTGGTGGCAGCAGACTTACCAGGTAAATTCCCTTGCTGGCTAAATAATAAAATATCGTGGTTGATTCAGAGAGGATTGCAACCCCTTCACACGGAGTCCCTTTTTAATGTTGTTACCTCAGGAAGAAATTTTTAAAGAAAAAAAAAAAAACCAACAACACAAATTAGCTGTTGACTCTGTGAACGTTAATATTAATAACTTCGCGTCTCAATAATTTCAGTCTGAGCCATTCATGAAGATAGCATTATAATGAATCGCATCGACAAATACATTGGCCACGAAAATAGCTTACCCTTGAAAATAGGTACCACGAATACAGAAGTTATTTAGGAGCATCCCAGGAAATAGGAATGCAGAGAGGGGGAGGATGGGGGGGGGGGGGGGGCGTACATCAATTAACCATGATGATAATTCATTCTTGATATCAAGAATGTACATTGATACATGTTCATATAAATCATAGAGCAAGGATAGTGGCAATGAAAAACAAAAATTAACTTTCAATGCTACCTTTCTCTTAGTCTTGTTAGCGATGACAATGCTATATATCCGCCACATCTTGGTGAACATTCCTCCAAATGATAGAGTAAACGCAATAACAAAGAGCCACGATCGCATCTATACAACAATAACATAAACAACAACAATATTTCACACAGTTAGTTGTTACTTTTAGCTTTGGGTGTACAGACCTTTCATTTTGCCTCTTTCTTGGTCATGTTCCTTGTATCTAAAAAAATAATAAAGGATGCTTTTAAATCATTTTTGCAAATGGGAGCCGGACTCTTTTGTTCCTCCGGCCTCGGTTTGGTATTAAAAATTGATACAAATGGGAGATATCCAAGATGGCTGCCGATCAGGTCTGTTGCCTTTTGACCCTAGTGCCAATCTGAAAGCATTTGCAGTTCGGGTATAACAAGAGTGTTTTGTATTTGCTGAATTTGTTTATTAAATTACTAACTATATTAGGCAGGTTTAGGTGCACGTTGATTTAATTGAAGTACTCGAAGTTACCATTTTACACGTCAGATACGAACGTGCAAACGTAATATGTGAGCATGCGATAAGTCCAAAGAGGTGACGTCACTTAGAAACAGCACCTGACGTTCAAGTTTAAGTGTTTGCTCGCAAAACGTGCAGCTAAACCTACCTATTAATTGAGCCAACGAATCCAAGAATTATGGAACTGATTTTAAGAACTGACCTTTTACCGCAATAGACCTTTATCACGCTGTCATCATCTTGATCATGTAATGTTTCCAACTAACAGTAATGGACGCTAACATTCATTGTACATGGCACCAGACTATTATTTCGTCCAACCTCAGTTTGGTTACAATAAGTTGAAATGGGGTTCAATCAAGATGACCCCAACGTGATAAAGTTCTTAAAGACCTTTATCACGGTGTGGTCATCTTGATTTTTGTGTTCATCCAAATACGGAGTTTTGTTTTCATTAGAACATAGTAACCAAGATGCACGGCCGTAAGTTTTCATATACCTTGGCGCATGATTCTTCTGCAATACCTACACATAAACTATGTTTTACTGTAGTTGATGTTCAAATGCGCTGTATGAATTGGTGTATATTTATTGAAATAATTTTTCCCCCAAACCTTGCAGGCTCCGATATTAATTTCAGTCTCAATGCCACGTACCCTACAGACATGAAGCAGGGCGCCCTCTCCGACCATCGACCTGTCGATACCAATAAGTATCACACACAGATAGGCTAACATGAAACCCATAGCAATTATATTGTTCACCCTTGGGCTTGACATCTTGATTTGTCTGAAGAAAAAAAGAAAAAACAAACACGGGAAAATGACAAGCAAAATAGAACAAACTCCGGGTAAAAATTTATCAACAATTTCTGGTTCCGGGGACCAGATCCATATTGGACGAGCTTTAACCAGAACCGGATCGAGCTTCGGATTATCTTGCTCATTGCGTTCCGGGTCTTTTTAACAATGAACAAGGATAAAGCAACAGGATGATCCATTCCGTCTAAGAGTTTTAACGAAAAATTTAACAATCGAGTACTTACATTATTAAACATATTTAAAAATGCAGCATTGTGGATTTTAGAAGAAGTTATTTGTATTAATGACAGTGGACACAACGAGTTGTGGAGAGGTTGATAGTATAACACATTGTGAGAAACGGATTCCTCTGAAGTGACGTTGTTCTCGAGAAAGAAGTAATTTTTCATGAATTTGATTTCGAAAATCAAGCATCTGAAAGCACACTACCTCGAGTGACAAGGGTGTTTTTTCTTTCATAGTTATCTCGCTACTTCGACGGTCCAATGAGCTCAAATGTTTACAGGTTGGTTATTTTATGCACATGTTGAGATAGGTTAAGTGAAAAGACCGGTCTTTGACAATAACCATTAGTGTCCAGAGTCGTTTAATTAAACAAAATATTTACTGACTTGTGTTTGCGCTTGATAATATTAAATCCGATGAACGCAAAGTCGAGAAGCAATCCTAGAGAAGCCAGAATTGATATGCCAACCAGGATGCCAATGGGCGTGGCTTGTAAAAATGACACTGTCAGTGTTATGTCGGAGTCAGGCGGCGGTTTTCCTCCTATGAATCAAACATTGTAAAAGATCAAAATAAGTACAACCTTCGTATACTTTTGTAGTGTTTGACACCATTTTGCAGATCAGGTTTTGGCCATGACATAAATCCCTACTCACTGTGCATGCATATGTACGCCATACAGTTAACCTATAGAAATTTCAGCATAATTAGTCGTCAAGTTTTTAAGAAGACAAACAAGTTAAATCAAATGGCAAAGATGTTGTGCATGCTAAACTAATATCTAAACCCTTTCAGTAATTTTTGTTTCGATACAATAATTTCCGAGGAAACCCCGTGGCAAAAAAAACAAAACAAACCGATTAAAACAAACATTTTGGTTTAAAATTATCAACTTTTTATGGGACGTTTGGATCACCGAAGCAAATAACTGATTTAAGAAAATATAAAACTGTTTTCCTGATAAAATTACATTAAAAACCGAAACGTGGCTGTAAAACGTGCAAAACCAATCAGTAATGATTTTCAGTACAATCCTTTATGTTCCGGTTTTGCAAACTTTAGATAGTTTACTGACGATAACAAATTAACTCACCGTTGTCATACCACAGCTTGTCTACAGGAACGGACAGCACCAGCTTGTCTGCGATGCTGTCATATGTTCCAATTGGAACATCTTTGCCACCTTTTAGAAAAGGAATATGAGACACCGCAAGCCACAACAACGATCGAGGATAAAACAAGAAACACAACAAAAATACGAAAGAAGAAGTTATTTTTTTATAACAACATTTAGTGTCCGTTTCAACGCAATAACTGTAATTATTTATTTAAAATAAAGGTATTTGTTCTTATCGCAAAGGCATTGGAAACTGAAACTTGGTAGCGAGAAGTTGAGAGCTGTTGATGGTATAACATTTTCTTCTAAAGTAACGTAGTTTTTTAGAAACATGAGTTAGTTTCTTACTCAATTAACATGACACGATTTCAGGGCTACGTCTGCCGCCCTATTTAGGCATCTGAAGGCATACACATTTGTGCAACTGAAAACAAATTTTCACAGATTTTTTATTTTATGCATACTATACTTCGTTTTGTTATTTTATCCTAACATAATTCAACGGTTCTTATCCTAACATAATTCAAAGTTAACCCAACGGTTCTTTTCAGAACCACCCCAACTCATTTAGAGATTGTTATTACATGGTGTTACCGCAAACTCTTCTATATCTAACATAATTCGTTTAATGGTGGAAGTGTCGTGGCCGAGCGGTTAAGAGCACCGAATTCAAACTCTGGTGTTTCTGATCAGCAAAGTGTGGGTTCGAATCCCCACCTATTGCTTCGTCCTTCGGATGGGACGTAAAGCCGTTGGTCCCATGTGTTGTGTAACACATGTAAAATAACCAAGTGCACTTATAAAAAAGAGAAGGGGTTCGCCCCGGTGTTTCCTGGTTGTGGCTGCTTAATGCGCCGTAGCACCTTGTAGACACTTATAAGGTGCTAAATAATTGGGTCTCAGAATTCATCACTGCAATAACCTATCTTTCTGAAAGTTAGTATATACTCAGCGCCTTGAGTACCTTGTTTGGTAGATACGTGCGCTATATAAGACTTCGATATTATTATTATTATTAATGTTCGTGTTTTTTTTCTTTTCTTGACACTCACCAATATTTTGCAGTAGACGTTGCTTACCAAGTCGATCACGACCGTTTGCAAACCGCACAGGACCCTGATAGCATGAAAACAAGTAATGATATAATAATAATAGTATAACAAAGTGTAAAAACACCATTCATACAAAACTAATAAAATTATAATAATAAATAAATACCTCACCGAGTAACAGACAACTATCCCATTGAACTGAAATGCAGTGGACACTATTGGTAAATACTCAACAAAATTATTAGAATAACATCTTTCTTGGTAACGAGAAATTGGGAGAGGTTGATAGTATAAAAACATTGTGAGAAACGGCTCCCTCTGAAGTAATGTAGTTTACGAGAAAGAAGTAATTTTCCACGATTTTGATTTCAAGACCTCAGATTTAGAAATCAGATTTAGACTTCGAAATCAAGCATCTGAATGCACCCAACTCCGTGTGACATTGGTGTTTTTTCTTTCATTATATCTCGCAACTTCGTGGACCGATGGAGCTCAAATTTTCACAGGTGTGTTATTTTATGCATTCGTTGAGATACACTAACTGTGAAGACTAGTCTTTAACAATATTACCATTAGTGTCCAATGTCTTTAAAGGGTCTATTTTTGATGTACAATAAGAATTGTTGTATAATACTGTACATCCATAAATGCATTGTTGTTAGCATTAGTGAGACTCCGCAAACTGTCCCTTTGAGCTGAGAGAGCTCCGGGGGAAAATGGATTGAAAAAAGTATTAATTTTTATTAATCTGCGGGAGCACCAAACTATGTTCTTTTGTGGCATTGTCACACGAGACATATTTCACATGTTCCTTAAAGGCAGTGGACACTATTGGTAATTACTCAAAATAATAATTATTATGAAAACTTTCTTGATTACGAGTAATTGGGAGAGGTTGATAGCATAAAACATCGTAAGAAACAGCTCCCTCTGAAGTGACTTAGTAACTTTCCACAAATTTGATTTCGAGACATCAAGTTTAGAATTTGAGGTCTCGAAATCAAGCATCTGAAAGCACACAATTTTGTGTGACAAGGGTGTTCTTTCTTTCATATTTATCTCGCAACTCCGACGACCAATCGAGCTCAAATTTTCACAGGTTTGTTATTTTATGCATGTTGAGATACACCAAGTGAGAAGAGTGGTCTTTGATAATTACCAATAGTGTCCAGAGTCTTTAAGAGACAACCAACTGCAGTGCATGCGGAAACCTTTCGGATAGCATAATTAGAGATTATTACGATCTCTATAAAAGAAAGATATTTTGAACATTCCAACGTTATTGTTTTTGGAACAGGTTGCCTTTCCTTGTTTAAACTGGACTATGACGCAGATTTCTAGATCTAGATTTTTTCCTTGAAACCTTGGCGTCCATTAAAGTGTGTCTTTGAATCCTTAAAACGTGAAAAAAAAATTGGGAAATGTTAAAGTGTTTGCCACAATGGTTGTCTCCTTAAATACGCTTATTACTGATGACGTCACGGTTTGTTCACCTTTTATTCAGCTATACAACTGGGTACTGCATTTACAACAGTTGGGCAAAGACACAATAGTCTCTCATTCTTCCTTAAAAGTGGTAACAAACTGTGACGTCAGCAGTACAAATATCCGCTTTAAGTGATTATTCAAGGGGGGCCTTTCGGACGCTTGGTGGCAGCAGACTTACTATACGTGAATCAATTGTTCTCTGTTTTGCTCAAAACTACGTAAACAATGGGAGTGTACTTGATAAGTCTGCTGCCACCTAGCGTTTCAATGCCTCCCATTGGTCCTCTAATCCTTACAGACATTCCATCGAAGTCTAGGCTCCGAAGCTGATTGGTGACTATTCTGGCGTAGTCGATATCGCCGTACGGGTATGAGTCTAAACCGTTGTGCAAGACGTCTTGGGCTTCATGCATTGCTAAAGCCAATGCCCACATACCGTCATAGCCAAGAGCGCCAAAGCTTTGATCGTCTACGGTTATGTTATGTCCTACCAATGGAGAAATTTCCTGACGAAATTCTTCTGGTGTCTGTGACAGGTGGAAACAAAACCAAAACAAATATACAATTTCTTAGAGGTATAAAAGCAGACACATTTTACCCTTGCGATTCATCGCGGCTATTATCCCCTGCTTTGGCCGAATACTTCAAATTAATATAAATTAAAAACAGTCGAAAAGGTAATATACTCTGCTCTACCAGTGGGTGATACCCGTACACTTATCTGACTCTGAAGAGGCTATTACATTTAATTTTTCCGGCAAAATATAAACACAATAATTACCACCTTTTGAAAAATAACCTTTACTTCACGTTGAAATGTTTGGCCCCTATTTTGGATTTAAACAACCGAGCGGCCGTTCTTAAAACCAGAGGTTTATACTATGCGTTCATCGATCAAAGCATTATTTCAGTTGAGCTAACATGTTTAAAACTAGTACTAATTATTTCAACGTTTACAATAATTTCTACCTTTCCACATCGACCGACATCTTGACTGAGGCCATACATGATGAACCCAAACTTAAAATAACCCTCGCTGGCAATTCGGAGTTCTTCGGAGGAGCAATGAACATCTTCTGGACTTGACTGCCAAGAGCTCGAAACGTACCCAGTTAATATCCACACGTAGTTCGGTCCGTACATACCCAAATCAAATGCCTGTGTTGAAATGCAACAATATAACTTAAAAAGGATAATTAAATATCAAATACATTGAGACTTGTTTGTAAAGTAACTCTGCACGCTTTTTTGGAATTGTAAAATGAATGGATATACATTTTACGAAATCACACTTTAGTGAAACAGAATTGTTTGTGTTTTTATTTCTTACATACACTAGTTTTGCTTCGAACACGTCGCTGTAAGGATAAATTATTATATAAATACATCTTAGTTACTGTCTTTTGTATTTCTTACCCTTCTTTTTCTTGTCACTTTTTTTATTTATTTGATTTTATTAAGAAAACCCACCTGATGTATGGACCTGTATTGTTTGCAAGTTCTGTACAGACAGTAGTTTTGTCATTCACTTGGAAATTCCTAATAGTTCAAGTACCTTCATTTTGTTTACACTTTAAGATTGATGACAAGCATTGGTGAAAGTACTGTGCCCCTATGTGGACATGACAACAACAAATAATCCCTTGTAATATTAATAAGTTCTATCGAAATACTGTTTAATATTACATGTCCCCTTAGGAGTTCCGCATATTAAATAACCAAAGTCAGATCACATTATTTAAACAACGTATCGTTTCTTGGTTGTCATACTCACACACACACACACACACACAATACAACTCGGATACATAATTACACCATTGTGTAAACTACAATTTTGCAATGCACGCCTTTTGTAATTAAAGCCACTGGACACTTTCGGTAAACAGTTTTGTCCAGTTTTGTCCCACACTTCGTGTATCACAACTTATATATAAAATAACAAACCTGTGAAAATTTAGGCCCAATCGGTCATCGGAGATCAAGAGAAGTCTTTTGCGATTACCTTATGTAAACCCTGTACGTTATTTGTAAATCTGTGAACTTTTATTTATTTTTCTGTTCCGAAAGTGTATAAAGAGCTCCAATATTTGTCGACCCCTTCTTGGGACACAACCCGCCGTAAAGTTGATCTCATTATTTGGATACATGCACTCACGTTGCAAAATATTTTGTGAACTCTGGCTCCAACGAAGCTTGATACGATAATTCTCGCATCTTTGTCCTTAAAGAAGAAAAACAAACAGTATATGTCAATTCCATTGAGGAATGTCAGAAAAGCTCAAAATGGTGTAAGTGAATTCTGATATATATCGCAAATGTATTTTAGTTTTTATACCAGCACCATTGGTTACAGCAGACTTTGACCCATACATTTTAAAGACACTGGAAACTATTATATTGGTAATTGTCAAAGACCAGTCTTCTTACTTGGTGTATCTCAACATAATGTATTAAAAAAACTGTGAACATTTGAGCTCGATTGGTCGTCGGAGTTTCTAGATAACTATGAAAGAAAAGAAGAATAAAACACACCCTTTTCTCACGGAGTTGTGTGCTTTCAAATGCTTGATTTCGAGACCTCACATTCTTAATCTCAGGTCTCGAAATCAAATTCTCGAAATATTACTTCTTTCTCGAAAACAACATTACTTCAGAGGGAACCGTTTCTCAGAATGTTTTATACTATCAACCTCTCCCCATTACTCTTTCATGTGGGGTTTTATGCTGATCATTATTTTGAGTAATTACCAATAGTGTCAACTGCCTTTAAGGTTCTACCTATATGCGAACAACTTCAATGGCCGGTCACGGTTACAGCTATAAATATTTGAAACTTTTTCGATACCACTCGCTCCCCTACAATTTTCAAAGAAAAATGTTGCTTTGTTCACACATTATTTAAAAAGAAAAAATCAATGAAATGTGAATGACGCACAAACTGTGTTTATTAAGTGCACATATAATGAATATGTAAAGAGATCATCTCCACAACAAATTTGAACGATTTCACAATGTATATACAAAATTATTTAACCCCAATTCAGATGAAAGATTTTGAAACTTCAGGGCATTATTTGCTAGCATCATTATTCAGGTCATTATTGTTTAGCATACCTTGATTCGTTTCAAAGCCCCACTAGGGTCAGTGACGAAACTTTCTGAGATGATTATTGAAAAATTATTCGCCATTGCCTCCTCATTCAGCTTTTTAATAATCTAAAGTAAAGGAAACAATCAAATATCATTTTTACTCAGGAATCGTAGATCGCAAAGTCATCAGTATCCTTGGAGATGATATTGACAAATTATTCGCCACTGCCCTCCTGGTTTAGCTTTTTAATAATCTACAAAAAAGGGGAAATGATCAAAACTGATTCTTATTCCGGATTGGTTTGAAGGGCCTACCTCAAAGTCATCAGCTAAAAGAACAAAACAGTACCCTTGAAGATGGTTATTGAAATTATATCCGCCACTGGCCTCCTGGTTCAGCTTTTTAATAATCTTTTGAAAGAAAACAATCAAAAATATAATTTTTTCTCAGGAACGGTATTTAGACATCAAAGTCATCAGTCAAAAGCACAGAACATTTTTCCTTTGAGATGAATATTGAACAATTATTTGCCACTGGTCTCCCGGTCTAGCTTTTTAAGAATCTCAAGAAAGAAAAAGTAAGTGTCAGTTCCCCTTTTCCGGAATGGTAGGCAAAAGTAAACCATGAAGTATCATTCAAACAATTGCCGTTGGAGGGAGCGTGGAAGGATTTTTTTCGTGGTAAAAGGGCCAAATTGCATGTGACTGTACGTACAAATATATCAAAAACATAATATTTTAGACAAAATGATCAAAACAAATAGCATATGAAGATCCGTTTAAAACACACACCAAGAAAAAGAAAAGAAAAAAAAAACAAAAAATGAAACAAACAAACATGGGAAATACAAAATAAATCGAGGGTATAGAACGAAGACCTTGTAGAAAGAAAAATAAAAAAACAACACGAAAAATAGTTGTTTGGGTCAAACTATTTAATGTACAGGCTAAAAAAAAAAAAAAAAAACGTTTTAAAAATCATTCTTGCACATTTCCAAGAAAACTTATGTCCAATATCAACTGACTTTGTTCTCATTGCTGACTGACTTTGTTCTCTATACTTTACCCCTTTGTGTGGCTCTCCATCTTCATGTAGTGTAGCAATCTTAGACCAGTCAAACTGATTGACAAACTGAGCCTGTGCAGCACCAAAGGCTTCAGCTGACGTCACAATACGGAAGGTAGTCGGGTACTTCGCTTCGTCGGCGAATATGGGGCTTGATGCGACTGGAGCTAACTTTAATTTCAAAATATTATTTAATGGTGAAACTAATTATAGACGAAAATTATGTATTTATTACAATATGATTTATTAAAGGCAGTGGACACTATTGGTAATTACTCAAAACAATTATTAGCATAAAACCTTTCTTGGTGACGAGTAATGGGGAGAGGTTGAAGGTATAAAACATTGTGAGAAACGGCACTCTCTGATGTGCCATAGTTTTCGAGAAAGAAGAAATTGTCCACGAATTTGATTTCGAGACCTCAGGTTCAAAACTTGAGGTCTCGAAATCAACCATCTAAACACACACAACTTCGTGTGACAAGGGTGTTTTTCCTTTCATTATTATGTCGCAAGTTCGATGACCGATTGAGCTCAAATTTTCACAGGTTTGTTATTTTATGCATATGTTGAGATACACCAACTCTGAAGGCTGGTCTTTGACAATTACCAATAGTGTCCACTGCCTTTAATGGTAAGCCAAATTATAAACGAAAAATTATCGATTTATTACAATAATATGATTTATTAAAGGAACATTATTGTTTTGCTAACAAAGCAGTTGCTGGCAGTGTAAGCACTTTATGTAATCTACCACAACATTCATAAACTGACAAACCTGTAGTTTGAGAGCGATCGGTCATCTGGGTCACGAGACAATAGTGGACAAATGATTACACATTTTTTGTAATGACATCATCGATGCGGAAACAAAAATGGAATAAAACGCTCACTGAGCGATAAACTCCAAACGCAATATTATATTATTTGCTTTCTCAACAAATATGACATTTCAGATAAAAACGAACTTCAAGGGATGTTTTCTACTATCATCATCATTAGACAGTGCAAGTTTTATCTAAATCTGTGATCTTCACGGTTTTGTTCATACCAATCTGTAACGTTTCTTTAACAACACTTATCTAATTAAGCGTTAATACAATCCCGTTTTCATTTGCAGACAAGTTATCGGAAATCAACAAAGTGTACCATTTAATGCATCCAAGCATTCATTTGTGTTTTATTTGCTTCGACCGTTTGTGCGTCGTTGGTTCATTTGTTTGTTTGATTCCCCCCTTTTTTGTGGGGGTGCATGGGGGAGGGGGAGTCGGGGTGGGGGGGGGGGGGGCTCCAGCCAACCCACGACCCCGCTCTCTAATGTTGCCTCTGATGTGCATTAGTTTTGCAATTTGACGATGTTACTATTTTATTTAACACATCACCATTGCTTGCCTTACGTCCTTGTCTTCAAAGATTTGTATCTTTGTATACTTCTAAAATTACCCACGTTTATTGGTTCCTTCGTTTACTAAGAATACTCCATTTGCTATTTTGCAACTCCTTCAGTTGTGCGCTTTCTTTGCCTTAAATTGTTGTAAGAACACCCCCATGAGCAAAGAAAGAAGTATAATCTGAGCTCGGAAGGCTAAAGTTATCAGATGAAACAAAGTCAATTTAAGGCTTCCCTTGATACCCCCAAGAAGTTGCTTGTTTCTCCTTGAGCGATAACAACTGAAATCGGAAGTTCAAGCATAAAACATCAATAATCCCATAAGGTACGTCAGGGAAACATACCTAAAAAGACAAGAATATTAAAAGGTGGCATTGATGAAGATTATTTTCCAAGGCAATTTCACTCGATAAGTTGAATTATAGAATATATATAGTGCCTTTATCGACGATGGGTCAGAGAACAATGAAGTCTTAGGTTGCATCAGTGTCAGTAAAAAAAATAAAAATGCCGCTTCAAGGTAGTGGACACTACTGGTAATTACTCAAAATAACTATTGACAAAAAACCTTACTTGGTAACGAGTAATGGGAAGCAGTTGTTAGTATAAAACATTGTGAGAAACGGCTCCCTCTGAAGTAACTTAGTTTTCGAGAAAGAAGTAATTTTCCACGAATTTGATTTCGATACCTCAGAATTAGACTTTGAGGTCCCGAAATGAAGCATCTGAAAGCACAAAACTAACTAATTTCTTCCATTATTATCTCGCAACTTCGTCGACCAATTACATGAGTTCGAATTTCACAGATTTGTTATTTTGTTCATAATTTTGTACGATAAGATACACTAACTATGAGAAGACTTGGACAATTACCAATAAGTGTTCGTTGTTTTTAAAACATTGATTTATTTTCACTGCACGCAATAATGTGCAGTAATTGCAAGGTGTCTATTACAGGGAAGCTACACGTTTAGTAATTACTCAAAACAAACATTAACTAAAAAAATGACTTGGTATTACCGAGCGACGGGGAGCTGTTGATTGTATAAACATTGTGGGCTTTGAAAACAGCAACTTAAACATTTTGGTAAAACAAAAAAGATTGGTAATAGTGGGATTCGAACCGGGGTCAGTACCATTGAAGCCTATACTTACAACAGTATAGGCGAGGTTCCTTTAACGAATTATTAGAGATAATGCAAAGTGTATGCGTCGGATCGGTCCTTTCTTCATCCGTTAGAATAAAAGACGTGATAAAGTACTATTTAGTTCCCCTTTTCACGGTTTCATCAATTCCCCCCGAAAACAGGGGAAGGGAATAAGAACAGTGCATCAAGAACAAATTGACACACGTATAACCAACAACTCCAGAACAAAAGGTATTTCGTTGATGCATCACAATGAATTATCTATGCAGGTTACATGAAGAGAACCGTAGCCTATGCGGTAAGAGGTGCGCTTTCAAGGCTACTGTTCCGGGTTCAAACCCCACTACTCCCAATCTTTTTCTTTTACTAAGTTGTCAAAGCACTGCTTTATTTAAGTAGTGTTTAAAATCACCTCCTAACACCAACGGGCACTGTGGCGACACGGTGCACTGGATCGTTCGCTTGCGTGCGTTCCAGAGCTGGGAGACCCGGTTCGAATCCCGCCCCGTACCAAAGGGACATGACTTTTACTGCTAGCACCAGTAAGTGATTGGGGTCCGTCATGTCTCTCCCCAAATTAGGGTAGGATGATTATCCCGGGTCGGAAAGTAAAGGAGGGGCCGGGACTAGCCATCCCTTAAGGGTTCTAATGGGTGATCACCACGCTGGTTTCGATCAGACTTTGAGTCCCCTGAATGCCTGGTCTGCACTCTAACTAACTTTCTGCACAAATTTGTTTTAACTTTATAACACTTTTAAAAGACATTGACTATGTATTGTTGTAATGTTCTTTTCTGCCTATTTTAAGGCAAATCGTACAAAACAATTCAAAGCTGAAACAAATGAAAATAAATGTTTTAACATTTTGGCCTAATTTTTTCTTTCCATAAAATTGGGCTAAAATTAGATAAATTGAGGTAAGCCTTGCATTTTTGACAAAGTTGGGTTTAAATCAGTTAAAATCGCAAGGGGTAAGCCTTGCATTTTTGATGAAATTGAGCTAAAATCATATAACATCGCAAGGGATAAGCTTTGCATTTTTGATGAAATTGGGATAAACCAGATAAAATCGCATTGGGTAAACCGTGCATTTTTGGATAAAATTGAGCTAAAATCAGATAAAATCGCAAGGGGTAAGCCTTGCTTTTTATAAGAAATTGTGGCTAAAGTCAGATAAAGCCGCAAGGGGTAAGCCTTGCATTTTTAAAGGGAATTGGACTAAAATTAAAAAACAAAAAAACAAAACAAAGGGTAAGCCTTGCATTTTTTATGAAATTGGGCTATAATCAGATAAAATCATGAGGGGTAAGCCTTGCACTTTTGATGAAATTTAGCTCAAAACAAATAAAATCGCAATAATGATGAAATTTTGCCAAAATCAGATAAAAACGCAAGGGGTAACCTTGCATTATTCATGAAATCGTGCTGAAATTAGATGAATTTGCAAGGGGTAAACCTTGCATCTTTGATGTAATTTTGCTAAAATCAGATAAAATCGCAAAGGGGTACGTTTCGCATTTTTGATGAAATCGGGCCTATATCAGATAACTCGCAAGGATAGGCCTTGCTGTATTGATGAAATTGGGCTGAAATCAGATAAAATCCCTAAGGTTAAGCCTTGCATTTGTCATGAAATTGGAAAATCGCAAGGGGTAAGCCTTGAAGGTTTGATGCAATAAGGCAAAAATTAAATAACATCGCAAGGGGTAAACTTTGTATTTCTGATAAAACTTGGCTGAAATCAAATAATTTGCAAGGTTTAAGCCTTGCATTATTCATGAATTCGGGCTGAAATTAGATAAATTTGCAAGGGGTAAACCTTGCATCTTTTTTGAAATTTTGCTAAAATCAGATTAAATCGCAAGGAGTTAAAAATAAAAACAAGGGGTAAGCCATGCATTTTTGATGAAATTTGGCTAAAACCAGATAAAATCGCAAGGGATAAGCGTTGCATTTTTTTATGAAATTTTAAATTTTGGCTAAAATCAGATAAAATCGCTAGGGGTAAACCATGCATTTTTGATGAAATTGAGCTAAAATCAGATAAAATTGTAAGGATAAGCCTTGCATTTTTAAAGGAAATTTTGCTAAAATGTAAAAATAAAAACAAGGGGTAAGCCATGCAATTTTGATGAAATTTGGCTAAAATCAGAAAAAAAATAAGGGGTAAACAATGCATTTTTGATGAAATTAAGCTAAAACCAGATAAAATCGCAAAAGGGTAAATCATGCATTATTGATGAAATTTGGCTTAAATCAGATAACATCGCAAGAGATAAGCTTTGCATTTTTGATGAAATTTTGCTAAAACCAGATAAAATCGCCTTGCATTTTTCATGAAATTGGGCTAAAACCAGATAAAATCGCAAGGGGTAAACCGTGCATTTTTTTTATAAAGTTTAGCTGAAACCAGATAAAATTGCAAGGGGTAAACTTTGCGTTTCTAATGAAACTTGGCTGAAATCAGATAAAATCAAAATAATAATTTTTAAAGGAAATTTTGCTAAAATGTAAAAATAAAAACAAGGGGTAAGCCATGCATTTGTGATGAAATTTGGCTAAAATCAGATAAAAAAATAAGGGGTAAACCATGCATTTTTGATGAAATTGAGCTAAAATCAGAAAACATCGCAAGGGGTAAGCCTTGCATTTTTGATGAAATTAGGCTAAAACTAGATAAAATCGCAAGGGGTAAACCATGCCTTTTTGATAAAATTGAGCTGAAATCAGATAAAATTGCTAGGGGTAAACTTTGCATTTTTGATGAAATTGGGCTACAACCAGATAAAATCGCAAGGGGAAAACCATGCATTTTTGATGAAATTTAGCTTAAATCAGATAAAATCGCAAGGGGTAAGCCTTGAGTTTTTGATGAATTTGGGCTAAAACCAGATAAAATCGGAAGGGGTAAACCATGCATTTTTGATGAAATTTTGCTAAAATCAGATAACATCGCAAGGGGTAAACCATGCATTTTTGATGAAATTGAGCTAAAATTTAAACAGCATCGCAAGGGATAAGCTTTGCATTTTTGATGAAATTTTTGCTAAAACCAGATAAAATCGCAAGGGGTAAACCATGCATTTTTGATAAAATTGAGCTGAAATCAGATAAAATTGCTAGGGGTAAACTTTGCATTTTTGATGAAATTGGGCTACAACCAGATAAAATCGCAAGGGGAAAACCATGCATTTTTGATGAAATTTAGCTTAAATCAGATAAAATCGCAAGGGGTAAGCCTTGAGTTTTTGATGAATTTGGGCTAAAACCAGATAAAATCGGAAGGGGTAAACCATGCATTTTTGATGAAATTTTGCTAAAATCAGATAACATCGCAAGGGGTAAACCATGCATTTTTGATGAAATTGAGCTAAAATTTAAACAGCATCGCAAGGGATAAGCTTTGCATTTTTGATGAAATTTTTGCTAAAACCAGATAAAATCGCAAGGGGTAAACCATGCATTTTTGATGAATTTTGGCTTAAATCAGATAACATCGCAAGGGATAAGCTTTGCATTTTAACTTGCTAAAACCAGATAAAATCGCAAGGGGTAAACCATGCGATTTCGATGAAATTGAGCTAAAATCAGATAAAATCGCAAGGGATATGCTTTGCATATTTGATGAAATTTGGCTAAAACCAGATAAAATCGCAAGGGGTAAGCTTTGAAGTTTTGATGAAATTTTGCTAAAATCAGATAAAATCGCATTTTTGATGAAATCGGGCCTATATCAGCTAACTCGCAAGGACAGGCCTTGCTATATTGATGAAATTGGGCTGTAATCAGATAAAATCCCTAGGGGTAAGCCTTGCATTTGTTTCCAAAAATTTGTCGGAATTGGCTGAAATCCACAAAAGGTTGCGTTGCAATGTGAAGAAATTGGGTTAAAATTACAAGGAGATAAGTCTTTCCATTCAAGTTCCGATGGGTGATTGGCGGAAGTTAGCTTAAATTGAATACAATCATGAAGGGTATATACAAGCTGTGCAATTTTGCTGAAATCTGCTAAAATAGAATTTTATCACAAAGGCTAAGCCTTGCATTTTTACCAAAATTTGATAAGGGGTAAGCTCTTCAAATTTTGGGAAAATGGACCAAACATGCAATAAAATATTATCAAGGGGTTTATAAGCCGTGCATTTTTGGTTGAAATTGGGCTAGAATCGGATGAAATCCCCTAGGATAACCCTTGCAAATTAAAAATAAAATAATATAAAATAACAATGGGCTCTAAAATTTTTAGAAAAAAGGGGTATCGGGTAAGTCTTGCATGTTTTCAGCAAATATATTTCTTTCTCTTAAGCGGAAAGAAAACATAAAAATAGGAGATAAGTATTGCAATTAAATAGTCAATATCTTTTAAAATGTTTTAAAGTTAAAACAAATTTGTGCAGAAAGTTAGTTAGAGTGCAGACCAGGCATTCAGGGGACTCAAAGTCTGATCGAAATCAGCGTGGTGATCACCCATTAGAACCCTTAGGGGATGGCTAGTCCCGGCCCCTCCTTTACTTTCCGACCCGGGATAATCATCCTACCCTAATTTGGGGAGAGACATGGCGGACCCCAATCACTTACTGGTGCTAGCAGTAAAAGTCATGTCCCTATGGTACGGGGCGGGATTCGAACCGGGTCTCCCAGCTCTGTAACGCACGCAAGCGAACGATCCAGTGCACCGTGTCGCCACAGTGCCCGTTGGTGTTAGGAGGTGATTTTGAACACTACTTAAATAATGCATTGCATGATGACTATTGTAAAAAGAAAAATATACTGGTAGCAGTGGGATTCGAACCCGGGACAGTACCATTGAAAGTCCAACTCTTATAACACAGGCTACGGTTCACTTCATACAATCCTGCATAGAAAACTCATTCTAGTGCATCGTATGGCGTCGTGTCGACGTACTCGAATGTAATGAAAAGAGTGTTCTGCTCATCGCACTCCATTTTAGCCTTTCCCCAAAAAATACCCGGTGAATTGGAAAATCAAAAATCGGCAACAATGTTGAAACATTTCTTTCCATTATTTTGTTAGCCTTGAAATTATTGTTATGTCCGCTTTGCCTCAAAGTCAGCGGAAAGAAAATATTATCCATGTTTCATGAAATTCAGTCACTGTCTTTACAAAATGTTTAAAAGTTAAAACAAATTTCTGCAGAAAAGTAGTCTGAGTGATGACCGAAATTTTGACATCTTACCTGTACAATATTTCGTCGTCCAGTGACCCTGCCTACGACTGCTAGTACTGGAGACAGCGCTGGTCCGAATATTGCCACTTTGGCTGGTCTTTTGTTGAGCAATTCATAAAGTATATCCAACGTCAGCGGTAAATCACCCTGTTGTAATACGGGGAAAGGGTCTTCAATCGAAATTTCACCAATCAATGTAGTCCGAGGCCTTAAAGCCATTGGACCCTTTCGGTAAACAGTGTTGTCCAAGGTCCACACTTTGTGTACCACAACTTCTATATCAAATAACAAACCTGTGAAAGTTTAGGCTCAATCGGTCATCGGAGTCGGGAGAAAACAACGGAAAAACCCACCCATGTTTCCGCGCGTTTCGCCGTGTCATGACATGTGTTTAAAATAAATCCGTAATTCTCGTTAACGAGAATTTATATTGTTTTACCGTTTTCTCAAAAAGTAAAGCATTTCATGGACTAATATTTCAAGAGAAGTCTTTCACCATTACCTTTTGTAAACCCTGTAAATTATTTGTAAATCTGTGAACTTTTTTTTTTCTGTACCGAAAGGGTCCAATGGCTTTAATGTAGCCCCGAGATTGTACTTCAACGTATAGCCTAAGACCTAAATGTAGCTCACACATTGTACCTTTACGTAGCCCAAAATTAACTGCTGCTATACATGTAAACAAAGTGTAGTAATGTAAACTCAAAAGACTGGACCTCAGTGTAATGCAAGTCGTACACCTCATTAAAGCCCAGACCTAAATTTAACTCAAGCTTTAATATATCCCAGACCTAAATGTAGCTCAGGCATTGTATCTTAATGTACACTCTAAAAACTAAAGTGTTGAATCCAACACTTACATGAGTTCGGTGAGTGAAAGTGTTGGATCCAGCATTATATGTTAAATCCAGCATTTAAAATTAGTCATTCAACAATTTAAGTGCCAGCTTAACGTTTAAAAAGCTGATCCAACAATTCCAATGAATGTTTTTGAGAAATGTTGAAATAACACTTAAATTGTTGAATTGACCCTTTTTGCGTTGGATCAACAATATAAAATGCTAGATTTAACAAACAAAACGCTGGATCCAACACTTTCAAAGTGTAGTCACTCAACGAACTCTTGCAAGTATTGGATTCAACTCTTTGGTTTGAAGAGTGTAGCTTATACCTAAATGTACCTCAAACTAGCTCGGACTCAATTGTAGCTCAAAACACGTATACATAACTGAGCCTGGTTAAAGTAGTACTGATACAATTTATATTCACATGGGTTGATCGGTGAAACGAAAATTACTCATAATATTTAAAGGTGACTTAAGAGTGATTGTTCTTGTAATTCAAACTTACTTCGTTAGAAGCAGAGCAGCTTTCCATGTAGTGTAAAGCGTTTTGAGAATCATTTCAGAGACAAACACTATTAGTAATTGACAAAGACCAGTTTTCTTACTTGGTGTATCTCAACATATGCATAAAACAACAAACCTGTGAAAATTGGAGCTTAATTGGTTGTTGAAGTTGCGACATTTTTATGAAAGAAAAAAACACCCTTGTCACACGAAGTTGTGTGCTTTCAGGTGCTTGATTTCGATACCTCAAATTCTAAACATGAGGTCTCGAAATCAAATTCGTGGAATATGTCTTCTTTCTTGAAAACTACGTCACTTCAGTGGGAACCGTTTCTCACAATGTTTTGTATAATTATTTTGAGTATTTTAATTAATTACCAATAGTGTCCACTGCCTTTAATGTGAATTTATGAAAAAATACCTCAATATTAAAATTGCATCGAGAAACGTTACGGTCAGAAACGTTTCTGAGAATGTGTATTCAAATTATGGAATGTTCTTTCTACCTGGAAATAACCATATCCGACTTCTGGATATATCAACAACACAAAATGCGACCAATTTCAACCCATTTTGTAGAGGGATATTTTTTTTGAACATCTGCTTTTATAATGAGATTCAAATCAAAGGTAAAACAAAAAGTGAAGGTACTTTTCCCGAATCCTCTTAACACGCATGCATTGAGCCAGTTTAAGTGGTTATGACAAGTGATGATGTAACTGTGATGCAATTTCACAAAGGAAAACTAAAAACAGTATCGGCATTTAAAACAACTTGACAAAACTCTTACCCGTGAATCTCTCCACTCCACTATCAGCTCATAGTCCGGCAATACATCGTCCCGGCTATTGATGTCGTCGACAGCGAGCTGAGCACCGACCTGCACCCCGTGAAAGGTACGCCAACGAGCACCCATCGGTACCAACCCGCCTATGTACAGCGGTGTCTTGTACGTAACGTTGGAGTCCAGACAGATCCCGTGCCCGGTTAATAATACCACGAGCGCTCCCAATAGTCCCGCCAACATTTTATTGAGATTGGGTGTCCTTTATTGCGCACAAACGGACTCCAAGTACTTCAGAGTATAGTGAGAGGTGTTGAGTTAATAACTGTATAGACTATCGCGCTGCGTAGCTCAGAACGTTTGACAGATCTTGGCCCAATTTCATGGCTCTGCTTATCGTTAGCAAAGAATCGGCACCTACGGAAGCAGTGAATTATGTGCTTACGGCAAGCGTTTTTCACGGGTTAGCGGGGAAGTTTGGCTTCTGCGCGTGCGTACTCAATGTTACTAACGGCATTCTACGCTGACAGGGCTATGTGAGTAAATTCGGCGCTTGCACCGTAGCAGGGAATTGTGATCGTAAGAGCAGAATCGACGGTAAGCTGAGCCGTGAAATTGGAACCTTGACGTTTACTCTTAGAATAGTTATTCATATTTGTATAACTCTGTATCGGCAAGATGAAAATGAGCAAATGCTCTGGTTTGAAAATTAGATTGAGTCTGAAAGACATGAGACCAACAAAAGAAGTAAAATAGATCAACTTTGCATCTTCGGTGATTCGGTGCACAGTCACAATGCTCTATTTTATTTAATTTTATTTCTTGTGCCATTTAATTTGTTTCTTTTCTCGTTTTTCAATCTACTTTTATTTTAATCTTTTTACCCACGCCCCTCCAGACAATTATTGACTAAAAGTGAAATAAGTTAATTTCCCGGAGGATGCTTAGTGCTTAGTTTGTTTCCACCTAAGGTTCTAACTATCAGCTCATGTCAGTTTGTACCTTCAAGAAACCTGAATACTCGTAGTTATGCGAAGCACGACAAGGCCAGTGATGACAACAGGGTGAATTTTTAGACTTCTAAGCCGAATTAAATCAAACCATCCTTTTTTAAGAACAAACATGTTCATCCGGAAATAACAAGCCCACTTCAGGGACTTTTAGTCAATTTCACCTAATGGATCTGAAGGAAGACTCGGAGAAGCTTAAAACTCAAAGACAGGGAAGAGTTTGTAAAATTAACCAGTTCAGTGCGTTACTATATTTATTGTACATTATACACAAGAGAAATGTAAATACACCATTATATTGAACTCATCATTGCGAGCTATTAGGCATTGAATGTTGCCCAAGCGGGACAACAATCATGGAACACACTGCTGGTATTATTGTCAAATACCAGTATTCTCACTTCAAAATCTTATTCTGATGTCTCGAAATCAAATTGGTGGGAAATTTGTTTCTTTCTCGAAAACTACATTACTTCAGAGGAAGCCGTTTCTCACAATGTTTTATACCATCAACCTCTCCCCATTACTCGTTACCAAGTCAGGTTTTATGCTAATAATTATTTTGGGGTAATTACCAATCGGGTCCACTGCCTTTAAGCACAGTAAAGTAGCTGTTGGCACAACAAAATAATGCTACTAGAAATGAAAAAGAATACCACCTAAACAACCATGTCACGTGTACACTTTAAAGCTGATATCCTGCTAGTTTCTGCTTAGCAGACAATTGTTAAGCATCATTTTCTACTTTAACAGCTTCCATAAACTGATCAAGATTAACTTAATTCTAACTCACCAAGGTTGTGGTAATTGTTTAAGACGAGGTTAATATATAAAGAAAAGTGATGGATTATAACAATGTCGCTGCAAACAGAGACGGCGGTGCTAAGAAGGAAGAATTCCATTGCAATGTGGATTCCCTGTAGACAGTCAGCCCAAGGGTATCTCTCGGAAACTACTACGCCCGAAGAACCCCATTAAAGGCAGTGGACACATTTGGTAATTACTCAAAACAATTATGGGCATAAAACATCACTTGGTTACGAGTTATTGGGGGAGGTTGATTGTATAAGTAAAGATAAGTAAAGATTCTGAAGTAAAGTTGCTTTTGAGAAAGAGGTAATTTTCCGCGAATTTTGTTTCGAGACCTTAGACCTTGATGTTCAGGTCTCGGATTCAAGCATCTGAAAGCACACAAATTCGTGTGACAAGGGTATTTTTTCTTTCATATCTCGCAACTTCCATGACCATTTGAACTCAAATTTTCACAGGTTTGTTACTTTATGCATAATGTTGAGATACACCGAATGAGAACACTAGGTTTTGACAATTACTAATAGTGTTCCTGTGACAGTAAAGGAAGAAGAGGAAATAGGAGAAGAAAAAAAAAGGAAAAAAAATAAATAATAATAATACAGGCAGTGGACACTATAGGTAACTACTCAAAACAATTATAGGCATACAACTTTATTTGGTTACGAGTTATGGGGAGATGTTGAGAGCATAAAGCATTGTGAGAAACGGCTCCCTTTGAGGTGACGTATAGTTTTTGAGAAAAAAAGTAATTTTCCACGAATTTGATTTCGAGACGTTAGAATTAGATTTTGAGGTCTTGAAATCACGCATCTCAAAGCACTCAAGTTCGTATGTCATCGGTGTTTTTCTTTCAAAGTTATCTCGCAACATCGACGACCAATCGAGCCTAAAATGTTAACCGGTTTGTTTTTATATGCATATGTCGAGATACACCAAAATGAGAAGACTGGTCTTTAACAATTACGACTAGTGTCCAGTGTCTTAAAAGGAAGAAGAGGAAATATGGAAAAATTAAAGAAGAAAATAAAAAAGAAACACAATCGGAACAAACAAAATGCAGTAATAGCAGCAATACGTTTCTAATCATCTATACATACCGTCACTTTCTTGAGATGACACGGTTCGTTTGTGAAACACATTCGACTTACACATCAAGATTAGATAGGGAATCTCTCGGAAACTACTACGCCCGAAGAAAAACCCATTAAAGGCAGTATGGACACTATTGGTAATTACTCAAAATAATAATCAGCGTAAAACCTTACATGGCTACGAGTAATGGGGAGCGGTTGGTAGTGCAACACATTGTGAGAAGGGGTTCCCTCTGAAGTGACGTAGTTTTCGAGAAAGAAGTCGCTTTCAAGGAATTTTATTTCGAGACCTCATAATTAGATTATGATGTTTAAAATAACCTTACCATCGCTTTCGCTAGTGCCCTGGTCATAGAACCAATATATGTTATATTCTTAAATATTCTTCGCAAGTGTATACTAACTAATTTTTAAACAAATTTTTTTCCCCCGTTTGTGATAAAAACATCGACATACAGAAAGCGTGTGTGACGAATCATGCACTGATTCGAGAAAATCGACAAAAAGACCATGTCACTATCCAATCGTTAACAGATCTTAGAACAAACGTTTTAGCTGTCTCTTTAATCTCGTTATTGTAGGTTTACAATTTACAAAAATGTGTTTGTTCAAGTAAACAGTCATGTATGGTTGGGAGAGGTCGGGGTTGGGGGCTGGTACAAGTTGTTAATTCTCTCTTAAGCCGATCCATGCATGTCTGATTTCTAAAGATTAAAACAAGCGGTCGGTTTGAAGGTGTTTTTAAACTCATTATGAGATCTTCCCAACCTATTTTAAATGGAGACATCATTCGATGAGCATATCTACGAAGACATGAAATTGTCATGAAATGGTGGCACAAAAGTTTAATATAGAGGAACGCAATTGTTATTAAACTTAAGAAATGTGGATTAACAAGGAGACCTTGATCTTGCTTCAGACCTTGTGCTCGCAGCTTCAATTGTAATCTACTTGCAGGTAGTGGTCAATCTTCTATCTCCAGACACGTTCTTTCCCCAGTCACCTTGACATACCAAATTGACATAGTTTATGACCCTTTATAGGTATTATGACTCATTCACTCTGAATCTTCAGTAGGAAAACACTTGTCATGCAGGAGCAAGTTCAATGTTTCGAAGTGAACAAGATGTACCCCGGCCTAAAACGATTGCTTTTCTATTTTGCAAAGACTTCAACGACGCAAATAAAGGTGATAATCGTTAGTACTGTTTTAACGGAAAACTTGAAAATGCTAAATATGTAATCGTGTAGCATGTCATATTTTTAAATTAAAGAACAAATCACATGGTAGTATTTCTTAAAGACAGTGGACACTATTGGTAATTGTCAAAGACCAGTCTTCTCACTTATATTAGTGTATCTAAACATATGCATAAAATAGAAAACCTGTGAAAATTTGAGCTCAATTGGTCGTCGAAGTTGCGAGATATGAATGAGAAGAAAAAAAAACCTAGTCACACGAAGTTGTGCGGTTTTAGATGCTTGATTTCGAGACCTCAAATTCTAAACTTGAGGTCTCGAAATCAAATTCGTGGAAAATTACTTCTTTCTCGAAAACTACGTCACTTCAGAGGGAGCCGTTTCTCACAATGTTTTATACCATCAACCTCTCCCCATTACTCGTTACCAAGTGAGGTTGTATGCTAATAATTATTTTGAGTAATTACCAATAGTGTCCACTGCTAGGACTATCCACTGCCTTTAAGAAACATTACAGAATTGGTTTTGCTTACAAAACAAGTTGCTGACAGTGTAAGCACTTTATGTAATTCACCATTTACATAGACTGACTAAACCTGTATAGTAGTTCGAGATCGATCGGCCGTCTTGGTCACGAGAGAATAGTGACAAACCGATAACAAATTTTGCATTGCATCGATGCCAAAACAAAAATGAATAAAACGCTCACTATGGGCGATAAACTACAAACGCGAAATTATTATATTATTTATTACACATCAAATATGAAATTTCAGACAGAAATGGCATTGCATAATAATTATGTTTCCATGTGTCTCCCTTCAGCGCTAAAAATATGAAAGACCCGCACATTAAAAATTAATTGATTTTTTTTTTTTTTTTTTCCCAAAGTGGAAACTAAAGAAGAACTTTTGCATAATGGAAATAAGAAGTTTCTATTTAGCCTACACGAAATTTCTTAAGTGATCTGAATACCAAATAATACGTTCGTGCAATTCTTTGAAACATTATTGTGGGGAACTCTAGATGAATGAAAGGGACACTTCGCCCTCAAATTTCCAGTGACCTTATGTGCTACTTAAGAAACAATGTGATCATGAAGAACATTGTTGTTAAGAAACGTAACTTAAAGGAACACGTTGTCTTGGATCGGTCGAGTTGGTCTTTGAAAATCGTTCTGTAACCGTTTGTTGTAAAATGTATATGGTTAGAAAGATATTGTAAAAGTAGAATACAATGATCTACACAAATATGCCTCAAAATTGCGTGGTTTTCTTTTTACCCTGTCGACTAACACGGTCGGCCATTTATGGGAGTCAAAATTTTTTGACTCCCATAAATGGCCGACCGTGATGGTTCGCGACGTAACAGGAAAACCGTGCAGTTTCGAGTGATACTTGTGTGGATCATTATATTCTACTTTTAAAACATCTTTCTAACCATATGCATTTCATAACAAACGGTTTCAAACGCTTTTAATAGACCAACTCGTCCGATCCAAGGCAACGTGTTCCTTTAAGTGATGTATGATACGAGATCTTCGAGCAAAGGCCATACATTTTAATGGTGTTGTGTATCCAACCGTTGCAACCGCATTATAGTCATGACTTCAACATGCTTTCTTTTCATGTGGTCTGTTAAAATATGTGCAACTACAATAGGTCTCGGTAGTATAATTGGTAAGACACTGCTCGAATCCCGGCCGAGTAATATGCATGTGAATTTTTTGTTCACATGACTCGAGAAAGTACTGAGTATAAAATGCTAGACACACATCGCTGTATGGGTAAAAACCAAAACTAATACAAAAAGTCTGTCCAGAAAAATGAAGAAGATGAAGATGAAGTCAACTTATTTGAATTTTCAGATATGGTCTGTCGTGATTAATCCCTTTAATTAACATGTGAACATTAGACAGTGGACACTATTGGTAATTGTCAAAGACCAGTCTTTTCACTTGGTGTATCTCAACATATGCTTAAAATAACAAACCTGTAAACAACTTGAGCTCAATGGTCGTCCGAGTTGCGAGACAACTATGAAAGAATAAACCTCTTGTCAGACAGTGTTGTGTGCGTTCAGATGCTTGATTTCGAGACCTCAAATTCTAAACCTGAGGTCTCAAAATCAAATTCATGGAAAATTACTTCTTTCTCGAAAACTACGTTACTTCAGAGGGAGCCGTTTCTCACAATGTTTTATACTATCAACCTCTCCCCATTACTCGTTACCAAGTAATGTTTTTTGCTAATAATTATTTTTAGTAATTACCAATAGTGTCCACTGCCTTTAAGTTTGGAACTAGTTTTTTTCTGCCGTTGGTACTGTAACCTGGCTCATTTCGTTTATGTATTTACTTGTGTAACTTTGTATCATGCCGAACAAAGTGTCCTTTCGGTGGATTCCAGTAACATCGGAAACAGTTCCGAGGTTATTTTTTTCTAATAATGAATTTTCTGAGGAAGCCGGCATTATATCAAAGGATTTCAAGCTGTTAAAATGATCATTGAGTGGTTTACACGATGAAGGGAGTCATCGACACAGTTATTTTGCAAGTGCGGTTTATTGTTTAGTTGTTCATAGATCTAGGGTTGCTAGTTCGAAGCAATGAAAGTGGCAAAATAATTGGGAAAAATACTGAACACATCAATAACTAAATAAGATTATTAAAACTTGTGCTTTAGATAAATGAATAACTACACCAACTTAACAATCCTGTCTCTAATATTAATAGTCGTGGAAATCGTGGAAACTTAAACAAAATAAGACAATTTCTGCAATTTACGCCCGTTGTGGTACAGTTATATTAACACCGTGTTCATTTGACTCGTGCCTTCTTTTTGAGTCGACAATTCAAGGTCTTTAATTTGACTGGACATTGGGACAAGTGCCTGGCCCTGTGAAGTACCTGCGGCTGTTAGCGTAGTGGGTATCCCAAACCTGATTCCAGTGACGTTATCTACTGCATTCTTCCGATAGACTACGACCACCTGTGAAATAGAGCATTTGAAATGAACATTTCAAGTTATATTTAAAGATGTCAGATTTTTGGCCGATTTTACCCCAAAATATTTGATTTAAAATTCAATCGATTTTTTAATGTTTGGGACCAAAAATCTGACATAGCATCTTGAAGTTAACATGCTTTCAATAACGAATAAGGAAACCGATTAGAATTAATTATTATATTAAACACTCTATTACCTTCGGAAAGAACAACAAACAGAGCGAAGCCGTAATGCAGAGGAGCAGGAAACCGGAAACGAGGGCAAAGGTCACGCCGATGGAGGACACCGCAAGGAACGATAACGGCACAGCAACGACACAGCAGATGACGGTGTTGTAGATTGAAAGCCCTACGTAATAACTGTCATTCAGACCAGGAACGTTGATATTTCTGAAAACGGTGAATATAAATCAATTTTCGTTAAATTTGTGAAAGTAAGAGCGTGTCTCCCTTACACAAGTGTCCTTCGGGGTGGACGTAAAGCCGTTGGTCCCGTGTGTTTGATTAGCGCCATATTGCGCCACAGCATCTTGAAAACTATTACATGGGGTGGTATGTAAAAGAAGAATGTCCCATACTTCCAAACGTATTCCTACACATTTAATATTGAACTAGACAACACATACGAAGGGAAACTGTTCACGTCATAATATTTCCATTCATTACCTTGTAGACCAAGTTAGAAACACTCCGAAAACCACAACAAATGTCTTGTAGATGAGCAGTGCCGCCATCCAGATAGTGTTATTTGTTGACGTGCAGCTAACGTAGAGAAGCTGACGCTTTTCAAAGTTGGCCAAGTCCGTCTCAGTCTAAAAACAGAATGAAAAGTTTAATGAACAAAAACTAACAAGACACACATGGTTAATTATTAAATTGTTTAAACTAATGAAGAAAATATTATGAAATTACTTCGGTTACGGCCTTAAAAAAACAACCCCCCCCCAAAAAAAACAAAAAAACACGCATCTCTTTAGACATTCAGAGTTCATTTTTGAAAACCGAATGATAATGTTCGGGGAATGGGGGGGGGGGGGGCGGTTAACGACCTTTAGTCCGGTGTCAGATACAATTGCGTCCGCCATGCAATACTGTCCGCTCCGGACACGTTTGCATATGCAAACGTGTCCAGGGCTTTGCAAAAACCGTACGGTGGACATGTACATGACTGTATGTACATGACTGTACATGTATGGCACGCACTGAACCTACGCAAAGCAGCATAGACCTTTTCGCAAATACTGAGGCGCGCGCGTAAAGCTTGGAATTAGGTGCATTGTGGTCTAGCTGGTTACAAATTTGATTCATATATATCCAACAATGCACCTCATTTAACAGTCTGCGCTTGCGCATTGGTATTTGCGATAAGGTCTATGAATATTCACGTGTTTTATGATTGCAGCAAATACCCAACGGCCGAACATTTCCAATGTCATTCATGACATGTCATGTCATTCATGACTTAGCTTGTAAAGAAATTGCGAACGTGTTACGTCGGCCAAGGGCGTTTAACTTACTGCAAGGACGGTTTTGCACGGGGCGGACACAACTACATATGCCAATGTGTCCGGGCGGACACACTTGCATTATGCAGCAGCGTCCGGGCGGACACGATTGCTTGCCACACGGCAATACCGAAAACAAAAACGGCTTCCCAAGAGGGCAAAAGAACCTTTATACATTTCCCGCAAAAGTCACTCGATTTAAGTATTTCGTCTGATGTGTCTCTGCTTTTGTAATTGAGCAAGGTTGCCAGTTTTCAATGTTTCTAACCATTGTCTCTTTCCATCAGCGCTAACCAATTTATAATGTGACAAGACCGTCGCAATAAAACCTTGGAGTGCTTCAACCACTCATTTATGTGTATTTTTAGAGTAGAATGTGACACATAGTTGTATCAGATGAAGAAAAAAAACCCTCAGTACAGATGTTAAGTGTTAATGGGTACCTGTAAATTTGTAGCGTTGATGGGCATTACAAACGTATAACGTTATACAGCATTGGGGTAACATTGTAAACTGTATATCAATGACTTTTACAAATGTCTCATTCTTCTCTTGACAAAAGTGAACTACAATGTGTTAATCTTTTCCAATTTTAATAAAGCCTCGAAATAGTGGTTGATAGGTTCATAACATTGAGACTCAAAGGAAAGATACGTTTACTATTTGACTAAAGACTGGGCCCATGTCTTTATCCTCAAGGATAAAGACAGGTACCTGCTACTCAGATCCAGTGATTTCATTGGACAAAATTGGCAGTGACTGAGTAGCTGTGTTTGTTTTGATTGGTCTGAGGTCACCCAATCAAAACGCAGGTATGGCAAGCATGATGATGTCCACTTACGTGTGTAAGTAAGGTTATGTGCTAACAACTATTTTGAGTAATAACTATAGTGTCCATTGCCTTCTTCACATGTGTTCAAGTGATCTATAGTGGGTATAGAAAGTTAAATATACACAATAAAGACATAGGAAAACTAGTACCGATGGGACATAATCGGCTGTATTTTCGATAAATAACTGTGAATAGCCCACATTGTTGGGGCGATGGCTCTCCTGTATCATCGGTCTAAATGGCAACTATGATAAAATCGATGCGTAAAGAGAGCCATTTTCTAGCCCTACATGGTACTGGGCTATTGTGTCTGCGGTGTTCAGGGAATCCCCGGAATTTTTCAGAGGATACAGTTCTTTTTTACAAAATGATTACTGGTGTTTGATGCAAACATTTGGGGGACACCCTCTGCTACATATCGGCAGGTCTTGCTGTTGCCATAGGCAACTTGGAAGAAGTTAAATTCTTGGCATGTTAAAAAAGCCGGACATTTTTAGACTAAGCACATTACTGAGGTTTGGGAGGTTGTTGAAATCGTTTTTGAGCAACCCCGCTTGCCTGAGCTTTTTGCTATCAAGTAGTGTCCAAGTCGCCCTCAACCTTTACAAATTGGATGCAGGGACATGCCAGGATGACTAAGGTACAAACTGCATCTCTCTAGCATTTTTATTGGTCAAAATCATTCGATCATGCGCACTACGATCAAAGAGTTGCCCAACTTTTGGTGAAAAAACATAACGATAAAACATAACGATATTTTCCAACATGGCGAGTGGAGGAGTGGCTGTGACGAGCGGGGTTTCCCAGTAGATATAGATCAAATTTGAAGGTTAGTTTTTAACTAATATGAAGTTGTGTTTTCTATTAAGTCGTACATAGTCGTGACAGTTGCAGAGGGAGCAACAAAGTGACACTACTGTTGAATTAGTTTAAGTTTTTAGTTTCAGTTTTATCATGCCATTATGTGCAACGCCGGTTGTGGCATGTATGCGTGTGCTCGCGCTGCAACTGTCACGACTGTGTACAACAACTTAACAGGAAACAAACTGTATTTAGTTGAAAACTAACCTTCCAAAACATCTACAAACCATTGAGCACTCTTTCGATTTTGAGAGAGATGCCAAGGCCTTGGAAGGTCACAGCTCACCACCGTTTGCCATCGTGGAAAAGATATTTTCTACGCCTGGTTGTATGACGTATCACAGAAGAAACTGTAAATCAAAGAGTTAAATACATTCACCTTTTGTTGGGTTAAATCATTAATAAAATCATCGCCCAATAAGTGAGTTATTGATAATTTATTAAATACCCAGAAAATGGGTAAACAAAAAAATTACCCAACCGTTGGTTACCAAAATATACCCAACTATTGATGAGGAAATATTACCAAATTATTTGGCAATCAGAGTGCCCAACTTTGATGGGTAATATTTTGCCCAAAAGTTGGAGGAATTCACTGTTCGCCCTTAATTGGGTAAAAAGTTTGGCATTTGTTTACCCAATTTGTTTACAGTGTAATACATTGTATACACGCACAGGACTTAGTGTAAGTCAATTTATAATAGGTGCCTGCTCACTCCGTCGCATCTAGCCCCGCCTTAAAAATAGTCAGAGCGTTAAGTTTTGTACGAGAGGAAAGCCCTTGAACATGACAATCCGGTGGTGGTAAAATTTTGAAGATTGAGCATGATACTGGGATCGAAATTACCCGTTGTGAATTTGTTTTTATCTCCGACAGCTCTGTGCACAAAACTCCCATAGTGGAGGTTGTTGAAATCGTTTCTGAGCAACCCCACTTACTTGAGCTTTTTTGTATCAAGAAGTGTGCAAGTCGCCCTACACATTTAAACAAAAATGGGTGCAGGGACATGGCAGGATGACTAAGGTACAAACTGCATCTTTCTAGCATTTTTAGTTCCAGAGCAAAAAATAATTGTATACTTTCAGCCTCCCTCTTATCCCGACGCTGGGGAGCTCCAATGTACTGTTGGTGTAGAATTTGACTGCGTAGCTCTCCATGTGAAATGAATGTAAGTCAAAGTAAAAGGTGAATGTACAACGCGGCTGGAGGGCCGGTGTCAGATGCAATTGTGTCCACCATGCAATACTGTCCTCTCCGGACACTTTTGCATATGCAATCGTGTCCGGGGCAATGAAAAAAAACGTCCGGCGGACATGTACATGACTGTACATGTATGTGCACGCTTTAGCGAGTGTGCATGCGGTGAACCTACGTACTGCAGCATGAATATTCACGTATTCTATGATTGAAGCAAATACCTAAACGGCCGAACATTTCCCATGTCATTCATGACATGCACTCAGCATGTACAAAAAATGGCGAACGTGTTCCGAGGGCGTTTAATTTACTGCGAGGACGGTTTTTCATCGGGCGGACACAACTGAATATGCAAGTGCCCGGGCGGACACAATTGCATTATGCAGCAGCGTCCGGCGGACACGATTGCATATGCAAAACCGTCCGGCGGATAAAAATGCATATGCAATAATGACCTCCGGATAGTATACGACACCGGTCTGTAGCGTTAGTCACGAGCCTCGAAGTGTGACGTCAGATGTTCAGGCTACTACTTGACTTGCTAAGAACTAGAGGGCGGTATATAACACGAATGTTATACTCACAATTCTCCACATAATAACTTTCAAAAAACGGGGGCGCTGATCTGTCGATCGAATAGACTGTTGTTTAAAGGCATGTTTATGCTACACGTTCTTATTGAAATCGATGGGTTACAAAAATTGCCTCTCCCAAATAACTTTTTATCAATCATCTAGCATTTAGATGAATGGGTTCTCGTTAAACTAAAGGCCTAGTCACGAGCTTGAGTGGCCTATTTAAAACTACTTCTTGCAATATCAATATCAAACCTGAGGAACGTGGTGTGTTTCGTCTTCGATGTGAATAGGATCAATAATCTGCCAGGGAATGAGGATTAGGAAATCCAGCAACAACATCACACCGATGATACCGAAGAGAAAGCGGTCTCGTATCACCTTAAAAAGACAATAATATTATACAAAAGAAACATGAAAAGGAAAGACATAGGTCACCATTTTGAAGCCAAATATACTTAAAAACGTGCATGTTATTGTTGTCTAAAAACATCCTTCTTTTCAGTGCGAAGATAAAGAGTCTACATACACAATCCATGGTTCTCATTTTGTTCGAGTCCATCAAGAACGGCAGTTTGAAAAATATTTTAACTCGTTGGGGCAACCCAAACCATGGCACCCGTGCCCCCTTTCGATACTCATTGCGCGGTCAGCACTGCCTGCCATCAACGTGGAGCGGGGGGGGGGGGGGGAGGAGGAGGAGGGGAACAGTCAAATTGCGAATGGTTGGCCCAAGCATGAATAGGCGGCCCAAGCATTGTGGCCGAGATTTAAGACCTACCTTTCTCTTGGTCTTGTTTGCGATGACGATGCTATACACCCTCCACGTCTTGCTAAACATTCCACCGAAGGCCAAAGTAAATGCTATAGGAATTAACCATGAGCGAACCTACAAAACACAAAACACAAAACCAAAATACAAAACGGAGTTTTGTTAAATTTGAATAGAGAAGGCCAAAGTAAATGTTATAGGAATTAACCACGAGCGAACCTACAAAACACAAAACACAAAACTAAAATACAAAACGGAGTTTTTTTTAATTTGAATAGAGAAGGCCAAAGTAAATGCTATAGGAATTAACCACGAGCGAACCTACAAAACACAAACAAAAATACCGAACGGAGTTTTGTTAAATTTGAATAGAGAGCAAGCTCCTTCTTGTTCACATTTCCCCTTGAAATACCTGAATTAAGCGTTTTGTTGACAGCCATTAAAAAAGACCCGTTAAGGATGCAATCCCAACTCTGTTACCTTCACCCATACCCATAAGGAGAACTAACCACCTTATCAAAACTTTCCCCGGACAACTTGTGGAAGGGTTTTCCCGAAACCATTTGGGAACAACTGCTGGCTCCCAGTAGATGGTTGGCTCCCAGTTGATGGCAAATCTAAGTGTGTGCGGTTTTACCAATAATATAAACAAATGGCCCATAGAACTTTCCTGAAAACTGTTCATGCAGTTTATACAGAATGCACAATATTTTGTTGACAATCGATAGTGATCTGCTATTATAGTATAACCACTGCGAGAAACGGCTCCCTCTGAAGTAACTTAGTTTTCGAGAAAGAAGTAATTTTCCACTAAACTTGAATTTGTTTTCGAGACCTCAAAACTTGATTTTGAGGTATCGAAATCAAGCATCTGAAAACACACAACTTCGCGTGACAAGGGTTCACAGGTTTGTCGTTTTGTGCATAATGTTGAGATACACCAAGTGAGAAGACTGGTCTTTGACAATAAATAAACGTGTCCAGTGTCTTTAGTCAACTGTTTGGAAAATCAATTACATGGAGATAGCATTTTTAAGTTGCCAAACGCAAAGGATGTATAACTTTTCAGCCTCTTTCGTGGAGCATTCCCCTATTACTCAACCTTCATGAAAACCTTACCTTGCAGACTCGGAGTAATGCATCTCTACTGACCATCGATCTATCTATACCCAGTAGTATGACGCTCACGTACGCCACCATTATGCCGAATGCAATTATGTTGTTTAGTTTGGGGCTCGACATCTTCACGTGTCTGTAGATATCAATTAGACAAGAATCACAACTTGTGAAAGTTAACAGTTATACATTTTGAGGTATATTATTAACATAAAACGCCGGTGTCGCATGCAATTATGTCCTCTATGCAATAATATCCGGATGACATTATTGCATATGCATCAATGTCCGCCGGACGGTTTTGCTTATGCAATCGTGTCCGCCCGGACGCTGCTGCCTAATGCAATTGTGTCCGCCCGGATATATTTGCATATGCAGTTGTGTCCGCCCCGTGCAAAACCGTCCTTGCAGTAAATTAAACGCTCTTGGTCGACGGAACACGTTCGCATTTTTTTACAAGCTAAGTGCATGCAATGAATGACATGGAAAAGGGTATTCGCTGCAATCATAAAATACGTAAATTAATATTCATGCTGCATATACAGGTTTAGTGCATGCACGCTCGCTTACGCGTGCACATACATGTGCAGTCATGTACATGTCCGCCGGACGATTTTGGCATTGCCCCGGCCACGATTGCATATGCAAAAGTGTCCGGAGCGGGCACTATTGCATGGCGGACACACTTGCATCTGACACCGGACATACCGGGTTCCATGTTAACTTTTGGTGCCAATAAATGACTGAATCGTTGCACATATTTAATGTTATACTGTTTTTGTTTGTTCTGGATATATCTACAATAAAAACAAACCGCACTTATCCACCAATAGGGTGCTTAAGACTTGAACAAAGAGAGACACATTTATCCATGGATACTTACTTGTGTTTACGATGCCATACGTTAAACCCCAGGAATAGACTAGCCAGAATGATACCCAGTCCAGCCAGTGTAGATACAGTAGCCATGATAGAAATGGGCGTGGCTTGAAGGACGTCGATAGTCACTGTGATGTCAGAGTCATGGGGCGGTTTGCCTCCTATTTAAACCGAAGAATATAAAAAAGACAACACATATAGTTAAAGGCACTGGACACTATTGGTAATTACTCAAAACAATTGTTAGCAGAACAATTTTTTTGCAACGAGCAATGGAGTGCTATGGCAGTATCAAACATTGCCAGAAACGGCTCCCTCTGAAGTAACGTTACATTTGCGAAGCGAAAGAGTAATTAATTTTTCACTTGATTAATCAGCTGAAGTATTTTAATATGCATGTGAAATCACACAATTATAAGCAACAAGGGTGTTTTTTCTTTAAAGCCAGTGGACACTATTGGTAATTGTCATAGGCCAGTCTTCTCACTTGGTGTGTCTCAACAAATGCATAAAATTAAAAACCTGTGAAAATTTGAGCTTGATTGGTCGTCAGAGTTGCGAGATAACTATGAAAGAAAAAACACCCTTGTCATACGAAGTTGTGTGCTTTCAGCCGCTTGACTTCAGGACCTCAAATTCTAAACTTGAGGTCTCGAAATCAAATTCGTGGAAAGTTACTTCTTTCTCGTAAACTACTCCACTTCAGAGGGAGCCGTTTATCACAATGTTGTATACTACCAACCTCTCCCCATTACACGTTACCAAGTAAGGTTTTATGCTAATAGTTATTTTGAGTAATTACCAACAGTGTCCACAAAAATTCTGACAATTCTGTTATTATGTGTGTGCTATGTTGGGACACACCGAGTGCAACTACTGGGGCCAATTTCATAGAGCTGCTTAAGCAAAAATTCGCTTTAACACGAAAATAGCTCGCTTATTTTACACATGTTACTGGCAAAAATTTCATGCCATACACATTGCTTGCGACTGGTATTTAGCTATTGTTTACTTAGCATAACAATTGAGTGGAGTTTTGGCCGGTAAATTAATTTTACTAGGCAAGGATTTTTTTGCTTAAGCAAAATTTTGTGCTTAAGCAGCTCTATGAAATTGGGCCCTGGTCTTTGACAACTAACAAACGTGTCTGTGCCTTTCAGTATGAAAAAAATTTTTATACAAAAAAAAAAAAAAAAACGTGCGAATCATGACCGTTTATTCGAACTTATGAGAATGTTAAAAGAAGACACTGCATTCGGGTTTGGCGCTTTGGGTTTTAAAAAGCGTACATTATGAATATTTATGGTTGGAAAGTGGTAGCACTCACCACTGTAGTACCACATGTTAGCAGTCGGAACATTCCATTCGATGTACTTGGAATGGGTGCCCATGGTACCCAAGATAATAGTTTGACCACCTAAATATAATTAGATATAACGTGGAATCAAATGTGTTAATTTTTTGTTAAACTGATTATGAACAAGTACATGTTTCTTTAGAAGAAACCACAATGGATCAGAGTGACATCTGTCTCTTTGTCTGCATTATTTGATTTGCTCTATTCAGCCTAGAACGAGACATCTTGGGGACTAAAGAAGTGACTGTTTTAATAACAATAATATTTGAATTTATACAGTGCTTTTTCACTCCCGAGGGTGTCTCAAAGCGATTCAAATTATTACCCCTGGTCACTGGGCCTTAATTCACTCCTTAAACCATCTCAGCTCCCTGGGGAGTATACAGCCTCGTGCAACAAATGCGCTTCTCGGCTAAATCAATCACAAGCACCATCTCTGCCCTCACATGTCCCCATTTACCCATGGGTGGAGAGAAGCAATAATAATTAAGTGTCTTGCTCAGGGACACACGAGAACTTACACCAACCCAACATGATAAAAATGATCTTTGTTAAAAATAAAACTTAGATAGGTTCACTACCAAAATAATGGGAGCCTTTTGTACTGTTATGTTACTAACTAAATGCCATGCACTTCAAACTACTGCTTTTGCCATTTGCCATTTTCCTTTACATTGTTCTAATTAAAAGTAGTTAGTTTTACATATAGCTTGTGTAGTTTTGTATATTAAAGAAGTTTGAACAAAATTGTTCAAACAATAAAATAACAAAAACTTATACCATTCCCATAGAAAAGTAATAATACTTCTAATAATATTACTATAGCAATTATAAAGCGCACTAGCAGTATTGGCAATTGTAACTATGGAGCTCATCTCTTTGGCTCTTTATTGAGATAAAATTTAAAGGTGTGTGCTCTTTTTATGTTTAAAGGCCTTCCTAATAATTCGTTACGCATTCGGGGAAGAACGTGGATGGTTCGTTCGAATTGTAAGGCCGATCAAGAGGTCTGTCTACAGATTAACGTAATGTGTAGCAGCTACGTATTATTTTTGTTAAATAAAAACTAAAAAACCCGATGTTTGATAACAAAAAAGGCAAACAAATGACCCTAAGGATGTCAGGTGCAAAACCACACCAGCCCATAACTCTATGTAGAGTGTCGTTTTAAGTACATAGAAAAAAAGGCCCAAGGTAACGAATCATATTTATCTGACAACCGAAATAACCTCAGGAATACAACTCACCGACATTTTGTTTGATCAGCACATTGTCAAACACATGTCCAGTATCAGAAAACTTTATTGGCCCCTAAAGGAAAGGAGGGAAATAGAAAAGAAAAAAACCAAAACATTGAAAATCGTACTATTAAATGACATTGTCTTTTAATAAGCGAAACTCTGTATTTTTCTCTCAGCTAGGTGACGTCTCGAGGACAATGGTGTTTTTTCTTCCATTATTATTTCGCACCTTCGACGACCAATTGAGTTCAAATTGTCACAGGTTTATTTTTGTGTTGGGATACAACAATTGAAAGGACTGGTATTTGACAATTACCTAAGGTGTCCTGCCGTCGATTTCACCAAACTCTTCCTAACTTAGGATTAATCTTAGTTAGGACTTAGGACGGGTTCAGTTCCGGATCCAATTACGTAGGACGCATTGAACTCATCCTAAGTTAGGACGGGTTACTCGTCCTAACTCGAGATAGGATTGATCCTAGCGTTTCGTGAAATCGGCTGCTGTGCCTATAGTTATACCAAGATTTGACCTCTTCGGAAGACAACATCTGTAAAAGATCCTTTAACGCATTCACTCTGCTGGCAAGGTGCATTGCTTCAACGAAAGTATGCCATCGAGAAAATCTCTGCATCCACGAAATTTTATTTGAAACCTTATAGCCTTGAGATCGCATCTTCACTGATTTACAACTTGTCAAAATTTAGTTGGAAGACTCTAACCTTCATTCCAGCAAATTCCTGCTTGAGAATCATCTCTCCGACAACCTTGGCGAACTCTTCGTCGCCATAACGGAAGGAAACAAGACTACGATTCAGAGCACGTTCTGCATCCTGCAATGCCAGTGCCAGGGCCCACACGCCGTCGTATGCAGAGGCAGTCACGTCCAGGTCTATGTTGTTACCAAAGACTTCAGACATTTCCCGGCGGAACTCTTCTGGCGTCTAAAATAAACAAATAAATAACAAAATAAATACAAAATGTTCAGTAATTAATTATAAACAAACAACTAAATAGAAAAAGTAAATTGTAAATGAATAAATATAGGCCTAAAAAAAAATACCATACTTTGTATGAGTTTGTTTGATGAATGATTATTTCAAAATTATACATCGGAAATACCTTGAAAGTCTAGACATTGTGATTTTGCAGTGAATAGAACGACTATCGGGGAAGAAAGTGACTTCGAAAGAGTGGATGGACTCGCTTACAGGCCATTCTAAGGGTTTTCTCGTGATGAAAGTAAAAATATATTTTGTTTTAATTAGTCGTTTCCCTACTAAGAGCAAAATTCTTTTAATTGCTAAACACTAACCAACATGACTACACCAACACCAACACCAACACCAACACCAACACCAACAACAACACCAACACCAACCCCAACAACAACACCAACAACAACACCAACACCACCACCAGCACCAGCACCAACACCAACACCAACACCAGCACCAGCACCAGCACCAGCACCAACACCAAACCAACACCAACACCAACACCAACACCAACACCAACACCAACACCAACAACAACACCAACACCAACACCAACACCAACACCAACACCACCATCAACACCAGCACCAAACCAACACCAATACCAACACCAACACCAACACCAACACCAACACCACCATCAACACCAGCACCAAACCAACACCAATACCAGCAACAACACCATTACCAACGCCAATCAATACCAACACCAAAACCAACACCAATACCAACACCAACACCAACACCAACACCAATACCAATACCAACACCAACACCAACACCAACACCAATACCAACACCAATACCAACACCAACACCAACACAAACACAAACACCAACACCAACACCACCACCAACACATTCATCAACGCCAAGACCAAGACCAACATCAACAATAAACAATCAAAACATCATAAAACCTTTCCACACCGCCCAACTTCATTACTGATAGGTTGTGAGGATGCAGTGAAGCCTAAGTACCCCTCTGAAGCCATCTTAAGATCTTCCGCTGAGCAACTGACGCCATCTTGTTTTACTGACTGCCAGTCGTCTGCAAAGTAGCCCGGTATCATCCAAACGTAATTTGCTCCATATATCCCCAGTTCAAAAGCCTAACATGTGAGTTGGGTAGTTGTGGTAGTGTTGAGGGGTGGGACAGGGGAGGGGATTGGGGAAATAGTTATACTAATAGATCAATAATATACATCAATCATATAGTTCGCATAAAATGTCATTTGTTAGGTTATTATGGATAGCATGTTAACCTTCTCTGCAAGTTTTAATCTGCGTTCGTTTCCCCCCTTTGCTTTCAGTCGAAGTGATTTAATGACAGTGTATCTTGATTATTGTGTGTCAAACATACCATTTTATTAATTTTGTTTTGTGACTACTTCATTTCAGAGGAACTATAGTAAGGAGAAGAACAGGGCCAAATTCCATTTGCTTACCGTAAGCACAGAATCGGCGCTTACGGAAGCAGGGAATTCTGTGCTTACGGCAAGCGTATTTCACGGGTTACCGGCGAATTTGGGCTTCTGCGCGTGCGTACTCCACGTTACTAGGCATTATACGCTTACAGGGCTAGCGCAGAAATTCGGCGCTTGCACGTAAGCGGGGAATCGCGATCGTAAGCGCAGAATTCGACGGTAAGCCCTGTTTCTTCGATTACCAATAACCAGTAAATATAACAAGACTAGCGTAATAATGCTAGACATTTCAATGTTTAAAGGATTTGGGTACTTTTTTTAAATGTCCATAGATTTACATTAAACTTACAGGGTATGAAGATAATGATAGTGGAAAGCTTCCCTTCAAATATTACTTACTGAGGTGCTGTAGTTTTTGAGAAATTAGTAAAAACAATGTAATAAAAATAAAGTTTGTAAATGACTAAAACAATTTTCGTCTCATGAGACGAAAATTATTTTTATGACATATATTACTCATTTCACAAAAACTACAGCACCTCAGCACGTAATATTTTCAGTGAAGCTTTCTACTATCATTATCTTTAAACTGTGTAAGTTTAGTGTAAATATGTGGACATTGTGTTGTTTTGTCTTACAAAAGTTACATAGACCCTTTAAGAGGGTGAAAAGAACAAAGTTATTAAGAATCAAATCATGACAAAAAATGATGCAGAAGTGATGAAGATCGATCTTGGAAAACAATAAAGGTTGGAGTCATTGTAAAGAGTGTTACAAAAAATAATCAAAAAAAGAAAAATGTGTATAGTTTCCATGAGGATTTGCAAACTTAAAGGCACCTGGAAATAGGATTTTTTTTCTTTTAAACATAAGAATATATGTTTATTAACAATAAAACAATTTTTTGAGTAATTGTTTTTCACGATTTATATGTAAAAAAATTAATTAAGTGCTTGGGGGGGGGGTTGACTCCGCCTACCCCTTTTGTGACGTAGGAAAAGGAAGACTTTGCCTCGATCACACATAGACCCCCCTCGATGCGTAGATAAACACATGTGCTAAAGTACGTGTAATTCTAGACGTGAGTTTGTATGCTGCGAAAAAGGTTTTTTTTCTGGCATTTTTCCGGCAATGCAATGATGGATGCAGCAAAACAACTGAAGATGGGGTCAGTCTTCATCTGTTTCCTGCAGATCCCAAGTATAGGCGGTTGTAATTGTGGGCTGCGAAAGTCAGATTAACTAGAGCAAAGTGGTCCGGTCCGACGTCTTTTTCAGCGCTGCAGCGAACACTTAGAGCCGTCGTGCTTCGAATCCGGGATACACAACTCATTTGACATGACGAGAAGAGCCATTCTTAAACACGACGCCGTCCCAACAATTTTTCTAGCTAGTGGGAAGTCGAAGAAGGTATCTGAAAGACGTGACGAACTCAGAGGAGCATTTGCTAAACGTGAAAAAATTCGGATAAGTTTGAACTTTGAGGGTATATTTTTAGCTTTTGCCAAGTGACACGATTTTGTGTTGGTACCGCATGCGATTCACCGTGCGTGCAGGTCCTATGTGACCGTCCGCCCATTATACAGCAGCCATAGTGCGTGCGTGCAGTCTGCTCCGAGGCCGTATGAAACTATAATAATACGTAGGCAGACCCACATCTTACAACCCGCATTTGGTCACTAAAAAGTCGCATAGTTAAATAAAAATAGCAGCAATAGCTTTTGTAAAAACCACTAGGCGTTCAACATATTCAAGTTTCAATGTACGTATGTGTGTAAAATCGTGTCTAAATTTATTTTGATGTGCCATGTTCCCAGACGTAATGTACGGGGGCCCGACTACAAATTTTCTCTCCAAATATCGCGCCTTGAAATACGTCACGAACAGCGCCCTCTCGGGTCGGGGCCTACTCGTAAATTTGTAAATACAATCAAAACTAAGATTTTTAAACCTTAGTTAACTTTTTATTCACATTCCTCTCATAAAAACACACATTTTAGTGACACAAGCTTTATTTTAAAAAAATACCACTTCCAGGTGACTTTAACACTTACCCTGCAAAAAACTTTGCGAACTTCGCCTTCTAAGAAGGTACCGACTACAATTCGAGCATCTTTGTCCTGAAATGGAAACATAACACAAATACAACTATTGGAGGACTGGACAGGACATCATTCATGCGTATTTCTAACCAAACTTATAAAAAACAATTATGAAGTAATAGAAAACACCCTCAACGAGAAGTCTATGCTTCAGCTGGTTCTGGGAAAAAATGGTTATATTAGAACTTTATCAAGAACTGGACCATTAATTAAGTCTGATATTGAACATGACATTCACATGGTGGTACAGTGAATGTCTTCTTTCCATATGGATATTGGACAATAATGTCAGAAAATGTGATTGTCCAATATGCAATATCGAAATCGCTGTTCACAACTAACTTGAATGTCTATGTCCAGCGAGCTTTACTGACAACATTAGATCAGCAGCTATAATTGCATTTGGGCCGATGAAAATTTAGAAACCCTGTGTAGAAAACGCAGTTTCATGTGTGCTGTTATTGACAGAAACATGGCAAAATCGAACTGTCCAGACCTTTATACGTTGTAAGGCCTCCAGCGGATCATCATGAAAAGTTTCTGAGATGACGAGAGAGAAGTTGCTTGTTGACGCTTCCGTTTGAAGCATTCGGATGAGCTGAAAGAAAGAAGGAGGAGGAGGAGAAGAAGAAGCAAAATAAACATACACAAATTCAGGTCATGGCTGAGAGCGGAGATCCGGATTCAAGCTTTAGCCCTAGTGTTTCTGATCAGCTGAGTGTTAGTTTGAGTCACGGTCGTGGCACCCGTGTCCTTGAACCAGATCTAGCCATTCAGTTGATGGGGCATTACAAAGTCGTAGGTCTTAGCAGTGTGCACGTATTAGAATTGGTAGCGCACGCAAATAATACCTATCGATGGAAGAGTAAAGGTTAACCACTGTGTTTCTGGTTCACATAGCAAACCCTTGTTTACATGTTTCCTCGGGCTAGCAAGTTACAAAGCATTTTTGGTTTCAAGATCATGTAAATAGGCATACTACATACCAAATAAATTACACTCAACATATAAAAAAAAAAGCTTTGACAGAACGCACCAATTTTAAGGTTAAAGACTTATTTCCTATTAAATAAGTTTCTGTTGCATATAATATAGGGTTTGTAAATAATGTGAATTCATTCCTTTACTTTATTCTTCATTCTTAATGTTGCTATTGTTGCGTTTGTGGATGTTGTAGATGTTGTCACTTTTGTTATTGTCGTCGCCGTCATCGTTGTTGTGGTTTATACTTGATGTTGCCAGAAATGTTTTTTTGCTGTAGTTTCGCTATAATGTTTTTATATGCCATTTTCGGAACAACGGCATCGGCTTTGGATTCGGCTCAGGCTAGCTTGGCCCCGCCGGTTGTTTTGACAAGTTTGTGTGTGCTTGGCGTATACGCGCTCGGGGCTTCAGACAAGAGAACGGAGCCTCAAGTCGAATCCAAAGCAGAAGCCGTGGTTTCGAAAAGGGGCATAGCTTCTGTTATTTTTTGTCATCATTCATTTACCGCTCCATGTGGTTCATTAACTTTCTGTAGAGTAGCAATCTTCCTCCATCCAAACGTACGGATGATCTCAGCTTCTGCTATGCTAGACTCACTCCATAAGGAACTGGTACGGTACACGTAGGGATACTTTATTCGATCTTCGAAGATGGTGCTGGTTGCGCCAGGACTCATCTCAAAGGGGGAAAACAAACCACGAGTTAATTTTGAACGATCAAGTTTGATCTAGTCAGATTTGCTTTTATTACCTTCCGAGCAGCTGCGGGAAAGTTGTTACATGCTTGACCCAGAGGGCGCGATTGGAAAGAAGATTGTATTACGAGTATTTACTAAATAGCTGTGTTTGGTGGGGCACAATTCTTGTTTTAATGGTCTGAAACATGAATGTTCCTAAGACCCACTCACTAAAAATTCAAGCATTCTTAAATGTTAACATTGTTTCACTTTTTAAAAATATGCAAATTCAAAGGAGTACGTGTTGTGCACACATTGGAACTGTATTGTTCATTTTAAAATGGGTCTAGATAAACTAAGCTACCATGATTTCAAACTATTTCACGCAACCTCCGAGTTTACACCCGACAAACATTACAGTTTATGAAGAGTCGTGTGCAAGGGAAATTAAAACAAAATCAGCAGAATAGATCCACAAATTTTGTATTTTTATAAACAAAAATGTAGGCTGGTCCAAAAGACTTCCCTGGATGGTACGTCTATGCATTTGTGCTGTAACGACTGCGCCTGGAGACTGCCAACCCCGCCCCCCCCCCCCCCGCCTAAGAAAAAGAAAAGATTGTCACGCCTTAATGCTTACCTGAATAACATTTCTACGTTTCAAAACCTGTGCTACTACGTCCGCAACTGGAGACTGTATTGGTCCAAAAAACGCCACTAACATCTCTGGCTCTTGAAACATGTCGTACAGTCTATCCATTGACACCCCGATCTCAGCCTTTAGTTCGTCATGTGTAAAACAAAAATATAATTATATCATCGTGTTTGTTACGGTGTTGAAAACACGCACTTCTATATGAGTGTCGTGGCCGATCGATAGGAGCCACGAACTCAAGCTCTGTGTCCAATTTCATAGAGCTGCTAAGCACACAGATTTGCTTAGCATGACATTTCTTCCTTGATAAAAACAGAATTACCAAACAAATTTCCTCATGATTTTCAGGATAAGCCAACAACAGCTGAATACCATCAACAAGCAATATGCAACAAATGGAAATTTAATGGTTGGTAATCCTGTTGTTTTGATCAAGGAAGACATTTCATGCTAAGCAAATGTTTGTGCTTAGCAGCTCTATGAAATTGGGCTCTATGTTTCATGTTCAGCTGAGCCTGACAAGCAAGACACTTATTACTAATTGCTTCTCTCCGCCCAGGTGTAAAAGTGTATATGTGAGGGCTTTCGTGATTAATTTAGCCTAGTGGCGCATTTTTATTGCACAGACTGTATACTCCCCAGGGTGCTGAAATGGTTTGAGAAATGATTTAAGGCCCAACGTCCAGGTGTGAAATATTGGAAGCGCTTTGAGACGACATTCGGGTGTGTAAAGCACAATACAACGATTGTTATTGCAATTATGATTTTTTTTTTTTAATAATTGATTTTATTCAAAGTATTATGTAAATATATTTGTTTGTTATTTATTCCGCATTCAGTTATACAAAACAATCAACAATACAGAGCAATAACATATTGAAAATGACACGGGAACATACAATTGAGCCAGCAACACATACCAGAAAAGAAAAGAAAGTGACCTAGTAACTGTGGCTTCGGGACCTTCGTTTCCATGCTACTGGCGTATCTTAACACAGAGAGAGGTTAAACATAATAATTTTTCACAAACAACAGAAAAGGGGGATAAGTATTTCTTTAAAAATTGCGCAACGTAACATTGCACAAGGGAAAACGGCATAGTGGTGTAGTCGAGTTCACGACAATGGGAGACTTTCGGGACGCTTGATGGCAGCAGACTTACCAGGTAAAATCCATTGTTATCGGTAATGTGCGCATGGTCAGAACTACGTAAACAATGGAAATTTACCTGGTAAGTCTGCTGCCATCTAGCGCCTCAAAGTCTCCCATTGAGGCCACGAGGCAAGGGCGAGTCCAAGTCCGAGGTCTCTGTGGCCATAAGGGGAGACCGTATCGCATCGTTAGAAGGGAAACCAAGGCCAATGCCAAAGTGTCCGATGGGGGAGACGGAGGTCAAGTAAACATTATGTACACCATACTATAAACGGAACAAAAGGAAGTTTCACGAAGGTGATAGTTTTTTAACGTTCTTTCATGACACAGCAAAGGTGTCCTAGACTGCTCAGCGGCAAACCATGTCGAAAATTTTGATTATGACTTTGCCTTTTCTGCACTAATCAGATGCAATGATTTCAAAAACAAAGGCTTAATTAATGTGCATTTTATAGCGCTTTAACACTGTTTACAAGTTTGTAAAGATAAAGCCCATGTAATATGGCTTAAGGTGAACCGTATTGCTTTGAAAGTCAGCATCTTGTATTTGGTAGGAGTTTATTCAAACTTAATTCTCTCGAAATTCCCCCAACAAGACTGTTTAGAACTCATAGTAATTTTAATTTTAATAGAAAAAGGAGAAGGACACACGAAGGAAACATTGAATGATGAAAAACAAAGAAAGATTGCGCTAGAACTGAAATATATAATGAGAACACACACATAAGGCGGAGTAAAAGCAAGAAAAAAACCCTATAATGATGACAAATAATGGAAGACGAATTCTTACACCCTACCAAAAATAGACGTTACCAATATCATTATAAAGGAAAATCATCGATAACATCTTTGCAATTTTAGAACGAAGAACACAAATTCATGGCCATGAAGATAAAAATGAATTCACACTAAGAAATAATAAAACATCATTTATATAGCGCAATGTAATTTAAACATAACGCAATGTCCTTCACTACTTTAATCTAAATTCTTGACATTTCATTTGGAACTACAATTTTTATAAAGTTTATAATAACAAACATCGCTTTTTAATTTTCTCTTTTTATTTCTTATAAAATGACGTTAGTCTTTAATTTCGTCGATGTAGTTTTGCGGGATCCTGTTGTTAAAGTCCTCGTATAGTGGGATACTCTTGTGGGTTTGTCAAGGCACTGACCACCAAAGACCAGTATTTCCACTTGGCGTATCACAACATAATTATGAAAAATAAAAAATAAAAATAAATACAAAATGCGCAGTTTGAATTTGTCGTCGAACTTGCGAGAGAATACTGGAAGAAAAATACACCCTTGTCGCACAAGTTGTGTGCTTTCGGGTGCTTCAATTTCAGACCTCAGCTGAGGTCTGGAATTCAAATAAAATATTATACTACTGAGAAATAAAAAAAAACCAAAAAAAAAAACGGTTATTTCATAGACATCCGTTTCTCTCAATGTGTTAAAATATAAACAGCCATCCATTGCTCGTTACCGAGAAAGTTTTTATGCTAACTATTAATGAGTAATTTCAAATAGTGTCCACTGCCTTTAACGATGAAGAGTCCAGTTTGTACACAATCCAGGAACTTCCAAAGTTGCTCACTCATGAATAGCATAACAAGGCAATCTTTTCATTAAATAGAGTTATGCTGTGTGGCAAAAAGTATACTTCTATACATTTTGGGTTGAAACAAAGAACATGGACCAGAGCGGGGGTTGAATCAAAGACATCCGGCTTAACGTCAAAATCCCGGGTATATCATAACAAGGCAGTATTTTCATTAAATAGACTTATGCTGTGTGGTAAAAAAGTATACTTCTATACATTTTGGGTTGAAACAAAGAACATGGATCAGAGCGGGGGTTGAATCGTCAAAATCCAGGGTCGTTGGTTCAAATCCCTTTTTATATAATTTGTTTTGTTCGATCCGAAGTGATTGTTTTAACCAAGTCAGGTTCCCTTATGGTTCATAACAATTGGTATTGAAAATATTGTCAGAAATATCAGGAAAAACTCATCATTGCCTACAAGTTATGATTTTATCATTTGTGCTTGACACCAAGGGGATGAGTTTAGACAAGCCTAAGTAAAAAAAAAATCACTACGAGTGTAGTGGCCTTTTTTCAATGTTATACTGAAACAAAAAACTACCAGCAACTCGTAAGGCCCCCACTTCAAAATTGATTATTCGGCGTTGTTATTTGCTGTAATAACAATAGTTCAGAAACATTCAGACTTACCCGAGTGTCATTATATTTGAACTTCAGCTCATAGTCCGGCAGCACATCCCTGTTCTCATTGATATCTCCAACCGCACGTTGGGCACCAGCAAGGGCAGACTTTCCATAGAATGCGCTCGGTGCACTTCCAGACAAGTAAAGTAACCCACCTATCTGAAGGGATTGTTTCAAAGAAGCGACTCTGCCGATAAAACACACCAAGACGGTAAGAGGTACAAGCTCAACCACCAGCATTTTCGCATCCCATCTAACAAGCGACCCCACTTCAAGATCGCTTTAGAGACACGGATGCTTCGCTTTATGTAATTTCTTTTCTTATATAGCGTTTGTTGCCGACGGCCTTTGTGAACCCAGAATAAGCATGGCAATAAGTCAACAATATTTAAACGGGTTAGAGATATAAAACAAAAAAGGGAACCAGTGATTTCACTTGAAGGAGATAAGGACTGAAGATAACCACTGAAGACAGCTTCAGACACACGGATTCTTCGTTTGTTACATTTTTTATATGATTTCCCAAGGTCTGTTTTGTAGCTTTAGTGGAAGACAAACCCAGAATAAGTAAGGACACAACCATAATATAAAAGGGGACGAAATAAATATGGAGCTCAGACGAAAGCTCCTTAGAGATTTTGCAATTGGCAAAGTTACCGAAACATGAAGATCTGGGCCATGTTGTGAGGGTTGACCTACCAACCCAAATTTCATTTGAGTGGTTTCATTTAATGAAATGGGTTATTTGGCAGTAAGTGACTAGGATGCCTGTCTCTTTCACATTATACTTTGTTACAAGGTAGCGACGAGTTTTTAAACTGCCGTTTAAAACCGCAGGGTCGGGCGGTGTGATAAAGGCCCGAGCCGAAGGTGAGGGCTTTTATCGCATGCCACGACCTTGCAAGGTTTTAAACGGCAGTTTACGAACGACTCACTACTCTTAAAGACAATGGACACTATTGGTAATTGTCAAAGACCAGTCTTTCCACTTGCTGTATTTCAACATATGCATAAAATAGCAAACCTGTGAAAATTTGAGCTCAATTGGTCGTCGAAGTTGCGAGATAATTATAAAATAAAAACACCATTGTCACACGAAGTTGTGTGGTTCAAATGCTTGATTTCGAGACCTTAAAATTATAAATCAGAGGTCTCGAAATCATTGGAAATTTACTTCTTTCTTGAAAACTACTCCACTTCAGAGGGAGCCGCTTCTCACAATGTTTTATACTACCAACCTCTCCCCATTACTCGTTACCAAGTAAGGTGTTATATATATATTTTTTGTAATTACCAAAAGTGTCCACTGCCTTTATATTAATGGGTGCGTTCGTTTAGCTTCCCTGGGTCTACCCCGCGGTGCTCACTCGGGTGAGCCCCTGACAAGAGCTAAACGAACGACCACTCATCGCTCTCGTAGTGACGTCGTTTACCTGGGGCCAGCCCCCAAGTGACCCACTCCACGAGCAGGGCATGGGGGCTGACCTGGGTGAGCCCCTGGAATGACGTCAAGAGCTATTTGAACGCAACGGGGCAGACCGGGGATGACCCAGGGAAGCTAAACGAACGCACCCAATAATTCCCATTCATAAATGCCTTTTGGGTTAAAAGGCGTTAAAAAGTAAGAAACTCTGTAAATCTTGTCCAATTTCCGGCGTATTTTCCTTGAGCTCTGTACGTCCGTGTGTCGCATTTGTATGACTGAGTCAGTTTTCGGATCTGCATTCGGCCCGTTGTAGTATTAGTAGTAGTAGTAGTAGTGGTAGCAGTAGTCTGCATTCTCGTATTCATGTGCCAAAATGACACGGCGAGTTCGATCACCTATGGTAACGGGGTTGTAGGCTAAATGTATCAGAAAACAACCGGTGATAAACAGCTGCAGCTGGTCATTATCAACCGTTTACACACCCACTTGATGTGCTCTTCAACAATAGGAATAGCAAAACTGTCTGATGTGTTAACTATGAAAAAGATTTAAAAGCGCTTTAGACGTTTTACTTGAAACCCAAACTATTTCAGTAACTACAGTTTTCACGAGATTTCTTTGATATTTCGAGAAAAAAAAAATATATCAAGAATAAACAAAATTATTAAAACATTTGGAGTGGATTTTAGTATTTTCTGTTACAATGCAAGCTTGATCAAAACCTACCCTTTAAATTTGAATTTCCTCCGACTATTGAAACAGTCACTACGTGTATTTTTTTATTTTTTTATTAATATCTCGCAACTTTGGTGACAAATTACGCTCAAATTTCCACAGGTTTGTTGTTTTATACATAATGTTTGAGATACACCAAGCTGAAAGACTGGTCTTTGACAATTACCAATTGTGACCAGTGTCTTTAAGTTATCTAGTGCCTAAGCGTAACTTGTAACTATAAATCATCGATCAGACAGGACCTAACAAATTGCAAATGGCTCATTGTGTAAGCAGATTTTGCTCTTATCGTGATTAAAAACGGCCGTCAAAGTAATTTCCAATGGATTTTTCTGAAAAGGGTGCACTTTTCCACTTTTATTAATTACGTTATCACGGTGGTTTTTTAAAACCTGAATGCAAACTAGAACGCAAAATCTGAACCTTTATTGACGCAGTTCACTAGTCAGCCATTTTATTCCCTGCATCCATAGATGTATTGTGAATTACCAGAGACTACCAATATGGCAACTAAGCTAATACGAATTCAACAACGATAAAATTGCTTGATTTTTCACCGATGATGCTGCTGCCTGCTTCTAATTGAGTGAAGTCTTTCAATGACCTTAAAAGGTTTTAGGATCGATTTAGAAAAAAACTGCTGGTTTTGTTACCATCAATCATACACGCGGACTAAAAACATTGTACAGATTTTGGGCCTCATGCGTTGTGTTACTCAGAATAATAGAGGAAAACCATGAACAGTTTGTTCAACATTTAAACACGCTGTCCTTCATTGTGTTTGAAATAACCAAAAGCAGCTGCAACATTTTTTCTAGGTTAAAAACGCAACGGGAAGAAAATGAAATTTTGACGGAGAAAATTAAAAGTCGACGGAAAAAAATGCAATAGTGACGGAACAAAATTAAAACGCGATGGAAACAAATGAAAATGCGACGGACTCCCCCCCCCAAGGAGTGGCACATATGGAACACCATAGTTTTCAGATACAGTTTTCATGCATGTTTTTATCTAAGAGGGACATATTTTACAGAAGAGATTGTTTTTGTCGGGCCTATGAACCTCATAATTGGTAAGCTTGTCAGACTAAAATTAAACAATGATGTTTTCGCTCTCACAATCCGGATGATACTGTTCAGTACTTGGGGTTTCAGTCTAATGCCGACGCAAATCACTCCATGGGTTTTTCTCTAGGTTCTAAAATTCAAAACTATGTGATTGTTTGTAATGCGTTTAGAAATACGGCAAAAATGGCCTAGTTTATAATTCAATTCCATTCGACAATTCTTATTTATTTCAGTCTAATGCCGCCGCAAATCACTCCATGGGTTTTTCTCTAGACTAAAATTCAAAACTATGTGATTGTTTGTAATGCGTTTAGCAATACGGCAAAAATGGCCTGGTTTATAATTCAATTCCATTCGACAATTCATATTTATACAGCATTACAAAGTGCATATACATTGTAACAGCGATCAGAGTAAGGTAAGGTTTGAACAGTTAACGAAAATTAACAGTTTTGAGGCCGATTTGATAAGCCGAGGCTTGTGGTAACCAGCCTGTGGACGGACAGAGACCATAGATAAACGGACACACAAATGACGCACGAATACGAACAAAACAACTTACAAACAACAACAACGTTTAATAAACTAAATGTTAAAATATGTAGTATTTATGAAATGGAAAAAATGAAGATATACCTTGCAACGCAGTCATTTGAAAGAAAGCGATAAGGTAGCTAAACAAGAAATATGATACTATATATATAAACTGCGCCAATAAAGTATCTAAACACTTACAAATGGTCAGATATATCGGAACCTGAAATAGTATGCCAAAAAATAATTATTCATTTCGAGTCACCGTTAATTTCTGCACATTTTGACACATCTTGTGTTGCGCTACGATGTTGTTTGGTGGATTTATGGACACTTGAGTGGCTTAAGGTCGAATTTCAAAAGTTGCAAAAGCCCCTATTCAAGCTAAATCGTTGTATTGTGACGAGTAAGATCAGCGTTTCTTTTGCCCGCCCTTTATAAATGATTTGTTTGTCGCGTTTTGGATAAATCGGTTGCGATGAACATCAGCAATAATTGTCAGTAACCAAGCAAAGGGGCCAAAGATGGGAGGCATACATCATATGGGTTAAGAGCCAGATTCCCCGATACGGTAAGACAGAGAAAGGTGTTTCAAGATAACAGGAAAGATGGCTCAACTGACCAAACAGGAAAGAGGACGGATCGTTGGTTTGATAGAAGCCGGTATGTCGATTCGAGCTGCAGCTCATCAAGTTGGAACGTTATCAGCGACGGTCAGTAAATGGTGGAATCGCTACCAAACACAGGGAAATGTGGACGACCTGCCAAGGAGTAGCCGTCCGATGGTGAATTCTGCGAAGAAGAAGGTGAACAAGTCCATCTAGCCTGACGCCACTCTTGAGGGATTGCGACGCATCCTGATCAGGAAATGGCAAGGGAATGACCAGGGACAGATCAGAGGTCTCATTGGGAGTATGAGAAGACGACTCCTTGCCGTTCAGGACATTGATGGGGGACACACCAAGAATGGAGGACAGTATATCAGCAGTTTTAGAGTTAAAGATACGGCAATAAATTTCATGGTCAAATAAACAAAACGAGTGTGTGTCTTCTGTCTTGATTTTGTCTGTGTGTGATGCTTACGAGAGTTCCCTTCTGGAATTGGGGTGAATAGGGGCTTTTGCAACTTTTGAAATTCGACCTTAAGCCACTCAAGTGCCCATAAAACCACCAAACAACATCGTAGCGCAACACAATAGGTGTCAACATGTGCAGAAATTAAAGGTGAATAAAAATGAATAATTATTTTTTTGTATACTATTTTAGGTTCCGATAAATCTGACCATTTGTAAGTGTTGAGATACTTTATTGGCGCAGTTTATATAGTACTATATTATACTATATTATATAGTGCTTTAAAGAGCGCACATTTAAAAAAGGCATTGGGCACCCAGTCTTGAGTCTTTTAAAGTTTTCAAATGTAATTTACGTGACCTTTTTACTTCTTAGGGTTAATCTGTTATTGCCAATCTTCCACAGCTGCTATACAGTGTTTTTGTTCTTAAAATGTCGCTCTATTTTAACATTCGTCCCATATTTGTTGTGCATGTATATACTTTGCTTGGTTTGTTTCTTAATAATTTTATGGGTGATATTTTGTTTTATCCACCAGCGTTCAGTTTTGGTCTATTGTCATTATCTTGCCATAATGTTTGTGCCAGCTCGGTGTTTAATGATTTTAATTTAATGTGGCGTTTTGTACTTTTATATGTTATTATCTAAAATGTTTAAATTCATGCTTTTTTTCATGTATGTTTTTTTTTGTTGGATGGGTCTAGGAGGGCACATCGCTTTGATGAAAGTTTTTAAAACTTTTGCCTTACCCTGGACGGCCCCTGCCAACAAAGAATTATGTTCGAAGATTTAAAATAAAATAAATAAATAAATAAACACCCAGCAGGGTAGATACGTGCGCACTACATATCTTATTATAATTATTTGTATTTATTATTTCTGTTACTCGTGGCGCTTGGGCAGTCTATAGATAAAACAGAGATATGTAAACAGATGAAATAAGAAGACGAACACTGAGACAAAATTACAATACAGAAAAATTAAATTGTATAAAGTGGAAAGCATTCAGTTCTTACACAAGAATAAAGAAATGTTTACGTTATGGTAATTTAATTTGCATCCATGGCACCATCCAAAAATAGGTCGTGTAGGCCAATTCCTTTCAATAAAAGCACTTGCATTGTTTGTATAACATGATTTTATACACGTTTCTTAGCAATGGTTTCGGCTCCATTTTAGTTCAAATATCTGATTTGATTCTTCTACATTTGATTTGATTTGTTCAACCCCCAAAATCAAATATAAACAATAACAAAAACAGTTAAAAGAAGTTTCTGCAATCGTTTAACTTTGAGGTTCTTGCCTTTGAAGAACGTCCCTTTTATATAGGGTCCATTATACTTTAAGTTTTATTTTGAAACATAGATATTAGTAAATTTACACGTTGTTTGCACAGCAGCGTCTTGATGACAAGTCATTAGCGCTGCCTGTTACAAACACACATTCTTTCATTCATGCAACAGTCACAGTGCGATTATACACTCATGCAACGGTCGTACGCCCCACTTAATACTTATGCATGAGGTACGTCACAATGCTAACCCAAAACGAGGCGATGGGCGCAGCCACTGCAAGTGATGGGGGACTTGCGCCCATAGCCTCATTTTGGGTAAGAATTATGACGTCATGCATAAGTTTTAAAAGAGGCCCCATCACTTCCAGTGGCTGCGCCCATCGCCTCGTTTTGAGTTAGCAGTGTGACGTACCTCATGCATAAATATTAAGAGAGGCGTATGATCTATGATCCACACACACACACATGCCTCAAAATTGCACGGTCACCCTCGTCGACTAACACGGTCGGCCATTTATGGGAGAACAATTTTTTACTCCCATAAATGGCCGACCGTGTTAATTCGCACAGTAAAACGAAAAGCACGCAATTTCGAGGCAAATTTGTGTGGATCATTGTATTCTACTTTTAAAACATCTTTCCAACCATTATGCATTTTATAAAAAACGTTTATAAACGCTGTTTTACAGACCAACTCGACCGATCCAAGGCAACGTGTTCCTTTAATGGATCGGTCTATTGCGACTGACTCAACGAGGGTGTGTGTACCGTCCCCGTATAACTACACCGCGCTTAATAATTACCGACTGGATTTCAATACTACATTTTGGTAAATAAAACCTCATTCTAAAATAAGTGGCGAACTAAAGAGGTGGCAACGTCGATCGAGGCAGACATGTTTTTTTTTTTTTACAAACAACAAAAGAAAAACCACTGCGAAAGAGTAGGGGGGAATTGGTAACAGGAAAAACATCGATTTCACAAAGGGCCTTCCGTACGACTGGGAACATCCAGGAATATTTACTACGTCTTTGTTATTTTCTCTTTACATTAAACTAGAAGTGGAGTAAGGTTATTATGGTTCCGAATGCAACATTCCCATGAGTTGATTCGACCTGCCCTAGTTTTAACTATCGCTGGAAACTGCCTATAGAAGACGGAATAGAAGGCTATTCGTATAGGAAACTGCATCCCTTTGAGCAGAAGCTCCCGAAACAAAACCTTGCTGACAACTTGCGCCTCTATTGGAAGGCCCTTCGAATTATTAAATGGAAGTCTCAAAACAAAAGAAAGGCGCTCTAAAACATTATTATGATTTACCTAAACATTAGTGCCAACTTATTCTGAACAAATCGGTAGGTATACTTCTGGGCAATTCATTTGACTGTTTTAGTAATTTTTCGTCAACATCGAACTTCATTATTTTCAAACGCAGAGTAAACCATTTAAAGCCATTATACACTTTCGGAAGAGAACAAAAGTTCACAGATTTACAAATAACTTACAGGGTTTACAAAGGGAAATGGTAAAAGACTTCTCTTGAAATATTATTCCAACTCAATCCTGGAGAACAGGGTGTAACATGGTGTAAAAACCATTTATACATTTATACCTCACCATACAATGCCTCAATTCCCATATAAGTCTATCGTATTTTGTAGCGAGAGAGCGCAGTGGCGACGTATTTGTTTCAGACGCATCAATTTCAATTGTTTGGTGTAAAGGTAGCCCCTACAGCTACGCAGTGAACCAAAACTTCAAACAAGGCAACGGAATTTCAAAAGACCACATACATTTATATTACCTGTGTTCGGCCAACCGAAACTTGTTGATATTGCTTTTCATAACACTTACAACAAACTGTGTCCTGTTATTCACGGCACCGGGTGAAGCTGCAGTTGGTTGCTATGATTCTTTGAACACGATAACGGATTGTATCTATCTGGGGCCCACGAATGAGGAATAATGTGTTGTCAACTTTGGAACGTGGATTTGATACTGTAGGCTGCCAAACCTAATCGTTGAAACTGAGAACGACTTCTTAAAACGAAGGCGAAGTTGATTTAATTTATGCTCAGTTTAAACACATGTTCCCTTCCCTGGTAGCAAATATCGCGGCAACTCAATCTACACGTAGGGGGCGCTAGCAAGACTCAGCGTGGAGCACTGCTGATAGACGGGGCCCCTGTCTTTATGGGTGCGTTCGTTTAGCTTCCCTGGGTCAACCCCGGTGTGTGGCGTTTTTTTCCCCAGGACGAACGTGGTAATTATCTGCACACGTTTGTCCTGGAAAAAAAACACGCCACACACCGGGGTAGACCCAGGGGAGCTAAACGAACGCAACCTATACAAATGAATGCAGTTCAAAGGTGCATGAACACACCGGCTGGAGGCCGGTGTCGCATGTAATTATGTCCTCTATTCAATACTATCCGGACTACATTATTGCATATGCAATAATGTCCGCCGGACGGTTTTGCATATGCAATCGTGTCCGCCCGGACGCTGCTGACAATGCAATTGTGTCCGCCCGGACACATTTGCATATGCAGTTGTGTCCGCCCCCGTGCAAAACCATCCTTGAAGTAAATTAAACGCTTGGTCGACGGAACACGTTCGCCATTTTTTTTTACAAGCTAAGTGCATGTCATGAATGACATGGGAAATGTTCGGCCGTTGGGTATTCGCTGCAGTCATAAAATACGTGAACATTCATGCTGCACACTCGTAGGTTCAGTGCATGCACGCTCGCTTACGCGCGCACATACATGTACAGTCATGTACATGTCCGCCGGATGGTTTTTGCATAGCACCGGACACGATTGCAAAAATTATGCAAAAGTGTCCGGAGCGGACAGTTTTGCTTGGCGGACACAACATTGCATCTGACACCGGTCTCCGGCGTGATTCACGAGCCTCGAAGTGTGGCGTCATGTTCAGGCAACACATGGGGTGCGTTTTGGCGGACAAAACCGATAACTGTTTCGGTTGAACTTGTCTTCGGTTAACCACTGGCTAGTGACCGAAAAATTTACTGGTTACGACCGCCAAAACGCATCCCCGGTTTCCCATTTCGGTCGATCGGGAAAACCTGTTCGCCAGAGAGGGCGTTTTCTTGCTTTGTCCTTCTTCTTCGTGTGTCGAGTGTGAGAAGCCCCGGAACAAGTTGTTTTATTGTTACCTTTACGGGGGCTTAGGCCTACTACTTTGTATGTCGAGCCTTGTTAATAAATCAAAAAATATAAACAAGCAGATATTCTTCCTGGCCAGACCTTCAGGTTGGGGGGGGGGGGTGTAAGTTTAGCCAAGAAACCTTCAATGGTCAATATTATTGGCAAACACACACGAGTAGACTTGCATTTATATGTATTACTAGTGAACTTATTATTGCAAGTGTTATAATGTTCACTACAGTTTATCAAAAACACATTGGAAAGCAAATAATATCTCACACACATTGCTTTCTTTTGGTTGTCACTACATTATGGCATGTAACAGGGTTTTAACATGTTCAGTTACAACACCATTTCGATTGCTACAAATTAAAGGCATTGGACAGTTGACACTTATTACTCAAAATAATTATTAGCATAACAACTTAGAAGCAATAGAAAGCTGTTTATGGTACCAATACATTGCGAGAAACGTCTCCCTCTGAAGTAACACAGTTTTTGAGAAAGTAGTAAACTTCTCACTCAAATAAACAAAATACATCAGCTCAATTAAAGCATTGTATTATGCATCTGAAAGTACTCAAAGATGTGCAACAAGGGTGTTTTTCTTCATAACTCTCTTGCAATTTCGATGACCAATTGAGCACAAATTTCGACACCAGTTGAGAAAACTCGACCTTCACAATTACCAAACGTGTCCAGGGGTGGATTTCACAAAGAGTTAGGACTAGTCTTATCTCGAGTTAGGACTAGTTACTCGTCCTAACTTAGGACTATCCATGCACTTTGTATATCTCCTAGGACTAGTCCTAAGTTAGGACTAGTCCTAACTCTTTGTGAAATCGACCCTAGTGCCTTTAAGGTCCTAACATAGCAAATAACACAAAACACGAACTACCCCATATGTGCAACTCACTATACGACTCCAAGCGAACCACGCCTTCCACTGAACCACATAACATATCCCGTTTTTAGTTGAACTCTTATTTTTCTGTTGCTGTTTAAAGGCAGTGGACACTATTGGTAATTACTCAAAATAATTATTAGCATAAAACCTTACTTGGTGAAGAGTAATGGGAGAGGTTGATAGTATAAACGATTGTGAGAAACGGCTCCCTTTGAAGTAACGTAGTGTTCGAGATAAAAAGTAATTTCCGCAAATGTTAGTTCTGGACCTCATAATAAGATGGTGGAGGTCCCGAAAAGAAGCATCTGAAAGCACACAACTTCTTGTGACAAGGGTGTTTTTTCTTCCATTATTATCTCGCAACTTCGACGATCAATTGAGCTCACATTTTCACAGGTTTGTTATTTTATGCAAATTTATGTTGAGACGTACCAATTGTTAAAACTGGTCTTTGACAATTACCAATAGTGTCCAGTGTCTTTAAAGAATTTTCAAATTTAGATTGCTACGGTGTTAATACCACTCGTGCATCCCTTGAGGGGCGACACGTCTGCCCCCTTAGTGTTGGTGGTTTGACTGGAAGAGGGAACCGTTTCCCGATCACGTGCTGTGGCGCCTGGTATTACACCTGGTGCTGATGCCCCAAACCTTATCCCACTGACGTCATCAACTGCATGCTTTCGATAGACTGTGTTCACCTAGGAAAGAAAATCACATGAAATGTATATGTATAAACTAAAAAAGTACGTAGAAAAACTAGTGGCACATATTATTTTTAGCTTCCACATCATTTAACCTAAAGTTATGTTTAAAGTGAATGTTTAAAGTGATTTAATGTTATACCACAAGAGAAAATTGATTGGGCTTTATTTTCAAAGCGATTTGGAACTCTGAAGCGTTTAAAGTTTTTGTAAACAAGTTATTTTGCAAACCTTACAACATATGGCCAATAATCGACTGAAAACCAACACAAAAATGTTTATAGTTATCTTCTCGTTATACTCGACAGTTTCGTCAGTATTTGCATGGACCTTTTTATTCATAATGATGCCATGTTTTTCTGAGATTCGTTCGGCAACGTACCTTCGGAAAGAACAACAAACAGAGCGAAGCCGTGATGCAAAGGAGCAGGAAACCGGAAACAAGGGCAAAGGTCACGCCGGTGGAGGACACCGCAAGGAACGATAACGGCACAGCAACGACACAGCAGATGACGGTGTTGTAGATTGACAGACCTACGTAATAACTGTCATTCAGACCAGGCACGTTGATATTTCTAGATCACAAAATTGAAATGACTATTGTCAATAACGATCATGGGAGCGAGATTGTTGTAAGACATGCGGCATTAAGGGCGAGGGGAGGCTCGTATTAGTCTGCTACATTCCGCTTGTAACACTCTTAACGCGGACATGCCTGTATCTTAGTAGTCTTGGTCCCAAACATCACTGTCTCACAACGTAATGTAAAGTTAACAACACGTAATGTAACGTTGCGTAACAAAACGTGGTGGCGAGGCTGGGAAATAATCTGGCCATTTTAAAGACCTCGTCACCTAGACTTGTATTTTAGCTGCCAGCCCCTAATGCCAAACTGAAAATATGGTTTGTGACCCATGTTTGCCAGAACCGAGCTGATTAATTTGACTAAAACATAATATCTAAATTGTACAATGCACTAAGCCATTGGACCCTTTCGGTACAGAAAACAATAAAAAAAAAGTTCACAGATTTACAAATAACGTGCGGATACAAGGGTGGGTTTTCCCGTTATTTTCTCCAGAATCCCATGACCGGTTGAGCCTAAATTTTCACAGGTTTGTTATTTTTATATAGAAGTTGTGATACACGAAGTGTGGGCCTTGGACAATACTGTTTACCGAAAGGGTCTAATGGCTTTAAGGGTAAAGACATACCAATAGTTATCGGCAAACTCATAGTTCCTCCAATATTATTCAGAGTATTATTTGTTAGAGTAAGGAAGTCTCTTCTACAATGAAAGTGAAACAGGTGGTCGATTTCACAAAGAGTTAGGACTAGTCCCAACTAAGGACTAGTCCCAGGAGATATAAAAAAAAAAAACCGCATGGCTAGTCCTAAGTCCAAGTTACTTGTCCTAACTCGAGATAAGACTAGTCCTAACTCTTTGTGAAACCCACTGCAGGGACTTTCTTACCCTGGATCTACCCTATTACCATGTTAAAAAATATTACCTTGTAGCCCAAACAAGAAAGACTCCGAACATCACAACAAATGTCTTGTAGATGAGCAGTGCCGCCACCCAGATAGTGTTATTTGTTGACGTGCAGTTAACGTAGAGAAGCTGACGCTTTTCAAAGTTGGCCAAGTCCATCTCAGTCTAAAAACCGAATAAGCAAAATAATTTCGATCGGATGATTGTTTTTTTTTATGTGCACGAAAAGTTTTGTGAACCCACGAACTGGTTTTGTGAACATGAATTGACTCCGCACGAAAGTTAAGATGAGGTACAATAACAACTTGTGCCTTATGGAGGAAAACTCCATGGCCTTACCGTCCCAATCGAAAGACGGAGGACGCTACATGTTAGGGCATGAAGTTTGCATGGAGATGCAATACAAGTACACGTGTATAGAGGGTATTCTAGACACGCTTGGTTGGTTGCGCCCATTTGAGAAAGACGATACATGTACAACACGACAATTTCAGTGAATCAATCACACATTTTACCACACCCCAACTGAATTGAAAATCTAACCATGGAGGAAGGAATTGAAGGAGCTCGAACGAAGGGACTTCAAAAGTCGAACCTGCGGTACCGCGGTCGTTTAACAACACCTCGTAATCACCGACATACCTTATACAGACAATGAGCGACCTGGCGTATGTGAGTTTGCGCGTGCGCACTTGGTTTTTCACTCAACCATGGCGTCGTATGTCGTATGGATATAATACAGAAAAACAACTTTTTTGAGACCTGATAAAATTTGTGTACACTTGTGCTCACCAAATCGAAAAACACAATTGAATACCAACCACCCTCGTGTGCTAATACCCAATTTTGAACCACCGCTAGTGACCGGAAAGTCACAAAAAAGTGAAAAAATATGCCATGATGTTTCAGTGAAACACCACAAACGGTAAATGAAAACGTGTATTATTCACAATTCTGGTCTCCAATTATTCAACTTTACACGAAGGCAACGGTGCAGAGCAGCGGTACCGCACGTTATGTACAAAGAGATCTAATCCTGCTCGTTAATCGGCCGTCCAGCTGGAGGTGTCCTATCTTTTTCCACTGGTCAGACAGCGGCATTGTCAGGGTATTCTTTTGTTACCCTGCGATTTTGCGGGTAGTTCGAGCTCCTTCTATTCCTTCCTCCATGGTGTAACTCACAACCGATAAAGCATTACGGTTGGACGGGCGAGAAAATTGCTAACATCTTTCTGCATTTTGGGATATTGCAGCATGATTTCTGAACTTGAGCGGCGTATTAGAAATCATGGTTGGTTTAATTAGGAAATAATCCAATTACTCGTCCAATATTGATGTGTTACCTGAGGAACGGGTTGTGTTTTGTCTTCGATGTGAATAGGATCAATGACCTGCCACGGAATAAGGATTAGAAAATCCAGCAACAACATCACACCGATAATACCGAAGAGAAAACTGTCCCGTATCACCTTACAAAAAAGATAATCAGTGCAGTTTTTAATTAGTATATCAAAGGAAACAACGAGGTAAAACATTAACATTGAAGCTATATGAAACTTCAAATTAACTGAACACCACACGTTGTGGCGTATAACTATTATTACATTAAGGAATGACCAGTGCGCGTTTTTATCCTTGCTTAAAAAGTTCGGGGACCAGTCTAGCTAATTTCTGTGCAAGTGTTTGCGTAAGGTTCTTCTTGCAGTATCAAGTGGGGGCGCTGTGTTCCCTTATTAACACATTTACTGTATGGAATTTGTAGCAGTGTATGGTGAGGTACAAATGTATATTTAATTTTTTTCTGCAGTAAAAATGTGTGTGCCTAAATGCAGGTCGATTTTGTTCTTTGGGGAACTGTTTTGCTTCATAGCGCAGCGTATAATTTTCGGAATTCGGGATACTTTTCAGTTCTATAAAGAACTGTCCTCATGTTGAACTACATAGGCGGATAGTATAAAATCGGGCGGATAGTATAAAATCGGCCGTAATTACTACAGTATTCAGAGAAATATTGTTAACTTCACGGTGATTCTCTAAATAACCAAATCTATCTGACAATAAGGCACACATTATGGCGTTACCGCAAACCATTGCGACTGCGTCTAAGATGTTCAAAGTGTTCCCTTGAAACAGGATGGGCCTGACAGCCATTACAAACAACAAAGTCCTTATCCTAGTATACGTAAACGAACCCAGTGCACTTTTCGAAAAAAGAAAGGGTTCGCCCCGGTGTTCCTGGGTGTGGCTGATGTATGCGCCGTAGCACATTTTGAAACTTGATAAGGTGCCACATAATTGAATTTCAGAATTCAACAATTCAATACATTTATTTCTGGAAGTTTGTATAAGCGCCTCGAGTACCTTGTTAGGTTGAGACGTGCGCTATATGAGACCTCGATATTATAACTAATAACAATTATTATTACGTGTCATGAATATAACTTTTATGATTATACCGACCTTTCTCTTTGTTTTGTTTGCGATGACGATGCTATACACCCTCCACGTCTTGCTAAACATTCCACCGAAGGCCAAAGTAAAGGCTATAGGAATGAGCCACGAGCGAACCTAAAAAACACAAACAAATACAAAGAAAATATATATTTATTTCCACAGTTTCAGCCTGATCATGTGAAGCATTTGTGTTGTCAGTCAACACAGCAAACAAGTAAAATGATATGCAACACCAGCTTAGTTTTCATGACAAAAACTCCCACCTTAAAAGGATAATACAAATATTGCGGATTGCCATCATTAATTCCCTGTCAACTTTTGAAATCAACTAACAGACCAATATTGTTCACTGAATCAATCAAGGGAGGGCGTACATGGATGTGCCTTTAAATATGTCTTATGGTTAGCTCCGAATAATTCATACGAATTATAACTGGTCTACTCATTAGAGTGCTGCCTTTTACAATTCTTCTTTTCATTTACACATAACTTTGATCTGAACCTTTTTTTTTGCTTTTTTACTCAGTGTGATTTCGAAAAAAAAAAACCACTAGGGACAAATTCAAAATACAGTTGACCCATACATTGTCATTCTCTTTGTTTTGAACGCATTTCGGAAAAGTAAAACAAATTTCATGAATACTTTGTTCATGAATACCCACCTTGCAGACTCGGAGTAATGCATCTCTACTGACCATCGATCTATCTATACCCAGTAGTATGACACTCACGTACGCCACCATTATACCGAATGCAATTATGTTGTTCAGTTTGGGGCTCGACATCTTCACGTGTCTGTATATATCAATTAGACAAGAATCACAACTTGTAAACGTTAACAGATATACACGTTAAAGCCAATGGACACTGCTATTGGTAAATGTCAAACACCAGTCTTCTCACTTGGTGTACCTCAACATAATGCATAAAATAACAAACCTGTGAAAATCGGAGTTGCGAGATAACTATGAAAGACAAAAACACCCTTGTCACACGAAGTTGTGTGCGTTTAGATGGTTGATTTGGAGACCTCAAATTCTAAACTTGAGGTCTCCAAACCAAATTCGTGGAAAATTACTTCTTCCTCGAAAACTACTCCACTTCAGAGGGAGCCGTTTCTCACAATGTTTTATATTACCAACCCCTCCCAATTACTCGCTACCAAGTAAGGTTTTATGCTAATAATTATTTTGAGTAATAACCAATAGTGTCCACTGCCTTTAAGTTATATATTAACATAAAATGCCGGTGTCGCATGCATTTATGTCATCTATGCAATACTATCCGGATGAAATTATTGCATGCAATAATGTTCGCCGGACGGTTTTGCTTATGCAATCGTGTCCGCCCGGACGCTGCTGCATAATGTAATAATGTCCATCAGCAAGATACTTTACTATAATTGCTTCTCTTCACCCAGGGTTATAAATGGGTACCTGCGAGGGTAGAGGTTGATATTGTGAATGAAAAAGCCTTTGGAGCGATATAAACTGTTGCCCAGGTTGTATACTCCTAAGGGAGCTGAGAAACATTAAAAGGGATGTTATTGGCCCCATGACCAGGGCACTAATGTAAAGTGCATTGGTACGGTTGTTGTGAAATGCGCTATATAAGAATTGGTTATTATTAGGTGTTGGGAGCGGAGCACAGCTCCGAACACCTTTTGTTATTGTTCTTTTTTTTTTTTTTTTAGGTGTTTGGGCCAACAGCCCGGAACACCTGTTATTTTTGTTCGTTTTTTTTTTCTTTGTAGGTGTTCGGGCCAACAGCCCGGAACACCTCTTATTTTTGTTTTTTTGTTTTTTATTTATTTTTGTTGATACTTCTTCTTCTTCTTTTTCTTCTTCTTCTTCTTCTTCTTCTTCTTCTTCTTCTTCTGTACGTCCCTTGTCCCCAACAGAAACATCTTTCCAAAGATCGTATGAACTTGAAACTTCGCACATGAAAATTTCAAAATTCAGAACTACGTAAATCCCCCATTGGTATGTGCATACACATTAAACACGTAGGTCTACACCACATGTATTGAACTAGCCGTGTAGCAGAGTCACGCTCCAGTGATCACCCACAGAGCGCGAAAAGCTTCGCGTACAATAGTCTTCGTTGAAGGCATTTAAAACGTACGTGTTCCTTACTTTTTGTTAGTCTCTTCTACGGTCGTCAATATTTCACAAGTTCATATTTGCTCAACCACATAAGCTATTTTGACAATCTATACAGTATATTAAAGTGCTTTACAAACTTCACAACAATGGATATGTTGGTGACCTTTTCTTGCGCACTAATTTTTGGTGACGTCATCGGTATAATTTTTTTAAACCAGACCTTTGCCAGACTTGTATGAAGTGATTGTAAACCATCAAAAGGTGTACATTTCAACCTAAAAGCTTTAAATAACGCGTTTTCAAAGCTTTTTTACAGTCACTTCCGGTTTAGACAGATCAAAAGGTCAATCACATAACACAAGTCGGGCAAAGGTCTGGTTTGAAAAAAAAATACCGATTACGTCACCAAAAATAAGTGCGCCCTCTAGCAGCAGATTAAAAACATCTAAAAATACACTTTTACTAGATGTTTGTGTAAGAGTTTTTGTCAATTGTTTCAAAATGGTATACATACATTGTAATCTCCTTCATAATAGCAACATATCTGTGGAGTCTTAGCTTGATGACGTCATCATGTGTCACGTGGTATTGCTTTTAAGGTGCACTTTTCAAAGATGTGTGTCTGCTTCACCAAAAGTTCGACTGAGGTAAAACTTGGTGTATTGTTAGTCAAGGACATGAACTTCTTGAACTCGAAATAACGTCATGATGACGGTACCATGTTGTTTTGAATTTTTTTTGTAATTTTGATCATTTATTACAAATCTTGAGAACAAAGCAAGGTGCAATATATGTTTTTTACACCAGGCTTTTACTCTCGGAAACCGAACACCTAGTGTTTGTTCACAAACTCTTAATGTCTAGTTCTACATGCTACTTCTTCTTCTTCTTCTCAGCGTCCCTTGTCCGCTAACAAAAGCACCTTTTCCAAACTTGTATGAACTTGAAACTTCACACATTGTTAGCGATTTATTAGGAGAAGAAACCGTGTGAGTTACGTCATGATGACGTCATCCATTCTTGAGTTATGAAAATTCAAAATTTATTATTTCAAAAAATCATAACTTTTGATCCACATGATGGATTCTTACAATCGATACATCATCGGAAAGGTAATTAGAAACACCGTAAACGCCTCACAGACATGACCCCATTTTGACCTTGTCTTCCGGTTGAAAAATCAAAAACTCATGTATAAAGAACTACGAAATTCCCCCATTGGTATATGCATAAACATTTTACACGTAGGCCTTATTGAAACAAAATCATAGCTTCTGATCTGCATAAGGGATTCTTGCAACCAATACATCATCGGAATCGTCATTAAAAACTCCCTAAACGCCTCGCAGACATGATCCCATTTTGACCCTGTTTTACGGTTCAAAAGTAAGCATTTGTATGTTTTCTTGGGCTAAATGTTTATGCCTAAGGCAGCATACCCCTCGCGACTATAGCTTGTTCAGACTTGTTTGCACATCATACGCCAGTGCCATGTGCGTGCACATGGCGTGATTTTCCTTTGATAAGTTTTGACTGGCAAAAGGTCATCTACGGAGCTCCAGGAGTGCCATCCGACATATCGAGTTACCGACATACGTTATCTCATCAAGACGACTTATTTCGTGGAATCAGTTACTTACCGACATATTATTTTGCTAAGTCGACTTATTCAAAACAATCAATTGACTTAACAACATAATTTATCTCACCAGTCGACTTAGATAAAATGGTAAGTCGACTTACTGACATAATTTATCTCACCAAGTCGACTTACAGTAACTAATAAAGAAGTTTACTTATACACAGCCTGCACACGTTGCAACGTGTGTGTATTGAGATTGCGAGTTAGGGCCCGCGTGATCGCTAATAATGTGGGGGCGTTTTTCGTGCCTGGGATGCAGAAGAATAACCACAATCTAAGACTTGAATCAAGTCTACACCTCGTCCAACTCCGATTGTATTAGTCAATTCAGGCATCATCTTCAATTTTATTTTATGTAACAAGCACAATTATTAATGTACTGATTTTATTAAAAAAAAGGTTAATGGCTGTTAGCAAACTGCGTCCAACTAACATTACATGGTGTACATGTACTTGCAAAGTGTTACTGGCCTCACGTTTTGACCCTACTAAATAGCTACGTGAGAAGAATGAGACAATAAATCAAAAAATTGTTTTCGTCATATTATTCATCAAACTATAAGCCTTTACACAATTAAAATCTTCACAACAAAATGTATGTATGGAAGGTACCAGACAGCACGTACCAGAGCCGAGTTGAAAAGTGACAATACCAAAGTGCAACCATCAGCCGTGAAGTTACATTATATAATATGATGGTTGTCAAAAGGATAAAAAGGTTGTTGTCGCCACAACCAACCCCCTTATAATCACGAACCATGTGAATCTATTCAAACAAACAAAACCTAAAGAATATCGATGCATAGATTTGTCAGGTGCATAAAATTATGTCCCAGCCAGCACTGTGGTTTATGTGCGTGTTTTACTAGTTTCCTCACTCCCCAACCAAAGTGACTACAATACGTCTCTTTTGAATAACAATGGTATATTTCGACATGGTTTTTATTTTCAGCTTTTCCAAAGATCCTGTTTTTTTTATGACTCCCAAAATAGGCCGACCGTGTTAGTTCGCAAAGTAAAAGGAAAACCACGCAATTTCGAGGCAAATTTGTGTGGACCATTTTATTCTACTTTTACAACATCTTTCCAACCATTATGTATTTTATAACAAACGGTTACAAACGCTTTTTATAGACCAACTCGTCCGATCCAAGGCAACGTGTTCCTTTAACGCATATAATGTTATTTACATAAAATAAGAAAATACTGGAACCCAAAACCGGGCTAAGCATACTAATTTTTAAACAATAATCATAACGTGTATATATTTACTAATACTATAAACATCAATGTTTCATCAACCGATAATAATTGATAAGTAGGTCTATCAAAGTCTTTAGGGAATACAACTTGATAATGTAAACGTAAAGGCATGGCTAGTGTGAAGTTGTGAACTATCAAAGTAATACAAAATCAAATCGCATTGAAAAATGTAATTTTTTTACTATTCTTGTGAGTAACTCTTCGGGTCGTTTTGAGATCTGCAGCGAAGATGATAGAAAGGAAATCAACAATAATAATTATTGTATGATTTATGACAATACTGAACAAGTTAAAAACAAAATGATCCTACGTGTCACTTTTTCAATAAAGCTTCGTTGTTATTCTTTTTTTTAAGGCGTTTCAACAAATCTTTAGAAAAAAGCAGGGTGCAATATTTGTTTTGTTTACACCAGGCTTTTACTCCCGGAAACCGAGTTCATATTTCCTCAACCACATAAGCTACTTTGACAATCTATACATTATATGAAAGGCCTTTACGAACTTGGATATGGAACAAAAATGGATATGTTGGTGACCTTTTCTTGACCTTTTGATCTGTCTAAACCGGAAGTGACTGTTAAATGCTTTAAAAAGGTGTTATTTAATGGCTTCCCCGTGTAGGTTGAAGTGTACATCTTTTGATGGTTTACAATCAAATAATACAAAGGTCTGGTTTAAAAATAAATAACACCGATGCCGTCACCAAAATTTAGTGCGCCCTCCTAGCGGCAAATTAAAAACATCTAAAAATACACTTTTACTAGATGTCTGTGTCAGAGTTTCTGACAATTGTTTCAAAATTGGCAAACATAATTTCCTTCCTATTAGCAACATATCTGTGGAGTCTTAGCTTGATGACGTCATCATGTGTCACGTGGTATTGCTTTAAAGGTGCACTTTTCAAAGCTGTGTGTCTGCCAAACCAAAATTTTGACTGAGGTGAAACTTTGTGTATTGTTAGTCATGATACTAACTTCTTGAACTCAATATTAGGTCCGCATGTTGTTTTGACAATTTTTGATCATTATTTTATTGCAAATCTTGAGAACAAAGCAAAGTGCAATATTTATTTTTTACACCAGGCTTTTACTTTTGTACTCCCGGAAACCGAACACCTTGTTTTTGTTATGATAAAACTTAAGTCTAGTTATTATTATTATTGTGTCCGCCCGGACACATTTGCCTATGCAGTTGTGTCCGCCCTGTGCAAAACCGTCCTTGCAGTAAATTAAACGCACTTGGTCGACGGAACACGTTCGCCATTTTCTTTTACAAGCTTAAGGTGCATCGTGCTGCATATACGTAGGTTCGGTGCATGCACGCTCGCTTACGCGCGCACATACATGTACAGTCATGTACATGTCCGCCGGACGGCTTTTGCATAGCCGCGGGCACGATTGCATATGCAAAAGTGTCCGGAGCGGACAGTTTTGCATGGCGGACACAATTGCATCTGACACCGGACATACCGGTATCCATGCTAAGTTTTGGTGCATATAAATGACTGAATCGTTGCACATATAAAATGTTATATTGTTTTTGTTTGTTTTGGTTATATCTATAAAAAAAAAACTTTAAAAAACCGCACTTTTCCACCAATAGGGTGCTTAAGGCTTGAGCAAAGAGAAACACATATATCCATGGTGACTTACTTGTGTTTACGATACCATACGTTAAAGCCCAGGAATAGACTAGCCAGAATGATACCCAGTCCAGCCAGTGTAGATACTGTAGCCATGACAGAAATGGGCGTGGCTTGAAGGACGTCGATGGTCACTGTGATGTCAGAGTCATAGGGCGGTTTACTCCCTTCAACGCACAAGACGACCACCAAACAAAAAACACGTGACATATTTAAGTGAACTTAACTGAAACTGAGTAATTTCATTCCTTTAAAATGTATCAACATTAATATGGCCATTGTGGCAGGAGATTCTGCTACCCCCCCCGAGATTCTACCCCAGTAATAATGGGGTGCTGTTGATAGTATAAAACATTTTGAGAAACGGCTCCCTCATGAGTAGCGTAGTTCTTGGGAAAGGTGTAATTTCTCACTAAAATACTTTATTAGGCATCTGAAAGCACACACATTGTGCAACAAGGGTGTCTTTTCTTTCATTATTATTTTTGCAACTTTGATGACCAATTGAGTCAAAATTTTAAAAGATTTGTTATTATGCATACATTACTAGGCCTATTACATCGAATTAGTGGAAGTACTGGCCTTTGACATTACCCAAGTGTCCAGTGTCTTTCAAACATTTTTTATTTCATGATCATAAACTCACCACTGTAGTACCATAAGCTTTCTGTTGGAACAGTCCATACAATGATCTTGGTATGGGTATCCATGGTTCCCACGAGTATCTCTTTACCACCTTTTAGTAATGGGTTTAAAATGGTATTAACTTGTAAGAATTTGGAAGACAATTCATAATACATGAATCATGAAACAGAGACAATGTACATCAAGTGGCTGTGTTCAACGTGAATTTTTTAATCAAGTTTGAAAATGTGTTGTTTAGTTCTTGAGATATGGTCCCACTTCCGGTTGACCTGTAAGTAAAAGGTCAATATGGGTCGCGGTGACCTAAGGCTGATCTCCAATGTCCAATGGGTCTGTAACTGAAAAGGGGTTTTAACATCGGTTGTTTTGTTCTTGAGATAATGGTCCCACTCCAGTTGATCCGGAAGCAAATGTCTACTCAGGGTCATGATTACCCAAGGCTAATCTCCTATGCCCAAAAGGAGTCTAAAACTGAAAGAAAGTTCCCAAATCGGCTGTGTACTTCTTGAGATAAGGCCCAACTTCCGGTTAACCCGGAAGTAAAAGTCAACACGGGGTCGCCCACGGTTACCTAAGGCATATATTCCTATGACAAAGAAATCTTTAACGGAGAAAAGTTTGAAAAGCGGTTGTGTAGTTCTTGAGATATACTCACACTTCCGGTTGATCCGGGAGGTCAACAAAAGTTTTAAAACAAGTTATTAGTTGTGTAGCTCTTAAGACGAAGCAGATCATAGAGGAAACGACATTATAGTATACAACGCACAAAAAGGAGGAACAATGTTTTTAATAGGATGTAAAAAAAAAAAATCATAATACTCACCGACATTTTGTTTAATCAGTGAATTCGCAAACACATGTCCAGTCTCCGCAAATTTGATTGCTCCCTACAACGATAAAAGTAAACAAATGGAATGTTATTTTCCTCTGAAATGACATTTTCGCCGACGGCGATGGTTCTTGAGAGAGCTGAGTGTTCAAGATTTTACCAATTAATTTACCTTCAGTTGTCCTTCTTTTAGAAACGTCCAGACCAAGGCTGTAATGTTTTTTTTTTACTCTGCGTAGGAAGGATTGATCTTGTTTCCGCTTCATATTGTATTGCAAACAATAAGACCGTGTTTCAAACACGAGCTATTATTATCCAATCTATAGGTTTTCTCGGTCAAATTCGGCACATGAGCAGTCAATTTCATTTTCATGCGTTCGAATTAAAGCTGTTTTGCCTCTCCAGTTGTTACTGCGTTTCAAATTCAGAATGCGGCCATTCAATTTCGTTTTGGGTCGAGTCAAATTCGTTTAGCACTCTGTTCAATTTAGCGGGGCGTCATTCTTTTTCGTGACACACACGCCTCAAGAAACGTCTGCGAATTTGAATGCTGCTTTGATGAATTGTTAAAATTTTGTTACTTCGAATGACGCAACATTACATTTGACTAATCCCACAACGAAATCGAATTACCCTTTTGAGTAGCATTCGATTTTGCGCGAAATAGTGGTTAAATTGGCTGCTCATTTTCCGAAATTGACCGAGAAAACCTATATTTAAAAGCAATTGTTGCGAACATTTGATGCAATTAACGTCAATTCGAGCACAGGTAGAGTTGAGTTTCTAAAAATCTGCTTGTCCATAGGTTCATCTTTTAGTTTTTGGCAGAACACGGAGCAATGTTTTTTTCTCTATTTTCTCTTTTTTTTTCGAATCTGACAATAAATAAGGGTAGTTTTTATGTATGAATCATGCCCTTGTGAAAGAGCTGCTATAGGTTTCTAGATTTGTATGGTACGTAGTTTATAAGAATGCATGCTTCGGAAAACCGTGGCTATTCAAACTGGATACATTACCTTTTTATTTGCCCTCAGATTCCCATTAATTGCTTGGATTTAGGACATTTTATCAGAATTAAATTTGTCTTTCATTCATTCATTCGTTCGTTCGTTCCTTTATTATGGCTTATTCGTTTATAACAAAATTCCCATGGTGACCAAGAGTGGCTGAGCAAAATGTAACATCTTCATAACTATAATACATGTTTTGAGACATATCATGAGGAAGTTTCGACACCCTTACACAGTGTAAAACCATTATGTCATTGCTGTATAGAATTGTTGTCCTTTGGGACTGTAGGTTTTTTTTCTTTTCTTTTTTCTTTTAAAATATACTGCCGCTGAGTGGATTTTGGAATAGGGGAGACTATAGCTTTGAAAAAAAACTGTCCAAAGGAAGGAAGTCAGCCGTTGTCCTGGAGCCCGGAGACGTCTGCCCCCACCACCGGAGATTCTGTGTCCCCTACCCCCCCCCCCCCCCCCAGGAAACTAACACGGGCTGGATAAGGAATATTCCAAAAGGGGCACCAGAAGAAGTTGGTGCATAGTTCGCCGTATGGGAACATAATCTCCAGGGGAAGGGAACATGATCCCAATCCCATGCCACACCAAGACTTTCTATACCGCTTTTTAGTGGATGGAGAGGACTTAGTACAAAACAGTTATCGTATACCGAAACATACATTTCCGACAACGGAAGCCAAAGTCCACCCCCCCCCCCCCCCTCAGGATTCTTACTCAGTTTACCTTCATTCCAGCAAATTCCTGCTTGAGAATCATCTCTCCGACAACCTTGGCGAACTCTTCGTCGCCATAACGGAAGGAAACGAGACTACGATTTAGAGCGTGTTCTGCATCCTGCAATGCCAGTGCCAGGGCCCACACGCCGTCGTACGCGGAGGAAGTCAGGTCCGGATCATTTAGAGTTACATTGTAACCTAAGACTTTCGACATTTCACTGCGGAACTCTTCCGGTGTCTAATAAAAAGAAAGATAAAAGAACAAGAAACAGCAAACAAAAAACACCGTAAACTGAATTCAGTATTTATTTTTTAAAGATGTTCACGGGCCTGTATGATGATTGGCCACTAATACACTAAACACTATTGGTAATTGTCAAAGACCAGTCTTCTCAGTTGGCGTTTTCTCAACATACGCATACAATAACAAACCTGTCAAAGAAATGAGATGCAAGGAACGGGGTAACACAATGTGCTTCTCCGTTTGTTCAACGTGCAGTTACTAAGTGTCCACAAAAATAAACCATGAACGAGTTGCGATAATTACTTTTAATTTTCATTTTACATTTTTAATGTTCGGTTCTTAACAGCAGAATAGTGGAACAATTTACATTCATTATTTTCATTTATTCCACATGAAATTATTGTCATCATAAAGAACCCGAAACAAACAAAACGATAACTCATTCTGTCGGTGTTTTTTTTTCAGCAATAACCAAACCAACAAATATAAAATATATATATACAGAAATAACCTTCCCGCTTTTTTTCTGAATCCCCCTTAACCCCATTCCTCGCTTTTTTTTCTATGAACGTGTGTGTGTTTGTTTGTTCTTGTTTATGCCTCTGAAGACGGTCCAGTTTGGATCGAAAGCTAAATAAGGCCATCTACCATACTCATTATATATATATAAATACATACATGACAAACAACACCGTACACAAATTATTCTTAATAGTATTAAAACACCTAAAACTACCTTTCCGCATCGCCCTTTATCTTTACCGATGGCATGCAAGGCCGGTGTGAAGCCAAAGTACCCCTCTGAAGCCATCTTAAGGTCTTCGGCTGAGCAACTGACACCATCTTGTTTTACTGACTGCCAGTCGTCTGCAAAGTAACCCGGTATCATCCACACGTAATCGGCTCCATACATCCCCAGTTGAAAGGCCTTGAGGAGAGAAATTGTAAATTTAAAATCATAAACAAATTCAGATAAAATATGGTGGGGGAAACGGTTAAATTAATTGTAGTGCGTATTGCGTTGTCATCTCATATTCAAGAAAGATTCTACTAAACATACATGCCGTTAAAGACAGCGGACACTTTGGTAATTGTCAAATACTACTATTCACAGTTGGTGTATCTCAATATATGCAAAAAATAACAAAGCTGTGAAAATTTGAGCTCAATCGGTGGTCGAAGTTGCGAGATAATAATTAAAGAAAAAAAAACACCCTTGTCAAACGAAGTTGTATGCTTTTAGATGTTTTGTTTCGAGGCCTCAAATTCTAAACTTGAGGTCTCGAAATCAAATTCGTGGAAAATTACTTCTTTCTCCAAAACTATAGCACTTCAGAGGGAGCTGTTTCTCACAATGTTTTATACCACCAACCTCTCCCCATTACTTGTCACCAAGAAAGGTTGTATGCTAATCATTATTTTGAGTAATTACCAATAGGGTCCACTGCCTTTAAAGACTAACGTTATTTAATAAAGCAGAAAAAGAGAAAATGTACAAATTAAAAAGCGATGTTTTTATTATATTATAAACTTTAAGATGAGGTTGAAAATTGTAGTTCCAATTGAAATGTCAAGAATTTAGATTAAAGAAGTGAAGGAAATTGCGTTATGTTTAAATTACATTGCGCTATATCAATAATGTTGTATTATTATTAGTGTGAATTCATTTCTATCTTCGTGGCCATGAATTTGTGTTCTTCGTTCCGAAAATTGCAAAGATGTCATTGATGATGTTCCTTTATAATGATATTGGTAAAGTTTAATTTTGGTAGGATGTAAGAATTCATCTTCCATTATTTGTCATCATTATAAGGTTTTTTTTCTTGCTTTTACTCCGCCTTATGTGTGTGTTCTCATTATATATTTCAGTTCTAGTACAATCTTCCTTTGTTTGTCATCATTCAATGTTTCCTTCGTGTGTCCTTCTCTTTTTACTATTAAAATTAGAATTACTATGAGTTCTAACCAGTCATGTTGGTGGAATTTCAAGAGAGTTAAGTTTGAATAAACTCCTACCAAACACAAGATGCTGACATTCAAAGCACTCGAAATCAAATTAAATTCGTGGAAAATAACTTCTTTCTCTGAAACTACATTACTTCAGAGGGAGCCGTTTTTTAAAAGGTTTTATACTATCAGCCTCTCCCCATTACTCGTCGTCAAGTAAGATTTAATGCAAATAATTGTTTTGAGTAATTACCAATCATGTTCACTGCCTTTAACTGTTTTAGGCAATCATACGAATAATGATAAAAGTGAGGTCGAGTGGAGAAATCTTATATAAAATCTTAAAACAACTAAAGATACGAGTTGGTGACAAAATAGCAAAATAAAAAATACTGTGAGTGTATTGTGTTTTCACTTGTCCTTCGCGGAATCTATAAGTAGGCTGTTAACTGTTTCATGCATAAACATAATGACTGAAGGGGGGTTGAGAGGACAATTTTGGATAAAAGTGGTTAGAGAAAATGTGTAAATAATTTAGTTCTGATATGATCTGCTGGCGTAGAATCAATCAATCTTGCACCATTTTCCGCAGGATGCTGGCTCCACGAATTTTCACTCTCCATTCTTTCTTATCTTTCGCTCTTCGGTGTTCCAGGTAGAATATGCTGTTGGCGATGATGTCATTTATCCTCCCCTTTTGAGGCCTACCCCGTCTATTTTCCACATATACTATTTTTACAAATCTGTTTAAGTGTCACAAAACCAATTCCCATGTTGTGCTTTTGTTTGTCAAACAAAGATGCAAGACAACCAGATACCCGCAACAACAACAAAAAAACATCCGCAGGTATACTTCCTGATAAGTCGACTTCGAAATCTACACTTACGCTGCAGAAGACTTTACGAACTTTGTCTTCGAAGAATGAAGCAACTATAATTCGAGCCTCTTTGTTCTAAAAAGGATAATGACAAAAGATAGACAAATATAAATAAAACATTTTGTTTTCAGAAAAGTGTAAACATCGGTTGCGAAAAGCACCAGCATCGTACAATGACATAATAACATCGAAATCTTATGTGAGTGAATACAAACTTTCAGACAGGTTTTGCAGTGATGAATTTTAAGACACAATTTATGTAGCACTTGTAATGGTTTACAAGGTGCTGCGGCGCATTTAGCAGCCACAGCCAGGAACACCGGGGCGAACCCTTTGTATTTTCGATAAGTGCACTGGGTTCTTTTACATGCGTTTCACAGCACATGAGACCAACGGCTTTACGTCCCATCCGAAGGACGAAGCAATGGTTTAGTGTCTTGCTTAAGGATACAAGTGTCACGGCTTGGGATTCGAACCCCAAGTATCGATGAGTTTTCAAACACAACGATCGCAGAGTGTGTTCACGTTTCTTCACTAAGACTTTTCATCAAATAATAAACTGTTTCACCAAATACAAAAACTGTGAACATTTTGTGTGAGTCAGGAGAAAATATATGGGGAAAATAGGGACAAATTAATAGCAATGATGACATTATTTCAAGCATGTAAAACAGATTGTCCTTAATAAATATCAGGTTTTCAGGTAGATTTGTTTTAGTATGGACATCATAATCTTTCTCTTTCTTGTTTTATTCTGTACCAATGCTCTTTAATGTGCCTTAAAAATCACAAGTCAATTATATATGATGTCATTGTTTAAAGGCAGTGGACACTAGTGGAGAGCTGTTTGGTAGTATAAAACATTGTGAAAAACGGCTCCCTCTGAAGTAACGTAGTTTTCGAGAAATAAGTAATTTTCCACCAATTTGGTTTCGAGACTTCAGAATTAGATCTTGAGGTCTCACTCGAAATCAAGCATCCGGAAGCACACAACTTTGTGTAATTAAACAAGGGTGTTTTTTCTTTCATTATTTTCTCGCAACTTTGACGACCAATTGAGCTCAAATTTTCACAGGTAGGTTGTTCTATGCGTATGCTGAGATACACCAACTGAGAAGACAAGTCTTTGACAAAAATCAATAGTGTCCAGTGTCTTTAATTTATCTTAAACATCACAAGTCAATTATTGTTTAATAAAATATTTTAATACCAACAAAGAAATCGCCGGAAATAATTTAATGCAAGAGGATATATTGTGGAGGACATCAAAATATGTTACAAACCGAAATGATTTGCGATACAAGAAGTGCATTTCAAGGTCTGACATTAGTACTGAGTACCGCAGGTGGAACACTAAAAGCTTTTTTAACCTTTATATGCTGTAAGGCCTCCATCGGATCATCACGGATAGTTTCTGAGATGACGAGAGAAAAGTTGCTTGTTGATGCTTCCCTTTGAAGCATTCGGATGAGCTGAAAGATTTTAAAACAATACCAATGTCAAACTCGTCTCCTGATGTTGACTAGAGCAAGCTAGTCCAAGTGTTGGGACCAATTCAAGAACTGACTCCGCGGTAGTGCCGTTAATTACGATTCTACATGTAATAGATTGTTTTGTTACTGTATTTTTGATTTAATCAGGTTGTGAAGCCAGGGACCTCAGAAAAGCCTGTTCAATCACTGTAATAGCCGATAACCCAACAATAAAGGATACAAGAAAGGATTGTTGTGTTTTGTGGGAGGAAAACCTTGGAGAAATATGCAAGAGAAATTCCACGCAGCCGGTCAGGGACTAAATAAACATGCCCAAATGTGATTTGAACCGAGGTGCTAGAGAGTTAAGGCGATGAAAGATACCAACTATACACCAACCCCTACCAACGGAAATTTACAACACTTTTCAATGAATTTCTACTGACTGTAAACTATTTAAAGGCTGACAAAATGTTTGCTCTTGCGAAATTAAGTGATCTCTACGACCAAATTAACTCATTTGATTAGTGAAGGTCAAAATTGCTTAAAATGTGAATTTGATGAAGTGAAATGGGCCACGTTTTGCCTCAACTGATTAAGAAAACATATAGTATTATTTATCTTTTTAATATTATATGTTTTCTTAATCAGTTGAGGCAAAACATGGCCAATTTCACTTCGAAAAGTTCGTATTAAAAAGGAGTAACGCACTTCACAAAATCAAATACACATTATCTGTTTGCTCTTTCTGCTGCTCTGTTGGTGCATGGAGGAAGAAATCTTCACGGTTGGTGGTATGTCATATCTGTGATTGTTTTTTTTTTCGTTTTTATATTGTTGTTGTCCTTTTTGATTAGTTGGGCCTTCTTACTGTCATTGTTGTGGTCATCGTCATTGTCGTTATTGTTTATGGTTACAGCTGCTGCTATTGTTCCTCTACAGGAGGAAAAGCTTGACATTGTATGAATTCACTTACTGCTCCATGTGGTTCAATGTCTCCCTGTAGAGTTGCAATCTTCCTCCACCCAAACGTACGGATGATCTCAGCTTCTGCTATGCTAGACTCACTCCATAAGGAACTGGTACGGTACACGTAGGGATACTTTATTCGATCTTCGAAGATGGTGCTGGTTGCGCCAGGACTCATCTCAAAGGGGGGAAAACACATGGACGTGGTTGAAACGAGTTTTAACGGTTAACGGCAGTGGACACTATTGGTACTTACTCAAAATATCAGCATAAAACATTTCTTTATTACGAGTAATGGGGAGATGTTGATATTATAAAACGTTGTGAGAAACGGCTCCCTCTGAAGTGACGTAGTTATCCAGAAAGTAGTAATTTTCCACGAATCAAATTTCGAGACCTAAGATTTAGAATTTGAGGTCTCGAAATCAACCATCTTAAAGCACACAACTTCGTGACAAGGGTGTTTTTTCTTTCATTATTATCTCGCAACTTCGACGACCAATTGAGCTCAAATTTTCACAGGATTGCTATTTTATGCATAATGTTGAGATACATCAAGTGAGAGGACTGGTCTTTGGCAATTACCAATAGTGTCTAGTGTTTTTAAAACCCGTAGAAATGGAAGAATTGTGTATGATAGTTACTATCGTACACAATTCGTCCATTACGGGTTTGACATCTTCGTCACGAATACAAAACAAAACGTACTTACAGGCAGTACTAAAGTCAAGTTAGCATACAAACTAACTTGGTAAGGAGCAATGGAAAGCTGTTGACAATATAAAACATTATGAGAAACGGCTCCCTCTGTAGCCTTAATCAAGGCAGTCGAATTATTCACTCCGAAAAAAGACCGCCCGTATTCACTGTGCGTAACATCGCAGGACACGATGTGCCCCCCCCGTACACTGTCCGCATGCTGACGGCCTCCCCATGCGGTTAGTGGTACGAGTGCGGATGACTTGTGTGCACAGTAGTCGTACGATATAGCAGTGTGTATACGGGTGGGTCATGCGGTGTGATCGCACGCACCATGCACAGGGTATACGTGTGGGTTTACATCGGCGTCTTTTCGGAGCGAATAATGCGACTGCCTCGAGCAAGGCTACTTACTCCCTCTGAAGTAACGTAGTTTTGGAGAAAAATAAGGTTATTTCTGACATTTCAGACCCGAAGCCTTAACAAAACAAATCGCACTATCTTAAAGAGAAATAAGTATAGGCATCTGAAAGCAAACAAGGCATATGAATGCAAATAAATGTGCACAGCAGGGTGTTTTTTACTTTATTATTATATAAAAGAGTTTGCGGTTACACCATGTAATAACAATCTCTAAATGAGTTGGGGTGGTTCTGAAAAGAACCGTTGGATTAACTCGACGTTTCGATTAAAGATTATGCAAGCCCATTGCGGATTATTTTCACCGTGGTGCGTTTCAACAACTCGGCGATATCTCAAACACGAGACAAGTTTTAAATTGAAATGTCCACAGGTTTGTTTTATTGAATAAACAGACATGATTAAAGCAACCAAATGGTTAACAAAAAAGTACACTTTATCTTTAAGATATTGCGCATTGGTTCTTTTTTAAAGGTACTGGTCACTATTGGTAATTACTCAAAATAATTGTAAGCACAAAAATGTACTTTGCAACAAGCAACGGACTTCGTGTATCAGAGGTGATTTTTCTTCCATTAGTATCTGGCAACTTGGACGACCGATTGAGCTCAAAATTCAGGTTTAATATTTTGTTTGCATATGTGGAGATACACCAAGTGAAAAGACTGGTCTTTGACATTTGCCAATAGTGTCCACTGCCTTTACAAGGTCAACGTGTATCCGATCAAGCACAAGCAGAGACCTTACGTCCTGATTAAATCGTGACTATTGAAGTAATTGGGAAATTCGTGCAGACTTGAACAAGTAATGAGTTTCCTGTTTAAAGGCAGTGGACACTATTGGTAATTACTCAAAATAATTATTAGCTTAAAACCTTACTTGGTGACGAGTAATGGGAAGAGGTTGGTGGTATTAAACATTGTGAGGAACGGCTCCCTCTGAAGTGCCATAGTTTTTGAGAGAGAAGTAATTTTCCACGAATTTGATTTCGAGACCTCAAGTTTAGAACTTGAGGTCTCGAAATCAACCATCTAAACGCACACAACTTCGTGTGACGAGGGTGTTTTTTTTCCCATTATTATCCCTCAAATTTTCACAGGATTGCTATTTTATGCATATGTTGAGATACACCAACTGTGAATTACCAATAGTGTCCACTGGCTTTAAATGGCGAATAACAGTAGATTGGGTTTTTGCATTCCTGATTGACAGAGAACGTAGGTCAGCATACTTTCCTATTTAATTGATAATCCGTGTCGAGGTCAAAGCGAGTGGGGACTGTTGTACTTGTGAGGTCGTTCATTCAGGCAAAACAAATTGATTTTGTTTTGTATCACACAATTTAAACTTCTGGTTTTGGGCAATGACAACCATTACTACTTAAACAACAAAGAAAATAATATGCAGACGGTCAAAAATATCACAACTGTCATAATAGTAAAACCCTGGGAAGGTGCTATACTATAGAGGCCCGGATCCCACTGCAGCGATAACGAGAACGATAACGATAACGACGCAAAGAGAACGCATTCTATTGGTTGAATTGCTCCGTAAAGGACACGCCCACGCTTATTCAACCAATCGAGGGCGTGTATTGATAATGTTGTCGGTGTAGTTCTCGGTGTTGCGGACTGTGTGACAGGGCCTGTATAGGTCTTACAATTCAAAAACTTGGCAAATCTGTCTTGAAAACGTCATAAGCTGCGATAAGAGTCATTTTCATTGCGATACATATTATTTTCATTTTGTACAACACATTTTTAATAATGGGTGCGTTCGTTTAGCTTCTCTGGGTCATCCCCGGTCTGCCCCGGTGCGTTCGAAATTCCAGGGGCCCACCCAGGCCAGCCCCCAGTGCCCTGCTTGTGGAGTAGGTCACTTTGGGGCTGGCCCCAGGTAAACGACGTCACTACGAGAGCGATGAGTGGTCGTTCGTTTAGCTCTTGTCAAGGGCTCACCCGAGTGAGCACCTTGGGGTAGATACAAGGAAGCTAAACAAACGCACCAAATGTGTGGTTTTAGACTAGATTGACAAACCCGACGTAATCATCGGGACAACATCTCCAGTATTTCGCTTGCAAACCATTTTTAGTAAGACACTTAATTGTAAGTAACTGCCAAAGAAGGAAGTCATCACAATTTTATATTACTTGGATATACCAAAGCTCCGTTTTAACATCAAACACCTAGCCGGTCTGAAACCACATTTCAATTAAGCCGAATTAAACAAGGGGAAGAAAGAGACAATTTACAATTCCAATTTTGGCGGTAAAAAAAAAAAGAAACTCAAAATAGCTAACATAAGTGAAGTGTAGCATATTATTCGTTTCGTAAAACAGCCTTGAATCAGTTTTATTCGACGCCTGGTTGAACCGATGAATTTAATTTGTTTTGAGCAAGGCTAATAACGAAAGTTCCAGTCACAGGAAAATAACTACAAGTAGAAACATAGCTCATAGAGACGTTCGTTCAAACACTTACCTGGATAACATTTCTCCGTTTTAAGACCTGTGCTATTACTTCTGCAACTGGAGACTGCACTGGACCTATAAACGCCACTAACATCTCTGGTTCTTGCAGCAAGTCGTACAGTATATCCACTGACACCCCGATGTGAGACTTTGTGACAATGACATAAAGCAATTGACATGTAAGTTATAACACTTTAATTGTTTTAACAAGAGGGCTCTTACGAAGAGGCACATTGGAGTAAAAGCAACGCCAGTTGGTCCCCGCACAAATCGTGTCTGCATGAGGCCTGGAACCGTCAACATTATACAAACAGCTCAGTTGGTTGAGAGTCACTAGGTTAATCTGCCGGTGTTCGCAGGTTCGAGCCCAGCTCAAGTAGATTTGTGTTACCCACCCACCCCCATAAAACAAAAAACAAAGACCCGACAACAGTAACTTCAATTTTTTAAAAGAACAAAAGATACGACTGCAAACCTGACCAAAATAATATGGTCTATGTATTTTAGAGGACACCTATTGTACTTTCTGTTGTTCCTGTATTGAAGCAATCCCTATTGGTTTTTGAAAACAAATGACTAGTGAGGACCCATGGAAACAAAGAACCGACTAGTGAGGACCTATTGCAAACACACAGTCGTGTTTGACCATTACGTTAGAGGACGCCTATTGTACTTTCTGCTGTTCCTGTATTTAAGCAATTCCCATTGGTTTTTGTACACAAATGACTAGTGAGGACCCTTTACACCAAAGAACCGACTAGTGAGGACCTATTGCATACACACTGTCGTGTTTGGCCATTAGAGGACACCTATTGTACTTTCTGTTGTTTCTGTATTGAAGCAGTCCCTATTGGTTTTTGTACACAAATGACTAGTGAGGACCCATTAAAACAAAGAACAGACTAGTGAGGACCTATTGCAAACACACAGTCGTGTTTGACCATTACGTTATTGTGTACTCTCTGTTGTTCCTGTATTGAAGTAATCCCTATTGGTTTTGTACACAAATGACTAGTGAGGACCCATGGAAACAAAGAACCGACTAGTGAGGACCTATTGTCCCTATGAAAAATGTCCTGGGAGGATAGGCTATACAAACACAAACTTGAAGGCAACAAGATATAAATGAAAAACTTTATAAAAGGCTTAAATGGCTTACTTGATTTTCATTTGAAGAAAATAACCTTGTGAAAATGAAGGTATGAAACCTTTTTACACGCGTCCATTCTTTGTGCCTCAAAGGATTTTCCGAAAGTTTGTCATTGTCGTCCTCACGTTGTTATTGTTATTGGAGTGCATCGAGCTATTTATACTTTAAAACTTTTAATTCCCATAAACCTTTTCTTATGTCACGTATTTTAGAAATAATGTAGGAAAAGTATAGATGCGAGAATCCTGATCGTATAATATAGGTTTTCTCGGTCAATTTCGGAAAATGAGCAGCCAATTTAATTTTCATGCGTTCGAATTAAAGCTATTTTGCCTCTCCGGTTTACACTGCGTTTCAAATTCAGAATTCGGCCATTCAATTTCATTTTAAATCGAGTCAAATTCCTTTAGCACTCTGTTCAATTCAGCGTATCGTCGTTCTTTTTCGTGACACACACGTCTGTGAATTTGAATGCTGCTTTGATGAATTGTTAAATTGAATGATTATTATTTTAAATCGAATAACAAAAAAGTACATTTGACAAGTCTTATAAACGAAATCGAATAACCCTTTTCAGTAGCATTCAATTTCGTGCCAAAAAGAATAAGCTGGTGGTTAAATTGGCTGCTCATTTTCCGAAGTTTACCGAGAAAACCTCTTTTTTTTTTCTAATTTCTTTTTACTTTTTGTTAACTGGGGAGGGTAATTTGCATTTTCTATGTAATTTCATATCGAAAGCCAATGAATTATCATAAAGTTTTAAGTATTTTGGTTCGTAAAGCTTGTTTCCATGTTTCAAAATGTGTAATTTACCTAAACAAACCATCTGTTATCCCCCCTTCCCAATTTTACTTTGAAACTGCCACTTGGTATAGAAACAAAGATAGACAGAAAATACGCTTGGTGTGATGTTAATCAAATTAAACAGCTGTATTAAAGGTTAAACCCAACATTATTATTATTATTATTATTATTATTATTATTATTATTATTATTATTATTATTATTATTATTATTATTATTATTATTATTATTATTATTATTATTATTATTATTATTATTATTATTATTATTATTATTATTAGTTTTTTTTTTTTGAAAATAATTGTTTAAATATCTTTGCAGCGCAAGAATGTATGACGCAAGTTGACGCGTGACGAATGCGTTTACACGTTGAAACTAGGGCTGAGTAAATGAACAGCATAAAATTATGGTTTGTCTTTGAAGTTTGTATCTCCCCTAACGCTGTATATTCAACACAGTCGCTGTAAATAGTACATGAATAAAAGGGAGGAAAGTAATGTTTGGTAGTTACTCAAAATACTTTATTAGCATAAAACCTTAATTGATAGTATGATTACGAGACCTCAGAGTTAGATTTTGAGGTCAAGAAATCAAGCACCTGAAAGCACACAACTTCGCGTGACAAGGGTGTTTTTTCTTTCATTGTTATCTCGCAACCTCGAAGACCAATTGAGCTCAAATTTTCACAATTTGTTTTTGTTATTTTATGCATATGTTGAGCTACACCAAGTCAGAAGACTGGTCTTTGACAATTACCAAAAGTAGTATCCAGTGTCTTTAACCGATTGGTCAAAGGCGCGGATTTGGTAACAAACGTGTTTTTTTCTGAATATGGACTGAAATGTTGTTTTTTGTCAATTCATTTTAATGTCGATGGATCCTGCCTACAAGCTTTTAGCCCGCCTCTTTGTGATATTTTCGCCTGTAGACAGCGTTTAGTAGATATTTTGTACCATAAACAAAACAAAAATGCAACAAAAAGAATACAAACAGCTGCATCCGTGAGTCACCTGATACGATTTTCACTGATTTGTCGAGATATTATTCGCTCAATTATTATACTAAATTATGTCAGCTTCTTCCAATGGTGCTTCTGGTATGCGTGAATCCTAGGGCGTAACCCCCCCCCCGGCTTAACGCCCGTCTTTTACAACGCATACATGATGGATATGATTGAAAATTACACATCATTGGGGTGGTGGTAAAACCTCTTGCCGGCCAATATGATCGCCCACCCCACCCTGATTTTAATTGACACGCATAACCTCTTCAAAATTATGGAAGATATTTTCAGCTTAATCTAATTCTTTCAGGAAAGCCTTTCACCAATTCTCCATTTCTCCCCATCCTGCGCTGTATTTTGCAAAATTTCATTTCAAATACTGGTGTACAACAAACCCACTTTAGATAAGATTCGAACTAACTGTCGAAAAGATGAGCCCTCTTTAAAGGCAGTGGACAATATTGGTAATTAATCAAAACAGCATAAAACCTGATTTCGTAACAAGTACGAGAGCTGTTGATTGTCCATTGTTATTTCGCAACTTCGATGACCAATTGAGCTCAAATTTTCACAGTTTATTTGACATTTTATGATGTGTTGAGACACACCATGTGATAAGACTGGTCATTGACAATTACCAAATAAGTCCAGTGTCTTGAAAACAAACTTACCTCTGAATTGTTGCATTGGAACTTCAGTTCGTAGTCCGGCAACACATCGCTTCTGGCGTTGATATCGTCAACCGCACGCTGCGCCCCAACAAGGGCGGTCTGTCCAAAGAACACAGCCGGTGAACTTCCAGACGTGTGAAGCAGCCCACCTATTCGTAGGGGCGCCTTTAGCGTATTGGCAGTGTGAGTCAAAAACACCCAGACGGCGAGGGGTACAAGCGATCTTACAAACATTATTTACACGCTGGCCTTTGAGCCGAAAGTGTTTCGTTAGGCAGACTGCTGCCAAGAGCATGTGCATGATAGCGTTGGGTTATTCTTGGTTTGTTCCATTTTTTTACGGGGGAAGATAGAATAGTCCATTTTCTTATAATACTAAAACAAGATAAAAACTGATTTTAAAACCTCAGAATAATGAGAATGCTTATAAGAAGTAGCGAAACACGAAATAAAGGCAAAACAAAGTCAACTAAATGATGCATTATGACCCGAGGCCTGGTTTAATTTGTTTCCTTGGGCTAAGAATTGGAAATTAGTATCCACGAAACATTTTCACATAAGATGAAATAGTTTGAACTCCTAGTAACAGGCATAAAACAAAGACAACAGCATAGGTGCAGTCTGCTATTATAGCGGCAATTTCAGGCCTGATGGGCGAATCATTCGCGGCTTAAAACAAACAAGAAACTACGAAATGGGATTTTTGTGCTCATGGCTGTCAAAGAGAAAATTACAAATTAGTATAGGTAAATTCGACCATAGACTAATTCCCAATCTGAACAAGTTTATCACCATTGGATGGCCATTTTCAAGAGTCTTCTTCGTGTATTTTTTTTTTTTTTGTGTTTGCTATGACGATTTTCTAGGCGGGGCCAAAATTGATCCACTGGGTAATGCATAGGGGCCATGCACACAACGCGTGACATAAATACAAAAAAAGCCGACGGAATTTTTGTTTTGTAAAAATGGTTTGAAAATAAATCTGAGCCAAACTCTTCAATGATATAACTCGGGAACTAAAGATGCTAGAGAGACGCAGTTTGTACCCGACTCTTTTTGGCATATCCTTGCATCCGATTTTTCGGATGGAAGTGGTATTTTGTCCAAATAAAGCTTTTGTCACTAAAATATGTGTTCTGATGAGTGGAATATGAATAAACAATTAACTAAGGTTTAGAAAAATTAGTTTCCATGTTATTTACAAATTTGAAAATAAGCCCGACCCGAGAGGGCGCTGTTCGTGACGTCAATCGAGGTGCGATGAATCGCGTGCAATGCCAATTTACGATAGTGACGTCTGGCGCAAGCTAAAAACATACCCTCAAGGTTGAAACAATACCTTATTTTTTTCACGTTAGGCAAATGCTCTTTTAGGTTCGTTACGTCTTCCAGGTTCCTTCTTCGACTTCCCCACTAGCTGGAAAAATTGTTGGGATGGCGTCATGTTTTAGAAAACAACTTTTCTCTTCATGTCAAAATAGCACGACGGCTCGAAATGTTTGCTGCACAGCGCTGGAAAAGACGTCGGACCGGACCACTTTGCAAACGGACCCCATCTTTATAATGCAAGATAAAAACTTTTTCGAAACGTACAAACTCACGATTAGGACTTGAATGTACTTGCACGTACGTTCGTTCGATGTTCGATCGAGGCAAAGTCTGCCTCGATTGACGTCACAAAAGGGGTAGGCGGAGTCACCCCCCACACACAACTTGATTTTTGTAAACATATAAATCATTAAAAACAATTACTCAACAAATTATTTTATTGTTCAGAAACATATACTCTAATGTTTGAAGGAAAAAAGTTATATTTCCAGGTGACTTTAATAATAATAATAATAATAATAATAATAATAATAATAATAATAATAATAATAATAATAATAATAATAATAATAATAATAATAATAATAATAATAATAATAATAATAATAATAATAATAATAATAATAATAATAATAATAATAATAATAATAATAATAATAATAATAATAATAATAATAATAATAATAATAATAATAATAATAATAATAATAATAATAATAATAATAATAATAATAATAATAATAATAATAATAATAATAATAATAATAATAATAATAATAATAATAATAATAATAATAATAATAATAATAATAATAATAATAATAATAATAATAATAATAATAATAATAATAATAATAATAATAATAATAATAATAATAATAATAATAATAATAATAATAATAATAATAATAATAATAATAATAATAATAATAATAATAATAATAATAATAATAATAATAATAATAATAATAATAATAATAATAATAATAATAATAATAATAATAATAATAATAATAATAATAATAATAATAATAATAATAATAATAATAATAATAATAATAATAATAATAATAATAATAATAATAATAATAATAATAATAATAATAATAATAATAATAATAATAATAATAATAATAATAATAATAATAATAATAATAATAATAATAATAATAATAATAATAATAATAATAATAATAATAATAATAATAATAATAATAATAATAATAATAATAATAATAATAATAATAATAATAATAATAATAATAATAATAATAATAATAATAATAATAATAATTATAATAATAATAATAATAATAATAATAATAATAATAATAATAATAATAATAATAATAATAATAATAATAATAATAATAATAATAATGTACTGATATAGCGCATTTTCCGTGAACATGTTCATGTCTGTATTGCTCATTCGAAACACGCTATTTTGGTCGCAAGTAAACAGTGCACCCCCCCCCCCCCCCCCAGCCTGATCAAGTATTGTAGGCCTACTCGAAAACACAAAAAGGTCACATAAACTAATCCCAGACTAGTTTGCAAGCATTATTTGAATGTTTATTTATGCCGGTTTTTCTTTTGTATTTTTACTATGACTATTTCATCACAATGACCCGATGAAATAAGTTTAACATCAGATTGAAGTTTGCATTGCGAAAAATTCAAACGCCTGACTACACATTTTAAATGAACGAATGCATGGGCTATACTCTATTGAAATACACTCACAGGATACACTCACAAGGAAAACGGTGAGTTATTTTTCTCTTAAAGTTTCTTTGACTAACCGCCAAAAGACTCGATCGAACTTTGTTCAGCATTTAGCAATATTATAATGTTAATGTCTTTATTCAAAGTGTGCAGACTTAATGTCATTTGACGGTCAGATGAGACAACATTTGTTGCCAAAAATATTGGAAGTACCCATTTATTTTGTGGGTACACAACAGATTTCCGAGCAAAAAGCATTGTAAACATTAGCCTTGCATAGGAATCTTCCTACGCGCTGTAGTATGATTCGAAAGTGCAAGGCCGCCAGGGTTATGTAAACATGTACATAAAACATGCTAGACCGAGTAGTTGGTTGTAGTTCAACGCTAGTAAGTAAATTTGTAACACACCAGGTAAGCATACGCTCAAAACTTACATTGAATGTTTTACTTGTTCTATGTTGCAGTGTCACTCAATTCGTTTATACCTATACCTAGTAGATTTATACAAAAAGTTAAATTGCTAACAAAAACAAAACAAAAAAACTCAACACTTGTTTGATTTATTGTCATAAAATCAGTTCTAATTTGTAGGTTCTTCACTGCTATACTATAACGAGTAGGCAAAGTGCAATGTGTTGTCATCATGCAGTTGATATATTGAGTCCCGTTTATGACCTTAAAAATATATTGAATTTATTCTTACAGATATATATATATATGAGCTGAGTCCTGCAAAGACGTGTAAGACTATTTCACTCGTCAACATTACTAATCTGTCTTCAACTCGATGCAACCTTCTTAATACACACAATGGCAAATGAGTCTACCACAATCTCCGCGGTGGAAAATGACACGTTTATTGTCAGTACCGTGTTCGAGAATTTTACTGATGAAACTTCCTCCAGCCTCACATCAGGGGACACTTTTACGACTGTGGCGAATTTGTTTCAAAGTACAAGTTTCACCACCCCGTACGGGACGTCTACCACTTTGGGAGACGGTCGAACCTTCCGCTTTGAGGACTACACGCAGCGAGCCATCATCGGCAGCCTCCTCTGCCTCGTGGCATTGTCTGGCTTTGTAGGGAACGTCTTGGTGATTCTGGCCGTTATCTTATCTAAGAAGCTCCAGACCAGCACCAATGCCTTCGTCGTCAACCTCGCCACGGCCGACCTGATAACATGCATCACATCACCATTTTCTGCGGTGGCGTTGTTCAGCATGAATGGCTACCCATTGCCTGAGTTGGTTTGCTCCGTGTCAGCTGCCATATACTTCATTACCCTTGGATGCAGCATCATGAATCTTACCACCATTGCCATCAACCGCTACATTCTTATTACCAAATCCATGCAGACATACCAGTCTATCTACACACCCAAGAAGATAGCAGCCATGATGGTGATGACGTGGTTGTATCCAACATTGGTCTGTTCCCTTCCCCTCTTTGGTATAGGTAAATGGGGCTACTCGGACAAGTACAAGACTTGTGCTGAAGTTAACTCGGCTAAGTTTAGCGATCTCTTCAGTCAGCTGGGATCTGCTCTCATATTCCCCATTCCACTCATCATTCTGTTCGTCTGTTACTTCAAGATCTACCGCCACATCACAGGCCACATGAAGAAGATGATGGGAGAGGGCATAGAGATGTCTGACAGTTCCAACCGTTCCAGCACCAGCAGCACTCATCAGCTGCACAGGAAACGAGCTGAAAGCTTCAGCAAGAGACAGGTTGAGATCACAAATAATCTCTTCATTGTGGTGTGCGCCTTCGTCGTGTGTTTCGCCCCCTTCGCCGTCGCTCTTATGATACCGAACAGCGATCCGGCCATCCCGTGGACCGGGATGTTTGCATCCTTCAACAGTGCCGTTAACCCCGTCATCTATGGGGTGAAACACCCGCACTTCAAGGAGGTGTTCCGTCACATGCTCCGGTGTCGGTACCACATGATTCCAGAACCATCTAGCTGTCTCAGAAAGATGAGATCAACATAGACAGTAGACACAACTTCGAATGGGCACCTTTTCTATCATGTCACAACGTCAAATGAAGTCTTTTATTAAAGGCAGTGGACACAATTGGTAATTGTCAAAGACTAGCCTTCACAGTTGGTGTATCTCAACATATGCATAAAATAACAAACCTGTGAACATTTGAGCTCAATCGGTCATCAAACTTGCGAGAAAATAATGAAAGAAAAAAAAACCTTGTCACACAAAGTTGTGTACGTTTAGATGGTTGATTTCGAGACCTCAAGTTCTAAACTTGAGGTCTCGAAATCAAATTCGTGGAAAATTACTTCTTGTTTTATACCATCAACCTCTCCCCATTACTCATTACCAAGAAATGTTTTATGCTAATAATTATTTTGAGTAGTTACCAATAGTGTCCACTGCTTTAATTGGGCTGAGAACTGTGATTGATGGTGCTTATTGAATGGCTTATAATTTATGCAGGTCATTAAAACTTCCGCATTGAACCGTCGCTCATTGTTTGAGTGTCCGTTTAAAATCAAATAAAAAGTAAGTAGTCCTCACTTTGTTTTTCTTCAAAATCGAAAATAAAATCCACACTATATTTATATGCAGCTAAATATCATGTCAATGGTCTGGTTTAACTCAATAATACTCATTCTGAAAGCTCAATAACACTCATGATTGTACAAGGAAACATGTCTATATGCTGTAGGCAGCAGGCTTAATATGACATGATATATGTGGTTTTAAAAACACCCAACCCCCCAATGCCGGCAAACCGGGTGGGATAACTGGGTAAAAGATGATGTCACTTGCATGTGGTTATCTAAATTTAAAAGAGAGTGAGCTGAAAGAATTATGAATGTTTTTGGTTTGCTACTTATTTTAAAAACTTAATCAATTAAAACCCGGTTAATTAAATAAAAAAGGGGGCCCAAATAATCCTAGACAATAGCTGGGCATGTGAAAAAGTCATTAGTTTTTTAAAAATGCACACAAAAGCATTTGTTTAATGGTTTGGGTGGTATGACTACAAATATTGGAGCTCCCCAGCGTCGGGATAAGAGGGAGGCTGAAAGTATACAATTTTTTTTTGCTCTGGAACTAAAAATGCTAGAAAGATGCAGTTTGTACCTTAGTCATCCTGCCATGTCCCTGCACCCATTTTTGTGTAAAGGTGTAGGGCGACTTGCACACTTCTTGATAGAAAAAAGCTCAAGTAAGCGGGGTTGCTCAGAAACGATTTCAACAACCTCCACTATGGGAGTTTTGTGCACAGAGCTGTCGGAGATAAAAACAAATTCACAACGGGTAATTTCGATCCCAGTATCATGCTCAATCTTCAAAATTTTACCACCACCGGATTGTCATGTTCAAGGGCTTTCCTCTCGTACAAAACTTAACGCTCTGACTATTTTTAAGGCGGGGCTAGATGCGACGGAGTGAGCAGGCACCTATTATAAATTGACGTACACTAAGTCCTGTGCGTGTATACAATGTATTACACTGTAAACAAATTGGGTAAACAAATGCCAAACTTTTTACCCAATTAAGGGCGAACAGTGAATTCCTCCAACTTTTGGGCAAAATATTACCCATCAAAGTTGGGCACTCTGATTGCCAAAAAATTTGGTAATATTTCCTCATCAATAGTTGGGTATATTTTTGGTAACCAACAGTTGGGTAATTTTTTGTTTACCCATTTTCTGGGTATTTAATAAATTATCAATAACTCACTTATTGGGCGATGATTTTTTTAAAGATTTAACTCTTTTCGGTGTTATCCAACATATGGTGAATGTATTTAACTCTTTGATTTACAGTTTCTTCTGTGATACGTCATACAACCAGGCGTAGAAAATATCTTTTCCACGATGGCAAACGGTGGTGAGCTGTGACCTTCCAAGGCCTTGGCATCTCTCTCAAAATCGAGAGAGTGCTCAATGGTTTGTAGATGTTTTGGAAGGTTAGTTTTCAACTAAATACAGTTTGTTTCCTGTTAAGTTGTTGTACACAGTCGTGACAGTTGCAGCGCAAGCACACGCATACATGCCACAACCGGCGTTGCACATAATGGCATGATAAAACTGAAACTAAAAACTTAAACTAATTCAACAGTAGTGTCACTTTGTTGCTCCCTCTGCAACTGTCACGACTATGTACGACTTAATAGAAAACACAACTTCATATTTAGTTAAAAACTAACCTTCAAATTTGACCTATATCTACTGGAAAACCCCGCTCGTCACAGCCACTCCTCCACTCGCCATGTTGGAAAATATCGTTATGTTTTTTCATACCTTGCCCAACTTTTGGGCAACTCTTTGATCGTAGTGCGCATGATCGAATGATTTTGACCAATAAATGTGCATCATTTTAACCAACAATCGAAATTAACTAAAATTACCAAAAAAAGTTGCTTTTTGTTGGGCAATTATCGACCAATATTTGTTGAAGTTACTTTTCCCAACAAAAGATTTGACCAACGTTTTTGCAGTGTACAAACACACGGCGAAGTCAGGAATCCAACTAAAAATAATAGTCACTCAAAAAAAGGCCCGGACAATTAAAAACTTTCAGCAACACCCTATAATAACTCTGGAACTAAAAATGCTACAGAGGTGCAATTTGTACCTTAGTCATCCTGGCATGTCCCTGCATCCATTTTTTAAAAGTTTAGGTCGGCTTACAAACTTCTTCATAGCAACATGGTCAAGTAAGCGGGGTTGCTCGGAAACGATTTCAACAAACTCCACAATGGGAGTTTTGTGCACAGAGCTGTCGGAGATAAAAACAAATTCACAACGGGTAATTTCGTTCCCAGTATCATGCTCAATCTTTAAAATTTTACCACCACAGGTTTGCCATGTTCAAGGGCTTTCCTCTTGTTCAAAACTTAATGCTCTGACGATTTTTAAGGCGGGGCCAGATGCGACGGCGTGAGCAGGCACCCATTACAAATTGACGTACACTGTGCGTGTATACAATGTACACAAACACGTGGCGCAGTCAGGAACCCAACCAAAAATAATAGTCAATCAAAAAATAGGCCCGGACAATTAAAAACTTTCAGCAATGCTCTGGAATAACTCTGGAACTAAAAATGCTAGAGAGATGCAGTTGTACCTTAGTCATCCTGGCATGTCCCTGCATCCAATTTGTAAAGGTTGAGGGCGACTTGGACACTACTTGATAGCAAGCGGGGTTGCTCAAAAACGATTTCAACAACCTCCCAAACCTCAGTAACGTACTTAGTCTAAAAATGTCCGGCTTTTTTAACATGCCAAGAATTTAACTTCTTCCAAGTTGCCTATGGCAATAGCAAGACCTGCCGATATGTAGCAGAGGGTGTCCCCCAAATGTTTGCATCAAACACCAGTAATCATTTTGTACAAAAGAACTGTATCCTCTGAAAAATTCCGGGGATTCCCTGAACACCGCAGACACAATAGCCCAGTACCATGTTGGGCTAGAAAATGGCTCTCTTTACGCATCGATTTTATCATAGTTGCCATTTAGACCGATGATACAGGAGAGCCATCGCCCCAACAATGTGGGCTATTCACAGTTATTTATCGAAAATACAGCCGATTATGGCCCATCGGTACTAGTTTTTCTATGTCTTTATTGTGTGGATTTAACTTTCTATACCCACTATAGATCACTTGAACACATGTGAAGAAGGCAATGGACACTATAGTTATTACTCAAAATAGTTGTTAGCACATAACCTTACTTGGTAACGAACTGTTAATAGTATAAACAAAAATGTGAGAAACGGTTCCATCTGGTCGTTTTTGAGCAATAACTGTGTTTTCGTCATCATCAAAACTTTGTATTTGTTGTTGACAGGAAATTGTCCCTTTGTATACAAACAAACAAAATCATGTTTTTCTATCAATATTCACAAAACAAAATAACCAGTGTGATTTTTAATTTCAATGGCCCCCTTTTCGATCTTTAAACAAGAAGGATACTATTCTACTCACGAACAAGACAATAGTTACCTACAAGATTTAATACGAAAATAATATGTTTTCACCAAGTGCAGTAGCCCCCTCCTTTTTAGACAAAACTGGCCCCGCTTTCGTATTCAGAGAAAAAGTCTGACCTAGTCACAGTCTACCCGCAGGTCACTCGATACAATAAGTTTCCTTTGTGATTTATCTGCGCGAGTTGGCGTGATTTTTTATGCGTGACCTCGGTTTGAATATATAATTAGTCCAAAGGGCTTCTGAAATTCAGTCTGTTACGGCCTTATCTGAAAAATATTGACAAAAATAATGTAGAAGTACATTGAAATGAAGAGTATATCTGTCGTTGCAACTCAAATAAAAAAAGAAAATTGTAGGTAAAAAAATTGCTTCATAAAGGAAGAAAACAAGTCACAAAAACACGGCAAATTTTCCCGTAATGAATGTCAGCAACAGTCCCAAATTAGTATATATGGATAGATTAATTCATATTCTTCCCGAAAATGTTAAAAGCGAGACCGGATCGTACCTAGTCCAGTCAGGATACAGCGATTTCCACCGTTAATCCAAAACCCCCATTACAAAAAAACTATTAGACAGAATGGTTTTCCTGCACGACAATGGGTAAAACCAACAGTCCACCAACTAGGGAATTCCACGAGAATGTTCACACGATGTTATGTGTTCGTGCACGGAAAGTGTGACTTTACAATGCCCTCATTGTAATGATTTTTCCAATAAAAATCTCCTGCACAAGCTGCAAATTCGATTTATGTTCACCCTGAAATTATTTGATTAAGAGGGGTAGATGTCAGGTAGAGTCGGACACCTTTGCGGTCTCCCTTGGCCCAGCCCGTCTCATATTATGCTGTGCACAGCGCAAAATACACGGCGCATGAGCTCGCTCAAACCTCAGTATACGTAGTCTAACAACACTCTCAAAAGAATGAATCCCTTTTTTCGTAGTAGAAGACTTGAAATTAATATCAAACAGCAAATTGTGATTTATATCAAAATCACAACATTTAACTTTTGAAAAAGGGCTTCATTTTTAGTTAAAAAGAGTTCGAAAATACAGCCGATTCTGGCCCATCGGTACTAGTTTTCCCATTATTATGCTTTATATACCCACTAATAGATCACTTGATCTCATTGAACTTTGATAGCGCAATCGGTCTATTCCACATACTGAAGCGGCGCGAATGTAAATGGGGAGAAAACGTTTAAAGGCACTGTACACTAATAGTTATTACTCAAAATAGTTGTTAGCACAAAAACTTACTTGGTAACGAACAATGGAGAGCTCCCTCTGAAGTAAAACGTCGTTTTTGAGCAATAGGTAAATTATCAGTAAAATATTTGAATTGATTTTGAGCCCTCACGCATAAAAAACACATCTATAATTGTAGTGCGAGAGGGATGGATTGAATTTGATTTACCCAATCTGAGTTTTGTTCCCGACTTCATTAAACAAATTCTTTATGTCAAACACAGCATAATGTTGGAAAACATCTCACCCGCAACTGCCTCTTTGGCAATTACCAATAACGTATTGACTATTAATTTGTTGCTGTTCAATAACATTTTCGAGCTTGTGTAAAGCGGAGGGCCTGGTAGTAAGGCACTTATTTAAAATGCCCGGTATGTATTTTTAACATGCCGAGAGTTTAACTATTTCCAAGTTGCCTTTGGCAAGAGCAAGACCTGCCGATATGTAGCAGAGGGTGTCCCTCAAATGTTCGCATAAAACACCAGTAATCATTTTGTACAAAAGAAATGTATCCTCTGACAAGTTCCGGAGATTCCCTGAACGTACTGCAGACGTCAATAGCCCAGTACAATAGTTGGGCTAAAATGGCTCTCTTTAACATCGGTTTTATCATAGTTGCCATTTAGACCGATGATAAAGGAGAGCCATCGCCCCAACAATGTGGGCTATTCACACAACACATTAAGCGCCGAATGATCAGCACGGGATTAAACATTGACATGAAGGTGAAGCAGAGTTCAACCAATTCAGATTTACATAAGAAATCAAAAGAAATGCGTATTACTATTGGAAACTCTGTTAGAAAACTTTCCATATCCTGCAACCAATAGATCGATTGCGCTACGCAATGTTTACATGTGATCACGTACTGGCATTGTTTAGCCATCGGTAAGGTCTCATTATGACATACTCCGGAATATTCTTCAGTGATTTCAAGAATTGCGTCTTTATTGAGCCAAACATTGCAACAGTAATCGTGTCTTCTTATAGCACGTTTCTGCAGTACGCCGTGTTTGTTTACATTTTACCCACTATGTCACGTAAGGCACGGAGCGCAATCGGTATATTGATTATGACCATGAAAACACCAGTTTTCAAGCACCAACACAATAGCGCAGTGCGTAAGGTGCTGGGACTGTCTCAGCAACTCGGATCACCCGGTCCGGGTTCGAATACCGTCTGTCTCTAATATAGATTCAAGGCTTTTTGCTGCCCCTGATGGGACAGTGTGATTGGGATCTGCCTTGTTTTCTCCCCTAAAGGGACAGGGCCCGCGCAGTGGCTAGGATTCGAGACAGGGGGGATGTGCTCTGGGTCGGATGCAAGTCCTGAAGGGTTCTATATGGCAATGGGGAGGGGCCAGTGTGTGCCATTAACTGAACCGGTGCCTGAATGCCTGACACTTCCGGAGCGTAACCTTTTATATTTTTCCACCAGATTTTGAAATAATTTGTATGATTAAATTTCTTGATTTAGTTTTTTTCTAAGTATCTCTTATATCGTTGCGGTAAGCGCTGACAAACCATATAATTCGAACTACCTACAGCTACAGGGCAACCTCGATAGTCTAGTTGGTAAGAATGGCAAGGGTCCTGGGTTCGAAACCCACCCGAGTAACATGCCCGTTTTATTTTTTTCACAGGACTCGGGAAAGGGTGTATGGGTAAAAGCCAAAATTAATTTTCGTTATTTATTTATTTACTTACTTATTTAATTATTTAGTTATTATTGATGTTAGTTATTATTTATCACGCATACTGGTATGACTGGTATCTGATCTCAACTGGGTGTTCCAACATTTGTTGTGTTTCACTTTTAGTGAAGACGGGATTAAAACTGAGATTTGGAAAATCAAAATATATCTATCTCTCTCGCAAGACGCGCTACAATTCTAGATGTGGTTTTCACTTTAGATACACACTTCCCTCCCCAATATGTTCTGAATTTGCAGTGCGCCGTGTTTTTTTTTACATCCAAAACCCACCATAGGTCACGTGACGCACGGAGCGCAATCTGTCTATTGTTCACGCAATTTTGCTATAAATGGATAATTATCTCATTCGAGTACATTGTAGGCCCTATACTATTTCTTTCAAAACGAATGGTAAACAATTACATTACAAAAACAACAAGGACAGCAGTGCGCAGCAGCAAAACCAAAAACAGTGTTAGCAGCGCACAGCGACTGCGTCAGCAGCACTTTATAACAACAATAACAACATGTACAAAAATCCCCAGAAATTGCAACACTGAAGAAAAACACAGTTTCTAGACTGATATAAATTTAGTTTTATAGACAGTTGAGTTATGATAAAAAGCAGCTATTTATTATGTCGTGTTTTGACAGTTTTAGCCTACTCTTCCGAGTAGGTACTAGTTTTCCCATGTCTTTATTGTGTAGATTTAACTTTCTATACCTACTTGATCACATGTGAACATTGATGTAGCGCAATCGGTCTAGACCACATACTAAAGCGGCGCGGCCATGTAAATGGGGAGAAAACGTAGTAGCTCCCTCATTTTCAAACAAAAGTGAACCCGCCTTCGTTTTAGAGAGAACAAGTCTGACCTAGTTAATTAATGTAAACACTGTTTAAAACAATTACCAGATACATACCGGTTATACCAGTATGCGTGATAAATAATAACAACAATAATAATATATAAAAATAAATATTATAGAGAAAATTAATTTTGTTTTTGACCCATACACCGATGTGTATTAGCACTGTAAACTCAGGATACTTTCCCGAGTCCCGTGAACAAAAATATCCCGTGAACAAAATATCATGTTCCTCGGCTGGGATTCGAACCCGGGACCCCTGAAATTCAAGAGCAGTGTCTTGTCAACTAGGCTACCGAGGTTGCCCGATAATTAGAGGAAGTTTGAGTCCTAATGTTTTGGCAGCGGGTAAGACAAAATGAACAATAAAGAAATTGAAAAATGCAAATTTAATCTGGTGGACAAAAATATAAAAGGTTACGCTCCGGAAGTGTCAGGCATTCAGGCGCCGGTTCACTTTAATGGCACACACTGGCCCCTCCCCTTTGCCATAAAGAACCCTTCAGGATTTGCATCCGACCCAGAGCACATCCCCCCTGCCTCGAACCCTAGCCACCACGCGGGCCCTGTCCCTTTAGGGGAGAAAACAAGGCAGATCCCAATCACACTGTCCCATCAGGGGCAGCAAAAAGCCTCGGATCTATATTAGAGACAGACGGTATTCGAACCCGGACCGGATGATCCGAGTTGCTGAGACAGTCCCAGCACCTTATGCACTGCGCTATTGTGTTGGTGCTTAAAAACCGATGTTTTCATGGATATAATCAATTGACAGATTGCGCTCCGTGCCTCACGTGAAATATAGTGGGTAAAATGTAAACAAACACGACGTACTGCGTATAAACGTGCTATAAGAAGACACAATTACTGTTCAATTTGAAGAATATTCCGGATTTAGTCATATGAGACCTTACGGAAGGCTGAACAATGCCAGTAACAGGTAAAACCAACAGTCGCCCAACTAGGAAATTCCACGAGAATGTTCACACGATGTCTTGTGTTTATGCACGGAAAGTGTGGTTTCATTGACCTCGTTGTCATGATTTTGCTGCTAATATTGTCAATACAAATCTCTTGAAGAAACTGCAAATTCACTTTATTTTCACCCTCAAGTTATTTTATATTGGAAGGGGTAGCTAGAGTCGGACGCCTTAAAAATTGCGGTCTCGGCTATTGGTCCAGCCCGACTTCACGCCGTGCACAGCGCAAAATCCACGGCGCGTGAGCTCTCTCTAACCTCAGTAATTCACGTAATCTAACAATACTCCCAAAAGAACCCGTTTTGTAGAAGAATACTTGAAATATCAAACAGCAAAAGTGATTTAAATCAACAGTTCAACATTCAACTTAATAACAGGGCTTCGTTTTTAGTCGAAAATACAGCCGATTATGGCCCATCGGCGCAAGATTCTCCATATCTTTCCCGTGCAGCTTTGTTTTTCTATAACAAAAGAGAAAATAATAATAATAATCGGCGCTTACGGAAGCAGGGAACAATGAACTAACCTCAAGCGTATTTCACAGGTTAGCGGCGAATTTTGGCTTATGTGCGTGTGTACTCCACGTTACTAGACATTCTACGCTTACAAGGCTAGCGCAGAAACTCGGCGCTTGCAATAGCGGGGAATCGTGATCGTCAGGGCAGAATTCGGCGGTAAGCAGAGCCATGAAGTAGGGCCCTGGTCTTTGACCAAAGGTGTCCAGTGCCTTGAATTTGGAAGCATTGCAAGATAATAATTTTCCCAATCAGTCTTCATTCCTGGTTAAATCTCTTTAAACAGATTAATGGACAAAGTTCGAGGTCCTTTCAAAATGTGGAATAAGTGGAAAGCGTTATTCATAGGTTCGAGGTTAATGATGTTTTTATCCAGATTGAACCATTTTTAACCATAATATTGAGGATATGGTGCACTTATTTTGTCAACACACCCCAAAATTCGGGGAATTGAAAGCATGATTTACACGGCGCGTGGTGATAAATGGGAAAAAATATATTCATTTGAAAAAAAAGGCCGGACTTATAAAAACTGTCAGCTATGCTCTTGAATAATTCTGGAACTAAAAATGCTAGAGAGACGCTGTTTGTACCTGAGTCATCCTTGCATGTCCCTGCATCCGAATTTTAAAGTTTTAGGGCGGCTTCCATACTTCTTGATAACGAAAATGACAAGTAGGCGGTGATGGTCCGAAGCTAACTCAACAAGCCTCCCTAAGGGATTTTTGTGCACAGAAAAATCACAAGTTACAAGTGGTCAATTCGACCCCAAATACTTGCTCAATCTAAACAAGTTTAACACCATTTGATAGATATGATCAAGGGCTTTCCTCTCGTATCAAACTTAGTGTTGTGGGGATTTTCAAAGCGAGGCTAGAGGTCGGGGAGCGGACCCGACACACACCCCAAAATTCGGGGAATTTAATGCATGATTTACACGGCGCGTGGTGATAAATGAGAAAAAATATATTCATTGAAAAAAAAGGCCTGACTTATAAAACTGTCAGCTATGCTCTTGAATAATTCTGGAACTAAAAATGCTAGAGAGACGCGGTTTGTACCTGAGTCATCCTTGCATGTCCCTGCATCCGAATTTTAAAGTTTTAGGGCGGCTTCCATACTTCTTGATAACGAAATTGGCAAGTAGGCGGCTGTGCTCCGAAGCTAACTCAACAAGCCTCCCTATGGGATTTTGTGCACAGAAAAATCACAAGTTACAAGTGGTCAATTCGACCCCAAATACTTGCTCAATCTAAACAAGTTTAACACCATTGGATAGATATGATCAAGGGCTTTCCTCTCGTATCAAACTTAGTGTTGTGGGGATTTTCAAAGCGAGGCTAGAGGTCGGGGAGTGGACCCGACACACACCCCAAAATTCGGGGAATTTAATGCATGATTTACACGGCGCGTGGTGATAAAAGGCAAAAAATATATTCATTGAAAAAAAAGCCCGGACTCATAAAAACTGTCAGCTATGCTCTTGAATCATTCTTGAACTAAAAATGCTAGAGAGACGCGGTTTGTACCTGAGTCATCCTTGCATGTCCCTGCATCCGAATTTTAAAGTTTTAGGGCGGCTTTCATACTTCTTGATAACGAAAATGACAAGTAGGCGGTGTTGGTCCGAAGCTAACTCAACAAGCCTCCCTATGGGATTTTTGTGCACAGAAAAATCACAAGTTACAAGTGGTCAATTCGACCCCAAATACTTGCTCAATCTAAACAAGTTTAACACCAATGGATAGATATGATCAAGGGCTTTCCTCTCGTATCAAACTTAGTGTTGTGGGGATTTTCAAAGCGAGGCTAGAGGTCGGGGAGTGGACCCGACACACACCCCAAAATTCGGGGAATTTAATGCATGATTTACACGGCGCGTGGTGATAAATGAGAAAAAATATATTCATTGAAAAAAAAGGCCTGACTTATAAAACTGTCAGCTATGCTCTTGAATAATTCTGGAACTAAAAATGCTAGAGAGACGCGGTTTGTACCTGAGTCATCCTTGCATGTCCCTGCATCCGAATTTCAAAATTTTAGGGCGGCTACCATACTTCTTGATAACGAAATTGACAAGTAGGCGGCTTTGCTCCGAAGTTAACTCAACAAGCCTCCCTATGGGATTTTTGTGCACAGAAAAATCACAAGTTACAACTGGTCAATTCGACCCCAAATACTTGCTCAATCTAAACAAGTTTAACACCATTGGATAGATATGATCAAGGGCTTTCCTCTCGTATCAAACTTAGTGTTGTGGGGATTTTCAAAGCGAGGCTAGAGGTCGGGGAGTGGACCCGACACACACCCCAAAATTCGGGGAATTTAATGCATGATTTACACGGCGCGTGGTGATAAAAGGCAAAAAATATATTCATTGAAAAAAAAGCCCGGACTTATAAAAACTGTCAGCTATGCTCTTGAATCATTCTTGAACTAAAAATGCTAGAGAGACGCGGTTTGTACCTGAGTCATTCTTGCATGTCCCTGCATCCGAATTTTAAAGTTTTAGGGCGGCTTTCATACTTCTTGATAACGAAAATGACAAGTAGGCGGTGTTGGTCCGAAGCTAACTCAACAAGCCTCCCTATGGGATTTTTGTGCACAGAAAAATCACAAGTTACAAGTGGTCAATTCGACCCCAAATACTTGCTCAATCTAAACAAGTTTAACACCAATGGATAGATATGATCAAGGGCTTTCCTCTCGTATCAAACTTAGTGTTGTGGGGATTTTCAAAGCGAGGCTAGAGGTCGGGGAGTGGACCCGACACACACCCCAAAATTCGGGGAATTTAATGCATGATTTACACGGCGCGTGGTGATAAATGAGAAAAAATATATTCATTGAAAAAAAAGGCCTGACTTATAAAACTGTCAGCTATGCTCTTGAATAATTCTGGAACTAAAAATGCTAGAGAGACGCGGTTTGTACCTGAGTCATCCTTGCATGTCCCTGCATCCGAATTTTAAAGTTTTAGGGCGGCTTTCATACTTCTTGATAACGAAAATGACAAGTAGGCGGTGTTGGTCCGAAGCTAACTCAACAAGCCTTCCTATGGGATTTTTGTGCACAGAAAAATCACAAGTTACAACTGGTCAATTCGACCCCAAATACTTGCTCAATCTAAACAAGTTTAACACCATTTGATAGATATGATCAAGGGCTTTCCTCTCGTATCAAACTTAGTGTTGTGGGGATTTTCAAAGCGAGGCTAGAGGTCGGGGAGTGGACCCGACACACACCCCAAAATTCGGGGAATTTAATGCATGATTTACACGGCGCGTGGTGATAAATGAGAAAAAATATATTCATTGAAAAAAAAGGCCGGACTTATAAAAACTGTCAGCTATGCTCTTGAATAATTCTGGAACTAAAAATGCTAGAGAGACGCGGTTTGTACCTGAGTCATCCTTGCATGTCCCTGCATCCGAATTTCAAAATTTTAGGGCGGCTACCATACTTCTTGATAACGAAATTTACAAGTAGGCGGCTGTGCTCCGAAGTTAACTCAACAAGCCTCCCTATGGGATTTTTGTGCACAGAAAAATCACAAGTTACAACTGGTCAATTCGACCCCAAATACTTGCTCAATCTAAACAAGTTTAACACCATTGGATAGATATGATCAAGGGCTTTCCTCTCGTATCAAACTTAGTGTAGTTGGGATTTTCAAAGCGAGGCTAGAGGTCGGGGAGTGGACCCGACACACACCCCAAAATTCGGGGAATTTAATGCTTGATTTACACGGCGCGTGGTGATAAATGGGAAAAAATATATTCATTGAAAAAAAAGCCCGGACTTATAAAAACTGTCAGCTATGCTCTTGAATCATTCTTGAACTAAAAATGCTAGAGAGACGCTGTTTGTACCTGAGTCATCCTTGCATGTTCCTGCATCCGAATTTTAAAGTTTTAGAGCGGCTTCCATACTTCTTGATAACGAAAATGACAAGTAGGCGGTGTTGGTCCGAGGCTAACTCAACAAGCCTCCCTATGGGATTTTTGTGCACAGAAAAATCACAAGTTACAACTGGTCAATTCGACCCCAAATACTTGCTCAATCTAAACAAGTTTAACACCATTTGATAGATATGATCAAGGGCTTTCCTCTCGTATCAAACTTAGTGTTGTGGGGATTTTCAAAGCGAGGCTAGAGGTCGGGGAGTGGACCCGACACACACCCCAAAATTCGGGGAATTTAATGCATGATTTACACGGCGCGTGGTGATAAATGAGAAAAAATATATTCATTGAAAAAAAAGGCCGGACTTATAAAAACTGTCAGCTATGCTCTTGAATAATTCTGGAACTAAAAATGCTAGAGAGACGCGGTTTGTACCTGAGTCATCCTTGCATGTCCCTGCATCCGAATTTCAAACTTTTAGGGCGGCTACCATACTTCTTGATAACGAAATTGACAAGTAGGCGGCTGTGCTCCGAAGTTAACTCAACAAGCCTCCCTATGGGATTTTTGTGCACAGAAAAATCACAAGTTACAACTGGTCAATTCGACCCCAAATACTTGCTCAATCTAAACAAGTTTAACACCATTGGATAGATATGATCAAGGGCTTTCCTCTCGTATCAAACTTAGTGTTGTGGGGATTTTCAAAGCGAGGCTAGAGGTCGGGGAGTGGACCCGACACACACCCCAAAATTCGGGGAATTTAATGCATGATTTACATGGCGCGTGGTGACAATGAGAAAAAATATATTCATTGAAAAAAAAAGCCCGGACTTATAAAAACTGTCAGCTATGCTCTTGAATCATTCTTGAACTAAAAATGCTAGAGAGACGCGGTTTGTACCTGAGTCATCCTTGCATGTCCCTGCATCCGAATTTTAAAGTTTTAGGGCGGCTTCCATACTTCTTGATAACGAAAATGACAAGTAGGCGGTGTTGGTCCGAAGCTAACTCAACAAGCCTCCCTATGGGATTTTTGTGCACAGAAAAATCACAAGTTACAACTGGTCAATTCGACCCCAAATACTTGCTCAATCTAAACAAGTTTAACACCATTGGATAGATATGATCAAGGGCTTTCCTCTCGTATCAAACTTAGTGTTGTTGGGATTTTCAAAGCGAGGCTAGAGGTCGGGGAGTGGACCCGACACACACCCCAAAATTCGGGGAATTTAATGCATGATTTACACGGCGCGTGGTGATAAATGGGAAAAAATATATTCATTGAAAAAAAAGCCCGGACTTATAAAAACTGTCAGCTATGCTCTTGAATCATTCTTGAACTAAAAATGCTAGAGAGACGCGGTTTGTACCTGAGTCATCCTTGCATGTCCCTGCATCCGAATTTTAAAGTTTTAAGGGCGGCTTCCATACTTCTTGATAACGAAAATGACAAGTAGGCGGTGTTGGTCCGAAGCTAACTCAACAAGCCTCCCTATGGGATTTTTGTGCACAGAAAAATCACAAGTTACAACTGGTCAATTCGACCCCAAATACTTGCTCAATCTAAACAAGTTTAACACCATTGGATAGATATGATCAAGGGCTTTCCTCTCGTATCAAACTTAGTGTTGTGGGGATTTTCAAAGCGAGGCTAGAGGTCGGGGAGTGGACCCGACACACACCCCAAAATTCGGGGAATTTAATGCATGATTTACACGGCGCGTGGTGATAAATGGGAAAAAATATATTCATTGAAAAAAAAGCCCGGACTTATAAAAACTGTCAGCTATGCTCTTGAATCATTCTTGAACTAAAAATGCTAGAGAGACGCGGTTTGTACCTGAGTCATCCTTGCATGTCCCTGCATCCGAATTTTAAAGTTTTAGGGCGGCTTCCATACTTCTTGATAACGAAAATGACAAGTAGGCGGTGTTGGTCCGAAGCTAACTCAACAAGCCTCCCTATGGGATTTTTGTGCACAGAAAAATCACAAGTTACAACTGGTCAATTCGACCCCAAATACTTGCTCAATCTAAACAAGTTTAACACCATTGGATAGATATGATCAAGGGCTTTCCTCTCGTATCAAACTTAGTGTTGTTGGGATTTTCAAAGCGAGGCTAGAGGTCGGGGAGTGGACCCGACACACACCCCAAAATTCGGGGAATTTAATGCATGATTTACACGGCGCGTGGTGATAAATGGGAAAAAATATATTCATTGAAAAAAAAGCCCGGACTTATAAAAACTGTCAGCTATGCTCTTGAATCATTCTTGAACTAAAAATGCTAGAGAGACGCGGTTTGTACCTGAGTCATCCTTGCATGTCCCTGCATCCGAATTTTAAAGTTTTAGGGCGGCTTCCATACTTCTTGATAACGAAAATGACAAGTAGGCGGTGTTGGTCCGAGGCTAACTCAACAAGCCTCCCTATGGGATTTTTGTGCACAGAAAAATCACAAGTTACAACTGGTCAATTCGACCCCAAATACTTGCTCAATCTAAACAAGTTTAACACCATTTGATAGATATGATCAAGGGCTTTCCTCTCGTATCAAACTTAGTGTTGTGGGGATTTTCAAAGCGAGGCTAGAGGTCGGGGAGTGGACCCGACACACACCCCAAAATTCGGGGAATTTAATGCATGATTTACACGGCGCGTGGTGATAAATGAGAAAAAATATATTCATTGAAAAAAAAGGCCCGGACTTATAAAAACTGTCAGCTATGCTCTTGAATCATTCTTGAACTAAAAGTGCTAGAGAGACGCGGTTTGTACCTGAGTCATCCTTGCATGTCCCTGCATCCGAATTTTAAAGTTTTAGGGCGGCTTCCATACTTCTTGATAACGAAATTGACAAGTAGGCGGCACTGCTCCAAAGCTTACTCAACAAGTCTCCCTAAGGGATTTTTGTGCACAGAAAAAATCACAAGTTACAACTGGTCAATTCGACCCCAAATACTTGCCCAATCTAAACAAGTTTAACACCGTTGGATAGATATGATCAAGGGCTTTCCTCTCGTATAAAACTTAGTGTTGTGGGGATTTTCAAAGCGAGGCTAGAGGTCAGGGAGTGGACCCGACACACACTCCAAAATTCGGGGAATTGAAAGCATGATTTACACGGCGCGTGGTGATAAATGGGAAAAAAACATTCATTGAAAAAAAAGCCCTGACTTATAAAAACTGTCAGCTATGCTCTTGAATAATTCTTGAACTAAAAATGCTGGAGAGACGCGGTTTGTACCTGAGTCATCCTTGTATGTCCCTGCATCCGAATTTCAAAGTTTTAGGGCGGCTTCCATACTTCTTGATAACGAAATTGACCAGTAGGCGGCTATGCTCCGAAGATAACTCAACAAGCCTCCCTATGGGATTTTTGTGCACAGAAAAAATCACAAGTTACAACTGGTCAATTCGACCCCAAATACTTGCTCAATCTAAACAAGTTCAACACCGTTTGATAGATATGATCAAGGGCTTTCCTCTCGTATCAAACTTAGTGTTGTGGGGATTTTCAAAGCGAGGCTAGTGGTCAGGGAGTGGACCCGACACACACCCCAAAATTCGGGAATTTAATGCATGATTTACACGGCGCGTGGTGATAAATGGGAAAAAATATATTCATTGAAAAAAAAGCCCGGACTTATAAAAACTGTCAGCTATGCTCTTGAATCATTCTTGAACTAAAAGTGCTAGAGAGACGCGGTTTGTACCTGAGTCATCCTTGCATGTCCCTGCATCCGAATTTTAAAGTTTTAGGGCGGCTTCCATACTTCTTGATAACGAAATTGACAAGTAGGCGGCACTGCTCCAAAGCTTACTCAACAAGTCTCCCTAAGGGATTTTTGTGCACAGAAAAAATCACAAGTTACAACTGGTCAATTCGACCCCAAATACTTGCCCAATCTAAACAAGTTTAACACCGTTGGATAGATATGATCAAGGGCTTTCCTCTCGTATCAAACTTAGTGTTGTGGGGATTTTCAAAGCGAGGCTAGGGGTCAGGGAGTGGACCCGACACACACCCCACAATTCGGGGAATTTAATGCATGATTTACACGGCGCGTGGTGATAAATGGGAAAAAATATATTCATTGAAAAAAAAGCCCGGACTTATAAAAACTGTCAGCTATGCTCTTGAATCATTCTTGAACTAAAAGTGCTAGAGAGACGCGGTTTGTACCTGAGTCATCCTTGCATGTCCCTGCATCCGAATTTTAAAGTTTTAGGGCGGCTACCATACTTCTTGATAACGAAATTGACAAGTAGGCGGCTCTGCTCCAAAGCTTACTCAACAAGCCTCCCTAAGGGATTTTGTGCACAGAAAAAATCACAAGTTACAACTGGTCAATTCGACGCCAAATACTTGCCCAATCTAAACAAGTTTAACACCGTTTGATAGATATGATCAAGGGCTTTCCTCTCGTATCAAACTTAGTGTTGTGGGGATTTTCAAAGCGAGGCTAGAGGTCAGGGAGTGGACCCGACACAAACCCCAAAATTCGAGGAATTTAATGCATGATTTACACGGCGCGTGTTGATAAATGGGAAAAAAATATTCAATGAAAAAAAAGCCCGGACTTATAAAAACTGTCAGCTATGCTCTTGAATAATTCTGGAACTAAAAATGCTAGAGAGACGCTGTTTGTACCTGAGTCATCCTTACATGTCCCTGCATCCGAATTCCAAAGTTTTAGGGCGGCTTCCATACTTCTTGATAACGAAATTGACAAGTAGGCGGCTTGCTCCGAAGCTAACTCAACAAGCCTCCCTATGGGTTTTTTGTGCACAGAAAAAATCACAAGTTACAACTGGTCAATTCGACCCCAAATACTTGCTCAATCTAAACAAGTTCAACACCGATTGATAGATATGATCAAAGGCTTTCCTCTTGTATCAAACTTAGTGTTGTGGGGATTTTCAAAGCGAGGCTAGAGGTCAGGGAGTGGACCCGACACACACCTCAAAATTCGGGGAATTGAATGCATGATTTACACGGCGCGTGGTGATAAATGGGAAAAAAACATTCATTGAAAAAAAAGCCCGGACTTATAAAAACTGTCAGCTATGCTCTTGAATAATTTTGGAACTAAAAATTCTAGAGAGACGCGGTTTGTACCTGAGTCATCCTTGCATGTCCCTGCATCCGAATTTTAAAGTTTTAGGGCGGCTACCATACTTCTTGATAACGAAATTGACAAGTAGGCGGCTCTGCTCCAAAGCTTACTCAACAAGCCTCCCTAAGGGATTTTGTGCACAGAAAAAATCACAAGTTACAACTGGTCAATTCGACCCCAAATACTTGCCCAATCTAAACAAGTTTAACACCGTTGGATAGATATGATCAAGGGCTTTCCTCTCGTATAAAACTTAGTGTTGTGGGGATTTTCAAAGCGAGGCTAGAGGTCAGGGAGTGGACCCGACACACACTCCAAAATTCGGGGAATTGAAAGCATGATTTACACGGCGCGTGGTGATAAATGGGAAAAAAACATTCATTGAAAAAAAAGCCCGGACTTATAAAAACTGTCAGCTATGCTCTTGAATAATTCTTGAACTAAAAATGCTGGAGAGACGCGGTTTGTACCTGAGTCATCCTTGTATGTCCCTGCATCCGAATTTCAAAGTTTTAGGGCGGCTTCCATACTTCTTGATAACGAAATTGACCAGTAGGCGGCTATGCTCCGAAGATAACTCAACAAGCCTCCCTATGGGATTTTTGTGCACAGAAAAAATCACAAGTTACAACTGGTCAATTCGACCCCAAATACTTGCTCAATCTAAACAAGTTCAACACCGTTTGATAGATATGATCAAGGGCTTTCCTCTCGTATCAAACTTAGTGTTGTGGGGATTTTCAAAGCGAGGCTAGAGGTCAGGGAGTGGACCCGACACACACCCCAAAATTCGAGGAATTTAATGCATGATTTACACGGCGCGTGTTGATAAATGGGAAAAAAATATTCAATGAAAAAAAAGCCCGGACTTATAAAAACTGTCAGCTATGCTCTTGAATAATTCTGGAACTAAAAATGCTAGAGAGACGCTGTTTGTACCTGAGTCATCCTTACATGTCCCTGCATCCGAATTCCAAAGTTTTAGGGCGGCTTCCATACTTCTTGATAACGAAATTGACAAGTAGGCGGCTTGCTCCGAAGCTAACTCAACAAGCCTCCCTATGGGTTTTTTGTGCACAGAAAAAATCACAAGTTACAACTGGTCAATTCGACCCCAAATACTTGCTCAATCTAAACAAGTTCAACACCGATTGATAGATATGATCAAGGGCTTTCCTCTTGTATCAAACTTAGTGTTGTGGGGATTTTCAAAGCGAGGCTAGAGGTCAGGGAGTGGACCCGACACACACCTCAAAATTCGGGGAATTGAATGCATGATTTACACGGCGCGTGGTGATAAATGGGAAAAAAACATTCATTGAAAAAAAAGCCCGGACTTATAAAAACTGTCAGCTATGCTCTTGAATAATTTTGGAACTAAAAATTCTAGAGAGACGCGGTTTGTACCTGAGTCATCCTTGCATGTCCCTGCATCCGAATTTTAAAGTTTTAGGGCGGCTACCATACTTCTTGATAACGAAATTGACAAGTAGGCGGCTCTGCTCCAAAGCTTACGCAACAAGCCTCCCTAAGGGATTTTGTGCACAGAAAAAATCACAAGTTACAACTGGTCAATTCGACCCCAAATACTTGCCCAATCTAAACAAGTTTAACACCGTTGGATAGATATGATCAAGGGCTTTCCTCTCGTATAAAACTTAGTGTTGTGGGGATTTTCAAAGCGAGGCTAGAGGTCAGGGAGTGGACCCGACACACACTCCAAAATTCGGGGAATTGAAAGCATGATTTACACGGCGCGTGGTGATAAATGGGAAAAAAACATTCATTGAAAAAAAAGCCCGGACTTATAAAAACTGTCAGCTATGCTCTTGAATAATTCTTGAACTAAAAATGCTGGAGAGACGCGGTTTGTACCTGAGTCATCCTTGTATGTCCCTGCATCCGAATTTCAAAGTTTTAGGGCGGCTTCCATACTTCTTGATAACGAAATTGACCAGTAGGCGGCTATGCTCCGAAGATAACTCAACAAGCCTCCCTATGGGATTTTTGTGCACAGAAAAAATCACAAGTTACAACTGGTCAATTCGACCCCAAATACTTGCTCAATCTAAACAAGTTCAACACCGTTTGATAGATATGATCAAGGGCTTTCCTCTCGTATCAAACGTAGTGTTGTGGGGATTTTCAAAGCGAGGCTAGAGGTCAGGGAGTGGACCCGACACACACCCCAAAATTCGAGGAATTTAATGCATGATTTACACGGCGCGTGTTGATAAATGGGAAAAAAAATATTCATTGAAAAAAAAGCCCGGACTTATAAAAACTGTCAGCTATGCTCTTGAATAATTCTGGAACTAAAAATGCTAGAGAGACGCTGTTTGTACCTGAGTCATCCTTGCATGTCCCTGCATCCGAATTCCAAAGTTTTAGGGCGGCTTCTATACTTCTTGATAACGAAATTGACAAGTAGGCGGCTTGCTCCGAAGCTAACTCAACAAGCCTCCCTATGGGATTTTTGTGCACAGAAAAAATCACAAGTTACAACTGGTCAATTCGACCCCAAATACTTGCTCAATCTAAACAAGTTCAACACCGTTTGATAGATATGATCAAGGGCTTTCCTCTCGTATCAAACTTAGTGTTGTGGGAATTTTCAAAGCGAGGCTAGAGGTCAGGGAGTGGACCCGACACACACCCCAAAATTCGAGGAATTTAATGCATGATTTACACGGCGCGTGTTGATAAATGGGAAAAAAAATATTCATTGAAAAAAAAGCCCGGACTTATAAAAACTGTCAGCTATGCTCTTGAATAATTCTGGAACTAAAAATGCTAGAGAGACGCGGTTTGTACCTGAGTCATCCTTGCATGTCCCTGCATCCGAATTCCAAAGTTTCAAGGCGGCTTCCATACTTCTTGATAACAAAAATGACAAGTAGGCGGCTGTGCTCCGAAGCTTACTCAACAAGCCTCCCTATGGGATTTTTGTGCACAGAAAAAATCACTAGTGACAACTGGTCAGTTGGACCCCTAATACTTGCTCAATCTAAACAAGTTTAACACCATTGGATAGATATGATCAAGGGCTTTCCTCTCGTATCAAACTTAGTGTTGTGGGGATTTTCAAAGCGAGGCTAGAGGTCAGGGAGTGGACCCGACACACACCCCAAAATTCGGGGAATTTAATGCATGATTTACACGGCGCGTGGTGATAAATGGGAAAAAATATATTCATTGAAAAAAAAGCCCGGACTTATAAAAACTGTCAGCTATGCTCTTGAATCATTCTTGAACTAAAAATGCTAGAGAGACGCGGTTTGTACCTGAGTCATCCTTGCATGTCCCTGCATCCGAATTTTAAAGTTTTAGGGCGGCTACCATACTTCTTGATAACGAAATTGACAAGTAGGCGGCTCTGCTCCAAAGCTTACTCAACAAGCCTCCCTAAGGGATTTTGTGCACAGAAAAAATCACAAGTTACAACTGGTCAATTCGACCCCAAATACTTGCCCAATCTAAACAAGTTTAACACCGTTGGATAGATATGATCAAGGGCTTTCCTCTCGTATAAAACTTAGTGTTGTGGGGATTTTCAAAGCGAGGCTAGAGGTCAGGGAGTGGACCCGACACACACTCCAAAATTCGGGGAATTGAAAGCATGATTTACACGGCGCGTGGTGATAAATGGGAAAAAAACATTCATTGAAAAAAAAGCCCGGACTTATAAAAACTGTCAGCTATGCTCTTGAATAATTCTGGAACTAAAAATGCTAGAGAGACGCTGTTTGTACCTGAGTCATCCTTGCATGTCCCTGCATCCGAATTCCAAAGTTTTAGGGCGGCTTCTATACTTCTTGATAACGAAATTGACAAGTAGGCGGCTGCTCCGAAGCTAACTCAACAAGCCTCCCTATGGGATTTTTGTGCACAGAAAAAATCACAAGTTACAACTGGTCAATTCGACCCCAAATACTTGCTCAATCTAAACAAGTTCAACACCGTTTGATAGATATGATCAAGGGCTTTCCTCTCGTATCAAACTTAGTGTTGTGGGGATTTTCAAAGCGAGGCTAGAGGTCAGGGAGTGGACCCGACACACACCCCAAAATTCGAGGAATTTAATGCATGATTTACACGGCGCGTGTTGATAAATGGGAAAAAAAATATTCATTGAAAAAAAAGCCCGGACTTATAAAAACTGTCAGCTATGCTCTTGAATAATTCTGGAACTAAAAATGCTAGAGAGACGCTGTTTGTACCTGAGTCATCCTTGCATGTCCCTGCATCCGAATTTCAAAGTTTTAGGGCGGCTTCCATACTTCTTGATAACGAAATTGACAAGTAGGCGGCTGTGCTCCGAAGCTAACTCAACAAGCCTCCCTATGGGATTTTTGTGCACAGAAAAAATCACAAGTTACAACTGGTCAATTCGACCCCAAATACTTGATCAATCTAAACAAGTTTAACACCATTGGATAGATTTGATTAAGGGCTTTCGTCTCGTATCAAACTTAGTGTTGTAGGGATTTTCAAAGCGAGGCTAGAGGTCGGGGAGTGGACCCGACACACACCCCAAAATTCGAGGAATTTAATGCATGATTTACACGGTGCGTGTTGATAAATGGGAAAAAAAATATTCATTGAAAAAAAAGCCCGGACTTATAAAAACTGTCAGCTATGCTCTTGAATAATTCTGGAACTAAAAATGCTAGAGAGACGCTGTTTGTACCTGAGTCATCCTTGCATGTCCCTGCATCCGAATTCCAAAGTTTTAGGGCGGCTTCTATACTTCTTGATAACGAAATTGACAAGTAGGCGGCTGCTCCGAAGCTAACTCAACAAGCCTCCCTATGGGATTTTTGTGCACAGAAAAAATCACAAGTTACAACTGGTCAATTCGACCCCAAATACTTGATCAATCTAAACAAGTTTAACACCATTGGATAGATTTGATTAAGGGCTTTCCTCTCGTATCAAACTTAGTGTTGTAGGGATTTTCAAAGCGAGGCTAGAGGTCGGGGAGTGGACCCGACACACACCCCAAAATTCGAGGAATTTAATGCATGATTTACACGGCGCGTGTTGATAAATGGGAAAAAAAATATTCATTGAAAAAAAAGCCCGGACTTATAAAAACTGTCAGCTATGCTCTTGAATAATTCTGGAACTAAAAATGCTAGAGAGACGCTGTTTGTACCTGAGTCATCCTTGCATGTCCCTGCATCCGAATTCCAAAGTTTTAGGGCGGCTTCTATACTTCTTGATAACGAAATTGACAAGTAGGCGGCTGCTCCGAAGCTAACTCAACAAGCCTCCCTATGGGATTTTTGTGCACAGAAAAAATCACAAGTTACAACTGGTCAATTCGACCCCAAATACTTGCTCAATCTAAACAAGTTCAACACCGTTTGATAGATATGATCAAGGGCTTTCCTCTCGTATCAAACTTAGTGTTGTGGGGATTTTCAAAGCGAGGCTAGAGGTCAGGGAGTGGACCCGACACACACCCCAAAATTCGAGGAATTTAATGCATGATTTACACGGCGCGTGTTGATAAATGGGAAAAAAAATATTCATTGAAAAAAAAGCCCGGACTTATAAAAACTGTCAGCTATGCTCTTGAATAATTCTGGAACTAAAAATGCTAGAGAGACGCTGTTTGTACCTGAGTCATCCTTGCATGTCCCTGCATCCGAATTCCAAAGTTTTAGGGCGGCTTCTATACTTCTTGATAACGAAATTGACAAGTAGGCGGCTGCTCCGAAGCTAACTCAACAAGCCTCCCTATGGGATTTTTGTGCACAGAAAAAATCACAAGTTACAACTGGTCAATTCGACCCCAAATACTTGCTCAATCTAAACAAGTTTAACACCATTGGATAGATATGATCAAGGGCTTTCCTCTCGTATCAAACTTAGTGTTGTGGGGATTTTCAAAGCGAGGCTAGAGGTCGGGGAGTGGACCCGACACACACCCCAAAATTCGGGGAATTTAATGCATGATTTACACGGCGCGTGGTGACAAATGGGAAAAAAAATATTCATTGAAAAAAAAGCCCGGACTTATAAAAACTGTCAGCTATGCTCTTGAATAATTCTGGAACTAAAAATGCTAGAGAGACGCTGTTTGTACCTGAGTCATCCTTGCATGTCCCTGCATCCGAATTTCAAAGTTTTAGGGCGGCTTCCATACTTCTTGATAACGAAATTGACAAGTAGGCGGCTGTGCTCCGAAGCTAACTCAACAAGCCTCCCTATGGGATTTTTGTGCACAGAAAAAATCACAAGTTACAACTGGTCAATTCGACCCCAAATACTTGATCAATCTAAACAAGTTTAACACCATTGGATAGATTTGATTAAGGGCTTTCGTCTCGTATCAAACTTAGTGTTGTAGGGATTTTCAAAGCGAGGCTAGAGGTCGGGGAGTGGACCCGACACACACCCCAAAATTCGAGGAATTTAATGCATGATTTACACGGTGCGTGTTGATAAATGGGAAAAAAAATATTCATTGAAAAAAAAGCCCGGACTTATAAAAACTGTCAGCTATGCTCTTGAATAATTCTGGAACTAAAAATGCTAGAGAGACGCTGTTTGTACCTGAGTCATCCTTGCATGTCCCTGCATCCGAATTCCAAAGTTTTAGGGCGGCTTCTATACTTCTTGATAACGAAATTGACAAGTAGGCGGCTTGCTCCGAAGCTAACTCAACAAGCCTCCCTATGGGATTTTTGTGCACAGAAAAAATCACAAGTTACAACTGGTCAATTCGACCCCAAATACTTGCTCAATCTAAACAAGTTTAACACCATTGGATAGATATGATCAAGGGCTTTCCTCTCGTATCAAACTTAGTGTTGTGGGGATTTTCAAAGCGAGGCTAGAGGTCGGGGAGTGGACCCGACACACACCCCAAAATTCGGGGAATTTAATGCATGATTTACACGGCGCGTGGTGACAAATGGGAAAAAAAATATTCATTGAAAAAAAAGCCCGGACTTATAAAAACTGTCAGCTATGCTCTTGAATAATTCTGGAACTAAAAATGCTAGAGAGACGCTGTTTGAACCTGAGTCATCCTTGCATGTCCCTGCATCCGAATTTCAAAGTTTTAGGGCGGCTTCCATACTTCTTGATAACGAAATTGACAAGTAGGCGGCTGTGCTCCGAAGCTAACTCAACAAGCCTCCCTATGGGATTTTTGTGCACAGAAAAAATCACAAGTTACAACTGGTCAATTCGACCCCAAATACTTGATCAATCTAAACAAGTTTAACACCATTGGATAGATTTGATTAAGGGCTTTCCTCTCGTATCAAACTTAGTGTTGTAGGGATTTTCAAAGCGAGGCTAGAGGTCGGGGAGTGGACCCGACACACACCCCAAAATTCGAGGAATTTAATGCATGATTTACACGGCGCGTGTTGATAAATGGGAAAAAAAATATTCATTGAAAAAAAAGCCCGGACTTATAAAAACTGTCAGCTATGCTCTTGAATAATTCTGGAACTAAAAATGCTAGAGAGACGCGGTTTGTACCTGAGTCATCCTTGCATGTCCCTGCATCCGAATTCCAAAGTTTCAAGGCGGCTTCCATACTTCTTGATAACAAAAATGACAAGTAGGCGGCTGTGCTCCGAAGCTTACTCAACAAGCCTCCCTATGGGATTTTTGTGCACAGAAAAAATCACTAGTGACAACTGGTCAGTTGGACCCCTAATACTTGCTCAATCTAAACAAGTTTAACACCATTGGATAGATATGATCAAGGGCTTTCCTCTCGTATCAAACTTAGTGTTGTGGGGATTTTCAAAGCGAGGCTAGAGGTCAGGGAGTGGACCCGACACACACCCCAAAATTCTTGGAATTTAATGCATGATTTACACGGCGCGTGGTGATAAATGGGAAAAAATATATTCATTGAAAAAAAAGCCCCGACTTATAAAAACTGTCAGCTATGCTCTTGAATCATTCTTGAACTAAAAATGCTAGAGAGACGCGGTTTGTACCTGAGTCATCCTTGCATGTCCCTGCATCCGAATTCCAAAGTTTTAAGGCGGCTTCCATACTTCTTGATAACGAAAATGACAAGTAGGCGGCTGTGCTCCGAAGCTAACTCAACAAGCCTCCCTATGGGATTTTTGTGCACAGAAAAAATCACAAGTTACAACTGGTCAATTCGACCCCAAATACTTGCTCAATCTAAACAAGTTTAACACCATTGGATAGATATGATCAAGGGCTTTCCTCTCGTATCAAACTTAGTGTTGTGGGGATTTTCAAAGCGAGGCTAGAGGTCGGGGAGTGGACCCGACACACACCCCAAAATTCGGGGAATTTAATGCATGATTTACACGGCGCGTGGTGACAAATGGGAAAAAAAAATATTCATTGAAAAAAAAGCCCGGACTTATAAAAACTGTCAGCTATGCTCTTGAATAATTCTGGAACTAAAAATGCTAGAGAGACGCTGTTTGTACCTGAGTCATCCTTGCATGTCCCTGCATCCGAATTTCAAAGTTTTAGGGCGGCTTCCATACTTCTTGATAACGAAATTGACAAGTAGGCGGCTGTGCTCCGAAGCTAACTCAACAAGCCTCCCTATGGGATTTTTGTGCACAGAAAAAATCACAAGTTACAACTGGTCAATTCGACCCCAAATACTTGATCAATCTAAACAAGTTTAACACCATTGGATAGATTTGATTAAGGGCTTTCCTCTCGTATCAAACTTAGTGTTGTAGGGATTTTCAAAGCGAGGCTAGAGGTCGGGGAGTGGACCCGACACACACCCCAAAATTCGGGGAATTGAAAGCATGATTTACACGGCGCGTGGTGATAAATGGGAAAAAAACATTCATTGAAAAAAAATCCCGGACTTATAAAAACTGTCAGCTATGCTCTTGAATAATTCTGGAACTAAAAATGCTAGAGAGACGCGGTTTGTACCTGAGCCATCCTTGTATGTCTCTGCATCCGAATTTCAAAGTTTTAGGGCGGCTTCCATACTTCTTGATAACGAAATTGACAAGTAGGCGGCTGTGCTCCGAAGATAACTCAACAAGCCTCCCTATGGGATTTTTGTGCACAGAAAAAATCACTAGTGACAACTGGTCAGTTGGACCCCTAATACTTGCTCAATCTAAACAAGTTTAACACCATTGGATAGATATGATCAAGGGCTTTCCTCTCGTATCAAACTTAGTGTTGTGGGGATTTTCAAAGCGAGGCTAGAGGTCAGGGAGTGGACCCGACACACACCCCAAAATTCGGGGAATTTAATGCATGATTTACACGGCGCGTGGTGATAAATGGGAAAAAATATATTCGTTGAAAAAAAAGCCCGGACTTATAAAAACTGTCAGCTATGCTCTTGAATAGTTCTGGAACTAAAAATGCTAGAGAGACGCTGTTTGTACCTGAGTCATCCTTGCATGCTTCTGCATCCGAATTTCAAAGTTTTAGGGCGGCTTTCATACTTCTTGATAACGAAAATGACAAGTAGGCGGTGTTGATCCTAAGCTAACTCAACAAGCCTCCCTATGGGATTTTTGTGCACAGAAAAATCACAAGTTACAACTGGTCAATTCGACCCCAAATACTTGCTCAATCTAAACAAGTTTAACACCATTGGATAGATATGATCGAGGGCTTTCCTCTCGTATCAAACTTAGTGTTGTGGGGTTTTTCAAAGCGAGGCTAGAGATCAGGGAGTGGACCCGACACACACCCCAAAATTCGGGGAATTGAATGCATGATTTACACGGCGCGTGGTGATAAATGGGAAAAAAACATTCATTGAAAAAAAATCCCGGACTTATAAAAACTGTCAGCTATGCTCTTGAATAATTCTGGAACTAAAAATGCTAGAGAGACGCGGTTTGTACCTGAGCCATCCTTGTATGTCTCTGCATCCGAATTTCAAAGTTTTAGGGCGGCTTCCATACTTCTTGATAACGAAATTGACAAGTAGGCGGCTGTGCTCCGAAGATAACTCAACAAGCCTCCCTATGGGATTTTTGTGCACAGAAAAAATCACAAGTTACAACTGGTCAAATCGACCCCAAATACTTGCTCAATCTAAACAAGTTCAACACCGTTTGATAGATATGATCAAGGGCTTTCCTCTCGTATCAAACTTAGTGTTGTGGGGATTTTCAAAGCGAGGCTAGAGGTCAGGGAGTGGACCCGACACACACCCCAAAATTCGAGGAATTTAATGCATGATTTACACGGCGCGTGTTGATAAATGGGAAAAAAAAATATTCATTGAAAAAAAAGCCCGGACTTATAAAAACTGTCAGCTATGCTCTTGAATAATTCTGGAACTAAAAATGCTAGAGAGACGCTGTTTGTACCTGAGTCATCCTTGCATGTCCCTGCATCCGAATTCCAAAGTTTTAGGGCGGCTTCCATACTTCTTGATAACGAAATTGACAAGTAGGCGGCTTGCTCCGAAGCTTACTCAACAAGCCTCCCTATGGGATTTTTGTGCACAGAAAAAATCACAAGTTACAACTGGTCAATTCGACCCCAAATACTTGCTCAATCTAAACAAGTTTAACACCATTAGATAGATATGATCAAGGGCTTTCCTCTCGTATCAAACTTAGTGTTGTGGGGATTTTCAAAGCGAGGCTAGAGGTCGGGGAGTGGACCCGACACACACCCCAAAATTCGGGGAATTTAATGCATGATTTACACGGCGCGTGGTGATAAATGGGAAAAAATATATTCATTGAAAAAAAAGCCCGGACTTATAAAAACTGTCAGCTATGCTCTTGAATCATTCTTGAACTAAAAATGCTAGAGAGACGCGGTTTGTACCTGAGTCATCCTTGCATGTCCCTGCATCCGAATTCCAAAGTTTTAAGGCGGCTTCCATACTTCTTGATAACGAAAATGACAAGTAGGCGGCTGTGCTCCGAAGCTTACTCAACAAGCCTCCCTATGGGATTTTTGTGCACAGAAAAAATCACAAGTGACAACTGGTCAGTTGGACTCCTAATACTTGCTCAATCTAAACAAGTTTAACACCATTGGATAGATATGATCAGGGGCTTTCCTCTCGTATCAAACTTAGTGTTGTGGGGATTTTCAAAGCGAGGCTAGAGGTCAGGGAGTGGACCCGACACACACCCCAAAATTCGGGGAATTGAATGCATGATTTACACGGCGCGTGGTGATAAATGGGAAAAAATATGTTCATTGAAAAAAAAGCCCGGACTTATAAAAACTGTCAGCTATGCTCTTGAATAATTCTTGAACTAAAAATGCTGGAGAGACGCGGTTTGTACCTGAGTCATCCTTGTATGTTCTTGCATCCGAATTTCAAAGTTTTAGGGCGGCTTCCATACTTCTTGATAACGAAATTGACAAGTAGGCGGCTGTGCTCCGAAGATAACTCAACAAGCCTCCCTAGGGGATTTTTTGTGCACAGAAAAAATCACAAGTTACAACTGGTCAATTCGACCCCAAATACTTGCTCAATCTAAACAAGTTTAACACCGTTTGATAGATATGATCAAGGGCTTTCCTCTCGTATAAAACTTAGTGTTGTGGGGATTTTCAAAGCGAGGCTAGAGGTCAGGGAGTGGACCCGACACACACCCCAAAATTCGGGGAATTGAATGCATGATTTACACGGCGCGTGGTGATAAATGGGAAAAAAACATTCATTGAAAAAAAATCCCGGACTTATAAAAACTGTCAGCTATGCTCTTGAATAATTCTGGAACTAAAAATGCTAGAGAGACGCGGTTTGTACCTGAGCCATCCTTGTATGTCTCTGCATCCGAATTTCAAAGTTTTAGGGCGGCTTCCATACTTCTTGATAACGAAATTGACAAGTAGGCGGCTGTGCTCCGAAGATAACTCAACAAGCCTCCCTATGGGATTTTTGTGCACAGAAAAAATCACAAGTTACAACTGGTCAATTCGACCCCAAATACTTGCTCAATCTAATCAAGTTTAACACCATTGGATAGATATGATCAAGGGCTTTCCTCTCGTATCAAACTTAGTGTTGTGGGGATTTTCAAAGCGAGGCTAGAGGTCGGGGAGTGGACCCGACACACACCCCAAAATTCGGGGAATTTAATGCATGATTTACACGGCGCGTGGTGATAAATGGGAAAAAAAATATTCATTGAAAAAAAAGCCCGGACTTATAAAAACTGTCAGCTATGCTCTTAAATAATTCTGGAACTAAAAATGCTAGAGAGACGCTGTTTGTACCTGAGTCATCCTTGCATGTCCCTGCATCCGAATTTCAAAGTTTTAGGGCGGCTTCCATACTTCTTGATAACGAAATTGACAAGTAGGCGGCTGTGCTCCGAAGCTAACTCAACAAGCCTCCCTATGGGATTTTTGTGCACAGAAAAAATCACAAGTTACAACTGGTCAATTCGACCCCAAATACTTGATCAATCTAAACAAGTTTAACACCATTGGATAGATTTGATTAAGGGCTTTCCTCTCGTATCAAACTTAGTGTTGTGGGGATTTTCAAAGCGAGGCTAGAGGTCGGGGAGTGGCCTCGACACACACCCCAAAATTCGGGGAATTGAATGCATGATTTACACGGCGCGTGGTGATAAATGGGAAAAAAACATTCATTGAAAAAAAAGCCCGGACTTATAAAAACTGTCAGCTATGCTCTTGAATCATTCTTGAACTAAAAATGCTAGAGAGACGCTGTTTGTGCCTGAGTCATCCTTGCATGTCCCTGCATCCGAATTTTAAAGTTTTAGGGCGGCTTCCATACTTCTTGATAACGAAAATGACAAGTAGGCGGTGTTGGTCCAAAGCTAACTCAACAAGCCTCCCTATGGGATTTTTGTGCACAGAAAAATCACAAGTTAAAAGTGGTCAATTCGACCCCAAATACTTGCTCAATCTAAACAAGTTTAACACCAATGGATAGATATGATCAAGGGCTTTTCTCTCGTATCAAACTTAGTGTTGTGGGGATTTTCAAAGCGAGGCTAGAGGTCGGGGAGTGGACCCGACACACACCCCAAAATTCGGGGAATTTAATGCATGATTTACACGGCGCGTGGTAATAAATGGGGAAAAAAAATATTCGTTGAAAAAAAAGCCCGGACTTATAAAAACTGTCAGCTATGCTCTTGAATAGTTCTGGAACTAAAAATGCTAGAGAGACGCTGTTTGTACCTGAGTCATCCTTGCATGCTTCTGCATCCGAATTTCAAAGTTTTAGGGCGGCTTTCATACTTCTTGATAACGAAAATGACAAGTAGGCGGTGTTGATCCTAAGCTAACTCAACAAGCCTCCCTATGGGATTTTTGTGCACAGAAAAATCACAAGTTACAACTGGTCAATTCGACCCCAAATACTTGCTCAATCTAAACAAGTTTAACACCATTGGATAGATATGATCGAGGGCTTTCCTCTCGTATCAAACTTAGTGTTGTGGGGTTTTTCAAAGCGAGGCTAGAGATCAGGGAGTGGACCCGACACACACCCCAAAATTCGGGGAATTGAATGCATGATTTACACGGCGCGTGGTGATAAATGGGAAAAAAACATTCATTGAAAAAAAATCCCGGACTTATAAAAACTGTCAGCTATGCTCTTGAATAATTCTGGAACTAAAAATGCTAGAGAGACGCGGTTTGTACCTGAGCCATCCTTGTATGTCTCTGCATCCGAATTTCAAAGTTTTAGGGCGGCTTCCATACTTCTTGATAACGAAATTGACAAGTAGGCGGCTGTGCTCCGAAGATAACTCAACAAGCCTCCCTATGGGATTTTTGTGCACAGAAAAAATCACAAGTTACAACTGGTCAAATCGACCCCAAATACTTGCTCAATCTAAACAAGTTCAACACCGTTTGATAGATATGATCAAGGGCTTTCCTCTCGTATCAAACTTAGTGTTGTGGGGATTTTCAAAGCGAGGCTAGAGGTCAGGGAGTGGACCCGACACACACCCCAAAATTCGAGGAATTTAATGCATGATTTACACGGCGCGTGTTGATAAATGGGAAAAAAAAATATTCATTGAAAAAAAAGCCCGGACTTATAAAAACTGTCAGCTATGCTCTTGAATAATTCTGGAACTAAAAATGCTAGAGAGACGCTGTTTGTACCTGAGTCATCCTTGCATGTCCCTGCATCCGAATTCCAAAGTTTTAGGGCGGCTTCCATACTTCTTGATAACGAAATTGACAAGTAGGCGGCTTGCTCCGAAGCTTACTCAACAAGCCTCCCTATGGGATTTTTGTGCACAGAAAAAATCACAAGTTACAACTGGTCAATTCGACCCCAAATACTTGCTCAATCTAAACAAGTTTAACACCATTAGATAGATATGATCAAGGGCTTTCCTCTCGTATCAAACTTAGTGTTGTGGGGATTTTCAAAGCGAGGCTAGAGGTCGGGGAGTGGACCCGACACACACCCCAAAATTCGGGGAATTTAATGCATGATTTACACGGCGCGTGGTGATAAATGGGAAAAAAAATATTCATTGAAAAAAAAGCCCGGACTTATAAAAACTGTCAGCTATGCTGTTGAATAATTCTGGAACTAAAAATGCTAGAGAGACGCTGTTTGTGCCTGAGTCATCCTTGCATGTCCCTGCATCCGAATTTTAAAGTTTTAGGGCGGCTTTCATACTTCTTGATAACGAAAATGACAAGTAGGCGGTGTTGGTCCGAAGCTAACTCAACAAGCCTCCCTATGGGATTTTTGTGCACAGAAAAATCACAAGTTACAAGTGGTCAATTCGACCCCAAATACTTGCTCAATCTAAACAAGTTTAACACTAATGGATAGATATGATCAAGGGCTTTCCTCTCGTATCAAACTTAGTGTTGTGGGGATTTTCAAAGCGAGGCTAGAGGTCGGGGAGTGGACCCTACACACACCCCAAAATTCGGGGAATTTAATGCATGATTTACACGGCGCGTGGTAATAAATGGGAAAAAAAAATATTCGTTGAAAAAAAAGCCCGGACTTATAAAAACTGTCAGCTATGCTATTGAATAGTTCTGGAACTAAAAATGCTAGAGAGACGCTGTTTGTACCTGAGTCATCCTTGCATGCTTCTGCATCCGAATTTCAAAGTTTTAGGGCGGCTTTCATACTTCTTGATAACGAAAATGACAAGTAGGCGGTGTTGGTCCGAAGCTAACTCAACAAGCCTCCCTATGGGATTTTTGTGCACAGAAAAATCACAAGTTACAACTGGTCAATTCGACCCCAAATACTTGCTCAATCTAAACAAGTTTAACACCATTGGATAGATATGATCGAGGGCTTTCCTCTCGTATCAAACTTAGTGTTGTGGGGATTTTCAAAGCGAGGCTAGAGGTCAGGGAGTGGACCCGACACACACCCCAAAATTCGGGGAATTTAATGCATGATTTACACGGCGCGTGGTAATAAATGGGAAAAAAAAATATTCGTTGAAAAAAAAAGCCCGGACTTATAAAAACTGTCAGCTATGCTCTTGAATAATTCTGGAACTAAAAATGCTAGAGAGACGCTGTTTGTACCTGAGTCATCCTTGCATGTTCTTACATCCGAATTTCAAAGTTTTAGGGCGGCTTCCATACTTCTTGATAACGAAATTGACAAGTAGGCGGCGGTGCTCCGAAGCTAACTCAACAAGCCTCCCTAGGGGATTTTTTGTGCACAGAAAAAATCACAAGATACAACTGGTCAATTCGACCCCAAATACTTGCTCAATCTAAACAAGTTTAACACCGTTTGATAGATATGATCAAGGGCTTTCCTCTCGTATAAAACTTAGTGTTGTGGGGATTTTCAAAGCGAGGCTAGAGGTCAGGGAGTGGACCCGACACACACCCCAAAATTCGGGGAATTGAATGCATGATTTACACGGCGCGTGGTGATAAATGGGAAAAAAACATTCATTGAAAAAAAATCCCGGACTTATAAAAACTGTCAGCTATGCTCTTGAATAATTCTGGAACTAAAAATGCTAGAGAGACGCGGTTTGTACCTGAGTCATCCTTGCATGTCCCTGCATCCGAATTTTAAAGTTTTAGGGCGGCTTTCATACTTCTTGATAACGAAAATGACAAGTAGGCGGTGTTGGTCCGAAGCTAACTCAACAAGCCTCCCTATGGGATTTTTGTGCACAGAAAAATCACAAGTTACAAGTGGTCAATTCGACCCCAAATACTTGCTCAGTCTAAACAAGTTTAACACTAATGGATAGATATGATCAAGGGCTTTCCTCTCGTATCAAACTTAGTGTTGTGGGGATTTTCAAAGCGAGGCTAGAGGTCGGGGAGTGGACCCGACACACACCCCAAAATTCGGGGAATTTAATGCATGATTTACACGGCGCGTGGTAATAAATGGGAAAAAAAAATATTCGTTGAAAAAAAAGCCCGGACTTATAAAAACTGTCAGCTATGCTCTTGAATAGTTCTGGAACTAAAAATGCTAGAGAGACGCTGTTTGTACCTGAGTCATCCTTGCATGCTTCTGCATCCGAATTTCAAAGTTTTAGGGCGGCTTTCATACTTCTTGATAACGAAAATGACAAGTAGGCGGTGTTGGTCCGAAGCTAACTCAACAAGCCTCCCTATGGGATTTTTGTGCACAGAAAAATCACAAGTTACAAGTGGTCAATTCGACCCCAAATACTTGCTCAATCTAAACAAGTTTAACACTAATGGATAGATATGATCAAGGGCTTTCCTCTCGTATCAAACTTAGTGTTGTGGGGATTTTCAAAGCGAGGCTAGAGGTCGGGGAGTGGACCCTACACACACCCCAAAATTCGGGGAATTTAATGCATGATTTACACGGCGCGTGGTAATAAATGGGAAAAAAAAATATTCGTTGAAAAAAAAGCCCGGACTTATAAAAACTGTCAGCTATGCTCTTGAATAGTTCTGGAACTAAAAATGCTAGAGAGACGCTGTTTGTACCTGAGTCATCCTTGCATGCTTCTGCATCCGAATTTCAAAGTTTTAGGGCGGCTTTCATACTTCTTGATAACGAAAATGACAAGTAGGCGGTGTTGGTCCGAAGCTAACTCAACAAGCCTCCCTATGGGATTTTTGTGCACAGAAAAATCACAAGTTACAACTGGTCAATTCGACCCCAAATACTTGCTCAATCTAAACAAGTTTAACACCATTGGATAGATATGATCGAGGGCTTTCCTCTCGTATCAAACTTAGTGTTGTGGGGATTTTCAAAGCGAGGCTAGAGGTCAGGGAGTGGACCCGACACACACCCCAAAATTCGGGGAATTTAATGCATGATTTACACGGCGCGTGGTAATAAATGGGAAAAAAAAATATTCGTTGAAAAAAAAAGCCCGGACTTATAAAAACTGTCAGCTATGCTCTTGAATAATTCTGGAACTAAAAATGCTAGAGAGACGCTGTTTGTACCTGAGTCATCCTTGCATGTTCTTACATCCGAATTTCAAAGTTTTAGGGCGGCTTCCATACTTCTTGATAACGAAATTGACAAGTAGGCGGCGGTGCTCCGAAGCTAACTCAACAAGCCTCCCTAGGGGATTTTTTGTGCACAGAAAAAATCACAAGATACAACTGGTCAATTCGACCCCAAATACTTGCTCAATCTAAACAAGTTTAACACCGTTTGATAGATATGATCAAGGGCTTTCCTCTCGTATAAAACTTAGTGTTGTGGGGATTTTCAAAGCGAGGCTAGAGGTCAGGGAGTGGACCCGACACACACCCCAAAATTCGGGGAATTGAATGCATGATTTACACGGCGCGTGGTGATAAATGGGAAAAAAACATTCATTGAAAAAAAATCCCGGACTTATAAAAACTGTCAGCTATGCTCTTGAATAATTCTGGAACTAAAAATGCTAGAGAGACGCGGTTTGTACCTGAGTCATCCTTGCATGTCCCTGCATCCGAATTTTAAAGTTTTAGGGCGGCTTTCATACTTCTTGATAACGAAAATGACAAGTAGGCGGTGTTGGTCCGAAGCTAACTCAACAAGCCTCCCTATGGGATTTTTGTGCACAGAAAAATCACAAGTTACAAGTGGTCAATTCGACCCCAAATACTTGCTCAGTCTAAACAAGTTTAACACTAATGGATAGATATGATCAAGGGCTTTCCTCTCGTATCAAACTTAGTGTTGTGGGGATTTTCAAAGCGAGGCTAGAGGTCGGGGAGTGGACCCGACACACACCCCAAAATTCGGGGAATTTAATGCATGATTTACACGGCGCGTGGTAATAAATGGGAAAAAAAAATATTCGTTGAAAAAAAAGCCCGGACTTATAAAAACTGTCAGCTATGCTCTTGAATAGTTCTGGAACTAAAAATGCTAGAGAGACGCTGTTTGTACCTGAGTCATCCTTGCATGCTTCTGCATCCGAATTTCAAAGTTTTAGGGCGGCTTTCATACTTCTTGATAACGAAAATGACAAGTAGGCGGTGTTGGTCCGAAGCTAACTCAACAAGCCTCCCTATGGGATTTTTGTGCACAGAAAAATCACAAGTTACAACTGGTCAATTCGACCCCAAATACTTGCTCAATCTAAACAAGTTTAACACCATTGGATAGATATGATCGAGGGCTTTCCTCTCGTATCAAACTTAGTGTTGTGGGGATTTTCAAAGCGAGGCTAGAGGTCAGGGAGTGGACCCGACACACACCCCAAAATTCGGGGAATTTAATGCATGATTTACACGGCGCGTGGTAATAAATGGGAAAAAAAAATATTCGTTGAAAAAAAAAGCCCGGACTTATAAAAACTGTCAGCTATGCTCTTGAATAATTCTGGAACTAAAAATGCTAGAGAGACGCTGTTTGTACCTGAGTCATCCTTGCATGTTCTTACATCCGAATTTCAAAGTTTTAGGGCGGCTTCCATACTTCTTGATAACGAAATTGACAAGTAGGCGGCGGTGCTCCGAAGCTAACTCAACAAGCCTCCCTAGGGGATTTTTTGTGCACAGAAAAAATCACAAGATACAACTGGTCAATTCGACCCCAAATACTTGCTCAATCTAAACAAGTTTAACACCGTTTGATAGATATGATCAAGGGCTTTCCTCTCGTATAAAACTTAGTGTTGTGGGGATTTTCAAAGCGAGGCTAGAGGTCAGGGAGTGGACCCGACACACACCCCAAAATTCGGGGAATTGAATGCATGATTTACACGGCGCGTGGTGATAAATGGGAAAAAAACATTCATTGAAAAAAAATCCCGGACTTATAAAAACTGTCAGCTATGCTCTTGAATAATTCTGGAACTAAAAATGCTAGAGAGACGCGGTTTGTACCTGAGCCATCCTTGTATGTCTCTGCATCCGAATTTCAAAGTTTTAGGGCGGCTTCCATACTTCTTGATAACGAAATTGACAAGTAGGCGGCTGTGCTCCGAAGATAACTCAACAAGCCTCCCTATGGGATTTTTGTGCACAGAAAAAATCACAAGTTACAACTGGTCAATTCGACCCCAAATACTTGCTCAATCTAAACAAGTTCAACACCGTTTGATAGATATGATCAAGGGCTTTCCTCTCGTATCAAACTTAGTGTTGTGGGGATTTTCAAAGCGAGGCTAGAGGTCAGGGAGTGGACCCGACACATACCCCAAAATTCGAGGAATTTAATGCATGATTTACACGGCGCGTGTTGGTAAATGGGAAAAAAAATATTAATTGAAAAAAAAGCCCGGACTTATAAAAACTGTCAGCTATGCTCTTGAATAATTCTGGAACTAAAAATGCTAGAGAGACGCTGTTTGTACCTGAGTCATCCTTGCATGTCCCTGCATCCGAATTCCAAAGTTTTAGGGCGGCTTCCATACTTCTTGATAACGAAATTGACAAGTAGGCGGCTTGCTCCGAAGCTAACTCAACAAGCCTCCCTATGGGATTTTTGTGCACAGAAAAAATCACAAGTTACAACTGGTCAATTCGACCCCAAATACTTGCTCAATCTAAACAAGTTTAACACCATTGGATAGATATGATCAAGGGCTTTCCTCTCGTATCACACTTAGTGTTGTGGGGATTTTCAAAGCGAGGCTAGAGGTCGGGGAGTGGACCCGACACACACCCCAAAATTCGGGGAATTTAATGCATGATTTACACGGCGCGTGGTGATAAATGGGAAAAAAAATATTCATTGAAAAAAAAGCCCGGACTTATAAAAACTGTCAGCTATGCTCTTGAATAATTCTGGAACTAAAAATGCTAGAGAGACGCTGTTTGTACCTGAGTCATCCTTGCATGTCCCTGCATCCGAATTTCAAAGTTTTAGGGCGGCTTCCATACTTCTTGATAACGAAATTGACAAGTAGGCGGCTGTGCTCCGAAGATAACTCAACAAGCCTCCCTATGGGATTTTTGTGCACAGAAAAAATCACAAGTTACAACTGGTCAATTCGACCCCAAATACTTGATCAATCTAAACAAGTTTAACACCATTGGATAGATTTGATTAAGGGCTTTCCTCTCGTATCAAACTTAGTGTTGTAGGGATTTTCAAAGCGAGGCTAGAGGTCGGGGAGTGGACCCGACACACACCCCAAAATTCGGGGAACTTAATGCTTGATTGACACGGCGCGTGGTGATAAATGGGAAAAAATATATTCATTGAAAAAAAAGCCCGGACTTATAAAAACTGTCAGCTATGCTCTTGAATCATTCTTGAACTAAAAATGCTAGAGAGACGCTGTTTGTACGTGAGTCATCCTTGCATGTCCCTGCATCCGAATTTTAAAGTTTTAGGGCGGCTTCCATACTTCTTGATAACGAAAATGACAAGTAGGCGGTGTTGGTCCGAAGCTAACTCAACAAGCCTCCCTATGGGATTTTTGTGCACAGAAAAATCACAACTTACAAGTGGTCAATTCTACCCCAAATACTTGCTCAATCTAAACAAGTTTAACACCAATGGATAGATATGATCAAGGGCTTTCCTCTCGTATCAAACTTAGTGTTGTGGGGATTTTCAAAGCGAGGCTAGAGGTCGGGGAGTGGACCCGACACACACCCCAAAATTCGGGGAATTTAATGCATGATTTACACGGCGCGTGGTAATAAATGGGAAAAAAAAATATTCGTTGAAAAAAAAGCCCGGACTTATAAAAACTGTCAGCTATGCTCTTGAATAGTTCTGGAACTAAAAATGCTAGAGAGACGCTGTTTGTACCTGAGTCATCCTTGCATGCTTCTGCATCCGAATTTCAAAGTTTTAGGGCGGCTTTCATACTTCTTGATAACGAAAATGACAAGTAGGCGGTGTTGATCCTAAGCTAACTCAACAAGCCTCCCTATGGGATTTTTGTGCACAGAAAAATCACAAGTTACAACTGGTCAATTCGACCCCAAATACTTGCTCAATCTAAACAAGTTTAACACCATTGGATAGATATGATCGAGGGCTTTCCTCTCGTATCAAACTTAGTGTTGTGGGGTTTTTCAAAGCGAGGCTAGAGATCAGGGAGTGGACCCGACACACACCCCAAAATTCGGGGAATTTAATGCATGATTTACACGGCGCGTGGTAATAAATGGGAAAAAAAAATATTCGTTGAAAAAAAAGCCCGGACTTATAAAAACTGTCAGCTATGCTCTTGAATAGTTCTGGAACTAAAAATGCTAGAGAGACGCTGTTTGTACCTGAGTCATCCTTGCATGCTTCTGCATCCGAATTTCAAAGTTTTAGGGCGGCTTTCATACTTCTTGATAACGAAAATGACAAGTAGGCGGTGTTGGTCCGAAGCTAACTCAACAAGCCTCCCTATGGGATTTTTGTGCACAGAAAAATCACAAGTTACAACTGGTCAATTCGACCCCAAATACTTGCTCAATCTAAACAAGTTTAACACCATTGGATAGATATGATCGAGGGCTTTCCTCTCGTATCAAACTTAGTGTTGTGGGGATTTTCAAAGCGAGGCTAGAGGTCAGGGAGTGGACCCGACACACACCCCAAAATTCGGGGAATTTAATGCATGATTTACACGGCGCGTGGTAATAAATGGGAAAAAAAAATATTCGTTGAAAAAAAAAGCCCGGACTTATAAAAACTGTCAGCTATGCTCTTGAATAATTCTGGAACTAAAAATGCTAGAGAGACGCTGTTTGTACCTGAGTCATCCTTGCATGTTCTTACATCCGAATTTCAAAGTTTTAGGGCGGCTTCCATACTTCTTGATAACGAAATTGACAAGTAGGCGGCGGTGCTCCGAAGCTAACTCAACAAGCCTCCCTAGGGGATTTTTTGTGCACAGAAAAAATCACAAGATACAACTGGTCAATTCGACCCCAAATACTTGCTCAATCTAAACAAGTTTAACACCGTTTGATAGATATGATCAAGGGCTTTCCTCTCGTATAAAACTTAGTGTTGTGGGGATTTTCAAAGCGAGGCTAGAGGTCAGGGAGTGGACCCGACACACACCCCAAAATTCGGGGAATTGAATGCATGATTTACACGGCGCGTGGTGATAAATGGGAAAAAAACATTCATTGAAAAAAAATCCCGGACTTATAAAAACTGTCAGCTATGCTCTTGAATAATTCTGGAACTAAAAATGCTAGAGAGACGCGGTTTGTACCTGAGCCATCCTTGTATGTCTCTGCATCCGAATTTCAAAGTTTTAGGGCGGCTTCCATACTTCTTGATAACGAAATTGACAAGTAGGCGGCTGTGCTCCGAAGATAACTCAACAAGCCTCCCTATGGGATTTTTGTGCACAGAAAAAATCACAAGTTACAACTGGTCAATTCGACCCCAAATACTTGCTCAATCTAAACAAGTTCAACACCGTTTGATAGATATGATCAAGGGCTTTCCTCTCGTATCAAACTTAGTGTTGTGGGGATTTTCAAAGCGAGGCTAGAGGTCAGGGAGTGGACCCGACACATACCCCAAAATTCGAGGAATTTAATGCATGATTTACACGGCGCGTGTTGGTAAATGGGAAAAAAAATATTAATTGAAAAAAAAGCCCGGACTTATAAAAACTGTCAGCTATGCTCTTGAATAATTCTGGAACTAAAAATGCTAGAGAGACGCTGTTTGTACCTGAGTCATCCTTGCATGTCCCTGCATCCGAATTCCAAAGTTTTAGGGCGGCTTCCATACTTCTTGATAACGAAATTGACAAGTAGGCGGCTTGCTCCGAAGCTAACTCAACAAGCCTCCCTATGGGATTTTTGTGCACAGAAAAAATCACAAGTTACAACTGGTCAATTCGACCCCAAATACTTGCTCAATCTAAACAAGTTTAACACCATTGGATAGATATGATCAAGGGCTTTCCTCTCGTATCACACTTAGTGTTGTGGGGATTTTCAAAGCGAGGCTAGAGGTCGGGGAGTGGACCCGACACACACCCCAAAATTCGGGGAATTTAATGCATGATTTACACGGCGCGTGGTGATAAATGGGAAAAAAAATATTCATTGAAAAAAAAGCCCGGACTTATAAAAACTGTCAGCTATGCTCTTGAATAATTCTGGAACTAAAAATGCTAGAGAGACGCTGTTTGTACCTGAGTCATCCTTGCATGTCCCTGCATCCGAATTTCAAAGTTTTAGGGCGGCTTCCATACTTCTTGATAACGAAATTGACAAGTAGGCGGCTGTGCTCCGAAGATAACTCAACAAGCCTCCCTATGGGATTTTTGTGCACAGAAAAAATCACAAGTTACAACTGGTCAATTCGACCCCAAATACTTGATCAATCTAAACAAGTTTAACACCATTGGATAGATTTGATTAAGGGCTTTCCTCTCGTATCAAACTTAGTGTTGTAGGGATTTTCAAAGCGAGGCTAGAGGTCGGGGAGTGGACCCGACACACACCCCAAAATTCGGGGAACTTAATGCTTGATTGACACGGCGCGTGGTGATAAATGGGAAAAAATATATTCATTGAAAAAAAAGCCCGGACTTATAAAAACTGTCAGCTATGCTCTTGAATCATTCTTGAACTAAAAATGCTAGAGAGACGCTGTTTGTACGTGAGTCATCCTTGCATGTCCCTGCATCCGAATTTTAAAGTTTTAGGGCGGCTTCCATACTTCTTGATAACGAAAATGACAAGTAGGCGGTGTTGGTCCGAAGCTAACTCAACAAGCCTCCCTATGGGATTTTTGTGCACAGAAAAATCACAACTTACAAGTGGTCAATTCTACCCCAAATACTTGCTCAATCTAAACAAGTTTAACACCAATGGATAGATATGATCAAGGGCTTTCCTCTCGTATCAAACTTAGTGTTGTGGGGATTTTCAAAGCGAGGCTAGAGGTCGGGGAGTGGACCCGACACACACCCCAAAATTCGGGGAATTTAATGCATGATTTACACGGCGCGTGGTAATAAATGGGAAAAAAAAATATTCGTTGAAAAAAAAGCCCGGACTTATAAAAACTGTCAGCTATGCTCTTGAATAGTTCTGGAACTAAAAATGCTAGAGAGACGCTGTTTGTACCTGAGTCATCCTTGCATGCTTCTGCATCCGAATTTCAAAGTTTTAGGGCGGCTTTCATACTTCTTGATAACGAAAATGACAAGTAGGCGGTGTTGATCCTAAGCTAACTCAACAAGCCTCCCTATGGGATTTTTGTGCACAGAAAAATCACAAGTTACAACTGGTCAATTCGACCCCAAATACTTGCTCAATCTAAACAAGTTTAACACCATTGGATAGATATGATCGAGGGCTTTCCTCTCGTATCAAACTTAGTGTTGTGGGGTTTTTCAAAGCGAGGCTAGAGATCAGGGAGTGGACCCGACACACACCCCAAAATTCGGGGAATTTAATGCATGATTTACACGGCGCGTGGTAATAAATGGGAAAAAAAAATATTCGTTGAAAAAAAAGCCCGGACTTATAAAAACTGTCAGCTATGCTCTTGAATAGTTCTGGAACTAAAAATGCTAGAGAGACGCTGTTTGTACCTGAGTCATCCTTGCATGCTTCTGCATCCGAATTTCAAAGTTTTAGGGCGGCTTTCATACTTCTTGATAACGAAAATGACAAGTAGGCGGTGTTGGTCCGAAGCTAACTCAACAAGCCTCCCTATGGGATTTTTGTGCACAGAAAAATCACAAGTTACAACTGGTCAATTCGACCCCAAATACTTGCTCAATCTAAACAAGTTTAACACCATTGGATAGATATGATCGAGGGCTTTCCTCTCGTATCAAACTTAGTGTTGTGGGGATTTTCAAAGCGAGGCTAGAGGTCAGGGAGTGGACCCGACACACACCCCAAAATTCGGGGAATTTAATGCATGATTTACACGGCGCGTGGTAATAAATGGGAAAAAAAAATATTCGTTGAAAAAAAAAGCCCGGACTTATAAAAACTGTCAGCTATGCTCTTGAATAATTCTGGAACTAAAAATGCTAGAGAGACGCTGTTTGTACCTGAGTCATCCTTGCATGTTCTTACATCCGAATTTCAAAGTTTTAGGGCGGCTTCCATACTTCTTGATAACGAAATTGACAAGTAGGCGGCGGTGCTCCGAAACTAACTCAACAAGCCTCCCTAGGGGATTTTTTGTGCACAGAAAAAATCACAAGATACAACTGGTCAATTCGACCCCAAATACTTGCTCAATCTAAACAAGTTTAACACCGTTTGATAGATATGATCAAGGGCTTTCCTCTCGTATAAAACTTAGTGTTGTGGGGATTTTCAAAGCGAGGCTAGAGGTCAGGGAGTGGACCCGACACACACCCCAAAATTCGGGGAATTGAATGCATGATTTACACTGCGCGTGGTGATAAATGGGAAAAAAAACATTCATTGAAAAAAAATCCCGGACTTATAAAAACTGTCAGCTATGCTCTTGAATAATTCTGGAACTAAAAATGCTAGAGAGACGCGGTTTGTACCTGAGCCATCCTTGTATGTCTCTGCATCCGAATTTCAAAGTTTTAGGGCGGCTTCCATACTTCTTGATAACGAAATTGACAAGTAGGCGGCTGTGCTCCGAAGATAACTCAACAAGCCTCCCTATGGGATTTTTGTGCACAGAAAAAATCACAAGTTACAACTGGTCAATTCGACCCCAAATACTTGCTCAATCTAAACAAGTTCAACACCGTTTGATAGATATGATCAAGGGCTTTCCTCTCGTATCAAACTTAGTGTTGTGGGGATTTTCAAAGCGAGGCTAGAGGTCAGGGAGTGGACCCGACACACACCCCAAAATTCGAGGAATTTAATGCATGATTTACACGGCGCGTGTTGGTAAATGGGAAAAAAAATATTCATTGAAAAAAAAGCCCGGACTTATAAAAACTGTCAGCTATGCTCTTGAATAATTCTGGAACTAAAAATGCTAGAGAGACGCTGTTTGTACCTGAGTCATCCTTGCATGTCCCTGCATCCGAATTCCAAAGTTTTAGGGCGGCTTCCATACTTCTTGATAACGAAATTGACAAGTAGGCGGCTTGCTCCGAAGCTAACTCAACAAGCCTCCCTATGGGATTTTTGTGCACAGAAAAAATCACAAGTTACAACTGGTCAATTCGACCCCAAATACTTGCTCAATCTAAACAAGTTCAACACCGTTTGATAGATATGATCAAGGGCTTTCCTCTCGTATCAAACTTAGTGTTGTGGGGATTTTCAAAGCGAGGCTAGAGGTCAGGGAGTGGACCCGACACACACCCCAAAATTCGAGGAATTTAATGCATGATTTACACGGCGCGTGTTGGTAAATGGGAAAAAAAATATTCATTGAAAAAAAAGCCCGGACTTATAAAAACTGTCAGCTATGCTATTGAATAGTTCTGGAACTAAAAATGCTAGAGAGACGCTGTTTGTACCTGAGTCATCCTTGCATGTCCCTGCATCCGAATTCCAAAGTTTTAGGGCGGCTTCCATACTTCTTGATAACGAAATTGACAAGTAGGCGGCTTGCTCCGAAGCTAACTCAACAAGCCTCCCTAAGGGATTTTTGTGCACAGAAAAAATCACAAGTTACAACTGGTCAATTCGACCCCAAATACTTGCTCAATCTAAACAAGTTTAACACCATTGGATAGATATGATCAAGGGCTTTCCTCTCGTATCACACTTAGTGTTGTGGGGATTTTCAAAGCGAGGCTAGAGGTCGGGGAGTGGACCCGACACACACCCCAAAATTCGGGGAATTTAATGCATGATTTACACGGCGCGTGGTGATAAATGGGAAAAAAAATATTCATTGAAAAAAAAGCCCGGACTTATAAAAACTGTCAGCTATGCTCTTGAATAATTCTGGAACTAAAAATGCTAGAGAGACGCTGTTTGTACCTGAGTCATCCTTGCATGTCCCTGCATCCGAATTTCAAAGTTTTAGGGCGGCTTCCATACTTCTTGATAACGAAATTGACAAGTAGGCGGCTGTGCTCCGAAGCTAACTCAACAAGCCTCCCTATGGGATTTTTGTGCACAGAAAAAATCACAAGTTACAACTGGTCAATTCGACCCCAAATACTTGATCAATCTAAACAAGTTTAACACCATTGGATAGATTTGATTAAGGGCTTTCCTCTCGTATCAAACTTAGTGTTGTGGGGATTTTCAAAGCGAGGCTAGAGGTCGGGGAGTGGACCCGACACACACCCCAAAATTCGGGGAATTTAATGCTTGATTTACACGGCGCGTGGTGATAAATGGGAAAAAATATATTCATTGAAAAAAAAGCCCGGACTTATAAAAACTGTCAGCTATGCTCTTGAATCATTCTTGAACTAAAAATGCTAGAGAGACGCTGTTTGTACGTGAGTCATCCTTGCATGTCCCTGCATCCGAATTTCAAAGTTTTAGGGCGGCTTCCATACTTCTTGATAACGAAAATGACAAGTAGGCGGTGTTGGTCCGAAGCTAACTCAACAAGCCTCCCTATGGGATTTTTGTGCACAGAAAAATCACAAGTTACAAGTGGTCAATTCGACCCCAAATACTTGCTCAATCTAAACAAGTTTAACACCAATGGATAGATATGATCAAGGGCTTTCCTCTCGTATCAAACTTAGTGTTGTGGGGATTTTCAAAGCGAGGCTAGAGGTCGGGGAGTGGACCCGACACACACCCCAAAATTCGGGGAATTTAATGCATGATTTACACGGCGCGTGGTAATAAATGGGAAAAAAAAATATTCGTTGAAAAAAAAGCCCGGACTTATAAAAACTGTCAGCTATGCTCTTGAATAGTTCTGGAACTAAAAATGCTAGAGAGACGCTGTTTGTACCTGAGTCATCCTTGCATGCTTCTGCATCCGAATTTCAAAGTTTTAGGGCGGCTTTCATACTTCTTGATAACGAAAATGACAAGTAGGCGGTGTTGATCCTAAGCTAACTCAACAAGCCTCCCTATGGGATTTTTGTGCACAGAAAAATCACAAGTTACAACTGGTCAATTCGACCCCAAATACTTGCTCAATCTAAACAAGTTTAACACCATTGGATAGATATGATCGAGGGCTTTCCTCTCGTATCAAACTTAGTGTTGTGGGGTTTTTCAAAGCGAGGCTAGAGATCAGGGAGTGGACCCGACACACACCCCAAAATTCGGGGAATTTAATGCATGATTTACACGGCGCGTGGTAATAAATGGGAAAAAAAAATATTCGTTGAAAAAAAAGCCCGGACTTATAAAAACTGTCAGCTATGCTCTTGAATAGTTCTGGAACTAAAAATGCTAGAGAGACGCTGTTTGTACCTGAGTCATCCTTGCATGCTTCTGCATCCGAATTTCAAAGTTTTAGGGCGGCTTTCATACTTCTTGATAACGAAAATGACAAGTAGGCGGTGTTGGTCCGAAGCTAACTCAACAAGCCTCCCTATGGGATTTTTGTGCACAGAAAAATCACAAGTTACAACTGGTCAATTCGACCCCAAATACTTGCTCAATCTAAACAAGTTTAACACCATTGGATAGATATGATCGAGGGCTTTCCTCTCGTATCAAACTTAGTGTTGTGGGGATTTTCAAAGCGAGGCTAGAGGTCAGGGAGTGGACCCGACACACACCCCAAAATTCGGGGAATTTAATGCATGATTTACACGGCGCGTGGTAATAAATGGGAAAAAAAAATATTCGTTGAAAAAAAAGCCCGGACTTATAAAAACTGTCAGCTATGCTCTTGAATAATTCTGGAACTAAAAATGCTAGAGAGACGCTGTTTGTACCTGAGTCATCCTTGCATGTTCTTACATCCGAATTTCAAAGTTTTAGGGCGGCTTCAATACTTCTTGATAACGAAATTGACAAGTAGGCGGCGGTGCTCCGAAGCTAACTCAACAAGCCTCCCTAGGGGATTTTTTGTGCACAGAAAAAATCACAAGATACAACTGGTCAATTCGACCCCAAATACTTGCTCAATCTAAACAAGTTTAACACCGTTTGATAGATATGATCAAGGGCTTTCCTCTCGTATAAAACTTAGTGTTGTGGGGATTTTCAAAGCGAGGCTAGAGGTCAGGGAGTGGACCCGACACACACCCCAAAATTCGGGGAATTGAATGCATGATTTACACGGCGCGTGGTGATAAATGGGAAAAAAACATTCATTGAAAAAAAATCCCGGACTTATAAAAACTGTCAGCTATGCTCTTGAATAATTCTGGAACTAAAAATGCTAGAGAGACGCGGTTTGTACCTGAGCCATCCTTGTATGTCTCTGCATCCGAATTTCAAAGTTTTAGGGCGGCTTCCATACTTCTTGATAACGAAATTGACAAGTAGGCGGCTGTGCTCCGAAGATAACTCAACAAGCCTCCCTATGGGATTTTTGTGCACAGAAAAAATCACAAGTTACAACTGGTCAATTCGACCCCAAATACTTGCTCAATCTAAACAAGTTCAACACCGTTTGATAGATATGATCAAGGGCTTTCCTCTCGTATCAAACTTAGTGTTGTGGGGATTTTCAAAGCGAGGCTAGAGGTCAGGGAGTGGACCCGACACACACCCCAAAATTCGAGGAATTTAATGCATGATTTACACGGCGCGTGTTGATAAATGGGAAAAAAAATATTCATTGAAAAAAAAGCCCGGACTTATAAAAACTGTCAGCTATGCTCTTGAATAATTCTGGAACTAAAAATGCTAGAGAGACGCTGTTTGTACCTGAGTCATCCTTGCATGTCCCTGCATCCGAATTCCAAAGTTTTAGGGCGGCTTCCATACTTCTTGATAACGAAATTGACAAGTAGGCGGCTTGCTCCGAAGCTAACTCAACAAGCCTCCCTATGGGATTTTTGTGCACTGAAAAAATCACAAGTTACAACTGGTCAATTCGACCCCAAATACTTGCTCAATCTAAACAAGTTTAACACCATTGGATAGATATGATCAAGGGCTTTCCTCTCGTATCAAACTTAATGTTGTGGGGATTTTCAAAGCGAGGCTAGAGGTCGGGGAGTGGACCCAACACACACCCCAAAATTCGGGGAATTTAATGCATGATTTACACGGCGCGTGGTGATAAATGGGAAAAAAAATATTCATTGAAAAAAAAGCCCGGACTTATAAAAACTATCAGCTATGCTCTTGAATAATTCTGGAACTAAAAATGCTAGAGAGACGCTGTTTGTACCTGAGTCATCCTTGCATGTCCCTGCATCTGAATTTCAAAGTTTTAGGGCGGCTTCCATACTTCTTGATAACGAAATTGACAAGTAGGCGGCTGTGCTCCGAAGCTAACTCAACAAGCCTCCCTATGGGATTTTTGTGCACAGAAAAAATCACAAGTTACAACTGGTGAATTCGACCCCAAATACTTGCTCAATCTAAACAAGTTTAACACCAATGGATAGATATGATCAAGGGCTTTCCTCTCGTATCAAACTTAGTGTTGTGGGGATTTTCAAAGCGAGGCTAGAGGTCGGGGAGTGGACCCGACACACACCCCAAAATTCGGGGAATTTAATGCATGATTTACACGGCGCGTGGTAATAAATGGGAAAAAAAAAATATTCGTTGAAAAAAAAGCCCGGACTTATAAAAACTGTCAGCTATGCTCTTGAATAGTTCTGGAACTAAAAATGCTAGAGAGACGCTGTTTGTACCTGAGTCATCCTTGCATGCTTCTGCATCTGAATTTCAAAGTTTTAGGGCGGCTTCCATACTTCTTGATAACGAAATTGACAAGTAGGCGGCTGTGCTCCGAAGCTAACTCAACAAGCCTCCCTATGGGATTTTTGTGCACAGAAAAAATCACAAGTTACAACTGGTCAATTCGACCCCAAATACTTGCTCAATCTAAACAAGTTTAACACCAATGGATAGATATGATCAAGGGCTTTCCTCTCGTATCAAACTTAGTGTTGTGGGGATTTTCAAAGCGAGGCTAGAGGTCGGGGAGTGGACCCGACACACACCCCAAAATTCGGGGAATTTAATGCATGATTTACACGGCGCGTGGTAATAAATGGGAAAAAAAAAATATTCGTTGAAAAAAAAGCCCGGACTTATAAAAACTGTCAGCTATGCTCTTGAATAGTTCTGGAACTAAAAATGCTAGAGAGACGCTGTTTGTACCTGAGTCATCCTTGCATGCTTCTGCATCCGAATTTCAAAGTTTTAGGGCGGCTTTCATACTTCTTGATAACGAAAATGACAAGTAGGCGGTGTTGATCCTAAGCTAACTCAACAAGCCTCCCTATGGGATTTTTGTGCACAGAAAAATCACAAGTTACAACTGGTCAATTCGACCCCAAATACTTGCTCAATCTAAACAAGTTTAACACCATTGGATAGATATGATCGAGGGCTTTCCTCTCGTATCAAACTTAGTGTTGTGGGGTTTTTCAAAGCGAGGCTAGAGATCAGGGAGTGGACCCGACACACACCCCAAAATTCGGGGAATTTAATGCATGATTTACACGGCGCGTGGTAATAAATGGGAAAAAAAAATATTCGTTGAAAAAAAAAGCCCGGACTTATAAAAACTGTCAGCTATGCTCTTGAATAGTTCTGGAACTAAAAATGCTAGAGAGACGCTGTTTGTACCTGAGTCATCCTTGCATGCTTCTGCATCCGAATTTCAAAGTTTTAGGGCGGCTTTCATACTTCTTGATAACGAAAATGACAAGTAGGCGGTGTTGGTCCGAAGCTAACTCAACAAGCCTCCCTATGGGATTTTTGTGCACAGAAAAATCACAAGTTACAACTGGTCAATTCGACCCCAAATACTTGCTCAATCTAAACAAGTTTAACACCATTGGATAGATATGATCGAGGGCTTTCCTCTCGTATCAAACTTAGTGTTGTGGGGATTTTCAAAGCGAGGCTAGAGGTCAGGGAGTGGACCCGACACACACCCCAAAATTCGGGGAATTTAATGCATGATTTACACGGCGCGTGGTAATAAATGGGAAAAAAAAATATTCGTTGAAAAAAAAGCCCGGACTTATAAAAACTGTCAGCTATGCTCTTGAATAATTCTGGAACTAAAAATGCTAGAGAGACGCTGTTTGTACCTGAGTCATCCTTGCATGTTCTTACATCCGAATTTCAAAGTTTTAGGGCGGCTTCAATACTTCTTGATAACGAAATTGACAAGTAGGCGGCGGTGCTCCGAAGCTAACTCAACAAGCCTCCCTATGGGATTTTTGTGCACAGAAAAAATCACAAGTTACAACTGGTCAATTCGACCCCAAATACTTGCTCAATCTAAACAAGTTTAACACCGTTTGATAGATATGATCAAGGGCTTTCCTCTCGTATCAAACTTAGTGTTGTGGGGATTTTCAAAGCGAGGCTAGAGGTCAGGGAGTGGACCCGACACACACCCCAAAATTCGAGGAATTTAATGCATGATTTACACGGCGCGTGTTGATAAATGGGAAAAAAAATATTCATTGAAAAAAAAGCCCGGACTTATAAAAACTGTCAGCTATGCTCTTGAATAGTTCTGGAACTAAAAATGCTAGAGAGACGCTGTTTGTACCTGAGTCATCCTTGCATGCTTCTGCATCCGAATTTCAAAGTTTTAGGGCGGCTTTCATACTTCTTGATAACGAAAATGACAAGTAGGCGGTGTTGATCCTAAGCTAACTCAACAAGCCTCCCTATGGGATTTTTGTGCACAGAAAAATCACAAGTTACAACTGGTCAATTCGACCCCAAATACTTGCTCAATCTAAACAAGTTTAACACCATTGGATAGATATGATCGAGGGCTTTCCTCTCGTATCAAACTTAGTGTTGTGGGGATTTTCAAAGCGAGGCTAGAGATCAGGGAGTGGACCCGACACACACCCCAAAATTCGGGGAATTTAATGCATGATTTACACGGCGCGTGGTAATAAATGGGGAAAAAAAATATTCGTTGAAAAAAAAGCCCGGACTTATAAAAACTGTCAGCTATGCTCTTGAATAGTTCTGGAACTAAAAATGCTAGAGAGACGCTGTTTGTACCTGAGTCATCCTTGCATGCTTCTGCATCCGAATTTCAAAGTTTTAGGGCGGCTTTCATACTTCTTGATAACGAAAATGACAAGTAGGCGGTGTTGGTCCGAAGCTAACTCAACAAGCCTCCCTATGGGATTTTTGTGCACAGAAAAATCACAAGTTACAACTGGTCAATTCGACCCCAAATACTTGCTCAATCTAAACAAGTTTAACACCATTGGATAGATATGATCGAGGGCTTTCCTCTCGTATCAAACTTAGTGTTGTGGGGATTTTCAAAGCGAGGCTAGAGGTCAGGGAGTGGACCCGACACACACCCCAAAATTCGGGGAATTTAATGCATGATTTACACGGCGCGTGGTAATAAATGGGAAAAAAAAATATTCGTTGAAAAAAAAGCCCGGACTTATAAAAACTGTCAGCTATGCTCTTGAATAATTCTGGAACTAAAAATGCTAGAGAGACGCTGTTTGTACCTGAGTCATCCTTGCATGTTCTTACATCCGAATTTCAAAGTTTTAGGGCGGCTTCAATACTTCTTGATAACGAAATTGACAAGTAGGCGGCGGTGCTCCGAAGCTAACTCAACAAGCCTCCCTAGGGGATTTTTTGTGCACAGAAAAAATCACAAGATACAACTGGTCAATTCGACCCCAAATACTTGCTCAATCTAAACAAGTTTAACACCGTTTGATAGATATGATCAAGGGCTTTCCTCTCGTATAAAACTTAGTGTTGTGGGGATTTTCAAAGCGAGGCTAGAGGTCAGGGAGTGGACCCGACACACACCCCAAAATTCGGGGAATTGAATGCATGATTTACACGGCGCGTGGTGATAAATGGGAAAAAAACATTCATTGAAAAAAAATCCCGGACTTATAAAAACTCTTAGCTATGCTCTTGAATAATTCTGGAACTAAAAATGCTAGAGAGACGCGGTTTGTACCTGAGCCATCCTTGTATGTCTCTGCATCCGAATTTCAAAGTTTTAGGGCGGCTTCCATACTTCTTGATAACGAAATTGACAAGTAGGCGGCTGTGCTCCGAAGATAACTCAACAAGCCTCCCTATGGGATTTTTGTGCACAGAAAAAATCACAAGTTACAACTGGTCAATTCGACCCCAAATACTTGCTCAATCTAAACAAGTTCAACACCGTTTGATAGATATGATCAAGGGCTTTCCTCTCGTATCAAACTTAGTGTTGTGGGGATTTTCAAAGCGAGGCTAGAGGTCAGGGAGTGGACCCGACACACACCCCAAAATTCGAGGAATTTAATGCATGATTTACACGGCGCGTGTTGATAAATGGGAAAAAAAATATTCATTGAAAAAAAAGCCCGGACTTATAAAAACTGTCAGCTATGCTCTTGAATAATTCTGGAACTAAAAATGCTAGAGAGACGCTGTTTGTACCTGAGTCATCCTTGCATGTCCCTGCATCCGAATTCCAAAGTTTTAGGGCGGCTTCCATACTTCTTGATAACGAAATTGACAAGTAGGCGGCTTGCTCCGAAGCTAACTCAACAAGCCTCCCTATGGGATTTTTGTGCACAGAAAAAATCACAAGTTACAACTGGTCAATTCGACCCCAAATACTTGCTCAATCTAAACAAGTTTAACACCATTGGATAGATATGATCAAGGGCTTTCCTCTCGTATCAAACTTAGTGTTGTGGGGATTTTCAAAGCGAGGCTAGAGGTCGGGGAGTGGACCCGACACACACCCCAAAATTCGGGGAATTTAATGCATGATTTACACGGCGCGTGGTGATAAATGGGAAAAAAAATATTCATTGAAAAAAAAGCCCGGACTTATAAAAACTGTCAGCTATGCTCTTGAATAATTCTGGAACTAAAAATGCTAGAGAGACGCTGTTTGTACCTGAGTCATCCTTGCATGTTCTTACATCCGAATTTCAAAGTTTTAGGGCGGCTTCAATACTTCTTGATAACGAAATTGACAAGTAGGCGGCGGTGCTCCGAAGCTAACTCAACAAGCCTCCCTACGGGATTTTTGTGCACAGAAAAAATCACAAGTTACAACTGGTCAATTCGACCCCAAATACTTGCTCAATCTAAACAAGTTCAACACCGTTTGATAGATATGATCAAGGGCTTTCCTCTCGTATCAAACTTAGTGTTGTGGGGATTTTCAAAGCGAGGCTAGAGGTCAGGGAGTGGACCCGACACACACCCCAAAATTCGAGGAATTTAATGCATGATTTACACGGCGCGTGTTAATAAATGGGAAAAAAAATATTCATTGAAAAAAAAGCCCGGACTTATAAAAACTGTCAGCTATGCTCTTGAATAATTCTGGAACTAAAAATGCTAGAGAGACGCTGTTTGTACCTGAGTCATCCTTGCATGTTCTTACATCCGAATTTCAAAGTTTTAGGGCGGCTTCAATACTTCTTGATAACGAAATTGACAAGTAGGCGGCGGTGCTCCGAAGCTAACTCAACAAGCCTCCCTAGGGGATTTTTTGTGCACAGAAAAAATCACAAGATACAACTGGTCAATTCGACCCCAAATACTTGCTCAATCTAAACAAGTTTAACACCGTTTGATAGATATGATCAAGGGCTTTCCTCTCGTATAAAACTTAGTGTTGTGGGGATTTTCAAAGCGAGGCTAGAGGTCAGGGAGTGGACCCGACACACACCCCAAAATTCGGGGAATTGAATGCATGATTTACACGGCGCGTGGTGATAAATGGGAAAAAAACATTCATTGAAAAAAAATCCCGGACTTATAAAAACTCTTAGCTATGCTCTTGAATAATTCTGGAACTAAAAATGCTAGAGAGACGCGGTTTGTACCTGAGCCATCCTTGTATGTCTCTGCATCCGAATTTCAAAGTTTTAGGGCGGCTTCCATACTTCTTGATAACGAAATTGACAAGTAGGCGGCTGTGCTCCGAAGATAACTCAACAAGCCTCCCTATGGGATTTTTGTGCACAGAAAAAATCACAAGTTACAACTGGTCAATTCGACCCCAAATACTTGCTCAATCTAAACAAGTTCAACACCGTTTGATAGATATGATCAAGGGCTTTCCTCTCGTATCAAACTTAGTGTTGTGGGGATTTTCAAAGCGAGGCTAGAGGTCAGGGAGTGGACCCGACACACACCCCAAAATTCGAGGAATTTAATGCATGATTTACACGGCGCGTGTTGATAAATGGGAAAAAAAATATTCATTGAAAAAAAAGCCCGGACTTATAAAAACTGTCAGCTATGCTCTTGAATAATTCTGGAACTAAAAATGCTAGAGAGACGCTGTTTGTACCTGAGTCATCCTTGCATGTCCCTGCATCCGAATTCCAAAGTTTTAGGGCGGCTTCCATACTTCTTGATAACGAAATTGACAAGTAGGCGGCTTGCTCCGAAGCTAACTCAACAAGCCTCCCTATGGGATTTTTGTGCACAGAAAAAATCACAAGTTACAACTGGTCAATTCGACCCCAAATACTTGCTCAATCTAAACAAGTTTAACACCATTGGATAGATATGATCAAGGGCTTTCCTCTCGTATCAAACTTAGTGTTGTGGGGATTTTCAAAGCGAGGCTAGAGGTCGGGGAGTGGACCCGACACACACCCCAAAATTCGGGGAATTTAATGCATGATTTACACGGCGCGTGGTGATAAATGGGAAAAAAAATATTCATTGAAAAAAAAGCCCGGACTTATAAAAACTGTCAGCTATGCTCTTGAATAATTCTGGAACTAAAAATGCTAGAGAGACGCTGTTTGTACCTGAGTCATCCTTGCATGTTCTTACATCCGAATTTCAAAGTTTTAGGGCGGCTTCAATACTTCTTGATAACGAAATTGACAAGTAGGCGGCGGTGCTCCGAAGCTAACTCAACAAGCCTCCCTACGGGATTTTTGTGCACAGAAAAAATCACAAGTTACAACTGGTCAATTCGACCCCAAATACTTGCTCAATCTAAACAAGTTCAACACCGTTTGATAGATATGATCAAGGGCTTTCCTCTCGTATCAAACTTAGTGTTGTGGGGATTTTCAAAGCGAGGCTAGAGGTCAGGGAGTGGACCCGACACACACCCCAAAATTCGAGGAATTTAATGCATGATTTACACGGCGCGTGTTAATAAATGGGAAAAAAAATATTCATTGAAAAAAAAGCCCGGACTTATAAAAACTGTCAGCTATGCTCTTGAATAATTCTGGAACTAAAAATGCTAGAGAGACGCTGTTTGTACCTGAGTCATCCTTGCATGTCCCTGCATCCGAATTCCAAAGTTTTAGGGCGGCTTCCATACTTCTTGATAACGAAATTGACAAGTAGGCGGCTTGCTCCGAAGCTAACTCAACAAGCCTCCCTATGGGATTTTTGTGCACAGAAAAAATCACAAGTTACAACTGGTCAATTCGACCCCAAATACTTGCTCAATCTAAACAAGTTTAACACCATTGGATAGATATGATCAAGGGCTTTCCTCTCGTATCAAACTTAGTGTTGTGGGGATTTTCAAAGCGAGGCTAGAGGTCGGGGAGTGGACCCGACACACACCCCAAAATTCGGGGAATTTAATGCATGATTTACACGGCGCGTGGTGATAAATGGGAAAAAAAATATTCATTGAAAAAAAAGCCCGGACTTATAAAAACTGTCAGCTATGCTCTTGAATAATTCTGGAACTAAAAATGCTAGAGAGACGCTGTTTGTACCTGAGTCATCCTTGCATGTCCCTGCATCTGAATTTCAAAGTTTTAGGGCGGCTTCCATACTTCTTGATAACGAAATTGACAAGTAGGCGGCTGTGCTCCGAAGCTAACTCAACAAGCCTCCCTATGGGATTTTTGTGCACAGAAAAAATCACAAGTTACAACTGGTCAATTCGACCCCAAATACTTGATCAATCTAAACAAGTTTAACACCATTGGATAGATTTGATTAAGGGCTTTCCTCTCGTATCAAACTTAGTGTTGTGGGGATTTTCAAAGCGAGGCTAGAGGTCGGGGAGTGGACCCGACACACACCCCAAAATTCGGGGAATTTAATGCTTGATTTACACGGCGCGTGGTGATAAATGGGAAAAAATATATTCATTGAAAAAAAAGCCCGGACTTATAAAAACTGTCAGCTATGCTCTTGAATCATTCTTGAACTAAAAATGCTAGAGAGACGCTGTTTGTACCTGAGACATCCTTGCATGTCCCTGCATCCGAATTTTAAAGTTTTAGGGCGGCTTCCATACTTCTTGATAACGAAAATGACAAGTAGGCGGTGTTGGTCCGAAGCTAACTCAACAAGCCTCCCTATGGGATTTTTGTGCACAGAAAAATCACAAGTTACAAGTGGTCAATTCGACCCCAAATACTTGCTCAATCTAAACAAGTTTAACACCAATGGATAGATATGATCAAGGGCTTTCCTCTCGTATCAAACTTAGTGTTGTGGGGATTTTCAAAGCGAGGCTAGAGGTCGGGGAGTGGACCCGACACACACCCCAAAATTCGGGGAATTTAATGCATGATTTACACGGCGCGTGGTAATAAATGGGAAAAAAAAAATATTCGTTGAAAAAAAAGCCCGGACTTATAAAAACTGTCAGCTATGCTCTTGAATAGTTCTGGAACTAAAAATGCTAGAGAGACGCTGTTTGTACCTGAGTCATCCTTGCATGCTTCTGCATCCGAATTTCAAAGTTTTAGGGCGGCTTTCATACTTCTTGATAACGAAAATGACAAGTAGGCGGTGTTGATCCTAAGCTAACTCAACAAGCCTCCCTATGGGATTTTTGTGCACAGAAAAATCACAAGTTACAACTGGTCAATTCGACCCCAAATACTTGCTCAATCTAAACAAGTTTAACACCATTGGATAGATATGATCGAGGGCTTTCCTCTCGTATCAAACTTAGTGTTGTGGGGTTTTTCAAAGCGAGGCTAGAGATCAGGGAGTGGACCCGACACACACCCCAAAATTCGGGGAATTTAATGCATGATTTACACGGCGCGTGGTGATAAAAGGCAAAAAATATATTCATTGAAAAAAAAGCCCGGACTTATAAAAACTGTCAGCTATGCTCTTGAATCATTCTTGAACTAAAAATGCTAGAGAGACGCGGTTTGTACCTGAGTCATCCTTGCATGTCCCTGCATCCGAATTTTAAAGTTTTAGGGCGGCTTTCATACTTCTTGATAACGAAAATGACAAGTAGGCGGTGTTGGTCCGAAGCTAACTCAACAAGCCTCCCTATGGGATTTTTGTGCACAGAAAAATCACAAGTTACAAGTGGTCAATTCGACCCCAAATACTTGCTCAATCTAAACATGTTTAACACCATTGGATAGATATGATCGAGGGCTTTCCTCTCGTATCAAACTTAGTGTTGTGGGGATTTTCAAAGCGAGGCTAGAGGTCGGGGAGTGGACCCGACACACACCCCAAAATTCGGGGAATTTAATGCATGATTTACACGGCGCGTGGTAATAAATGGGAAAAAAAAAATATTCGTTGAAAAAAAAGCCCGGACTTATAAAAAGTGTCAGCTATGCTCTTGAATAGTTCTGGAACTAAAAATGCTAGAGAGACGCTGTTTGTACCTGAGTCATCCTTGCATGCTTCTGCATCCGAATTTCAAAGTTTTAGGTCGGCTTTCATACTTCTTGATAACGAAAATGACAAGTAGGCGGTGTTGATCCTAAGCTAACTCAACAAGCCTCCCTATGGAATTTTTGTGCACAGAAAAATCACAAGTTACAACTGGTCAATTCGACCCCAAATACTTGCTCAATCTAAACATGTTTAACACCATTGGATAGATATGATCGAGGGCTTTCCTCTCGTATCAAACTTAGTGTTGTGGGGTTTTTCAAAGCGAGGCTAGAGGTCAGGGAGTGGACCCGACACACACCCCAAAATTCGGGGAATTGAATGCATGATTTACACGGCGCGTGGTGATAAATGGGAAAAAAAATATTCATTGAAAAAAGAAGCCCGGACTTATAAAAACTGTCAGCTATGCTCTTGAATAATTCTGGAACTAAAAATGCTAGAGAGACGCGGTTTGTACCTGAGTCATCCTTGCATGTCCCTGCATCCGAATTTTAAAGTTTTAGGGCGGCTTTCATACTTCTTGATAACGAAAATGACAAGTAGGCGGTGTTGGTCCGAAGCTAACTCAACAAGCCTCCCTATGGGATTTTTGTGCACAGAAAAATCACAAGTTACAACTGGTCAATTCGACCCCAAATACTTGCTCAATCTAAACAAGTTTAACACCATTGGATAGATATGATCACGGGCTTTCCTCTCGTATCAAACTTAGTGTTGTGGGGATTTTCAAAGCGAGGCTAGAGGTCAGGGAGTGGACCCGACACACAGCCCAAAATTCGGGGAATTGAATGCATGATTTACACGGCGCGTGGTGATAAATGGGAAAAAAAATATTCATTGAAAAAAGAAGCCCGGACTTATAAAAACTGTCAGCTATGCTCTTGAATAATTCTGGAACTAAAAATGCTAGAGAGACGCGGTTTGTACCTGAGTCATCCTTGCATGTCCCTGCATCCGAATTTTAAAGTTTTAGGGCGGCTTTCATACTTCTTGATAACGAAAATGACAAGTAGGCGGTGTTGGTCCGAAGCTAACTCAACAAGCCTCCCTATGGGATTTTTGTGCACAGAAAAATCACAAGTTACAACTGGTCAATTCGACCCCAAATACTTGCTCAATCTAAACAAGTTTAACACCATTGGATAGATATGATCACGGGCTTTCCTTTCGTATCAAACTTAGTGTTGTGGGGATTTTCAAAGCGAGGCTAGAGGTCAGGGAGTGGACCCGACACACACCCCAAAATTCGGGGAATTTAATGCATGATTTACACGGCGCGTGGTAATAAATGGGAAAAAAAAATATTCGTTGAAAAAAAAGCCCGGACTTATAAAAACTGTCAGCTATGCTCTTGAATAATTCTGGAACTAAAAATGCTAGAGAGACGCTGTTTGTACCTGAGTCATCCTTGCATGCTTCTGCATCCGAATTTCAAAGTTTTAGGGCGGCTTTCATACTTCTTGATAACGAAAATGACAAGTAGGCGGTGTTGATCCTAAGCTCACTCAACAAGCCTCCCTATGGGATTTTTGTGCACAGAAAAATCACAAGTTACAACTGGTCAATTCGACCCCAAATACTTGCTCAATCTAAACAAGTTTAACACCATTGGATAGATATGATCGAGGGCTTTCCTCTCGTATCAAACTTAGTGTTGTGGGGTTTTTCAAAGCGAGGCTAGAGATCAGGGAGTGGACCCGACACACACCCCAAAATTCGGGGAATTTAATGCATGATTTACACGGCGCGTGGTGATAAAAGGCAAAAAATATATTCATTGAAAAAAAAGCCCGGACTTATAAAAACTGTCAGCTATGCTCTTGAATCATTCTTGAACTAAAAATGCTAGAGAGACGCGGTTTGTACCTGAGTCATCCTTGCATGTCCCTGCATCCGAATTTTAAAGTTTTAGGGCGGCTTTCATACTTCTTGATAACGAAAATGACAAGTAGGCGGTGTTGGTCCGAAGCTAACTCAACAAGCCTCCCTATGGGATTTTTGTGCACAGAAAAATCACAAGTTACAAGTGGTCAATTCGACCCCAAATACTTGCTCAATCTAAACAAGTTTAACACCAATGGATAGATATGATCAAGGGCTTTCCTCTCGTATCAAACTTAGTGTTGTGGGGATTTTCAAAGCGAGGCTAGAGGTCGGGGAGTGGACCCGACACACACCCCAAAATTCGGGGAATTTAATGCATGATTTACACGGCGCGTGGTAATAAATGGGAAAAAAAAAATATTCGTTGAAAAAAAAGCCCGGACTTATAAAAACTGTCAGCTATGCTCTTGAATAGTTCTGGAACTAAAAATGCTAGAGAGACGCTGTTTGTACCTGAGTCATCCTTGCATGCTTCTGCATCCGAATTTCAAAGTTTTAGGGCGGCTTTCATACTTCTTGATAACGAAAATGACAAGTAGGCGGTGTTGATCCTAAGCTAACTCAACAAGCCTCCCTATGGGATTTTTGTGCACAAAAAAATCACAAGTTACAACTGGTCAATTCGACCCCAAATACTTGCTCAATCTACACATGTTTAACACCATTGGATAGATATGATCGAGGGCTTTCCTCTCGTATCAAACCTAGTGTTGTGGGGTTTTCAAAGCGAGGCTAGAGGTCAGGGAGTGGACCCGACACACACCCCAAAATTCGGGGAATTGAATGCATGATTTACACGGCGCGTGGTGATAAATGGGAAAAAAAATATTCATTGAAAAAAGAAGCCCGGACTTATAAAAACTGTCAGCTATGCTCTTGAATAATTCTGGAACTAAAAATGGTAGAGAGACGCGGTTTGTACCTGAGTCATCCTTGCATGTCCCTGCAGCCGAATTTTAAAGTTTTAGGGCGGCTTTCATACTTCTTGATAACGAAAATGACAAGTAGGCGGTGTTGGTCCGAAGCTAACTCAACAAGCCTCCCTATGGGATTTTTGTGCACAGAAAAATCACAAGTTACAACTGGTCAATTCGACCCCAAATACTTGCTCAATCTAAACAAGTTTAACACCATTGGATAGATATGATCACGGGCTTTCCTCTCGTATCAAACTTAGTGTTGTGGGGATTTTCAAAGCGAGGCTAGAGGTCAGGGAGTGGACCCGACACACACCCCAAAATTCGGGGAATTTAATGCATGATTTACACGGCGCGTGGTAATAAATGGGAAAAAAAAATATTCGTTGAAAAAAAAGCCCGGACTTATAAAAAATGTCAGCTATGCTCTTGAATAATTCTGGAACTAAAAATGCTAGAGAGACGCTGTTTGTACCTGAGTCATCCTTGCATGTTCTTACATCCGAATTTCAAAGTTTTAGGGCGGCTTCCATACTTCTTGATAACGAAAATGACAAGTAGGCAGCTGTGCTCCGAAGCTTACTCAACAAGCCTCCCTATGGGATTTTTGTGCTCCGAAGCTTACTCAACAAGCCTCCCTATGGGATTTTTGTGCACAGAAAAAATCACAAGTAACAACTGGTCAATTCGACCCCAAATACTTGCTCAATCTAAACAAGTTTAATACCATTGGATAGATATGATCAAGGGCTTTCCTCTCGTATCAAACTTAGTGTTGTGGGTATTTTCGAAGCGAGGCTAGAGGTCAGGGAGTGGACCCGACACACACCCCAAAATTCGGGGAATTTAATGCATGATTTACACGGCGCGTGGTGATAAATGGGAAAAAAAATATTCGTTGAAAAAAAAAGCCCGGACTTATAAAAACTGTCAGCTATGCTCTTGAATAATTCTGGAACTAAAAATGCTAGAGAGACGCTGTTTGTACCTGAGTCATCCTTGCATGTTCCTACATCCGAATTTCAAAGTTTTAGGGCGGCTTCCATACTTCTTGATAACGAAATTGACAAGTAGGCGGCGGTGCTCCGAAGCTTACTCAACAAGCCTCCCTATGGGATTTTTGTGCACAGAAAAAATCACAAGTTACAACTGGTCAATTCGACCCCAAATACTTGATCAATCTAAACAAGTTTAACACCATTGGATAGATATGATCAAGGGCTTTCCTCTCGTATCAAACTTAGTGTTGTGGGAATTTTCAAAGCGAGGCTAGAGGTCAGGGAGTGGACCCGACACACACCCCAAAATTCGGGGAATTTAATGCATGATTTACACGGCGCGTGGTAATAAATGGGAAAAAAAAATATTCGTTGAAAAAAAAGCCCGGACTTATAAAAACTGTCAGCTATGCTCTTGAATAATTCTGGAACTAAAAATGCTAGAGAGACGCTGTTTGTACCTGAGTCATCCTTGCATGTTCTTACATCCGAATTTCAAAGTTTTAGGGCGGCTTCCATACTTCTTGATAACGAAAATGACAAGTAGGCAGCTGTGCTCCGAAGCTTACTCAACAAGCCTCCCTATGGGATTTTTGTGCTCCGAAGCTTACTCAACAAGCCTCCCTATGGGATTTTTGTGCACAGAAAAAATCACAAGTAACAACTGGTCAATTCGACCCCAAATACTTGCTCAATCTAAACAAGTTTAATACCATTGGATAGATATGATCAAGGGCTTTCCTCTCGTATCAAACTTAGTGTTGTGGGTATTTTCGAAGCGAGGCTAGAGGTCAGGGAGTGGACCCGACACACACCCCAAAATTCGGGGAATTTAATGCATGATTTACACGGCGCGTGGTGATAAATGGGAAAAAAAATATTCGTTGAAAAAAAAAGCCCGGACTTATAAAAACTGTCAGCTATGCTCTTGAATAATTCTGGAACTAAAAATGCTAGAGAGACGCTGTTTGTACCTGAGTCATCCTTGCATGTTCCTACATCCGAATTTCAAAGTTTTAGGGCGGCTTCCATACTTCTTGATAACGAAATTGACAAGTAGGCGGCGGTGCTCCGAAGCTTACTCAACAAGCCTCCCTATGGGATTTTTGTGCACAGAAAAAATCACAAGTTACAACTGGTCAATTCGACCCCAAATACTTGATCAATCTAAACAAGTTTAACACCATTGGATAGATATGATCAAGGGCTTTCCTCTCGTATCAAACTTAGTGTTGTGGGAATTTTCAAAGCGAGGCTAGAGGTCAGGGAGTGGACCCGACACACACCCCAAAATTCGGGGAATTTAATGCATGATTTACACGGCGCGTGGTGATAAATGAGAAAAAATATATTCATTGAAAAAAAAGGCCGGACTAAAAACTGTCAGCTATGCTCTTGAATCATTCTTGAACTAAAAATGCTAGAGAGACGCGGTTTGTACCTGAGTCATCCTTGCATGTCCCTGCATCCGAATTCCAAAGTTTTAGGGCGGCTTTCATACTTCCTGATAACGAAAATGACAAGTAGGCGGCTGTGCTCCGAAGCTTACTCAACAAGCCTCCCTATGGGATTTTTGTGCACAGAAAAAATTACAAGTTACAACTGGTCAATTCGACCCCTAATGCTTGCTCAATCAAAACAAGTTTAACACCATTGGATAGATATGATCAAGGGCTTTCCTCTCGTATCAAACTTAGTGTTGTGGGGATTTTCAAGACGAGGCTAGAGGTCAGGGAGTGGACCCGACACACACCCTAAAATTCGGGGAATTGAATGCATAATTTACACGGCGCGTGGTGATAAATGGGAAAAAATATATTCATTGAAAAAAAAAGCCCGGACTTATAAAAACTGTCAGCTATGCTCTTGAATCATTCTTGAACTAAAAATGCTAGAGAGACGCGGTTTGTACCTGAGTCATCCTTGCATGTCCCTGCATCCGAATTTTAAAGTTTTAGGGCGGCTTCCATACTTCTTGATAACGAAAATGACAAGTAGGCGGCTGTGCTCCGAAGCTTACTCAACAAGCCTCCCTATGGGATTTTTGTGCACAGAAAAAATTACAAGTTACAACTGGTCAATTCGACCCCTAATACTTGCTCAATCGAAACAAGTTTAACACCATTGGATATATATGATCAAGGGCTTTCCTCTCGTATCAAACTTAGTGTTGTGGGGATTTTCAAGACGAGGCTAGAGGTCAGGGAGTGGACCCGACACACACCCTAAAATTCGGGGAATTGAATGCATGATTTACACGGCGCGTGGTGATAAATGGGAAAAAATATATTCATTGAAAAAAAAAGCCCGGACTTATAAAAACTGTCAGCTATGCTCTTGAATCATTCTTGAACTAAAAATGCTAGAGAGACGCGGTTTGTACCTGAGTCATCCTTGCAGGTCCCTGCATCCGAATTTCAAAGTTTTAGGGCGGCTTTCATACTTCTTGATAACGAAAATGACAAGTAGGCGGTGTTGGTCCGAAGCTAACTCAACAAGCCTCCCTATGGGATTTTTGTGCACAGAAAAATCACAAGTTACAACTGGTCAATTCGACCCCAAATACTTGCTCAATCTAAACAAGTTTAACACAATTGGATAGATATGATCAAGGGCTTTCCTCTCGTATCAAACTTAGTGTTGTGGGGATTTTCAAAGCGAGGCTAGAGGTCGGGGAGTGGACCCGACACACACCCCAAAATTCGGGGAATTTAATGCATGATTTACACGGCGCGTGGTGATAAAAGGGAAAAAATATATTCATTGAAAAAAAAGCCCGGACTTATAAAAACTGTCAGCTATGCTCTTGAATCATTCTTGAACTAAAAATGCTAGAGAGACGCTGTTTGTACCTGAGTCATCCTTGCAGGTCCCTGCATCCGAATTTCAAAGTTTTAGGGCGGCTTTCATACTTCTTGATAACGAAAATGACAAGTAGGCGGTGTTGGTCCTAAGCTAACTCAACAAGCCTCCCTATGGGATTTTTGTGCACAGAAAAATCACAAGTTACAACTGGTCAATTCGACCCTAAATACTTGCTCAATCTAAACAAGTTTAACACCATTGGATAGATATGATCAAGGGCTTTCATCTCGTATCAAACTTAGTGTTGTGGGGATTTTCAAAGCGAGGCTAGAGGTTAGGGAGTGGACCCGACACACACCCCAAAATTCGGGGAATTTAATGCATGATTTACACGGCGCGTGGTGATAAATGGGAAAAAATATATTCATTGAAAAAAAAGCCCGGACTTACAAAAACTGTCAGCTATGCTCTTGAATCATTCTTGAACTAAAAATGCTAGAGAGACGCGGTTTGTACCTGAGTCATCCTTGCATGTCCCTGCATCCGAATTCCAAAGTTTTAGGGCAGCTTTCATACTTCTTGATAACGAAAATGACAAGTAGGCGGCTCTGCTCCGAAGCTTACTCAACAAGCCTCCCTATGGGATTTTTGTGCACAGAAAAAATCACAAGTTACAACTGGTCAATTCGACCCCAAATACTTGATCAATCTAAACAAGTTTAACACCATTGGATAGATATGATCAAGGGCTTTCCTCTCGTATCAAACTTAGTGTTGTGGGGATTTTCAAAGCGAGGCTAGAGGTCAGGGAGTGGACCCGACACACACCCCAAAATTCGGGGAATTTAATGCATGATTTACACGGCGCGTGGTGATAAATGGGAAAAAAAATATTCATTGAAAAAAAAGCCTGGACTTATAAAAACTGTCAGCTATGCTCTTGAATAATTTTGGAACTAAAAATGCTAGAGAGACGCTGTTTGTACCTGAGTCATCCTTGCATGTCCCTGCATCCGAATTTCAAAGTTTTAGGGCGGCTTTCATACTTCTTGGTAACGAAAATGACAAGTAGGCGGTGTTGGTCCGAAGCTAACTCAACAAGCCTCCCTATGGGATTTTTGTGCACAGAAAAATCACAAGTTACAACTGGTCAATTCGACCCTGAATACTTGCTCAATCTAAACAAGTTTAACACCATTAGATAGATATGATCAAGGGCTTTCCTCTCGTATTAAACTTAGTGTTGTGGGGTTTTTCAAAGCGAGGCTAGAGGTTAGGGAGTGGACCCGACACACACCCCAAAATTCGGGAAATTTAATGCATGATTTACACGGCGCGTGGTGATAAATGGGAAAAAATATATTCATTGAAAAAAAAGCCCGGACTTACAAAAACTGTCAGCTATGCTCTTGAATCATTCTTGAACTAAAAATGCTAGAGAGACGCGGTTTGTACCTGAGTCATCCTTGCATGTCCCTGCATCCGAATTCCAAAGTTTTAGGGCAGCTTTCATACTTCTTGATAACGAAAATGACAAGTAGGCGGCTCTGCTCCGAAGCTTACTCAACAAGCCTCCCTATGGGATTTTTGTGCACAGAAAAAATCACAAGTTACAACTGGTCAATTCGACCCCTAATACTTGCTCAATCTAAACAAGTTTAACACCATTGGATAGATATGATCAAGGGCTTTCCTCTCGTATCAAACTTAGTGTTGTGGGGATTTTCAAAGCGAGGCTAGAGGTCAGGGAGTGGACCCGACACACACCCCAACATTCGGGAAATTTAATGCATGATTTACACGGCGCGTGGTGATCAATGGGAAAAAAAATATTCATTGAAAAAAAAGCCCGGACTTATAAAAACTGTCAGCTATGCTCTTGAATAATTCTGGAACTAAAAATGCTAGAGAGACGCTGTTTGTACCTGAGTCATCCTTGCATGTCCCTGCATCCGAATTTCAAAGTTTTAGGGCGGCTTTCATACTTCTTGATAACGAAAATGACAAGTAGGCGGTGTTGGTCCGAAGCTAACTCAACAAGCCTCCCTATGGGATTTTTGTGCACAGAAAAATCACAAGTTACAACTGGTCAATTCGACCCCAAATACTTGCTCAATCTAAACAAGTTTAACACCATTGGATAGATATGATCAAGGGCTTTCCTCTCGTATCAAACTTAGTGTTGTGGGGATTTTCAAAGCGTGGCTAGAGGTCAGGGTGTGCCCAAAATTCGGGGAATTTAATGCATGATTTACACGGCGCGTGGTGATGAATGGGAAAAAATATATTCATTGAAAAAAAAGCCCGGACTTATAAAAACTGTCAGCTATGCTCTTGAATCATTCTTGAACTAAAAATGCTAGAGAGACGCGGTTTGTACCTGAGTCATCCTTGCATGTCCCTGCATCCGAATTCCAAAGTTTTAGGGCAGCTTTCATACTTCTTGATAACGAAAATGACAAGTAGGCGGCTCTGCTCCGAAGCTTACTCAACAAGCCTCCCTATGGGATTTTTGTGCACAGAAAAAATCACAAGTTACAACTGGTCAATTCGACCCCTAATACTTGCTCAATCTAAACAAGTTTAACACCATTGGATAGATATGATCAAGGGCTTTCCTCTCGTATCAAACTTAGTGTTGTGGGGATTTTCAAAGCGAGGCTAGAGGTCAGGGAGTGGACCCGACACACACCCCAACATTCGGGAAATTTAATGCATGATTTACACGGCGCGTGGTGATCAATGGGAAAAAAAATATTCATTGAAAAAAAAGCCCGGACTTATAAAAACTGTCAGCTATGCTCTTGAATAATTCTGGAACTAAAAATGCTAGAGAGACGCTGTTTGTACCTGAGTCATCCTTGCATGTCCCTGCATCCGAATTTCAAAGTTTTAGGGCGGCTTTCATACTTCTTGATAACGAAAATGACAAGTAGGCGGTGTTGGTCCGAAGCTAACTCAACAAGCCTCCCTATGGGATTTTTGTGCACAGAAAAATCACAAGTTACAACTGGTCAATTCGACCCCAAATACTTGCTCAATCTAAACAAGTTTAACACCATTGGATAGATATGATCAAGGGCTTTCCTCTCGTATCAAACTTAGTGTTGTGGGGATTTTCAAAGCGAGGCTAGAGGTCAGGGTGTGGACCCGACACACACCCCAAAATTCGGGGAATTTAATGCATGATTTACACGGCGCGTGGTGATAAATGGGAAAAAATATATTCATTGAAAAAAAAGCCCGGACTTATAAAAACTGTCAGCTATGCTCTTGAATCATTCTTGAACTAAAAATGCTAGAGAGACGCGGTTTGTACCTGAGTCATCCTTGCATGTCCCTGCATCCGAATTTCAAAGTTTTAGGGCGGCTTTCATACTTCTTGATAACGAAAATGACAAGTAGGCGGTGTTGGTCCGAAGCTAACTCAACAAGCCTCCCTATGGGATTTTTGTGCACAGAAAAATCACAAGTTACAACTGGTCAATTCGACCCCAAATACTTGCTCAATCTAAACAAGTTTAACACCATTGGATAGATATGATCAAGGGCTTTCCTCTCGTATCAAACTTAGTGTTGTGGGGATTTTCAAAGCGAGGCTAGAGGTCAGGGTGTGAACCCGACACACACCCCAAAATTCGGGGAATTTAATGCATGATTTACACGGCGCGTGGTGATAAATGGGAAAAAAAATATTCATTGAAAAAAAAGCCCGGACTTATAAAAACTGTCAGCTATGCTCTTGAATAATTTTGGAACTAAAAATGCTAGAGAGACGCTGTTTGTACCTGAGTCATCCTTGCATGTCCCTGCATCCGAATTTCAAAGTTTTAGGGCGGCTTTCATACTTCTTGGTAACGAAAATGACAAGTAGGCGGTGTTGGTCCGAAGCTAACTCAACAGGCCTCCCTATGGAATTTTTGTGCACAGAAAAATCACAAGTTACAACTGGTCAATTCGACCCTAAATACTTGCTCAATCTAAACAAGTTTAACACCATTGGATAGATATGATCAAGGGCTTTCCTCTCGTATTAAACTTAGTGTTGTGGGGTTTTTCAAAGCGAGGCTAGAGGTTAGGGAGTGGACCCGACACACACCCCAAAATTCGGGGAATTTAATGCATGATTTACACGGCGCGTGGTGATAAATGGGAAAAAATATATTCATTGAAAAAAAAGCCCGGACTTACAAAAACTGATTTACACGGCGCGTGGTGATAAATGGGAAAAAATATATTCATTGAAAAAAAAGCCCGGACTTATAAAAACTGTCAGCTATGCTCTTGAATCATTCTTGAACTAAAAATGCTAGAGAGACGCGGTTTGTACCTGAGTCATCCTTGCATGTCCCTGCATCCGAATTTCAAAGTTTTAGGGCGGCTTTCATACTTCTTGATAACGAAAATGACAAGTAGGCGGTGTTGGTCCGAAGCTAACTCAACAAGCCTCCCTATGGGATTTTTGTGCACAGAAAAATCACAAGTTACAACTGGTCAATTCGACCCCAAATACTTGCTCAATCTAAACAAGTTTAACACCATTGGATAGATATGATCAAGGGCTTTCCTCTCGTATCAAACTTAGTGTTGTGGGGATTTTCAAAGCGAGGCTAGAGGTCAGGGTGTGGACCCGACACACACCCCAAAATTCGGGGAATTTAATGCATGATTTACACGGCGCGTGGTGATAAATGGGAAAAAATATATTCATTGAAAAAAAAGCCCGGACTTATAAAAACTGTCAGCTATGCTCTTGAATCATTCTTGAACTAAAAATGCTAGAGAGACGCGGTTTGTACCTGAGTCATCCTTGCATGTCCCTGCATCCGAATTTCAAAGTTTTAGGGCGGCTTTCATACTTCTTGATAACGAAAATGACAAGTAGGCGGTGTTGGTCCGAAGCTAACTCAACAAGCCTCCCTATGGGATTTTTGTGCACAGAAAAATCACAAGTTACAACTGGTCAATTCGACCCCAAATACTTGCTCAATCTAAACAAGTTTAACACCATTGGATAGATATGATCAAGGGCTTTCCTCTCGTATCAAACTTAGTGTTGTGGGGATTTTCAAAGCGAGGCTAGAGGTCAGGGTGTGAACCCGACACACACCCCAAAATTCGGGGAATTTAATGCATGATTTACACGGCGCGTGGTGATAAATGGGAAAAAAAATATTCATTGAAAAAAAAGCCCGGACTTATAAAAACTGTCAGCTATGCTCTTGAATAATTTTGGAACTAAAAATGCTAGAGAGACGCTGTTTGTACCTGAGTCATCCTTGCATGTCCCTGCATCCGAATTTCAAAGTTTTAGGGCGGCTTTCATACTTCTTGGTAACGAAAATGACAAGTAGGCGGTGTTGGTCCGAAGCTAACTCAACAGGCCTCCCTATGGAATTTTTGTGCACAGAAAAATCACAAGTTACAACTGGTCAATTCGACCCTAAATACTTGCTCAATCTAAACAAGTTTAACACCATTGGATAGATATGATCAAGGGCTTTCCTCTCGTATTAAACTTAGTGTTGTGGGGTTTTTCAAAGCGAGGCTAGAGGTTAGGGAGTGGACCCGACACACACCCCAAAATTCGGGGAATTTAATGCATGATTTACACGGCGCGTGGTGATAAATGGGAAAAAATATATTCATTGAAAAAAAAGCCCGGACTTACAAAAACTGATTTACACGGCGCGTGGTGATAAATGGGAAAAAATATATTCATTGAAAAAAAAGCCCGGACTTATAAAAACTGTCAGCTATGCTCTTGAATCATTCTTGAACTAAAAATGCTAGAGAGACGCGGTTTGTACCTGAGTCATCCTTGCATGTCCCTGCATCCGAATTTCAAAGTTTTAGGGCGGCTTTCATACTTCTTGATAACGAAAATGACAAGTAGGCGGTGTTGGTCCGAAGCTAACTCAACAAGCCTCCCTATGGGATTTTTGTGCACAGAAAAAATCACAAGTTACAACTGGTCAATTCGACCCCTAATACTTGCTCAATCTAAACAAGTTTAACACCATTGGATAGATATGATCAAGGGCTTTCCTCTCGTATCAAACTTAGTGTTGTGGGGATTTTCAAAGCGAGGCTAGAGGTCAGGGAGTGGACCCGACACACACCCCAACATTCGGGGAATTTAATGCATGATTTACACGGCGCGTGGTGATAAATGGGAAAAAAAATATTCATTGAAAAAAAAGCCCGGACTTATAAAAACTGTCAGCTATGCTCTTGAATAATTTTGGAACTAAAAATGCTAGAGAGACGCTGTTTGTACCTGAGTCATCCTTGCATGTCCCTGCATCCGAATTTCAAAGTTTTAGGGCGGCTTTCATACTTCTTGGTAACGAAAATGACAAGTAGGCGGTGTTGGTCCGAAGCTAACTCAACAAGCCTCCCTATGGGATTTTTGTGCACAGAAAAATCACAAGTTACAACTGGTCAATTCGACCCTAAATACTTGCTCAATCTAAACAAGTTTAACACCATTGGATAGATATGATCAAGGGCTTTCCTCTCGTATTAAACTTAGTGTTGTGGGGTTTTTCAAAGCGAGGCTAGAGGTTAGGGAGTGGACCCGACACACACCCCAAAATTCGGGGAATTTAATGCATGATTTACACGGCGCGTGGTGATAAATGGGAAAAAATATATTCATTGAAAAAAAAGCCCGGACTTACAAAAACTGTCAGCTATGCTCTTGAATCATTCTTGAACTAAAAATGCTAGAGAGACGCGGTTTGTACCTGAGTCATCCTTGCATGTCCCTGCATCCGAATTCCAAAGTTTTAGGGCAGCTTTCATACTTCTTGATAACGAAAATGACAAGTAGGCGGCTCTGCTCCGAAGCTTACTCAACAAGCCTCCCTATGGGATTTTTGTGCACAGAAAAAATCACAAGTTACAACTGGTCAATTCGACCCCTAATACTTGCTCAATCTAAACAAGTTTAACACCATTGGATAGATATGATCAAGGGCTTTCCTCTCGTATCAAAGTTAGTGTTGTGGGGATTTTCAAAGCGAGGCTAGAGGTCAGGGAGTGGACCCGACACACACCCCAACATTCGGGGAATTTAATGCATGATTTACACGGCGCGTGGTGATAAATGGGAAAAAAAATATTCATTGAAAAAAAAGCCCGGACTTATAAAAACTGTCAGCTATGCTCTTGAATAATTTTGGAACTAAAAATGCTAGAGAGACGCTGTTTGTACCTGAGTCATCCTTGCATGTCCCTGCATCCGAATTTCAAAGTTTTAGGGCGGCTTTCATACTTCTTGGTAACGAAAATGACAAGTAGGCGGTGTTGGTCCGAAGCTAACTCAACAAGCCTCCCTATGGGATTTTTGTGCACAGAAAAATCACAAGTTACAACTGGTCAATTCGACCCTAAATACTTGCTCAATCTAAACAAGTTTAACACCATTGGATAGATATGATCAAGGGCTTTCCTCTCGTATTAAACTTAGTGTTGTGGGGTTTTTCAAAGCGAGGCTAGAGGTTAGGGAGTGGACCCGACACACACCCCAAAATTCGGGGAATTGAATGCATGATTTACACGGCGCGTGGTGATAAATGGGAAAAAATATATTCATTGAAAAAAAAGCCCGGACTTACAAAAACTGTCAGCTATGCTCTTGAATCATTCTTGAACTAAAAATGCTAGAGAGACGCGGTTTGTACCTGAGTCATCCTTGCATGTCCCTGCATCCGAATTCCAAAGTTTTAGGGCAGCTTTCATACTTCTTGATAACGAAAATGACAAGTAGGCGGCTCTGCTCCGAAGCTTACTCAACAAGCCTCCCTATGGGATTTTTGTGCACAGAAAAAATCACAAGTTACAACTGGTCAATTCGACCCCTAATACTTGCTCAATCTAAACAAGTTTAACACCATTGGATAGATATGATCAAGGGCTTTCCTCTCGTATCAAAGTTAGTGTTGTGGGGATTTTCAAAGCGAGGCTAGAGGTCAGGGAGTGGACCCGACACACACCCCAACATTCGGGAAATTTAATGCATGATTTAGACGGCGCGTGGTGATAAATGGGAAAAAAAATATTCATTGAAAAAAAAGCCCGGACTTATAAAAACTGTCAGCTATGCTCTTGAATAATTCTGGAACTAAAAATGCTAGAGAGACGCTGTTTGTACATGAGTCATCCTTGCATGTCCCTGCATCCGAATTTCAAAGTTTTAGGGCGGCTTTCATACTTCTTGATAACGAAAATGACAAGTAGGCGGTGTTGGTCCGAAGCTAACTCAACAAGCCTCCCTATGGGATTTTTGTGCACAGAAAAATCACAAGTTACAACTGGTCAATTCGACCCCAAATACTTGCTCAATCTAAACAAGTTTAACACCATTGGATAGATATGATCAAGGGCTTTCCTCTCGTATCAAACTTAGTGTTGTGGGGATTTTCGAAGAGAGGTTAGAGGTCAGGGAGTGGACCCGACACACACCCCAAAATTCGGGGAATTTAATGCATGATTTACACGGCGCGTGGTGATAAATGGGAAAAAATATATTCATTGAAAAAAAAGCCCGGACTTATAAAAACTGTCAGCTATGCTCTTGAATCATTCTTGAACTAAAAATGCTAGAGAGACGCGGTTTGTAACTGAGTCATCCTTGCATGTCCCTGCATCCGAATTTCAAAGTTTTAGGGCGGCTTTCATACTTCTTGATAACGAAAATGACAAGTAGGCGGTGTTGGTCCGAAGCTAACTCAACAAGCCTCCCTATGGGATTTTTGTGCACAGAAAAATCACAAGTTACAACTGGTCAATTCGACCCCAAATACTTGCTCAATCTAAACAAGTTTAACACCATTGGATAGATATGATCAAGGGCTTTCCTCTCGTATCAAACTTAGTGTTGTGGGGTTTTTCAAAGCGAGGCTAGAGGTCAGGGAGTGGACCCGACACACACCCCAAAATTCGGGGAATTTAATGCATGATTTACACGGCGCGTGGTGATAAATGGGAAAAAATATATTCATTGAAAAAAAAGCCCGGACTTATAAAAACTGTCAGCTATGCTCTTGAATCATTCTTGAACTAAAAATGCTAGAGAGACGCGGTTTGTACCTGAGTCATCCTTGCATGTCCCTGCATCCGAATTTTAAAGTTTTAGGGCGGCTTCCATACTTCTTGATAACGAAATTGACAAGTAGGCGGTGTTGGTCCGAAGGTAACTCAACAAGCCTCCCTATGGGATTTTTGTGCACAGAAAAAATCACAAGTTACAACTGGTCAATTCGACCCCTAATACTTGCTCAATCTAAACAAGTTTAACACCATTGGATAGATATGATCAAGGGCTTTCCTCTCGTATCAAACTTAGTGTTGTGGGGATTTTCAAAGCGAGGCTAGAGGTCAGGGAGTGGACCCGACACACACCCCAACATTCGGGAAATTTAATGCATGATTTACACGGCGCGTGGTGATAAATGGGAAAAAAAATATTCATTGAAAAAAAAAGCCCGGACTTATAAAAACTGTCAGCTATGCTCTTGAATAATTCTGGAACTAAAAATGCTAGAGAGACGCTGTTTGTACCTGAGTCATCCTTGCATGTCCCTGCATCCGAATTTCAAAGTTTTAGGGCGGCTTTCATACTTCTTGATAACGAAAATGACAAGTAGGCGGTGTTGGTCCGATGCTAACTCAACAAGCCTCCCTATGGGATTTTTGTGCACAGAAAAATCACAAGTTACAACTGGTCAATTCGACCCCAAATACTTGCTCAATCTAAACAAGTTTAACACCATTGGATAGATATGATCAAGGGCTTTCCTCTCGTATCAAACTTAGTGTTGTGGGGATTTTCAAAGCGAGGCTAGAGGTTAGGGAGTGGACCCGACACACACCCCAAAATTCGGGGAATTTAATGCATGATTTACACGGCGCGTGGTGATAAATGGGAAAAAATATATTCATTGAAAAAAAAGCCCGGACTTACAAAAACTGTCAGCTATGCTCTTGAATCATTCTTGAACTAAAAATGCTAGAGAGACGCGGTTTGTACCTGAGTCATCCTTGCATGTCCCTTCATCCGAATTCCAAAGTTTTAGGGCGGCTTTCATACTTCTTGGTAACGAAAATGACAAGTAGGCGGTGTTGGTCCGAAGCTAACTCAACAAGCCTCCCTATGGGATTTTTGTGCACAGAAAAATCACAAGTTACAACTGGTCAATTCGACCCTAAATACTTGCTCAATCTAAACAAGTTTAACACCATTGGATAGATATGATCAAGGGCTTTCCTCTCGTATTAAACTTAGTGTTGTGGGGTTTTTCAAAGCGAGGCTAGAGGTTAGGGAGTGGACCCGACACACACCCCAAAATTCGGGGAATTTAATGCATGATTTACACGGCGCGTGGTGATAAATGGGAAAAAATATATTCATTGAAAAAAAAGCCCGGACTTACAAAAACTGTCAGCTATGCTCTTGAATCATTCTTGAACTAAAAATGCTAGAGAGACGCGGTTTGTACCTGAGTCATCCTTGCATGTCCCTGCATCCGAATTCCAAAGTTTTAGGGCAGCTTTCATACTTCTTGATAACGAAAATGACAAGTAGGCGGCTCTGCTCCGAAGCTTACTCAACAAGCCTCCCTATGGGATTTTTGTGCACAGAAAAAATCACAAGTTACAACTGGTCAATTCGACCCCTAATACTTGCTCAATCTAAACAAGTTTAACACCATTGGATAGATATGATCAAGGGCTTTCCTCTCGTATCAAAGTTAGTGTTGTGGGGATTTTCAAAGCGAGGCTAGAGGTCAGGGAGTGGACCCGACACACACCCCAACATTCGGGAAATTTAATGCATGATTTAGACGGCGCGTGGTGATAAATGGGAAAAAATATATTCATTGAAAAAAAAGCCCGGACTTATAAAAACTGTCAGCTATGCTCTTGAATCATTCTTGAACTAAAAATGCTAGAGAGACGCGGTTTGTACCTGAGTCATCCTTGCATGTCCCTGCATCCGAATTTTAAAGTTTTAGGGCGGCTTCCATACTTCTTGATAACGAAATTGACAAGTAGGCGGTGTTGGTCCGAAGGTAACTCAACAAGCCTCCCTATGGGATTTTTGTGCACAGAAAAAATCACAAGTTACAACTGGTCAATTCGACCCCTAATACTTGCTCAATCTAAACAAGTTTAACACCATTGGATAGATATGATCAAGGGCTTTCCTCTCGTATCAAACTTAGTGTTGTGGGGATTTTCAAAGCGAGGCTAGAGGTCAGGGAGTGGACCCGACACACACCCCAACATTCGGGGAATTTAATGCATGATTTACACGGCGCGTGGTGATAAATGGGAAAACAAATATTCATTGAAAAAAAAGCCCGGACTTATAAAAACTGTCAGCTATGCTCTTGAATAATTTTGGAACTAAAAATGCTAGAGAGACGCTGTTTGTACCTGAGTCATCCTTGCATGTCCCTGCATCCGAATTTCAAAGTTTTAGGGCGGCTTTCATACTTCTTGGTAACGAAAATGACAAGTAGGCGGTGTTGGTCCGAAGCTAACTCAACAAGCCTCCCTATGGGATTTTTGTGCACAGAAAAATCACAAGTTACAACTGGTCAATTCGACCCTAAATACTTGCTCAATCTAAACAAGTTTAACACCATTGGATAGATATGATCAAGGGCTTTCCTCTCGTATTAAACTTAGTGTTGTGGGGTTTTTCAAAGCGAGGCTAGAGGTTAGGGAGTGGACCCGACACACACCCCAAAATTCGGGGAATTTAATGCATGATTTACACGGCGCGTGGTGATAAATGGGAAAAAATATATTCATTGAAAAAAAGCCCGGACTTACAAAAACTGTCAGCTATGCTCTTGAATCATTCTTGAACTAAAAATGCTAGAGAGACGCGGTTTGTACCTGAGTCATCCTTGCATGTCCCTTCATCCGAATTCCAAAGTTTTAGGGCAGCTTTCATACTTCTTGATAACGAAAATGACAAGTAGGCGGCTCTGCTCCGAAGCTTACTCAACAAGCCTCCCTATGGGATTTTTGTGCACAGAAAAAATCACAAGTTACAACTGGTCAATTCGACCCCTAATACTTGCTCAATCTAAACAAGTTTAACACCATTGGATAGATATGATCAAGGGCTTTCCTCTCGTATCAAACTTAGTGTTGTGGGGATTTTCAAAGCGAGGCTAGAGGTCAGGGAGTGGACCCGACACACACCCCAACATTCGGGAAATTTAATGCATGATTTACACGGCGCGTGGTGATAAATGGGAAAAAAAATATTCATTGAAAAAAAAGCCCGGACTTATAAAAACTGTCAGCTATGCTCTTGAATAATTCTGGAACTAAAAATGCTAGAGAGACGCTGTTTGTACCTGAGTCATCCTTGCATGTCCCTGCATCCGAATTTCAAAGTTTTAGGGCGGCTTTCATACTTCTTGATAACGAAAATGACAAGTAGGCGGTGTTGGTCCGATGCTAACTCAACAAGCCTCCCTATGGGATTTTTGTGCACAGAAAAATCACAAGTTACAACTGGTCAATTCGACCCCAAATACTTGCTCAATCTAAACAAGTTTAACACCATTGGATAGATATGATCAAGGGCTTTCCTCTCGTATCAAACTTAGTGTTGTGGGGTTTTTCAAAGCGAGGCTAGAGGTCAGGGAGTGGACCCGACACACACCCCAAAATTCGGGGAATTTAATGCATGATTTACACGGCGCGTGGTGATAAATGAGAAAAAATATATTCATTGAAAAAAAAGGCCGGACTTATAAAAACTGTCAGCTATGCTCTTGAATAATTCTGGAACTAAAAATGCTAGAGAGACGCGGTTTGTACCTGAGTCATCCTTGCATGTCCCTGCATCCGAATTCCAAATTTTAGGGCAGCTTTCATACTTCTTGATAACGAAAATGACAAGTAGGCGGCTCTGCTCCGAAGCTAACTCAACAAGCCTCCCTATGGGATTTTTGTGCACAGAAAAATCACAAGTTACAACTGGTCAATTCGACCCTAAATACTTGCTCAATCTAAACAAGTTTAACACCATTGGATAGATATGATCAAGGGCTTTCCTCTCGTATCAAACTTAGTGTTGTGGGGTTTTTCAAAGCGAGGCTAGAGGTTAGGGAGTGGACCCGACACACACCCCAAAATTCGGGGAATTTAATGCATGATTTACACGGCGCGTGGTGATAAATGGGAAAAAATATATTCATTGAAAAAAAGCCCGGACTTACAAAAACTGTCAGCTATGCTCTTGAATCATTCTTGAACTAAAAATGCTAGAGAGACGCGGTTTGTACCTGAGTCATCCTTGCATGTCCCTTCATCCGAATTCCAAAGTTTTAGGGCAGCTTTCATACTTCTTGATAACGAAAATGACAAGTAGGCGGCTCTGCTCCGAAGCTTACTCAACAAGCCTCCCTATGGGATTTTTGTGCACAGAAAAAATCACAAGTTACAACTGGTCAATTCGACCCCTAATACTTGCTCAATCTAAACAAGTTTAACACCATTGGATAGATATGATCAAGGGCTTTCCTCTCGTATCAAACTTAGTGTTGTGGGGATTTTCAAAGCGAGGCTAGAGGTCAGGGAGTGGACCCGACACACACCCCAACATTCGGGAAATTTAATGCATGATTTACACGGCGCGTGGTGATAAATGGGAAAAAAAATATTCATTGAAAAAAAAGCCCGGACTTATAAAAACTGTCAGCTATGCTCTTGAATAATTCTGGAACTAAAAATGCTAGAGAGACGCTGTTTGTACCTGAGTCATCCTTGCATGTCCCTGCATCCGAATTTCAAAGTTTTAGGGCGGCTTTCATACTTCTTGATAACGAAAATGACAAGTAGGCGGTGTTGATCCGATGCTAACTCAACAAGCCTCCCTATGGGATTTTTGTGCACAGAAAAATCACAAGTTACAACTGGTCAATTCGACCCCAAATACTTGCTCAATCTAAACAAGTTTAACACCATTGGATAGATATGATCAAGGGCTTTCCTCTCGTATCAAACTTAGTGTTGTGGGGTTTTTCAAAGCGAGGCTAGAGGTCAGGGAGTGGACCCGACACACACCCCAAAATTCGGGGAATTTAATGCATGATTTACACGGCGCGTGGTGATAAATGAGAAAAAATATATTCATTGAAAAAAAAAGGCCGGACTTATAAAAACTGTCAGCTATGCTCTTGAATAATTCTGGAACTAAAAATGCTAGAGAGACGCGGTTTGTACCTGAGTCATCCTTGCATGTCCCTGCATCCGAATTCCAAATTTTAGGGCAGCTTTCATACTTCTTGATAACGAAAATGACAAGTAGGCGGCTCTGCTCCGAAGCTAACTCAACAAGCCTCCCTATGGGATTTTTGTGCACAGAAAAATCACAAGTTACAACTGGTCAATTCGACCCTAAATACTTGCTCAATCTAAACAAGTTTAACACCATTGGATAGATATGATCAAGGGCTTTCCTCTCGTATCAAACTTAGTGTTGTGGGGATTTTCAAAGCGAGGCTAGAGGTCGGGGAGTGGACCCGACACACACCCCCAAATTCGGGGAATTTAATGCATGATTTACACGGCGCGTGGTGATAAATGGGAAAAAATATATTCATTGAAAAAAAAGCCCGGACTTACAAAAACTGTCAGCTATGCTCTTGAATCATTCTTGAACTAAAAATGCTAGAGAGACGCGGTTTGTACCTGAGTCATCCTTGCATGTCCCTGCATCCGAATTCCAAAGTTTTAGGGCAGCTTTCATACTTCTTGATAACGAAAATGACAAGTAGGCGGCTCTGCTCCGAAGCTTACTCAACAAGCCTCCCTATGGGATTTTTGTGCACAGAAAAAATCACAAGTTACAACTGGTCAATTCGACCCCTAATACTTGCTCAATCTAAACAAGTTTAACACCATTGGATAGATATGATCAAGGGCTTTCCTCTCGTATCAAACTTAGTGTTGTGGGGATTTTCAAAGCGAGGCTAGAGGTCAGGGAGTGGACCCGACACACACCCCAATATTCGGGGAATTTAATGCATGATTTACACGGCGCGTGGTGATAAATGGGAAAAAAAATATTCATTGAAAAAAAAGCCCGGACTTACAAAAACTGTCAGCTATGCTCTTGAATCATTCTTGAACTAAAAATGCTAGAGAGACGCGGTTTGTACCTGAGTCATCCTTGCATGTCCCTGCATCCGAATTCCAAAGTTTTAGGGCAGCTTTCATACTTCTTGATAACGAAAATGACAAGTAGGCGGCTCTGCTCCGAAGCTTACTCAACAAGCCTCCCTATGGGATTTTTGTGCACAGAAAAAATCACAAGTTACAACTGGTCAATTCGACCCCTAATACTTGCTCAATCTAAACAAGTTTAACACCATTGGATAGATATGATCAAGGGCTTTCCTCTCGTATCAAACTTAGTGTTGTGGGGATTTTCAAAGCGAGGCTAGAGGTCAGGGAGTGGACCCGACACACACCCCAACATTCGGGAAATTTAATGCATGATTTACACGGCGCGTGGTGATAAATGGGAAAAAAAATATTCATTGAAAAAAAAGCCCGGACTTATAAAAACTGTCAGCTATGCTCTTGAATAATTCTGGAACTAAAAATGCTAGAGAGACGCTGTTTGTACCTGAGTCATCCTTGCATGTCCCTGCATCCGAATTTCAAAGTTTTAGGGCGGCTTTCATACTTCTTGATAACGAAAATGACAAGTAGGCGGTGTTGGTCCGATGCTAACTCAACAAGCCTCCCTATGGGATTTTTGTGCACAGAAAAATCACAAGTTACAACTGGTCAATTCGACCCCAAATACTTGCTCAATCTAAACAAGTTTAACACCATTGGATAGATATGATCAAGGGCTTTCCTCTCGTATCAAACTTAGTGTTGTGGGGTTTTTCAAAGCGAGGCTAGAGGTCAGGGAGTGGACCCGACACACACCCCAAAATTCGGGGAATTTAATGCATGATTTACACGGCGCGTGGTGATAAATGAGAAAAAATATATTCATTGAAAAAAAAGGCCGGACTTATAAAAACTGTCAGCTATGCTCTTGAATAATTCTGGAACTAAAAATGCTAGAGAGACGCGGTTTGTACCTGAGTCATCCTTGCATGTCCCTGCATCCGAATTCCAAATTTTAGGGCAGCTTTCATACTTCTTGATAACGAAAATGACAAGTAGGCGGCTCTGCTCCGAAGCTAACTCAACAAGCCTCCCTATGGGATTTTTGTGCACAGAAAAATCACAAGTTACAACTGGTCAATTCGACCCTAAATACTTGCTCAATCTAAACAAGTTTAACACCATTGGATAGATATGATCAAGGGCTTTCCTCTCGTATCAAACTTAGTGTTGTGGGGTTTTTCAAAGCGAGGCTAGAGGTTAGGGAGTGGACCCGACACACACCCCAAAATTCGGGGAATTTAATGCATGATTTACACGGCGCGTGGTGATAAATGGGAAAAAATATATTCATTGAAAAAAAAGCCCGGACTTACAAAAACTGTCAGCTATGCTCTTGAATCATTCTTGAACTAAAAATGCTAGAGAGACGCGGTTTGTACCTGAGTCATCCTTGCATGTCCCTGCATCCGAATTCCAAAGTTTTAGGGCAGCTTTCATACTTCTTGATAACGAAAATGACAAGTAGGCGGCTCTGCTCCGAAGCTTACTCAACAAGCCTCCCTATGGGATTTTTGTGCACAGAAAAAATCACAAGTTACAACTGGTCAATTCGACCCCTAATACTTGCTCAATCTAAACAAGTTTAACACCATTGGATAGATATGATCAAGGGCTTTCCTCTCGTATCAAACTTAGTGTTGTGGGGATTTTCAAAGCGAGGCTAGAGGTCAGGGAGTGGACCCGACACACACCCCAATATTCGGGGAATTTAATGCATGATTTACACGGCGCGTGGTGATAAATGGGAAAAAAAATATTCATTGAAAAAAAAGCCCGGACTTACAAAAACTGTCAGCTATGCTCTTGAATCATTCTTGAACTAAAAATGCTAGAGAGACGCGGTTTGTACCTGAGTCATCCTTGCATGTCCCTGCATCCGAATTCCAAAGTTTTAGGGCAGCTTTCATACTTCTTGATAACGAAAATGACAAGTAGGCGGCTCTGCTCCGAAGCTTACTCAACAAGCCTCCCTATGGGATTTTTGTGCACAGAAAAAATCACAAGTTACAACTGGTCAATTCGACCCCTAATACTTGCTCAATCTAAACAAGTTTAACACCATTGGATAGATATGATCAAGGGCTTTCCTCTCGTATCAAAGTTAGTGTTGTGGGGATTTTCAAAGCGAGGCTAGAGGTCAGGGAGTGGACCCGACACACACCCCAACATTCGGGGAATTTAATGCATGATTTACACGGCGCGTGGTGATAAATGGGAAAAAAAATATTCATTGAAAAAAAAGCCCGGACTTATAAAAACTGTCAGCTATGCTCTTGAATAATTTTGGAACTAAAAATGCTAGAGAGACGCTGTTTGTACCTGAGTCATCCTTGCATGTCCCTGCATCCGAATTTCAAAGTTTTAGGGCGGCTTTCATACTTCTTGGTAACGAAAATGACAAGTAGGCGGTGTTGGTCCGAAGCTAACTCAACAAGCCTCCCTATGGGATTTTTGTGCACAGAAAAATCACAAGTTACAACTGGTCAATTCGACCCTAAATACTTGCTCAATCTAAACAAGTTTAACACCATTGGATAGATATGATCAAGGGCTTTCCTCTCGTATTAAACTTAGTGTTGTGGGGTTTTTCAAAGCGAGGCTAGAGGTTAGGGAGTGGACCCGACACACACCCCAAAATTCGGGGAATTTAATGCATGATTTACACGGCGCGTGGTGATAAATGGGAAAAAATATATTCATTGAAAAAAAAGCCCGGACTTACAAAAACTGTCAGCTATGCTCTTGAATCATTCTTGAACTAAAAATGCTAGAGAGACGCGGTTTGTACCTGAGTCATCCTTGCATGTCCCTGCATCCGAATTCCAAAGTTTTAGGGCAGCTTTCATACTTCTTGATAACGAAAATGACAAGTAGGCGGCTCTGCTCCGAAGCTTACTCAACAAGCCTCCCTATGGGATTTTTGTGCACAGAAAAAATCACAAGTTACAACTGGTCAATTCGACCGCTAATACTTGCTCAATCTAAACAAGTTTAACACCATTGGATAGATATGATCAAGGGCTTTCCTCTCGTATCAAAGTTAGTGTTGTGGGGATTTTCAAAGCGAGGCTAGAGGTCAGGGAGTGGACCCGACACACACCCCAACATTCGGGGAATTTAATGCATGATTTACACGGCGCGTGGTGATAAATGGGAAAAAAAATATTCATTGAAAAAAAAGCCCGGACTTATAAAAACTGTCAGCTATGCTCTTGAATAATTTTGGAACTAAAAATGCTAGAGAGACGCTGTTTGTACCTGAGTCATCCTTGCATGTCCCTGCATCCGAATTTCAAAGTTTTAGGGCGGCTTTCATACTTCTTGGTAACGAAAATGACAAGTAGGCGGTGTTGGTCCGAAGCTAACTCAACAAGCCTCCCTATGGGATTTTTGTGCACAGAAAAATCACAAGTTACAACTGGTCAATTCGACCCTAAATACTTGCTCAATCTAAACAAGTTTAACACCATTGGATAGATATGATCAAGGGCTTTCCTCTCGTATTAAACTTAGTGTTGTGGGGTTTTTCAAAGCGAGGCTAGAGGTTAGGGAGTGGACCCGACACACACCCCAAAATTCGGGGAATTTAATGCATGATTTACACGGCGCGTGGTGATAAATGGGAAAAAATATATTCATTGAAAAAAAAGCCCGGACTTACAAAAACTGTCAGCTATGCTCTTGAATCATTCTTGAACTAAAAATGCTAGAGAGACGCGGTTTGTACCTGAGTCATCCTTGCATGTCCCTGCATCCGAATTCCAAAGTTTTAGGGCAGCTTTCATACTTCTTGATAACGAAAATGACAAGTAGGCGGCTCTGCTCCGAAGCTTACTCAACAAGCCTCCCTATGGGATTTTTGTGCACAGAAAAAATCACAAGTTACAACTGGTCAATTCGACCCCTAATACTTGCTCAATCTAAACAAGTTTAACACCATTGGATAGATATGATCAAGGGCTTTCCTCTCGTATCAAAGTTAGTGTTGTGGGGATTTTCAAAGCGAGGCTAGAGGTCAGGGAGTGGACCCGACACACACCCCAACATTCGGGAAATTTAATGCATGATTTAGACGGCGCGTGGTGATAAATGGGAAAAAAAATATTCATTGAAAAAAAAGCCCGGACTTATAAAAACTGTCAGCTATGCTCTTGAATAATTCTGGAACTAAAAATGCTAGAGAGACGCTGTTTGTACATGAGTCATCCTTGCATGTCCCTGCATCCGAATTTCAAAGTTTTAGGGCGGCTTTCATACTTCTTGATAACGAAAATGACAAGTAGGCGGTGTTGGTCCGAAGCTAACTCAACAAGCCTCCCTATGGGATTTTTGTGCACAGAAAAATCACAAGTTACAACTGGTCAATTCGACCCCAAATACTTGCTCAATCTAAACAAGTTTAACACCATTGGATAGATATGATCAAGGGCTTTCCTCTCGTATCAAACTTAGTGTTGTGGGGATTTTCGAAGAGAGGCTAGAGGTCAGGGAGTGGACCCGACACACACCCCAAAATTCGGGGAATTTAATGCATGATTTACACGGCGCGTGGTGATAAATGGGAAAAAATATATTCATTGAAAAAAAAGCCCGGACTTATAAAAACTGTCAGCTATGCTCTTGAATCATTCTTGAACTAAAAATGCTAGAGAGACGCGGTTTGTAACTGAGTCATCCTTGCATGTCCCTGCATCCGAATTTCAAAGTTTTAGGGCGGCTTTCATACTTCTTGATAACGAAAATGACAAGTAGGCGGTGTTGGTCCGAAGCTAACTCAACAAGCCTCCCTATGGGATTTTTGTGCACAGAAAAATCACAAGTTACAACTGGTCAATTCGACCCCAAATACTTGCTCAATCTAAACAAGTTTAACACCATTGGATAGATATGATCAAGGGCTTTCCTCTCGTATCAAACTTAGTGTTGTGGGGTTTTTCAAAGCGAGGCTAGAGGTCAGGGAGTGGACCCGACACACACCCCAAAATTCGGGGAATTTAATGCATGATTTACACGGCGCGTGGTGATAAATGGGAAAAAATATATTCATTGAAAAAAAAGCCCGGACTTATAAAAACTGTCAGCTATGCTCTTGAATCATTCTTGAACTAAAAATGCTAGAGAGACGCGGTTTGTACCTGAGTCATCCTTGCATGTCCCTGCATCCGAATTTTAAAGTTTTAGGGCGGCTTCCATACTTCTTGATAACGAAATTGACAAGTAGGCGGTGTTGGTCCGAAGGTAACTCAACAAGCCTCCCTATGGGATTTTTGTGCACAGAAAAAATCACAAGTTACAACTGGTCAATTCGACCCCTAATACTTGCTCAATCTAAACAAGTTTAACACCATTGGATAGATATGATCAAGGGCTTTCCTCTCGTATCAAACTTAGTGTTGTGGGGATTTTCAAAGCGAGGCTAGAGGTCAGGGAGTGGACCCGACACACACCCCAACATTCGGGGAATTTAATGCATGATTTACACGGCGCGTGGTGATAAATGGGAAAAAAAATATTCATTGAAAAAAAAGCCCGGACTTATAAAAACTGTCAGCTATGCTCTTGAATAATTTTGGAACTAAAAATGCTAGAGAGACGCTGTTTGTACCTGAGTCATCCTTGCATGTCCCTGCATCCGAATTCCAAAGTTTTAGGGCAGCTTTCATACTTCTTGGTAACGAAAATGACAAGTAGGCGGTGTTGGTCCGAAGCTAACTCAACAAGCCTCCCTATGGGATTTTTGTGCACAGAAAAATCACAAGTTACAACTGGTCAATTCGACCCTAAATACTTGCTCAATCTAAACAAGTTTAACACCATTGGATAGATATGATCAAGGGCTTTCCTCTCGTATTAAACTTAGTGTTGTGGGGTTTTTCAAAGCGAGGCTAGAGGTTAGGGAGTGGACCCGACACACACCCCAAAATTCGGGGAATTTAATGCATGATTTACACGGCGCGTGGTGATAAATGGGAAAAAATATATTCATTGAAAAAAAAGCCCGGACTTACAAAAACTGTCAGCTATGCTCTTGAATCATTCTTGAACTAAAAATGCTAGAGAGACGCGGTTTGTACCTGAGTCATCCTTGCATGTCCCTTCATCCGAATTCCAAAGTTTTAGGGCAGCTTTCATACTTCTTGATAACGAAAATGACAAGTAGGCGGCTCTGCTCCGAAGCTTACTCAACAAGCCTCCCTATGGGATTTTTGTGCACAGAAAAAATCACAAGTTACAACTGGTCAATTCGACCCCTAATACTTGCTCAATCTAAACAAGTTTAACACCATTGGATAGATATGATCAAGGGCTTTCCTCTCGTATCAAACTTAGTGTTGTGGGGATTTTCAAAGCGAGGCTAGAGGTCAGGGAGTGGACCCGACACACACCCCAACATTCGGGAAATTTAATGCATGATTTACACGGCGCGTGGTGATAAATGGGAAAAAAAATATTCATTGAAAAAAAAGCCCGGACTTATAAAAACTGTCAGCTATGCTCTTGAATAATTCTGGAACTAAAAATGCTAGAGAGACGCTGTTTGTACCTGAGTCATCCTTGCATGTCCCTGCATCCGAATTTCAAAGTTTTAGGGCGGCTTTCATACTTCTTGATAACGAAAATGACAAGTAGGCGGTGTTGGTCCGATGCTAACTCAACAAGCCTCCCTATGGGATTTTTGTGCACAGAAAAATCACAAGTTACAACTGGTCAATTCGACCCCAAATACTTGCTCAATCTAAACAAGTTTAACACCATTGGATAGATATGATCAAGGGCTTTCCTCTCGTATCAAACTTAGTGTTGTGGGGATTTTCAAAGCGAGGCTAGAGGTTAGGGAGTGGACCCGACACACACCCCAAAATTCGGGGAATTTAATGCATGATTTACACGGCGCGTGGTGATAAATGGGAAAAAATATATTCATTGAAAAAAAAGCCCGGACTTACAAAAACTGTCAGCTATGCTCTTGAATCATTCTTGAACTAAAAATGCTAGAGAGACGCGGTTTGTACCTGAGTCATCCTTGCATGTCCCTTCATCCGAATTCCAAAGTTTTAGGGCGGCTTTCATACTTCTTGGTAACGAAAATGACAAGTAGGCGGTGTTGGTCCGAAGCTAACCCAACAAGCCTCCCTATGGGATTTTTGTGCACAGAAAAATCACAAGTTACAACTGGTCAATTCGACCCTAAATACTTGCTCAATCTAAACAAGTTTAACACCATTGGATAGATATGATCAAGGGCTTTCCTCTCGTATTAAACTTAGTGTTGTGGGGTTTTTCAAAGCGAGGCTAGAGGTTAGGGAGTGGACCCGACACACACCCCAAAATTCGGGGAATTTAATGCATGATTTACACGGCGCGTGGTGATAAATGGGAAAAAATATATTCATTGAAAAAAAAGCCCGGACTTACAAAAACTGTCAGCTATGCTCTTGAATCATTCTTGAACTAAAAATGCTAGAGAGACGCGGTTTGTACCTGAGTCATCCTTGCATGTCCCTGCATCCGAATTCCAAAGTTTTAGGGCAGCTTTCATACTTCTTGATAACGAAAATGACAAGTAGGCGGCTCTGCTCCGAAGCTTACTCAACAAGCCTCCCTATGGGATTTTTGTGCACAGAAAAAATCACAAGTTACAACTGGTCAATTCGACCCCTAATACTTGCTCAATCTAAACAAGTTTAACACCATTGGATAGATATGATCAAGGGCTTTCCTCTCGTATCAAAGTTAGTGTTGTGGGGATTTTCAAAGCGAGGCTAGAGGTCAGGGAGTGGACCCGACACACACCCCAACATTCGGGAAATTTAATGCATGATTTAGACGGCGCGTGGTGATAAATGGGAAAAAAAATATTCATTGAAAAAAAAGCCCGGACTTATAAAAACTGTCAGCTATGCTCTTGAATAATTCTGGAACTAAAAATGCTAGAGAGACGCTGTTTGTACATGAGTCATCCTTGCATGTCCCTGCATCCGAATTTCAAAGTTTTAGGGCGGCTTTCATACTTCTTGATAACGAAAATGACAAGTAGGCGGTGTTGGTCCGAAGCTAACTCAACAAGCCTCCCTATGGGATTTTTGTGCACAGAAAAATCACAAGTTACAACTGGTCAATTCGACCCCAAATACTTGCTCAATCTAAACAAGTTTAACACCATTGGATAGATATGATCAAGGGCTTTCCTCTCGTATCAAACTTAGTGTTGTGGGGTTTTTCAAAGCGAGGCTAGAGGTCAGGGAGTGGACCCGACACACACCCCAAAATTCGGGGAATTTAATGCATGATTTACACGGCGCGTGGTGATAAATGGGAAAAAATATATTCATTGAAAAAAAAGCCCGGACTTATAAAAACTGTCAGCTATGCTCTTGAATAATTCTGGAACTAAAAATGCTAGAGAGACGCTGTTTGTACATGAGTCATCCTTGCATGTCCCTGCATCCGAATTTCAAAGTTTTAGGGCGGCTTTCATACTTCTTGATAACGAAAATGACAAGTAGGCGGTGTTGGTCCGAAGCTAACTCAACAAGCCTCCCTATGGGATTTTTGTGCACAGAAAAATCACAAGTTACAACTGGTCAATTCGACCCCAAATACTTGCTCAATCTAAACAAGTTTAACACCATTGGATAGATATGATCAAGGGCTTTCCTCTCGTATCAAACTTAGTGTTGTGGGGATTTTCGAAGAGAGGCTAGAGGTCAGGGAGTGGACCCGACACACACCCCAAAATTCGGGGAATTTAATGCATGATTTACACGGCGCGTGGTGATAAATGGGAAAAAATATATTCATTGAAAAAAAAGCCCGGACTTATAAAAACTGTCAGCTATGCTCTTGAATCATTCTTGAACTAAAAATGCTAGAGAGACGCGGTTTGTAACTGAGTCATCCTTGCATGTCCCTGCATCCGAATTTCAAAGTTTTAGGGCGGCTTTCATACTTCTTGATAACGAAAATGACAAGTAGGCGGTGTTGGTCCGAAGCTAACTCAACAAGCCTCCCTATGGGATTTTTGTGCACAGAAAAATCACAAGTTACAACTGGTCAATTCGACCCCAAATACTTGCTCAATCTAAACAAGTTTAACACCATTGGATAGATATGATCAAGGGCTTTCCTCTCGTATCAAACTTAGTGTTGTGGGGTTTTTCAAAGCGAGGCTAGAGGTCAGGGAGTGGACCCGACACACACCCCAAAATTCGGGGAATTTAATGCATGATTTACACGGCGCGTGGTGATAAATGGGAAAAAATATATTCATTGAAAAAAAAGCCCGGACTTATAAAAACTGTCAGCTATGCTCTTGAATCATTCTTGAACTAAAAATGCTAGAGAGACGCGGTTTGTACCTGAGTCATCCTTGCATGTCCCTGCATCCGAATTTTAAAGTTTTAGGGCGGCTTCCATACTTCTTGATAACGAAATTGACAAGTAGGCGGTGTTGGTCCGAAGGTAACTCAACAAGCCTCCCTATGGGATTTTTGTGCACAGAAAAAATCACAAGTTACAACTGGTCAATTCGACCCCTAATACTTGCTCAATCTAAACAAGTTTAACACCATTGGATAGATATGATCAAGGGCTTTCCTCTCGTATCAAACTTAGTGTTGTGGGGATTTTCAAAGCGAGGCTAGAGGTCAGGGAGTGGACCCGACACACACCCCAACATTCGGGGAATTTAATGCATGATTTACACGGCGCGTGGTGATAAATGGGAAAAAAAATATTCATTGAAAAAAAAGCCCGGACTTATAAAAACTGTCAGCTATGCTCTTGAATAATTTTGGAACTAAAAATGCTAGAGAGACGCTGTTTGTACCTGAGTCATCCTTGCATGTCCCTGCATCCGAATTTCAAAGTTTTAGGGCGGCTTTCATACTTCTTGGTAACGAAAATGACAAGTAGGCGGTGTTGGTCCGAAGCTAACTCAACAAGCCTCCCTATGGGATTTTTGTGCACAGAAAAATCACAAGTTACAACTGGTCAATTCGACCCCAAATACTTGCTCAATCTAAACAAGTTTAACACCATTGGATAGATATGATCAAGGGCTTTCCTCTCGTATCAAACTTAGTGTTGTGGGGTTTTTCAAAGCGAGGCTAGAGGTCAGGGAGTGGACCCGACACACACCCCAAAATTCGGGGAATTTAATGCATGATTTACACGGCGCGTGGTGATAAATGGGAAAAAATATATTCATTGAAAAAAAAGCCCGGACTTATAAAAACTGTCAGCTATGCTCTTGAATCATTCTTGAACTAAAAATGCTAGAGAGACGCGGTTTGTACCTGAGTCATCCTTGCATGTCCCTGCATCCGAATTTTAAAGTTTTAGGGCGGCTTCCATACTTCTTGATAACGAAATTGACAAGTAGGCGGTGTTGGTCCGAAGGTAACTCAACAAGCCTCCCTATGGGATTTTTGTGCACAGAAAAAATCACAAGTTACAACTGGTCAATTCGACCCCTAATACTTGCTCAATCTAAACAAGTTTAACACCATTGGATAGATATGATCAAGGGCTTTCCTCTCGTATCAAACTTAGTGTTGTGGGGATTTTCAAAGCGAGGCTAGAGGTCAGGGAGTGGACCCGACACACACCCCAACATTCGGGGAATTTAATGCATGATTTACACGGCGCGTGGTGATAAATGGGAAAAAAAATATTCATTGAAAAAAAAGCCCGGACTTATAAAAACTGTCAGCTATGCTCTTGAATAATTTTGGAACTAAAAATGCTAGAGAGACGCTGTTTGTACCTGAGTCATCCTTGCATGTCCCTGCATCCGAATTTCAAAGTTTTAGGGCGGCTTTCATACTTCTTGGTAACGAAAATGACAAGTAGGCGGTGTTGGTCCGAAGCTAACTCAACAAGCCTCCCTATGGGATTTTTGTGCACAGAAAAATCACAAGTTACAACTGGTCAATTCGACCCTAAATACTTGCTCAATCTAAACAAGTTTAACACCATTGGATAGATATGATCAAGGGCTTTCCTCTCGTATTAAACTTAGTGTTGTGGGGTTTTTCAAAGCGAGGCTAGAGGTTAGGGAGTGGACCCGACACACACCCCAAAATTCGGGGAATTTAATGCATGATTTACACGGCGCGTGGTGATAAATGGGAAAAAATATATTCATTGAAAAAAAGCCCGGACTTACAAAAACTGTCAGCTATGCTCTTGAATCATTCTTGAACTAAAAATGCTAGAGAGACGCGGTTTGTACCTGAGTCATCCTTGCATGTCCCTTCATCCGAATTCCAAAGTTTTAGGGCAGCTTTCATACTTCTTGATAACGAAAATGACAAGTAGGCGGCTCTGCTCCGAAGCTTACTCAACAAGCCTCCCTATGGGATTTTTGTGCACAGAAAAAATCACAAGTTACAACTGGTCAATTCGACCCCTAATACTTGCTCAATCTAAACAAGTTTAACACCATTGGATAGATATGATCAAGGGCTTTCCTCTCGTATCAAACTTAGTGTTGTGGGGATTTTCAAAGCGAGGCTAGAGGTCAGGGAGTGGACCCGACACACACCCCAACATTCGGGAAATTTAATGCATGATTTACACGGCGCGTGGTGATAAATGGGAAAAAAAATATTCATTGAAAAAAAAGCCCGGACTTATAAAAACTGTCAGCTATGCTCTTGAATAATTCTGGAACTAAAAATGCTAGAGAGACGCTGTTTGTACCTGAGTCATCCTTGCATGTCCCTGCATCCGAATTTCAAAGTTTTAGGGCGGCTTTCATACTTCTTGATAACGAAAATGACAAGTAGGCGGCTCTGCTCCGAAGCTTACTCAACAAGCCTCCCTATGGGATTTTTGTGCACAGAAAAAGTCACAAGTTACAACTGGTCAATTCGACCCCTAATACTTGCTCAATCTAAACAAGTTTAACACCATTGGATAGATATGATCAAGGGCTTTCCTCTCGTATCAAACTTAGTGTTGTGGGGATTTTCAAAGCGAGGCTAGAGGTCAGGGAGTGGACCCGACACACACCCCAACATTCGGGGAATTTAATGCATGATTTACACGGCGCGTGGTGATAAATGGGAAAAAAAAAATATTCATTGAAAAAAAAGCCCGGACTTATAAAAACTGTCAGCTATGCTCTTGAATAATTCTGGAACTAAAAACGCTAGAGAGACGCTGTTTGTACCTGAGTCATCCTTGCATGTCCCTGCATCCGAATTCCAAAGTTTTAGGGCAGCTTTCATACTTCTTGATAACGAAAATGACAAGTAGGCGGCCCTGCTCCGAAGCTTACTCAACAATCCTCCCTATGGGATTTTTGTGCACAGAAAAAATCACAAGTTACAACTGGTCAATTCGACCCCTAATACTTGCTCAATCTAAACAAGTTTAACACCATTGGATAGATATGATCAAGGGCTTTCCTCTCGTATCAAACTTAGTGTTGTGGGGTTTTTCCAAACGAGGCTAGAGGTCAGGGAGTGGACCCGACACACACCCCGAAATTCGGGGAATTTAATGCATGATTTACACGGCGCGTGGTGATAAATGGGAAAAAAAATATTCATTGAAAAAAAAGCCCGGACTTATAAAAACTGTCAGCTATGCTCTTGAATCATTCTTGAGCTAAAAATGCTAGAGAGACGCTGTTTGTACCTGAGTCATCCTTGCATGTCCCTGCATCCGAATTTCAAAGTTTTAGGGCGGCTTTCATACTTCTTGATAACGAAAATGACAAGTAGGCGGTGTTGGTCCGAAGCTAACTCAACAAGCCTCCCTATGGGATTTTTGTGCACAGAAAAATCACAAGTTACAACTGGTCAATTCGACCCCAAATATTTGCTCAATCTAAACAAGTTTAACACCATTGGATAGATATGATCATGGGCTTTCCTCTCGTATCAAACTTAGTGTTGTGGGGTTTTTCACAGCGAGGCTAGAGGTCAGGGAGTGGACCCGACACACACCCCGAAATTCGGGGAATTTAATGCATGATTTACACGGCGCGTGGTGATAAATGGGAAAAAATATATTCATTGAAAAAAAAGCCCGGACTTACAAAAACTGTCAGCTATGCTCTTGAATCATTCTTGAACTAAAAATGCTAGAGAGACGCGGTTTGTACCTGAGTCATCCTTGCATGTCCCTGCATCCGAATTCCAAAGTTTTAGGGCAGCTTTCATACTTCTTGATAACGAAAATGACAAGTAGGCGGCCCTGCTCCGAAGCTTACTCAACAAGCCTCCCTATGGGATTTTTGTGCACAGAAAAAATCACAAGTTACAACTGGCAATTCGACCCCTAATACTTGCTCAATATAAACAAGTTTAACACCATTGGATAGATATGATCAAGGGCTTTCCTCTCGTATCAAACTTAGTGTTGTGGGGATTTTCAAAGCGAGGCTAGACGTCAGGGAGTGGACCCGACACACACCCCAACATTCGGGGAATTTAATGCATGATTTACACGGCGCGTGGTGATAAATGGGGAAAAAATATTCATTGAAAAAAAAGCCCGGACTTATAAAAACTGTCAGCTATGCTCTTGAATCATTCTTGAACTAAAAATGCTAGAGAGACGCTGTTTGTACCTGAGTCATCCTTGCATGTCCCTGCATCCGAATTTCAAAGTTTACGGGCGGCTTTCATACTTCTTGATAACGAAAATGACAAGTAGGCGGTGTTGGTCCAAAGCTAACTCAACAAGCCTCCCTATGGGATTTTTGTGCACAGAAAAATCACAAGTTACAACTGGTCAATTCGACCCCAAATATTTGCTCAATCTAAACAAGTTTAACACCATTGGATAGATATGATCATGGGCTTTCCTCTCGTATCAAACTTAGTGTTGTTGGGGTTTTTCAAAGCGAGGCTAGAGGTCAGGGAGTGGACCCGACACACACCCCGAAATTCGGGGAATTTAATGCATGATTTACACGGCGCGTGGTGATAAATGGGAAAAAATATATTCATTGAAAAAAAGCCCGGACTTACAAAAACTGTCAGCTATGCTCTTAAATCATTCTTGAACTAAAAATGCTAGAGAGACGCGGTTTGTACCTGAGTCATCCTTGCATGTCCCTGCATCCGAATTTTAAAGTTTTAGGGCGGCTTTCATACTTCTTGATAACGAAAATGACAAGTAGGCGGTGTTGGTCCGAAGCTAACTCAACAAGCCTCCCTATGGGATTTTTGTGCACAGAAAAATCACAAGTTACAACTGGTCAATTCGACCCCAAATATTTGCTCAATCTAAACAAGTTTAACACCATTGGATAGATATGATCATGGGCTTTCCTCTCGTATCAAACTTAGTGTTGTGGGGTTTTTCAAAGCGAGGCTAGAGGTCAGGGAGTGGACCCGACACACACCCCGAAATTCGGGGAATTTAATGCATGATTTACACGGCGCGTGGTGATAAATGGGAAAAAATATATTCATTGAAAAAAAGCCCGGACTTACAAAAACTGTCAGCTATGCTCTTAAATCATTCTTGAACTAAAAATGCTAGAGACACGCGGTTTGTACCTGAGTCATCCTTGCATGTCCCTGCATCCGAATTTTAAAGTTTTAGGGCGGCTTTCATACTTCTTGATAACGAAAATGACAAGTAGGCGGTGTTGGTCCGAAGCTAACTCAACAAGCCTCCCTATGGGATTTTTGTGCACAGAAAAAGTCACAAGTTACAACTGGTCAATTCGACCCCTAATACTTGCTCAATCTAAACAAGTTTAACACCATTGGATAGATATGATCAAGGGCTTTCCTCTCGTATCAAACTTAGTGTTTTGGGGATTTTCAAAGCGAGGCTAGAGGTCAGGGAGTGGACCCGACACACACCCCAACATTCGGGGAATTTAATGCATGATTTACACGGCGCGTGGTGATAAATGGAAAAAAAAAAATATTCATTGAAAAAAAAGCCCGGACTTATAAAAACTGTCAGCTATGCTCTTGAATAATTCTGGAACTAAAAACGCTAGAGAGACGCTGTTTTTACCTGAGTCATCCTTGCATGTCCCTGCATCCGAATTTCAAAGTTTTAGGGCGGCTTTCATACTTCTTGATAACGAAAATGACAAGTAGGCGGCTCTGCTCCGAAGCTTACTCAACAAGCCTCCCTATGGGATTTTTGTGCACAGAAAAAGTCACAAGTTACAACTGGTCAATTCGACCCCTAATACTTGCTCAATCTAAACAAGTTTAACACCATTGGATAGATATGATCAAGGGCTTTCCTCTCGTATCAAACTTAGTGTTGTGGGGATTTTCAAAGCGAGGCTAGAGGTCAGGGAGTGGACCCGACACACACCCCAACATTCGGGGAATTTAATGCATGATTTACACGGCGCGTGGTGATAAATGGGAAAAAAAAAATATTCATTGAAAAAAAAGCCCGGACTTATAAAAACTGTCAGCTATGCTCTTGAATAATTCTGGAACTAAAAACGCTAGAGAGACGCTGTTTGTACCTGAGTCATCCTTGCATGTCCCTGCATCCGAATTCCAAAGTTTTAGGGCAGCTTTCATACTTCTTGATAACGAAAATGACAAGTAGGCGGCCCTGCTCCGAAGCTTACTCAACAATCCTCCCTATGGGATTTTTGTGCACAGAAAAAATCACAAGTTACAACTGGTCAATTCGACCCCTAATACTTGCTCAATCTAAACAAGTTTAACACCATTGGATAGATATGATCAAGGGCTTTCCTCTCGTATCAAACTTAGTGTTGTGGGGTTTTTCCAAACGAGGCTAGAGGTCAGGGAGTGGACCCGACACACACCCCGAAATTCGGGGAATTTAATGCATGATTTACACGGCGCGTGGTGATAAATGGGAAAAAAAATATTCATTGAAAAAAAAGCCCGGACTTATAAAAACTGTCAGCTATGCTCTTGAATCATTCTTGAGCTAAAAATGCTAGAGAGACGCTGTTTGTACCTGAGTCATCCTTGCATGTCCCTGCATCCGAATTTCAAAGTTTTAGGGCGGCTTTCATACTTCTTGATAACGAAAATGACAAGTAGGCGGTGTTGGTCCGAAGCTAACTCAACAAGCCTCCCTATGGGATTTTTGTGCACAGAAAAATCACAAGTTACAACTGGTCAATTCGACCCCAAATATTTGCTCAATCTAAACAAGTTTAACACCATTGGATAGATATGATCATGGGCTTTCCTCTCGTATCAAACTTAGTGTTGTGGGGTTTTTCACAGCGAGGCTAGAGGTCAGGGAGTGGACCCGACACACACCCCGAAATTCGGGGAATTTAATGCATGATTTACACGGCGCGTGGTGATAAATGGGAAAAAATATATTCATTGAAAAAAAAGCCCGGACTTACAAAAACTGTCAGCTATGCTCTTGAATCATTCTTGAACTAAAAATGCTAGAGAGACGCGGTTTGTACCTGAGTCATCCTTGCATGTCCCTGCATCCGAATTCCAAAGTTTTAGGGCAGCTTTCATACTTCTTGATAACGAAAATGACAAGTAGGCGGCCCTGCTCCGAAGCTTACTCAACAAGCCTCCCTATGGGATTTTTGTGCACAGAAAAAATCACAAGTTACAACTGGCAATTCGACCCCTAATACTTGCTCAATATAAACAAGTTTAACACCATTGGATAGATATGATCAAGGGCTTTCCTCTCGTATCAAACTTAGTGTTGTGGGGATTTTCAAAGCGAGGCTAGACGTCAGGGAGTGGACCCGACACACACCCCAACATTCGGGGAATTTAATGCATGATTTACACGGCGCGTGGTGATAAATGGGGAAAAAATATTCATTGAAAAAAAAGCCCGGACTTATAAAAACTGTCAGCTATGCTCTTGAATCATTCTTGAACTAAAAATGCTAGAGAGACGCTGTTTGTACCTGAGTCATCCTTGCATGTCCCTGCATCCGAATTTCAAAGTTTACGGGCGGCTTTCATACTTCTTGATAACGAAAATGACAAGTAGGCGGTGTTGGTCCAAAGCTAACTCAACAAGCCTCCCTATGGGATTTTTGTGCACAGAAAAATCACAAGTTACAACTGGTCAATTCGACCCCAAATATTTGCTCAATCTAAACAAGTTTAACACCATTGGATAGATATGATCATGGGCTTTCCTCTCGTATCAAACTTAGTGTTGTTGGGGTTTTTCAAAGCGAGGCTAGAGGTCAGGGAGTGGACCCGACACACACCCCGAAATTCGGGGAATTTAATGCATGATTTACACGGCGCGTGGTGATAAATGGGAAAAAATATATTCATTGAAAAAAAGCCCGGACTTACAAAAACTGTCAGCTATGCTCTTAAATCATTCTTGAACTAAAAATGCTAGAGAGACGCGGTTTGTACCTGAGTCATCCTTGCATGTCCCTGCATCCGAATTTTAAAGTTTTAGGGCGGCTTTCATACTTCTTGATAACGAAAATGACAAGTAGGCGGTGTTGGTCCGAAGCTAACTCAACAAGCCTCCCTATGGGATTTTTGTGCACAGAAAAATCACAAGTTACAACTGGTCAATTCGACCCCAAATATTTGCTCAATCTAAACAAGTTTAACACCATTGGATAGATATGATCATGGGCTTTCCTCTCGTATCAAACTTAGTGTTGTGGGGTTTTTCAAAGCGAGGCTAGAGGTCAGGGAGTGGACCCGACACACACCCCGAAATTCGGGGAATTTAATGCATGATTTACACGGCGCGTGGTGATAAATGGGAAAAAATATATTCATTGAAAAAAAGCCCGGACTTACAAAAACTGTCAGCTATGCTCTTAAATCATTCTTGAACTAAAAATGCTAGAGACACGCGGTTTGTACCTGAGTCATCCTTGCATGTCCCTGCATCCGAATTTTAAAGTTTTAGGGCGGCTTTCATACTTCTTGATAACGAAAATGACAAGTAGGCGGTGTTGGTCCGAAGCTAACTCAACAAGCCTCCCTATGGGATTTTTGTGCACAGAAAAATCACAAGTTACAACTGGTCAATTCGACCCCAAATATTTGCTCAATCTAAACAAGTTTAACACCATTGGATAGATATGATCAAGGGCTTTCCTCTCGTATCAAACTTAGTGTTGTGGGGTTTTTCAAAACGAGGCTAGAGGTCAGGGAGTGGACCCGACACACACCCCAAAATTCGGGGAATTTAATGCATGATTTACACGGCGCGTGGTGATAAATGGGAAAAAATATATTCATTGAAAAAAAAGCCCGGACTTACAAAAACTGTCAGCTATGCTCTTGAATCATTCTTGAACTAAAAATGCTAGAGAGACGCGGTTTGTACCTGAGTCATCCTTGCATGTCCCTGCATCCGAATTCCAAAGTTTTAGGGCAGCTTTCATACTTCTTGATAACAATAATGACAAGTAGGCGGCTCTGCTCCGAAGCTTACTCAACAAGCCTCCCTATGGGATTTTTGTGCACAGAAAAAGTCACAAGTTACAACTGGTCAATTCGACCCCTACTACTTGCTCAATCTAAACAAGTTTAACACCATTGGATAGATATGATCACGGGCTTTCCTCTCGTATCAAACTTAGTGTTGTGGGGATTTTCAAAGCGAGGCTAGAGGTCAGGGAGTGGACCCGACACACACCCCAACATTCGGGGAATTTAATGCATGATTTACACGGCGCGTGGTGATAAATGGGAAAAAAAATATTCATTGAAAAAAAAGCCCGGACTTATAAAAACTGTCAGCTATGCTCTTGAATAATTCTGGAACTAAAAACGCTAGAGAGACGCTGTTTGTACCTGAGTCATCCTTGCATGTCCCTGCATCCGAATTTCAAAGTTTTAGGGCGGCTTTCATACTTCTTGATAACGAAAATGACAAGTAGGCGGTGTTGGTCCGAAGCTAACTCAACAAGCCTCCCTATGGGATTTTTGTGCACAGAAAAAGTCACAAGTTACAACTGGTCAATTCGACCCCTAATACTTGCTCAATCTAAACAAGTTTAACACCATTGGATAGATATGATCAAGGGCTTTCCTCTCGTATCAAACTTAGTGTTGTGGGGATTTTCAAAGCGAGGCTAGAGGTCAGGGAGTGGACCCGACACACACCCCAACATTCGGGGAATTTAATGCATGATTTACACGGCGCGTGGTGATAAATGGGAAAAAAATATTCATTGAAAAAAAAGCCCGGACTTATAAAAACTGTCAGCTATGCTCTTGAATCATTCTTGAGCTAAAAATGCTAGAGAGACGCTGTTTGTACCTGAGTCATCCTTGCATGTCCCTGCATCCGAATTTCAAAGTTTTAGGGCGGCTTTCATACTTCTTGATAACGAAAATGACAAGTAGGCGGTGTTGGTCCGAAGCTAACTCAACAAGCCTCCCTATGGGATTTTTGTGCACAGAAAAATCACAAGTTACAACTGGTCAATTCGACCCCAAATATTTGCTCAATCTAAACAAGTTTAACACCATTGGATAGATATGATCAAGGGCTTTCCTCTCGTATCAAACTTAGTGTTGTGGGGTTTTTCAAAGCGAGGCTAGAGGTCAGGGAGTGGACCCGACACACACCCCGAAATTCGGGGAATTTAATGCATGATTTACACGGCGCGTGGTGATAAATGGGAAAAAATATATTCATTGAAAAAAAAGCCCGGACTTACAAAAACTGTCAGCTATGCTCTTGAATCATTCTTGAACTAAAAATGCTAGAGAGACGCGGTTTGTACCTGAGTCATCCTTGCATGTCCCTGCATCCGAATTCCAAAGTTTTAGGGCAGCTTTCATACTTCTTGATAACGAAAATGACAAGTAGGCGGCCCTGCTCCGAAGCTTACTCAACAAGCCTCCCTATGGGATTTTTGTGCACAGAAAAAATCACAAGTTACAACTGGCAATTCGACCCCTAATACTTGCTCAATCTAAACAAGTTTAACACCATTGGATAGATATGATCAAGGGCTTTCCTCTCGTATCAAACTTAGTGTTGTGGGGTTTTTCAAAGCGAGGCTAGACGTCAGGGAGTGGACCCGACACACACCCCAACATTCGGGGAATTTAATGCATGATTTACACGGCGCGTGGTGATAAATGGGAAAAAAAAATATTCATTGAAAAAAAAAGCCCGGACTTATAAAAACTGTCAGCTATGCTCTTGAATAATTCTGGAACTAAAAACGCTAGAGAGACGCTGTTTGTACCTGAGTCATCCTTGCATGTCCCTGCATCCGAATTTCAAAGTTTTAGGGCGGCTTTCATACTTCTTGATAACGAAAATGACAAGTAGGCGGTGTTGGTCCGAAGCTAACTCAACAAGCCTCCCTATGGGATTTTTGTGCACAGAAAAATCACAAGTTACAACTGGTCAATTCGACCCCAAATATTTGCTCAATCTAAACAAGTTTAACACCATTGGATAGATATGATCAAGGGCTTTCCTCTCGTATCAAACTTAGTGTTGTGGGGTTTTTCCAAGCGAGGCTAGAGGTCAGGGAGTGGACCCGACACACACCCCGAAATTCGGGGAATTTAATGCATGATTTACACGGCGCGTGGTGATAAATGGGAAAAAATATATTCATTGAAAAAAAAGCCCGGACTTACAAAAACTGTCAGCTATGCTCTTGAATCATTCTTGAACTAAAAATGCTAGAGAGACGCGGTTTGTACCTGAGTCATCCTTGCATGTCCCTGCATCCGAATTCCAAAGTTTTAGGGCAGCTTTCATACTTCTTGATAACGAAAATGACAAGTAGGCGGCCCTGCTCCGAAGCTTACTCAACAAGCCTCCCTATGGGATTTTTGTGCACAGAAAAAATCACAAGTTACAACTGGTCAATTCGACCCCTGATACTTGCTCAATCTAAACAAGTTTAACACCATTGGATAGATATGATCAAGGGCTTTCCTCTCGTATCAAACTTAGTGTTGTGGGGATTTTCAAAGCGAGGCTAGAGGTCAGGGAGTGGACCCGACACACACCCCAACATTCGGGGAATTTAATGCATGATTTACACGGCGCGTGGTGATAAATGGGAAAAAAATATTCATTGAAAAAAAAGCCCGGACTTATAAAAACTGTCAGCTATGCTCTTGAATCATTCTTGAGCTAAAAATGCTAGAGAGACGCTGTTTGTACCTGAGTCATCCTTGCATGTCCCTGCATCCGAATTTCAAAGTTTTAGGGCGGCTTTCATACTTCTTGATAACGAAAATGACAAGTAGGCGGTGTTGGTCCGAAGCTAACTCAACAAGCCTCCCTATGGGATTTTTGTGCACAGAAAAATCACAAGTTACAACTGGTCAATTCGACCCCAAATATTTGCTCAATCTAAACAAGTTTAACACCATTGGATAGATATGATCAAGGGCTTTCCTCTCGTATCAAACTTAGTGTTGTGGGGTTTTTCAAAGCGAGGCTAGAGGTCAGGGAGTGGACCCGACACACACCCCGAAATTCGGGGAATTTAATGCATGATTTACACGGCGCGTGGTGATAAATGGGAAAAAATATATTCATTGAAAAAAAAGCCCGGACTTACAAAAACTGTCAGCTATGCTCTTGAATCATTCTTGAACTAAAAATGCTAGAGAGACGCGGTTTGTACCTGAGTCATCCTTGCATGTCCCTGCATCCGAATTCCAAAGTTTTAGGGCAGCTTTCATACTTCTTGATAACGAAAATGACAAGTAGGCGGCCCTGCTCCGAAGCTTACTCAACAAGCCTCCCTATGGGATTTTTGTGCACAGAAAAAATCACAAGTTACAACTGGCAATTCGACCCCTAATACTTGCTCAATCTAAACAAGTTTAACACCATTGGATAGATATGATCAAGGGCTTTCCTCTCGTATCAAACTTAGTGTTGTGGGGTTTTTCAAAGCGAGGCTAGACGTCAGGGAGTGGACCCGACACACACCCCAACATTCGGGGAATTTAATGCATGATTTACACGGCGCGTGGTGATAAATGGGAAAAAAAAATATTCATTGAAAAAAAAAGCCCGGACTTATAAAAACTGTCAGCTATGCTCTTGAATAATTCTGGAACTAAAAACGCTAGAGAGACGCTGTTTGTACCTGAGTCATCCTTGCATGTCCCTGCATCCGAATTTCAAAGTTTTAGGGCGGCTTTCATACTTCTTGATAACGAAAATGACAAGTAGGCGGTGTTGGTCCGAAGCTAACTCAACAAGCCTCCCTATGGGATTTTTGTGCACAGAAAAATCACAAGTTACAACTGGTCAATTCGACCCCAAATATTTGCTCAATCTAAACAAGTTTAACACCATTGGATAGATATGATCAAGGGCTTTCCTCTCGTATCAAACTTAGTGTTGTGGGGTTTTTCCAAGCGAGGCTAGAGGTCAGGGAGTGGACCCGACACACACCCCGAAATTCGGGGAATTTAATGCATGATTTACACGGCGCGTGGTGATAAATGGGAAAAAATATATTCATTGAAAAAAAAAGCCCGGACTTACAAAAACTGTCAGCTATGCTCTTGAATCATTCTTGAACTAAAAATGCTAGAGAGACGCGGTTTGTACCTGAGTCATCCTTGCATGTCCCTGCATCCGAATTCCAAAGTTTTAGGGCAGCTTTCATACTTCTTGATAACGAAAATGACAAGTAGGCGGCCCTGCTCCGAAGCTTACTCAACAAGCCTCCCTATGGGATTTTTGTGCACAGAAAAAATCACAAGTTACAACTGGTCAATTCGACCCCTGATACTTGCTCAATCTAAACAAGTTTAACACCATTGGATAGATATGATCAAGGGCTTTCCTCTCGTATCAAACTTAGTGTTGTGGGGATTTTCAAAGCGAGGCTAGACGTCAGGGAGTGGACCCGACACACACCCCAACATTCGGGGAATTTAATGCATGATTTAGACGGCGCGTGGTGATAAATGGGAAAAAATATATTCGTTGAAAAAAAAAGCCCGGACTTATAAAAACTGTCAGCTATGCTCTTGAATCATTCTTGAACTAAAAATGCTAGAGAGACGCGGTTTGTACCTGAGTCATCCTTGCATGTCCCTGCATCCGAATTCCAAAGTTTTAGGGCAGCTTTCATACTTCTTGATAACGAAAATGACAAGTAGGCGGCTCTGCTCCGAAGCTTACTCAACAAGCCTCCCTATGGGATTTTTGTGCACAGAAAAAATCACAAGTTACAACTGGTCAATTCGACCCCAAATACTTGATCAATCTAAACAAGTTTAACACCATTGGATAGATATGATCAAGGGCTTTCCTCTCGTATCAAACTTAATGTTGTGGGGATTTTCAAAGCGAGGCTAGAGGTCAAGGAGTGGACCCGACACACACCCCAAAATTCGGGGAATTGAATGCATGATTTACACGGCGCGTGGTGATAAATGGGAAAAAATATATTCATTGAAAAAAAAGCCCGGACTTATAAAAACTGTCAGCTATGCTCTTGAATAATTCTGGAACTAAAAATGCTAGAGAGACGCTGTTTGTACCTGAGTCATCCTTGCATGTCCCTGCATCCGAATTTTAAAGTTTTAGGGCGGCTTTTATACTTCTTGATAACGAAATTGACAAGCAGGCGGTGTTGGTCCGAAGCTAACTCAACAAGCCTCCCTATGGGATTTTTGTGCACAGAAAAATCACAAGTTACAACTGGTCAATTCGACCCCAAATATTTGCTCAATCTAAACAAGTTTAACACCATTGGATAGATATGATCATGGGCTTTCCTCTCGTATCAAACTTAGTGTTGTGGGGTTTTTCAAAGCGAGGCTAGAGGTCAGGGAGTGGACCCGACACACACCCCAAAATTCGGGGAATTTAATGCATGATTTACACGGCGCGTGGTGATAAATGGGAAAAAATATATTCATTGAAAAAAAAGCCCGGACTTATAAAAACTGTCAGCTATGCTCTTGAATAATTCTGGAACTAAAAATGCTAGAGAGACGCTGTTTGTACCTGAGTCATCCTTGCATGTCCCTGCATCCGAATTTTAAAGTTTTAGGGCGGCTTTCATACTTCTTGATAACGAAAATGACAAGTAGGCGGTGTTGGTTCGAAGCTAACTCAACAAGCCTCCCTATGGGATTTTTGTGCACAGAAAAATCACAAGTTACAACTGGTCAATTCGACCCCAAATATTTGATCAAACTAAACAAGTTTAACACCATTGGATAGATATGATCAAGGGCTTTCCTCTCGTATCAAACTTAGTGTTGTGGGGTTTTTCAAAGCGAGGCTACAGGTCAGGGAGTGGACCCGACACACACCCCGAAATTCGGGGAATTTAATGCATGATTTACACGGCGCGTGGTGATAAATGGGAAAAAATATATTCATTGAAAAAAAAGCCCGGACTTACAAAAACTGTCAGCTATGCTCTTGAATCATTCTTGAACTAAAAATGCTAGAGAGACGCGGTTTGTACCTGAGTCATCCTTGCATGTCCCTGCATCCGAATTCCAAAGTTTTAGGGCGGCTTTCATACTTCTTGATAACGAAAATGACAAGTAGGCGGCCCTGCTCCGAAGCTTACTCAACAAGCCTCCCTATGGGATTTTTGTGCACAGAAAAAATCACAAGTTACAACTGGTCAATTCGACCCCTAATACTTGCTCAATCTAAACAAGTTTAACACCATTGGTTAGATATGATCAAGGGCTTTCCTCTCGTATCAAACTTAGTGTTGTGGGGATTTTCAAAGCGAGGCTAGACGTCAGGGAGTGGACCCGACACACACCCCAACATTCGGGGAATTTAATGCATGATTTACACGGCGCGTGGTGATAAATGGGGAAAAAAATATTCATTGAAAAAAAAGCCCGGACTTATAAAAACTGTCAGCTATGCTCTTGAATCATTCTTGAACTAAAAATGCTAGAGAGACGCTGTTTGTACCTGAGTCATCCTTGCATGTCCCTGCATCCGAATTTCAAAGTTTACGGGCGGCTTTCATACTTCTTGATAACGAAAATGACAAGTAGGCGGTGTTGGTCCAAAGCTAACTCAACAAGCCTCCCTATGGGATTTTTGTGCACAGAAAAATCACAAGTTACAACTGGTCAATTCGACCCCTAATACTTGCTCAATCTAAACAAGTTTAACACCATTGGATAGATATGATCATGGGCTTTCCTCTCGTATCAAACTTAGTGTTGTGGGGATTTTCAAAGCGAGGCTAGAGGTCAGGGAGTGGACCCGACACACACCCCAAAATTCGGGGAATTTAATGCATGATTTACACGGCGCGTGGTGATAAATGGGAAAAAAAATATTCATTGAAAAAAAAGCCCGGACTTATAAAAACTGTCAGCTATGCTCTTGAATAATTCTTGAACTAAAAATGCTAGAGAGACGCGGTTTGTACCTGAGTCATCTTTGCATGTCCCTGCATCCGAATTCCAAAGTTTTAGGGCAGCTTTCATACTTCTTGATAACGAAAATGACAAGTAGGCGGTGTTGGTCCGAAGCTAACTCAACAAGCCTCCCTATGGGATTTTTGTGCACAGAAAAATCACAAGTTACAACTGGTCAATTCGACCCCAAATATTTGCTCAATCTAAACAAGTTTAACACCATTGGATAGATATGATCAAGGGCTTTCCTCTCGTATCAAACTTAGTGTTGTGGGGTTTTTCAAAGCGAGGCTAGAGGTCAGGGAGTGGACCCGACACACACCCCAAAATTCGGGGAATTTAATGCATGATTTACACGGCGCGTGGTGATAAATGGGAAAAAATATATTCATTGAAAAAAAAGCCCGGACTTACAAAAACTGTCAGCTATGCTCTTGAATCATTCTTGAACTAAAAATGCTAGAGAGACGCGGTTTGTACCTGAGTCATCCTTGCATGTCCCTGCATCCGAATTCCAAAGTTTTAGGGCAGCTTTCATACTTCTTGATAACGAAAATGACAAGTAGGCGGCCCTGCTCCGAAGCTTACTCAACAAGCCTCCCTATGGGATTTTTGTGCACAGAAAAAATCACAAGTTACAACTGGTCAATTCGACCCCTAATACTTGCTCAATCTAAACAAGTTTAACACCATTGGATAGATATGATCAAGGGCTTTCCTCTCGTATCAAACTTAGTGTTGTGGGGATTTTCAAAGCGAGGCTAGACGTCAGGGAGTGGACCCGACACACACCCCAACATTCGGGGAATTTAATGCATGATTTACACGGCGCGTGGTGATAAATGGGAAAAAATATATTCGTTGAAAAAAAAAGCCCGGACTTATAAAAACTGTCAGCTATGCTCTTGAATCATTCTTGAACTAAAAATGCTAGAGAGACGCGGTTTGTACCTGAGTCATCCTTGCATGTCCCTGCATCCGAATTCCAAAGTTTTAGGGCAGCTTTCATACTTCTTGATAACGAAAATGACAAGTAGGCGGCTCTGCTCCGAAGCTTACTCAACAAGCCTCCCTATGGGATTTTTGTGCACAGAAAAAATCACAAGTTACAACTGGTCAATTCGACCCCAAATACTTGCTCAATCTAAACAAGTTTAACACCATTGGATAGATATGATCAAGGGCTTTCCTCTCGTATCAAACTTAATGTTGTGGGGATTTTCAAAGCGAGGCTAGAGGTCAAGGAGTGGACCCGACACACACCCCAAAATTCGGGGAATTGAATGCATGATTTACACGGCGCGTGGTGATAAATGGGAAAAAATATATTCATTGAAAAAAAAGCCCGGACTTATAAAAACTGTCAGCTATGCTCTTGAATAATTCTGGAACTAAAAATGCTAGAGAGACGCTGTTTGTACCTGAGTCATCCTTGCATGTCCCTGCATCCGAATTTTAAAGTTTTAGGGCGGCTTTTATACTTCTTGATAACGAAATTGACAAGCAGGCGGTGTTGGTCCGAAGCTAACTCAACAAGCCTCCCTATAGGATTTTTGTGCACAGAAAAATCACAAGTTACAACTGGTCAATTCGACCCCAAATATTTGCTCAATCTAAACAAGTTTAACACCATTGGATAGATATGATCATGGGCTTTCCTCTCGTATCAAACTTAGTGTTGTGGGGTTTTTCAAAGCGAGGCTAGAGGTCAGGGAGTGGACCCGACACACACCCCAAAATTCGGGGAATTTAATGCATGATTTACACGGCGCGTGGTGATAAATGGGAAAAAATATATTCATTGAAAAAAAAGCCCGGACTTATAAAAACTGTCAGCTATGCTCTTGAATAATTCTGGAACTAAAAATGCTACAGAGACGCTGTTTGTACCTGAGTCATCCTTGCATGTCCCTGCATCCGAATTTTAAAATTTTAGGGCGGCTTTTATACTTCTTGATAACGAAATTGACAAGCAGGCGGTGTTGGTCCGAAGCTAACTCAACAAGCCTCCCTATGGGATTTTTGTGCACAGAAAAATCACAAGTTACAACTGGTCAATTCGACCCCAAATATTTGCTCAATCTAAACAAGTTTAACACCATTGGATAGATATGATCATGGGCTTTCCTCTCGTATCAAACTTAGTGTTGTGGGGTTTTTCAAAGCGAGGCTAGAGGTCAGGGAGTGGACCCGACACACACCCCAAAATTCGGGGAATTTAATGCATGATTTACACGGCGCGTGGTGATAAATGGGAAAAAATATATTCATTGAAAAAAAAGCCCGGACTTATAAAAACTGTCAGCTATGCTCTTGAATAATTCTGGAACTAAAAATGCTACAGAGACGCTGTTTGTACCTGAGTCATCCTTGCATGTCCCTGCATCCGAATTTTAAAGTTTTAGGGCGGCTTTCATACTTCTTGATAACGAAAATGACAAGTAGGCGGCTCTGCTCCGAAGCTTACTCAACAAGCCTCCCTATGGGATTTTTGTGCACAGAAAAAATCACAAGTTACAACTGGTCAATTCGACCCCAAATACATGATCAATCTAAACAAGTTTAACACCATTGGATAGATATGATCAAGGGCTTTCCTCTCGTATCAAACTTAATGTTGTGGGGATTTTCAAAGCGAGGCTAGAGGTCAAGGAGTGGACCCGACACACACCCCAAAATTCGGGGAATTTAATGCATGATTTACACGGCGCGTGGTGATAAATGGGAAAAAATATATTCATTGAAAAAAAAGCCCGGACTTATAAAAACTGTCAGCTATGCTCTTGAATAATTCTGGAACTAAAAATGCTAGAGAGACGCTGTTTGTACCTGAGTCATCCTTGCATGTCCCTGCATCCGAATTTTAAAGTTTTAGGGCGGCTTTCATACTTCTTGATAACGAAAATGACAAGTAGGCGGCTCTGCTCCGAAGCTTACTCAACAAGCCTCCCTATGGGATTTTTGTGCACAGAAAAAATCACAAGTTACAACTGGTCAATTCGACCCCAAATACTTGATCAATCTAAACAAGTTTAACACCATTGGATAGATATGATCAAGGGCTTTCCTCTCGTATCAAACTTAATGTTGTTGGGATTTTCAAAGCGAGGCTAGAGGTCAAGGAGTGGACCCGACACACACCCCAAAATTCGGGGAATTTAATGCATGATTTACACGGCGCGTGGTGATAAATGGGAAAAAATATATTCATTGAAAAAAAAGCCCGGACTTATAAAAACTGTCAGCTATGCTCTTGAATCATTCTTGACCTAAAAATGCTAGAGAGACGCGGTTTGTACCTGAGTCATCCTTGCATGTCCCTGCATCCGAATTCCAAAGTTTTAGGGCAGCTTTCATACTTCTTGATAACGAAAATGACAAGTAGGCGGCTCTGCTCCGAAGCTTACTCAACAAGCCTCCCTATGGGATTTTTGTGCACAGAAAAAATCACAAGTTACAACTGGTCAATTCGACCCCAAATACTTGATCAATCTAAACAAGTTTAACACCATTGGATAGATATGATCAAGGGCTTTCCTCTCGTATCAAACTTAATGTTGTGGGGATTTTCAAAGCGAGGCTAGAGGTCAAGGAGTGGACCCGACACACACCCCAAAATTCGGGGAATTTAATGCATGATTTACACGGCGCGTGGTGATGAATGGGAAAAAATATATTCATTGAAAAAAAAGCCCGGACTTATAAAAACTGTCAGCTATGCTCTTGAATAATTCTGGAACTAAAAATGCTAGAGAGACGCTGTTTGTACCTGAGTCATCCTTGCATGTCCCTGCATCCGAATTTTAAAGTTTTAGGGCGGCTTTTATACTTCTTGATAACGAAATTGACAAGCAGGCGGTGTTGGTCCGAAGCTAACTCAACAAGCCTCCCTATGGGATTTTTGTGCACAGAAAAATCACAAGTTACAACTGGTCAATTCGACCCCAAATATTTGCTCAATCTAAACAAGTTTAACACCATTGGATAGATATGATCATGGGCTTTCCTCTCGTATCAAACTTAGTGTAGTGGGGTTTTTCAAAGCGAGGCTAGAGGTCAGGGAGTGGACCCGACACACACCCCAAAATTCGGGGAATTTAATGCATGATTTACACGGCGCGTGGTGATAAATGGGAAAAAATATATTCATTGAAAAAAAAGCCCGGACTTATAAAAACTGTCAGCTATGCTCTTGAATAATTCTGGAACTAAAAATGCTACAGAGACGCTGTTTGTACCTGAGTCATCCTTGCATGTCCCTGCATCCGAATTTTAAAGTTTTAGGGCGGCTTTCATACTTCTTGATATCGAAAATGACAAGTAGGCGGCTCTGCTCCGAAGCTTACTCAACAAGCCTCCCTATGGGATTTTTGTGCACAGAAAAAATCACAAGTTACAACTGGTCAATTCGACCCCAAATACATGATCAATCTAAACAAGTTTAACACCATTGGATAGATATGATCAAGGGCTTTCCTCTCGCACAAACTTAATGTTGTGGGGATTTTCAAAGCGAGGCTAGAGGTCAAGGAGTGGACCCGACACACACCCCAAAATTCGGGGAATTTAATGCATGATTTACACGGCGCGTGGTGATAAATGGGAAAAAATATATTCATTGAAAAAAAAGCCCGGACTTATAAAAACTGTCAGCTATGCTCTTGAATAATTCTGGAACTAAAAATGCTAGAGAGACGCTGTTTGTACCTGAGTCATCCTTGCATGTCCCTGCATCCGAATTTTAAAGTTTTAGGGCGGCTTTCATACTTCTTGATAACGAAAATGACAAGTAGGCGGTGTTGGTCCAAAGCTAACTCAACAAGCCTCCCTATGGGATTTTTGTGCACAGAAAAATCACAAGTTACAACTGGTCAATTCGACCCCAAATACTTGCTCAATCTAAACAAGTTTAACACCATTGGATAGATATGATCAAGGGCTTTCTTCTCGTATCAAACTTAGTGTTGTGGGGATTTTCAAAGCGAGGCTAGAGGTCAGGGAGTGGACCCGACACACACCCCAAAATTCGGGGAATTTAATGCATGATTTACACGGCGCGTGGTGATAAATGGGAAAAAATATATTCATTGAAAAAAAAGCCCGGACTTATAAAAACTGTCAGCTATGCTCTTGAATCATTCTTGACCTAAAAATGCTAGAGAGACGCGGTTTGTACCTGAGTCATCCTTGCATGTCCCTGCATCCGAATTCCAAAGTTTTAGGGCAGCTTTCATACTTCTTGATAACGAAAATGACAAGTAGGCGGCTCTGCTCCGAAGCTTACTCAACAAGCCTCCCTATGGGATTTTTGTGCACAGAAAAAATCACAAGTTACAACTGGTCAATTCGACCCCTAATACTTGCTGAATCTAAACAAGTTTAACACCATTGGATAGATATGATCAAGGGCTTTCCTCTCGTATCAAACTTAGTGTTGTGGGGATTTGCTAAGCGAGGCTAGAGGTCAAGGAGTGGACCCGACACACACCCCAAAATTCGGGGAATTTAATGCATGCTTTACACGGCGCGTGGTGATAAATGGGAAAAAATATATTCATTGAAAAAAAAAGCCCGGACTTATAAAAACTGTCAGCTATGCTCTTGAATAATTCTGGAACTAAAAATGCTAGAGAGACGCTGTTTGTACCTGAGTCATCCTTGCATGTCCCTGCATCCGAATTTTAAAGTTTTAGGGCGGCTTTCATACTTCTTGATAACGAAAATGACAAGTAGGCGGTGTTGGTCCGAAGCTAACTCAACAAGCCTCCCTATGGGATTTTTGTGCACAGAAAAACCACAAGTTACAACTGGTCAATTCGACCCCAAATACTTGCTCAATCTAAACAAGTTTAACACCATTGGATAGATATGATCGAGGGCTTTCTTCTCGTATCAAACTTAGTGTTGTGGGGATTTTCAAAGCGAGGCTAGAGGTCAGGGAGTGGACCCGACACACACCCCAAAATTCGGGGAATTTAATGCATGATTTACACGGCGCGTGGTGATAAATGGGAAAAAATATATTCATTGAAAAAAAAGCCCGGACTTATAAAAACTGTCAGCTATGCTCTTGAATCATTCTTGACCTAAAAATGCTAGAGAGACGCGGTTTGTACCTGAGTCATCCTTGCATGTCCCTGCATCCGAATTCCAAAGTTTTAGGGCAGCTTTCATACTTCTTGATAACGAAAATGACAAGTAGGCGGCTCTGCTCCGAAGCTTACTCAACAAGCCTCCCTATGGGATTTTGTGCACAGAAAAAATCACAAGTTACAACTGGTCAATTCGACCCCTAATACTTGCTGAATCTAAACAAGTTTAACACCATTGGATAGATATGATCATGGGCTTTCCTCTCGTATCAAACTTAGTGTTGTGGGGATTTTCAAAGCGAGGCTAGAGGTCAGGGAGTGGACCCGACACACACCCCAAAATTCGGGGAATTTAATGCATGATTTACACGGCGCGTGGTGATAAATGGGAAAAAATATATTCATTGAAAAAAAAGCCCGGACTTATAAAAACTGTCAGCTATGCTCTTGAATAATTCTGGAACTAAAAATGCTAGAGAGACGCTGTTTGTACCTGAGTCATCCTTGCATGTCCCTGCATCCGAATTTTAAAGTTTTAGGGCGGCTTTCATACTTCTTGATAACGAAAATGACAAGTAGGCGGCTCTGCTCCGAAGCTTACTCAACAAGCCTCCCTATGGGATTTTTGTGCACAGAAAAAATCACAAGTTACAACTGGTCAATTCGACCCCAAATACTTGATCAATCTAAACAAGTTTAACACCATTGGATAGATATGATCAAGGGCTTTCCTCTCGTATCAAACTTAATGTTGTGGGGATTTTCAAAGCGAGGCTAGAGGTCAAGGAGTGGACCCGACACACACCCCAAAATTCGGGGAATTTAATGCATGATTTACACGGCGCGTGGTGATAAATGGGAAAAAATATATTCATTGAAAAAAAAGCCCGGACTTATAAAAACTGTCAGCTATGCTCTTGAATAATTCTGGAACTAAAAATGCTAGAGAGACACTGTTTGTACCTGAGTCATCCTTGCATGTCCCTGCATCCGAATTTTAAAGTTTTAGTGCGGCTTTCATACTTCTTGATAACGAAAATGACAAGTAGGCGGTGTTGGTCCGAAGCTAACTCAACAAGCCTCCCTATGGGATTTTTGTGCACAGAAAAATCACAAGTTACAACTGGTCAATTCGACCCCAAATACTTGCTCAATCTAAACAAGTTTAACACCATTGGATAGATATGATCAAGGGCTTTCTTCTCGTATCAAACTTAGTGTTGTGGGGATTTTCAAAGCGAGGCTAGAGGTCAGGGAGTGGACCCGACACACACCCCAAAATTCGGGGAATTTAATGCATGATTTACACGGCGCATGGTGATAAATGGGAAAACATATATTCATTGAAAAAAAAGCCCGGACTTATAAAAACTGTCAGCTATGCTCTTGAATCATTCTTGAACTAAAAATGCTAGAGAGACGCTGTTTGTACCTGAGTCATCCTTGCATGTCCCTGCATCCGAATTTCAAAGTTTTAGGGCGGCTTCCATACTTCTTGATAACGAAATTGACAAGCAGGCGGTGTTGGTCCGAAGCTAACTCAACAAGCCTCCCTATGGGATTTTTGTGCACAGAAAAATCACAAGTTACAACTGGTCAATTCGACCCCAAATACTTGCTCAATCTAAACAAGTTTAACACCATTGGATAGATATGATCGAGGGCTTTCCTCTCGTATCAAACTTAGTGTTGTGGGGATTTTCAAAGCGAGGCTAGAGGTCAGGGAATGGACCCGACACACACCCCAAAATTCGGGGAATTTAATGCATGATTTACACGGCGCGTGGTGATAAATGGGAAAAAATATATTCATTGAAAAAAAGCCCGGACTTATTAAAACTGTCAGCTATGCTCTTGAATCATTCTTGAACTAAAAATGCTAGAGAGACGCGGTTTGTACCTGAGTCATCCTTGCATGTCCCTGCATCCGAATTCCAAAGTTTTAAGGCAGCTTTCATACTTCTTGATAACGAAAATGACAAGTAGGCGGCTCTGCTCCGAAGCTTACTCAACAAGCCTCCCCATGGGATTTTTGTGCACAGAAAAAATCACAAGTTACAACTGGTCAATTCGACCCCAAATACTTGATCAATCTAAACAAGTTTAACACCATTGGATAGATATGATCAAGGGCTTTCCTCTCGTATCAAACTTAGTGTTGTGGGGATTTTCAAAGCGAGGCTAGAGGTCAGGGAGTGGACCCGACACACACCCCAAAATTCGGGGAATTTAATGCATGGTTTACACGGCGCGTGGTGATAAATGGGAAAAAAAATATTCATTGAAAAAAAAGCCCGGACTTATAAAAACTGTCAGCTATGCTCTTGAATCATTCTTGACCTAAAAATGCTAGAGAGACGCGGTTTGTACCTGAGTCATCCTTGCATGTCCCTGCATCCGAATTCCAAAGTTTTAGGGCAGCTTTCATACTTCTTGATAACGAAAATGACAAGTAGGCGGCTCTGCTCCGAAGCTTACTCAACAAGCCTCCCTATGAGATTTTTGTGCACAGAAAAAATCACAAGTTACAACTGGTCAATTCGACCCCAAATACTTGCTCAATCTAAACAAGTTTAACACCATTGGATAGATATGATTAAGGGCTTTCCTCTCGTATCAAACTCAGTGTTGTGGGGATTTTCAAAGCGAGGCTAGAGGTCAGGGAGTGGACCCGACACACACCCCAAAATTCGGGGAATTTAATGCATGATTTACACGGCGCATGGTGATAAATGGGAAAACATATATTCATTGAAAAAAAAGCCCGGACTTATAAAAACTGTCAGCTATGCTCTTGAATCATTCTTGAACTAAAAATGCTAGAGAGACGCTGTTTGTACCTGAGTCATCCTTGCATGTCCCTGCATCCGAATTTCAAAGTTTTAGGGCGGCTTCCATACTTCTTGATAACGAAATTGACAAGCAGGCGGTGTTGGTCCGAAGCTAACTCAACAAGCCTCCCTATGGGATTTTTGTGCACAGAAAAATCACAAGTTACAACTGGTCAATTCGACCCCAAATACTTGCTCAATCTAAACAAGTTTAACACCATTGGATAGATATGATCGAGGGCTTTCCTCTCGTATCAAACTTAGTGTTGTGGGGATTTTCAAAGCGAGGCTAGAGGTCAGGGAATGGACCCGACACACACCCCAAAATTCGGGGAATTTAATGCATGATTTACACGGCGCGTGGTGATAAATGGGAAAAAATATATTCATTGAAAAAAAGCCCGGACTTATTAAAACTGTCAGCTATGCTCTTGAATCATTCTTGAACTAAAAATGCTAGAGAGACGCGGTTTGTACCTGAGTCATCCTTGCATGTCCCTGCATCCGAATTCCAAAGTTTTAAGGCAGCTTTCATACTTCTTGATAACGAAAATGACAAGTAGGCGGCTCTGCTCCGAAGCTTACTCAACAAGCCTCCCCATGGGATTTTTGTGCACAGAAAAAATCACAAGTTACAACTGGTCAATTCGACCCCAAATACTTGATCAATCTAAACAAGTTTAACACCATTGGATAGATATGATCAAGGGCTTTCCTCTCGTATCAAACTTAGTGTTGTGGGGATTTTCAAAGCGAGGCTAGAGGTCAGGGAGTGGACCCGACACACACCCCAAAATTCGGGGAATTTAATGCATGGTTTACACGGCGCGTGGTGATAAATGGGAAAAAAAATATTCATTGAAAAAAAAGCCCGGACTTATAAAAACTGTCAGCTATGCTTTTGAATAATTCTGGAACTAAAAATGCTAGAGAGACGCTGTTTGTACCTGAGTCATCCTTGCATGTCCCTGCATCCGAATTTTAAAGTTTTAGGGCGGCTTTCATACTTCTTGATAACGAAAATGACAAGTAGGCGGTGTTGGTCCGAAGCTAACTCAACAAGCCTCCCTATGGGATTTTTGTGCACAGAAAAATTACAAGTTACAACTGGTCAATTCGACCCCAAATACTTGCTCAATCTAAACAAGTTTAACACCATTGGATAGATATGATCAAGGGCTTTCCTCTCGTATCAAACTTAGTGTTGTGGGGATTTTCAAAGCGAAGCTAGAGGTCAGGGAGTGGACCCGACACACACCCCAAATTCGGGGAATTTAATGCATGATTTACACGGCGCGTGGTGATAAATGGGAAAAAAAATATTCATTGAAAAAAAAAGCCCGGACTTATAAAAACTGTCAGCTATGCTCTTGAATAATTCTGGAACTAAAAATGCTAGAGAGACGCGGTTTGTACCTGAGTCATCCTTGCATGTCCCTGCATCCGAATTCCAAAGTTTTAAGGCAGCTTTCATACTTCTTGATAACGAAAATGACAAGTAGGCGGCTCTGCTCCGAAGCTTACTCAACAAGCCTCCCTATGAGATTTTTGTGCACAGAAAAAATCACAAGTTACAACTGGTCAATTCGACCCCTAATACTTGCTCAATCTAAACAAGTTTAACACCATTGGATAGATATGATCAAGGGCTTTCCTCTCGTATCAAACTTAGTGTTGTGGGGATTTGCTAAGCGAGGCTAGAGGTCAAGGAGTGGACCCGACACACACCCCAAAATTCGGGGAATTTAATGCATGATTTACACGGCGCGTGGTGATAAATGGGAAAAAATATATTCATTGAAAAAAAAGCCCGGACTTATAAAAACTGTCAGCTATGCTCTTGAATCATACTTGACCTAAAAATGCTAGAGAGACGCGGTTTGTACCTGAGTCATCCTTGCATGTCCCTGCATCCGAATTCCAAAGTTTTAGGGCAGCTTTCATACTTCTTGATAACGAAAATGACAAGTAGGCGGCTCTGCTCCGAAGCTTACTCAACAAGCCTCCCTATGGGATTTTTGTGCACAGAAAAAATCACAAGTTACAACTGGTCAATTCGACCCCAAATACTTGATCAATCTAAACAAGTTTAACACCATTGGATAGATATGATCAAGGGCTTTCCTCTCGTATCAAACTTAATGTTGTGGGGATTTTCAAAGCGAGGCTAGAGGTCAAGGAGTGGACCCGACACACACCCCAAAATTCGGGGAATTTAATGCATGATTTACACGGCGCGTGGTGATGAATGGGAAAAAATATATTCATTGAAAAAAAAGCCCGGACTTATAAAAACTGTCAGCTATGCTCTTGAATAATTCTGGAACTAAAAATGCTAGAGAGACGCTGTTTGTACCTGAGTCATCCTTGCATGTCCCTGCATCCGAATTTTAAAGTTTTAGGGCGGCTTTTATACTTCTTGATAACGAAATTGACAAGCAGGCGGTGTTGGTCCGAAGCTAACTCAACAAGCCTCCCTATGGGATTTTTGTGCACAGAAAAATCACAAGTTACAACTGGTCAATTCGACCCCAAATATTTGCTCAATCTAAACAAGTTTAACACCATTGGATAGATATGATCATGGGCTTTCCTCTCGTATCAAACTTAGTGTAGTGGGGTTTTTCAAAGCGAGGCTAGAGGTCAGGGAGTGGACCCGACACACACCCCAAAATTCGGGGAATTTAATGCATGATTTACACGGCGCGTGGTGATAAATGGGAAAAAATATATTCATTGAAAAAAAAGCCCGGACTTATAAAAACTGTCAGCTATGCTCTTGAATAATTCTGGAACTAAAAATGCTACAGAGACGCTGTTTGTACCTGAGTCATCCTTGCATGTCCCTGCATCCGAATTTTAAAGTTTTAGGGCGGCTTTCATACTTCTTGATAACGAAAATGACAAGTAGGCGGCTCTGCTCCGAAGCTTACTCAACAAGCCTCCCTATGGGATTTTTGTGCACAGAAAAAATCACAAGTTACAACTGGTCAATTCGACCCCAAATACATGATCAATCTAAACAAGTTTAACACCATTGGATAGATATGATCAAGGGCTTTCCTCTCGCACAAACTTAATGTTGTGGGGATTTTCAAAGCGAGGCTAGAGGTCAAGGAGTGGACCCGACACACACCCCAAAATTCGGGGAATTTAATGCATGATTTACACGGCGCGTGGTGATAAATGGGAAAAAATATATTCATTGAAAAAAAAGCCCGGACTTATAAAAACTGTCAGCTATGCTCTTGAATAATTCTGGAACTAAAAATGCTAGAGAGACGCTGTTTGTACCTGAGTCATCCTTGCATGTCCCTGCATCCGAATTTTAAAGTTTTAGGGCGGCTTTCATACTTCTTGATAACGAAAATGACAAGTAGGCGGTGTTGGTCCAAAGCTAACTCAACAAGCCTCCCTATGGGATTTTTGTGCACAGAAAAATCACAAGTTACAACTGGTCAATTCGACCCCAAATACTTGCTCAATCTAAACAAGTTTAACACCATTGGATAGATATGATCAAGGGCTTTCTTCTCGTATCAAACTTAGTGTTGTGGGGATTTTCAAAGCGAGGCTAGAGGTCAGGGAGTGGACCCGACACACACCCCAAAATTCGGGGAATTTAATGCATGATTTACACGGCGCGTGGTGATAAATGGGAAAAAATATATTCATTGAAAAAAAAGCCCGGACTTATAAAAACTGTCAGCTATGCTCTTGAATCATTCTTGACCTAAAAATGCTAGAGAGACGCGGTTTGTACCTGAGTCATCCTTGCATGTCCCTGCATCCGAATTCCAAAGTTTTAGGGCAGCTTTCATACTTCTTGATAACGAAAATGACAAGTAGGCGGCTCTGCTCCGAAGCTTACTCAACAAGCCTCCCTATGGGATTTTTGTGCACAGAAAAAATCACAAGTTACAACTGGTCAATTCGACCCCTAATACTTGCTGAATCTAAACAAGTTTAACACCATTGGATAGATATGATCAAGGGCTTTCCTCTCGTATCAAACTTAGTGTTGTGGGGATTTGCTAAGCGAGGCTAGAGGTCAAGGAGTGGACCCGACACACACCCCAAAATTCGGGGAATTTAATGCATGCTTTACACGGCGCGTGGTGATAAATGGGAAAAAATATATTCATTGAAAAAAAAAGCCCGGACTTATAAAAACTGTCAGCTATGCTCTTGAATAATTCTGGAACTAAAAATGCTAGAGAGACGCTGTTTGTACCTGAGTCATCCTTGCATGTCCCTGCATCCGAATTTTAAAGTTTTAGGGCGGCTTTCATACTTCTTGATAACGAAAATGACAAGTAGGCGGTGTTGGTCCGAAGCTAACTCAACAAGCCTCCCTATGGGATTTTTGTGCACAGAAAAACCACAAGTTACAACTGGTCAATTCGACCCCAAATACTTGCTCAATCTAAACAAGTTTAACACCATTGGATAGATATGATCGAGGGCTTTCTTCTCGTATCAAACTTAGTGTTGTGGGGATTTTCAAAGCGAGGCTAGAGGTCAGGGAGTGGACCCGACACACACCCCAAAATTCGGGGAATTTAATGCATGATTTACACGGCGCGTGGTGATAAATGGGAAAAAATATATTCATTGAAAAAAAAGCCCGGACTTATAAAAACTGTCAGCTATGCTCTTGAATCATTCTTGACCTAAAAATGCTAGAGAGACGCGGTTTGTACCTGAGTCATCCTTGCATGTCCCTGCATCCGAATTCCAAAGTTTTAGGGCAGCTTTCATACTTCCTGATAACGAAAATGACAAGTAGGCGGCTCTGCTCCGAAGCTTACTCAACAAGCCTCCCTATGGGATTTTGTGCACAGAAAAAATCACAAGTTACAACTGGTCAATTCGACCCCTAATACTTGCTGAATCTAAACAAGTTTAACACCATTGGATAGATATGATCATGGGCTTTCCTCTCGTATCAAACTTAGTGTTGTGGGGATTTTCAAAGCGAGGCTAGAGGTCAGGGAGTGGACCCGACACACACCCCAAAATTCGGGGAATTTAATGCATGATTTACACGGCGCGTGGTGATAAATGGGAAAAAATATATTCATTGAAAAAAAAGCCCGGACTTATAAAAACTGTCAGCTATGCTCTTGAATAATTCTGGAACTAAAAATGCTAGAGAGACGCTGTTTGTACCTGAGTCATCCTTGCATGTCCCTGCATCCGAATTTTAAAGTTTTAGGGCGGCTTTCATACTTCTTGATAACGAAAATGACAAGTAGGCGGCTCTGCTCCGAAGCTTACTCAACAAGCCTCCCTATGGGATTTTTGTGCACAGAAAAAATCACAAGTTACAACTGGTCAATTCGACCCCAAATACTTGATCAATCTAAACAAGTTTAACACCATTGGATAGATATGATCAAGGGCTTTCCTCTCGTATCAAACTTAATGTTGTGGGGATTTTCAAAGCGAGGCTAGAGGTCAAGGAGTGGACCCGACACACACCCCAAAATTCGGGGAATTTAATGCATGATTTACACGGCGCGTGGTGATAAATGGGAAAAAATATATTCATTGAAAAAAAAGCCCGGACTTATAAAAACTGTCAGCTATGCTCTTGAATAATTCTGGAACTAAAAATGCTAGAGAGACGCTGTTTGTACCTGAGTCATCCTTGCATGTCCCTGCATCCGAATTTTAAAGTTTTAGTGCGGCTTTCATACTTCTTGATAACGAAAATGACAAGTAGGCGGTGTTGGTCCGAAGCTAACTCAACAAGCCTCCCTAAGGGATTTTTGTGCACAGAAAAATCACAAGTTACAACTGGTCAATTCGACCCCAAATACTTGCTCAATCTAAACAAGTTTAACACCATTGGATAGATATGATCAAGGGCTTTCTTCTCGTATCAAACTTAGTGTTGTGGGGATTTTCAAAGCGAGGCTAGAGGTCAGGGAGTGGACCCGACACACACCCCAAAATTCGGGGAATTTAATGCATGATTTACACGGCGCGTGGTGATAAATGGGAAAAAATATATTCATTGAAAAAAAAGCCCGGACTTATAAAAACTGTCAGCTATGCTCTTGAATCATTCTTGACCTAAAAATGCTAGAGAGACGCGGTTTGTACCTGAGTCATCCTTGCATGTCCCTGCATCCGAATTCCAAAGTTTTAGGGCAGCTTTCATACTTCTTGATAACGAAAATGACAAGTAGGCGGCTCTGCTCCGAAGCTTACTCAACAAGCCTCCCTATGAGATTTTTGTGCACAGAAAAAATCACAAGTTACAACTGGTCAATTCGACCCCAAATACTTGCTCAATCTAAACAAGTTTAACACCATTGGATAGATATGATTAAGGGCTTTCCTCTCGTATCAAACTCAGTGTTGTGGGGATTTTCAAAGCGAGGCTAGAGGTCAGGGAGTGGACCCGACACACACCCCAAAATTCGGGGAATTTAATGCATGATTTACACGGCGCATGGTGATAAATGGGAAAACATATATTCATTGAAAAAAAAGCCCGGACTTATAAAAACTGTCAGCTATGCTCTTGAATCATTCTTGAACTAAAAATGCTAGAGAGACGCTGTTTGTACCTGAGTCATCCTTGCATGTCCCTGCATCCGAATTTCAAAGTTTTAGGGCGGCTTCCATACTTCTTGATAACGAAATTGACAAGCAGGCGGTGTTGGTCCGAAGCTAACTCAACAAGCCTCCCTATGGGATTTTTGTGCACAGAAAAATCACAAGTTACAACTGGTCAATTCGACCCCAAATACTTGCTCAATCTAAACAAGTTTAACACCATTGGATAGATATGATCGAGGGCTTTCCTCTCGTATCAAACTTAGTGTTGTGGGGATTTTCAAAGCGAGGCTAGAGGTCAGGGAATGGACCCGACACACACCCCAAAATTCGGGGAATTTAATGCATGATTTACACGGCGCGTGGTGATAAATGGGAAAAAATATATTCATTGAAAAAAAGCCCGGACTTATTAAAACTGTCAGCTATGCTCTTGAATCATTCTTGAACTAAAAATGCTAGAGAGACGCGGTTTGTACCTGAGTCATCCTTGCATGTCCCTGCATCCGAATTCCAAAGTTTTAAGGCAGCTTTCATACTTCTTGATAACGAAAATGACAAGTAGGCGGCTCTGCTCCGAAGCTTACTCAACAAGCCTCCCCATGGGATTTTTGTGCACAGAAAAAATCACAAGTTACAACTGGTCAATTCGACCCCAAATACTTGATCAATCTAAACAAGTTTAACACCATTGGATAGATATGATCAAGGGCTTTCCTCTCGTATCAAACTTAGTGTTGTGGGGATTTTCAAAGCGAGGCTAGAGGTCAGGGAGTGGACCCGACACACACCCCAAAATTCGGGGAATTTAATGCATGGTTTACACGGCGCGTGGTGATAAATGGGAAAAAAAATATTCATTGAAAAAAAAGCCCGGACTTATAAAAACTGTCAGCTATGCTTTTGAATAATTCTGGAACTAAAAATGCTAGAGAGACGCTGTTTGTACCTGAGTCATCCTTGCATGTCCCTGCATCCGAATTTTAAAGTTTTAGGGCGGCTTTCATACTTCTTGATAACGAAAATGACAAGTAGGCGGTGTTGGTCCGAAGCTAACTCAACAAGCCTCCCTATGGGATTTTTGTGCACAGAAAAATTACAAGTTACAACTGGTCAATTCGACCCCAAATACTTGCTCAATCTAAACAAGTTTAACACCATTGGATAGATATGATCAAGGGCTTTCCTCTCGTATCAAACTTAGTGTTGTGGGGATTTTCAAAGCGAAGCTAGAGGTCAGGGAGTGGACCCGACACACACCCCAAATTCGGGGAATTTAATGCATGATTTACACGGCGCGTGGTGATAAATGGGAAAAAAAATATTCATTGAAAAAAAAAGCCCGGACTTATAAAAACTGTCAGCTATGCTCTTGAATAATTCTGGAACTAAAAATGCTAGAGAGACGCGGTTTGTACCTGAGTCATCCTTGCATGTCCCTGCATCCGAATTCCAAAGTTTTAAGGCAGCTTTCATACTTCTTGATAACGAAAATGACAAGTAGGCGGCTCTGCTCCGAAGCTTACTCAACAAGCCTCCCTATGAGATTTTTGTGCACAGAAAAAATCACAAGTTACAACTGGTCAATTCGACCCCTAATACTTGCTCAATCTAAACAAGTTTAACACCATTGGATAGATATGATCAAGGGCTTTCCTCTCGTATCAAACTTAGTGTTGTGGGGATTTTCAAAGCGAGGCTAGAGGTCAGGGAGTGGACCCGACACACACCCCAAAATTCGGGGAATTTAATGCATGATTTACACGGCGCGTGGTGATAAATGGGAAAAAAAAATATTCATTGAAAAAAAAGCCCGGACTTATAAAAACTGTCAGCTATGCTCTTGAATAATTCTGGAACTAAAAATGCTAGAGAGACGCGGTTTGTACCTGAGTCATCCTTGCATGTCCCTGCATCCGAATTCCAAAGTTTTAAGGCAGCTTTCATACTTCTTGATAACGAAAATGACAAGTAGGCGGCTCTGCTCCAAAGCTTACTCAACAAGCCTCCCTATGGGATTTTTGTGCACAGAAAAAATCACAAGTTACAACTGGTCAATTCGACCCCTAATACTTGATCAATCTAAACAAGTTTAACACCATTGGATAGATATGATCAAGGGCTTTCCTCTCGTATCAAACTTAGTGTTGTGGGGATTTTCAAAGCGAGGCTAGAGGTCAGGGAGTGGACCCGACACACACCCCAAAATTCGGGGAATTTAATGCATGATTTACACGGCGCATGGTGATAAATGGGAAAAAATATATTCATTGAAAAAAAAGCCCGGACTTATTAAAACTGTCAGCTATGCTCTTGAATCATTCTTGAACTAAAAATGCTAGAGAGACGCGGTTTGTACCTGAGTCATCCTTGCATGTCCCTGCATCCGAATTCCAAAGTTTTAAGGCAGCTTTCATACTTCTTGATAACGAAAATGACAAGTAGGCGGCTCTGCTCCGAAGCTTACTCAACATGCCTCCCTATGGGATTTTTGTGCACAGAAAAAATCACAAGTTACAACTGGTCAATTCGACCCCTAATACTTGATCAATCTAAACAAGTTTAACACCATTGGATAGATATGATCAAGGGCTTTCCTCTCGTATCAAACTTAGTGTTGTGGGGATTTTCAAAGCGAGGCTAGAGGTCAGGGAGTGGACCCGACACACACCCAAAAATTCGGGGAATTTAATGCATGATTTACACGGCGCGTGGTGATAAATGGGAAAAAAAATATTCATTGAAAAAAAAGCCCGGACTTATAAAAACTGTCAGCTATGCTTTTGAATCATTCTTGAACTAAAAATGCTAGAGAGACGCTGTTTGTACCTGAGTCATCCTTGCATGTCCCTGCATCCGAATTTTAAAGTTTTAGTGCGGCTTTCATACTTCTTGATAACGAAAATGACAAGTAGGCGGCTGTGCTCCGAAGCTTACTCAACAAGCCTCCCTTAGAGATTTTTGTGCACAGAAAAAATCACAAGTTACAACTGGTCAATTCGACCCCTAATACTTGCTCAATCTAAACAAGTTTAACACCATTGGATAGATATGATCAAGGGCTTTCCTCTCGTATCAAACTTAGTGTTGTGGGGATTTTCAAAGCGAAGCTAGAGGTCAGGGAGTGGACCCGACACACACCCCAAATTCGGGGAATTTAATGCATGATTTACACGGCGCGTGGTGATAAATGGGAAAAAAAATATTCATTGAAAAAAAAAGCCCGGACTTATAAAAACTGTCAGCTATGCTCTTGAATAATTCTGGAACTAAAAATGCTAGAGAGACGCGGTTTGTACCTGAGTCATCCTTGCATGTCCCTGCATCCGAATTCCAAAGTTTTAAGGCAGCTTTCATACTTCTTGATAACGAAAATGACAAGTAGGCGGCTCTGCTCCGAAGCTTACTCAACAAGCCTCCCTATGAGATTTTTGTGCACAGAAAAAATCACAAGTTACAACTGGTCAATTCGACCCCTAATACTTGCTCAATCTAAACAAGTTTAACACCATTGGATAGATATGATCAAGGGCTTTCCTCTCGTATCAAACTTAGTGTTGTGGGGATTTTCAAAGCGAGGCTAGAGGTCAGGGAGTGGACCCGACACACACCCCAAAATTCGGGGAATTTAATGCATGATTTACACGGCGCGTGGTGATAAATGGGAAAAAAAAATATTCATTGAAAAAAAAGCCCGGACTTATAAAAACTGTCAGCTATGCTCTTGAATAATTCTGGAACTAAAAATGCTAGAGAGACGCGGTTTGTACCTGAGTCATCCTTGCATGTCCCTGCATCCGAATTCCAAAGTTTTAAGGCAGCTTTCATACTTCTTGATAACGAAAATGACAAGTAGGCGGCTCTGCTCCAAAGCTTACTCAACAAGCCTCCCTATGGGATTTTTGTGCACAGAAAAAATCACAAGTTACAACTGGTCAATTCGACCCCTAATACTTGATCAATCTAAACAAGTTTAACACCATTGGATAGATATGATCAAGGGCTTTCCTCTCGTATCAAACTTAGTGTTGTGGGGATTTTCAAAGCGAGGCTAGAGGTCAGGGAGTGGACCCGACACACACCCCAAAATTCGGGGAATTTAATGCATGATTTACACGGCGCATGGTGATAAATGGGAAAAAATATATTCATTGAAAAAAAAGCCCGGACTTATTAAAACTGTCAGCTATGCTCTTGAATCATTCTTGAACTAAAAATGCTAGAGAGACGCGGTTTGTACCTGAGTCATCCTTGCATGTCCCTGCATCCGAATTCCAAAGTTTTAAGGCAGCTTTCATACTTCTTGATAACGAAAATGACAAGTAGGCGGCTCTGCTCCGAAGCTTACTCAACATGCCTCCCTATGGGATTTTTGTGCACAGAAAAAATCACAAGTTACAACTGGTCAATTCGACCCCTAATACTTGATCAATCTAAACAAGTTTAACACCATTGGATAGATATGATCAAGGGCTTTCCTCTCGTATTACACTTAGTGTTGTGGGGATTTTCAAAGCGAGGCTAGAGGTCAGAGAATGGACCCGACACACACCCCAAAATTCGGGGAATTTAATGCATGATTTACACGGCGCGTGGTGATAAATGGGAAAAAATATATTCATTGAAAAAAAAGCCCGGACTTATTAAAACTGTCAGCTATGCTCTTGAATCATTCTTGAACTAAAAATGCTAGAGAGACGCGGTTTGTACCTGAGTCATCCTTGCATGTCCCTGCATCCGAATTCCAAAGTTTTAAGGCAGCTTTCATACTTCTTGATAACGAAAATGACAAGTAGGCGGCTCTGCTCCGAAGCTTACTCAACATGCCTCCCTATGGGATTTTTGTGCACAGAAAAAATCACAAGTTACAACTGGTCAATTCGACCCCTAATACTTGATCAATCTAAACAAGTTTAACACCATTGGATAGATATGATCAAGGGCTTTCCTCTCGTATCAAACTTAGTGTTGTGGGGATTTTCAAAGCGAGGCTAGAGGTCAGGGAGTGGACCCGACACACACCCAAAAATTCGGGGAATTTAATGCATGATTTACACGGCGCGTGGTGATAAATGGGAAAAAAAATATTCATTGAAAAAAAAGCCCGGACTTATAAAAACTGTCAGCTATGCTTTTGAATCATTCTTGAACTAAAAATGCTAGAGAGACGCTGTTTGTACCTGAGTCATCCTTGCATGTCCCTGCATCCGAATTTTAAAGTTTTAGTGCGGCTTTCATACTTCTTGATAACGAAAATGACAAGTAGGCGGCTGTGCTCCGAAGCTTACTCAACAAGCCTCCCTTAGAGATTTTTGTGCACAGAAAAATTACAAGTTACAACTGGTCAATTCGACCCCTAATACTTGCTCAATCTAAACAAGTTTAACACCATTGGATAGATATGATCAAGGGCTTTCCTCTCGTATCACACTTAGTGTTGTGGGGATTTTCAAAGCGAGGCTAGAGGTCAGAGAATGGACCCGACACACACCCCAAAATTCGGGGAATTTAATGCATGATTTACACGGCGCGTGGTGATAAATGGGAAAAAATATATTCATTGAAAAAAAAGCCCGGACTTATTAAAACTGTCAGCTATGCTCTTGAATAATTCTTGAACTAAAAATGCTAGAGAGACGCGGTTTGTACCTGAGTCATCCTTGCATGTCCCTGCATCCGAATTCCAAAGTTTTAAGGCAGCTTTCATACTTCTTGATAACGAAAATGACAAGTAGGCGGCTCTGCTCCGAAGCTTACTCAACAAGCCTCCCTATGGGATTTTTGTGCACAGAAAAAATCACAAGTTACAACTGGTCAATTCGACCCCTAATACTTGATCAATCTAAACAAGTTTAACACCATTGGATAGATATGATCAAGGGCTTTCCTCTCGTATCAAACTTAGTGTTGTGGGGATTTTCAAAGCGAGGCTAGAGGTCAGGGAGTGGACCCGACACACACCCCAAAATTCGGGGAATTTAATGCATGATTTACACGGCGCATGGTGATAAATGGGAAAAAATATATTCATTGAAAAAAAAGCCCGGACTTATTAAAACTGTCAGCTATGCTTTTGAATCATTCTTGAACTAAAAATGCTAGAGAGACGCTGTTTGTACCTGAGTCATCCTTGCATGTCCCTGCATCCGAATTTTAAAGTTTTAGTGCGGCTTTCATACTTCTTGATAACGAAAATGACAAGTAGGCGGCTGTGCTCCGAAGCTTACTCAACAAGCCTCCCTTAGAGATTTTTGTGCACAGAAAAAATCACAAGTTACAACTGGTCAATTCGACCCCTAATACTTGCTCAATCTAAACAAGTTTAACACCATTGGATAGATATGATCAAGGGCTTTCCTCTCGTATCACACTTAGTGTTGTGGGGATTTTCAAAGCGAGGCTAGAGGTCAGAGAATGGACCCGACACACACCCCAAAATTCGGGGAATTTAATGCATGATTTACACGGCGCGTGGTGATAAATGGGAAAAAATATATTCATTGAAAAAAAAGCCCGGACTTATTAAAACTGTCAGCTATGCTCTTGAATCATTCTTGAACTAAAAATGCTAGAGAGACGCGGTTTGTACCTGAGTCATCCTTGCATGTCCCTGCATCCGAATTCCAAAGTTTTAAGGCAGCTTTCATACTTCTTGATAACGAAAATGACAAGTAGGCGGCTCTGCTCCGAAGCTTACTCAACAAGCCTCCCTATGGGATTTTTGTGCACAGAAAAAATCACAAGTTACAACTGGTCAATTCGACCCCTAATACTTGATCAATCTAAACAAGTTTAACACCATTGGATAGATATGATCAAGGGCTTTCCTCTCGTATCAAACTTAGTGTTGTGGGGATTTTCAAAGCGAGGCTAGAGGTCAGGGAGTGGACCCGACACACACCCCAAAATTCGGGGAATTTAATGCATGATTTACACGGCGCATGGTGATAAATGGGAAAAAATATATTCATTGAAAAAAAAGCCCGGACTTATTAAAACTGTCAGCTATGCTCTTGAATCATTCTTGAACTAAAAATGCTAGAGAGACGCGGTTTGTACCTGAGTCATCCTTGCATGTCCCTGCATCCGAATTCCAAAGTTTTAAGGCAGCTTTCATACTTCTTGATAACGAAAATGACAAGTAGGCGGCTCTGCTCCGAAGCTTACTCAACATGCCTCCCTATGGGATTTTTGTGCACAGAAAAAATCACAAGTTACAACTGGTCAATTCGACCCCTAATACTTGATCAATCTAAACAAGTTTAACACCATTGGATAGATATGATCAAGGGCTTTCCTCTCGTATCAAACTTAGTGTTGTGGGGATTTTCAAAGCGAGGCTAGAGGTCAGGGAGTGGACCCGACACACACCCAAAAATTCGGGGAATTTAATGCATGATTTACACGGCGCGTGGTGATAAATGGGAAAAAAAATATTCATTGAAAAAAAAGCCCGGACTTATAAAAACTGTCAGCTATGCTTTTGAATCATTCTTGAACTAAAAATGCTAGAGAGACGCTGTTTGTACCTGAGTCATCCTTGCATGTCCCTGCATCCGAATTTTAAAGTTTTAGTGCGGCTTTCATACTTCTTGATAACGAAAATGACAAGTAGGCGGCTGTGCTCCGAAGCTTACTCAACAAGCCTCCCTTAGAGATTTTTGTGCACAGAAAAAATCACAAGTTACAACTGGTCAATTCGACCCCTAATACTTGCTCAATCTAAACAAGTTTAACACCATTGGATAGATATGATCAAGGGCTTTCCTCTCGTATCACACTTAGTGTTGTGGGGATTTTCAAAGCGAGGCTAGATGTCAGGGAGTGGACCCGACACACACCCCAAAATTCGGGGAATTTAATGCATGATTTACACGGCGCGTGGTGATAAATGGGAAAAAAAAATATTCATTGAAAAAAAAGCCCGGACTTATAAAAACTGTCAGCTATGCTCTTGAATAATTCTGGAACTAAAAATGCTAGAGAGACGCTGTTTGTACCTGAGTCATCCTTGCATGTCCCTGCATCCGAATTTTAAAGTTTTAGGGCGGCTTTCATACTTCTTGATAACGAAAATGACAAGTAGGCGGTGTTGGTCCGAAGCTAACTCAACAAGCCTCCCTATGGGATTTTTGTGCACAGAAAAATCACAAGTTACAACTGGTCAATTCGACCCCAAATACTTGCTCAATCTAAACAAATTTAACACCATTGGATAGATATGATCGAGGGCTTTCCTCTCGTATTAAACTTAGTGTTGTGGGGATTTTCAAAGCGAGGCTAGAGGTCAGAGAATGGACCCGACACACACCCCAAAATTCGGGGAATTTAATGCATGATTTACACGGCGCGTGGTGATAAATGGGAAAAAATATATTCATTGAAAAAAAAGCCCGGACTTATTAAAACTGTCAGCTATGCTCTTGAATCATTCTTGAACTAAAAATGCTAGAGAGACGCGGTTTGTACCTGAGTCATCCTTGCATGTCCCTGCATCCGAATTCCAAAGTTTTAAGGCAGCTTTCATACTTCTTGATAACGAAAATGACAAGTAGGCGGCTCTGCTCCGAAGCTTACTCAACAAGCCTCCCTATGGGATTTTTGTGCACAGAAAAAATCACAAGTTACAACTGGTCAATTCGACCCCAAATACTTGCTCAATCTAAACAAATTTAACACCATTGGATAGATATGATCAAGGGCTTTCCTCTCGTATCAAACTTAGTGTTGTGGGGATTTTCAAAGCGAGGCTAAAGGTCAGGGAGTGGACCCGACACACACCCCAAAATTCGGGGAATTTAATGCATGATTTACACGGCGCGTGGTGATAAATGGGAAAAAAAATATTCATTGAAAAAAAAGCCCGGACTTATAAAAACTGTCAGCTATGCTTTTGAATCATTCTTGAACTAAAAATGCTAGAGAGACGCTGTTTGTACCTGAGTCATCCTTGCATGTCCCTGCATCCGAATTTTAAAGTTTTAGTGCGGCTTTCATACTTCTTGATAACGAAAATGACAAGTAGGCGGCTGTGCTCCGAAGCTTACTCAACAAGCCTCCCTATGAGATTTTTGTGCACAGAAAAAATCACAAGTTACAACTGGTCAATTCGACCCCTAATACTTGCTCAATCTAAACAAGTTTAACACCATTGGATAGATATGATTAAGGGCTTTCCTCTCGTATCAAACTTAGTGTTGTGGGGATTTTCAAAGCGAGGCTAGAGGTCAGGGAGTGGACCCGACACACACCCCAAAATTCGGGGAATTTAATGCATGATTTACACGGCGCGTGGTGATAAATGGGAAAAAATATATTCATTGAAAAAAAAGCCCGGACTTATAAAAACTGTCAGCTATGCTCTTGAATCATTCTTGAACTAAAAATGCTAGAGAGACGCTGTTTGTACCTGAGTCATCCTTGCATGTCCCTGCATCCGAATTTCAAAGTTTTAGGGCGGCTTCCATACTTCTTGATAACGAAATTGACAAGCAGGCGGTGTTGGTCCGAAGCTAACTCAACAAGCCTCCCTATGGGATTTTTGTGCACAGAAAAATCACAAGTTACAACTGGTCAATTCGACCCCAAATACTTGCTCAATCTAAACAAGTTTAACACCATTGGATAGATATGATCGAGGGCTTTCCTCTCGTATCAAACTTAGTGTTGTGGGGATTTTCAAAGCGAGGCTAGAGGTCAGGGAATGGACCCAACACACACCCCAAAATTCGGGGAATTTAATGCATGATTTACACGGCGCGTGGTGATAAATGGGAAAAAATATATTCATTGAAAAAAAGCCCGGACTTATTAAAACTGTCAGCTATGCTCTTGAATCATTCTTGAACTAAAAATGCTAGAGAGACGCGGTTTGTACCTGAGTCATCCTTGCATGTCCCTGCATCCGAATTTTAAAGTTTTCGGGCGGCTTTCATACTTCTTGATAACGAAAATGACAAGTAGGCGGCTCTGCTCCGAAGCTTACTCAACAAGCCTCCCCATGGGATTTTTGTGCACAGAAAAAATCACAAGTTACAACTGGTCAATTCGACCCCTAATACTTGATCAATCTAAACAAGTTTAACACCATTGGATAGATATGATCAAGGGCTTTCCTCTCGTATCAAACTTAGTGTTGTGGGGATTTTCAAAGCGAGGCTAGAGGTCAGGGAGTGGACCCGACACACACCCCAAAATTCGGGGAATTTAATGCATGATTTACACGGCGCGTGGTGATAAATGGGAAAAAATATATTCATTGAAAAAAAAGCCCGGACTTATTAAAACTGTCAGCTATGCTCTTGAATCATTCTTGAACTAAAAATGCTAGAGAGACGCGGTTTGTACCTGAGTCATCCTTGCATGTCCCTGCATCCGAATTCCAAAGTTTTAAGGCAGCTTTCATACTTCTTGATAACGAAAATGACAAGTAGGCGGCTCTGCTCCGAAGCTTACTCAACAAGCCTCCCTATGGGATTTTTGTGCACAGAAAAAATCACAAGTTACAACTGGTCAATTCGACCCCTAATACTTGATCAATCTAAACAAGTTTAACACCATTGGATAGATATGATCAAGGGCTTTCCTCTCGTATCAAACTTAGTGTTGTGGGGATTTTCAAAGCGAGGCTAGAGGTCAGGGAGTGGACCCGACACACACCCCAAAATTCGGGGAATTTAATGCATGATTTACACGGCGCGTGGTGATAAATGGGAAAAAAAATATTCATTGAAAAAAAAGCCCGGACTTATAAAAACTGTCAGCTATGCTTTTGAATCATTCTTGAACTAAAAATGCTAGAGAGACGCTGTTTGTACCTGAGTCATCCTTGCATGTCCCTGCATCCGAATTTTAAAGTTTTAGTGCGGCTTTCATACTTCTTGATAACGAAAATGACAAGTAGGCGGCTGTGCTCCGAAGCTTACTCAACAAGCCTCCCTATGAGATTTTTGTGCACAGAAAAAATCACAAGTTACAACTGGTCAATTCGACCCCTAATACTTGCTCAATCTAAACAAGTTTAACACCATTGGATAGATATGATTAAGGGCTTTCCTCTCGTATCAAACTTAGTGTAGTGGGGATTTTCAAAGCGAGGCTAGAGGTCAGGGAGTGGACCCGACACACACCCCAAAATTCGGGGAATTTAATGCATGATTTACACGGCGCATGGTGATAAATGGGAAAAAATATATTCATTGTAAAAAAAGCCCGGACTTATAAAAACTGTCAGCTATGCTCTTGAATCATTCTTGAACTAAAAATGCTAGAGAGACGCTGTTTGTACCTGAGTCATCCTTGCATGTCCCTGCATCCGAATTTTAAAGTTTTAGGGCGGCTTTCATACTTCTTGATAACGAAAATGACAAGTAGGCGGTGTTGGTCCGAAGCTAACTCAACAAGCCTCCCTATGGGATTTTTGTGCACAGAAAAATTACAAGTTACAACTGGTCAATTCGACCCCAAATACTTGCTCAATCTAAACAAGTTTAACACCATTGGATAGATATGATCAAGGGCTTTCCTCTCGTATCAAACTTAGTGTTGTGGGGATTTTCAAAGCGAAGCTAGAGGTCAGGGAGTGGACCCGACACACACCCCAAAATTCGGGGAATTTAATGCATGATTTACACGGCGCGTGGTGATAAATGGGAAAAAATATATTCATTGAAAAAAAAAGCCCGGACTTATAAAAACTGTCAGCTATGCTCTTGAATAATTCTGGAACTAAAAATGCTAGAGAGACGCGGTTTGTACCTGAGTCATCCTTGCATGTCCCTGCATCCGAATTCCAAAGTTTTAAGGCAGCTTTCATACGTCTTGATAACGAAAATGACAAGTAGGCGGCTCTGCTCCGAAGCTTACTCAACAAGCCTCCCTATGAGATTTTTGTGCACAGAAAAAATCACAAGTTACAACTGGTCAATTCGACCCCTAATACTTGCTCAATCTAAACAAGTTTAACACCATTGGATAGATATGATCAAGGGCTTTCCTCTCGTATCAAACTTAGTGTTGTGGGGATTTTTAAAGCGAAGCTAGAGGTCAGGGAGTGGACCCGACACACACCCCAAAATTCGGGGAATTTAATGCATGATTTACACGGCGCGTGGTGATAAATGGGAAAAAAAATATTCATTGAAAAAAAAAGCCCGGACTTAAAAAAACTGTCAGCTATGCTCTTGAATAATTCTGGAACTAAAAATGCTAGAGAGACGCGGTTTGTACCTGAGTCATCCTTGCATGTCCCTGCATCCGAATTCCAAAGTTTTAAGGCAGCTTTCATACTTCTTGATAACGAAAATGACAAGTAGGCGGCTCTGCTCCGAAGCTTACTCAACAAGCCTCCCTATGGGATTTTTGTGCACAGAAAAAATCACAAGTTACAACTGGTCAATTCGACCCCTAATACTTGATCAATCTAAACAAGTTTAACACCATTGGATAGATATGATCAAGGGCTTTCCTCTCGTATCAAACTTAGTGTTGTGGGGATTTTCAAAGCGAGGCTAGAGGTCAGGGAGTGGACCCGACACACACCCCAAAATTCGGGGAATTTAATGCATGATTTACACGGCGCGCGGTGATAAATGGGAAAACAAATATTCATTGAAAAAAAAAGCCCGGACTTATAAAAACTGTCAGCTATGCTTTTGAATCATTCTTGAACTAAAAATGCTAGAGAGACGCTGTTTGTACCTGAGTCATCCTTGCATGTCCCTGCATCCGAATTTTAAAGTTTTAGTGCGGCTTTCATACTTCTTGATAACGAAAATGACAAGTAGGCGGCTGTGCTCCGAAGCTTACTCAACAAGCCTCCCTATGAGATTTTTGTGCACAGAAAAAATCACAAGTTACAACTGGTCAATTCGACCCCTAATACTTGCTCAATCTAAACAAGTTTAACACCATTGGATAGATATGATTAAGGGCTTTCCTCTCGTATCAAACTTAGTGTTGTGGGGATTTTCAAAGCGAGGCTAGAGGTCAGGGAGTGGACCCGACACACACCCCAAAATTCGGGGAATTTAATGCATGATTTACACGGCGCATGGTGATAAATGGGAAAAAATATATTCATTGTAAAAAAAGCCCGGACTTATAAAAACTGTCAGCTATGCTCTTGAATCATTCTTGAACTAAAAATGCTAGAGAGACGCTGTTTGTACCTGAGTCATCCTTGCATGTCCCTGCATCCGAATTTCAAAGTTTTAGGGCGGCTTCCATACTTCTTGATAACGAAATTGACAAGCAGGCGGTGTTGGTCCGAAGCTAACTCAACAAGCCTCCCTATGGGATTTTTGTGCACAGAAAAATCACAAGTTACAACTGGTCAATTCGACCCCAAATACTTGCTCAATCTAAACAAGTTTAACACCATTGGATAGATATGATCGAGGGCTTTCCTCTCGTATCAAACTTAGTGTTGTGGGGATTTTCAAAGCGAGGCTAGAGGTCAGGGAATGGACCCGACACACACCCCAAAATTCGGGGAATTTAATGCATGATTTACACGGCGCGTGGTGATAAATGGGAAAAAATATATTCATTGAAAAAAAGCCCGGACTTATTAAAACTGTCAGCTATGCTCTTGAATCATTCTTGAACTAAAAATGCTAGAGAGACGCGGTTTGTACCTGAGTCATCCTTGCATGTCCCTGCATCCGAATTCCAAAGTTTTAAGGCAGCTTTCATACTTCTTGATAACGAAAATGACAAGTAGGCGGCTCTGCTCCGAAGCTTACTCAACAAGCCTCCCCATGGGATTTTTGTGCACAGAAAAAATCACAAGTTACAACTGGTCAATTCGACCCCTAATACTTGATCAATCTAAACAAGTTTAACACCATTGGATAGATATGATCAAGGGCTTTCCTCTCGTATCAAACTTAGTGTTGTTGGGATTTTCAAAGCGAGGCTAGAGGTCAGGGAGTGGACCCGACACACACCCCAAAATTCGGGGAATTTAATGCATGATTTACACGGCGCGTGGTGATAAATGGGAAAAAAAATATTCATTGAAAAAAAAGCCCGGACTTATAAAAACTGTCAGCTATGCTTTTGAATAATTCTGGAACTAAAAATGCTAGAGAGACGCTGTTTGTACCTGAGTCATCCTTGCATGTCCCTGCATCCGAATTTTAAAGTTTTAGGGCGGCTTTCATACTTCTTGATAACGAAAATGACAAGTAGGCGGCTCTGCTCCGAAGCTTACTCAACAAGCCTCCCTATGAGATTTTTGTGCACAGAAAAAATCACAAGTTACAACTGGTCAATTCGACCCCTAATACTTGCTCAATCTAAACAAGTTTAACACCATTGGATAGATATGATCAAGGGCTTTCCTCTCGTATCAAACTTAGTGTTGTGGGGATTTTCAAAGCGAGGCTAGAGGTCAGGGAGTGGACCCGACACACACCCCAAAATTCGGGGAATTTAATGCATGATTTACACGGCGCGTGGTGATAAATGGGAAAAAAAAATATTCATTGAAAAAAAAGCCCGGACTTATAAAAACTGTCAGCTATGCTCTTGAATAATTCTGGAACTAAAAATGCTAGAGAGACGCTGTTTGTACCTGAGTCATCCTTGCATGTCCTTGCATCCGAATTTTAAAGTTTTAGGGCGGCTTTCATACTTCTTGATAACGAAAATGACAAGTAGGCGGTGTTGGTCCGAAGCTAACTCAACAAGCCTCCCTATGGGATTTTTGTGCACAGAAAAATCACAAGTTACAACTGGTCAATTCGACCCCAAATACTTGCTCAATCTAAACAAGTTTAACACCATTGGATAGATATGATCAAGGGCTTTCCTCTCGTATCAAACTTAGTGTTGTGGGGATTTTCAAAGCGAGGCTAGAGGTCAGAGAATGGACCCGACACACACCCCAAAATTCGGGGAATTTAATGCATGATTTACACGGCGCGTGGTGATAAATGGGAAAAAATATATTCATTGAAAAAAAAGCCCGGACTTATAAAAACTGTCAGCTATGCTCTTGAATAATTCTGGAACTAAAAATGCTAGAGAGACGCTGTTTGTACCTGAGTCATCCTTGCATGTCCCTGCATCCGAATTTTAAAGTTTTAGGGCGGCTTTCATACTTCTTGATAACGAAAATGACAAGTAGGCGGTGTTGGTCCGAAGCTAACTCAACAAGCCTCCCTATGGGATTTTTGTGCACAGAAAAATCACAAGTTACAACTGGTCAATTCGACCCCAAATACTTGCTCAATCTAAACAAGTTTAACACCATTGGATAGATATGATCAAGGGCTTTCCTCTCGTATCAAACTTAGTGTTGTGGGGATTTTCAAAGCGAGGCTAGAGGTCAGGGAGTGGACCCGACACACACCCCAAAATTCGGGGAATTTAATGCATGATTTACACGGCGCGTGGTGATAAATGGGAAAAAAAAATATTCATTGAAAAAAAAAGCCCGGACTTATAAAAACTGTCAGCTATGCTCTTGAATAATTCTGGAACTAAAAATGCTAGAGAGACGCGGTTTGTACCTGAGTCATCCTTGCATGTCCCTGCATCCGAATTCCAAAGTTTTAAGGCAGCTTTCATACTTCTTGATAACGAAAATGACAAGTAGGCGGCTCTGCTCCGAAGCTTACTCAACAAGCCTCCCTATGGGATTTTTGTGCACAGAAAAAATCACAAGTTACAACTGGTCAATTCGACCCCTAATACTTGATCAATCTAAACAAGTTTAACACCATTGGATAGATATGATCAAGGGCTTTCCTCTCGTATCAAACTTAGTGTTGTGGGGATTTTCAAAGCGAGGCTAGAGGTCAGGGAGTGGACCCGACACACACCCCAAAATTCGGGGAATTTAATGCATGATTTACACGGCGCGTGGTGATAAATGGGAAAAAAATATTCATTGAAAAAAAAGCCCGGACTTATAAAAACTGTCAGCTATGCTCTTGAATAATTCTGGAACTAAAAATGCTAGAGAGACGCTGTTTGTACCTGAGTCATCCTTGCATGTCCCTGCATCCGAATTTTAAAGTTTTAGGGCGGCTTTCATACTTCTTGATAACGAAAATGACAAGTAGGCGGTGTTGGTCCGAAGCTAACTCAACAAGCCTCCCTATGGGATTTTTGTGCACAGAAAAATCACAAGTTACAACTGGTCAATTCGACCCCAAATACTTGCTCAATCTAAACAAGTTTAACACCATTGGATAGATATGATCAAGGGCTTTCCTCTCGTATCAAACTTAGTGTTGTGGGGATTTTCAAAGCGAGGCTAGAGGTCAGGGAGTGGACCCGACACACACCCAAAAACTCGGGGAATTTAATGCATGATTTACACGGCGCGTGGTGATAAATGGGAAAAAATATATTCATTGAAAAAAAAGCCCGGACTAATAAAACTGTCAGCTATGCTCTTGAATCATTCTTGAACTAAAAATGCTAGAGAGACGCGGTTTGTACCTGAGTCATCCTTGCATGTCCCTGCATCCGAATTTTAAAGTTTTAGGGCGGTTTCCATACTTCTTGATAACGAAATTGACAAGTAGGCGGCTGTGCTCCGAAGCTAACTCAACAAGCCTCCCTATGGGATTTTTGTGCACAGAAAAAATCACAAGTTACAACTGGTCAATTCGACCCCAAATACTTGCTCAATCTAAACAAGTTTAACACCATTGGATAGATATGATCAAGGGCTTTCCTCTCGTATCAAACTTAGTGTTGTGGGGATTTTCAAAGCGAGGCTAGAGGTCAGGGAGTGGACCCGACACACACCCCAAAATTCGGGGAATTTAATGCATGATTTACACGGCGCGTGGTGATAAATGGGAAAAAAAATATTCATTGAAAAAAAAAGCCCGGACTTATAAAAACTGTCAGCTATGCTCTTGAATAACTCTGGAACTAAAAATGCTAGAGAGACGCGGTTTGTACCTGAGTCATCCTTGCATGTCCCTGCATCCGAATTCCAAAGTTTTAAGGCAGCTTTCATACTTCTTGATAACGAAAATGACAAGTAGGCGGCTCTGCTCCGAAGCTTACTCAACAAGCCTCCCTATGGGATTTTTGTGCACAGAAAAAATCACAAGTTACAACTGGTCAATTCGACCCCTAATACTTGATCAATCTAAACAAGTTTAACACCATTGGATAGATATGATCAAGGGCTTTCCTCTCGTATCAAACTTAGTGTTGTGGGGATTTTCAAAGCGAGGCTAGAGGTCAGGGAGTGGACCCGACACACACCCCAAAATTCGGGGAATTTAATGCATGATTTACACGGCGCGTGGTGATAAATGGGAAAAAAAAATATTCATTGAAAAAAAAGCCCGGACTTATAAAAACTGTCAGCTATGCTCTTGAATAATTCTGGAACTAAAAATGCTAGAGAGACGCGGTTTGTACCTGAGTCATCCTTGCATGTCCCTGCATCCGAATTCCAAAGTTTTAAGGCAGCTTTCATACTTCTTGATAACGAAAATGACAAGTAGGCAGCTCTGCTCCGAAGCTTACTCAACAAGCCTCCCTATGGGATTTTTGTGCACAGAAAAAATCACAAGTTACAACTGGTCAATTCGACCCCTAATACTTGATCAATCTAAACAAGTTTAACACCATTGGATAGATATGATCAAGGGCTTTCCTCTCGTATCAAACTTAGTGTTGTTGGGATTTTCAAAGCGAGGCTAGAGGTCAGGGAGTGGACCCGACACACACCCCAAAATTCGGGGAATTTAATGCATGATTTACACGGCGCGTGGTGATAAATGGGAAAAAAAATATTCATTGAAAAAAAAGCCCGGACTTATAAAAACTGTCAGCTATGCTCTTGAATAACTCTGGAACTAAAAATGCTAGAGAGACGCGGTTTGTACCTGAGTCATCCTTGCATGTCCCTGCATCCGAATTCCAAAGTTTTAAGGCAGCTTTCATATTTCTTGATAACGAAAATGACAAGTAGGCGGCTCTGCTCCGAAGCTTACTCAACAAGCCTCCCTATGGGATTTTTGTGCACAGAAAAAATCACAAGTTACAACTGGTAAATTCGACCCCTAATACTTGATCAATCTAAACAAGTTTAACACCATTGGATAGATATGATCAAGGGCTTTCCTCTCGTATCAAACTTAGTGTTGTGGGGATTTTCAAAGCGAGGCTAGAGGTCAGGGAGTGGACCCGACACACACCCCAAAATTCGGGGAATTTAATGCATGATTTACACGGCGCGTGGTGATAAATGGGAAAAAAAAATATTCATTGAAAAAAAAAGCCCGGACTTATAAAAACTGTCAGCTATGCTCTTGAATAATTCTGGAACTAAAAATGCTAGAGAGACGCGGTTTGTACCTGAGTCATCCTTGCATGTCCCTGCATCCGAATTTTAAAGTTTTAGTGCGGCTTTCATACTTCTTGATAACGAAAATGACAAGTAGGCGGCTGTGCTCCGAAGCTTACTCAACAAGCCTCCCTATGAGATTTTTGTGCACAGAAAAAATCACAAGTTACAACTGGTCAATTCGACCCCTAATACTTGCTCAATCTAAACAAGTTTAACACCATTGGATAGATATGATTAAGGGCTTTCCTCTCGTATCAAACTTAGTGTTGTGGGGATTTTCAAAGCGAGGCTAGAGGTCAGGGAGTGGACCCGACACACACCCCAAAATTCGGGGAATTTAATGCATGATTTACACGGCGCATGGTGATAAATGGGAAAAAATATATTCATTGAAAAAAAAGCCCGGACTTATAAAAACTGTCAGCTATGCTCTTGAATCATTCTTGAACTAAAAATGCTAGAGAGACGCTGTTTGTACCTGAGTCATCCTTGCATGTCCCTGCATCCGAATTTCAAAGTTTTAGGGCGGCTTCCATACTTCTTGATAACGAAATTGACAAGCAGGCGGTGTTGGTCCGAAGCTAACTCAACAAGCCTCCCTATGGGATTTTTGTGCACAGAAAAATCACAAGTTACAACTGGTCAATTCGACCCCAAATACTTGCTCAATCTAAACAAGTTTAACACCATTGGATAGATATGATCGAGGGCTTTCCTCTCGTATCAAACTTAGTGTTGTGGGGATTTTCAAAGCGAGGCTAGAGGTCAGGGAATGGACCCGACACACACCCCAAAATTCGGGGAATTTAATGCATGATTTACACGGCGCGTGGTGATAAATGGGAAAAAATATATTCATTGAAAAAAAGCCCGGACTTATTAAAACTGTCAGCTATGCTCTTGAATCATTCTTGAACTAAAAATGCTAGAGAGACGCGGTTTGTACCTGAGTCATCCTTGCATGTCCCTGCATCCGAATTCCAAAGTTTTGAGGCAGCTTTCATACTTCTTGATAACGAAAATGACAAGTAGGCGGCTCTGCTCCGAAGCTTACTCAACAAGCCTCCCCATGGGATTTTTGTGCACAGAAAAAATCACAAGTTACAACTGGTCAATTCGACCCCTAATACTTGCTCAATTTAAACAAGTTTAACACCATTGGATAGATATGATCAAGGGCTTTCCTCTCGTATCAAACTTAGTGTTGTGGGGATTTTCAAAGCGAGGCTAGAGGTCAGGGAGTGGACCCGACACACACCCCAAAATTCGGGGAATTTAATGCATGATTTACACGGCGCGTGGTGATAAATGGGAAAAAAAATATTCATTGAAAAAAAAGCCCGGACTTATAAAAACTGTCAGCTATGCTTTTGAATAATTCTTGAACTAAAAATGCTAGAGAGACGCTGTTTGTACCTGAGTCATCCTTGCATGTCCCTGCATCCGAATTTCAAAGTTTTAGGGCGGCTTTCATACTTCTTGATAACGAAAATGACAAGTAGGCGGTGTTGGTCCGAAGCTAACTCAACAAGCCTCCCTATGGGATTTTTGTGCACAGAAAAATTACAAGTTACAACTGGTCAATTCGACCCCAAATACTTGCTCAATCTAAACAAGTTTAACACCATTGGATAGATATGATCAAGGGCTTTCCTCTCGTATCAAACTTAGTGTTGTGGGGATTTTCAAAGCGAAGCTAGAGGTCAGGGAGTGGACCCGACACACACCCCAAAATTCGGGGAATTTAATGCATGATTTACACGGCGCATGGTGATAAATGGGAAAAAATATATTCATTGTAAAAAAAGCCCGGACTTATAAAAACTGTCAGCTATGCTCTTGAATCATTCTTGAACTAAAAATGCTAGAGAGACGCTGTTTGTACCTGAGTCATCCTTGCATGTCCCTGCATCCGAATTTTAAAGTTTTAGGGCGGCTTTCATACTTCTTGATAACGAAAATGACAAGTAGGCGGTGTTGGTCCGAAGCTAACTCAACAAGCCTCCCTATGGGATTTTTGTGCACAGAAAAATTACAAGTTACAACTGGTCAATTCGACCCCAAATACTTGCTCAATCTAAACAAGTTTAACACCATTGGATAGATATGATCAAGGGCTTTCCTCTCGTATCAAACTTAGTGTTGTGGGGATTTTCAAAGCGAAGCTAGAGGTCAGGGAGTGGACCCGACACACACCCCAAAATTCGGGGAATTTAATGCATGATTTACACGGCGCGTGGTGATAAATGGGAAAAAAAATATTCATTGAAAAAAAAAGCCCGGACTTATAAAAACTGTCAGCTATGCTCTTGAATAATTCTGGAACTAAAAATGCTAGAGAGACGCGGTTTGTACCTGAGTCATCCTTGCATGTCCCTGCATCCGAATTCCAAAGTTTTAAGGCAGCTTTCATACGTCTTGATAACGAAAATGACAAGTAGGCGGCTCTGCTCCGAAGCTTACTCAACAAGCCTCCCTATGAGATTTTTGTGCACAGAAAAAATCACAAGTTACAACTGGTCAATTCGACCCCTAATACTTGCTCAATCTAAACAAGTTTAACACCATTGGATAGATATGATCAAGGGCTTTCCTCTCGTATCAAACTTAGTGTTGTGGGGATTTTTAAAGCGAAGCTAGAGGTCAGGGAGTGGACCCGACACACACCCCAAAATTCGGGGAATTTAATGCATGATTTACACGGCGCGTGGTGATAAATGGGAAAAAAAATATTCATTGAAAAAAAAAGCCCGGACTTAAAAAAACTGTCAGCTATGCTCTTGAATAATTCTGGAACTAAAAATGCTAGAGAGACGCGGTTTGTACCTGAGTCATCCTTGCATGTCCCTGCATCCGAATTCCAAAGTTTTAGGGCGGCTTTCATACTTCTTGATAACGAAAATGACAAGTAGGCGGTGTTGGTCCGAAGCTAACTCAACAAGCCTCCCTATGGGATTTTTGTGCACAGAAAAATTACAAGTTACAACTGGTCAATTCGACCCCAAATACTTGCTCAATCTAAACAAGTTTAACACCATTGGATAGATATGATCAAGGGCTTTCCTCTCGTATCAAACTTAGTGTTGTGGGGATTTTCAAAGCGAAGCTAGAGGTCAGGGAGTGGACCCGACACACACCCCAAAATTCGGGGAATTTAATGCATGATTTACACGGCGCATGGTGATAAATGGGAAAAAATATATTCATTGTAAAAAAAGCCCGGACTTATAAAAACTGTCAGCTATGCTCTTGAATCATTCTTGAACTAAAAATGCTAGAGAGACGCTGTTTGTACCTGAGTCATCCTTGCATGTCCCTGCATCCGAATTTTAAAGTTTTAGGGCGGCTTTCATACTTCTTGATAACGAAAATGACAAGTAGGCGGTGTTGGTCCGAAGCTAACTCAACAAGCCTCCCTATGGGATTTTTGTGCACAGAAAAATTACAAGTTACAACTGGTCAATTCGACCCCAAATACTTGCTCAATCTAAACAAGTTTAACACCATTGGATAGATATGATCAAGGGCTTTCCTCTCGTATCAAACTTAGTGTTGTGGGGATTTTCAAAGCGAAGCTAGAGGTCAGGGAGTGGACCCGACACACACCCCAAAATTCGGGGAATTTAATGCATGATTTACACGGCGCGTGGTGATAAATGGGAAAAAAAATATTCATTGAAAAAAAAAGCCCGGACTTATAAAAACTGTCAGCTATGCTCTTGAATAATTCTGGAACTAAAAATGCTAGAGAGACGCGGTTTGTACCTGAGTCATCCTTGCATGTCCCTGCATCCGAATTCCAAAGTTTTAAGGCAGCTTTCATACGTCTTGATAACGAAAATGACAAGTAGGCGGCTCTGCTCCGAAGCTTACTCAACAAGCCTCCCTATGAGATTTTTGTGCACAGAAAAAATCACAAGTTACAACTGGTCAATTCGACCCCTAATACTTGCTCAATCTAAACAAGTTTAACACCATTGGATAGATATGATCAAGGGCTTTCCTCTCGTATCAAACTTAGTGTTGTGGGGATTTTTAAAGCGAAGCTAGAGGTCAGGGAGTGGACCCGACACACACCCCAAAATTCGGGGAATTTAATGCATGATTTACACGGCGCGTGGTGATAAATGGGAAAAAAAATATTCATTGAAAAAAAAAGCCCGGACTTAAAAAAACTGTCAGCTATGCTCTTGAATAATTCTGGAACTAAAAATGCTAGAGAGACGCGGTTTGTACCTGAGTCATCCTTGCATGTCCCTGCATCCGAATTCCAAAGTTTTAAGGCAGCTTTCATACTTCTTGATAACGAAAATGACAAGTAGGCGGCTCTGCTCCGAAGCTTACTCAACAAGCCTCCCTATGGGATTTTTGTGCACAGAAAAAATCACAAGTTACAACTGGTCAATTCGACCCCTAATACTTGATCAATCTAAACAAGTTTAACACCATTGGATAGATATGATCAAGGGCTTTCCTCTCGTATCAAACTTAGTGTTGTGGGGATTTTCAAAGCGAGGCTAGAGGTCAGGGAGTGGACCCGACACACACCCCAAAATTCGGGGAATTTAATGCATGATTTACACGGCGCGTGGTGATAAATGGGAAAAAAAATATTCATTGAAAAAAAAAGCCCGGACTTATAAAAACTGTCAGCTATGCTTTTGAATCATTCTTGAACTAAAAATGCTAGAGAGACGCTGTTTGTACCTGAGTCATCCTTGCATGTCCCTGCATCCGAATTTTAAAGTTTTAGTGCGGCTTTCATACTTCTTGATAACGAAAATGACAAGTAGGCGGCTGTGCTCCGAAGCTTACTCAACAAGCCTCCCTATGAGATTTTTGTGCACAGAAAAAATCACAAGTTACAACTGGTCAATTCGACCCCTAATACTTGCTCAATCTAAACAAGTTTAACACCATTGGATAGATATGATTAAGGGCTTTCCTCTCGTATCAAACTTAGTGTTGTGGGGATTTTCAAAGCGAGGCTAGAGGTCAGGGAGTGGACCCGACACACACCCCAAAATTCGGGGAATTTAATGCATGATTTACACGGCGCGTGGTGATAAATGGGAAAAAAAATATTCATTGAAAAAAAAGCCCGGACTTATAAAAACTGTCAGCTATGCTCTTGAATAATTCTGGAACTAAAAATGCTAGAGAGACGCGGTTTGTACCTGAGTCATCCTTGCATGTCCCTGCATCCGAATTTTAAAGTTTTAGGGCGGCTTTCATACTTCTTGATAACGAAAATGACAAGTAGGCGGTGTTGGTCCGAAGCTAACTCAACAAGCCTCCCTATGGGATTTTTGTGCACAGAAAAAATCACAAGTTACAACTGGTCAATTCGACCCCTAATACTTGCTCAATCTAAACAAGTTTAACACCATTGGATAGATATGATCAAGGGCTTTCCTCTCGTATCAAACTTAGTGTTGTGGGGATTTTCAAAGCGAGGCTAGAGGTCAGGGAGTGGACCCGACACATACCCCAAAATTCGGGGAATTTAATGCATGATTTACACGGCGCGTGGTGATAAATGGGAAAAAATATATTCATTGAAAAAAAAGCCCGGACTAATAAAACTGTCAGCTATGCTCTTGAATCATTCTTGAACTAAAAATGCTAGAGAGACGCGGTTTGTACCTGAGTCATCCTTGCATGTCCCTGCATCCGAATTTTAAAGTTTTAGGGCGGTTTCCATACTTCTTGATAACGAAATTGACAAGTAGGCGGCTGTGCTCCGAAGCTAACTCAACAAGCCTCCCTATGGGATTTTTGTGCACAGAAAAAATCACAAGTTACAACTGGTGAATAATTCTGGAACTAAAAATGCTAGAGAGACGCGGTTTGTACCTGAGTCATCCTTGCATGTCCCTGCATCCGAATTCCAAAGTTTTAGGGCGGTTTCCATACTTCTTGATAACGAAATTGACAAGTAGGCGGCTGTGCTCCGAAGCTAACTCAACAAGCCTCCCTATGGGATTTTTGTGCACAGAAAAAATCACAAGTTACAACTGGTCAATTCGACCCCAAATACTTGCTCAATCTAAACAAGTTTAACACCATTGGATAGATATGATCAAGGGCTTTCCTCTCGTATCAAACTTAGTGTTGTGGGGATTTTCAAAGCGAGGCTAGAGGTCAGGGAGTGGACCCGACACACACCCCAAAATTCGGGGAATTTAATGCATGATTTACACGGCGCGTGGTGATAAATGGGAAAAAAAATATTCATTGAAAAAAAAAGCCCGGACTTATAAAAACTGTCAGCTATGCTCTTGAATAACTCTGGAACTAAAAATGCTAGAGAGACGCGGTTTGTACCTGAGTCATCCTTGCATGTCCCTGCATCCGAATTCCAAAGTTTTAAGGCAGCTTTCATACTTCTTGATAACGAAAATGACAAGTAGGCGGCTCTGCTCCGAAGCTTACTCAACAAGCCTCCCTATAAGATTTTTGTGCACAGAAAAAATCACAAGTTACAACTGGTCAATTCGACCCCTAATACTTGATCAATCTAAACAAGTTTAACACCATTGGATAGATATGATCAAGGGCTTTCCTCTCGTATCAAACTTAGTGTTGTGGGGATTTTCAAAGCGAGGCTAGAGGTCAGGGAGTGGACCCGACACACACCCCAAAATTCGGGAAATTTAATGCATGATTTACACGGCGCGTGGTGATAAATGGGAAAAAAAATATTCATTGAAAAAAAAGCCCGGACTTATAAAAACTGTCAGCTATGCTCTTGAATAATTCTGGAACTAAAAATGCTAGAGAGACGCTGTTTGTACCTGAGTCATCCTTGCATGTCCCTGCATCCGAATTTGAAAGTTTTAGGGCGGCTTTCATACTTCTTGATAACGAAAATGACAAGTAGGCGGTGTTGGTCCGAAGCTAACTCAACAAGCCTCCCTATGGGATTTTTGTGCACAGAAAAATCACAGGTTACAACTGGTCAATTCGACCCCAAATACTTGCTCAATCTAAACAAGTTTAACACCATTGGATAGATATGATCAAGGGCTTTCCTCTCGTATCAAACTTAGTGTTGTGGGGATTTTCAAAGCGAGGCTAGAGGTCAGGGAGTGGACCCGACACACACCCAAAAATTCGGGGAATTTAATGCATGATTTACACGGCGCGTGGTGATAAATGGGAAAAAATATATTCATTGAAAAAAAAGCCCGGACTAATAAAACTGTCAGCTATGCTCTTGAATCATTCTTGAACTAAAAATGCTAGAGAGACGCGGTTTGTACCTGAGTCATCCTTGCATGTCCCTGCATCCGAATTTTAAAGTTTTAGGGCGGTTTCCATACTTCTTGATAACGAAATTGACAAGTAGGCGGCTGTGCTCCGAAGCTAACTCAACAAGCCTCCCTATGGGATTTTTGTGCACAGAAAAATCACAAGTTACAACTGGTCAATTCGACCCCAAATACTTGCTCAATCTAAACAAGTTTAACACCATTGGATAGATATGATCAAGGGCTTTCCTCTCGTATCAAACTTAGTGTTGTGGGGATTTTCAAAGCGAGGCTAGAGGTCAGGGAGTGGACCCGACACACACCCAAAAATTCGGGGAATTTAATGCATGATTTACACGGCGCGTGGTGATAAATGGGAAAAAATATATTCATTGAAAAAAAAGCCCGGACTAATAAAACTGTCAGCTATGCTCTTGAATCATTCTTGAACTAAAAATGCTAGAGAGACGCGGTTTGTACCTGAGTCATCCTTGCATGTCCCTGCATCCGAATTTTAAAGTTTTAGGGCGGTTTCCATACTTCTTGATAACGAAATTGACAAGTAGGCGGCTGTGCTCCGAAGCTAACTCAACAAGCCTCCCTATGGGATTTTTGTGCACAGAAAAAATCACAAGTTACAACTGGTGAATAATTCTGGAACTAAAAATGCTAGAGAGACGCGGTTTGTACCTGAGTCATCCTTGCATGTCCCTGCATCCGAATTCCAAAGTTTTAAGGCAGCTTTCATACTTCTTGATAACGAAAATGACAAGTAGGCGGCTCTGCTCCGAAGCTTACTCAACAAGCCTCCCTATGGGATTTTTGTGCACAGAAAAAATCACAAGTTACAACTGGTCAATTCGACCACTAATACTTGATCAATCTAAACAAGTTTAACACCATTGGATAGATATGATCAAGGGCTTTCCTCTCGTATCAAACTTAGTGTTGTGGGGATTTTCAAAGCGAGGCTAGAGGTCAGGGAGTGGACCCGACACACACCCCAAAATTCGGGGAATTTAATGCATGATTTACACGGCGCGTGGTGATAAATGGGAAAAAAATATTCATTGAAAAAAAAGCCCGGACTTATAAAAACTGTCAGCTATGCTCTTGAATAATTCTGGAACTAAAAATGCTAGAGAGACGCTGTTTGTACCTGAGTCATCCTTGCATGTCCCTGCATCCGAATTTTAAAGTTTTAGGGCGGCTTTCATACTTCTTGATAACGAAAATGACAAGTAGGCGGTGTTGGTCCGAAGCTAACTCAACAAGCCTCCCTATGGGATTTTTGTGCACAGAAAAATCACAAGTTACAACTGGTCAATTCGACCCCAAATACTTGCTCAATCTAAACAAGTTTAACACCATTAAATAGATATGATCAAGGGCTTTCCTCTCGTATCAAACTTAGTGTTGTGGGGATTTTCAAAGCGAGGCTAGAGGTCAGGGAGTGGACCCGACACACACCCCAAAATTCGGGGAATTTAATGCATGATTTACACGGCGCGTGGTGATAAATGGGAAAAAAAATATTCATTGAAAAAAAAAGCCCGGACTTATAAAAACTGTCAGCTATGCTCTTGAATAATTCTGGAACTAAAAATGCTAGAGAGACGCGGTTTGTACCTGAGTCATCCTTGCATGTCCCTGCATCCGAATTCCAAAGTTTTAAGGCAGCTTTCATACTTCTTGATAACGAAAATGACAAGTAGGCGGCTCTGCTCCGAAGCTTACTCAACAAGCCTCCCTATAAGATTTTTGTGCACAGAAAAAATCACAAGTTACAACTGGTCAATTCGACCCCTAATACTTGATCAATCTAAACAAGTTTAACACCATTGGATAGATATGATCAAGGGCTTTCCTCTCGTATCAAACTTAGTGTTGTGGGGATTTTCAAAGCGAGGCTAGAGGTCAGGGAGTGGACCCGACACACACCCCAAAATTCGGGAAATTTAATGCATGATTTACACGGCGCGTGGTGATAAATGGGAAAAAAAATATTCATTGAAAAAAAAGCCCGGACTTATAAAAACTGTCAGCTATGCTCTTGAATAATTCTGGAACTAAAAATGCTAGAGAGACGCTGTTTGTACCTGAGTCATCCTTGCATGTCCCTGCATCCGAATTTGAAAGTTTTAGGGCGGCTTTCATACTTCTTGATAACGAAAATGACAAGTAGGCGGTGTTGGTCCGAAGCTAACTCAACAAGCCTCCCTATGGGATTTTTGTGCACAGAAAAATCACAGGTTACAACTGGTCAATTCGACCCCAAATACTTGCTCAATCTAAACAAGTTTAACACCATTGGATAGATATGATCAAGGGCTTTCCTCTCGTATCAAACTTAGTGTTGTGGGGATTTTCAAAGCGAGGCTAGAGGTCAGGGAGTGGACCCGACACACACCCAAAAATTCGGGGAATTTAATGCATGATTTACACGGCGCGTGGTGATAAATGGGAAAAAATATATTCATTGAAAAAAAAGCCCGGACTAATAAAACTGTCAGCTATGCTCTTGAATCATTCTTGAACTAAAAATGCTAGAGAGACGCGGTTTGTACCTGAGTCATCCTTGCATGTCCCTGCATCCGAATTTTAAAGTTTTAGGGCGGTTTCCATACTTCTTGATAACGAAATTGACAAGTAGGCGGCTGTGCTCCGAAGCTAACTCAACAAGCCTCCCTATGGGATTTTTGTGCACAGAAAAATCACAGGTTACAACTGGTCAATTCGACCCCAAATACTTGCTCAATCTAAACAAGTTTAACACCATTGGATAGATATGATCAAGGGCTTTCCTCTCGTATCAAACTTAGTGTTGTGGGGATTTTCAAAGCGAGGCTAGAGGTCAGGGAGTGGACCCGACACACACCCAAAAATTCGGGGAATTTAATGCATGATTTACACGGCGCGTGGTGATAAATGGGAAAAAATATATTCATTGAAAAAAAAGCCCGGACTAATAAAACTGTCAGCTATGCTCTTGAATCATTCTTGAACTAAAAATGCTAGAGAGACGCGGTTTGTACCTGAGTCATCCTTGCATGTCCCTGCATCCGAATTTTAAAGTTTTAGGGCGGTTTCCATACTTCTTGATAACGAAATTGACAAGTAGGCGGCTGTGCTCCGAAGCTAACTCAACAAGCCTCCCTATGGGATTTTTGTGCACAGAAAAAATCACAAGTTACAACTGGTGAATAATTCTGGAACTAAAAATGGTAGAGAGACGCGGTTTGTACCTGAGTCATCCTTGCATGTCCCTGCATCCGAATTCCAAAGTTTTAAGGCAGCTTTCATACTTCTTGATAACGAAAATGACAAGAAGCGGCTCTGCTCCGAAGCTTACTCAACAAGCCTCCCTATGGGATTTTTGTGCACAGAAAAAATCACAAGTTACAACTGGTCAATTCGACCACTAATACTTGATCAATCTAAACAAGTTTAACACCATTGGATAGATATGATCAAGGGCTTTCCTCTCGTATCAAACTTAGTGTTGTGGGGATTTTCAAAGCGAGGCTAGAGGTCAGGGAGTGGACCCGACACACACCCCAAAATTCGGGGAATTTAATGCATGATTTACACGGCGCGTGGTGATAAATGGGAACAAAATATTCATTGAAAAAAAAGCCCGGACTTATAAAAACTGTCAGCTATGCTCTTGAATAATTCTGGAACTAAAAATGCTAGAGAGACGCTGTTTGTACCTGAGTCATCCTTGCATGTCCCTGCATCCGAATTTTAAAGTTTTAGGGCGGCTTTCATACTTCTTGATAACGAAAATGACAAGTAGGCGGTGTTGGTCCGAAGCTAACTCAACAAGCCTCCCTATGGGATTTTTGTGCACAGAAAAATCACAAGTTACAACTGGTCAATTCGACCCCAAATACTTGCTCAATCTAAACAAGTTTAACACCATTGGATAGATATGATCAAGGGCTTTCCTCTCGTATCAAACTTAGTGTTGTGGGGATTTTCAAAGCGAGGCTAGAGGTCAGGGAGTGGACCCGACACACACCCCAAAATTCGGGGAATTTAATGCATGATTTACACGGCGCGTGGTGATAAATGGGAAAAAAAATATTCATTGAAAAAAAAAAGCCCGGACTTATAAAAACTGTCAGCTATGCTCTTGAATAATTCTGGAACTAAAAATGCTAGAGAGACGCGGTTTGTACCTGAGTCATCCTTGCATGTCCCTGCATCCGAATTCCAAAGTTTTAAGGCAGCTTTCATACTTCTTGATAACGAAAATGACAAGTAGGCGGCTCTGCTCCGAAGCTTACTCAACAAGCCTCCCTATAAGATTTTTGTGCACAGAAAAAATCACAAGTTACAACTGGTCAATTCGACCCCTAATACTTGATCAATCTAAACAAGTTTAACACCATTGGATAGATATGATCAAGGGCTTTCCTCTCGTATCAAACTTAGTGTTGTGGGGATTTTCAAAGCGAGGCTAGAGGTCAGGGAGTGGACCCGACACACACCCCAAAATTCGGGAAATTTAATGCATGATTTACACGGCGCGTGGTGATAAATGGGAAAAAAAATATTCATTGAAAAAAAAGCCCGGACTTATAAAAACTGTCAGCTATGCTCTTGAATAATTCTGGAACTAAAAATGCTAGAGAGACGCTGTTTGTACCTGAGTCATCCTTGCATGTCCCTGCATCCGAATTTGAAAGTTTTAGGGCGGCTTTCATACTTCTTGATAACGAAAATGACAAGTAGGCGGTGTTGGTCCGAAGCTAACTCAACAAGCCTCCCTATGGGATTTTTGTGCACAGAAAAATCACAAGTTACAACTGGTCAATTCGACCCCAAATACTTGCTCAATCTAAACAAGTTTAACACCATTGGATAGATATGATCAAGGGCTTTCCTCTCGTATCAAACTTAGTGTTGTGGGGATTTTCAAAGCGAGGCTAGAGGTCAGGGAGTGGACCCGACACACACCCCAAAATTCGGGGAATTTAATGCATGATTTACACGGCGCGTGGTGATAAATGGGAAAAAAATATTCATTGAAAAAAAAGCCCGGACTTATAAAAACTGTCAGCTATGCTCTTGAATAATTCTGGAACTAAAAATGCTAGAGAGACGCGGTTTGTACCTGAGTCATCCTTGCATGTCCCTGCATCCGAATTTTAAAGTTTTAGGGCGGCTTTCATACTTCTTGATAACGAAAATGACAAGTAGGCGGTGTTGGTCCGAAGCTAACTCAACAAGCCTCCCTATGGGATTTTTGTGCACAGAAAAATCACAAGTTACAACTGGTCAATTCGACCCCAAATACTTGCTCAATCTAAACAAGTTTAACACCATTGGATGGATATGATCAAGGGCTTTCCTCTCGTATCAAACTTAGTGTTGTGGGGATTTTCAAAGCGAGGCTAGAGGTCAGGGAGTGGACCCGACACACACCCCAAAATTTGGGAATTTTAATGCATGATTTACACGGCGCGTGGTGATAAATGGGAAAAAAAATATTCATTGAAAAAAAAAGCCCGGACTTATAAAAACTGTCAGCTATGCTCTTGAATAATTCTGGAACTAAAAATGCTAGAGAGACGCGGTTTGTACCTGAGTCATCCTTGCATGTCCCTGCATCCGAATTTTAAAGTTTTAGGGCGGTTTCCATACTTCTTGATAACGAAATTGACAAGTAGGCGGCTGTGCTCCGAAGCTAACTCAACAAGCCTCCCTATGGGATTTTTGTGCACAGAAAAAATCACAAGTTACAACTGGTGAATAATTCTGGAACTAAAAATGCTAGAGAGACGCGGTTTGTACCTGAGTCATCCTTGCATGTCCCTGCATCCGAATTCCAAAGTTTTAAGGCAGCTTTCATACTTCTTGATAACGAAAATGACAAGAAGCGGCTCTGCTCCGAAGCTTACTCAACAAGCCTCCCTATGGGATTTTTGTGCACAGAAAAAATCACAAGTTACAACTGGTCAATTCGACCACTAATACTTGATCAATCTAAACAAGTTTAACACCATTGGATAGATATGATCAAGGGCTTTCCTCTCGTATCAAACTTAGTGTTGTGGGGATTTTCAAAGCGAGGCTAGAGGTCAGGGAGTGGACCCGACACACACCCCAAAATTCGGGAAATTTAATGCATGATTTACACGGCGCGTGGTGATAAATGGGAAAAAAAATATTCATTGAAAAAAAAGCCCGGACTTATAAAAACTGTCAGCTATGCTCTTGAATAATTCTGGAACTAAAAATGCTAGAGAGACGCTGTTTGTACCTGAGTCATCCTTGCATGTCCCTGCATCCGAATTTGAAAGTTTTAGGGCGGCTTTCATACTTCTTGATAACGAAAATGACAAGTAGGCGGTGTTGGTCCGAAGCTAACTCAACAAGCCTCCCTATGGGATTTTTGTGCACAGAAAAATCACAAGTTACAACTGGTCAATTCGACCCCAAATACTTGCTCAATCTAAACAAGTTTAACACCATTGGATAGATATGATCAAGGGCTTTCCTCTCGTATCAAACTTAGTGTTGTGGGGATTTTCAAAGCGAGGCTAGAGGTCAGGGAGTGGACCCGACACACACCCCAAAATTCGGGGAATTTAATGCATGATTTACACGGCGCGTGGTGATAAATGGGAAAAAAATATTCATTGAAAAAAAAGCCCGGACTTATAAAAACTGTCAGCTATGCTCTTGAATAATTCTGGAACTAAAAATGCTAGAGAGACGCGGTTTGTACCTGAGTCATCCTTGCATGTCCCTGCATCCGAATTTTAAAGTTTTAGGGCGGCTTTCATACTTCTTGATAACGAAAATGACAAGTAGGCGGTGTTGGTCCGAAGCTAACTCAACAAGCCTCCCTATGGGATTTTTGTGCACAGAAAAATCACAAGTTACAACTGGTCAATTCGACCCCAAATACTTGCTCAATCTAAACAAGTTTAACACCATTGGATGGATATGATCAAGGGCTTTCCTCTCGTATCAAACTTAGTGTTGTGGGGATTTTCAAAGCGAGGCTAGAGGTCAGGGAGTGGACCCGACACACACCCCAAAATTTGGGAATTTTAATGCATGATTTACACGGCGCGTGGTGATAAATGGGAAAAAAAATATTCATTGAAAAAAAAAGCCCGGACTTATAAAAACTGTCAGCTATGCTCTTGAATAATTCTGGAACTAAAAATGCTAGAGAGACGCGGTTTGTACCTGAGTCATCCTTGCATGTCCCTGCATCCGAATTTTAAAGTTTTAGGGCGGTTTCCATACTTCTTGATAACGAAATTGACAAGTAGGCGGCTGTGCTCCGAAGCTAACTCAACAAGCCTCCCTATGGGATTTTTGTGCACAGAAAAAATCACAAGTTACAACTGGTGAATAATTCTGGAACTAAAAATGCTAGAGAGACGCGGTTTGTACCTGAGTCATCCTTGCATGTCCCTGCATCCGAATTCCAAAGTTTTAAGGCAGCTTTCATACTTCTTGATAACGAAAATGACAAGAAGCGGCTCTGCTCCGAAGCTTACTCAACAAGCCTCCCTATGGGATTTTTGTGCACAGAAAAAATCACAAGTTACAACTGGTCAATTCGACCACTAATACTTGATCAATCTAAACAAGTTTAACACCATTGGATAGATATGATCAAGGGCTTTCCTCTCGTATCAAACTTAGTGTTGTGGGGATTTTCAAAGCGAGGCTAGAGGTCAGGGAGTGGACCCGACACACACCCCAAAATTCGGGGAATTTAATGCATGATTTACACGGCGCGTGGTGATAAATGGGAACAAAATATTCATTGAAAAAAAAGCCCGGACTTATAAAAACTGTCAGCTATGCTCTTGAATAATTCTGGAACTAAAAATGCTAGAGAGACGCTGTTTGTACCTGAGTCATCCTTGCATGTCCCTGCATCCGAATTTTAAAGTTTTAGGGCGGCTTTCATACTTCTTGATAACGAAAATGACAAGTAGGCGGTGTTGGTCCGAAGCTAACTCAACAAGCCTCCCTATGGGATTTTTGTGCACAGAAAAATCACAAGTTACAACTGGTCAATTCGACCCCAAATACTTGCTCAATCTAAACAAGTTTAACACCATTGGATAGATATGATCAAGGGCTTTCCTCTCGTATCAAACTTAGTGTTGTGGGGATTTTCAAAGCGAGGCTAGAGGTCAGGGAGTGGACCCGACACACACCCCAAAATTCGGGAATTTTAATGCATGATTTACACGGCGCGTGGTGATAAATGGGAAAAAAAATATTCATTGAAAAAAAAAGCCCGGACTTATAAAAACTGTCAGCTATGCTCTTGAATAATTCTGGAACTAAAAATGCTAGAGAGACGCGGTTTGTACCTGAGTCATCCTTGCATGTCCCTGCATCCGAATTCCAAAGTTTTAAGGCAGCTTTCATACTTCTTGATAACGAAAATGACAAGTAGGCGGCTCTGCTCCGAAGCTTACTCAACAAGCCTCCCTATGGGATTTTTGTGCACAGAAAAAATCACAAGTTACAACTGGTCAATTCGACCCCTAATACTTGATCAATCTAAACAAGTTTAACACCATTGGATAGATATGATCGAGGGCTTTCCTCTCGTATCAAACTTAGTGTTGTGGGGATTTTCAAAGCGAGGCTAGAGGTCAGGGAGTGGACCCGACACACACCCCAAAATTCGGGAAATTTAATGCATGATTTACACGGCGCGTGGTGATAAATGGGAAAAAAAATATTCATTGAAAAAAAAGCCCGGACTTATAAAAACTGTCAGCTATGCTCTTGAATAATTCTGGAACTAAAAATGCTAGAGAGACGCTGTTTGTACCTGAGTCATCCTTGCATGTCCCTGCATCCGAATTTTAAAGTTTTAGGGCGGCTTTCATACTTCTTGATAACGAAAATGACAAGTAGGCGGTGTTGGTCCGAAGCTAACTCAACAAGCCTCCCTATGGGATTTTTGTGCACAGAAAAATCACAAGTTACAACTGGTCAATTCGACCCCAAATACTTGCTCAATCTAAACAAGTTTAACACCATTGGATAGATATGATCAAGGGCTTTCCTCTCGTATCAAACTTAGTGTTGTGGGGATTTTCAAAGCGAGGCTAGAGGTCAGGGAGTGGACCCGACACACACCCCAAAATTCGGGGAATTTAATGCATGATTTACACGGCGCGTGGTGATAAATGGGAAAAAAAATATTCATTGAAAAAAAAGCCCGGACTTATAAAAACTGTCAGCTATGCTCTTGAATAATTCTGGAACTAAAAATGCTAGAGAGACGCTGTTTGTACCTGAGTCATCCTTGCATGTCCCTGCATCCGAATTTTAAAGTTTTAGGGCGGCTTTCATACTTCTTGATAACGAAAATGACAAGTAGGCGGTGTTGGTCCGAAGCTAACTCAACAAGCCTCCCTATGGGATTTTTGTGCACAGAAAAATCACAAGTTACAACTGGTCAATTCGACCCCAAATACTTGCTCAATCTAAACAAGTTTAACACCATTGGATAGATATGATCAAGGGCTTTCCTCTCGTATCAAACTTAGTGTTGTGGGGATTTTCAAAGCGAGGCTAGAGGTCAGGGAGTGGACCCGACACACACCCCAAAATTCGGGAATTTTAATGCATGATTTACACGGCGCGTGGTGATAAATGGGAAAAAAAATATTCATTGAAAAAAAAAGCCCGGACTTATAAAAACTGTCAGCTATGCTCTTGAATAATTCTGGAACTAAAAATGCTAGAGAGACGCTGTTTGTACCTGAGTCATCCTTGCATGTCCCTGCATCCGAATTCCAAAGTTTTAAGGCAGCTTTCATACTTCTTGATAACGAAAATGACAAGTAGGCGGTGTTGGTCCGAAGCTAACTCAACAAGCCTCCCTATGGGATTTTTGTGCACAGAAAAAATCACAAGTTACAACTGGTCAATTCGACCCCTAATACTTGATCAATCTAAACAAGTTTAACACCATTGGATAGATATGATCAAGGGCTTTCCTCTCGTATCAAACTTAGTGTTGTGGGGATTTTCAAAGCGAGGCTAGAGGTCAGGGAGTGGACCCGACACACACCCCAAAATTCGGGGAATTTAATGCATGATTTACACGGCGCGTGGTGATAAATGGGAAAAAAATATTCATTGAAAAAAAAGCCCGGACTTATAAAAACTGTCAGCTATGCTCTTGAATAATTCTGGAACTAAAAATGCTAGAGAGACGCTGTTTGTACCTGAGTCATCCTTGCATGTCCCTGCATCCGAATTTTAAAGTTTTAGGGCGGCTTTCATACTTCTTGATAACGAAAATGACAAGTAGGCGGTGTTGGTCCGAAGCTAACTCAACAAGCCTCCCTATGGGATTTTTGTGCACAGAAAAAATCACAAGTTACAACTGGTCAATTCGACCCCTAATACTTGATCAATCTAAACAAGTTTAACACCATTGGATAGATATGATCAAGGGCTTTCCTCTCGTATCAAACTTAGTGTTGTGGGGATTTTCAAAGCGAGGCTAGAGGTCAGGGAGTGGACCCGACACACACCCCAAAATTCGGGGAATTTAATGCATGATTTACACGGCGCGTGGTGATAAATGGGAAAAAAATATTCATTGAAAAAAAAGCCCGGACTTATAAAAACTGTCAGCTATGCTCTTGAATAATTCTGGAACTAAAAATGCTAGAGAGACGCTGTTTGTACCTGAGTCATCCTTGCATGTCCCTGCATCCGAATTTTAAAGTTTTAGGGCGGCTGTTATACTTCTTGATAACGAAAATGACAAGTAGGCGGTGTTGGTCCGAAGCTAACTCAACAAGCCTCCCTATGGGATTTTTGTGCACAGAAAAATCACAAGTTACAACTGGTCAATTCGACCCCAAATACTTGCTCAATCTAAACAAGTTTAACACCATTGGATAGATATGATCAAGGGCTTTCCTCTCGTATCAAACTTAGTGTTGTGGGGATTTTCAAAGCGAGGCTAGAGGTCAGGGAGTGGACCCGACACACACCCCAAAATTCGGGGAATTTAATGCATGATTTACACGGCGCGTGGTGATAAATGGGAAAAAAAATATTCATTGAAAAAAAAGCCCGGACTTATAAAAACTGTCAGCTATGCTCTTGAATAATTCTGGAACTAAAAATGCTAGAGAGACGCTGTTTGTACCTGAGTCATCCTTGCATGTCCCTGCATCCGAATTTTAAAGTTTTAGGGCGGCTTTCATACTTCTTGATAACGAAAATGACAAGTAGGCGGTGTTGGTCCGAAGCTAACTCAACAAGCCTCCCTATGGGATTTTTGTGCACAGAAAAAATCACAAGTTACAACTGGTCAATTCGACCCCTAATACTTGATCAATCTAAACAAGTTTAACACCATTGGATAGATATGATCAAGGGCTTTCTTCTCGTATCAAACTTAGTGTTGTGGGGATTTTCAAAGCGAGGCTAGAGGTCAGGGAGTGGACCCGACACACACCCCAAAATTCGGGGAATTTAATGCATGATTTACACGGCGCGTGGTGATAAATGGGAAAAAAATATTCATTGAAAAAAAAGCCCGGACTTATAAAAACTGTCAGCTATGCTCTTGAATAATTCTGGAACTAAAAATGCTAGAGAGACGCTGTTTGTACCTGAGTCATCCTTGCATGTCCCTGCATCCGAATTTTAAAGTTTTAGGGCGGCTGTTATACTTCTTGATAACGAAAATGACAAGTAGGCGGTGTTGGTCCGAAGCTAACTCAACAAGCCTCCCTATGGGATTTTTGTGCACAGAAAAATCACAAGTTACAACTGGTCAATTCGACCCCAAATACTTGCTCAATCTAAACAAGTTTAACACCATTGGATAGATATGATCAAGGGCTTTCCTCTCGTATCAAACTTAGTGTTGTGGGGATTTTCAAAGCGAGGCTAGAGGTCAGGGAGTGGACCCGACACACACCCCAAAATTCGGGGAATTTAATGCATGATTTACACGGCGCGTGGTGATAAATGGGAAAAAAAATATTCATTGAAAAAAAAGCCCGGACTTATAAAAACTGTCAGCTATGCTCTTGAATAATTCTGGAACTAAAAATGCTAGAGAGACGCTGTTTGTACCTGAGTCATCCTTGCATGTCCCTGCATCCGAATTTTAAAGTTTTAGGGCGGCTTTCATACTTCTTGATAACGAAAATGACAAGTAGGCGGTGTTGGTCCGAAGCTAACTCAACAAGCCTCCCTATGGGATTTTTGTGCACAGAAAAAATCACAAGTTACAACTGGTCAATTCGACCCCTAATACTTGATCAATCTAAACAAGTTTAACACCATTGGATAGATATGATCAAGGGCTTTCTTCTCGTATCAAACTTAGTGTTGTGGGGATTTTCAAAGCGAGGCTAGAGGTCAGGGAGTGGACCCGACACACACCCCAAAATTCGGGGAATTTAATGCATGATTTACACGGCGCGTGGTGATAAATGGGAAAAAAAATATTCATTGAAAAAAAAGCCCGGACTTATAAAAACTGTCAGCTATGCTCTCGAATAATTCTGGAACTAAAAATGCTAGAGAGACGCGGTTTGTACCTGAGTCATCCTTGCATGTCCCTGCATCCGAATTTTAAAGTCTTAGGGCGGCTTTCATACTTCTTGATAACGAAAACGACAAGTAGGCGGTGTTGGTCCGAAGCTAACTCAACAAGCCTCCCTATGGGATTTTTGTGCACAAAAAAAATCACAAGTTACAACTGGTCAATTCGACCCCTAATACTTGATCAATCTAAACAAGTTTAACACCATTGGATAGATATGATCAAGGGCTTTCCTCTCGTATCAAACTTAGTGTTGTGGGGATTTTCAAAGCGAGGCTAGAGGTCAGGGAGTGGACCCGACACACACCCCAAAATTCGGGGAATTTAATGCATGATTTACACGGCGCGTGGTGATAAATGGGAAAAAAAATATTCATTGAAAAAAAAGCCCGGACTTATAAAAACTGTCAGCTATGCTCTTGAATAATTCTGGAACTAAAAATGCTAGAGAGACGCGGTTTGTACCTGAGTCATCCTTGCATGTCCCTGCAACCGAATTTTAAAGTTTTAGGGCGGCTTTCATACTTCTTGATAACGAAAATGACAAGTAGGCGGTGTTGGTCCGAAGCTAACTCAACAAGCCTCCCTATGGGATTTTTGTGCACAGAAAAATCACAAGTTACAACTGGTCAATTCGACCCCAAATACTTGCTCAATCTAAACAAGTTTAACACCATTGGATAGATATGATCAAGGGCTTTCCTCTCGTATCAAACTTAGTGTTGTGGGGATTTTCAAAGCGAGGCTAGAGGTCAGGGAGTGGACCCGACACACACCCCAAAATTCGGGGAATTTAATGCATGATTTACACGGCGCGTGGTGATAAATGGGAAAAAAAATATTCATTGAAAAAAAAGCCCGGACTTATAAAAACTGTCAGCTATGCTCTTGAATAATTCTGGAACTAAAAATGCTAGAGAGACGCTGTTTGTACCTGAGTCATCCTTGCATGTCCCTGCATCCGAATTTTAAAGTCTTAGGGCGGCTTTCATACTTCTTGATAACGAAAATGACAAGTAGGCGGTGTTGGTCCGAAGCTAACTCAACAAGCCTCCCTATGGGATTTTTGTGCACAAAAAAAATCACAAGTTACAACTGGTCAATTCGACCCCTAATACTTGATCAATCTAAACAAGTTTAACACCATTGGATAGATATGATCAAGGGCTTTCCTCTCGTATCAAACTTAGTGTTGTGGGGATTTTCAAAGCGAGGCTAGAGGTCAGGGAGTGGACCCGACACACACCCAAAAATTCAGGGAATTTAATGCATGATTTACACGGCGCGTGGTGATAAATGGGGAAAAAAATATTCATTGAAAAAAAAGCCCGGACTTATAAAAACTGTCAGCTATGCTCTTGAATAATTCTGGAACTAAAAATGCTAGAGAGACGCTGTTTGTACCTGAGTCATCCTTGCATGTCCCTGCATCCGAATTTTAAAGTTTTAGGGCGGCTTTCATACTTCTTAATAACGAAAATGACAAGTAGGCGGTGTTGGTCCGAAGCTAACTCAACAAGCCTCCCTATGGGATTTTTGTGCACAGAAAAAATCACAAGTTACAACTGGTCAATTCGACCCCTAATACTTGATCAATCTAAACAAGTTTAACACCATTGGATAGATATGATCATGGGCTTTCTTCTCGTATCAAACTTAGTGTTGTGGGGATTTTCAAAGCGAGGCTAGAGGTCAGGGAGTGGACCCGACACACACCCCAAAATTCGGGGAATTTAATGCATGATTTACACGGCGCGTGGTGATAAATGGGAAAAAAAATATTCATTGAAAAAAAAGCCCGGACTTATAAAAACTGTCAGCTATGCTCTTGAATAATTCTGGAACTAAAAATGCTAGAGAGACGCGGTTTGTACCTGAGTCATCCTTGCATGTCCCTGCATCCGAATTTTAAAGTTTTAGGGCGGCTTTCATACTTCTTGATAACGAAAATGACAAGTAGGCGGTGTTGGTCCGAAGCTAACTCAACAAGCCTCCCTATGGGATTTTTGTGCACAGAAAAATCACAAGTTACAACTGGTCAATTCGACCCCTAATACTTGATCAATCTAAACAAGTTTAACACCATTGGATAGATATGATCAAGGGCTTTCCTCTCGTATCAAACTTAGTGTTGTGGGGATTTTCAAAGCGAGGCTAGAGGTCAGGGAGTGGACCCGACACATACCCCAAAATTCGGGGAATTTAATGCATGATTTACACGGCGCGTGGTGATAAATGGGAAAAAAAATATTCATTGAAAAAAAAAGCCCGGACTTATAAAAACTGTCAGCTATGCTCTTGAATAATTCTGGAACTAAAAATGCTAGAGAGACGCGGTTTGTACCTGAGTCATCCTTGCATGTCCCTGCATCCGAATTTTAAAGTTTTAGGGCGGCTTTCATACTTCTTGATAACGAAAATGACAAGTAGGCGGTGTTGGTCCGAAGCTAACTCAACAAGCCTCCCTATGGGATTTTTGTGCACAGAAAAATCACAAGTTACAACTGGTCAATTCGACCCCAAATACTTGCTCAATCTAAACAAGTTTAACACCATTGGATAGATATGATCAAGGGCTTTCCTCTCGTATCAAACTTAGTGTTGTGGGGATTTTCAAAGCGAGGCTAGAGGTCAGGGAGTGGACCCGACACACACCCAAAAATTCGGGGAATTTAATGCATGATTTACACGGCGCGTGGTGATAAATGGGAAAAAATATATTCATTGAAAAAAAAGCCCGGACTAATAAAACTGTCAGCTATGCTCTTGAATCATTCTTGAACTAAAAATACTAGAGAGACGCGGTTTGTACCTGAGTCATCCTTGCATGTCCCTGCATCCGAATTTTAAAGTTTTAGGGCGGTTTCCATACTTCTTGATAACGAAATTGACAAGTAGGCGGCTGTGCTCCGAAGCTAACTCAACAAGCCTCCCTATGGGATTTTTGTGCACAGAAAAAATCACAAGTTACAACTGGTGAATAATTCTGGAACTAAAAATGCTAGAGAGACGCGGTTTGTACCTGAGTCATCCTTGCATGTCCCTGCATCCGAATTCCAAAGTTTTAAGGCAGCTTTCATACTTCTTGATAACGAAAATGACAAGTAGGCGGCTCTGCTCCGAAGCTTACTCAACAAGCCTCCCTATGGGATTTTTGTGCACAGAAAAAATCACAAGTTACAACTGGTCAATTCGACCACTAATACTTGATCAATCTAAACAAGTTTAACACCATTGGATAGATATGATCAAGGGCTTTCCTCTCGTATCAAACTTAGTGTTGTGGGGATTTTCAAAGCGAGGCTAGAGGTCAGGGAGTGGACCCGACACACACCCCAAAATTCGGGGAATTTAATGCATGATTTACACGGCGCGTGGTGATAAATGGGAAAAAAATATTCATTGAAAAAAAAGCCCGGACTTATAAAAACTGTCAGCTATGCTCTTGAATAATTCTGGAACTAAAAATGCTAGAGAGACGCTGTTTGTACCTGAGTCATCCTTGCATGTCCCTGCATCCGAATTTTAAAGTTTTAGGGCGGCTTTCATACTTCTTGATAACGAAAATGACAAGTAGGCGGTGTTGGTCCGAAGCTAACTCAACAAGCCTCCCTATGGGATTTTTGTGCACAGAAAAATCACAAGTTACAACTGGTCAATTCGACCCCAAATACTTGCTCAATCTAAACAAGTTTAACACCATTGGATAGATATGATCAAGGGCTTTCCTCTCGTATCAAACTTAGTGTTGTGGGGATTTTCAAAGCGAGGCTAGAGGTCAGGGAGTGGACCCGACACACACCCCAAAATTCGGGGAATTTAATGCATGATTTACACGGCGCGTGGTGATAAATGGGAAAAAAAATATTCATTGAAAAAAAAAAGCCCGGACTTATAAAAACTGTCAGCTATGCTCTTGAATAATTCTGGAACTAAAAATGCTAGAGAGACGCGGTTTGTACCTGAGTCATCCTTGCATGTCCCTGCATCCGAATTCCAAAGTTTTAAGGCAGCTTTCATACTTCTTGATAACGAAAATGACAAGTAGGCGGCTCTGCTCCGAAGCTTACTCAACAAGCCTCCCTATGGGATTTTTGTGCACAGAAAAAATCACAAGTTACAACTGGTCAATTCGACCCCTAATACTTGATCAATCTAAACAAGTTTAACACCATTGGATAGATATGATCAAGGGCTTTCCTCTCGTATCAAACTTAGTGTTGTGGGGATTTTCAAAGCGAGGCTAGAGGTCAGGGAGTGGACCCGACACACACCCCAAAATTCGGGGAATTTAATGCATGATTTACACGGCGCGTGGTGATAAATGGGAAAAAAAATATTCATTGAAAAAAAAGCCCGGACTTATAAAAACTGTCAGCTATGCTCTTGAATAATTCTGGAACTAAAAATGCTAGAGAGACGCGGTTTGTACCTGAGTCATCCTTGCATGTCCCTGCATCCGAATTCCAAAGTTTTAAGGCAGCTTTCATACTTTTTGATAACGAAAATGACAAGTAGGCGGCTCTGCTCCGAAGCTTACTCAACAAGCCTCCCTATGGGATTTTTGTGCACAGAAAAAATCACAAGATACAACTGGTCAATTCGACCCCTAATACTTGATCAATCTAAACAAGTTCAACACCATTGGATAGATATGATCAAGGGCTTTCCTCTCGTATCAAACTTAGTGTTGTGGGGATTTTCAAAGCGAGGCTAGAGGTCAGGGAGTGGACCCGACACACACCCCAAAATTCGGGAAATTTAATGCATGATTTACACGGCGCGTGGTGATAAATGGGAAAAAAAATATTCATTGAAAAAAAAGCCCGGACTTATAAAAACTGTCAGCTATGCTCTTGAATAATTCTGGGACTAAAAATGCTAGAGAGACGCGGTTTGTACCTGAGTCATCCTTGCATGTCCCTGCATCCGAATTCCAAACTTTTAAGGCAGCTTTCATACTTCTTGATAACGAAAATGACAAGTAGGCGGCTCTGCTCCGAAGCTTACTCAACAAGCCTCCCTATGGGATTTTTGTGCACAGAAAAAATCACAAGTTACAACTGGTCAATTCGACCCCTAATACTTGATCAATCTAAACAAGTTTAACACCATTGGATAGATATGATCAAGGGCTTTCCTCTCGTATCAAACTTAGTGTTGTGGGGATTTTCAAAGCGAGGCTAGAGGTCAGGGAGTGGACCCGACACACACCCCAAAATTCGGGAAATTTAATGCATGATTTACACGGCGCGTGGTGATAAATGGGAAAAAAAATATTCATTGAAAAAAAAGCCCGGACTTATAAAAACTGTCAGCTATGCTCTTGAATAATTCTGGAACTAAAAATGCTAGAGAGACGCTGTTTGTACCTGAGTCATCCTTGCATGTCCCTGCATCCGAATTTTCAAGTTTTAGGGCGGCTTTCATACTTCTTGATAACGAAAATGACAAGTAGGCGGTGTTGGTCCGAAGCTAACTCAACAAGCCTCCCTATGGGATTTTTGTGCACAGAAAAATCACAAGTTACAACTGGTCAATTCGACCCCAAATACTTGCTCAATCTAAACAAGTTTAACACCATTGGATAGATATGATCAAGGGCTTTCCTCTCGTATCAAACTTAGTGTTGTGGGGATTTTCAAAGCGAAGCTAGAGGTCAGGGAGTGGACCCGACACACACCCCAAATTCGGGGAATTTAATGCATGATTTACACGGCGCGTGGTGATAAATGGGAAAAAAAATATTCATTGAAAAAAAAAGCCCGGACTTATAAAAACTGTCAGCTATGCTCTTGAATAATTCTGGAACTAAAAATGCTAGAGAGACGCGGTTTGTACCTGAGTCATCCTTGCATGTCCCTGCATCCGAATTTTAAAGTTTTAGGGCGGCTTTCATACTTCTTAATAACGAAAATGACAAGTAGGCGGTGTTGGTCCGAAGCTAACTCAACAAGCCTCCCTATGGGATTTTTGTGCACAGAAAAAATCACAAGTTACAACTGGTCAATTCGACCCCTAATACTTGATCAATCTAAACAAGTTTAACACCATTGGATAGATATGATCAAGGGCTTTCTTCTCGTATCAAACTTAGTGTTGTGGGGATTTTCAAAGCGAGGCTAGAGGTCAGGGAGTGGACCCGACACACACCCCAAAATTCGGGGAATTTAATGCATGATTTACACGGCGCGTGGTGATAAATGGGAAAAAAAATATTCATTGAAAAAAAAGCCCGGACTTATAAAAACTGTCAGCTATGCTCTTGAATAATTCTGGAACTAAAAATGCTAGAGAGACGCGGTTTGTACCTGAGTCATCCTTGCATGTCCCTGCATCCGAATTTTAAAGTTTTAGGGCGGCTTTCATACTTCTTGATAACGAAAATGACAAGTAGGCGGTGTTGGTCCGAAGCTAACTCAACAAGCCTCCCTATGGGATTTTTGTGCACAGAAAAATCACAAGTTACAACTGGTCAATTCGACCCCTAATACTTGATCAATCTAAACAAGTTTAACACCATTGGATAGATATGATCAAGGGCTTTCCTCTCGTATCAAACTTAGTGTTGTGGGGATTTTCAAAGCGAGGCTAGAGGTCAGGGAGTGGACCCGACACATACCCCAAAATTCGGGGAATTTAATGCATGATTTACACGGCGCGTGGTGATAAATGGGAAAAAAAATATTCATTGAAAAAAAAAGCCCGGACTTATAAAAACTGTCAGCTATGCTCTTGAATAATTCTGGAACTAAAAATGCTAGAGAGACGCGGTTTGTACCTGAGTCATCCTTGCATGTCCCTGCATCCGAATTTTAAAGTTTTAGGGCGGCTTTCATACTTCTTGATAACGAAAATGACAAGTAGGCGGTGTTGGTCCGAAGCTAACTCAACAAGCCTCCCTATGGGATTTTTGTGCACAGAAAAATCACAAGTTACAACTGGTCAATTCGACCCCAAATACTTGCTCAATCTAAACAAGTTTAACACCATTGGATAGATATGATCAAGGGCTTTCCTCTCGTATCAAACTTAGTGTTGTGGGGATTTTCAAAGCGAGGCTAGAGGTCAGGGAGTGGACCCGACACACACCCAAAAATTCGGGGAATTTAATGCATGATTTACACGGCGCGTGGTGATAAATGGGAAAAAATATATTCATTGAAAAAAAAGCCCGGACTAATAAAACTGTCAGCTATGCTCTTGAATCATTCTTGAACTAAAAATACTAGAGAGACGCGGTTTGTACCTGAGTCATCCTTGCATGTCCCTGCATCCGAATTTTAAAGTTTTAGGGCGGCTTTCATACTTCTTGATAACGAAATTGACAAGTAGGCGGCTGTGCTCCGAAGCTAACTCAACAAGCCTCCCTATGGGATTTTTGTGCACAGAAAAAATCACAAGTTACAACTGGTGAATAATTCTGGAACTAAAAATGCTAGAGAGACGCGGTTTGTACCTGAGTCATCCTTGCATGTCCCTGCATCCGAATTCCAAAGTTTTAAGGCAGCTTTCATACTTCTTGATAACGAAAATGACAAGTAGGCGGCTCTGCTCCGAAGCTTACTCAACAAGCCTCCCTATGGGATTTTTGTGCACAGAAAAAATCACAAGTTACAACTGGTCAATTCGACCACTAATACTTGATCAATATAAACAAGTTTAACACCATTGGATAGATATGATCAAGGGCTTTCCTCTCGTATCAAACTTAGTGTTGTGGGGATTTTCAAAGCGAGGCTAGAGGTCAGGGAGTGGACCCGACACACACCCCAAAATTCGGGGAATTTAATGCATGATTTACACGGCGCGTGGTGATAAATGGGAAAAAAATATTCATTGAAAAAAAAGCCCGGACTTATAAAAACTGTCAGCTATGCTCTTGAATAATTCTGGAACTAAAAATGCTAGAGAGACGCTGTTTGTACCTGAGTCATCCTTGCATGTCCCTGCATCCGAATTTTAAAGTTTTAGGGCGGCTTTCATACTTCTTGATAACGAAAATGACAAGTAGGCGGTGTTGGTCCGAAGCTAACTCAACAAGCCTCCCTATGGGATTTTTGTGCACAGAAAAATCACAAGTTACAACTGGTCAATTCGACCCCAAATACTTGCTCAATCTAAACAAGTTTAACACCATTGGATAGATATGATCAAGGGCTTTCCTCTCGTATCAAACTTAGTGTTGTGGGGATTTTCAAAGCGAGGCTAGAGGTCAGGGAGTGGACCCGACACACACCCCAAAATTCGGGGAATTTAATGCATGATTTACACGGCGCGTGGTGATAAATGGGAAAAAAAATATTCATTGAAAAAAAAAAGCCCGGACTTATAAAAACTGTCAGCTATGCTCTTGAATAATTCTGGAACTAAAAATGCTAGAGAGACGCGGTTTGTACCTGAGTCATCCTTGCATGTCCCTGCATCCGAATTCCAAAGTTTTAAGGCAGCTTTCATACTTCTTGATAACGAAAATGACAAGTAGGCGGCTCTGCTCCGAAGCTTACTCAACAAGCCTCCCTATGGGATTTTTGTGCACAGAAAAAATCACAAGTTACAACTGGTCAATTCGACCCCTAATACTTGATCAATCTAAACAAGTTTAACACCATTGGATAGATATGATCAAGGGCTTTCCTCTCGTATCAAACTTAGTGTTGTGGGGATTTTCAAAGCGAGGCTAGAGGTCAGGGAGTGGACCCGACACACACCCCAAAATTCGGGAAATTTAATGCATGATTTACACGGCGCGTGGTGATAAATGGGAAAAAAAATATTCATTGAAAAAAAAGCCCGGACTTATAAAAACTGTCAGCTATGCTCTTGAATAATTCTGGGACTAAAAATGCTAGAGAGACGCGGTTTGTACCTGAGTCATCCTTGCATGTCCCTGCATCCGAATTCCAAACTTTTAAGGCAGCTTTCATACTTCTTGATAACGAAAATGACAAGTAGGCGGCTCTGCTCCGAAGCTTACTCAACAAGCCTCCCTATGGGATTTTTGTGCACAGAAAAAATCACAAGTTACAACTGGTCAATTCGACCCCTAATACTTGATCAATCTAAACAAGTTTAACACCATTGGATAGATATGATCAAGGGCTTTCTTCTCGTATCAAACTTAGTGTTGTGGGGATTTTCAAAGCGAGGCTAGAGGTCAGGGAGTGGACCCGACACACACCCCAAAATTCGGGGAATTTAATGCATGATTTACACGGCGCGTGGTGATAAATGGGAAAAAAAATATTCATTGAAAAAAAAGCCCGGACTTATAAAAACTGTCAGCTATGCTCTTGAATAATTCTGGAACTAAAAATGCTAGAGAGACGCGGTTTGTACCTGAGTCATCCTTGCATGTCCCTGCATCCGAATTTTAAAGTTTTAGGGCGGCTTTCATACTTCTTGATAACGAAAATGACAAGTAGGCGGTGTTGGTCCGAAGCTAACTCAACAAGCCTCCCTATGGGATTTTTGTGCACAGAAAAATCACAAGTTACAACTGGTCAATTCGACCCCTAATACTTGATCAATCTAAACAAGTTTAACACCATTGGATAGATATGATCAAGGGCTTTCCTCTCGTATCAAACTTAGTGTTGTGGGGATTTTCAAAGCGAGGCTAGAGGTCAGGGAGTGGACCCGACACATACCCCAAAATTCGGGGAATTTAATGCATGATTTACACGGCGCGTGGTGATAAATGGGAAAAAAAATATTCATTGAAAAAAAAAGCCCGGACTTATAAAAACTGTCAGCTATGCTCTTGAATAATTCTGGAACTAAAAATGCTAGAGAGACGCGGTTTGTACCTGAGTCATCCTTGCATGTCCCTGCATCCGAATTTTAAAGTTTTAGGGCGGCTTTCATACTTCTTGATAACGAAAATGACAAGTAGGCGGTGTTGGTCCGAAGCTAACTCAACAAGCCTCCCTATGGGATTTTTGTGCACAGAAAAATCACAAGTTACAACTGGTCAATTCGACCCCAAATACTTGCTCAATCTAAACAAGTTTAACACCATTGGATAGATATGATCAAGGGCTTTCCTCTCGTATCAAACTTAGTGTTGTGGGGATTTTCAAAGCGAGGCTAGAGGTCAGGGAGTGGACCCGACACACACCCAAAAATTCGGGGAATTTAATGCATGATTTACACGGCGCGTGGTGATAAATGGGAAAAAATATATTCATTGAAAAAAAAGCCCGGACTAATAAAACTGTCAGCTATGCTCTTGAATCATTCTTGAACTAAAAATACTAGAGAGACGCGGTTTGTACCTGAGTCATCCTTGCATGTCCCTGCATCCGAATTTTAAAGTTTTAGGGCGGCTTTCATACTTCTTGATAACGAAATTGACAAGTAGGCGGCTGTGCTCCGAAGCTAACTCAACAAGCCTCCCTATGGGATTTTTGTGCACAGAAAAAATCACAAGTTACAACTGGTGAATAATTCTGGAACTAAAAATGCTAGAGAGACGCGGTTTGTACCTGAGTCATCCTTGCATGTCCCTGCATCCGAATTCCAAAGTTTTAAGGCAGCTTTCATACTTCTTGATAACGAAAATGACAAGTAGGCGGCTCTGCTCCGAAGCTTACTCAACAAGCCTCCCTATGGGATTTTTGTGCACAGAAAAAATCACAAGTTACAACTGGTCAATTCGACCACTAATACTTGATCAATATAAACAAGTTTAACACCATTGGATAGATATGATCAAGGGCTTTCCTCTCGTATCAAACTTAGTGTTGTGGGGATTTTCAAAGCGAGGCTAGAGGTCAGGGAGTGGACCCGACACACACCCCAAAATTCGGGGAATTTAATGCATGATTTACACGGCGCGTGGTGATAAATGGGAAAAAAATATTCATTGAAAAAAAAGCCCGGACTTATAAAAACTGTCAGCTATGCTCTTGAATAATTCTGGAACTAAAAATGCTAGAGAGACGCTGTTTGTACCTGAGTCATCCTTGCATGTCCCTGCATCCGAATTTTAAAGTTTTAGGGCGGCTTTCATACTTCTTGATAACGAAAATGACAAGTAGGCGGTGTTGGTCCGAAGCTAACTCAACAAGCCTCCCTATGGGATTTTTGTGCACAGAAAAATCACAAGTTACAACTGGTCAATTCGACCCCAAATACTTGCTCAATCTAAACAAGTTTAACACCATTGGATAGATATGATCAAGGGCTTTCCTCTCGTATCAAACTTAGTGTTGTGGGGATTTTCAAAGCGAGGCTAGAGGTCAGGGAGTGGACCCGACACACACCCCAAAATTCGGGGAATTTAATGCATGATTTACACGGCGCGTGGTGATAAATGGGAAAAAAAATATTCATTGAAAAAAAAAAGCCCGGACTTATAAAAACTGTCAGCTATGCTCTTGAATAATTCTGGAACTAAAAATGCTAGAGAGACGCGGTTTGTACCTGAGTCATCCTTGCATGTCCCTGCATCCGAATTCCAAAGTTTTAAGGCAGCTTTCATACTTCTTGATAACGAAAATGACAAGTAGGCGGCTCTGCTCCGAAGCTTACTCAACAAGCCTCCCTATGGGATTTTTGTGCACAGAAAAAATCACAAGTTACAACTGGTCAATTCGACCCCTAATACTTGATCAATCTAAACAAGTTTAACACCATTGGATAGATATGATCAAGGGCTTTCCTCTCGTATCAAACTTAGTGTTGTGGGGATTTTCAAAGCGAGGCTAGAGGTCAGGGAGTGGACCCGACACACACCCCAAAATTCGGGGAATTTAATGCATGATTTACACGGCGCGTGGTGATAAATGGGAAAAAAAATATTCATTGAAAAAAAAGCCCGGACTTATAAAAACTGTCAGCTATGCTCTTGAATAATTCTGGAACTAAAAATGCTAGAGAGACGCGGTTTGTACCTGAGTCATCCTTGCATGTCCCTGCATCCGAATTCCAAAGTTTTAAGGCAGCTTTCATACTTCTTGATAACGAAAATGACAAGTAGGCGGCTCTGCTCCGAAGCTTACTCAACAAGCCTCCCTATGGGATTTTTGTGCACAGAAAAAATCACAAGATACAACTGGTCAATTCGACCCCTAATACTTGATCAATCTAAACAAGTTCAACACCATTGGATAGATATGATCAAGGGCTTTCCTCTCGTATCAAACTTAGTGTTGTGGGGATTTTCAAAGCGAGGCTAGAGGTCAGGGAGTGGACCCGACACACACCCCAAAATTCGGGAAATTTAATGCATGATTTACACGGCGCGTGGTGATAAATGGGAAAAAAAATATTCATTGAAAAAAAAGCCCGGACTTATAAAAACTGTCAGCTATGCTCTTGAATAATTCTGGGACTAAAAATGCTAGAGAGACGCGGTTTGTACCTGAGTCATCCTTGCATGTCCCTGCATCCGAATTCCAAACTTTTAAGGCAGCTTTCATACTTCTTGATAACGAAAATGACAAGTAGGCGGCTCTGCTCCGAAGCTTACTCAACAAGCCTCCCTATGGGATTTTTGTGCACAGAAAAAATCACAAGTTACAACTGGTCAATTCGACCCCTAATACTTGATCAATCTAAACAAGTTTAACACCATTGGATAGATATGATCAAGGGCTTTCCTCTCGTATCAAACTTAGTGTTGTGGGGATTTTCAAAGCGAGGCTAGAGGTCAGGGAGTGGACCCGACACACACCCCAAAATTCGGGAAATTTAATGCATGATTTACACGGCGCGTGGTGATAAATGGGAAAAAAAATATTCATTGAAAAAAAAGCCCGGACTTATAAAAACTGTCAGCTATGCTCTTGAATAATTCTGGAACTAAAAATGCTAGAGAGACGCTGTTTGTACCTGAGTCATCCTTGCATGTCCCTGCATCCGAATTTTTAAGTTTTAGGGCGGCTTTCATACTTCTTGATAACGAAAATGACAAGTAGGCGGTGTTGGTCCGAAGCTAACTCAACAAGCCTCCCTATGGGATTTTTGTGCACAGAAAAATCACAAGTTACAACTGGTCAATTCGACCCCAAATACTTGCTCAATCTAAACAAGTTTAACACCATTGGATAGATATGATCAAGGGCTTTCCTCTCGTATCAAACTTAGTGTTGTGGGGATTTTCAAAGCGAAGCTAGAGGTCAGGGAGTGGACCCGACACACACCCCAAATTCGGGGAATTTAATGCATGATTTACACGGCGCGTGGTGATAAATGGGAAAAAAAATATTCATTGAAAAAAAAGCCCGGACTTATAAAAACTGTCAGCTATGCTCTTGAATAATTCTGGAACTAAAAATGCTAGAGAGACGCTGTTTGTACCTGAGTCATCCTTGCATGTCCCTGCATCCGAATTTTAAAGTTTTAGGGCGGCTTTCATACTTCTTGATAACGAAAATGACAAGTAGGCGGTGTTGGTCCGAAGCTAACTCAACAAGCCTCCCTATGGGATTTTTGTGCACAGAAAAAATCACAAGTTACAACTGGTCAATTCGACACCTAATACTTGATCAATCTAAACAAGTTTAACACCATTGGATAGATATGATCAAGGGCTTTCCTCTCGTATCAAACTTAGTGTTGTGGGGATTTTCAAAGCGAGGCTAGAGGTCAGGGAGTGGACCCGACACACACCCCAAAATTCGGGGAATTTAATGCATGATTTACACGGCGCGTGGTGATAAATGGGAAAAAAAATATTCATTGAAAAAAAAAGCCCGGACTTATAAAAACTGTCAGCTATGCTCTTGAATAATTCTGGAACTAAAAATGCTAGAGAGACGCGGTTTGTACCTGAGTCATCCTTGCATGTCCCTGCATCCGAATTTTAAAGTTTTAGGGCGGCTTTCATACTTCTTGATAACGAAAATGACAAGTAGGCGGTGTTGGTCCGAAGCTAACTCAACAAGCCTCCCTATGGGATTTTTGTGCACAGAAAAAATCACAAGTTACAACTGGTCAATTCGACCCCTAATACTTGATCAATCTAAACAAGTTTAACACCATTGGATAGATATGATCAAGGGCTTTCCTCTCGTATCAAACTTAGTGTTGTGGGGATTTTCAAAGCGAGGCTAGAGGTCAGGGAGTGGACCCGACACACACCCCAAAATTCGGGAAATTTAATGCATGATTTACACGGCGCGTGGTGATAAATGGGAAAAAAAATATTCATTGAAAAAAAAGCCCGGACTTATAAAAACTGTCAGCTATGCTCTTGAATAATTCTGGAACTAAAAATGCTAGAGAGACGCTGTTTGTACCTGAGTCATCCTTGCATGTCCCTGCATCCGAATTTTCAAGTTTTAGGGCGGCTTTCATACTTCTTGATAACGAAAATGACAAGTAGGCGGTGTTGGTCCGAAGCTAACTCAACAAGCCTCCCTATGGGATTTTTGTGCACAGAAAAATCACAAGTTACAACTGGTCAATTCGACCCCAAATACTTGCTCAATCTAAACAAGTTTAACACCATTGGATAGATATGATCAAGGGCTTTCCTCTCGTATCAAACTTAGTGTTGTGGGGATTTTCAAAGCGAAGCTAGAGGTCAGGGAGTGGACCCGACACACACCCCAAATTCGGGGAATTTAATGCATGATTTACACGGCGCGTGGTGATAAATGGGAAAAAAAATATTCATTGAAAAAAAAAGCCCGGACTTATAAAAACTGTCAGCTATGCTCTTGAATAATTCTGGAACTAAAAATGCTAGAGAGACGCGGTTTGTACCTGAGTCATCCTTGCATGTCCCTGCATCCGAATTTTAAAGTTTTAGGGCGGCTTTCATACTTCTTAATAACGAAAATGACAAGTAGGCGGTGTTGGTCCGAAGCTAACTCAACAAGCCTCCCTATGGGATTTTTGTGCACAGAAAAAATCACAAGTTACAACTGGTCAATTCGACCCCTAATACTTGATCAATCTAAACAAGTTTAACACCATTGGATAGATATGATCAAGGGCTTTCTTCTCGTATCAAACTTAGTGTTGTGGGGATTTTCAAAGCGAGGCTAGAGGTCAGGGAGTGGACCCGACACACACCCCAAAATTCGGGGAATTTAATGCATGATTTACACGGCGCGTGGTGATAAATGGGAAAAAAAATATTCATTGAAAAAAAAGCCCGGACTTATAAAAACTGTCAGCTATGCTCTTGAATAATTCTGGAACTAAAAATGCTAGAGAGACGCGGTTTGTACCTGAGTCATCCTTGCATGTCCCTGCATCCGAATTTTAAAGTTTTAGGGCGGCTTTCATACTTCTTGATAACGAAAATGACAAGTAGGCGGTGTTGGTCCGAAGCTAACTCAACAAGCCTCCCTATGGGATTTTTGTGCACAGAAAAATCACAAGTTACAACTGGTCAATTCGACCCCTAATACTTGATCAATCTAAACAAGTTTAACACCATTGGATAGATATGATCAAGGGCTTTCCTCTCGTATCAAACTTAGTGTTGTGGGGATTTTCAAAGCGAGGCTAGAGGTCAGGGAGTGGACCCGACACATACCCCAAAATTCGGGGAATTTAATGCATGATTTACACGGCGCGTGGTGATAAATGGGAAAAAAAATATTCATTGAAAAAAAAAGCCCGGACTTATAAAAACTGTCAGCTATGCTCTTGAATAATTCTGGAACTAAAAATGCTAGAGAGACGCGGTTTGTACCTGAGTCATCCTTGCATGTCCCTGCATCCGAATTTTAAAGTTTTAGGGCGGCTTTCATACTTCTTGATAACGAAAATGACAAGTAGGCGGTGTTGGTCCGAAGCTAACTCAACAAGCCTCCCTATGGGATTTTTGTGCACAGAAAAATCACAAGTTACAACTGGTCAATTCGACCCCAAATACTTGCTCAATCTAAACAAGTTTAACACCATTGGATAGATATGATCAAGGGCTTTCCTCTCGTATCAAACTTAGTGTTGTGGGGATTTTCAAAGCGAGGCTAGAGGTCAGGGAGTGGACCCGACACACACCCAAAAATTCGGGGAATTTAATGCATGATTTACACGGCGCGTGGTGATAAATGGGAAAAAATATATTCATTGAAAAAAAAGCCCGGACTAATAAAACTGTCAGCTATGCTCTTGAATCATTCTTGAACTAAAAATACTAGAGAGACGCGGTTTGTACCTGAGTCATCCTTGCATGTCCCTGCATCCGAATTTTAAAGTTTTAGGGCGGCTTTCATACTTCTTGATAACGAAATTGACAAGTAGGCGGCTGTGCTCCGAAGCTAACTCAACAAGCCTCCCTATGGGATTTTTGTGCACAGAAAAAATCACAAGTTACAACTGGTGAATAATTCTGGAACTAAAAATGCTAGAGAGACGCGGTTTGTACCTGAGTCATCCTTGCATGTCCCTGCATCCGAATTCCAAAGTTTTAAGGCAGCTTTCATACTTCTTGATAACGAAAATGACAAGTAGGCGGCTCTGCTCCGAAGCTTACTCAACAAGCCTCCCTATGGGATTTTTGTGCACAGAAAAAATCACAAGTTACAACTGGTCAATTCGACCACTAATACTTGATCAATATAAACAAGTTTAACACCATTGGATAGATATGATCAAGGGCTTTCCTCTCGTATCAAACTTAGTGTTGTGGGGATTTTCAAAGCGAGGCTAGAGGTCAGGGAGTGGACCCGACACACACCCCAAAATTCGGGGAATTTAATGCATGATTTACACGGCGCGTGGTGATAAATGGGAAAAAAATATTCATTGAAAAAAAAGCCCGGACTTATAAAAACTGTCAGCTATGCTCTTGAATAATTCTGGAACTAAAAATGCTAGAGAGACGCTGTTTGTACCTGAGTCATCCTTGCATGTCCCTGCATCCGAATTTTAAAGTTTTAGGGCGGCTTTCATACTTCTTGATAACGAAAATGACAAGTAGGCGGTGTTGGTCCGAAGCTAACTCAACAAGCCTCCCTATGGGATTTTTGTGCACAGAAAAATCACAAGTTACAACTGGTCAATTCGACCCCAAATACTTGCTCAATCTAAACAAGTTTAACACCATTGGATAGATATGATCAAGGGCTTTCCTCTCGTATCAAACTTAGTGTTGTGGGGATTTTCAAAGCGAGGCTAGAGGTCAGGGAGTGGACCCGACACACACCCCAAAATTCGGGGAATTTAATGCATGATTTACACGGCGCGTGGTGATAAATGGGAAAAAAAATATTCATTGAAAAAAAAAAGCCCGGACTTATAAAAACTGTCAGCTATGCTCTTGAATAATTCTGGAACTAAAAATGCTAGAGAGACGCGGTTTGTACCTGAGTCATCCTTGCATGTCCCTGCATCCGAATTCCAAAGTTTTAAGGCAGCTTTCATACTTCTTGATAACGAAAATGACAAGTAGGCGGCTCTGCTCCGAAGCTTACTCAACAAGCCTCCCTATGGGATTTTTGTGCACAGAAAAAATCACAAGTTACAACTGGTCAATTCGACCCCTAATACTTGATCAATCTAAACAAGTTTAACACCATTGGATAGATATGATCAAGGGCTTTCCTCTCGTATCAAACTTAGTGTTGTGGGGATTTTCAAAGCGAGGCTAGAGGTCAGGGAGTGGACCCGACACACACCCCAAAATTCGGGAAATTTAATGCATGATTTACACGGCGCGTGGTGATAAATGGGAAAAAAAATATTCATTGAAAAAAAAGCCCGGACTTATAAAAACTGTCAGCTATGCTCTTGAATAATTCTGGGACTAAAAATGCTAGAGAGACGCGGTTTGTACCTGAGTCATCCTTGCATGTCCCTGCATCCGAATTCCAAACTTTTAAGGCAGCTTTCATACTTCTTGATAACGAAAATGACAAGTAGGCGGCTCTGCTCCGAAGCTTACTCAACAAGCCTCCCTATGGGATTTTTGTGCACAGAAAAAATCACAAGTTACAACTGGTCAATTCGACCCCTAATACTTGATCAATCTAAACAAGTTTAACACCATTGGATAGATATGATCAAGGGCTTTCCTCTCGTATCAAACTTAGTGTTGTGGGGATTTTCAAAGCGAGGCTAGAGGTCAGGGAGTGGACCCGACACACACCCCAAAATTCGGGAAATTTAATGCATGATTTACACGGCGCGTGGTGATAAATGGGAAAAAAAATATTCATTGAAAAAAAAGCCCGGACTTATAAAAACTGTCAGCTATGCTCTTGAATAATTCTGGAACTAAAAATGCTAGAGAGACGCTGTTTGTACCTGAGTCATCCTTGCATGTCCCTGCATCCGAATTTTCAAGTTTTAGGGCGGCTTTCATACTTCTTGATAACGAAAATGACAAGTAGGCGGTGTTGGTCCGAAGCTAACTCAACAAGCCTCCCTATGGGATTTTTGTGCACAGAAAAATCACAAGTTACAACTGGTCAATTCGACCCCAAATACTTGCTCAATCTAAACAAGTTTAACACCATTGGATAGATATGATCAAGGGCTTTCCTCTCGTATCAAACTTAGTGTTGTGGGGATTTTCAAAGCGAAGCTAGAGGTCAGGGAGTGGACCCGACACACACCCCAAATTCGGGGAATTTAATGCATGATTTACACGGCGCGTGGTGATAAATGGGAAAAAAAATATTCATTGAAAAAAAAAGCCCGGACTTATAAAAACTGTCAGCTATGCTCTTGAATAATTCTGGAACTAAAAATGCTAGAGAGACGCGGTTTGTACCTGAGTCATCCTTGCATGTCCCTGCATCCGAATTTTAAAGTTTTAGGGCGGCTTTCATACTTCTTAATAACGAAAATGACAAGTAGGCGGTGTTGGTCCGAAGCTAACTCAACAAGCCTCCCTATGGGATTTTTGTGCACAGAAAAAATCACAAGTTACAACTGGTCAATTCGACCCCTAATACTTGATCAATCTAAACAAGTTTAACACCATTGGATAGATATGATCAAGGGCTTTCTTCTCGTATCAAACTTAGTGTTGTGGGGATTTTCAAAGCGAGGCTAGAGGTCAGGGAGTGGACCCGACACACACCCCAAAATTCGGGGAATTTAATGCATGATTTACACGGCGCGTGGTGATAAATGGGAAAAAAAATATTCATTGAAAAAAAAGCCCGGACTTATAAAAACTGTCAGCTATGCTCTTGAATAATTCTGGAACTAAAAATGCTAGAGAGACGCGGTTTGTACCTGAGTCATCCTTGCATGTCCCTGCATCCGAATTTTAAAGTTTTAGGGCGGCTTTCATACTTCTTGATAACGAAAATGACAAGTAGGCGGTGTTGGTCCGAAGCTAACTCAACAAGCCTCCCTATGGGATTTTTGTGCACAGAAAAATCACAAGTTACAACTGGTCAATTCGACCCCTAATACTTGATCAATCTAAACAAGTTTAACACCATTGGATAGATATGATCAAGGGCTTTCCTCTCGTATCAAACTTAGTGTTGTGGGGATTTTCAAAGCGAGGCTAGAGGTCAGGGAGTGGACCCGACACATACCCCAAAATTCGGGGAATTTAATGCATGATTTACACGGCGCGTGGTGATAAATGGGAAAAAAAATATTCATTGAAAAAAAAAGCCCGGACTTATAAAAACTGTCAGCTATGCTCTTGAATAATTCTGGAACTAAAAATGCTAGAGAGACGCGGTTTGTACCTGAGTCATCCTTGCATGTCCCTGCATCCGAATTTTAAAGTTTTAGGGCGGCTTTCATACTTCTTGATAACGAAAATGACAAGTAGGCGGTGTTGGTCCGAAGCTAACTCAACAAGCCTCCCTATGGGATTTTTGTGCACAGAAAAATCACAAGTTACAACTGGTCAATTCGACCCCAAATACTTGCTCAATCTAAACAAGTTTAACACCATTGGATAGATATGATCAAGGGCTTTCCTCTCGTATCAAACTTAGTGTTGTGGGGATTTTCAAAGCGAGGCTAGAGGTCAGGGAGTGGACCCGACACACACCCAAAAATTCGGGGAATTTAATGCATGATTTACACGGCGCGTGGTGATAAATGGGAAAAAATATATTCATTGAAAAAAAAGCCCGGACTAATAAAACTGTCAGCTATGCTCTTGAATCATTCTTGAACTAAAAATACTAGAGAGACGCGGTTTGTACCTGAGTCATCCTTGCATGTCCCTGCATCCGAATTTTAAAGTTTTAGGGCGGCTTTCATACTTCTTGATAACGAAATTGACAAGTAGGCGGCTGTGCTCCGAAGCTAACTCAACAAGCCTCCCTATGGGATTTTTGTGCACAGAAAAAATCACAAGTTACAACTGGTGAATAATTCTGGAACTAAAAATGCTAGAGAGACGCGGTTTGTACCTGAGTCATCCTTGCATGTCCCTGCATCCGAATTCCAAAGTTTTAAGGCAGCTTTCATACTTCTTGATAACGAAAATGACAAGTAGGCGGCTCTGCTCCGAAGCTTACTCAACAAGCCTCCCTATGGGATTTTTGTGCACAGAAAAAATCACAAGTTACAACTGGTCAATTCGACCACTAATACTTGATCAATATAAACAAGTTTAACACCATTGGATAGATATGATCAAGGGCTTTCCTCTCGTATCAAACTTAGTGTTGTGGGGATTTTCAAAGCGAGGCTAGAGGTCAGGGAGTGGACCCGACACACACCCCAAAATTCGGGGAATTTAATGCATGATTTACACGGCGCGTGGTGATAAATGGGAAAAAAATATTCATTGAAAAAAAAGCCCGGACTTATAAAAACTGTCAGCTATGCTCTTGAATAATTCTGGAACTAAAAATGCTAGAGAGACGCTGTTTGTACCTGAGTCATCCTTGCATGTCCCTGCATCCGAATTTTAAAGTTTTAGGGCGGCTTTCATACTTCTTGATAACGAAAATGACAAGTAGGCGGTGTTGGTCCGAAGCTAACTCAACAAGCCTCCCTATGGGATTTTTGTGCACAGAAAAATCACAAGTTACAACTGGTCAATTCGACCCCAAATACTTGCTCAATCTAAACAAGTTTAACACCATTGGATAGATATGATCAAGGGCTTTCCTCTCGTATCAAACTTAGTGTTGTGGGGATTTTCAAAGCGAGGCTAGAGGTCAGGGAGTGGACCCGACACACACCCCAAAATTCGGGGAATTTAATGCATGATTTACACGGCGCGTGGTGATAAATGGGAAAAAAAATATTCATTGAAAAAAAAAAGCCCGGACTTATAAAAACTGTCAGCTATGCTCTTGAATAATTCTGGAACTAAAAATGCTAGAGAGACGCGGTTTGTACCTGAGTCATCCTTGCATGTCCCTGCATCCGAATTCCAAAGTTTTAAGGCAGCTTTCATACTTCTTGATAACGAAAATGACAAGTAGGCGGCTCTGCTCCGAAGCTTACTCAACAAGCCTCCCTATGGGATTTTTGTGCACAGAAAAAATCACAAGTTACAACTGGTCAATTCGACCCCTAATACTTGATCAATCTAAACAAGTTTAACACCATTGGATAGATATGATCAAGGGCTTTCCTCTCGTATCAAACTTAGTGTTGTGGGGATTTTCAAAGCGAGGCTAGAGGTCAGGGAGTGGACCCGACACACACCCCAAAATTCGGGGAATTTAATGCATGATTTACACGGCGCGTGGTGATAAATGGGAAAAAAAATATTCATTGAAAAAAAAGCCCGGACTTATAAAAACTGTCAGCTATGCTCTTGAATAATTCTGGAACTAAAAATGCTAGAGAGACGCGGTTTGTACCTGAGTCATCCTTGCATGTCCCTGCATCCGAATTCCAAAGTTTTAAGGCAGCTTTCATACTTCTTGATAACGAAAATGACAAGTAGGCGGCTCTGCTCCGAAGCTTACTCAACAAGCCTCCCTATGGGATTTTTGTGCACAGAAAAAATCACAAGATACAACTGGTCAATTCGACCCCTAATACTTGATCAATCTAAACAAGTTCAACACCATTGGATAGATATGATCAAGGGCTTTCCTCTCGTATCAAACTTAGTGTTGTGGGGATTTTCAAAGCGAGGCTAGAGGTCAGGGAGTGGACCCGACACACACCCCAAAATTCGGGAAATTTAATGCATGATTTACACGGCGCGTGGTGATAAATGGGAAAAAAAATATTCATTGAAAAAAAAGCCCGGACTTATAAAAACTGTCAGCTATGCTCTTGAATAATTCTGGGACTAAAAATGCTAGAGAGACGCGGTTTGTACCTGAGTCATCCTTGCATGTCCCTGCATCCGAATTCCAAACTTTTAAGGCAGCTTTCATACTTCTTGATAACGAAAATGACAAGTAGGCGGCTCTGCTCCGAAGCTTACTCAACAAGCCTCCCTATGGGATTTTTGTGCACAGAAAAAATCACAAGTTACAACTGGTCAATTCGACCCCTAATACTTGATCAATCTAAACAAGTTTAACACCATTGGATAGATATGATCAAGGGCTTTCCTCTCGTATCAAACTTAGTGTTGTGGGGATTTTCAAAGCGAGGCTAGAGGTCAGGGAGTGGACCCGACACACACCCCAAAATTCGGGAAATTTAATGCATGATTTACACGGCGCGTGGTGATAAATGGGAAAAAAAATATTCATTGAAAAAAAAGCCCGGACTTATAAAAACTGTCAGCTATGCTCTTGAATAATTCTGGAACTAAAAATGCTAGAGAGACGCTGTTTGTACCTGAGTCATCCTTGCATGTCCCTGCATCCGAATTTTTAAGTTTTAGGGCGGCTTTCATACTTCTTGATAACGAAAATGACAAGTAGGCGGTGTTGGTCCGAAGCTAACTCAACAAGCCTCCCTATGGGATTTTTGTGCACAGAAAAATCACAAGTTACAACTGGTCAATTCGACCCCAAATACTTGCTCAATCTAAACAAGTTTAACACCATTGGATAGATATGATCAAGGGCTTTCCTCTCGTATCAAACTTAGTGTTGTGGGGATTTTCAAAGCGAAGCTAGAGGTCAGGGAGTGGACCCGACACACACCCCAAATTCGGGGAATTTAATGCATGATTTACACGGCGCGTGGTGATAAATGGGAAAAAAAATATTCATTGAAAAAAAAGCCCGGACTTATAAAAACTGTCAGCTATGCTCTTGAATAATTCTGGAACTAAAAATGCTAGAGAGACGCTGTTTGTACCTGAGTCATCCTTGCATGTCCCTGCATCCGAATTTTAAAGTTTTAGGGCGGCTTTCATACTTCTTGATAACGAAAATGACAAGTAGGCGGTGTTGGTCCGAAGCTAACTCAACAAGCCTCCCTATGGGATTTTTGTGCACAGAAAAAATCACAAGTTACAACTGGTCAATTCGACACCTAATACTTGATCAATCTAAACAAGTTTAACACCATTGGATAGATATGATCAAGGGCTTTCCTCTCGTATCAAACTTAGTGTTGTGGGGATTTTCAAAGCGAGGCTAGAGGTCAGGGAGTGGACCCGACACACACCCCAAAATTCGGGGAATTTAATGCATGATTTACACGGCGCGTGGTGATAAATGGGAAAAAAAATATTCATTGAAAAAAAAAGCCCGGACTTATAAAAACTGTCAGCTATGCTCTTGAATAATTCTGGAACTAAAAATGCTAGAGAGACGCGGTTTGTACCTGAGTCATCCTTGCATGTCCCTGCATCCGAATTTTAAAGTTTTAGGGCGGCTTTCATACTTCTTGATAACGAAAATGACAAGTAGGCGGTGTTGGTCCGAAGCTAACTCAACAAGCCTCCCTATGGGATTTTTGTGCACAGAAAAAATCACAAGTTACAACTGGTCAATTCGACCCCTAATACTTGATCAATCTAAACAAGTTTAACACCATTGGATAGATATGATCAAGGGCTTTCCTCTCGTATCAAACTTAGTGTTGTGGGGATTTTCAAAGCGAGGCTAGAGGTCAGGGAGTGGACCCGACACACACCCCAAAATTCGGGGAATTTAATGCATGATTTACACGGCGCGTGGTGATAAATGGGAAAAAAAATATTCATTGAAAAAAAAGCCCGGACTTATAAAAACTGTCAGCTATGCTCTTGAATAATTCTGGAACTAAAAATGCTAGAGAGACGCGGTTTGTACCTGAGTCATCCTTGCATGTCCCTGCATCCGAATTTTAAAGTTGTAGGGCGGCTTTCATACTTCTTGATAACGAAAATGACAAGTAGGCGGTGTTGGTCCGAAGCTAACTCAACAAGCCTCCCTATGGGATTTTTGTGCACAGAAAAATCACAAGTTACAACTGGTCAATTCGACCCCAAATACTTGCTCAATCTAAACAAGTTTAACACCATTGGATAGATATGATCAAGGGCTTTCCTCTCGTATCAAACTTAGTGTTGTGGGGATTTTCAAAGCGAGGCTAGAGGTCAGGGAGTGGACCCGACACACCCCCCAAAATTCGGGGAATTTAATGCATGATTTACACGGCGCGTGGTGATAAATGGGAAAAAAAATATTCATTGAAAAAAAAGCCCGGACTTATAAAAACTGTCAGCTATGCTCTTGAATAATTCTGGAACTAAAAATGCTAGAGAGACGCTGTTTGTACCTGAGTCATCCTTGCATGTCCCTGCATCCGAATTTTAAAGTTTTAGGGCGGCTTTCATACTTCTTGATAACGAAAATGACAAGTAGGCGGTGTTGGTCCGAAGCTAACTCAACAAGCCTCCCTATGGGATTTTTGTGCACAGAAAAAATCACAAGTTACAACTGGTCAATTCGACCCCTAATACTTGATCAATCTAAACAAGTTTAACACCATTGGATAGATATGATCAAGGGCTTTCCTCTCGTATCAAACTTAGTGTTGTGGGGATTTTCAAAGCGAGGCTAGAGGTCAGGGAGTGGACCCGACACACACCCCAAAATTCGGGGAATTTAATGCATGATTTACACGGCGCGTGGTGATAAATGGGAAAAAAAATATTCATTGAAAAAAAAGCCCGGACTTATAAAAACTGTCAGCTATGCTCTTGAATAATTCTGGAACTAAAAATGCTAGAGAGACGCGGTTTGTACCTGAGTCATCCTTGCATGTCCCTGAATCCGAATTTTAAAGTTTTAGGGCGGCTTTCATACTTCTTGATAACGAAAATGACAAGTAGGCGGCTCTGCTCCGAAGCTTACTCAACAAGCCTCCCTATGGGATTTTTGTGCACAGAAAAAATCACAAATTACAACTGGTCAATTCGACCCCTAATACTTGATCAATCTAAACAAGTTTAACACCATTGGATAGATATGATCAAGGGCTTTCCTCTCGTATCAAACTTAGTGTTGTGGGGATTTTCAAAGCGAGGCTAGAGGTCAGGGAGTGGACCCGACACACACCCCAAAATTCGGGAAATTTAATGCATGATTTACACGGCGCGTGGTGATAAATGGGAAAAAAAATATTCATTGAAAAAAAAGCCCGGACTTATAAAAACTGTCAGCTATGCTCTTGAATAATTCTGGAACTAAAAATGCTAGAGAGACGCTGTTTGTACCTGAGTCATCCTTGCATGTCCCTGCATCCGAATTTTAAAGTTTTAGGGCGGCTTTCATACTTCTTGATAACGAAAATGACAAGTAGGCGGTGTTGGTCCGAAGCTAACTCAACAAGCCTCCCTATGGGATTTTTGTGCACAGAAAAATCACAAGTTACAACTGGTCAATTCGACCCAAAATACTTGCTCAATCTAAACAAGTTTAACACCATTGGATAGATATGATCAAGGGCTTTCCTCTCGTATCAAACTTAGTGTTGTGGGGATTTTCAAAGCGAGGCTAGAGGTCAGGGAGTGGACTCGACACACACCCCAAAATTCGGGGAATTTAATGCATGATTTACACGGCGCGTGGTGATAAATGGGAAAAAAAATATTCATTGAAAAAAAAAGCCCGGACTTATAAAAACTGTCAGCTATGCTCTTGAATAATTCTGGAACTAAAAATGCTAGAGAGACGCGGTTTGTACCTGAGTCATCCTTGCATGTCCCTGCATCCGAATTCCAAAGTTTTAAGGCAGCTTTCATACTTCTTGATAACGAAAATGACAAGTAGGCGGCTCTGCTCCGAAGCTTACTCAACAAGCCTCCCTATGGGATTTTTGTGCACAGAAAAAATCACAAGTTACAACTGGTCAATTCGACCCCTAATACTTGATCAATCTAAACAAGTTTAACACCATTGGATAGATATGATCAAGGGCTTTCCTCTCGTATCAAACTTAGTGTTGTGGGGATTTTCAAAGCGAGGCTAGAGGTCAGGGAGTGGACCCGACACACACCCCAAAATTCGGGGAATTTAATGCATGATTTACACGGCGCGTGGTGATAAATGGGAAAAAAAATATTCATTGAAAAAAAAAGCCCGGACTTATAAAAACTGTCAGCTATGCTCTTGAATAATTCTAGAACTAAAAATGCTAGAGAGACGCGGTTTGTACCTGAGTCATCCTTGCATGTCCCTGCATCCGAATTCCAAAGTTTTAAGGCAGCTTTCATACTTCTTGATAACGAAAATGACAAGTAGGCGGCTCTGCTCCGAAGCTTACTCAACAAGCCTCCCTATGGGATTTTTGTGCACAGAAAAAATCACAAGTTACAACTGGTCAATTCGACCCCTAATACTTGATCAATCTAAACAAGTTTAACACCATTGGATAGATATGATCAAGGGCTTTCCTCTCGTATCAAACTTAGTGTTGTGGGGATTTTCAAAGCGAGGCTAGAGGTCAGGGAGTGGACCCGACACACACCCCAAAATTCGGGGAATTTAATGCATGATTTACACGGTGCGTGGTGATAAATGGGAAAAAAAATATTCATTGAAAAAAAAGCCCGGACTTATAAAAACTGTCAGCTATGCTCTTGAAGAATTCTGGAACTAAAAATGCTAGAGAGACGCGGTTTGTACCTGAGTCATCCTTGCATGTCCCTGCATCCGAATTTTAAAGTTTTAGGGCGGCTTTCATACTTCTTGATAACGAAAATGACAAGTAGGCGGTGTTGGTCCGAAGCTAACTCAACAAGCCTCCCTATGGGATTTTTGTGCACAGAAAAATCACAAGTTACAACTGGTCAATTCGACCCCAAATACTTGCTCAATCTAAACAAGTTTAACACCATTGGATAGATATGATCAAGGGCTTTCCTCTCGTATCAAACTTAGTGTTGTGGGGATTTTCAAAGCGAGGCTAGAGGTCAGGGAGTGGACCCGACACACACCCCAAAATTCGGGGAATTTAATGCATGATTTACACGGCGCGTGGTGATAAATGGGAAAAAAAATATTCATTGAAAAAAAAAGCCCGGACTTATAAAAACTGTCAGCTATGCTCTTGAATAATTCTGGAACTAAAAATGCTAGAGAGACGCGGTTTGTACCTGAGTCATCCTTGCATGTCCCTGCATCCGAATTTTAAAGTTTTAGGGCGGCTTTCATACTTCTTGATAACGAAAATGACAAGTAGGCGGTGTTGGTCCGAAGCTAACTCAACAAGCCTCCCTATGGGATTTTTGTGCACAGAAAAAATCACAAGTTACAACTGGTCAATTCGACCCCTAATACTTGATCAATCTAAACAAGTTTAACACCATTGGATAGATATGATCAAGGGCTTTCCTCTCGTATCAAACTTAGTGTTGTGGGGATTTTCAAAGCGAGGCTAGAGGTCAGGGAGTGGACCCGACACACACCCCAAAATTCGGGGAATTTAATGCATGATTTACACGGCGCGTGGTGATAAATGGGAAAAAAAATATTCATTGAAAAAAAAGCCCGGACTTATAAAAACTGTCAGCTATGCTCTTGAATAATTCTGGAACTAAAAATGCTAGAGAGACGCGGTTTGTACCTGAGTCATCCTTGCATGTCCCTGCATCCGAATTTTAAAGTTGTAGGGCGGCTTTCATACTTCTTGATAACGAAAATGACAAGTAGGCGGTGTTGGTCCGAAGCTAACTCAACAAGCCTCCCTATGGGATTTTTGTGCACAGAAAAATCACAAGTTACAACTGGTCAATTCGACCCCAAATACTTGCTCAATCTAAACAAGTTTAACACCATTGGATAGATATGATCAAGGGCTTTCCTCTCGTATCAAACTTAGTGTTGTGGGGATTTTCAAAGCGAGGCTAGAGGTCAGGGAGTGGACCCGACACACCCCCCAAAATTCGGGGAATTTAATGCATGATTTACACGGCGCGTGGTGATAAATGGGAAAAAAAATATTCATTGAAAAAAAAGCCCGGACTTATAAAAACTGTCAGCTATGCTCTTGAATAATTCTGGAACTAAAAATGCTAGAGAGACGCTGTTTGTACCTGAGTCATCCTTGCATGTCCCTGCATCCGAATTTTAAAGTTTTAGGGCGGCTTTCATACTTCTTGATAACGAAAATGACAAGTAGGCGGTGTTGGTCCGAAGCTAACTCAACAAGCCTCCCTATGGGATTTTTGTGCACAGAAAAAATCACAAGTTACAACTGGTCAATTCGACCCCTAATACTTGATCAATCTAAACAAGTTTAACACCATTGGATAGATATGATCAAGGGCTTTCCTCTCGTATCAAACTTAGTGTTGTGGGGATTTTCAAAGCGAGGCTAGAGGTCAGGGAGTGGACCCGACACACACCCCAAAATTCGGGGAATTTAATGCATGATTTACACGGCGCGTGGTGATAAATGGGAAAAAAAATATTCATTGAAAAAAAAGCCCGGACTTATAAAAACTGTCAGCTATGCTCTTGAATAATTCTGGAACTAAAAATGCTAGAGAGACGCGGTTTGTACCTGAGTCATCCTTGCATGTCCCTGCATCCGAATTTTAAAGTTTTAGGGCGGCTTTCATACTTCTTGATAACGAAAATGACAAGTAGGCGGCTCTGCTCCGAAGCTTACTCAACAAGCCTCCCTATGGGATTTTTGTGCACAGAAAAAATCACAAATTACAACTGGTCAATTCGACCCCTAATACTTGATCAATCTAAACAAGTTTAACACCATTGGATAGATATGATCAAGGGCTTTCCTCTCGTATCAAACTTAGTGTTGTGGGGATTTTCAAAGCGAGGCTAGAGGTCAGGGAGTGGACCCGACACACACCCCAAAATTCGGGAAATTTAATGCATGATTTACACGGCGCGTGGTGATAAATGGGAAAAAAAATATTCATTGAAAAAAAAGCCCGGACTTATAAAAACTGTCAGCTATGCTCTTGAATAATTCTGGAACTAAAAATGCTAGAGAGACGCTGTTTGTACCTGAGTCATCCTTGCATGTCCCTGCATCCGAATTTTAAAGTTTTAGGGCGGCTTTCATACTTCTTGATAACGAAAATGACAAGTAGGCGGTGTTGGTCCGAAGCTAACTCAACAAGCCTCCCTATGGGATTTTTGTGCACAGAAAAATCACAAGTTACAACTGGTCAATTCGACCCAAAATACTTGCTCAATCTAAACAAGTTTAACACCATTGGATAGATATGATCAAGGGCTTTCCTCTCGTATCAAACTTAGTGTTGTGGGGGTTTTCAAAGCGAGGCTAGAGGTCAGGGAGTGGACTCGACACACACCCCAAAATTCGGGGAATTTAATGCATGATTTACACGGCGCGTGGTGATAAATGGGAAAAAAAATATTCATTGAAAAAAAAAGCCCGGACTTATAAAAACTGTCAGCTATGCTCTTGAATAATTCTGGAACTAAAAATGCTAGAGAGACGCGGTTTGTACCTGAGTCATCCTTGCATGTCCCTGCATCCGAATTCCAAAGTTTTAAGGCAGCTTTCATACTTCTTGATAACGAAAATGACAAGTAGGCGGCTCTGCTCCGAAGCTTACTCAACAAGCCTCCCTATGGGATTTTTGTGCACAGAAAAAATCACAAGTTACAACTGGTCAATTCGACCCCTAATACTTGATCAATCTAAACAAGTTTAACACCATTGGATAGATATGATCAAGGGCTTTCCTCTCGTATCAAACTTAGTGTTGTGGGGATTTTCAAAGCGAGGCTAGAGGTCAGGGAGTGGACCCGACACACACCCCAAAATTCGGGGAATTTAATGCATGATTTACACGGCGCGTGGTGATAAATGGGAAAAAAAATATTCATTGAAAAAAAAAGCCCGGACTTATAAAAACTGTCAGCTATGCTCTTGAATAATTCTAGAACTAAAAATGCTAGAGAGACGCGGTTTGTACCTGAGTCATCCTTGCATGTCCCTGCATCCGAATTCCAAAGTTTTAAGGCAGCTTTCATACTTCTTGATAACGAAAATGACAAGTAGGCGGCTCTGCTCCGAAGCTTACTCAACAAGCCTCCCTATGGGATTTTTGTGCACAGAAAAAATCACAAGTTACAACTGGTCAATTCGACCCCTAATACTTGATCAATCTAAACAAGTTTAACACCATTGGATAGATATGATCAAGGGCTTTCCTCTCGTATCAAACTTAGTGTTGTGGGGATTTTCAAAGCGAGGCTAGAGGTCAGGGAGTGGACCCGACACACACCCCAAAATTCGGGGAATTTAATGCATGATTTACACGGTGCGTGGTGATAAATGGGAAAAAAAATATTCATTGAAAAAAAAGCCCGGACTTATAAAAACTGTCAGCTATGCTCTTGAAGAATTCTGGAACTAAAAATGCTAGAGAGACGCGGTTTGTACCTGAGTCATCCTTGCATGTCCCTGCATCCGAATTTTAAAGTTTTAGGGCGGCTTTCATACTTCTTGATAACGAAAATGACAAGTAGGCGGTGTTGGTCCGAAGCTAACTCAACAAGCCTCCCTATGGGATTTTTGTGCACAGAAAAATCACAAGTTACAACTGGTCAATTCGACCCCAAATACTTGCTCAATCTAAACAAGTTTAACACCATTGGATAGATATGATCAAGGGCTTTCCTCTCGTATCAAACTTAGTGTTGTGGGGATTTTCAAAGCGAGGCTAGAGGTCAGGGAGTGGACCCGACACACACCCAAAAATTCGGGGAATTTAATGCATGATTTACACGGCGCGTGGTGATAAATGGGAAAAAAATATATTCATTGAAAAAAAAGTCCGGACTAACAAAACTGTCAGCTATGCTCTTGAATCATTCTTGAACTAAAAATGCTAGAGAGACGCGGTTTGTACCTGAGTCATCCTTGCATGTCCCTGCATCCGAATTTCAAAGTTTTAGGGCGGTTTCCATACTTCTTGATAACGAAATTGACAAGTAGGCGGCTGTGCTCCGAAGCTAACTCAACAAGCCTCCCTATGGGATTTTTGTGCACAGAAAAAATCAGAAGTTACAACTGGTCAATTCGACCCCAAATACTTGCTCAATCTAAAAAAGTTTAACACCATTGGATAGATATGATCAAGGGCTTTCCTCTCGTATCAAACTTAGTGTTGTGGGGATTTTCAAAGCGAGGCTAGAGGTCAGGGAGTGGACCCGACACACACCCCAAAATTCGGGGAATTTAATGCATGATTTACACGGCGCGTGGTGATAAATGGGAAAAAAAAATATTCATTGAAAAAAAAAGCCCGGACTTATAAAAACTGTCAGCTATGCTCTTGAATAATTCTGGAACTAAAAATGCTAGAGAGACGCGGTTTGTACCTGAGTCATCCTTGCATGTCCCTGCATCCGAATTTTAAAGTTTTAGGGCGGTTTCCATACTTCTTGATAACGAAATTGACAAGTAGGCGGCTGTGCTCCGAAGCTAACTCAACAAGCCTCCCTGTGGGATTTTTGTGCACAGAAAAAATCACAAGTTACAACTGGTGAATAATTCTGGAACTAAAAATGCTAGAGAGACGCGGTTTGTACCTGAGTCATCCTTGCATGTCCCTGCATCCGAATTCCAAAGTTTTAAGGCAGCTTTCATACTTCTTGATAACGAAAATGACAAGTAGGCGGCTCTGCTCCGAAGCTTACTCAACAAGCCTCCCTATGGGATTTTTGTGCACAGAAAAAATCACAAGTTACAACTGGTCAATTCGACCCCTAATACTTGATCAATCTAAACAAGTTTAACACCATTGGATAGATATGATCAAGGGCTTTCCTCTCGTATCAAACTTAGTGTTGTGGGGATTTTCAAAGCGAGGCTAGAGGTCAGGGAGTGGACCCGACACACACCCCAAAATTCGGGGAATTTAATGCATGATTTACACGGCGCGTGGTGATAAATGGGAAAAAAATATTCATTGAAAAAAAAGCCCGGACTTATAAAAACTGTCAGCTATGCTCTGGAATAATTCTGGAACTAAAAATGCTAGAGAGATGCTGTTTGTACCTGAGTCATCCTTGCATGTCCCTGCATCCGAATTTTAAAGTTTTAGGGCGGCTTTCATACTTCTTGATAACGAAAATGACAAGTAGGCGGTGTTGGTCCGAAGCTAACTCAACAAGCCTCCCTATGGGATTTTTGTGCACAGAAAAATCACAAGTTACAACTGGTCAATTCGACCCCAAATACTTGCTCAATCTAAACAAGTTTAACACCATTGGATAGATATGATCAAGGGCTTTCCTCTCGTATCAAACTTAGTGTTGTGGGGATTTTCAAAGCGAGGCTAGAGGTCAGGGAGTGGACCCGACACACACCCAAAAATTCGGGGAATTTAATGCATGATTTACACGGCGCGTGGTGATAAATGGGAAAAAATATATTCATTGAAAAAAAAGCCCGGACTAATAAAACTGTCAGCTATGCTCTTGAATCATTCTTGAACTAAAAATGCTAGAGAGACGCGGTTTGTACCTGAGTCATCCTTGCATGTCCCTGCATCCGAATTTTAAAGTTTTAGGGCGGTTTCCATACTTCTTGATAACGAAATTGACAAGTAGGCGGCTGTGCTCCGAAGCTAACTCAACAAGCCTCCCTATGGGATTTTTGTGCACAGAAAAAATCACAAGTTACAACTGGTGAATAATTCTTGAACTAAAAATGCTAGAGAGACGCGGTTTGTACCTGAGTCATCCTTGCATGTCCCTGCATCCGAATTCCAAAGTTTTAAGGCAGCTTTCATACTTCTTGATAACGAAAATGACAAGTAGGCGGCTCTGCTCCGAAGCTCACTCAACAAGCCTCCCTATGGGATTTTTGTGCACAGAAAAAATCACAAGTTACAACTGGTCAATTCGACCCCTAATACTTGATCAATCTAAACAAGTTTAACACCATTGGATAGATATGATCAAGGGCTTTCCTCTCGTATCAAACTTAGTGTTTTGGGGATTTTCAAAGCGAGGCTAGAGGTCAGGGAGTGGACCCGACACACACCCCAAAATTCGGGGAATTTAATGCATGATTTACACGGCGCGTGGTGATAAATGGGAAAAAAATATTCATTGAAAAAAAAGCCCGGACTTATAAAAACTGTCAGCTATGCTCTTGAATAATTCTGGAACTAAAAATGCTAGAGAGATGCTGTTTGTACCTGAGTCATCCTTGCATGTCCCTGCATCCGAATTTTAAAGTTTTAGGGCGGCTTTCATACTTCTTGATAACGAAAATGACAAGTAGGCGGTGTTGGTCCGAAGCTAACTCAACAAGCCTCCCTATGGGATTTTTGTGCACAGAAAAATCACAAGTTACAACTGGTCAATTCGACCCCAAATACTTGCTCAATCTAAACAAGTTTAACACCATTGGATAGATATGATCAAGGGCTTTCCTCTCGTATCAAACTTAGTGTTGTGGGGATTTTCAAAGCGAGGCTAGAGGTCAGGGAGTGGACCCGACACACACCCCAAAATTCGGGGAATTTAATGCATGATTTACACGGCGCGTGGTGATAAATGGGAAAAAAAATATTCATTGAAAAAAAAAGCCCGGACTTATAAAAACTGTCAGCTATGCTCTTGAATAATTCTGGAACTAAAAATGCTAGAGAGACGCGGTTTGTACCTGAGTCATCCTTGCATGTCCCTGCATCCGAATTCCAAAGTTTTAGGGCAGCTATCATACTTCTTGATAACGAAAATGACAAGTAGGCGGCTCTGCTCCGAAGCTTACTCAACAAGCCTCCCTATGGGATTTTTGTGCACAGAAAAAATCACAAGTTACAACTGGTCAATTCGACCCCTAATACTTGATCAATCTAAACAAGTTTAACACCATTGGATAGATATGATCAAGGGCTTTCCTCTCGTATCAAACTTAGTGTTGTGGGGATTTTCAAAGCGAGGCTAGAGGTCAGGGAGTGGACCCGACACACACCCCAAAATTCGGGGAATTTAATGCATGATTTACACGGCGCGTTGTGATAAATGGGAAAAAAATATTCATTGAAAAAAAAGCCCGGACTTATAAAAACTGTCAGCTATGCTCTTGAATAATTCTGGAACTAAAAATGCTAGAGAGACGCTGTTTGTACCTGAGTCATCCTTGCATGTCCCTGCATCCGAATTTTAAAGTTTTAGGGCGGCTTTCATACTTCTTGATAACGAAAATGACAAGTAGGCGGTGTTGGTCCGAAGCTAACTCAACAAGCCTCCCTATGGGATTTTTGTGCACAGAAAAATCACAAGTTACAACTGGTCAATTCGACCCCAAATACTTGCTCAATCTAAACAAGTTTAACACCATTGGATAGATATGATCAAGGGCTTTCCTCTCGTATCAAACTTAGTGTTGTGGGGATTTTCAAAGCGAGGCTAGAGGTCAGGGAGTGGACCCGACACACACCCCAAAATTCGGGGAATTTAATGCATGATTTACACGGCGCGTGGTGATAAATGGGAAAAAAAATATTCATTGAAAAAAAAGCCCGGACTTATAAAAACTGTCAGCTATGCTCTTGAATAATTCTGGAACTAAAAATGCTAGAGAGACGCGGTTTGTACCTGAGTCATCCTTGCATGTCCCTGCATCCGAATTTTAAAGTTTTAGGGCGGCTTTCATACTTCTTGATAACGAAAATGACAAGTAGGCGGTGTTGGTCCGAAGCTAACTCAACAAGCCTCCCTATGGGATTTTTGTGCACAGAAAAATCACAAGTTACAACTGGTCAATTCGACCCCAAATACTTGCTCAATCTAAACAAGTTTAACACCATTGGATAGATATGATCAAGGGCTTTCCTCTCGTATCAAACTTAGTGTTGTGGGGATTTTCAAAGCGAGGCTAGAGGTCAGGGAGTGGACCCGACACACACCCCAAAATTCGGGGAATTTAATGCATGATTTACACGGCGCGTGGTGATAAATGGGAAAAAAAATATTCATTGAAAAAAAAAGCCCGGACTTATAAAAACTGTCAGCTATGCTCTTGAATAATTCTGGAACTAAAAATGCTAGAGAGACGCGGTTTGTACCTGAGTCATCCTTGCATGTCCCTGCATCCGAATTCCAAAGTTTTAAGGCAGCTTTCATACTTCTTGATAACGAAAATGACAAGTAGGTGGCTCTGCTCCGAAGCTTACTCAACAAGCCTCCCTATGGGATTTTTGTGCACAGAAAAAATCACAAGTTACAACTGGTCAATTCGACCCCTAATACTTGATCAATCTAAACAAGTTTAACACCATTGGATAGATATGATCAAGGGCTTTCTTCTCGTATCAAACTTAGTGTTGTGGGGATTTTCAAAGCGAGGCTAGAGGTCAGGGAGTGGACCCGACACACACCCCAAAATTCGGGGAATTTAATGCATGATTTACACGGCGCGTGGTGATAAATGGGAAAAAAAATATTCATTGAAAAAAAAGCCCGGACTTATAAAAACTGTCAGCTATGCTCTTGAATAATTCTGGAACTAAAAATGCTAGAGAGACGCGGTTTGTACCTGAGTCATCCTTGCATGTCCCTGCATCCGAATTCCAAAGTTTTAAGGCAGCTTTCATACTTCTTGATAACGAAAATGACAAGTAGGCGGCTCTGCTCCGAAGCTTACTCAACAAGCCTCCCTATGGGATTTTTGTGCACAGAAAAAATCACAAGATACAACTGGTCAATTCGACCCCTAATACTTGATCAATCTAAACAAGTTTAACACCATTGGATAGATATGATCAAGGGCTTTCCTCTCGTATCAAACTTAGTGTTGTGGGGATTTTCAAAGCGAGGCTAGAGGTCAGGGAGTGGACCCGACACACACCCCAAAATTCGGGAAATTTAATGCATGATTTACACGGCGCGTGGTGATAAATGGGAAAAAAAATATTCATTGAAAAAAAAGCCCGGACTTATAAAAACTGTCAGCTATGCTCTTGAATAATTCTGAAACTAAAAATGCTAGAGAGACACTGTTTGTACCTGAGTCATCCTTGCATGTCCCTGCATCCGAATTTTAAAGTTTTAGGGCGGCTTTCATACTTCTTGATAACGAAAATGACAAGTAGGCGGTGTTGGTCCGAAGCTAACTCAATAAGCCTCCCTATGGGATTTTTGTGCACAGAAAAATCACAAGTTACAACTGGTCAATTCGACCCCAAATACTTGCTCAATCTAAACAAGTTTAACACCATTGGATAGATATGATCAAGGGCTTTCCTCTCGTATCAAACTTAGTGTTGTGGGGATTTTCAAAGCGAGGCTAGAGGTCAGGGAGTGGACCCGACACACACCCCAAAATTCAGGGAATTTAATGCATGATTTACACGGCGCGTGGTGATAAATGGGGAAAAAAAATTCATTGAAAAAAAAGCCCGGACTTATAAAAACTGTCAGCTATGCTCTTGAATAATTCTGGAACTAAAAATGCTAGAGAGACGCTGTTTGTACCTGAGTCATCCTTGCATGTCCCTGCATCCGAATTTTAAAGTTTTAGGGCGGCTTTCATACTTCTTGATAACGAAAATGACAAGTAGGCGGTGTTGGTCCGAAGCTAACTCAACAAGCCTCCCTATGGGATTTTTGTGCACAGAAAAAATCACAAGTTACAACTGGTCAATTCGACCCCTAATACTTGATCAATCTAAACAAGTTTAACACCATTGGATAGATATGATCAAGGGCTTTCTTCTCGTATCAAACTTAGTGTTGTGGGGATTTTCAAAGCGAGGCTAGAGGTCAGGGAGTGGACCCGACACACACCCCAAAATTCGGGGAATTTAATGCATGATTTACACGGCGCGTGGTGATAAATGGGAAAAAAAATATTCATTGAAAAAAAAGCCCGGACTTATAAAAACTGTCAGCTATGCTCTTGAATAATTCTGGAACTAAAAATGCTAGAGAGACGCGGTTTGTACCTGAGTCATCCTTGCATGTCCCTGCATCCGAATTTTAAAGTTTTAGGGCGGCTTTCATACTTCTTGATAACGAAAATGACAAGTAGGCGGTGTTGGTCCGAAGCTAACTCAACAAGCCTCCCTATGGGATTTTTGTGCACAGAAAAATCACAAGTTACAACTGGTCAATTCGACCCCAAATACTTGCTCAATCTAAACAAGTTTAACACCATTGGATGGATATGATCAAGGGCTTTCCTCTCGTATCAAACTTAGTGTTGTGGGGATTTTCAAAGCGAGGCTAGAGGTCAGGGAGTGGACCAGACACACACCCCAAAATTCGGGGAATTTAATGCATGATTTACACGGCGCGTGGTGATAAATGGGAAAAAAAATATTCATTGAAAAAAAAAGCCCGGACTTATAAAAACTGTCAGCTATGCTCTTGAATAATTCTGGAACTAGAAATGCTAGAGAGACGCGGTTTGTACCTGAGTCATCCTTGCATGTCCCTGCATCCGAATTCCAAAGTTTTAAGGCAGCTTTCATACTTCTTGATAACGAAAATGACAAGTAGGCGGCTCTGCTCCGAAGCTTACTCAACAAGCCTCCCTATGGGATTTTTGTGCACAGAAAAAATCACAAGTTACAACTGGTCAATTCGACCCCAAATACTTGCTCAATCTAAACAAGTTTAACACCATTGGATAGATATGATCAAGGGCTTTCCTCTCGTATCAAACTTAGTGTTGTGGGGATTTTCAAAGCGAGGCTAGAGGTCAGGGAGTGGACCCGACACACACCCCAAAATTCGGGGAATTTAATGCATGATTTACACGGCGCGTGGTGATAAATGGGAAAAAAAATATTCATTGAAAAAAAAGCCCGGACTTATAAAAACTGTCAGCTATGCTCTTGAATAATTCTGGAACTAAAAATGCTAGAGAGACGCGGTTTGTACCTGAGTCATCCTTGCATGTCCCTGCATCCGAATTTTAAAGTTTTAGGGCGGCTTTCATACTTCTTGATAACGAAAATGACAAGTAGGCGGTGTTGGTCCGAAGCTAACTCAACAAGCCTCCCTATGGGATTTTTGTGCACAGAAAAATCACAAGTTACAACTGGTCAATTCGACCCCAAATACTTGCTCAATCTAAACAAGTTTAACACCATTGGATGGATATGATCAAGGGCTTTCCTCTCGTATCAAACTTAGTGTTGTGGGGATTTTCAAAGCGAGGCTAGAGGTCAGGGAGTGGACCAGACACACACCCCAAAATTCGGGGAATTTAATGCATGATTTACACGGCGCGTGGTGATAAATGGGAAAAAAAATATTCATTGAAAAAAAAAGCCCGGACTTATAAAAACTGTCAGCTATGCTCTTGAATAATTCTGGAACTAGAAATGCTAGAGAGACGCGGTTTGTACCTGAGTCATCCTTGCATGTCCCTGCATCCGAATTCCAAAGTTTTAAGGCAGCTTTCATACTTCTTGATAACGAAAATGACAAGTAGGCGGCTCTGCTCCGAAGCTTACTCAACAAGCCTCCCTATGGGATTTTTGTGCACAGAAAAAATCACAAGTTACAACTGGTCAATTCGACCCCAAATACTTGCTCAATCTAAACAAGTTTAACACCATTGGATAGATATGATCAAGGGCTTTCCTCTCGAATCAAACTTAGTGTTGTGGGGATTTTCAAAGCGAGGCTAGAGGTCAGGGAGTGGACCCGACACACACCCCAAAATTCGGGGAATTTAATGCATGATTTACACGGCGCGTGGTGATAAATGGGAAAAAAAATATTCATTGAAAAAAAAAGCCCGGACTTATAAAAACTGTCAGCTATGCTCTTAAATAATTCTGGAACTAAAAATGCTAGAGAGACGCGGTTTGTACCTGAGTCATCCTTGCATGTCCCTGCATCCGAATTCCAAAGTTTTAAGGCAGCTTTCCTACTTCTTGATAACGAAAATGACAAGTAGGCGGCTCTGCCCCGAAGCTTACTCAACAAGCCTCCCTATGGGATTTTTGTGCACAGAAAAAATCACAAGTTACAACTGGTCAATTCGACCCCAAATACTTGATCAATCTAAACAAGTTTAACACCATTGGATAGATATGATCAAGGGCTTTCCTCTCGTATCAAACTTAGTGTTGTGGGGATTTTCAAAGCGAGGCTAGAGGTCAGGGAGTGGACCCGACACACACCCCAAAATTCGGGGAATTTAATGCATGATTTACACGGCGCGTGGTGATAAATGGGAAAAAAAATATTCATTGAAAAAAAAAGCCCGGACTTATAAAAACTGTCAGCTATGCTCTTGAATAATTCTGGAACTAAAAATGCTAGAGAGACGCGGTTTGTACCTGAGTCATCCTTGCATGTCCCTGCATCCGAATTCCAAAGTTTTAAGGCAGCTTTCATACTTCTTGATAACGAAAATGACAAGTAGGCGGCTCTGCTCCGAAGCTTACTCAATAAGCCTCCCTATGGGATTTTTGTGCACAGAAAAAATCACAAGTTACATCTGGTCAATTCGACCCCTAATACTTGATCAATCTAAACAAGTTTAACACCATTGGATAGATATGATCAAGGGCTTTCTTCTCGTATCAAACTTAGTGTTGTGGGGATTTTCAAAGCGAGGCTAGAGGTCAGGGAGTGGACCCGACACACACCCCAAAATTCGGGGAATTTAATGCATGATTTACACGGCGCGTGGTGATAAATGGGAAAAAAAATATTCATTGAAAAAAAAGCCCGGACTTATAAAAACTGTCAGCTATGCTCTTGAATAATTCTGGAACTAAAAATGCTAGAGAGACGCTGTTTGTACCTGAGTCATCCTTGCATGTCCCTGCATCCGAATTTTAAAGTTTTAGGGCGGCTTTCATACTTCTTGATAACGAAAATGACAAGTAGGCGGTGTTGGTCCGAAGCTAACTCAACAAGCCTCCCTATGGGATTTTTGTGCACAGAAAAATCACAAGTTACAACTGGTCAATTCGACCCCAAATACTTGCTCAATCTAAACAAATTTAACACCATTGGATAGATATGATCAAGGGCTTTCCTCTCGTATCAAACTTAGTGTTGTGGGGATTTTCAAAGCGAGGCTAGAGGTCAGGGAGTGGACCCGACACACACCCCAAAATTCGGGGAATTTAATGCATGATTTACACGGCGCGTGGTGATAAATGGGAGAAAAAAATATTCATTGAAAAAAAAGCCCGGACTTATAAAAACTGTCAGCTATGCTCTTGAATAATTCTGGAACTAAAAATGCTAGAGAGACGCTGTTTGTACCTGAGTCATCCTTGCATGTCCCTGCATCCGAATTTTAAAGTTTTAGGGCGGCTTTCATACTTCTTGATAACGAAAATGACAAGTAGGCGGTGTTGGTCCGAAGCTAACTCAACAAGCCTCCCTATGGGATTTTTGTGCACAGAAAAAATCACAAGTTACAACTGGTCAATTCGACCCCTAATACTTGATCAATCTAAACAAGTTTAACACCATTGGATAGATATGATCAAGGGCTTTCCTCTCGTATCAAACTTAGTGTTGTGGGGATTTTCAAAGCGAGGCTAGAGGTCAGGGAGTGGACCCGACACACACCCCAAAATTCGGGGAATTTAATGCATGATTTACACGGCGCGTGGTGATAAATGGGAAAAAATATATTCATTGAAAAAAAAGCCCGGACTTATAAAAACTGTCAGCTATGCTCTTGAATAATTCTGGAACTAAAAATGCTAGAGAGACACGGTTTGTACCTGAGTCATCCTTGCATGTCCCTGCTTTCGAATTTTAAAGTTTTAGGGCGGCTTTCATACTTCTTGATAACGAAAATGACAAGTAGGCGGCTCTGCTCCGAAGCTTACTCAACAAGCCTCCCTATGGGATTTTTGTGCACAGAACAAATCACAAGTTACAACTGGTCAATTCGACCCCAAATACTTGCTCAATCTAAACAAGTTTAACACCATTGGATAGATATGATCAAGGGCTTTCCTCTCGAATCAAACTTAGTGTTGTGGGGATTTTCAAAGCGAGGCTAGAGGTCAGGGAGTGGACCCGACACACACCCCAAAATTCGGGGAATTTAATGCATGATTTACACGGCGCGTGGTGATAAATGGGAAAAAAAATATTCATTGAAAAAAAAAGCCCGGACTTATAAAAACTGTCAGCTATGCTCTTGAATAATTCTGGAACTAAAAATGCTAGAGAGACGCGGTTTGTACCTGAGTCATCCTTGCATGTCCCTGCATCCGAATTCCAAAGTTTTAAGGCAGCTTTCCTACTTCTTGATAACGAAAATGACAAGTAGGCGGCTCTGCCCCGAAGCTTACTCAACAAGCCTCCCTATGGGATTTTTGTGCACAGAAAAAATCACAAGTTACAACTGGTCAATTCGACCCCTAATACTTGATCAATCTAAACAAGTTTAACACCATTAGATAGATATGATCAAGGGCTTTCCTCTCGTATCAAATTTAGTGTTGTGGGGATTTTCAAAGCGAGGCTAGAGGTCAGGGAGGCGTCCCTATGGGATTTTTGTGCACAGAAAAAATCACAAGTTACAACTGGTCAATTCGACCCCTAATACTTGATCAATCTAAACAAGTTTAACACCATTGGATAGATATGATCATGGGCTTTCCTCTCGTATCAAACTTAGTGTTGAGGGGATTTTCAAAGCGAGGCTAGAGGTCAGGGAGTGGACCCGACACACACCCCAAAATTCGGGGAATTTAATGCATGATTTACACGGCGCGTGGTGATAAATGGGAAAAAAAATATTCATTGAAAAAAAAGCCCGGACTTATAAAAACTGTCAGCTATGCTCTTGAATAATTCTGGAACTAAAAATGCTAGAGAGACGCTGTTTGTACCTGAGTCATCCTTGCATGTCCCTGCATCCGAATTTTAAAGTTTTTGGGCGGCTTTCATACTTCTTGATAACGAAAATGACAAGTAGGCGGTGTTGGTCCGAAGCTAACTCAACAAGCCTCCCTATGGGATTTTTGTGCACAGAAAAAATCACAAGTTACAACTGGTCAATTCGACCTCTAATACTTGATCAATCTAAACAAGTTTAACACCATTGGATAGATATGATCAAGGGCTTTCCTCTCGTATCAAACTTAGTGTTGTGGGGATTTTCAAAGCGAGGCTAGAGGTCAGGGAGTGGACCCGACACACACCCCAACATTCGGGGAATTTAATGCATGATTTACACGGCGCGTGGTGATAAATGGGAAAAAAAATATTCATTGAAAAAAAAGCCCGGACTTATAAAAACTGTCAGCTATGCTCTTGAATAATTCTGGAACTAAAAATGCTAGAGAGACGCTGTTTGTACCTGAGTCATCCTTGCATGTCCCTGCATCCGAATTTTAAAGTTTTAGGGCGGCTTTCATACTTCTTGATAACGAAAATGACAAGTAGGCGGTGTTGGTCCGAAGCTAACTCAACAAGCCTCCCTATGGGATTTTTGTGCACAGAAAAAATCACAAGTTACAACTGGTCAATTCGACCCCAAATACTTGCTCAATCTAAACAAGTTTAACACCATTGGATAGATATGATCAAGGGCTTTCCTCTCGTATCAAACTTAGTGTTGTGGGGATTTTCAAAACGAGGCTAGAGGTCAGGGAGTGGACCCGACACACACCCCAAAATTCGGGGAATTTAATGCATGATTTACACGGCGCGTGGTGATAAATGGGAAAAAAAATATTCATTGAAAAAAAAGCCCGGACTTATTAAAACTGTCAGCTATGCTCTTGAATAATTCTGGAACTAAAAATGCTAGAGAGACGCGGTTTGTACCTGAGTCATCCTTGCATGTCCCTGCATTCGAATTTTGAAGTTTTAGGGCGGCTTTCATACTTCTTGATAACGAAAATGACAAGTAGGCGGTGTTGGTCCGAAGCTAACTCAACAAGCCTCCCTATGGGATTTTTGTGCACAGAAAAAATCACAAGTTACAACTGGTCAATTCGACCCCTAATACTTGATCAATCTAAACAAGTTTAACACCATTGGATAGATATGATCAAGGGCTTTCCTCTCGTATCAAACTTAGTGTTGTGGGGATTTTCAAAACGAGGCTAGAGGTCAGGGAGTGGACCCGACACACACCCCAAAATTCGGGGAATTTAATGCATGATTTACACGGCGCGTGGTGATAAATGGGAAAAAATATATTCATTGAAAAAAAAGCCCGGACTTATAAAAACTGTCAGCTATGCTCTTGAATAATTCTGGAACTAAAAATGCTAGAGAGACGCTGTTTGTACCTGAGTCATCCTTGCATGTCCCTGCATCCGAATTTTAAAGTTTTAGGGCGGCTTTCATACTTCTTGATAACGAAAATGACAAGTAGGCGGTGTTGGTCCGAAGCTAACTCAACAAGCCTCCCTATGGGATTTTTGTGCACAGAAAAAATCACAAGTTACAACTGGTCAATTCGACCCCTAATACTTGATCAATCTAAACAAGTTTAACACCATTGGATAGATATGATCAAGGGCTTTCCTCTCAAATCAAACTTAGTGTTGTGGGGATTTTCAAAACGAGGCTAGAGGTCAGGGAGTGGACCCGACACACACCCCAAAATTCGGGGAATTTAATGCATGATTTACACGGCGCGTGGTGATAAATGGGAAAAAATATATTCATTGAAAAAAAAGCCCGGACTTATAAAAACTGTCAGCTATGCTCTTGAATAATTCTGGAACTAAAAATGCTAGAGAGACGCGGTTTGTACCTGAGTCATCCTTGCATGTCCCTGCATTCGAATTTTGAAGTTTTAGGGCGGCTTTCATACTTCTTGATAACGAAAATGACAAGTAGGCGGTGTTGGTCCGAAGCTAACTCAACAAGCCTCCCTATGGGATTTTTGTGCACAGAAAAATCACAAGTTACAACTGGTCAATTCGACCCCAAATACTTGCTCAATCTAAACAAGTTTAACACCATTGGATAGATATGATCAAGGGCTTTCCTCTCGTATCAAACTTAGTGTTGTGGGGATTTTCAAAGCGAGGCTAGAGGTCAGGGAGTGGACCCGACACACACCCCAAAATTCGGGGAATTTAATGCATGATTTACACGGCGCGTGGTGATAAATGGGAAAAAAATATTCATTGAAAAAAAAGCCCGGACTTATAAAAACTGTCAGCTATGCTCTTAAATAATTCTGGAACTAAAAATGCTAGAGAGACGCTGTTTGTACCTGAGTCATCCTTGCATGTCCCTGCATCCGAATTTTCAAGTTTTAGGGCGGCTTTCATACTTCTTGATAACGAAAATGACAAGTAGGCGGTGTTGGTCCGAAGCTAACTCAACAAGCCTCCCTATGGGATTTTTGTGCACAGAAAAAATCACAAGTTACAACTGGTCAATTCGACCCCTAATACTTGATCAATCTAAACAAGTTTAACACCATTGGATAGATATGATCAAGGGCTTTCCTCTCGTACCAAACTTAGTGTTGTGGGGAGTTCCAAGGCGAGGCTAGAGGTCAGGGAGTGGACCCGACACACACCCCAAAATTCGGGGAATTTAATGCATGATTTACACGGCGCGTGGTGATAAATGGGAAAAAATATATTCATTGAAAAAAAAGCCCGGACTTATAAAAACTGTCAGCTATGCTCTTGAATAATTCTGGAACTAAAAATGCTAGAGAGACGCGGTTTGTACCTAAATCATCCTTGCATGTCCCTGCATCCGAATTTTAAAGTTTTAGGGCGGCTTTCATACTTCTTGATAACGAAAATGACAAGTAGGCGGTGTTGGTCCGAAGCTAACTCAACAAGCCTCCCTATGGGATTTTTGTGCACAGAAAAATCACAAGTTACAACTGGTCAATTCGACCCCAAATACTTGCTCAATCTAAACAAGTTTAACACCATTGGATAGACATGATCAAGGGCTTTCCTCTCGTATCAAACTTAGTGTTGTGGGGATTTTCAAAGCGAGGCTAGAGGTCAGGGAGTGGACCCGACACACACCCCAAAATTCGGGGAATTTAATGCATGATTTACACAGCGCGTGGTGATAAATGGGAAAAAAAATATTCATTGAAAAAAAAGCCCGGACTTATAAAAACTGTCAGCTATGCTCTTAAATAATTCTGGAACTAAAAATGCTAGAGAGACGCTGTTTGTACCTGAGTCATCCTTGCATGTCCCTGCATCCGAATTTTTAAGTTTTAGGGCGGCTTTCATACTTCTTGATAACGAAAATGACAAGTAGGCGGTGTTGGTCCGAAGCTAACTCAACAAGCCTCCCTATGGGATTTTTGTGCACAGAAAAAATCACAAGTTACAACTGGTCAATTCGACCCCTAATACTTGATCAATCTAAACAAGTTTGACACCATTGGATAGATATGATCAAGGGCTTTCCTCTCGTATCAAACTTAGTGTTGTGGGGATTTTCAAAGCGAGGCTAGAGGTCAGGGAGGCGTCCCTATGGGATTTTTGTGCACAGAAAAAAATCACAAGTTACAACTGGTCAATTCGACCCCTAATACTTGATCAATCTAAACAAGTTTAACACCATTGGATAGATATGATCATGGGCTTTCCTCTCGTATCAAACTTAGTGTTGTGGGGATTTTCAAAGCGAGGCTAGAGGTCAGGGAGTGGACCCGACACACACCCCAAAATTCGGGGAATTTAATGCATGATTTACACGGCGCGTGGTGATAAATGGGAAAAAAAATATTCATTGAAAAAAAAGCCCGGACTTATAAAAACTGTCAGCTATGCTCTTGAATAATTCTGGAACTAAAAATGCTAGAGAGACGCTGTTTGTACCTGAGTCATCCTTGCATGTCCCTGCATCCGAATTTTAAAGTTTTTGGGCGGCTTTCATACTTCTTGATAACGAAAATGACAAGTAGGCGGTGTTGGTCCGAAGCTAACTCAACAAGCCTCCCTATGGGATTTTTGTGCACAGAAAAAATCACAAGTTACAACTGGTCAATTCGACCTCTAATACTTGATCAATCTAAACAAGTTTAACACCATTGGATAGATATGATCAAGGGCTTTCCTCTCGTATCAAACTTAGTGTTGTGGGGATTTTCAAAGCGAGGCTAGAGGTCAGGGAGGCGTCCCTATGGGATTTTTGTGCACAGAAAAAAATCACAAGTTACAACTGGTCAATTCGACCCCTAATACTTGATCAATCTAAACAAGTTTAACACCATTGGATAGATATGATCATGGGCTTTCCTCTCGTATCAAACTTAGTGTTGTGGGGATTTTCAAAGCGAGGCTAGAGGTCAGGGAGTGGACCCGACACACACCCCAAAATTCGGGGAATTTAATGCATGATTTACACGGCGCGTGGTGATAAATGGGAAAAAAAATATTCATTGAAAAAAAAGCCCGGACTTATAAAAACTGTCAGCTATGCTCTTGAATAATTCTGGAACTAAAAATGCTAGAGAGACGCTGTTTGTACCTGAGTCATCCTTGCATGTCCCTGCATCCGAATTTTAAAGTTTTTGGGCGGCTTTCATACTTCTTGATAACGAAAATGACAAGTAGGCGGTGTTGGTCCGAAGCTAACTCAACAAGCCTCCCTATGGGATTTTTGTGCACAGAAAAATCACAAGTTACAACTGGTCAATTCGACCCCAAATACTTGCTCAATCTAAACAAGTTTAACACCATTGGATAGATATGATCAAGGGCTTTCCTCTCGTATCAAACTTAGTGTTGTGGGGATTTTCAAAGCGAGGCTAGAGGTCAGGGAGTGGACCCGACACACACCCCAAAATTCGGGGAATTTAATGCATGATTTACACGGCGCGTGGTGATAAATGGGAAAAAATATATTCATTGAAAAAAAAGCCCGGACTTATAAAAACTGTCAGCTATGCTCTTGAATAATTCTGGAACTAAAAATGCTAGAGAGACGTGGTTTGTACCTGAGTCATCCTTGCATGTCCCTGCATCCGAATTTTAAAGTTTTAGGGCGGCTTTCATACTTCTTGATAACGAAAATGACAAGTAGGCGGTGTTGGTCCGAAGCTAACTCAACAAGCCTCCCTATGGGATTTTTGTGCACAGAAAAAATCACAAGTTACAACTGGTCAATTCGACCCCTAATATTTGCTCAATCTAAACAAGTTTAACACCATTGGATAGATATGATCAAGGGCTTTCCTCTCGTATCAAACTTAGTGTTGTGGGGATTTTCAAAGCGAGGCTAGAGGTCAGGGAGTGGACCCGACACACACCCCAAAATTCGGGGAATTTAATGCATGATTTACACGGCGCGTGGTGATAAATGGGAAAAAAAAATATTCATTGAAAAAAAAGCCCGGACTTATAAAAACTGTCAGCTATGCTCTTGAATAATTCTGGAACTAAAAATGCTAGAGAGACGCTGTTTGTACCTGAGTCATCCTTGCATGTCCCTGCATCCGAATTTTAAAGTTTTAGGGCGGCTTTCATACTTCTTGATAACGAAAATGACAAGTAGGCGGTGTTGGTCCGAAGCTAACTCAACAAGCCTCCCTATGGGATTTTTGTGCACAGAAAAAATCACAAGTTACAACTGGTCAATTCGACCCCTAATACTTGATCAATCTAAACAAGTTTAACACCATTGGATAGATATGATCAAGGGCTTTCCTCTCGTATCAAACTTAGTGTTGTGGGGATTTTCAAAGCGAGGCTAGAGGTCAGGGAGTGGACCCGACACACACCCCAAAATTCGGGGAATTTAATGCATGATTTACACGGCGCGTGGTGATAAATGGGAAAAAATATATTCATTGAAAAAAAAGCCCGGACTTATAAAAACTGTCAGCTATGCTCTTGAATAATTCTGGAACTAAAAATGCTAGAGAGACACGGTTTGTACCTGAGTCATCCTTGCATGTCCCTGCTTTCGAATTTTAAAGTTTTAGGGCGGCTTTCATACTTCTTGATAACGAAAATGACAAGTAGGCGGTGTTGGTCCGAAGCTAACTCAACAAGCCTCCCTATGGGATTTTTGTGCACAGAAAAATCACAAGTTACAACTGGTCAATTCGACCCCAAATACTTGCTCAATCTAAACAAGTTTAACACCATTGGATAGATATGATCAAGGGCTTTCCTCTCGTATCAAACTTAGTGTTGTGGGGATTTTCAAAGCGAGGCTAGAGGTCAGGGAGTGGACCCGACACACACCCCAAAATTCGGGGAATTTAATGCATGATTTACACGGCGCGTGGTGATAAATGGGAAAAAATATATTCATTGAAAAAAAAGCCCGGACTTATAAAAACTGTCAGCTATGCTCTTGAATAATTCTGGAACTAAAAATGCTAGAGAGACGTGGTTTGTACCTAAGTCATCCTTGCATGTCCCTGCATCCGAATTTTAAAGTTTTAGGGCGGCTTTCATACTTCTTGATAACGAAAATGACAAGTAGGCGGTGTTGGTCCGAAGCTAACTCAACAAGCCTCCCTATGGGATTTTTGTGCACAGAAAAATCACAAGTTACAACTGGTCAATTCGACCCCAAATACTTGCTCAATCTAAACAAGTTTAACACCATTGGATAGATATGATCAAGGGCTTTCCTCTCGTATCAAACTTAGTGTTGTGGGGATTTTCAAAGCGAGGCTAGAGGTCAGGGAGTGGACCCGACACACACCCCAAAATTCGGGGAATTTAATGCATGATTTACACGGCGCGTGGTGATAAATGGGAAAAAAAAATATTCATTGAAAAAAAAGCCCGGACTTATAAAAACTGTCAGCTATGCTCTTAAATAATTCTGGAACTAAAAATGCTAGAGAGACGCTGTTTGTACCTGAGTCATCCTTGCATGTCCCTGCATCCGAATTTTTAAGTTTTAGGGCGGCTTTCATACTTCTTGATAACGAAAATGACAAGTAGGTGGTGTTGGTCCGAAGCTAACTCAACAAGCCTCCCTATGGGATTTTTGTGCACAGAAAAAATCACAAGTTACAACTGGTCAATTCGACCCCTAATACTTGATCAATCTAAACAAGTTTAACACCATTGGATAGATATGATCAAGGGCTTTCCTCTCGTATCAAATTTAGTGTTGTGGGGATTTTCAAAGCGAGGCTAGAGGTCAGGGAGGCCTCCCTATGGGATTTTTGTGCACAGAAAAAATCACAAGTTACAACTGGTCAATTCGACCCCTAATACTTGATCAATCTAAACAAGTTTAACACCATTGGATAGATATGATCATGGGCTTTCCTCTTGTATCAAACTTAGTGTTGTGGGGATTTTCAAAGCGAGGCTAGAGGTCAGGGAGTGGACCCGACACACACCCCAAAATTCGGGGAATTTAATGCATGATTTACACGGCGCGTGGTGATAAATGGGAAAAAAAAATATTCATTGAAAAAAAAGCCCGGACTTATAAAAACTGTCAGCTATGCTCTTAAATAATTCTGGAACTAAAAATGCTAGAGAGACGCTGTTTGTACCTGAGTCATCCTTGCATGTCCCTGCATCCGAATTTTTAAGTTTTAGGGCGGCTTTCATACTTCTTGATAACGAAAATGACAAGTAGGCGGTGTTGGTCCGAAGCTAACTCAACAAGCCTCCCTATGGGATTTTTGTGCACAGAAAAAATCACAAGTTACAACTGGTCAATTCGACCCCTAATACTTGATCAATCTAAACAAGTTTAACACCATTGGATAGATATGATCAAGGGCTTTCCTCTCGTATCAAACTTAGTGTTGTGGGGATTTTCAAAGCGAGGCTAGAGGTCAGGGAGTGGACCCGACACACACCCCAAAATTCGGGGAATTTAATGCATGATTTACACGGCGCGTGGTGATAAATGGGAAAAAATATATTCATTGAAAAAAAAGCCCGGACTTATAAAAACTGTCAGCTATGCTCTTGAATAATTCTGGAACTAAAAATGCTAGAGAGACACGGTTTGTACCTGAGTCATCCTTGCATGTCCCTGCTTTCGAATTTTAAAGTTTTAGGGCGGCTTTCATACTTCTTGATAACGAAAATGACAAGTAGGCGGTGTTGGTCCGAAGCTAACTCAACAAGCCTCCCTATGGGATTTTTGTGCACAGAAAAATCACAAGTTACAACTGGTCAATTCGACCCCAAATACTTGCTCAATCTAAACAAGTTTAACACCATTGGATAGATATGATCAAGGGCTTTCCTCTCGTATCAAACTTAGTGTTGTGGGGATTTTCAAAGCGAGGCTAGAGGTCAGGGAGTGGACCCGACACACACCCCAAAATTCGGGGAATTTAATGCATGATTTACACGGCGCGTGGTGATAAATGGGAAAAAATATATTCATTGAAAAAAAAGCCCGGACTTATAAAAACTGTCAGCTATGCTCTTGAATAATTCTGGAACTAAAAATGCTAGAGAGACGTGGTTTGTACCTAAGTCATCCTTGCATGTCCCTGCATCCGAATTTTAAAGTTTTAGGGCGGCTTTCATACTTCTTGATAACGAAAATGACAAGTAGGCGGTGTTGGTCCGAAGCTAACTCAACAAGCCTCCCTATGGGATTTTTGTGCACAGAAAAATCACAAGTTACAACTGGTCAATTCGACCCCAAATACTTGCTCAATCTAAACAAGTTTAACACCATTGGATAGATATGATCAAGGGCTTTCCTCTCGTATCAAACTTAGTGTTGTGGGGATTTTCAAAGCGAGGCTAGAGGTCAGGGAGTGGACCCGACACACACCCCAAAATTCGGGGAATTTAATGCATGATTTACACGGCGCGTGGTGATAAATGGGAAAAAAAAATATTCATTGAAAAAAAAGCCCGGACTTATAAAAACTGTCAGCTATGCTCTTAAATAATTCTGGAACTAAAAATGCTAGAGAGACGCTGTTTGTACCTGAGTCATCCTTGCATGTCCCTGCATCCGAATTTTTAAGTTTTAGGGCGGCTTTCATACTTCTTGATAACGAAAATGACAAGTAGGTGGTGTTGGTCCGAAGCTAACTCAACAAGCCTCCCTATGGGATTTTTGTGCACAGAAAAAATCACAAGTTACAACTGGTCAATTCGACCCCTAATACTTGATCAATCTAAACAAGTTTAACACCATTGGATAGATATGATCAAGGGCTTTCCTCTCGTATCAAATTTAGTGTTGTGGGGATTTTCAAAGCGAGGCTAGAGGTCAGGGAGGCCTCCCTATGGGATTTTTGTGCACAGAAAAAATCACAAGTTACAACTGGTCAATTCGACCCCTAATACTTGATCAATCTAAACAAGTTTAACACCATTGGATAGATATGATCATGGGCTTTCCTCTTGTATCAAACTTAGTGTTGTGGGGATTTTCAAAGCGAGGCTAGAGGTCAGGGAGTGGACCCGACACACACCCCAAAATTCGGGGAATTTAATGCATGATTTACACGGCGCGTGGTGATAAATGGGAAAAAAAAATATTCATTGAAAAAAAAGCCCGGACTTATAAAAACTGTCAGCTATGCTCTTAAATAATTCTGGAACTAAAAATGCTAGAGAGACGCTGTTTGTACCTGAGTCATCCTTGCATGTCCCTGCATCCGAATTTTTAAGTTTTAGGGCGGCTTTCATACTTCTTGATAACGAAAATGACAAGTAGGCGGTGTTGGTCCGAAGCTAACTCAACAAGCCTCCCTATGGGATTTTTGTGCACAGAAAAATCACAAGTTACAACTGGTCAATTCGACCCCTAATACTTGATCAATCTAAACAAGTTTAACACCATTGGATAGATATGATCAAGGGCTTTCCTCTCGTATCAAATTTAGTGTTGTGGGGATTTTCAAAGCGAGGCTAGAGGTCAGGGAGGCCTCCCTATGGGATTTTTGTGCACAGAAAAAATCACAAGTTACAACTGGTCAATTCGACCCCTAATACTTGATCAATCTAAACAAGTTTAACACCATTGGATAGATATGATCATGGGCTTTCCTCTCGTATCAAACTTAGTGTTGTGGGGATTTTCAAAGCGAGGCTAGAGGTCAGGGAGTGGACCCGACACACACCCCAAAATTCGGGGAATTTAATGCATGATTTACACGGCGCGTGGTGATAAATGGGAAAAAAAATATTCATTGAAAGAAAAAGCCCGGACTTATAAAAACTGTCAGCTATGCTCTTGAATAATTCTGGAACTAAAAATGCTAGAGAGACGCGGTTTGTACCTGAGTCATCCTTGCATGTCCCTGCATCCGAATTCCAAAGTTTTAAGGCAGCTTTCCTACTTCTTGATAACGAAAATGACAAGTAGGCGGCTCTGCCCCGAAGCTTACTCAACAAGCCTCCCTATGGGATTTTTGTGCACAGAAAAAATCACAAGTTACAACTGGTCAATTCGACCCCTAATACTTGATCAATCTAAACAAGTTTAACACCATTGGATAGATATGATCAAGGGCTTTCCTCTCGTATCAAATTTAGTGTTGTGGGGATTTTCAAAGCGAGGCTAGAGGTCAGGGAGGCCTCCCTATGGGATTTTTGTGCACAGAAAAAATCACAAGTTACAACTGGTCAATTCGACCCCTAATACTTGATCAATCTAAACAAGTTAAACACCATTGGATAGATATGATCATGGGCTTTCCTCTCGTATCAAACTTAGTGTTGTGGGGATTTTCAAAGCGAGGCTAGAGGTCAGGGAGTGGACCCGACACACACCCCAAAATTCGGGGAATTTAATGCATGATTTACACGGCGCGTGGTGATAAATGGGAAAAAAAATATTCATTGAAAAAAAAGCCCGGACTTATAAAAACTGTCAGCTATGCTCTTGAATAATTCTGGAACTAAAAATGCTAGAGAGACGCTGTTTGTACCTGAGTCATCCTTGCATGTCCCTGCATCCGAATTTTAAAGTTTTTGGGCGGCTTTCATACTTCTTGATAACGAAAATGACAAGTAGGCGGTGTTGGTCCGAAGCTAACTCAACAAGCCTCCCTATGGGATTTTTGTGCACAGAAAAATCACAAGTTACAACTGGTCAATTCGACCCCAAATACTTGCTCAATCTAAACAAGTTTAACCCCATTGGATAGATATGATCAAGGGCTTTCCTCTCGTATCAAACTTAGTGTTGTGGGGTTTTTCAAAGCGAGGCTAGAGGTCAGGGAGTGGACCCGACACACACCCCAAAATTCGGAGAATTTAATGCATGATTTACACGGCGCGTGGTGATAAATGGGAAAAAATATATTCATTGAAAAAAAAGCCCGGACTTATAAAAACTGTCAGCTATGCTCTTGAATCATTCTTGAACTAAAAATGCTAGAGAGACGCGGTTTGTACCTGAGTCATCCTTGCATGTCCCTGCATCCGAATTCCAAAGTTTTAGGGCAGCTTCTTGATAACGAAAATGACAAGTAGGCGGCTCTGCTCCGAAGCTTACTCAACAAGCCTCCCTATGGGATTTTTGTGCACAGAAAAAATCACAAGTTACAACTGGTCAATTCGACCCCTAATACTTGCTCAATCTAAACAAGTTTAACACCATTGGATAGATATGATCAAGGGCTTTCCTCTCGTATCAAACTTAGTGTTGTGGGGATTTTCAAAGCGAGGCTAGAGGTCAGGGAGTGGACCAGACACACACCCCAAAATTCGGGGAATTTAATGCATGATTTACACGGCGCGTGGTGATAAATGGGAAAAAAAAATATTCATTGAAAAAATAGCCCGGACTTATAAAAACTGTCAGCTATGCTCTTGAATAATTCTGGAACTAAAAATGCTAGAGAGACGCTGTTTGTACCTGAGTCATCCTTGCATGTCCCTGCATCCGAATTTTAAACTTTTAGGGCGGCTTTCATACTTCTTGATAACGAAAATGACAAGTAGGCGGTGTTGGTCCGAAGCTAACGCAACAAGCCTCCCTAAGGGATTTTTGTGCACAGAAAAAAAATCACAAGTTACAACTGGTCAATTCGACCCCAAATACTTGCTCAATCTAAACAAGTTTAACACCATTGGATAGATATGATCAAGGGCTTTCCTCTCGTTTCAAACTTAGTGTTGTGGGGATTTTCAAAGCGAGGCTAGAGGTCAGGGAGAGGACCCGACACACACCCCAAAATTCGGGGAACATAATGCATGATTTACACGGCGCGTGGTGATAAATGGGAAAAAATATATTCATTGAAAAAAAAGCCCGGACTTATAAAAACTGTCAGCTATGCTCTTGAATAATTCTGGAACTAAAAATTGCTAGAGAGACGCTGTTTGTACCTGAGTCATCCTTGCATGTCCCTGCATCCGAATTTTAAAGTTTTAGGGCGGCTTTCATACTTCTTGATAACGAAAATGACAAGTAGGCGGTGTTGGTCCGAAGCTAACTCAACAAGCCTCCCTATGGGATTTTTGTGCACAGAAAAATCACAAGTTACAACTGGTCAATTCGACCCCTAATACTTGCTCAATCTAAACAAGTTTAACACCATTGGATAGATATGATCAAGGGCTTTCCTCTCGTATCAAACTTAGTGTTGTGGGGATTTTCAAAGCGAGGCTAGAGGTCAGGGAGTGGACCAGACACACACCCCAAAATTCGGGGAATTTAATGCATGATTTACACGGCGCGTGGTGATAAATGGGAAAAAAAATATTCATTGAAAAAATAGCCCGGACTTATAAAAACTGTCAGCTATGCTCTTGAATAATTCTGGAACTAAAAATGCTAGAGAGACGCTGTTTGTACCTGAGTCATCCTTGCATGTCCCTGCATCCGAATTTTAAAGTTTTAGGGCGGCTTCCATACTTCTTGATAACGAAAATGACAAGTAGGCGGTGTTGGTCCGAAGCTAACTCAACAAGCCTCCCTATGGGATTTTTGTGCACAGAAAAATCACAAGTTACAACTGGTCAATTCGACCCCAAATACTTGCTCAATCTAAACAAGTTTAACACCATTGGATAGATATGATCATGGGCTTTCCTCTCGTATCAAACTTAGTGTTGTGGGGATTTTCAAAGCGAGGCTAGAGGTCAGGGAGTGGACCCGACACACACCCCAAAATTCGGGGAATTTAATGCATGATTTACACGGCGCGTGGTGATAAATGGGAAAAAAAATATTCATTGAAAAAAAAAGCCCGGACTTATAAAAACTGTCAGCTATGCTCTTGAATAATTCTGGAACTAAAAATGCTAGAGAGACGCGGTTTGTACCTGAGTCATCCTTGCATGTCCCTGCATCCGAATTCCAAAGTTTTAAGGCAGCTTTCCTACTTCTTGATAACGAAAATGACAAGTAGGCGGCTCTGCCCCGAAGCTTACTCAACAAGCCTCCCTATGGGATTTTTGTGCACAGAAAAAATCACAAGTTACAACTGGTCAATTCGACCCCTAATACTTGATCAATCTAAACAAGTTTAACACCATTGGATAGATATGATCAAGGGCTTTCCTCTCGTATCAAATTTAGTGTTGTGGGGATTTTCAAAGCGAGGCTAGAGGTCAGGGAGGCCTCCCTATGGGATTTTTGTGCACAGAAAAAATCACAAGTTACAACTGGTCAATTCGACCCCTAATACTTGATCAATCTAAACAAGTTTAACACCATTAGATAGATATGATCATGGGCTTTCCTCTCGTATCAAACTTAGTGTTGTGGGGATTTTCAAAGCGAGGCTAGAGGTCAGGGAGTGGACCCGACACACACCCCAAAATTCGGGGAATTTAATGCATGATTTACACGGCGCGTGGTGATAAATGGGAAAAAAAATATTCATTGAAAAAAAAGCCCGGACTTATAAAAACTGTCAGCTATGCTCTTGAATAATTCTGGAACTAAAAATGCTAGAGAGACGCTGTTTGTACCTGAGTCATCCTTGCATGTCCCTGCATCCGAATTTTAAAGTTTTTGGGCGGCTTTCATACTTCTTGATAACGAAAATGACAAGTAGGCGGTGTTGGTCCGAAGCTAACTCAACAAGCCTCCCTATGGGATTTTTGTGCACAGAAAAAATCACAAGTTACAACTGGTCAATTCGACCCCTAATACTTGATCAATCTAAACAAGTTTAACACCATTGGATAGATATGATCAAGGGCTTTCCTCTCGTATCAAACTTAGTGTTGTGGGGATTTTCAAAGCGAGGCTAGAGGTCAGGGAGTGGACCCGACACACACCCCAACATTCGGGGAATTTAATGCATGATTTACACGGCGCGTGGTGATAAATGGGAAAAAAAATATTCATTGAAAAAAAAGCCCGGACTTATAAAAACTGTCATCTATGCTCTTGAATAATTCTGGAACTAAAAATGCTAGAGAGACGCTGTTTGTACCTGAGTCATCCTTGCTTGTCCCTGCATCCGAATTTTAAAGTTATAGGGCGGCTTTCATACTTCTCGATAACGAAAATGACAAGTAGGCGGTGTTGGTCCGAAGCTAACTCAACAAGCCTCCCTATGGGATTTTTGTGCACAGAAAAATCACAAGTTACAACTGGTCAATTCGACCCCAAATACTTGCTCAATCTAAACAAGTTTAACCCCATTGGATAGATATGATCAAGGGCTTTCCTCTCGTATCAAACTTAGTGTTGTGGGGTTTTTCAAAGCGAGGCTAGAGGTCAGGGAGTGGACCCGACACACACCCCAAAATTCGGAGAATTTAATGCATGATTTACACGGCGCGTGGTGATAAATGGGAAAAAATATATTCATTGAAAAAAAAGCCCGGACTTATAAAAACTGTCAGCTATGCTCTTGAATCATTCTTGAACTAAAAATGCTAGAGAGACGCGGTTTGTACCTGAGTCATCCTTGCATGTCCCTGCATCCGAATTCCAAAGTTTTAGGGCAGCTTTCATACTTCTTGATAACGAAAATGACAAGTAGGCGGCTCTGCTCCGAAGCTTACTCAACAAGCCTCCCTATGGGATTTTTGTGCACAGAAAAAATCACAAGTTACAACTGGTCAATTCGACCCCTAATACTTGCTCAATCTAAACAAGTTTAACACCATTGGATAGATATGATCAAGGGCTTTCCTCTCGTATCAAACTTAGTGTTGTGGGGATTTTCAAAGCGAGGCTAGAGGTCAGGGAGTGGACCAGACACACACCCCAAAATTCGGGGAATTTAATGCATGATTTACACGGCGCGTGGTGATAAATGGGGAAAAAAAATATTCATTGAAAAAATAGCCCGGACTTATAAAAACTGTCAGCTATGCTCTTGAATAATTCTGGAACTAAAAATGCTAGAGAGACGCTGTTTGTACCTGAGTCATCCTTGCATGTCCCTGCATCCGAATTTTAAAGTTTTAGGGCGGCTTTCATACTTCTTGATAACGAAAATGACAAGTAGGCGGTGTTGGTCCGAAGCTAACGCAACAAGCCTCCCTATGGGATTTTTGTGCACAGAAAAAAAATCACAAGTTACAACTGGTCAATTCGACCCCAAATACTTGCTCAATCTAAACAAGTTTAACACCATTGGATAGATATGATCAAGGGCTTTCCTCTCGTTTCAAACTTAGTGTTGTGGGGATTTTCAAAGCGAGGCTAGAGGTCAGGGAGAGGACCCGACACACACCCCAAAATTCGGGGAACATAATGCATGATTTACACGGCGCGTGGTGATAAATGGGAAAAAATATATTCATTGAAAAAAAAAGCCCGGACTTATAAAAACTGTCAGCTATGCTCTTGAATAATTCTGGAACTAAAAATTGCTAGAGAGACGCTGTTTGTACCTGAGTCATCCTTGCATGTCCCTGCATCCGAATTTTAAAGTTTTTGGGCGGCTTTCATACTTCTTGATAACGAAAATGACAAGTAGGCGGTGTTGGTCCGAAGCTAACTCAACAAGCCTCCCTATGGGATTTTTGTGCACAGAAAAAATCACAAGTTACAACTGGTCAATTCGACCCCTAATACTTGATCAATCTAAACAAGTTTAACACCATTGGATAGATATGATCAAGGGCTTTCCTCTCGTATCAAACTTAGTGTTGTGGGGATTTTCAAAGCGAGGCTAGAGGTCAGGGAGTGGACCCGACACACACCCCAACATTCGGGGAATTTAATGCATGATTTACACGGCGCGTGGTGATAAATGGGAAAAAAAATATTCATTGAAAAAAAAGCCCGGACTTATAAAAACTGTCATCTATGCTCTTGAATAATTCTGGAACTAAAAATGCTAGAGAGACGCTGTTTGTACCTGAGTCATCCTTGCATGTCCCTGCATCCGAATTTTAAAGTTATAGGGCGGCTTTCATACTTCTCGATAACGAAAATGACAAGTAGGCGGTGTTGGTCCGAAGCTAACTCAACAAGCCTCCCTATGGGATTTTTGTGCACAGAAAAATCACAAGTTACAACTGGTCAATTCGACCCCAAATACTTGCTCAATCTAAACAAGTTTAACCCCATTGGATAGATATGATCAAGGGCTTTCCTCTCGTATCAAACTTAGTGTTGTGGGGTTTTTCAAAGCGAGGCTAGAGGTCAGGGAGTGGACCCGACACACACCCCAAAATTCGGAGAATTTAATGCATGATTTACACGGCGCGTGGTGATAAATGGGAAAAAATATATTCATTGAAAAAAAAGCCCGGACTTATAAAAACTGTCAGCTATGCTCTTGAATCATTCTTGAACTAAAAATGCTAGAGAGACGCGGTTTGTACCTGAGTCATCCTTGCATGTCCCTGCATCCGAATTCCAAAGTTTTAGGGCAGCTTTCATACTTCTTGATAACGAAAATGACAAGTAGGCGGCTCTGCTCCGAAGCTTACTCAACAAGCCTCCCTATGGGATTTTTGTGCACAGAAAAAATCACAAGTTACAACTGGTCAATTCGACCCCTAATACTTGCTCAATCTAAACAAGTTTAACACCATTGGATAGATATGATCAAGGGCTTTCCTCTCGTATCAAACTTAGTGTTGTGGGGATTTTCAAAGCGAGGCTAGAGGTCAGGGAGTGGACCAGACACACACCCCAAAATTCGGGGAATTTAATGCATGATTTACACGGCGCGTGGTGATAAATGGGAAAAAAAAATATTCATTGAAAAAATAGCCCGGACTTATAAAAACTGTCAGCTATGCTCTTGAATAATTCTGGAACTAAAAATGCTAGAGAGACGCTGTTTGTACCTGAGTCATCCTTGCATGTCCCTGCATCCGAATTTTAAAGTTTTAGGGCGGCTTTCATACTTCTTGATAACGAAAATGACAAGTAGGCGGTGTTGGTCCGAAGCTAACGCAACAAGCCTCCCTATGGGATTTTTGTGCACAGAAAAAAAATCACAAGTTACAACTGGTCAATTCGACCCCAAATACTTGCTCAATCTAAACAAGTTTAACACCATTGGATAGATATGATCAAGGGCTTTCCTCTCGTTTCAAACTTAGTGTTGTTGGGATTTTCAAAGCGAGGCTAGAGGTCAGGGAGAGGACCCGACACACACCCCAAAATTCGGGGAACATAATGCATGATTTACACGGCGCGTGGTGATAAATGGGAAAAAATATATTCATTGAAAAAAAAGCCCGGACTTATAAAAACTGTCAGCTATGCTCTTGAATAATTCTGGAACTAAAAATTGCTAGAGAGACGCTGTTTGTACCTGAGTCATCCTTGCATGTCCCTGCATCCGAATTTTAAAGTTTTAGGGCGGCTTTCATACTTCTTGATAACGAAAATGACAAGTAGGCGGTGTTGGTCCGAAGCTAACTCAACAAGCCTCCCTATGGGATTTTTGTGCACAGAAAAATCACAAGTTACAACTGGTCAATTCGACCCCTAATACTTGCTCAATCTAAACAAGTTTAACACCATTGGATAGATATGATCAAGGGCTTTCCTCTCGTATCACACTTAGTGTTGTGGGGATTTTCAAAGCGAGGCTAGAGGTCAGGGAGTGGACCAGACACACACCCCAAAATTCGGGGAATTTAATGCATGATTTACACGGCGCGTGGTGATAAATGGGAAAAAAAATATTCATTGAAAAAATAGCCCGGACTTATAAAAACTGTCAGCTATGCTCTTGAATAATTCTGGAACTAAAAATGCTAGAGAGACGCTGTTTGTACCTGAGTCATCCTTGCATGTCCCTGCATCCGAATTTTAAAGTTTTAGGGCGGCTTCCATACTTCTTGATAACGAAAATGACAAGTAGGCGGTGTTGGTCCGAAGCTAACTCAACAAGCCTCCCTATGGGATTTTTGTGCACAGAAAAATCACAAGTTACAACTGGTCAATTCGACCCCAAATACTTGCTCAATCTAAACAAGTTTAACACCATTGGATAGATATGATCAAGGGCTTTCCTCTCGTATCAAACTTAGTGTTGTGGGGATTTTCAAAGCGAGGCTAGAGGTCGGGGAGTGGACCCGACACACACCCCAAAATTCGGGGAATTTAATGCATGATTTACACGGCGCGTGGTGATAAATGGGAAAAAATATATTCATTGAAAAAAAAAGCCCGGACTTATAAAAACTGTCAGCTATGCTCTTGAATCATTCTTGAACTAAAAATGCTAGAGAGACGCGGTTTGTACCTGAGTCATCCTTGCATGTCCCTGCATCCGAATTTCAAATCTTTAGGGCGGCTTTCATACTTCTTGATAACGAAAATGACAAGTAGGCGGTGTTGGTCCGAAGCTAACTCAACAAGCCTCCCTATGGGATTTTTGTGCACAGAAAAATCACAAGTTACAAGTGGTCAATTCGACCCCAAATACTTGCTCAATCTAAACAAGTTTAACACCATTGGATAGATATGATCAAGGGCTTTCCTCTCGTATTAAACTTAGTGTTGTGGGGATTTTCAAAGCGAGGCTAGAGGTCGGGGAGTGGACCCGACACACACCCCAAAATTCGAGGAATTTAATGCATGATTTACACGGCGCGTGGTGATAAATGAGAAAAAATATATTCATTGAAAAAAAAGGCCGGACTTATAAAAACTGTCAGCTATGCTCTTGAATAATTCTGGAACTAAAAATGCTAGAGAGACGCTGTTTGTACCTGAGTCATCCTTGCATGTCCCAGCATCCGAATTTTAAAGTTTTAGGGCGGCTTCCATACTTCTTGATAACGAAAATGAGAAGTAGGCGGTGTTGGTCCGAAGCTAACTCAACAAGCCTCCCTATGGGATTTTTGTGCACAGAAAAATCACAAGTTACAACTGTTCAATTCGACCCCAAATACTTGCTCAATCTAAACAAGTTTAACACCATTTGATAGATATGATCAAGGGCTTTCCTCTCGTATCAAACTTAGTGTTGTGGGGATTTTCAAAGCGAGGCTAGAGGTCGGGGAGTGGACCCGACACACACCCCAAAAATTCGGGGAATTTAATGCATGATTTACACGGCGCGTGGTGATAAATGAGAAAAAATATATTCATTGAAAAAAAAAGGCCTGACTTATAAAACTGTCAGCTATGCTCTTGAATAATTCTGGAACTAAAAATGCTAGAGAGACGCGGTTTGTACCTGAGTCATCCTTGCATGTCCCTGCATCCGAATTTCAAAGTTTTAGGGCGGCTTCCATACTTCTTGATAACGAAATTGACAAGTAGGCGGTGTTGGTCCGAAGCTAACTCAACAAGCCTCCCTATGGGATTTTTGTGCACAGAAAAAATCACAAGTTACAACTGGTCAATTCGACCCCATATAATTGCTAAATCTAAACAAGTTTAACACCATTGGATAGATATGATCAAGGGCTTTCCTCTCGTATCAAACTTAGTGTTGTGGGGATTTTCAAAGCGAGGCTAGAGGTCGGGGAGTGGACCCGACACACACCCCAAAATTCGGGGAATTTAATGCATGATTTACACGGCGCGTGGTGATAAATGAGAAAAAATATATTCATTGAAAAAAAAGGCCGGACTTATAAAAACTGTCAGCTATGCTCTTGAATAATTCTGGAACTAAAAATGCTAGAGAGACGCTGTTTGTACCTGAGTCATTCTTGCATGTCCCTGCATCCGAATTTCAAAGTTTTAGGGCGGCTTCCATACTTCTTGATAACGAAATTGACAAGTAGGCGGTGTTGGTCCGAAGCTAACTCAACAAGCCTCCCTATGGGATTTTTGTGCACAGAAAAAATCACAAGTTACAACTGGTCAATTCGACCCCATATAATTGCTAAATCTAAACAAGTTTAACACCATTGGATAGATATGACCAAGGGCTTTCCTCTCGTATCAAACTTAGTGTTGTGGGGATTTTCAAAGCGAGGCTAGAGGTCGGGGAGTGGACCCGACACACACCCCAAAATTCGGGGAATTTAATGCTTGATTTACACGGCGCGTGGTGATAAATGGGAAAAAATATATTCATTGAAAAAAAAAGCCCGGACTTATAAAAACTGTCAGCTATGCTCTTGAATCATTCTTGAACTAAAAATGCTAGAGAGACGCGGTTTGTACCTGAGTCATCCTTGCATGTCCCTGCATCCGAATTCCAAAGTTTTAGGGCGGCTTCCATACTTCTTGATAACGAAAATGACAAGTAGGCGGGTTGCTCCGAAGCTTACTCAACAAGCCTCCCTATGGGATTTTTGTGCACAGAAAAAAATCACAAGTTAAAACTGGTCAATTCGACCCCAAATACTTGCTCAATCTAAACAAGTTTAACACCATTGGATAGATATGATCAAGGGCTGTCCTCTCGTATCAAACTTAGTGTTGTGGGGTTTTTCAAAGCGAGGCTAGAGGTCAGGGAGTGGACCCGACACACACCCCAAAAATCGGGGAATTTAATGCATGATTTACACGGCGCGTGGTGATAAATGGGAAAAAAAAATATTCATTGAAAAAAAAGCCCGGACTTATAAAAACTGTCAGCTATGCTCTTGAATAATTCTGGAACTAAAAATGCTAGAGAGACGCTGTTTGTACCTGAGTCATCCTTGCATGTCCCTGCATCCGAATTTCAAAGTTTTAGGGCGGCTTTCATACTTCTTGATAACGAAAATGACAAGTAGGCGGTGTTGGTCCGAAGCTAACTCAACAAGCCTCCCTATGGGATTTTTGTGCACAGAAAAATCACAAGTTACAACTGGTCAATTCGACCCCTAATACTTGCTCAATCTAAACAAGTTTAACACCATTGGATAGATATGATCAAGGGCTTTCCTCTCGTATCAAACTTAATGTTGTGGGGATTTTCAAAGCGAGGCTAGAGGTCAAGGAGTGGACCCGACACACACCCCAACATTCGGGGAATTTAATGCATGATTTACACGGCGCATGGTGATAAATGGGAAAAAATATATTCATTGAAAAAAAAGCCCGGACTTAAAAAAACTGTCAGCTATGCTCTTGAATCATTCTTGACCTAAAAATGCTAGAGTGACGCGGTTTGTACCTGAGTCATCCTTGCATGTCCCTGCATCCGAATTCCAAAGTTTTAGGGCAGCTTTCATACTTCTTGATAACGAAAATGACAAGTAGGCGTCTCTGCTCCGAAGCTTACTCAACAAGCCTCCCTATGGGATTTTTGTGCACAGAAAAAATCACAAGTTACAACTGGTCAATTCGACCCCAAATACTTGCTCAATCTAAACAAGTTTAACACCATTGGATAGATATGATCAAGGGCTTTCCTCTCGTATCAAACTTAGTGTTGTGGGGATTTTCAAAGCGAGGCTAGAGGTCAGGGAGTGGACCCGACACACACCCCAACATTCGGGGAATTTAATGCATGATTTACACGGCGCGTGGTGATAAATGGGAAAAAAAATATTCATTGAAAAAAAAGCCCGGACTTATAAAAACTGTCAGCTATGCTCTTGAATAATTTTGGAACTAAAAATGCTAGAGAGACGCTGTTTGTATTTGAGTCATGCTTGCATGTCCCTGCATCCGAATTTCAAAGTTTTAGGGCGGCTTCCATACTTCTTGATAACGAAATTGACAAGTAGGCGGTGTTGGTCCGAAGCTAACTCAACAAGCCTCCCTATGGGATTTTTGTGCACAGAAAAAATCACAAGTTACAACTGGTCAATTCGACCCCTAATACTTGCTCAATCTAAACAAGTTTAACACCATTGGATAGATATGATGAAGGGCTTTCCTCTCGTATCAAACTTAGTGTTGTGGGGATTTTCAAAGCGAGGCTAGAGGTCAGGGAGTGGACCCGACACACACCCCAACATTCGGGGAATTTAATGCATGATTTACACGGCGCGTGGGATAAATGGGAAAAAAAATATTCATTGAAAAAAAAGCCCGGACTTATAAAAACTGTCAGCTATGCTCTTGAATAATTTTGGAACTAAAAGTGCTAGAGAGACGCTGTTTGTACCTGAGTCATCCTTGCATGTCCCTGCATCCGAATTTCAAAGTTTTAGGGCGGCTTCCGTACTTCTTGATAACGAAATTGACAAGTAGGCGGTGTTGGTCCGAAGCTAACTCAACAAGCCTCCCTATGGGATTTTTGTGCACAGAAAAAATCACAAGGTACAACTGGTCAATTCGACCCCATATAATTGCTAAATCTAAACAAGTTTAACACCATTGGATAGATATGATCAAGGGCTTTCCTCTCGTATCAAACTTAGTGTTGTGGGGATTTTCAAAGCGAGGCTAGAGGTCGGGGAGTGGACCCGACACACACCCCAAAATTCGGGGAATTTAATGCTTGATTTACACGGCGCGTGGTGATAAATGGGAAAAAATATATTCATTGAAAAAAAAATCCCGGACTTATAAAAACTGTCAGCTATGCTCTTGAATCATTCTTGAACTAAAAATGCTAGAGAGACGCGGTTTGTACCTGAGTCATCCTTGCATGTCCCTGCATCCGAATTCCAAAGTTTTAGGGCGGCTTCCATACTTCTTGATAACGAAAATGACAAGTAGGCGGGTTGCTCCAAAGCTTACTCAACAAGCCTCCCTATGGGATTTTTGTGCACAGAAAAAAATCACAAGTTAAAACTGGTCAATTCGACCCCAAATACTTGCTCAATCTAAACAAGTTTAACACCATTGGATAGATATGATCAAGGGCTTTCCTCTCGTATCAAACTTAGTGTTGTGGGGATTTTCGAAGAGAGGCTAGAGGTCAGGGAGTGGACCCGACACACACCCCAAAATTCGGGGAATTTAATGCATGATTTACACGGCGCGTGGTGATAAATGGGAAAAAAAATATTCATTGAAAAAAAAGCCCGGACTTATAAAAACTGTCAGCTATGCTCTTGAATAATTCTGGACCTAAAAATGCTAGAGAGACGCGGTTTGTACCTGAGTCATCCTTGCATGTCCTTGCATCCGAATTTCAAAGTTTTAGGGCGGCTTCCATACTTCTTGATAACGAAATTGACAAGTAGGCGGCTGTGCTCCGAAGCTAACTCAACAAGCCTCCCTATGGGATTTTTGTGCACAGAAAAATCACAAGTTACAAGTGGTCAATTCGACCCCTAATACTTGCTCAATCTTAACAAGTTTAACACCATTGGATAGATATGATCAAGGGCTTTCCTCTCGTATTAAACTTAGTGTTGTGGGGATTTTCAAAGCGAGGCTAGAGGTCGGGGAGTGGACCCGACACACACCCCAAAATTCGATGAATTTAATGCATGATTTACACGGCGCGTGGTGATAAATGAGAAAAAATATATTCATTGAAAAAAAAGGCCGGACTTATAAAAACTGTCAGCTATGCTCTTGAATAATTCTGGAACTAAAAATGCTAGAGAGACGCTGTTTGTACCTGAGTCATTCTTGCATGTCCCTGCATCCGAATTTCAAAGTTTTAGGGCGGCTTCCATACTTCTTGATAACGAAATTGACAAGTAGGCGGTGTTGGTCCGAAGCTAACTCAACAAGCCTCCCTATGGGATTTTTGTGCACAGAAAAAATCACAAGTTACAACTGGTCAATTCGACCCCATATAATTGCTAAATCTAAACAAGTTTAACACCATTGGATAGATATGACCAAGGGCTTTCCTCTCGTATCAAACTTAGTGTTGTGGGGATTTTCAAAGCGAGGCTAGAGGTCGGGGAGTGGACCCGACACACACCCCAAAATTCGGGGAATTTAATGCTTGATTTACACGGCGCGTGGTGATAAATGGGAAAAAATATATTCATTGAAAAAAAAAGCCCGGACTTATAAAAACTGTCAGCTATGCTCTTGAATCATTCTTGAACTAAAAATGCTAGAGAGACGCGGTTTGTACCTGAGTCATCCTTGCATGTCCCTGCATCCGAATTCCAAAGTTTTAGGGCGGCTTCCATACTTCTTGATAACGAAAATGACAAGTAGGCGGGTTGCTCCGAAGCTTACTCAACAAGCCTCCCTATGGGATTTTTGTGCACAGAAAAAAATCACAAGTTAAAACTGGTCAATTCGACCCCAAATACTTGCTCAATCTAAACAAGTTTAACACCATTGGATAGATATGATCAAGGGCTGTCGTCTCGTATCAAACTTAGTGTTGTGGGGTTTTTCAAAGCGAGGCTAGAGGTCAGGGAGTGGACCCGACACACACCCCAAAAATCGGGGAATTTAATGCATGATTTACACGGCGCGTGGTGATAAATGGGAAAAAAAAATATTCATTGAAAAAAAAGCCCGGACTTATAAAAACTGTCAGCTATGCTCTTGAATAATTCTGGAACTAAAAATGCTAGAGAGACGCTGTTTGTACCTGAGTCATCCTTGCATGTCCCTGCATCCGAATTTCAAAGTTTTAGGGCGGCTTTCATACTTCTTGATAACGAAAATGACAAGTAGGCGGTGTTGGTCCGAAGCTAACTCAACAAGCCTCCCTATGGGATTTTTGTGCACAGAAAAATCACAAGTTACAACTGGTCAATTCGACCCCTAATACTTGCTCAATCTAAACAAGTTTAACACCATTGGATAGATATGATCAAGGGCTTTCCTCTCGTATCAAACTTAATGTTGTGGGGATTTTCAAAGCGAGGCTAGAGGTCAAGGAGTGGACCCGACACACACCCCAACATTCGGGGAATTTAATGCATGATTTACACGGCGCATGGTGATAAATGGGAAAAAATATATTCATTGAAAAAAAAGCCCGGACTTAAAAAAACTGTCAGCTATGCTCTTGAATCATTCTTGACCTAAAAATGCTAGAGTGACGCGGTTTGTACCTGAGTCATCCTTGCATGTCCCTGCATCCGAATTCCAAAGTTTTAGGGCAGCTTTCATACTTCTTGATAACGAAAATGACAAGTAGGCGTCTCTGCTCCGAAGCTTACTCAACAAGCCTCCCTATGGGATTTTTGTGCACAGAAAAAATCACAAGTTACAACTGGTCAATTCGACCCCAAATACTTGATCACTCTAAACAAGTTTAACACCATTGGATAGATATGATCAAGGGCTTTCCTCTCGTATCAAACTTAATGTTGTGGGGATTTTCAAAGCGAGGCTAGAGGTCAAGGAGTGGACCCGACACACACCCCTAAATTCGGGGAATTTAATGCATGATTTACACGGTGCGTGGTGATAAATGGGAAAAAATATATTCATTGAAAAAAAAGCCCGGACTTATAAAAACTGTCAGCTATGCTCTTGAATCATTCTTGAACTAAAAATGCTAGAGAGACGCGGTTTGTACCTGAGTCATCCTTGCATGTCCCTGCATCCGAATTTCAAAGTTTTAGGGCGGCTTCCATACTTCTTGATAACGAAATTGACAAGTAGGCGGTGTTGGTCCGAAGCTAACTCAACAAGCCTCCCTATGGGATTTTTGTGCACAGAAAAAATCACAAGTTACAACTGGTCAATTCGACCCCTAATACTTGCTCAATCTAAACAAGTTTAACACCATTGGATAGATATGATCAAGGGCTTTCCTCTCGTATCAAACTTAGTGTTGTGGGGATTTTCAATGCGAGGCTAGAGGTCAGGGAGTGGACCCGACACACACCCCAACATTCGGGGAATTTAATGCATGATTTACACGGCGCGTGGTGATAAATGGGAAAAAAAATATTCATTAAAAAAAAGCCCGGACTTATAAAAACTGTCAGCTATGCTCTTGAATAATTTTGGAACTAAAAATGCTAGAGAGACGCGGTTTGTACCTGAGTCATCCTTGCATGTCCCTGCATCCGAATTTCAAAGTTTTAGGGCGGCTTCCATACTTCTTGATAACGAAATTGACAAGTAGGCGGTGTTGGTCCGAAGCTAACTCAACAAGCCTCCCTATGGGATTTTTGTGCACAGAAAAAATCACAAGTTACAACTGGTCAATTCGACCCCAAATACTTGCTCAATCTAAACAAGTTTAACACCATTGGATAGATATGATCAAGGGCTTTCCTCTCGTATCAAACTTAGTGTTGTGGGGATTTTCAAAGCGAGGCTAGAGGTCAGGGAGTGGACCCGACACACACCCCAACATTCGGGGAATTTAATGCATGATTTACACGGCGCGTGGTGATAAATGGGAAAAAAAATATTCATTGAAAAAAAAGCCCGGACTTATAAAAACTGTCAGCTATGCTCTTGAATAATTTTGGAACTAAAAATGCTAGAGAGACGCTGTTTGTATTTGAGTCATGCTTGCATGTCCCTGCATCCGAATTTCAAAGTTTTAGGGCGGCTTCCATACTTCTTGATAACGAAATTGACAAGTAGGCGGTGTTGGTCCGAAGCTAACTCAACAAGCCTCCCTATGGGATTTTTGTGCACAGAAAAAATCACAAGTTACAACTGGTCAATTCGACCCCTAATACTTGCTCAATCTAAACAAGTTTAACACCATTGGATAGATATGATGAAGGGCTTTCCTCTCGTATCAAACTTAGTGTTGTGGGGATTTTCAAAGCGAGGCTAGAGGTCAGGGAGTGGACCCGACACACACCCCAACATTCGGGGAATTTAATGCATGATTTACACGGCGCGTGGGATAAATGGGAAAAAAAATATTCATTGAAAAAAAAGCCCGGACTTATAAAAACTGTCAGCTATGCTCTTGAATAATTTTGGAACTAAAAGTGCTAGAGAGACGCTGTTTGTACCTGAGTCATCCTTGCATGTCCCTGCATCCGAATTTCAAAGTTTTAGGGCGGCTTTCATACTTCTTGGTAACGAAAATGACAAGTAGGCGGTGTTGGTCCGAAGCTAACTCAACAAGCCTCCCTATGGGATTTTTGTGCACAGAAAAATCACAAGTTACAACCGGTCAATTCGACCCTAAATACTTGCTCAATCTAAACAAGTTTAACACCATTGGATAGATATGATCAAGGGCTTTCCTCTCGTATTAAACTTAGTGTTGTGGGGTTTTTCAAAGCGAGGCTAGAGGTTAGGGAGTGGACCCGACACACACCCCAAAATTCGGGGAATTTAATGCATGATTTACACGGCGCGTGGTGATAAATGGGAAAAAATATATTCATTGAAAAAAAAGCCCGGACTTACAAAAACTGTCAGCTATGCTCTTGAATCATTCTTGAACTAAAAATGCTAGAGAGACGCGGTTTGTACCTGAGTCATCCTTGCATGTCCCTGCATCCGAATTCCAAAGTTTTAGGGCAGTTTCATACTTCTTGATAACGAAAATGACAAGTAGGCGGCTCTGCTCCGAAGCTTACTCAACAAGCCTCCCTATGGGATTTTTGTGCACAGAAAAAAATCACAAGTTAAAACTGGTCAATTCGACCCTAAATACTTGCTCAATCTAAACAAGTTTAACACCATTGGATAGATATGATCAAGGGCTGTCCTCTCGTATCAAACTTAGTGTTGTGGGGTTTTTCAAAGCGAGGCTAGAGGTCAGGGAGTGGACCCGACACACACCCCAAAAATCGGGGAATTTAATGCATGATTTACACGGCGCGTGGTGATAAATGGGAAAAAAAAATATTCATTGAAAAAAAAGCCCGGACTTATAAAAACTGTCAGCTATGCTCTTGAATAATTCTGGAACTAAAAATGCTAGAGAGACGCTGTTTGTACCTGAGTCATCCTTGCATGTCCCTGCATCCGAATTTCAAAGTTTTAGGGCGGCTTTCATACTTCTTGATAACGAAAATGACAAGTAGGCGGTGTTGGTCCGAAGCTAACTCAACAAGCCTCCCTATGGGATTTTTGTGCACAGAAAAATCACAAGTTACAACTGGTCAATTCGACCCCTAATACTTGCCCAATCTAAACAAGTTTAACACCATTGGATAGATATGATCAAGGGCTTTCCTCTCGTATCAAACTTAATGTTGTGGGGATTTTCAAAGCGAGGCTAGAGGTCAAGGAGTGGACCCGACACACACCCCAACATTCGGGGAATTTAATGCATGATTTACACGGAGCGTGGTGATAAATGGGAAAAAAAATATTCATTGAACAAAAAGCCCGCACTTATAAAAACTGTCAGCTATGCTCTTGAATAATTCTGGAACTAAAAATGCTAGAGAGACGCTGTTTGTACCTGAGTCATCCTTGCTTGTCCCTGCATCCGAATTTTAAAGTTATAGGGCGGCTTTCATACTTCTTGATAACGAAAATGACAAGTAGGCGGTGTTGGTCCGAAGCTAACTCAACAAGCCTCCCTATGGGATTTTTGTGCACAGAAAAATCACAAGTTACAACTGGTCAATTCGACCTCAAATATTTGCTCAATCTAAACAAGTTTAACACCATTGGATAGATATGATCAAGGGCTTTCCTCTCGTATCAAACTTAATGTTGTGGGGATTTTCAAAGCGAGGCTAGAGGTCAAGGAGTGGACCCGACACACACCCCAAAATTCGGGGAATTTAATGCATGATTTACACGGCGCATGGTGATAAATGGGAAAAAATATATTCATTGAAAAAAAAGCCCGGACTTATAAAAACTGTCAGCTATGCTCTTGAATAATTTTGGAACTAAAAATGCTAGAGAGACGCGGTTTGTACCTGAGTCATCCTTGCATGTCCCTGCATCCGAATTTCAAAGTTTTAGGGCGGCTTCCATACTTCTTGATAACGAAAATGACAAGTAGGCGGCTCTGCTCCGAAGCTTACTCAACAAGCCTCCCTATGGGATTTTTGTGCACAGAAAAAAATCACAAGTTAAAACTGGTCAATTCGACCCCAAATACTTGCTCAATCTAAACAAGTTTAAAACCATTGGATAGATATGATCAAGGGCTGTCCTCTCGTATCAAACTTAGTGTTGTGGGGTTTTTCAAAGCGAGGCTAGAGGTCAGGGAGTGGACCCGACACACACCCCAAAAATCGGGGAATTTAATGCATGATTTACACGGCGCGTGGTGATAAATGGGAAAAAAAAATATTCATTGAAAAAAAAGCCCGGACTTATAAAAACTGTCAGCTATGCTCTTGAATAATTCTGGAACTAAAAATGCTAGAGAGACGCTGTTTGTACCTGAGTCATCCTTGCATGTCCCTGCATCCGAATTTCAAAGTTTTAGGGCGGCTTTCATACTTCTTGATAACGAAAATGACAAGTAGGCGGTGTTGGTCCGAAGCTAACTCAACAAGCCTCCCTATGGGATTTTTGTGCACAGAAAAATCACAAGTTACAACTGGTCAATTCGACCCCTAATACTTGCCCAATCTAAACAAGTTTAACACCATTGGATAGATATGATCAAGGGCTTTCCTCTCGTATCAAACGTAATGTTGTGGGGATTTTCAAAGCGAGGCTAGAGGTCAAGGAGTGGACCCGACACACACCCCAACATTCGGGGAATTTAATGCATGATTTACACGGAGCGTGGTGATAAATGGGAAAAAAAATATTCATTGAACAAAAAGCCCGCACTTATAAAAACTGTCAGCTATGCTCTTGAATAATTCTGGAACTAAAAATGCTAGAGAGACGCTGTTTGTACCTGAGTCATCCTTGCTTGTCCCTGCATCCGAATTTTAAAGTTATAGGGCGGCTTTCATACTTCTTGATAACGAAAATGACAAGTAGGCGGTGTTGGTCCGAAGCTAACTCAACAAGCCTCCCTATGGGATTTTTGTGCACAGAAAAATCACAAGTTACAACTGGTCAATTCGACCTCAAATATTTGCTCAATCTAAACAAGTTTAACACCATTGGATAGATATGATCAAGGGCTTTCCTCTCGTATCAAACTTAATGTTGTGGGGATTTTCAAAGCGAGGCTAGAGGTCAAGGAGTGGACCCGACACACACCCCAAAATTCGGGGAATTTAATGCATGATTTACACGGCGCATGGTGATAAATGGGAAAAAATATATTCATTGAAAAAAAAGCCCGGACTTATAAAAACTGTCAGCTATGCTCTTGAATAATTTTGGAACTAAAAATGCTAGAGAGACGCGGTTTGTACCTGAGTCATCCTTGCATGTCCCTGCATCCGAATTTCAAAGTTTTAGGGCGGCTTTCATACTTCTTGGTAACGAAAATGACAAGTAGGCGGTGTTGGTCCGAAGCTAACTCAACAAGCCTCCCTATGGGATTTTTGTGCACAGAAAAATCACAAGTTACAACTGGTCAATTCGACCCTAAATACTTGCTCAATCTAAACAAGTTTAACACCATTGGATAGATATGATCAAGGGCTTTCCTCTCGTATTAAACTTAGTGTTGTGGGGTTTTTCAAAGCGAGGCTAGAGGTTAGGGAGTGGACCCGACACACACCCCAAAATTCGGGGAATTTAATGCATGATTTACACGGCGCGTGGTGATAAATGGGAAAAAATATATTCATTGAAAAAAAAGCCCGGACTTACAAAAACTGTCAGCTATGCTCTTGAATCATTCTTGAACTAAAAATGCTAGAGAGACGCGGTTTGTACCTGAGTCATCCTTGCATGTCCCTGCATCCGAATTCCAAAGTTTTAGGGCAGTTTCATACTTCTTGATAACGAAAATGACAAGTAGGCGGCTCTGCTCCGAAGCTTACTCAACAAGCCTCCCTATGGGATTTTTGTGCACAGAAAAAATCACAAGTTACAACTGGTCAACTCGACCCCTAATACTTGCTCAATCTAAACAAGTTTAAAACCATTGGATAGATATGATCAAGGGCTTTCCTCTCGTATCAAACTTAGTGTTGTGGGGATTTTCAAAGCGAGGCTAGAGGTCAGGGAGTGGACCCGACACACACCCCAACATTCGGGAAATTTAATGCATGATTTACACGGCGCGTGGTGATAAATGGGAAAAAAAATATTCATTGAAAAAAAAGCCCGGACTTATAAAAACTGTCAGCTATGCTCTTGAATAATTCTGGAACTAAAAATGCTAGAGAGACGCTGTTTGTACCTGAGTCATCCTTGCATGTCCCTGCATCCGAATTTCAAAGTTTTAGGGCGGCTTTCATACTTCTTGATAACGAAAATGACAAGTAGGCGGTGTTGGTCCGAAGCTAACTCAACAAGCCTCCCTATGGGATTTTTGTGCACAGAAAAATCACAAGTTACAACTGGTCAATTCGACCTCAAATATTTGCTCAATCTAAACAAGTTTAACACCATTGGATAGATATGATCAAGGGCTTTCCTCTCGTATCAAACTTAATGTTGTGGGGATTTTCAAAGCGAGGCTAGAGGTCAAGGAGTGGACCCGACACACACCCCAAAATTCGGGGAATTTAATGCATGATTTACACGGCGCATGGTGATAAATGGGAAAAAATATATTCATTGAAAAAAAAGCCCGGACTTATAAAAACTGTCAGCTATGCTCTTAAATTATTCTTGACCTAAAAATGCTAGAGAGACGCGGTTTGTACCTGAGTCATCCTTGCATGTCCCTGCATCCGAATTCCAAAGTTTTAGGGCAGCTTTCATACTTCTTGATAACGAAAATGACAAGTAGGCGGCTCTGCTCCGAAGCTTACTCAACAAGCCTCCCTATGGGATTTTTGTGCACAGAAAAAATCACAAGTTACAACTGGTCAATTCGACCCCAAATACTTGATCAATCTAAACAAGTTTAACACCATTGGATAGATATGATCAAGGGCTTTCCTCTCGTATCAAACTTAATGTTGTGGGGATTTTCAAAGCGAGGCTAGAGGTCAAGGAGTGGACCCGACACACACCCCAAAATTCGGGGAATTTAATGCATGATTTACACGGCGCGTGGTGATAAATGGGAAAAAATATATTCATTGAAAAAAAAGCCCGGACTTATAAAAACTTGTCAGCTATGCTCTTGAATCATTCTTGAACTAAAAATGCTAGAGAGACGCGGTTTGTACCTGAGTCATCCTTGCATGTTCCTGCATCCGAATTTCAAAGTTTTAGGGCGGCTTCCATACTTCTTGATAACGAAATTGACAAGTAGGCGGTGTTGGTCCGAAGGTAACTCAACAAGCCTCCCTATGGGATTTTTGTGCACAGAAAAAATCACAAGTTACAACTGGTCAATTCGACCCCTTATACTTGCTCAATCTAAACAAGTTTAACACCATTGGATAGATATGATCAAGGGCTGTCCTCTCGTATCAAACTTAGTGTTGTGGGGATTTTCAAAGCGAGGCTAGAGGTCAGGGAGTGGACCCGACACACACCCCAACATTCGGGGAATTTAATGCATGATTTACACGGCGCGTGGTGATAAATGGGAAAAAAAATATTCATTGAAAAAAAAGCCCGGACTTATAAAAACTGTCAGCTATGCTCTTGAATCATTCTTGAACTAAAAATGCTAGAGAGACGCGGTTTGTACCTGAGTCATCCTTGCATGTCCCTGCATCCGAATTTCAAAGTTTTAGGGCGGCTTCCATACTTCTTGATAACGAAATTGACAAGTAGGCGGTGTTGGTCCGAAGGTAACTCAACAAGCCTCCCTAGGGGATTTTTGTGCACAGAAAAAATCACAAGTTACAACTGGTCAATTCGACCCCTAATACTTGCTCAATCTAAACAAGTTTAACACCATTGGATAGATATGATCAAGGGCTGTCCTCTCGTATCAAACTTAGTGTTGTGGGGATTTTCAAAACGAGGCTAGAGGTCAGGGAGTGGACCCGACACACACCCCAACATTCGGGGAATTTAATGCATGATTTACACGGCGCGTGGTGATAAATGGGAAAAAAAATATTCATTGAAAAAAAAGCCCGGACTTATAAAAACTGTCAGCTATGCTCTTGAATAATTTTGGAACTAAAAATGCTAGAGAGACGCTGTTTGTACCTGAGTCATCCTTGCATGTCCCTGCATCCGAATTTCAAAGTTTTAGGGCGGCTTTCATACTTCTTGGTAACGAAAATGACAAGTAGGCGGTGTTGGTCCGAAGCTAACTCAACAAGCCTCCCTATGGGATTTTTGTGCACAGAAAAATCACAAGTTACAACTGGTCAATTCGACCCTAAATACTTGCTCAATCTAAACAAGTTTAACACCATTGGATAGATATGATCAAGGGCTTTCCTCTCGTATTAAACTTAGTGTTGTGGGGTTTTTCAAAGCGAGGCTAGAGGTTAGGGAGTGGACCCGACACACACCCCAAAATTCGGGGAATTTAATGCATGATTTACACGGCGCGTGGTGATAAATGGGAAAAAATATATTCATTGAAAAAAAAGCCCGGACTTACAAAAACTGTCAGCTATGCTCTTGAATCATTCTTGAACTAAAAATGCTAGAGAGACGCGGTTTGTACCTGAGTCATCCTTGCATGTCCCTGCATCCGAATTCCAAAGTTTTAGGGCAGCTTTCATACTTCTTGATAACGAAAATGACAAGTAGGCGGCTCTGCTCCGAAGCTTACTCAACAAGCCTCCCTATGGGATTTTTGTGCACAGAAAAAATCACAAGTTACAACTGGTCAATTCGACCCCTAATACTTGCTCAATCTAAACAAGTTTAACACCATTGGATAGATATGATCAAGGGCTTTCCTCTCGTATCAAACTTAGTGTTGTGGGGATTTTCAAAGCGAGGCTAGAGGTCAGGGAGTGGACCCGACACACACCCCAACATTCGGGAAATTTAATGCATGATTTACACGGCGCGTGGTGATAAATGGGAAAAAATATATTCATTGAAAAAAAAGGCCGGACTTATAAAAACTGTCAGCTATGCTCTTGAATAATTCTGGAACTAAAAATGCTAGAGAGACGCTGTTTGTACCTGAGTCATCCTTGCATGTCCCTGCATCCGAATTTCAAAGTTTTAGGGCGGCTTCCATACTTCTTGATAACGAAATTGACAAGTAGGCGGTGTTGGTCCGAAGCTAACTCAACAAGCCTCCCTATGGGATTTTTGTGCACAGAAAAAATCACAAGTTACAACTGGTCAATTCGACCCCATATAATTGCTAAATCTAAACAAGTTTAACACCATTGGATAGATATGACCAAGGGCTTTCCTCTCGTATCAAACTTAGTGTTGTGGGGATTTTCAAAGCGAGGCTAGAGGTCGGGGAGTGGACCCGACACACACCCCAAAATTCGGGGAATTTAATGCTTGATTTACACGGCGCGTGGTGATAAATGGGAAAAAATATATTCATTGAAAAAAAAACCCGGACTTATAAAAACTGTCAGCTATGCTCTTGAATCATTCTTGAACTAAAAATGCTAGAGAGACGCGGTTTGTACCTGAGTCATCCTTGCATGTCCCTGCATCCGAATTCCAAAGTTTTAGGGCGGCTTCCATACTTCTTGATAACGAAAATGACAAGTAGGCGGGTTGCTCCGAAGCTTACTCAACAAGCCTCCCTATGGGATTTTTGTGCACAGAAAAAAATCACAAGTTAAAACTGGTCAATTCGACCCCAAATACTTGCTCAATCTAAACAAGTTTAACATTATTGGATAGATATGATCAAGGGCTGTCCTCTCGTATCAAACTTAGTGTTGTGGGGATTTTCGAAGCGAGGCTAGAGGTCAGGGAGTGGACCCGACACACACCCCAAAAATCGGGGAATTTAATGCATGATTTACACGGCGCGTGGTGATAAATGGGAAAAAAAAATATTCATTGAAAAAAAAGCCCGGACTTATAAAAACTGTCAGCTATGCTCTTGAATAATTCTGGAATTAAAAATGCTAGAGAGACGCTGTTTGTACCTGAGTCATCCTTGCATGTCCCTGCATCCGAATTTCAAAGTTTTAGGGCGGCTTTCATACTTCTTGATAACGAAAATGACAAGTAGGCGGTGTTGGTCCGAAGCTAACTCAACAAGCCTCCCTATGGGATTTTTGTGCACAGAAAAATCACAAGTTACAACTGGTCAATTCGACCCCTAATACTTGCTCAATCTAAACAAGTTTAACACCATTGGATAGATATGATCAAGGGCTTTCCTCTCGTATCAAACTTAATGTTGTGGGGATTTTCAAAGCGAGGCTAGAGGTCAGGGAGTGGACCCGACACACACCCCAACATTCGGGGAATTTAATGCATGATTTACACGGAGCGTGGTGATAAATGGGAAAAAAAATATTCATTGAACAAAAAGCCCGGACTTATAAAAACTGTCAGCTATGCTCTTGAATAATTCTGGAACTAAAAATGCTAGAGAGACGCTGTTTGTACCTGAGTCATCCTTGCTTGTCCCTGCATCCGAATTTTAAAGTTATAGGGCGGCTTTCATACTTCTTGATAACGAAAATGACAAGTAGGCGGTGTTGGTCCGAAGCTAACTCAACAAGCCTCCCTATGGGATTTTTGTGCACAGAAAAATCACAAGTTACAACTGGTCAATTCGACCTCAAATATTTGCTCAATCTAAACAAGTTTAACACCATTGGATAGATATGATCAAGGGCTTTCCTCTCGTATCAAACTTAATGTTGTGGGGATTTTCAAAGCGAGGCTAGAGGTCAAGGAGTGGACCCGACACACACCCCAAAATTCGGGGAATTTAATGCATGATTTACACGGCGCATGGTGATAAATGGGAAAAAATATATTCATTGAAAAAAAAGCCCGGACTTATAAAAACTGTCAGCTATGCTCTTGAATAATTCTGGAACTAAAAATGCTAGAGAGACGCTGTTTGTACCTGAGTCATCCTTGCTTGTCCCTGCATCCGAATTTTAAAGTTATAGGGCGGCTTTCATACTTCTTGATAACGAAAATGACAAGTAGGCGGTGTTGGTCCGAAGCTAACTCAACAAGCCTCCCTATGGGATTTTTGTGCACAGAAAAATCACAAGTTACAACTGGTCAATTCGACCTCAAATATTTGCTCAATCTAAACAAGTTTAACACCATTGGATAGATATGATCAAGGGCTTTCCTCTCGTATCAAACTTAATGTTGTGGGGATTTTCAAAGCGAGGCTAGAGGTCAAGGAGTGGACCCGACACACACCCCAAAATTCGGGGAATTTAATGCATGATTTACACGGCGCATGGTGATAAATGGGAAAAAATATATTCATTGAAAAAAAAGCCCGGACTTATAAAAACTGTCAGCTATGCTCTTGAATCATTCTTGACCTAAAAATGCTAGAGAGACGCGGTTTGTACCTGAGTCATCCTTGCATGTCCCTGCATCCGAATTCCAAAGTTTTAGGGCAGCTTTCATACTTCTTGATAACGAAAATGACAAGTAGGCGGCTCTGCTCCGAAGCTTACTCAACAAGCCTCCCTATGGGATTTTTGTGCACAGAAAAAATCACAAGTTACAACTGGTCAATTCGACCCCAAATACTTAATCAATCTAAACAAGTTTAACACCATTGGATAGATATGATCAAGGGCTTTCCTCTCGTATCAAACTTAATGTTGTGGGGATTTTCAAAGCGAGGCTAGAGGTCAAGGAGTGGACCCGACACACACCCCAAAATTCGGGGAATTTAATGCAAGATTTACACGGCGCGTGGTGATAAATGGGAAAAAATATATTCATTGAAAAAAAAGCCCGGACTTATAAAAACTGTCAGCTATGCTCTTGAATCATTCTTGAACTAAAAATGCTAGAGAGACGCGGTTTGTACCTGAGTCATCCTTGCATGTCCCTGCATCCGAATTTCAAAGTTTTAGGGCGGCTTCCATACTTCTTGATAACGAAATTGACAAGTAGGCGGTGTTGGTCCGAAGCTAACTCAACAAGCCTCCCTATGGGATTTTTGTGCACAGAAAAAATCACAAGTTACAACTGGTCAATTCGACCCCTAATACTTGCTCAATCTAAACAAGTTTAACACCATTGGATAGATATGATCAAGGGCTTTCCTCTCGTATCAAACTTAGTGTTGTGGGGATTTTCGAAGCGAGGCTAGAGGTCAGGGAGTGGACCCGACACACACCCCAACATTCGGGGAATTTAATGCATGATTTACACGGCGCGTGGTGATAAATGGGAAAAAAAAAATTCGTTGAAAAAAAAGCCCGGACATATAAAAACTGTCAGCTATGCTCTTGAATAATTTTGGAACTAAAAATGCTAGAGAGACGCTGTTTGTACCTGAGTCATCCTTGCATGTCCCTGCATCCGAATTTCAAAGTTTTAGGGCGGCTTCCATACTTCTTGATAACGAAATTGACAAGTAGGCGGTGTTGGTCCGAAGCTAACTCAACAAGCCTCCCTATGGGATTTTTGTGCACAGAAAAAATCACAAGTTACAACTGGTCAATTCGACCCCAAATACTTGCTCAATCTAAACAAGTTTAACACCATTGGATAGATATGATCAAGGGCTTTCCTCTCGTATCAAACTTAGTGTTGTGGGGATTTTCAAAGCGAGGCTAGAGGTCAGGGAGTGGACCCGACACACACCCCAACATTCGGGGAATTTAATGCATGATTTACACGGCGCGTGGTGATAAATGGGAAAAAAAATATTCATTGAAAAAAAAGCCCGGACTTATAAAAACTGTCAGCTATGCTCTTGAATAATTTTGGAACTAAAAATGCTAGAGAGACGCTGTTTGTACCTGAGTCATCCTTGCATGTCCCTGCATCCGAATTTCAAAGTTTTAGGGCGGCTTCCATACTTCTTGATAACGAAATTGACAAGTAGGCGGTGTTGGTCCGAAGCTAACTCAACAAGCCTCCTATGGGATTTTTGTGCACAGAAAAAATCACAAGTTACAACTGGTCAATTCGACCCCTAATACTTGCTCAATCTAAACAAGTTTAACACCATTGGATAGATATGATCGAGGGCTTTCCTCTCGTATTAAACTTAGTGTTGTTGGGATTTTCAAAGCGAGGCTAGAGGTCAGGGAGTGGACCCGACACACACCCCAACATTCGGGGAATTTAATGCATGATTTACACGGCGCGTGGGATAAATGGGAAAAAAAATATTCATTGAAAAAAAAGCCCGGACTTATAAAAACTGTCAGCTATGCTCTTGAATAATTTTGGAACTAAAAATGCTAGAGAGACGCTGTTTGTACCTGAGTCATCCTTGCATGTCCCTGCATCCGAATTTCAAAGTTTTAGGGCGGCTTTCATACTTCTTGGTAACGAAAATGACAAGTAGGCGGTGTTGGTCCGAAGCTAACTCAACAAGCCTCCCTATGGGATTTTTGTGCACAGAAAAATCACAAGTTACAACTGGTCAATTCGACCCTAAATACTTGCTCAATCTAAACAAGTTTAACACCATTGGATAGATATGATCAAGGGCTTTCCTCTCGTATTAAACTTAGTGTTGTGGGGTTTTTCAAAGCGAGGCTAGAGGTTAGGGAGTGGACCCGACACACACCCCAAAATTCGGGGAATTTAATGCATGATTTACACGGCGCGTGGTGATAAATGGGAAAAAATATATTCATTGAAAAAAAAGCCCGGACTTACAAAAACTGTCAGCTATGCTCTTGAATCATTCTTGAACTAAAAATGCTAGAGAGACGCGGTTTGTACCTGAGTCATCCTTGCATGTCCCTGCATCCGAATTCCAAAGTTTTAGGGCAGTTTCATACTTCTTGATAACGAAAATGACAAGTAGGCGGCTCTGCTCCGAAGCTTACTCAACAAGCCTCCCTATGGGATTTTTGTGCACAGAAAAAATCACAAGTTACAACTGGTCAACTCGACCCCTAATACTTGCTCAATCTAAACAAGTTTAACACCATTGGATAGATATGATCAAGGGCTTTCCTCTCGTATCAAACTTAATGTTGTGGGGATTTTCAAAGCGAGGCTAGAGGTCAAGGAGTGGACCCGACACACACCCCAAAACTCGGGGAATTTAATGCATGATTTACACGGCGCGTGGTGATAAATGGGAAAAAATATATTCATTGAAAAAAAAGCCCGGACTTATAAAAACTGTCAGCTATGCTCTTGAATCATTCTTGAACTAAAAATGCTAGAGAGACGCGGTTTGTACCTGAGTCATCCTTGCATGTCCCTGCATCCGAATTTCAAAGTTTTAGGGCGGCTTCCATACTTCTTGATAACGAAATTGACAAGTAGGCGGTGTTGGTCCGAAGGTAACTCAACAAGCCTCCCTATGGGATTTTTGTGCACAGAAAAAATCACAAGTTACAACTGGTCAATTCGACCCCTAATACTTGCTCAATCTAAACAAGTTTAACACCATTGGATAGATATGATCAAGGGCTTTCCTCTCGTATCAAACTTAGTGTTGTGGGGATTTTCAAAGCGAGGCTAGAGGTCAGGGAGTGGACCCGACACACACCCCAACATTCGGGGAATTTAATGCATGATTTACACGGCGCGTGGTGATAAATGGGAAAAAAATATTCATTGAAAAAAAGCCCGGACTTATAAAAACTGTCAGCTATGCTCTTGAATAATTTTGGAACTAAAAATGCTAGAGAGACGCTGTTTGTACCTGAGTCATCCTTGCATGTCCCTGCATCCGAATTTCAAAGTTTTAGGGCGGCTTTCATACTTCTTGGTAACGAAAATGACAAGTAGGCGGTGTTGGTCCGAAGCTAACTCAACAAGCCTCCCTATGGGATTTTTGTGCACAGAAAAATCACAAGTTACAACTGGTCAATTCGACCCTAAATACTTGCTCAATCTAAACAAGTTTAACACCATTGGATAGATATGATCAAGGGCTTTCCTCGCGTATTAAACTTAGTGTTGTGGGGTTTTTCAAAGCGAGGCTAGAGGTTAGGGAGTGGACCCGACACACACCCCAAAATTCGGGGAATTTAATGCATGATTTACACGGCGCGTGGTGATAAATGGGAAAAAATATATTCATTGAAAAAAAAGCCCGGACTTACAAAAACTGTCAGCTATGCTCTTGAATCATTCTTGAACTAAAAATGCTAGAGAGACGCGGTTTGTACCTGAGTCATCCTTGCATGTCCCTGCATCCGAATTCCAAAGTTTTAGGGCAGCTTTCTAACTTCTTGATAACGAAAATGACAAGTAGGCGGCTCTGCTCCGAAGCTTACTCAACAAGCCTCCCTATGGGATTTTTGTGCACAGAAAAAATCACAAGTTACAACTGGTCAATTCGACCCCAAATACTTGATCAATCTAAACAAGTTTAACACCATTGGATAGATATGATCAAGGGCTTTCCTCTCGTATCAAACTTAGTGTTGTGGGGATTTTCAAAGCGAGGCTAGAGGTCAGGGAGTGGACCCGACACACACCCCAAAATTCGGGGAATTTAATGCATGATTTACACGGCGCGTGGTGATAAATGGGAAAAAAAATATTCATTGAAAAAAAAGCCCGGACTTATAAAAACTGTCAGCTATGCTCTTGAATAATTTTGGAACTAAAAATGCTAGAGAGACGCTGTTTGTACCTGAGTCATGCTTGCATGTCCCTGCATCCGAATTTCAAAGTTTTAGGGCGGCTTTCATACTTCTTGGTAACGAAAATGACAAGTAGGCGGTGTTGGTCCGAAGCTAACTCAACAAGCCTCCCTATGGGATTTTTGTGCACAGAAAAATCACAAGTTACAACTGGTCAATTCGACCCTAAATACTTGCTCAATCTAAACAAGTTTAACACCATTGGATAGATATGATCAAGGGCTTTCCTCTCGTATTAAACTTAGTGTTGTGGGGTTTTTCAAAGCGAGGCTAGAGGTTAGGGAGTGGACCTGACACACACCCCAAAATTCGGGGAATTTAATGCATGATTTACACGGCGCGTGGTGATAAATGGGAAAAAATATATTCATTGAAAAAAAAGCCCGGACTTACAAAAACTGTCAGCTATGCTCTTGAATCATTCTTGAACTAAAAATGCAAGAGAGACGCGGTTTGTACCTGAGTCATCCTTGCATGTCCCTGCATCCGAATTCCAAAGTTTTAGGGCAGTTTCATACTTCTTGATAACGAAAATGACAAGTAGGCGGCTCTGCTCCGAAGCTTACTCAACAAGCCTCCCTATGGGATTTTTGTGCACAGAAAAAATCACAAGTTACAACTGGTCAACTCGACCCCTAATACTTGCTCAATCTAAACAAGTTTAAAACCATTGGATAGATATGATCAAGGGCTTTCCTCTCGTATCAAACTTAGTGTTGTGGGGATTTTCAAAGCGAGGCTAGAGGTCAGGGAGTGGACCCGACACACACCCCAACATTCGGGAAATTTAATGCATGATTTACACGGCGCGTGGTGATAAATGGGAAAAAAAATATTCATTGAAAAAAAAGCCCGGACTTATAAAAACTGTCAGCTATGCTCTTGAATAATTCTGGAACTAAAAATGCTAGAGAGACGCTGTTTGTACCTGAGTCATCCTTGCATGTCCCTGCATCCGAATTTCAAAGTTTTAGGGCGGCTTTCATACTTCTTGATAACGAAAATGACAAGTAGGCGGTGTTGGTCCGAAGCTAACTCAACAAGCCTCCCTATGGGATTTTTGTGCACAGAAAAATCACAAGTTACAACTGGTCAATTCGACCTCAAATATTTGCTCAATCTAAACAAGTTTAACACCATTGGATAGATATGATCAAGGGCTTTCCTCTCGTATCAAACTTAGTGTTGTGGGGATTTTCAAAGCGAGGCTAGAGGTCAAGGAGTGGACCCGACACACACCCCAAAATTCGGGGAATTTAATGCATGATTTACACGGCGCATGGTGATAAATGGGAAAAAATATATATTTATTGAAAAAAAAGCCCGGACTTATAAAAACTGTCAGCTATGCTCTTCAATCATTCTTGACCTAAAAATGCTAGAGAGACGCGGTTTGTACCTGAGTCATCCTTGCATGTCCCTGCATCCGAATTCCAAAGTTTTAGGGCAGCTTTCATACTTCTTGATAACGAAAATGACAAGTAGGCGGCTCTGCTCCGAAGCTTACTCAACAAGCCTCCCTATGGGATTTTTGTGCACAGAAAAAATCACAAGTTACAACTGGTCAATTCGACCCCTAATACTTGCTCAATCTAAACAAGTTTAACACCATTGGATAGATATGATCAAGGGCTTTCCTCTCGTATTAAACTTAGTGTTGTGGGGTTTTTCAAAGCGAGGCTAGAGGTTAGGGAGTGGACCCGACACACACCCCAAAATTCGGGGAATTTAATGCATGATTTACACGGCGCGTGGTGATAAATGGGAAAAAAAATATTCATTGAAAAAAAAGCCCGGACTTATAAAAACTGTCAGCTATGCTCTTGAATAATTCTGGAACTAAAAATGCTAGAGAGACGCTGTTTGTACCTGAGTCATCCTTGCATGTCCCTGCATCCGAATTTCAAAGTTTTAGGGCGGCTTTCATACTTCTTGATAACGAAATTGACAAGTAGGCGGTGTTGGTCCGAAGGTAACTCAACAAGCCTCCCTATGGGATTTTTGTGCACAGAAAAATCACAAGTTACAACTGGTCAATTCGACCTCAAATATTTGCTCAATCTAAACAAGTTTAACACCATTGGATAGATATGATCAAGGGCTTTCCTCTCGTATCAAACTTAATGTTGTGGGGATTTTCAAAGCGAGGCTAGAGGTCAAGGAGTGGACCCGACACACACCCCAAAATTCGGGGAATTTAATGCATGATTTACACGGCGCATGGTGATAAATGGGAAAAAATATATATTTATTGAAAAAAAAGCCCGGACTTACAAAAACTGTCAGCTATGCTCTTGAATCATTCTTGAACTAAAAATGCTAGAGAGACGCGGTTTGTACCTGAGTCATCCTTGCATGTCCCTGCATCCGAATTTCAAAGTTTTAGGGCGGCTTCCATACTTCTTGATAACGAAATTGACAAGTAGGCGGTGTTGGTCCGAAGGTAACTCAACAAGCCTCCCTATGGGATTTTTGTGCACAGAAAAAATCACAAGTTACAACTGGTCAATTCGACCCCTAATACTTGCTCAATCTAAACAAGTTTAACACCATTGGATAGATATGATCAAGGGCTTTCCTCTCGTATCAAACTTAGTGTTGTGGGGATTTTCAAAGCGAGGCTAGAGGTCAGGGAGTGGACCCGACACACACCCCAACATTCGGGGAATTTAATGCATGATTTACACGGCGCGTGGTGATAAATGGGAAAAAAAATATTCATTGAAAAAAAAGCCCGGACTTATAAAAACTGTCAGCTATGCTCTTGAATAATTTTGGAACTAAAAATGCTAGAGAGACGCTGTTTGTACCTGAGTCATCCTTGCATGTCCCTGCATCCGAATTTCAAAGTTTTAGGGCGGCTTTCATACTTCTTGGTAACGAAAATGACAAGTAGGCGGTGTTGGTCCGAAGCTAACTCAACAAGCCTCCCTATGGGATTTTTGTGCACAGAAAAATCACAAGTTACAACTGGTCAATTCGACCCTAAATACTTGCTCAATCTAAACAAGTTTAACACCATTAGATAGATATGATCAAGGGCTTTCCTCTCGTATTAAACTTAGTGTTGTGGGGATTTTCAAGGCGAGGCTAGAGGTCAAGGAGTGGACCCGACACACACCCCAAAATTCGGGGAATTTAATGCATGATTTACACGGCGCGTGGTGATAAATGGGAAAAAAAATATTCATTGAAAAAAAAGCCCGGACTTATAAAAACTGTCAGCTATGCTCTTGAATAATTTTGGAACTAAAAATGCTAGAGAGACGCTGTTTGTACCTGAGTCATCCTTGCATGTCCCTGCATCCGAATTTCAAAGTTTTAGGGCGGCTTTCATACTTCTTGATAACGAAAATGACAAGTAGGCGGCTCTGCTCCGAAGCTTACTCAACAAGCCTCCCTATGGGATTTTTGTGCACAGAAAAAATCACAAGTTACAACTGGTCAATTCGACCCCAAATACTTGATCAATCTAAACAAGTTTAACACCATTGGATAGATATGATCAAGGGCTTTCCTCTCGTATCAAACTTAGTGTTCTGGGGATTTTCAAAGCGAGGCTAGAGGTCAGGGAGTGGACCCGACACACACCCCAAAATTCGGGGAATTTAATGCATGATTTACACGGCGCGTGGTGATAAATGGGAAAAAAAATATTCATTGAAAAAAAAGCCCGGACTTATAAAAACTGTCAGCTATGCTCTTGAATAATTTTGGAACTAAAAATGCTAGAGAGACGCTGTTTGTACCTGAGTCATGCTTGCATGTCCCTGCATCCGAATTTCAAAGTTTTAGGGCGGCTTTCATACTTCTTGGTAACGAAAATGACAAGTAGGCGGTGTTGGTCCGAAGCTAACTCAACAAGCCTCCCTATGGGATTTTTGTGCACAGAAAAATCACAAGTTACAACTGGTCAATTCGACCCTAAATACTTGCTCAATCTAAACAAGTTTAACACCATTAGATAGATATGATCAAGGGCTTTCCTCTCGTATTAAACTTAGTGTTGTGGGGTTTTTCAAAGCGAGGCTAGAGGTCGGGGAGTGGACCCGACACACACCCCAAAATTCGGGGAATTTAATGCATGATTTACACGGCGCGTGGTGATAAATGGGAAAAAATATATTCATTGAAAAAAAAGCCCGGACTTACAAAAACTGTCAGCTATGCTCTTGAATCATTCTTGAACTAAAAATGCTAGAGAGACGCGGTTTGTACCTGAGTCATCCTTGCATGTCCCTGCATCCGAATTCCAAAGTTTTAGGGCAGCTTTCATACTTCTTGATAACGAAAATGACAAGTAGGCGGCTCTGCTCCGAAGCTTACTCAACAAGCCTCCCTATGGGATTTTTGTGCACAGAAAAAATCACAAGTTACAACTGGTCAATTCGACCCCTAATACTTGCTCAATCTAAACAAGTTTAACACCATTGGATAGATATGATCAAGGGCTTTCCTCTCGTATCAAACTTAGTGTTGTGGGGATTTTCAAAGCGAGGCTAGAGGTCAGGGAGTGGACCCGACACACACCCCAACATTCGGGAAATTTAATGCATGATTTACACGGCGCGTGGTGATCAATGGGAAAAAAAATATTCATTGAAAAAAAAGCCCGGACTTATAAAAACTGTCAGCTATGCTCTTGAATAATTCTGGAACTAAAAATGCTAGAGAGACGCTGTTTGTACCTGAGTCATCCTTGCATGTCCCTGCATCCGAATTTCAAAGTTTTAGGGCGGCTTTCATACTTCTTGATAACGAAAATGACAAGTAGGCGGTGTTGGTCCGAAGCTAACTCAACAAGCCTCCCTATGGGATTTTTGTGCACAGAAAAATCACAAGTTACAACTGGTCAATTCGACCCCAAATACTTGCTCAATCTAAACAAGTTTAACACCATTGGATAGATATGATCAAGGGCTTTCCTCTCGTATCAAACTTAGTGTTGTGGGGATTTTCAAAGCGAGGCTAGAGGTCAGGGTGTGGACCCGACACACACCCCAAAATTCGGGGAATTTAATGCATGATTTACACGGCGCGTGGTGATAAATGGGAAAAAATATATTCATTGAAAAAAAAGCCCGGACTTATAAAAACTGTCAGCTATGCTCTTGAATCATTCTTGAACTAAAAATGCTAGAGAGACGCGGTTTGTACCTGAGTCATCCTTGCATGTCCCTGCATCCGAATTCCAAATTTTAGGGCAGCTTTCATACTTCTTGATAACGAAAATGACAAGTAGGCGGCTCTGCTCCGAAGCTAACTCAACAAGCCTCCCTATGGGATTTTTGTGCACAGAAAAATCACAAGTTACAACTGGTCAATTCGACCCCAAATACTTGCTCAATCTAAACAAGTTTAACACCATTGGATAGATATGATCAAGGGCTTTCCTCTCGTATCAAACTTAGTGTTGTGGGGATTTTCAAAGCGAGGCTAGAGGTCAGGGTGTGGACCCGACACACACCCCAAAATTCGGGGAATTTAATGCATGATTTACACGGCGCGTGGTGATAAATGGGAAAAAATATATTCATTGAAAAAAAAGCCCGGACTTATAAAAACTGTCAGCTATGCTCTTGAATCATTCTGGAACTAAAAATGCTAGAGAGACGCTGTTTGTACCTGAGTCATCCTTGCATGTCCTTGCATCCGAATTTCAACGTTTTAGGGCGGCTTTCATACTTCTTGATAACGAAAATGACAAGTAGGCGGTGTTGGTCCGAAGCTAACTCAACAAGCCTCCCTATGGGATTTTTGTGCACAGAAAAATCACAAGTTACAACTGGTCAATTCGACCCCAAATATTTGCTCAATCTAAACAAGTTTAACACCATTGGATAGATATGATCAAGGGCTTTCCTCTCGTATCAAACTTAGTGTTGTGGGGTCTTTCAAAGCGAGGCTAGAGGTCAGGGAGTGGACCCGACACACACCCCAAAATTCGGGGAATTTGATGCATGATTTACACGGCGCGTGGTGATAAATGGGAAAAAAATCATTCATTGAAAAAAAAGCCCGGACTTATAAAAACTGTCAGCTATGCTCTTGAATAATTTTGGAACTAAAAATGCTAGAGAGACGCTGTTTGTACCTGAGTCATCCTTGCATGTCCCTGCATCCGAATTTGAAAGTTTTAGGGCGGCTTTCATACTTCTTGGTAACGAAAATGACAAGTAGGCGGTGTTGGTCCGAAGCTAACTCAACAAGCCTCCCTATGGGATTTTTGTGCACAGAAAAATCACAAGTTACAACTGGTCAATTCGACCCTAAATACTTGCTCAATCTAAACAAGTTTAACACCATTAGATAGATATGATCAAGGGCTTTCCTCTCGTATTAAACTTAGTGTTGTGGGGTTTTTCAAAGCGAGGCTAGAGGTTAGGGAGTGGACCCGACACACACCCCAAAATTCGGGGAATTTAATGCATGATTTACACGGCGCGTGGTGATAAATGGGAAAAAATATATTCATTGAAAAAAAAGCCCGGACTTACAAAAACTGTCAGCTATGCTCTTGAATCATTCTTGAACTAAAAATGCTAGAGAGACGCGGTTTGTACCTGAGTCATCCTTGCATGTCCCTGCATCCGAATTCCAAAGTTTTAGGGCAGCTTTCATACTTCTTGATAACGAAAATGACAAGTAGGCGGCTCTGCTCCGAAGCTTACTCAACAAGCCTCCCTATGGGATTTTTGTGCACAGAAAAAATCACAAGTTACAACTGGTCAATTCGACCCCTAATACTTGCTCAATCTAAACAAGTTTAACACCATTGGATAGATATGATCAAGGGGTTTCCTCTCGTATCAAACTTAGTGTTGTGGGGATTTTCAAAGCGAGGGTAGAGGTTAGGGAGTGGACCCGACACACACCCCAATATTCGGGGAATTTAATGCATGATTTACACGGCGCGTGGTGATAAATGGGAAAAAAAATATTCATTGAAAAAAAAGCCCGGACTTATAAAAACTGTCAGCTATGCTCTTGAATAATTCTGGAACTAAAAATGCTAGAGAGACGCTGTTTGTACCTGAGTCATCCTTGCATGTCCCTGCATCCGAATTTCAAAGTTTTAGGGCGGCTTTCATACTTCTTGATAACGAAAATGACAAGTAGGCGGTGTTGGTCCGAAGCTAACTCAACAAGCCTCCCTATCTGATTTTTGTGCACAGAAAAATCACAAGTTACAACTGGTCAATTCGACCCCAAATACTTGCTCAATCTAAACAAGTTTAACACCATTGGATAGATATGATCAAGGGCTTTCCTCTCGTATCAAACTTAGTGTTGTGGGGTTTTTCAAAGCGAGGCTAGAGGTTAGGGAGTGGACCCGACACACACCCCAAAATTCGGGGAATTTAATGCATGATTTACACGGCGCGTGGTGATAAATGGGAAAAAAAATATTCATTGAAAAAAAAGCCCGGACTTATAAAAACTGTCAGCTATGCTCTTGAATAATTCTGGAACTAAAAATGCTAGAGAGACGCTGTTTGTACCTGAGTCATCCTTGCATGTCCCTGCATCCGAATTTCAAAGTTTTAGGGCGGCTTTCATACTTCTTGATAACGAAATTGACAAGTAGGCGGTGTTGGTCCGAAGGTAACTCAACAAGCCTCCCTATGGGATTTTTGTGCACAGAAAAATCACAAGTTACAACTGGTCAATTCGACCTCAAATATTTGCTCAATCTAAACAAGTTTAACACCATTGGATAGATATGATCAAGGGCTTTCCTCTCGTATCAAACTTAATGTTGTGGGGATTTTCAAAGCGAGGCTAGAGGTCAAGGAGTGGACCCGACACACACCCCAAAATTCGGGGAATTTAATGCATGATTTACACGGCGCATGGTGATAAATGGGAAAAAATATATATTTATTGAAAAAAAAGCCCGGACTTACAAAAACTGTCAGCTATGCTCTTGAATCATTCTTGAACTAAAAATGCTAGAGAGACGCGGTTTGTACCTGAGTCATCCTTGCATGTCCCTGCATCCGAATTTCAAAGTTTTAGGGCGGCTTCCATACTTCTTGATAACGAAATTGACAAGTAGGCGGTGTTGGTCCGAAGGTAACTCAACAAGCCTCCCTATGGGATTTTTGTGCACAGAAAAAATCACAAGTTACAACTGGTCAATTCGACCCCTAATACTTGCTCAATCTAAACAAGTTTAACACCATTGGATAGATATGATCAAGGGCTTTCCTCTCGTATCAAACTTAGTGTTGTGGGGATTTTCAAAGCGAGGCTAGAGGTCAGGGAGTGGACCCGACACACACCCCAACATTCGGGGAATTTAATGCATGATTTACACGGCGCGTGGTGATAAATGGGAAAAAAAATATTCATTGAAAAAAAAGCCCGGACTTATAAAAACTGTCAGCTATGCTCTTGAATAATTTTGGAACTAAAAATGCTAGAGAGACGCTGTTTGTACCTGAGTCATCCTTGCATGTCCCTGCATCCGAATTTCAAAGTTTTAGGGCGGCTTTCATACTTCTTGGTAACGAAAATGACAAGTAGGCGGTGTTGGTCCGAAGCTAACTCAACAAGCCTCCCTATGGGATTTTTGTGCACAGAAAAATCACAAGTTACAACTGGTCAATTCGACCCTAAATACTTGCTCAATCTAAACAAGTTTAACACCATTAGATAGATATGATCAAGGGCTTTCCTCTCGTATTAAACTTAGTGTTGTGGGGATTTTCAAGGCGAGGCTAGAGGTCAAGGAGTGGACCCGACACACACCCCAAAATTCGGGGAATTTAATGCATGATTTACACGGCGCGTGGTGATAAATGGGAAAAAAAATATTCATTGAAAAAAAAGCCCGGACTTATAAAAACTGTCAGCTATGCTCTTGAATAATTTTGGAACTAAAAATGCTAGAGAGACGCTGTTTGTACCTGAGTCATCCTTGCATGTCCCTGCATCCGAATTTCAAAGTTTTAGGGCGGCTTTCATACTTCTTGGTAACGAAAATGACAAGTAGGCGGTGTTGGTCCGAAGCTAACTCAACAAGCCTCCCTATGGGATTTTTGTGCACAGAAAAATCACAAGTTACAACTGGTCAATTCGACCCTAAATACTTGCTCAATCTAAACAAGTTTAACACCATTGGATAGATATGATCAAGGGCTTTCCTCTCGTATTAAACTTAGTGTTGTGGGGTTTTTCAAAGCGAGGCTAGAGGTTAGGGAGTGGACCCGACACACACCCCAAAATTCGGGGAATTTAATGCATGATTTACACGGCGCGTGGTGATAAATGGGAAAAAATATATTCATTGAAAAAAAAGCCCGGACTTACAAAAACTGTCAGCTATGCTCTTGAATCATTCTTGAACTAAAAATGCTAGAGAGACGCGGTTTGTACCTGAGTCATCCTTGCATGTCCCTGCATCCGAATTCCAAAGTTTTAGGGCAGCTTTCATACTTCTTGATAACGAAAATGACAAGTAGGCGGCTCTGCTCCGAAGCTTACTCAACAAGCCTCCCTATGGGATTTTTGTGCACAGAAAAAATCACAAGTTACAACTGGTCAATTCGACCCCAAATACTTGATCAATCTAAACAAGTTTAACACCATTGGATAGATATGATCAAGGGCTTTCCTCTCGTATCAAACTTAGTGTTCTGGGGATTTTCAAAGCGAGGCTAGAGGTCAGGGAGTGGACCCGACACACACCCCAAAATTCGGGGAATTTAATGCATGATTTACACGGCGCGTGGTGATAAATGGGAAAAAAAATATTCATTGAAAAAAAAGCCCGGACTTATAAAAACTGTCAGCTATGCTCTTGAATAATTTTGGAACTAAAAATGCTAGAGAGACGCTGTTTGTACCTGAGTCATGCTTGCATGTCCCTGCATCCGAATTTCAAAGTTTTAGGGCGGCTTTCATACTTCTTGGTAACGAAAATGACAAGTAGGCGGTGTTGGTCCGAAGCTAACTCAACAAGCCTCCCTATGGGATTTTTGTGCACAGAAAAATCACAAGTTACAACTGGTCAATTCGACCCTAAATACTTGCTCAATCTAAACAAGTTTAACACCATTAGATAGATATGATCAAGGGCTTTCCTCTCGTATTAAACTTAGTGTTGTGGGGTTTTTCAAAGCGAGGCTAGAGGTCGGGGAGTGGACCCGACACACACCCCAAAATTCGGGGAATTTAATGCATGATTTACACGGCGCGTGGTGATAAATGGGAAAAAATATATTCATTGAAAAAAAAGCCCGGACTTACAAAAACTGTCAGCTATGCTCTTGAATCATTCTTGAACTAAAAATGCTAGAGAGACGCGGTTTGTACCTGAGTCATCCTTGCATGTCCCTGCATCCGAATTCCAAAGTTTTAGGGCAGCTTTCATACTTCTTGATAACGAAAATGACAAGTAGGCGGCTCTGCTCCGAAGCTTACTCAACAAGCCTCCCTATGGGATTTTTGTGCACAGAAAAAATCACAAGTTACAACTGGTCAATTCGACCCCTAATACTTGCTCAATCTAAACAAGTTTAACACCATTGGATAGATATGATCAAGGGCTTTCCTCTCGTATCAAACTTAGTGTTGTGGGGATTTTCAAAGCGAGGCTAGAGGTCAGGGAGTGGACCCGACACACACCCCAACATTCGGGAAATTTAATGCATGATTTACACGGCGCGTGGTGATCAATGGGAAAAAAAATATTCATTGAAAAAAAAAGCCCGGACTTATAAAAACTGTCAGCTATGCTCTTGAATAATTCTGGAACTAAAAATGCTAGAGAGACGCTGTTTGTACCTGAGTCATCCTTGCATGTCCCTGCATCCGAATTTCAAAGTTTTAGGGCGGCTTTCATACTTCTTGATAACGAAAATGACAAGTAGGCGGTGTTGGTCCGAAGCTAACTCAACAAGCCTCCCTATGGGATTTTTGTGCACAGAAAAATCACAAGTTACAACTGGTCAATTCGACCCCAAATACTTGCTCAATCTAAACAAGTTTAACACCATTGGATAGATATGATCAAGGGCTTTCCTCTCGTATCAAACTTAGTGTTGTGGGGATTTTCAAAGCGAGGCTAGAGGTCAGGGTGTGGACCCGACACACACCCCAAAATTCGGGGAATTTAATGCATGATTTACACGGCGCGTGGTGATAAATGGGAAAAAATATATTCATTGAAAAAAAAGCCCGGACTTATAAAAACTGTCAGCTATGCTCTTGAATCATTCTTGAACTAAAAATGCTAGAGAGACGCGGTTTGTACCTGAGTCATCCTTGCATGTCCCTGCATCCGAATTCCAAATTTTAGGGCAGCTTTCATACTTCTTGATAACGAAAATGACAAGTAGGCGGCTCTGCTCCGAAGCTAACTCAACAAGCCTCCCTATGGGATTTTTGTGCACAGAAAAATCACAAGTTACAACTGGTCAATTCGACCCCAAATACTTGCTCAATCTAAACAAGTTTAACACCATTGGATAGATATGATCAAGGGCTTTCCTCTCGTATCAAACTTAGTGTTGTGGGGATTTTCAAAGCGAGGCTAGAGGTCAGGGTGTGGACCCGACACACACCCCAAAATTCGGGGAATTTAATGCATGATTTACACGGCGCGTGGTGATAAATGGGAAAAAATATATTCATTGAAAAAAAAGCCCGGACTTATAAAAACTGTCAGCTATGCTCTTGAATCATTCTGGAACTAAAAATGCTAGAGAGACGCTGTTTGTACCTGAGTCATCCTTGCATGTCCTTGCATCCGAATTTCAACGTTTTAGGGCGGCTTTCATACTTCTTGATAACGAAAATGACAAGTAGGCGGTGTTGGTCCGAAGCTAACTCAACAAGCCTCCCTATGGGATTTTTGTGCACAGAAAAATCACAAGTTACAACTGGTCAATTCGACCCCAAATATTTGCTCAATCTAAACAAGTTTAACACCATTGGATAGATATGATCAAGGGCTTTCCTCTCGTATCAAACTTAGTGTTGTGGGGTCTTTCAAAGCGAGGCTAGAGGTCAGGGAGTGGACCCGACACACACCCCAAAATTCGGGGAATTTGATGCATGATTTACACGGCGCGTGGTGATAAATGGGAAAAAAAATATTCATTGAAAAAAAAGCCCGGACTTATAAAAACTGTCAGCTATGCTCTTGAATAATTTTGGAACTAAAAATGCTAGAGAGACGCTGTTTGTACCTGAGTCATCCTTGCATGTCCCTGCATCCGAATTTTAAAGTTTTAGGGCGGCTTTCATACTTCTTGGTAACGAAAATGACAAGTAGGCGGTGTTGGTCCGAAGCTAACTCAACAAGCCTCCCTATGGGATTTTTGTGCACAGAAAAATCACAAGTTACAACTGGTCAATTCGACCCTAAATACTTGCTCAATCTAAACAAGTTTAACACCATTAGATAGATATGATCAAGGGCTTTCCTCTCGTATTAAACTTAGTGTTGTGGGGTTTTTCAAAGCGAGGCTAGAGGTTAGGGAGTGGACCCGACACACACCCCAAAATTCGGGGAATTTAATGCATGATTTACACGGCGCGTGGTGATAAATGGGAAAAAATATATTCATTGAAAAAAAAGCCCGGACTTACAAAAACTGTCAGCTATGCTCTTGAATCATTCTTGAACTAAAAATGCTAGAGAGACGCGGTTTGTACCTGAGTCATCCTTGCATGTCCCTGCATCCGAATTCCAAAGTTTTAGGGCAGCTTTCATACTTCTTGATAACGAAAATGACAAGTAGGCGGCTCTGCTCCGAAGCTTACTCAACAAGCCTCCCTATGGGATTTTTGTGCACAGAAAAAATCACAAGTTACAACTGGTCAATTCGACCCCTAATACTTGCTCAATCTAAACAAGTTTAACACCATTGGATAGATATGATCAAGGGGTTTCCTCTCGTATCAAACTTAGTGTTGTGGGGATTTTCAAAGCGAGGCTAGAGGTCAGGGAGTGGACCCGACACACACCCCAATATTCGGGGAGTTTAATGCATGATTTACACGGCGCGTGGTGATAAATGGGAAAAAAAATATTCATTGAAAAAAAAGCCCGGACTTATAAAAACTGTCAGCTATGCTCTTGAATAATTCTGGAACTAAAAATGCTAGAGAGACGCTGTTTGTACCTGAGTCATCCTTGCATGTCCCTGCATCCGAATTTCAAAGTTTTAGGGCGGCTTTCATACTTCTTGATAACGAAAATGACAAGTAGGCGGTGTTGGTCCGAAGCTAACTCAACAAGCCTCCCTATCTGATTTTTGTGCACAGAAAAATCACAAGTTACAACTGGTCAATTCGACCCCAAATATTTGCTCAATCTAAACAAGTTTAACACCATTGGATAGATATGATCAAGGGCTTTCCTCTCGTATCAAACTTAGTGTTGTGGGGTTTTTCAAAGCGAGGCTAGAGGTCAGGGAGTGGACCCGACACACACCCCAAAATTCGGGGAATTTAATGCATGATTTACACGGCGCGTGGTGATAAATGGGAAAAAATATATTCATTGAAAAAAAAGCCCGGACTTACAAAAACTGTCAGCTATGCTCTTGAATCATTCTTGAACTAAAAATGCTAGAGAGACGCGGTTTGTACCTGAGTCATCCTTGCATGTCCCTGCATCCGAATTCCAAAGTTTTAGGGCAGCTTTCATACTTCTTGATAACGAAAATGACAAGTAGGCGGCTGTGCTCCGAAGCTTACTCAACAAGCCTCCCTATGGGGTTTTTGTGCACAGAAAAAGTCACAAGTTACAACTGGTCAATTCGACCCCTAATACTTGCTCAATCTAAACAAGTTTAACACCATTGGATAGATATGATCAAGGGCTGTCCTCTCGTATCAAACTTAGTGTTGTGGGGTTTTTCAAAGCGAGGCTAGAGGTCAGGGAGTGGACCCGACACACACCCCAACATTCGGGGAATTTAATGCATGATTTACACGGCGCGTGGTGATGAATGGGGAAAAAAAATATTCATTGAAAAAAAAGCCCGGACTTATAAAAACTGTCAGCTAAGCTCTTGAATAATTCTGGAACTAAAAACGCTAGAGAGACGCTGTTTGTACCTGAGTCATCCTTGCATGTCCTTGCATCCGAATTTCAACGTTTTAGGGCGGCTTTCATACTTCTTGATAACGAAAATGACAAGTAGGCGGTGTTGGTCCGAAGCTAACTCAACAAGCCTCCCTATGGGATTTTTGTGCACAGAAAAATCACAAGTTACAACTGGTCAATTCGACCCCAAATATTTGCTCAATCTAAACAAGTTTAACACCATTGGATAGATATGATCAAGGGCTTTCCTCTCGTATCAAACTTAGTGTTGTGGGGTCTTTCAAAGCGAGGCTAGAGGTCAGGGAGTGGACCCGACACACACCCCAAAATTCGGGGAATTTGATGCATGATTTACACGGCGCGTGGTGATAAATGGGAAAAAAAATATTCATTGAAAAAAAAGCCCGGACTTATAAAAACTGTCAGCTATGCTCTTGAATAATTTTGGAACTAAAAATGCTAGAGAGACGCTGTTTGTACCTGAGTCATCCTTGCATGTCCCTGCATCCGAATTTGAAAGTTTTAGGGCGGCTTTCATACTTCTTGGTAACGAAAATGACAAGTAGGCGGTGTTGGTCCGAAGCTAACTCAACAAGCCTCCCTATGGGATTTTTGTGCACAGAAAAATCACAAGTTACAACTGGTCAATTCGACCCTAAATACTTGCTCAATCTAAACAAGTTTAACACCATTAGATAGATATGATCAAGGGCTTTCCTCTCGTATTAAACTTAGTGTTGTGGGGTTTTTCAAAGCGAGGCTAGAGGTTAGGGAGTGGACCCGACACACACCCCAAAATTCGGGAAATTTAATGCATGATTTACACGGCGCGTGGTGATAAATGGGAAAAAATATATTCATTGAAAAAAAAGCCCGGACTTACAAAAACTGTCAGCTATGCTCTTGAATCATTCTTGAACTAAAAATGCTAGAGAGACGCGGTTTGTACCTGAGTCATCCTTGCATGTCCCTGCATCCGAATTCCAAAGTTTTAGGGCAGCTTTCATACTTCTTGATAACGAAAATGACAAGTAGGCGGCTCTGCTCCGAAGCTTACTCAACAAGCCTCCCTATGGGATTTTTGTGCACAGAAAAAATCACAAGTTACAACTGGTCAATTCGACCCCTAATACTTGCTCAATCTAAACAAGTTTAACACCATTGGATAGATATGATCAAGGGCTTTCCTCTCGTATCAAACTTAGTGTTGTGGGGATTTTCAAAGCGAGGCTAGAGGTCAGGGAGTGGACCCGACACACACCCCAATATTCGGGGAATTTAATGCATGATTTACACGGCGCGTGGTGATAAATGGGAAAAAAAATATTCATTGAAAAAAAAGCCCGGACTTATAAAAACTGTCAGCTATGCTCTTGAATAATTCTGGAACTAAAAATGCTAGAGAGACGCTGTTTGTACCTGAGTCATCCTTGCATGTCCCTGCATCCGAATTTTAAAGTTTTAGGGCGGCTTTCATACTTCTTGATAACGAAAATGACAAGTAGGCGGTGTTGGTCCGAAGCTAACTCAACAAGCCTCCCTATCTGATTTTTGTGCACAGAAAAATCACAAGTTACAACTGGTCAATTCGACCCCAAATACTTGCTCAATCTAAACAAGTTTAACACCATTAGATAGATATGATCAAGGGCTTTCCTCTCGTATCAAACTTAGTGTTGTGGGGTTTTTCAAAGCGAGGCTAGAGGTCAGGGAGTGGACCCGACACACACCCCAAAATTCGGGGAATTTAATGCATGATTTACACGGCGCGTGGTGATAAATGGGAAAAAATATATTCATTGAAAAAAAAGCCCGGACTTACAAAAACTGTCAGCTATGCTCTTGAATCATTCTTGAACTAAAAATGCTAGAGAGACGCGGTTTGTACCTGAGTCATCCTTGCATGTCCCTGCATCCGAAATCCAAAGTTTTAGGGCAGCTTTCATACTTCTTGATAACGAAAATGACAAGTAGGCGGCTGTGCTCCGAAGCTTACTCAATAAGCCTCCCTATGGGATTTTTGTGCACAGAAAAATCACAAGTTACAACTGGTCAATTCGACCCCTAATACTTGCTCAATCTAAACAAGTTTAACACCATTGGATAGATATGATCAAGGGCTGTCCTCTCGTATCAAACTTAGTGTTGTGGGTTTTTTCAAAGCGAGGCTAGAGGTCAGGGAGTGGACCCGACACACACCCCAACATTCGGGGAATTTATTGCATGATTTACACGGCGCGTGGTGATGAATGGGGAAAAAAAATATTCATTGAAAAAAAAGCCCGGACTTATAAAAACTGTCAGCTAAGCTCTTGAATAATTCTGGAACTAAAAACGCTAGAGAGACGCTGTTTGTACCTGAGTCATCCTTGCATGTCCCTGCATCCGAATTTCAAAGTTTTAGGGCGGCTTTCATACTTCTTGTTAACGAAAATGACAAGTAGGCGGTGTTGGTCCGAAGCAAACTCAACAAGCCTCCCTATGGGATTTTTGTGCATAGAAAAATCACAAGTTACAACTGGTCAATTCGACCCCAAATACTTGCTCAATCTAAACAAGTTTAACACCATTGGATAGATATGATCAAGGGCTTTCCTCTCGTATCAAACTTAGTGTTGTGGGGTTTTTCAAAGCGAGGCTAGAGGTCAGAGAGTGGACCCGACACACACCCCGAACATCGGGGAATTTAATGCATGATTTACACGGCGCGTGGTGATAAATGGGAAAATATATATTCATTGAAAAAAAAGCCCGGACTTACAAAAACTGTCAGCTATGCTCTTGAATCATTCTTGAACTAAAAATGCTAGAGACACGCTGTTTGTACCTGAGTGTTCCTTGCATGTCCCTGCAAACGAATTCCAAAGTTTTAGGGCAGCTTTCATACTTCTTGACAACGAAAATGACAAGTAGGCGGCTCTGCTCCGAAGCTTACTCAACAAGCCTCCCTATGGGATTTTTGTGCACAGAAAAAGTCACAAGTTACAACTGGTCAATTCGACCCCTAATACTTGCTCAATCTAAACAAGTTTAACACCATTGGATAGATATGATCAAGGGCTTTCCTCTCGTATCAAACTTAGTGTTGTGGGGATTTTCAAAGCGAGGCTAGAGGTCAGGGAGTGGACCCGACACACACCCCAACATTCGGGAAATTTAATGCATGATTTACACGGCGCGTGGTGATAAATGGGAAAAAAATATTCATTGAAAAAAAAGCCCGGACTTATAAAAACTGTCAGCTATGCTCTTGAATAATTCTGGAACTAAAAATGCTAGAGAGACGCGGTTTGTACCTGAGTCATCCTTGCATGTCCCTGCCTCCGAATTCCAAAGTTTTAGGGCGGCTTTCATACTTCTTGATAACGAAAATGACAAGTAGGCGGCTCTGCTCCGAAGCTTACTCAACAAGCCTCCCTATGGGATTTTTGTGCACAGAAAAAAATCACAAGTTACAACTGGTCAATTCGACCCTAAATACTTGCTCAATCTAAATAAGTTTAACACCATTGGATAGATATGATCAAGGGCTTTCCTCTCGTATCAAACTTAGTGTTGTGGGGTTTTTCAAAGCGAGGCTAGAGGTCACGGAGTGGACCCGACACACACCCCAAAATTCGGGGAATTTAATGCATGATTTACACGGCGCGTGGTGATAAATGGGAAAAAATATATTCATTGAAAAAAAAGCCCGGACTTACAAAAACTGTCAGCTATGCTCTTGAATCATTCTTGAACTCAAAATGCTAGAGAGACGCGGTTTGTACCTGAGTCATCCTTGCATGTCCCTGCATCCGAATTCCAAAGTTTTAGGGCAGCTTTCATACTTCTTGATAACGAAAATGACAAGTAGGCGGCTGTGCTCCGAAGCTAACTCAACAAGCCTCCCTATGGGATTTTTGTGCACAGAAAAAGTCACAAGTTACAACTGGTCAATTCGACCCCTAATACTTGCTCAATCTAAACAAGTTTAACACCATTGGATAGATATGTTCAAGGGCTTTCCTCTCGTATCAAACTTAGTGTTGTGGGGATTTTCAAAGCGAGGCTAGAGGTCAGGGAGTGGACCCGACACACACCCCAATATTCGGGGAATTTAATGCATGATTTACACGGCGCGTGGTGATAAATGGGAAAAAAAATATTCATTGAAAAAAAAAGCCCGGACTTATAAAAACTGTCAGCTATGCTCTTGAATAATTCTGGAACTAAAAATGCTAGAGAGACGCTGTTTGTACCTGAGTCATCCTTGCATGTCCCTGCATCCGAATTTCAAAGTTTTAGGGCGGCTTTCATACTTCTTGATAACGAAAATGACAAGTAGGCGGTGTTGGTCCGAAGCTAACTCAACAAGCCTCCCTATCTGATTTTTGTGCACAGAAAAATCACAAGTTACAACTGGTCAATTCGACCCCAAATACTTGCTCAATCTAAACAAGTTTAACACCATTGGATAGATATGATCAAGGGCTTTCCTCTCGTATCAAACTTAGTGTTGTGGGGTTTTTCAAAGCGAGGCTAGAGGTCAGGGAGTGGACCCGACACACACCCCAAAATTCGGGGAATTTAATGCATGATTTACACGGCGCGTGGTGATAAATGGGAAAAAATATATTCATTGAAAAAAAAGCCCGGACGTACAAAAACTGTCAGCTATGCTCTTGAATCATTCTTGAACTAAAAATGCTAGAGAGACGCGGTTTGTACCTGAGTCATCCTTGCATGTCCCTGCATCCGAATTCCAAAGTTTTAGGGCAGCTTTCATACTTCTTGATAACGAAAATGACAAGTAGGCGGCTGTGCTCCGAAGCTTACTCAACAAGCCTCCCTATGGGATTTTTGTGCACAGAAAAAGTCACAAGTTACAACTGGTCAATTCGACCCCTAATACTTGCTCAATCTAAACAAGTTTAACACCATTGGATAGATATGATCAAGGGCTGTCCTCTCGTATCAAACTTAGTGTTGTGGGGTTTTTCAAAGCGAGGCTAGAGGTCAGGGAGTGGACCCGACACACACCCCAACATTCGGGGAATTTAATGCATGATTTACACGGCGCGTGGTGATGAATGGGGAAAAAAAATATTCATTGAAAAAAAAGCCCGGACTTATAAAAACTGTCAGCTAAGCTCTTGAATAATTCTGGAACTAAAAACGCTAGAGAGACGCTGTTTGTACCTGAGTCATCCTTGCATGTCCCTGCATCCGAATTTCAAAGTTTTAGGGCGGCTTTCATACTTCTTGTTAACGAAAATGACAAGTAGGCGGTGTTGGTCCGAAGCAAACTCAACAAGCCTCCCTATGGGATTTTTGTGCATAGAAAAATCACAAGTTACAACTGGTCAATTCGACCCCAAATACTTGCTCAATCTAAACAAGTTTAACACCATTGGATAGATATGATCAAGGGCTTTCCTCTCGTATCAAACTTAGTGTTGTGGGGTTTTTCAAAGCGAGGCTAGAGGTCAGAGAGTGGACCCGACACACACCCCGAACATCGGGGAATTTAATGCATGATTTACACGGCGCGTGGTGATAAATGGGAAAAAATATATTCATTGAAAAAAAAGCCCGGACTTACAAAAACTGTCAGCTATGCTCTTGAATCATTCTTGAACTAAAAATGCTAGAGAGACGCTGTTTGTATCTGAGTCATCCTTGCATGTCCCTGCATCCGAATTCCAAAGTTTTAGGGCGGCTTTCATACTTCTTGTTAACGAAAATGACAAGTAGGCGGTGTTGGTCCGAAGCAAACTCAACAAGCCTCCCTATGGGATTTTTGTGCATAGAAAAATCACAAGTTACAACTGGTCAATTCGACCCCAAATACTTGCTCAATCTAAACAAGTTTAACACCATTGGATAGATATGATCAAGGGCTTTCCTCTCGTATCAAACTTAGTGTTGTGGGGTTTTTCAAAGCGAGGCTAGAGGTCAGGGAGTGGACCCGACACACACCCCAAAATTCGGGGAATTTAATGCATGATTTACACGGCGCGTGGTGATAAATGGGAAAAAATATATTCATTGAAAAAAAAGCCCGGACTTACAAAAACTGTCAGCTATGCTCTTGAATCATTCTTGAACTAAAAATGCTAGAGAGACGCGGTTTGTACCTGAGTCATCCTTGCATGTCCCTGCATCCGAATTCCAAAGTTTTAGGGCAGCTTTCATACTTCTTGATAACGAAAATGACAAGTAGGCGGCTGTGCTCCGAAGCTTACTCAACAAGCCTCCCTATGGGATTTTTGTGCACAGAAAAAGTCACAAGTTACAACTGGTCAATTCGACCCCTAATACTTGCTCAATCTAAACAAGTTTAACACCATTGGATAGATATGATCAAGGGCTGTCCTCTCGTATCAAACTTAGTGTTGTGGGGTTTTTCAAAGCGAGGCTAGAGGTCAGGGAGTGGACCCGACACACACCCCAACATTCGGGGAATTTAATGCATGATTTACACGGCGCGTGGTGATGAATGGGGAAAAAAAATATTCATTGAAAAAAAAGCCCGGACTTATAAAAACTGTCAGCTAAGCTCTTGAATAATTCTGGAACTAAAAACGCTAGAGAGACGCTGTTTGTACCTGAGTCATCCTTGCATGTCCCTGCATCCGAATTTCAAAGTTTTAGGGCGGCTTTCATACTTCTTGTTAACGAAAATGACAAGTAGGCGGTGTTGGTCCGAAGCAAACTCAACAAGCCTCCCTATGGGATTTTTGTGCATAGAAAAATCACAAGTTACAACTGGTCAATTCGACCCCAAATACTTGCTCAATCTAAACAAGTTTAACACCATTGGATAGATATGATCAAGGGCTTTCCTCTCGTATCAAACTTAGTGTTGTGGGGTTTTTCAAAGCGAGGCTAGAGGTCAGAGAGTGGACCCGACACACACCCCGAACATCGGGGAATTTAATGCATGATTTACACGGCGCGTGGTGATAAATGGGAAAAAATATATTCATTGAAAAAAAAGCCCGGACTTACAAAAACTGTCAGCTATGCTCTTGAATCATTCTTGAACTAAAAATGCTAGAGAGACGCTGTTTGTATCTGAGTCATCCTTGCATGTCCCTGCATCCGAATTCCAAAGTTTTAGGGCGGCTTTCATACTTCTTGTTAACGAAAATGACAAGTAGGCGGTGTTGGTCCGAAGCAAACTCAACAAGCCTCCCTATGGGATTTTTGTGCATAGAAAAATCACAAGTTACAACTGGTCAATTCGACCCCAAATACTTGCTCAATCTAAACAAGTTTAACACCATTGGATAGATATGATCAAGGGCTTTCCTCTCGTATCAAACTTAGTGTTGTGGGGTTTTTCAAAGCGAGGCTAGAGGTCAGAGAGTGGACCCGACACACACCCCAACATTCGGGGAATTTAATGCATGATTTACACGGCGCGTGGTGATAAATGGGAAAAAAAATAGTCATTGAAAAAAAAGCCCGGACTTATAAAAACTGTCAGCTATGCTCTTGAATAATTCTGGAACTAAAAATGCTAGAGAGACGCGGTTTGTACCTGAGTCATCCTTGCATGTCCCTGCCTCCGAATTCCAAAGTTTTAGGGCAGCTTTCATACTTCTTGATAACGAAAATGACAAGTAGGCGGCTCTGCTCCGAAGCTTACTCAACAAGCCTCCATATGGGATTTTTGTGCACAGAAAAAAATCACAAGTTACAACTGGTCAATTCGACCCTAAATACTTGCTCAATCTAAACAAGTTTAACACCATTGGATAGATATGATCAAGGGGTTTCCTCTCGTATCAAACTTAGTGTTGTGGGGTTTTTCAAAGCGAGGCTAGAGGTCACGGAGTGGACCCGACACACACCCCAAAATTCGGGGAATTTAATGCATGATTTACACGGCGCGTGGTGATAAATGGGAAAAAATATATTCATTGAAAAAAAAGCCCGGACTTACAAAAACTGTCAGCTATGCTCTTGAATCATTCTTGAACTAAAAATGCTAGAGAGACGCGGTTTGTACCTGAGTCATCCTTGCATGTCCCTGCATCCGAATTCCAAAGTTTTAGGGCAGCTTTCATACTTCTTGATAACGAAAATGACAAGTAGGCGGCTGTGCTCCGAAGCTAACTCAACAAGCCTCCCTATGGGATTTTTGTGCACAGAAAAAGTCACAAGTTACAACTGGTCAATTCGACCCCTAATACTTGCTCAATCTAAACAAGTTTAACACCATTGGATAGATATGATCAAGGGCTTTCCTCTCGTATCAAACTTAGTGTTGTGGGGTTTTTCAAAGCGAGGCTACAGGTCAGGGAGTGGACCCGACACACACCCCAACATTCGGGGAATTTAATGCATGATTTACACGGCGCGTGGTGATAAATGGGGAAAAAAAATATTCATTGAAAAAAAAGCCCGGACTTAAAAAAACTGTCAGCTAAGCTCTTGAATAATTCTGGAACTAAAAACGCTAGAGAGACGCTGTTTGTACCTGAGTCATCCTTGCATGTCCCTGCATCCGAATTTCAAGTTTTAGGGCGGCTTTCATACTTCTTGTTAACGAAAATGACAAGTAGGCGGTGTTGGTCCGAAGCAAACTCAACAAGCCTCCCTATAGGATTTTTGTGCACAGAAAAATCACAAGTTACAACTGGTCAATTCGACCCCAAATACTTGCTCAATCTAAACAAGTTTAACACCATTGGATAGATATGATCAAGGGCTTTCCTCTCGTATCAAACTTAGTGTTGTGGGGTTTTTCAAAGCGAGGCTAGAGGTCAGAGAGTGGACCCGACACACACCCCGAACATCGGGGAATTTAATGCATGATTTACACGGCGCGTGGTGATAAATGGGAAAAAATATATTCATTGAAAAAAAAGCCCGGACTTACAAAAACTGTCAGCTATGCTCTTGAATCATTCTTGAACTAAAAATGCTAGAGAGACGCTGTTTGTACCTGAGTCATCCTTGCATGTCCCTGCATCCGAATTCCAAAGTTTTAGGGCAGCTTTCATACTTCTTGATAACGAAAATGACAAGTAGGCGGCTCTGCTCCGAAGCTTACTCAACAAGCCTCCCTATGGGATTTTTGTGCACAGAAAAAGTCACAAGTTACAACTGGTCAATTCGACCCCTAATACTTGCTCAATCTAAACAAGTTTAACACCATTGGATAGATATGATCAAGGGCTTTCCTCTCGTATCAAACTTAGTGTTGTGGGGATTTTCAAAGCGAGGCTAGAGGTCAGGGAGTGGACCCGACACACACCCCAACATTCGGGGAATTTAATGCATGATTTACACGGCGCGTGGTGATAAATGGGAAAAAAAAAATATTCATTGAAAAAAAAGCCCGGACTTATAAAAACTGTCAGCTATGCTCTTGAATAATTCTGGAACTAAAAACGCTAGAGAGACGCTGTTTGTACCTGAGTCATCCTTGCATGTCCCTGCATCCGAATTTCAAAGTTTTAGGGCAGCTTTCATACTTCTTGATAACGAAAATGACAAGTAGGCGGTGTTGGTCCGAAGCTAACTCAACAAGCCTCCCTATGGGATTTTTGTGCACAGAAAAATCACAAGTTACAACTGGTCAATTCGACCCCAAATATTTTCTCAATCTAAACAAGTTTAACACCATTGGATAGATATGATCAAGGGCTTTCCTCTCGTATCAAACTTAGTGTTGTGGGTTTTTCCAAGCGAGGCTAGAGGTCAGGGAGTGGACCCGACACACACCCCGAAATTCGGGGAATTTAATGCATGATTTACACGGCGCGTGGTGATAAATGGGAAAAAATATATTCATTGAAAAAAAAGCCCGGACTTACAAAAACTGTCAGCTATGCTCTTGAATCATTCTTGAACTAAAAATGCTAGAGAGACGCGGTTTGTACCTGAGTCATCCTTGCATGTCCCTGCATCCGAATTCCAAAGTTTTAGGGCAGCTTTCATACTTCTTGATAACGAAAATGACAAGTAGGCGGCCCTGCTCCGAAGCTTACTCAACAATCCTCCCTATGGGATTTTTGTGCACAGAAAAAATCACAAGTTACAACTGGTCAATTCGACCCCTAATACTTGCTCAATCTAAACAAGTTTAACACCATTGGATAGATATGATCAAGGGCTTTCCTCTCGTATCAAACTTAGTGTTGTGGGGATTTTCAAAGCGAGGCTAGACGTCAGGGAGTGGACCCGACACACACCCCAACATTCGGGGAATTTAATGCATGATTTACACGGCGCGTGGTGATAAATGGGAAAAAAATATTCATTGAAAAAAAAGCCCGGACTTATAAAAACTGTCAGCTATGCTCTTGAATCATTCTTGAGCTAAAAATGCTAGAGAGACGCTGTTTGTACCTGAGTCATCCTTGCATGTCCCTGCATCCGAATTCCAAAGTTTTAGGGCAGCTTTCATACTTCTTGATAACGAAAATGACAAGTAGGCGGCTGTGCTCCGAAGCTAACTCAACAAGCCTCCCTATGGGATTTTTGTGCACAGAAAAAGTCACAAGTTACAACTGGTCAATTCGACCCCTAATACTTGCTCAATCTAAACAAGTTTAACACCATTGGATAGATATGATCAAGGGCTTTCCTCTCGTATCAAACTTAGTGTTGTGGGGATTTTCAAAGCGAGGCTACAGGTCAGGGAGTGGACCCGACACACACCCCAACATTCGGGGAATTTAATGCATGATTTACACGGCGCGTGGTGATAAATGGGGAAAAAAAATATTCATTGAAAAAAAAGCCCGGACTTAAAAAAACTGTCAGCTAAGCTCTTGAATAATTCTGGAACTAAAAACGCTAGAGAGACGCTGTTTGTACCTGAGTCATCCTTGCATGTCCCTGCATCCGAATTTCAAAGTTTTAGGGCAGCTTTCATACTTCTTGATAACGAAAATGACAAGTAGGCGGTGTTGGTCCGAAGCTAACTCAACAAGCCTCCCTATGGGATTTTTGTGCACAGAAAAATCACAAGTTACAACTGGTCAATTCGACCCCAAATATTTTCTCAATCTAAACAAGTTTAACACCATTGGATAGATATGATCAAGGGCTTTCCTCTCGTATCAAACTTAGTGTTGTGGGTTTTTCCAAGCGAGGCTAGAGGTCAGGGAGTGGACCCGACACACACCCCGAAATTCGGGGAATTTAATGCATGATTTACACGGCGCGTGGTGATAAATGGGAAAAAATATATTCATTGAAAAAAAAGCCCGGACTTACAAAAACTGTCAGCTATGCTCTTGAATCATTCTTGAACTAAAAATGCTAGAGAGACGCGGTTTGTACCTGAGTCATCCTTGCATGTCCCTGCATCCGAATTCCAAAGTTTTAGGGCAGCTTTCATACTTCTTGATAACGAAAATGACAAGTAGGCGGCCCTGCTCCGAAGCTTACTCAACAATCCTCCCTATGGGATTTTTGTGCACAGAAAAAATCACAAGTTACAACTGGTCAATTCGACCCCTAATACTTGCTCAATCTAAACAAGTTTAACACCATTGGATAGATATGATCAAGGGCTTTCCTCTCGTATCAAACTTAGTGTTGTGGGGATTTTCAAAGCGAGGCTAGACGTCAGGGAGTGGACCCGACACACACCCCAACATTCGGGGAATTTAATGCATGATTTACACGGCGCGTGGTGATAAATGGGAAAAAAATATTCATTGAAAAAAAAGCCCGGACTTATAAAAACTGTCAGCTATGCTCTTGAATCATTCTTGAGCTAAAAATGCTAGAGAGACGCTGTTTGTACCTGAGTCATCCTTGCATGTCCCTGCATCCGAATTCCAAAGTTTTAGGGCAGCTTTCATACTTCTTGATAACGAAAATGACAAGTAGGCGGCTGTGCTCCGAAGCTAACTCAACAAGCCTCCCTATGGGATTTTTGTGCACAGAAAAAGTCACAAGTTACAACTGGTCAATTCGACCCCTAATACTTGCTCAATCTAAACAAGTTTAACACCATTGGATAGATATGATCAAGGGCTTTCCTCTCGTATCAAACTTAGTGTTGTGGGGATTTTCAAAGCGAGGCTACAGGTCAGGGAGTGGACCCGACACACACCCCAACATTCGGGGAATTTAATGCATGATTTACACGGCGCGTGGTGATAAATGGGGAAAAAAAATATTCATTGAAAAAAAAGCCCGGACTTAAAAAAACTGTCAGCTAAGCTCTTGAATAATTCTGGAACTAAAAACGCTAGAGAGACGCTGTTTGTACCTGAGTCATCCTTGCATGTCCCTGCATCCGAATTTCAAGTTTTAGGGCGGCTTTCATACTTCTTGTTAACTTAAATGACAAGTAGGCGGTGTTGGTCCGAAGCAAACTCAACAAGCCTCCCTATAGGATTTTTGTGCACAGAAAAATCACAAGTTACAACTGGTCAATTCGACCCCAAATACTTGCTCAATCTAAACAAGTTTAACACCATTGGATAGATATGATCAAGGGCTTTCCTCTCGTATCAAACTTAGTGTTGTGGGGTTTTTCAAAGCGAGGCTAGAGGTCAGAGAGTGGACATGACACACACCCCGAACATCGGGGAATTTAATGCATGATTTACACGGCGCGTGGTGATAAATGGGAAAAAATATATTCATTGAAAAAAAAGCCCGGACTTACAAAAACTGTCAGCTATGCTCTTGAATCATTCTTGAACTAAAAATGCTAGAGAGACGCTGTTTGTACCTGAGTCATCCTTGCCTGTCCCTGCATCCGAATTCCAAAGTTTTAGGGCAGCTTTCATACTTCTTGATGACGAAAATGACAAGTAGGCGGCTCTGCTCCGAAGCTTACTCAACAAGCCTCCCTATGGGATTTTTGTGCACAGAAAAAAATCACAAGTTACAACTGGTCAATTCGACCCTAAATACTTGCTCAATCTAAACAAGTTTAACACCATTGGATAGATATGATCAAGGGGTTTCCTCTCGTATCAAACTTAGTGTTGTGGGGTTTTTCAAAGCGAGGCTAGAGGTCACGGAGTGGACCCGACACACACCCCAAAATTCGGGGAATTTAATGCATGATTTACACGGCGCGTGGTGATAAATGGGAAAAAATATATTCATTGAAAAAAAAGCCCGGACTTACAAAAACTGTCAGCTATGCTCTTGAATCATTCTTGAACTAAAAATGCTAGAGAGACGCGGTTTGTACCTGAGTCATCCTTGCATGTCCCTGCATCCGAATTCCAAAGTTTTAGGGCAGCTTTCATACTTCTTGATAACGAAAATGACAAGTAGGCGGCTGTGCTCCGAAGCTAACTCAACAAGCCTCCCTATGGGATTTTTGTGCACAGAAAAAGTCACAAGTTACAACTGGTCAATTCGACCCCTAATACTTGCTCAATCTAAACAAGTTTAACACCATTGGATAGATATGATCAAGGGCTTTCCTCTCGTATCAAACTTAGTGTTGTGGGGTTTTTCAAAGCGAGGCTACAGGTCAGGGAGTGGACCCGACACACACCCCAACATTCGGGGAATTTAATGCATGATTTACACGGCGCGTGGTGATAAATGGGGAAAAAAAATATTCATTGAAAAAAAAGCCCGGACTTAAAAAAACTGTCAGCTAAGCTCTTGAATAATTCTGGAACTAAAAACGCTAGAGAGACGCTGTTTGTACCTGAGTCATCCTTGCATGTCCCTGCATCCGAATTTCAAGTTTTAGGGCGGCTTTCATACTTCTTGTTAACGAAAATGACAAGTAGGCGGTGTTGGTCCGAAGCAAACTCAACAAGCCTCCCTATAGGATTTTTGTGCACAGAAAAATCACAAGTTACAACTGGTCAATTCGACCCCAAATACTTGCTCAATCTAAACAAGTTTAACACCATTGGATAGATATGATCAAGGGCTTTCCTCTCGTATCAAACTTAGTGTTGTGGGGTTTTTCAAAGCGAGGCTAGAGGTCAGAGAGTGGACCCGACACACACCCCGAACATCGGGGAATTTAATGCATGATTTACACGGCGCGTGGTGATAAATGGGAAAAAATATATTCATTGAAAAAAAAGCCCGGACTTACAAAAACTGTCAGCTATGCTCTTGAATCAATCTTGAACTAAAAATGCTAGAGAGACGCTGTTTGTACCTGAGTCATCCTTGCATGTCCCTGCATCCGAATTCCAAAGTTTTAGGGCAGCTTTCATACTTCTTGATAACGAAAATGACAAGTAGGCGGCTCTGCTCCGAAGCTTACTCAACAAGCCTCCCTATGGGATTTTTGTGCACAGAAAAAGTCACAAGTTACAACTGGTCAATTCGACCCCTAATACTTGCTCAATCTAAACAAGTTTAACACCATTGGATAGATATGATCAAGGGCTTTCCTCTCGTATCAAACTTAGTGTTGTGGGGATTTTCAAAGCGAGGCTAGAGGTCAGGGAGTGGACCCGACACACACCCCAACATTCGGGGAATTTAATGCATGATTTACACGGCGCGTGGTGATAAATGGGAAAAAAAAAATATTCATTGAAAAAAAAGCCCGGACTTATAAAAACTGTCAGCTATGCTCTTGAATAATTCTGGAACTAAAAACGCTAGAGAGACGCTGTTTGTACCTGAGTCATCCTTGCATGTCCCTGCATCCGAATTTCAAAGTTTTAGGGCAGCTTTCATACTTCTTGATAACGAAAATGACAAGTAGGCGGTGTTGGTCCGAAGCTAACTCAACAAGCCTCCCTATGGGATTTTTGTGCACAGAAAAATCACAAGTTACAACTGGTCAATTCGACCCCAAATATTTTCTCAATCTAAACAAGTTTAACACCATTGGATAGATATGATCAAGGGCTTTCCTCTCGTATCAAACTTAGTGTTGTGGGTTTTTCCAAGCGAGGCTAGAGGTCAGGGAGTGGACCCGACACACACCCCGAAATTCGGGGAATTTAATGCATGATTTACACGGCGCGTGGTGATAAATGGGAAAAAATATATTCATTGAAAAAAAAGCCCGGACTTACAAAAACTGTCAGCTATGCTCTTGAATCATTCTTGAACTAAAAATGCTAGAGAGACGCGGTTTGTACCTGAGTCATCCTTGCATGTCCCTGCATCCGAATTCCAAAGTTTTAGGGCAGCTTTCATACTTCTTGATAACGAAAATGACAAGTAGGCGGCCCTGCTCCGAAGCTTACTCAACAATCCTCCCTATGGGATTTTTGTGCACAGAAAAAATCACAAGTTACAACTGGTCAATTCGACCCCTAATACTTGCTCAATCTAAACAAGTTTAACACCATTGGATAGATATGATCAAGGGCTTTCCTCTCGTATCAAACTTAGTGTTGTGGGGATTTTCAAAGCGAGGCTAGACGTCAGGGAGTGGACCCGACACACACCCCAACATTCGGGGAATTTAATGCATGATTTACACGGCGCGTGGTGATAAATGGGAAAAAAATATTCATTGAAAAAAAAGCCCGGACTTATAAAAACTGTCAGCTATGCTCTTGAATCATTCTTGAGCTAAAAATGCTAGAGAGACGCTGTTTGTACCTGAGTCATCCTTGCATGTCCCTGCATCCGAATTCCAAAGTTTTAGGGCAGCTTTCATACTTCTTGATAACGAAAATGACAAGTAGGCGGCTGTGCTCCGAAGCTAACTCAACAAGCCTCCCTATGGGATTTTTGTGCACAGAAAAAGTCACAAGTTACAACTGGTCAATTCGACCCCTAATACTTGCTCAATCTAAACAAGTTTAACACCATTGGATAGATATGATCAAGGGCTTTCCTCTCGTATCAAACTTAGTGTTGTGGGGATTTTCAAAGCGAGGCTACAGGTCAGGGAGTGGACCCGACACACACCCCAACATTCGGGGAATTTAATGCATGATTTACACGGCGCGTGGTGATAAATGGGGAAAAAAAATATTCATTGAAAAAAAAGCCCGGACTTAAAAAAACTGTCAGCTAAGCTCTTGAATAATTCTGGAACTAAAAACGCTAGAGAGACGCTGTTTGTACCTGAGTCATCCTTGCATGTCCCTGCATCCGAATTTCAAGTTTTAGGGCGGCTTTCATACTTCTTGTTAACTTAAATGACAAGTAGGCGGTGTTGGTCCGAAGCAAACTCAACAAGCCTCCCTATAGGATTTTTGTGCACAGAAAAATCACAAGTTACAACTGGTCAATTCGACCCCAAATACTTGCTCAATCTAAACAAGTTTAACACCATTGGATAGATATGATCAAGGGCTTTCCTCTCGTATCAAACTTAGTGTTGTGGGGTTTTTCAAAGCGAGGCTAGAGGTCAGAGAGTGGACATGACACACACCCCGAACATCGGGGAATTTAATGCATGATTTACACGGCGCGTGGTGATAAATGGGAAAAAATATATTCATTGAAAAAAAAGCCCGGACTTACAAAAACTGTCAGCTATGCTCTTGAATCATTCTTGAACTAAAAATGCTAGAGAGACGCTGTTTGTACCTGAGTCATCCTTGCATGTCCCTGCATCCGAATTCCAAAGTTTTAGGGCAGCTTTCATACTTCTTGATGACGAAAATGACAAGTAGGCGGCTCTGCTCCGAAGCTTACTCAACAAGCCTCCCTATGGGATTTTTGTGCACAGAAAAAGTCACAAGTTACAACTGGTCAATTCGACCCCTAATACTTGCTCAATCTAAACAAGTTTAACACCATTGGATAGATATGATCAAGGGCTTTCCTCTCGTATCAAACTTAGTGTTGTGGGGATTTTCAAAGCGAGGCTAGAGGTCAGGGAGTGGACCCGAAACACACCCCAACATTCGGGGAATTTAATGCATGATTTACACGGCGCGTGGTGATAAATGGGAAAAAAAAAATATTCATTGAAAAAAAAGCCCGGACTTATAAAAACTGTCAGCTATGCTCTTGAATAATTCTGGAACTAAAAACGCTAGAGAGACGCTGTTTGTACCTGAGTCATCCTTGCATGTCCCTGCATCCGAATTTCAAAGTTTTAGGGCGGCTTTCATACTTCTTGATAACGAAAATGACAAGTAGGCGGTGTTGGTCCGAAGCTAACTCAACAAGCCTCCCTATGGGATTTTTGTGCACAGAAAAATCACAAGTTACAACTGGTCAATTCGACCCCAAATATTTGCTCAATCTAAACAAGTTTAACACCATTGGATAGATATGATCAAGGGCTTTCCTCTCGTATCAAACTTAGTGTTGTGGGGTTTTTCCAAGCGAGGCTAGAGGTCAGGGAGTGGACCCGACACACACCCCGAAATTCGGGGAATTTAATGCATGATTTACACGGCGCGTGGTGATAAATGGGAAAAAATATATTCATTGAAAAAAAAGCCCGGACTTACAAAAACTGTCAGCTATGCTCTTGAATCATTCTTGAACTAAAAATGCTAGAGAGACGCGGTTTGTACCTGAGTCATCCTTGCATGTCCCTGCATCCGAATTCCAAAGTTTTAGGGCAGCTTTCATACTTCTTGATATCGAAAATGACAAGTAGGCGGCCCTGCTCCGAAGCTTACTCAACAATCCTCCCTATGGGATTTTTGTGCACAGAAAAAATCACAAGTTACAACTGGTCAATTCGACCCCTAATACTTGCTCAATCTAAACAAGTTTAACACCATTGGATAGATATGATCAAGGGCTTTCCTCTCGTATCAAACTTAGTGTTGTGGGGATTTTCAAAGCGAGGCTAGACGTCAGGGAGTGGACCCGACACACACCCCAACATTCGGGGAATTTAATGCATGATTTACACGGCGCGTGGTGATAAATGGGAAAAAAATATTCATTGAAAAAAAAGCCCGGACTTATAAAAACTGTCAGCTATGCTCTTGAATCATTCTTGAGCTAAAAATGCTAGAGAGACGCTGTTTGTACCTGAGTCATCCTTGCATGTCCCTGCATCCGAATTTCAAAGTTTTAGGGCGGCTTTCATACTTCTTGATAACGAAAATGACAAGTAGGCGGTGTTGGTCCGAAGCTAACTCAACAAGCCTCCCTATGGGATTTTTGTGCACAGAAAAATCACAAGTTACAACTGGTCAATTCGACCCCAAATATTTGCTCAATCTAAACAAGTTTAACACCATTGGATAGATATGATCAAGGGCTTTCCTCTCGTATCAAACATAGTGTTGTGGGGTTTTTCAAAGCGAGGCTAGAGGTCAGGGAGTGGACCCGACACACACCCCGAAATTCGGGGAATTTAATGCATGATTTACACGGCGCGTGGTGATAAATGGGAAAAAATATATTCATTGAAAAAAAAGCCCGGACTTACAAAAACTGTCAGCTATGCTCTTGAATCATTCTTGAACTAAAAATGCTAGAGAGACGCGGTTTGTACCTGAGTCATCCTTGCATGTCCCTGCATCCGAATTCCAAAGTTTTAGGGCAGCTTTCATACTTCTTGATAACGAAAATGACAAGTAGGCGGCCCTGCTCCGAAGCTTACTCAACAAGCCTCCCTATGGGATTTTTGTGCACAGAAAAAATCACAAGTTACAACTGGTCAATTCGACCCCTAATACTTGCTCAATCTAAACAAGTTTAACACCATTGGATAGATATGATCAAGGGCTTTCCTCTCGTATCAAACTTAGTGTTGTGGGGATTTTCAAAGCGAGGCTAGAGGTCAGGGAGTGGACCCGACACACACCCCAAAATTCGGGGAATTTAATGCATGATTTACACGGCGCGTGGTGATAAATGGGAAAAAAAATATTCATTGAAAAAAAAGCCCGGACTTATAAAAACTGTCAGCTATGCTCTTGAATCATTCTTGAACTAAAAATGCTAGAGAGACGCGGTTTGTACCTGAGTCATCCTTGCATGTCCCTGCATCCGAATTCCAAAGTTTTAGGGCAGCTTTCATACTTCTTGATAACGAAAATGACAAGTAGGCGGTGTTGGTCCAAAGCTAACTCAACAAGCCTCCCTAAGGGATTTTTGTGCACAGAAAAATCACAAGTTACAACTGGTCAATTCGACCCCAAATATTTGCTCAATCTAAACAAGTTTAACACCATTGGATAGATATGATCAAGGGCTTTCCTCTCGTATCAAACTTAGTGTTGTGGGGTTTTTCAAAGCGAGGCTAGAGGTCAGGGAGTGGACCCGACACACACCCCGAAATTCGGGGAATTTAATGCATGATTTACACGGCGCGTGGTGATAAATGGGAAAAAATATATTCATTGAAAAAAAAGCCCGGACTTACAAAAACTGTCAGTTATGCTCTTGAATCATTCTTGAACTAAAAATGCTAGAGAGACGCGGTTTGTACCTGAGTCATCCTTGCATGTCCCTGCATCCGAATTCCAAAGTTTTAGGGCAGCTTTCATACTTCTTGATAACGAAAATGACAAGTAGGCGGCCCTGCTCCGAAGCTTACTCAACAAGCCTCCCTATGGGATTTTTGTGCACAGAAAAAATCACAAGTTACAACTGGCAATTCGACCCCTAATACTTGCTCAATCTAAACAAGTTTAACACCATTGGATAGATATGATCAAGGGCTTTCCTCTCGTATCAAACTTAGTGTTGTGGGGATTTTCAAAGCGAGGCTAGAGGTCAGGGAGTGGACCCGACACACACCCCGAAATTCGGGGAATTTATTGCATGATTTACACGGCGCGTGGTGATAAATGGGAAAAAATATATTCATTGAAAAAAAAGCCCGGACTTACAAAAACTGTCAGCTATGCTCTTGAATCATTCTTGAACTAAAAATGCTAGAGAGACGCGGTTTGTACCTGAGTCATCCTTGCATGTCCCTGCATCCGAATTTTAAAGTTTTAGGGCGGCTTTCATACTTCTTGATAACGAAAATGACAAGTAGGCGGTGTTGGTCCGAAGCTAACTCAACAAGCCTCCCTATGGGATTTTTGTGCACAGAAAAAATCACAAGTTACAACTGGTCAATTCGACCCCTAATACTTGCTCAATCTAAACAAGTTTAACACCATTGGATAGATATGATCAAGGGCTTTCCTCTCGTATTAAACTTAGTGTTGTGGGGATTTTCAAAGCGAGGCTAGAGGTCAGGGAGTGGACCCGACACACACCCCAAAATTCGGGGAATTTAATGCATGATTTACACGGCGCGTGGTGATAAATGGGAAAAAAAATATTCATTGAAAAAAAAGCCCGGACTTATAAAAACTGTCAGCTATGCTCTTGAATCATTCTTGAACTAAAAATGCTAGAGAGACGCGGTTTGTACCTGAGTCATCCTTGCATGTCCCTGCATCCGAATTCCAAAGTTTTAGGGCAGCTTTCATACTTCTTGATAACGAAAATGACAAGTAGGCGGTGTTGGTCCGAAGCTAACTCAACAAGCCTCCCTATGGGATTTTTGTGCACAGAAAAATCACAAGTTACAACTGGTCAATTCGACCCCAAATATTTGCTCAATCTAAACAAGTTTAACACCATTGGATAGATATGATCAAGGGCTTTCCTCTCGTATCAAACTTAGTGTTGTGGGGTTTTTCAAAACGAGGCTAGAGGTCAGGGAGTGGACCCGACACACACCCCAAAATTCGGGGAATTTAATGCATGATTTACACGGCGCGTGGTGATAAATGGGAAAAAATATATTCATTGAAAAAAAACCCGGACTTACAAAAACTGTCAGCTATGCTCTTGAATCATTCTTGAACTAAAAATGCTAGAGAGACGCGGTTTGTACCTGAGTCATCCTTGCATGTCCCTGCATCCGAATTCCAAAGTTTTAGGGCAGCTTTCATACTTCTTGATAACAATAATGACAAGTAGGCGGCTCTGCTCCGAAGCTTACTCAACAAGCCTCCCTATGGGATTTTTGTGCACAGAAAAAGTCACAAGTTACAACTGGTCAATTCGACCCCTAATACTTGCTCAATCTAAACAAGTTTAACACCATTGGATAGATATGATCAAGGGCTTTCCTCTCGTATCAAACTTAGTGTTGTGGGGATTTTCAAAGCGAGGCTAGAGGTCAGGGAGTGGACCCGACACACACCCCGAAATTCGGGGAATTTAATGCATGATTTACACGGCGCGTGGTGATACATGGGAAAAAATATATTCATTGAAAAAAAAGCCCGGACTTACAAAAACTGTCAGCTATGCTCTTGAATCATTCTTGAACTAAAAATGCTAGAGAGACGCGGTTTGTACCTGAGTCATCCTTGCATGTCCCTGCATCCGAATTTTAAAGTTTTAGGGCGGCTTTCATACTTCTTGATAACGAAAATGACAAGTAGGCGGTGTTGGTCCGAAGCTAACTCAACAAGCCTCCCTATGGGATTTTTGTGCACAGAAAAAATCACAAGTTACAACTGGTCAATTCGACCCCTAATACTTGCTCAATCTAAACAAGTTTAACACCATTGGATAGATATGATCAAGGGCTTTCCTCTCGTATCAAACTTAGTGTTGTGGGGATTTGCAAAGCGAGGCTAGAGGTCAGGGAGTGGACCCGACACACACCCCAAAATTCGGGGAATTTAATGCATGATTTACACGGCGCGTGGTGATAAATGGGAAAAAAAATATTCATTGAAAAAAAAGCCCGGACTTATAAAAACTGTCAGCTATGCTCTTGAATCATTCTTGAACTAAAAATGCTAGAGAGACGCGGTTTGTACCTGAGTCATCCTTGCATGTCCCTGCATCCGAATTCCAAAGTTTTAGGGCAGCTTTCATACTTCTTGATAACGAAAATGACAAGTAGGCGGTGTTGGTCCGAAGCTAACTCAACAAGCCTCCCTATGGGATTTTTGTGCACAGAAAAATCACAAGTTACAACTGGTCAATTCGACCCCAAATATTTGCTCAATCTAAACAAGTTTAACACCATTGGATAGATATGATCAAGGGCTTTCCTCTCGTATCAAACTTAGTGTTGTGGGGTTTTTCAAAACGAGGCTAGAGGTCAGGGAGTGGACCCGACACACACCCCAAAATTCGGGGAATTTAATGCATGATTTACACGGCGCGTGGTGATAAATGGGAAAAAATATATTCATTGAAAAAAAAGCCCGGACTTACAAAAACTGTCAGCTATGCTCTTGAATCATTCTTGAACTAAAAATGCTAGAGAGACGCGGTTTGTACCTGAGTCATCCTTGCATGTCCCTGCATCCGAATTTCAAAGTTTTAGGGCGGCTTTCATACTTCTTGATAACGAAAATGACAAGTAGGCGGTGTTGGTCCGAAGCTAACTCAACAAGCCTCCCTATGGGATTTTTGTGCACAGTAAAATCACAAGTTACAACTGGTCAATTCGACCCCAAATATTTGCTCAATCTAAACAAGTTTAACACCATTGGATAGATATGATCAAGGGCTTTCCTCTCGTATCAAACTTAGTGTTGTGGGGTTTTTCCAAGCGAGGCTAGAGGTCAGGGAGTGGACCCGACACACACCTCGAAATTCGGGGAATTTAATGCATGATTTACACGGCGCGTGGTGATAAATGGGAAAAAATATATTCATTGAAAAAAAAGCCCGGACTTACAAAAACTGTCAGCTATGCTCTTGAATCATTCTTGAACTAAAAATGCTAGAGAGACGCGGTTTGTACCTGAGTCATCCTTGCATGTCCCTGCATCCGAATTTCAAAGTTTACGGGCGGCTTTCATACTTCTTGATAACGAAAATGACAAGTAGGCGGTGTTGGTCCAAAGCTAACTCAACAAGCCTCCCTATGGGATTTTTGTGCACAGAAAAAGTCACAAGTTACAACTGGTCAATTCGACCCCTAATACTTGCTCAATCTAAACAAGTTTAACACCATTGGATAGATATGATCAAGGGCTTTCCTCTCGTATCAAACTTAGTGTTGTGGGGATTTTCAAAGCGAGGCTAGAGGTCAGGGAGTGGACCCGACACACACCCCAACATTCGGGGAATTTAATGCATGATTTACACGGCGCGTGGTGATAAATGGAAAAAAAAAATATTCATTGAAAAAAAAGCCCGGACTTATAAAAACTGTCAGCTATGCTCTTGAATAATTCTGGAACTAAAAACGCTAGAGAGACGCTGTTTGTACCTGAGTCATCCTTGCATGTCCCTGCATCCGAATTTCAAAGTTTTAGGGCGGCTTTCATACTTCTTGATAACGAAAATGACAAGTAGGCGGTGTTGGTCCGAAGCTAACTCAACAAGCCTCCCTATGGGATTTTTGTGCACAGAAAAATCACAAGTTACAACTGGTCAATTCGACCCCAAATATTTGCTCAATCTAAACAAGTTTAACACCATTGGATAGATATGATCAAGGGCTTTCCTCTCGTATCAAACTTAGTGTTGTGGGGATTTTCCAAGCGAGGCTAGACGTCAGGGAGTGGACCCGACACACACCCCGAAATTCGGGGAATTTAATGCATGATTTACACGGCGCGTGGTGATAAATGGGAAAAAAATATATTCATTGAAAAAAAAGCCCGGACTTACAAAAACTGTCAGCTATGCTCTTGAATCATTCTTGAACTAAAAATGCTAGAGAGACGCGGTTTGTAGCTGAGTCATCCTTGCATGTCCCTGCATCCGAATTCCAAAGTTTTAGGGCAGCTTTCATACTTCTTGATAACAAAAATGACAAGTAGGCGGCCCTGCTCCGAAGCTTACTCAACAAGTCTCCCTATGGGATTTTTGTGCACAGAAAAAATCACAAGTTACAACTGGTCAATTCGACCCCTAATACTTGCTCAATCTAAACAAGTTTAACACCATTGGATAGATATGATCAAGGGCTTTCCTCTCGTATCAAACTTAGTGTTGTGGGGATTTTCAAAGCGAGGCTAGACGTCAGGGAGTGGACCCGACACACACCCCAACATTCGGGGAATTTAATGCATGATTTACACGGCGCGTGGTGATAAATGGGGAAAAAAATATTCATTGAAAAAAAAGCCCGGACTTATAAAAACTGTCAGCTATGCTCTTGAATCATTCTTGAACTAAAAATGCTAGAGAGACGCTGTTTGTACCTGAGTCATCCTTGCATGTCCCTGCATCCGAATTTCAAAGTTTACGGGCGGCTTTCATACTTCTTGATAACGAAAATGACAAGTAGGCGGTGTTGGTCCGAAGCTAACTCAACAAGCCTCCCTATGGGATTTTTGTGCACAGAAAAATCACAAGTTACAACTGGTCAATTCGACCCCAAATATTTGCTCAATCTAAACAAGTTTAACACCATTGGATAGATATGATCAAGGGCTTTCCTCTCGTATCAAACTTAGTGTTGTGGGGTTTTTCCAAGCGAGGCTAGAGGTCAGGGAGTGGACCCGACACACACCCCGAAATTCGGGGAATTTAATGCATGATTTACACGGCGCGTGGTGATAAATGGGAAAAAATATATTCATTGAAAAAAATACCCGGACTTATAAAAACTGTCAGCTATGCTCTTGAATCATTCTTGAACTAAAAATGCTAGAGAGACGCTGTTTGTACCTGAGTCATCCTTGCATGTCCCTGCATCCGAATTTCAAAGTTTTAGGGCGGCTTTCATACTTCTTGATAACGAAAATGACAAGTAGGCGGTGTTGGTCCGAAGCTAACTCAACAAGCCTCCCTAAGGGATTTTTGTGCACAGAAAAATCACAAGTTACAACTGGTCAATTCGACCCCAAATATTTGCTCAATCTAAACAAGTTTAACACCATTGGATAGATATGATCAAGGGCTTTCCTCTCGTATCAAACTTAGTGTTGTGGGGTTTTTCAAAGCGAGGCTAGAGGTCAGGGAGTGGACCCGACACACACCCCGAAATTCGGGGAATTTAATGCATGATTTACACGGCGCGTGGTGATAAATGGGAAAAAATATATTCATTGAAAAAAAAGCCCGGACTTACAAAAACTGTCAGCTATGCTCTTGAATCATTCTTGAACTAAAAATGCTAGAGAGACGCGGTTTGTACCTGAGTCATCCTTGCATGTCCCTGCATCCGAATTCCAAAGTTTTAAGGCAGCTTTCATACTTCTTGATAACGAAAATGACAAGTAGGCGGCCCTGCTCCGAAGCTTACTCAACAAGCCTCCCTATGGGATTTTTGTGCACAGAAAAAATCACAAGTTACAACTGGTCAATTCGACCCCTAATACTTGCTCAATCTAAACAAGTTTAACACCATTGGATAGATATGATCAAGGGCTTTCCTCTCGTATCAAACTTAGTGTTGTGGGGATTTTCAAAGCGAGGCTAGACGTCAGGGAGTGGACCCGACACACACCCCAACATTCGGGGAATTTAATGCATGATTTACACGGCGCGTGGTGATAAATGGGGAAAAAAATATTCATTGAAAAAAAAGCCCGGACTTATAAAAACTGTCAGCTATGCTCTTGAATCATTCTTGAACTAAAAATGCTAGAGAGACGCTGTTTGTACCTGAGTCATCCTTGCATGTCCCTGCATCCGAATTTCAAAGTTTACGGGCGGCTTTCATACTTCTTGATAACGAAAATGACAAGTAGGCGGTGTTGGTCCGAAGCTAACTCAACAAGCCTCCCTATGGGATTTTTGTGCACAGAAAAATCACAAGTTACAACTGGTCAATTCGACCCCAAATATTTGCTCAATCTAAACAAGTTTAACACCATTGGATAGATATGATCAAGGGCTTTCCTCTCGTATCAAACTTAGTGTTGTGGGGTTTTTCAAAGCGAGGCTAGAGGTCAGGGAGTGGACCCGACACACACCCCGAAATTCGGGGAATTTAATGCATGATTTACACGGCGCGTGGTGATAAATGGGAAAAAATATATTCATTGAAAAAAAAGCCCGGACTTACAAAAACTGTCAGCTATGCTCTTGAATCATTCTTGAACTAAAAATGCTAGAGAGACGCGGTTTGTACCTGAGTCATCCTTGCATGTCCCTGCATCCGAATTCCAAAGTTTTAAGGCAGCTTTCATACTTCTTGATAACGAAAATGACAAGTAGGCGGCCCTGCTCCGAAGCTTACTCAACAAGCCTCCCTATGGGATTTTTGTGCACAGAAAAAATCACAAGTTACAACTGGTCAATTCGACCCCTAATACTTGCTCAATCTAAACAAGTTTAACACCATTGGATGGATATGATCAAGGGCTTTCCTCTCGTATCAAACTTAGTGTTGTGGGGATTTTCAAAGCGAGGCTAGACGTCAGGGAGTGGACCCGACACACACCCCAACATTCGGGGAATTTAATGCATGATTTACACGGCGCGTGGTGATAAATGGGGAAAAAAATATTCATTGAAAAAAAAGCCCGGACTTATAAAAACTGTCAGCTATGCTCTTGAATCATTCTTGAACTAAAAATGCTAGAGAGACGCTGTTTGTACCTGAGTCATCCTTGCATGTCCCTGCATCCGAATTTCAAAGTTTACGGGCGGCTTTCATACTTCTTGATAACGAAAATGACAAGTAGGCGGTGTTGGTCCAAAGCTAACTCAACAAGCCTCCCTATGGGATTTTTGTGCACAGAAAAAGTCACAAGTTACAACTGGTCAATTCGACCCCTAATACTTGCTCAATCTAAACAAGTTTAACACCATTGGATAGATATGATCAAGGGCTTTCCTCTCGTATCAAACTTAGTGTTGTGGGGATTTTCAAAGCGAGGCTAGAGGTCAGGGAGTGGACCCGACACACACCCCAACATTCGGGGAATTTAATGCATGATTTACACGGCGCGTGGTGATAAATGGAAAAAAAAAATATTCATTGAAAAAAAAGCCCGGACTTATAAAAACTGTCAGCTATGCTCTTGAATAATTCTGGAACTAAAAACGCTAGAGAGACGCTGTTTGTACCTGAGTCATCCTTGCATGTCCCTGCATCCGAATTTCAAAGTTTTAGGGCGGCTTTCATACTTCTTGATAACGAAAATGACAAGTAGGCGGTGTTGGTCCGAAGCTAACTCAACAAGCCTCCCTATGGGATTTTTGTGCACAGAAAAATCACAAGTTACAACTGGTCAATTCGACCCCAAATATTTGCTCAATCTAAACAAGTTTAACACCATTGGATAGATATGATCAAGGGCTTTCCTCTCTTTATAAACTTAGTGTTGTGGGGATTTTCCAAGCGAGGCTAGACGTCAGGGAGTGGACCCGACACACACCCCGAAATTCGGGGAATTTAATGCATGATTTACACGGCGCGTGGTGATAAATGGGAAAAAAATATATTCATTGAAAAAAAAGCCCGGACTTACAAAAACTGTCAGCTATGCTCTTGAATCATTCTTGAACTAAAAATGCTAGAGAGACGCGGTTTGTAGCTGAGTCATCCTTGCATGTCCCTGCATCCGAATTCCAAAGTTTTAGGGCAGCTTTCATACTTCTTGATAACAAAAATGACAAGTAGGCGGCCCTGCTCCGAAGCTTACTCAACAAGTCTCCCTATGGGATTTTTGTGCACAGAAAAAATCACAAGTTACAACTGGTCAATTCGACCCCTAATACTTGCTCAATCTAAACAAGTTTAACACCATTGGATAGATATGATCAAGGGCTTTCCTCTCGTATCAAACTTAGTGTTGTGGGATTTTTCAAAGCGAGGCTAGACGTCAGGGAGTGGACCCGACACACACCCCAACATTCGGGGAATTTAATGCATGATTTACACGGCGCGTGGTAATAAATGGGAAAAAAAAAATCATTGAAAAAAAAGCCCGGACTTATAAAAACTGTCAGCTATGCTCTTGAATCATTCTTGAACTAAAAATGCTAGAGAGACGCTGTTTGTACCTGAGTCATCCTTGCATGTCCCTGCATCCGAATTTTAAAGTTTTAGGGCGGCTTTCATACTTCTTGATAACGAAAATGACAAGTAGGCGGTGTTGGTCCGAAGCTAACTCAACAAGCCTCCCTATGGGATTTTTGTGCACAGTAAAATCACAAGTTACAACTGGTCAATTCGACCCCAAATATTTGCTCAATCTAAACAAGTTTAACACCATTGGATAGATATGATCAAGGGCTTTCCTCTCGTATCAAACTTAGTGTTGTGGGGTTTTTCCAAGCGAGGCTAGAGGTCAGGGAGTGGACCCGACACACACCTCGAAATTCGGGGAATTTAATGCATGATTTACACGGCGCGTGGTGATAAATGGGAAAAAATATATTCATTGAAAAAAAAGCCCGGACTTACAAAAACTGTCAGCTATGCTCTTGAATCATTCTTGAACTAAAAATGCTAGAGAGACGCGGTTTGTACCTGAGTCATCCTTGCATGTCCCTGCATCCGAATTCCAAAGTTTTTGGGCAGCTTTCATACTTCTTGATAACGAAAATGACAAGTAGGCGGCTCTGCTCCGAAGCTTACTCAACAAGCCTCCCTATGGGATTTTTGTGCACAGAAAAAGTCACAAGTTACAACTGGTCAATTCGACCCCTAATACTTGCTCAATCTAAACAAGTTTAACACCATTGGATAGATATGATCAAGGGCTTTCCTCTCGTATCAAACTTAGTGTTGTGGGGATTTTCAAAGCGAGGCTAGAGGTCAGGGAGTGGACCCGACACACACCCCAACATTCGGGGAATTTAATGCATGATTTACACGGCGCGTGGTGATAAATGGGAAAAAAAAATATTCATTGAAAAAAAAGCCCGGACTTATAAAAACTGTCAGCTATGCTCTTGAATAATTCTGGAACAGAAAAACGCTAGAGAGACGCTGTTTGTACCTGAGTCATCCTTGCATGTCCCTGCATCCGAATTTCAAAGTTTTAGGGCGGCTTTCATACTTCTTGATAACGAAAATGACAAGTAGGCGGCTCTGCTCCGAAGCTTACTCAACAAGCCTCCCTATGGGATTTTTGTGCACAGAAAAAGTCACAAGTTACAACTGGTCAATTCGACCCCTAATACTTGCTGAATCTAAACAAGTTTAACACCATTGGATAGATATGATCAAGGGTATTCCTCTCGTATCAAACTTAGTGTTGTGGGGATTTTCAAAGCGAGGCTAGAGGTCAGGGAGTGGACCCGACACACACCCCAACATTCGGGGAATTTAATGCATGATTTACACGGCGCGTGGTGATAAATGGGAAAAAAAAATATTCATTGAAAAAAAAGCCCGGACTTATAAAAACTGTCAGCTATGCTCTTGAATAATTCTGGAACAGAAAAACGCTAGAGAGACGCTGTTTGTACCTGAGTCATCCTTGCATGTCCCTGCATCCGAATTTCAAAGTTTTAGGGCGGCTTTCATACTTCTTGATAACGAAAATGACAAGTAGGCGGTGTTGGTCCGAAGCTAACTCAACAAGCCTCCCTATGGGATTTTTGTGCACAGAAAAATCACAAGTTACAACTGGTCAATTCGACCCCAAATATTTGCTCAATCTAAACAAGTTTAACACCATTGGATAGATATGATCAAGGGCTTTCCTCTCGTATCAAACTTAGTGTTGTGGGGTTTTTCCAAGCGAGGCTAGAGGTCAGGGAGTGGACCCGACACACACCCCAAAATTCGGGGAATTTAATGCATGATTTACACGGCGCGTGGTGATAAATGGGAAAAAATATATTCATTGAAAAAAAAGCCCGGACTTATAAAAACTGTCAGCTATGCTCTTGAATCATTCTTGACCTAAAAATGCTAGAGAGACGCGGTTTGTACCTGAGTCATCCTTGCATGTCCCTGCATCCGAATTCCAAAGTTTTAGGGCAGCTTTCATACTTCTTGATAACGAAAATGACAAGTAGGCGGCTCTGCTCCGAAGCTTACTCAACAAGCCTCCCTATGGGATTTTTGTGCACAGAAAAAATCACAAGTTACAACTGGTCAATTCGACCCCAAATACTTGATCAATCTAAACAAGTTTAACACCATTGGATAGATATGATCAAGGGCTTTCCTCTCGTATCAAACTTAATGTTGTGGGGATTTTCAAAGCGAGGCTAGAGGTCAAGGAGTGGACCCGACACACACCCCAAAATTCGGGGAATTTAATGCATGATTTACACGGCGCGTGGTGATAAATGGGAAAAAATATATTCATTGAAAAAAAAGCCCGGACTTATAAAAACTGTCAGCTATGCTCTTGAATAATTCTGGAACTAAAAATGCTAGAGAGACGCTGTTTGTACCTGAGTCATCCTTGCATGTCCCTGCATCCGAATTTTAAAGTTTACGGGCGGCTTTTATACTTCTTGATAACGAAATTGACAAGCAGGCGGTGTTGGTCCGAAGCTAACTCAACAAGCCTCCCTATGGGATTTTTGTGCACAGAAAAATCACAAGTTACAACTGGTCAATTCGACCCCAAATATTTGCTCAATCTAAACAAGTTTAACACCATTGGATAGATATGATCATGGGCTTTCCTCTCGTATCAAACTTAGTGTTGTGGGGTTTTTCAAAGCGAGGCTAGAGGTCAGGGAGTGGACCCGACACAAACCCCAAAATTCGGGGAATTTAATGCATGATTTACACGGCGCGTGGTGATAAATGGGAAAAAATATATTCATTGAAAAAAAAGCCCGGACTTATAAAAACTGTCAGCTATGCTCTTGAATCATTCTGGAACTAAAAATGCTACAGAGACGCTGTTTGTACCTGAGTCATCCTTGCATGTCCCTGCATCCGAATTTTAAAGTTTTAGGGCGGCTTTCATACTTCTTGATAACGAAAATGACAAGTAGGCGGCTCTGCTCCGAAGCTTACTCAACAAGCCTCCCTATGGGATTTTTGTGCACAGAAAAAATCACAAGTTACAACTGGTCAATTCGACCCTAAATACATGATCAATCTAAACAAGTTTAACACCATTGGATAGATATGATCAAGGGCTTTCCTCTCGTATCAAACTTAATGTTGTGGGGATTTTCAAAGCGAGGCTAGAGGTCAAGGAGTGGACCCGACACACACCCCAAAATTCGGGGAATTTAATGCATGATTTACACGGCGCGTGGTGATAAATGGGAAAAAATATATTCATTGAAAAAAAAGCCCGGACTTATAAAAACTGTCAGCTATGCTCTTGAATAATTCTGGAACTAAAAATGCTAGAGAGACGCTGTTTGTACCTGAGTCATCCTTGCATGTCCCTGCATCCGAATTTTAAAGTTTTAGGGCGGCTTTCATACTTCTTGATAACAAAAATGACAAGTAGGCGGTGTTGGTCCGAAGCTAACTCAACAAGCCTCCCTATGGGATTTTTGTGCACAGAAAAATCACAAGTTACAACTGGTCAATTCGACCCCAAATACTTGCTCAATCTAAACAAGTTTAACACCATTGGATAGATATGATCAAGGGCTTTCTTCTCGTATCAAACTTAGTGTTGTGGGGATTTTCAAAGCGAGGCTAGAGGTCAGGGAGTGGACCCGACACACACCCCAAAATTCGGGGAATTTAATGCATGATTTACACGGCGCGTGGTGATAAATGGGAAAAAATATATTCATTGAAAAAAAAGCCCGGACTTATAAAAACTGTCAGCTATGCTCTTGAATCATTCTTGACCTAAAAATGCTAGAGAGACGCGGTTTGTACCTGAGTCATCCTTGCATGTCCCTGCATCCGAATTCCAAAGTTTTAGGGCAGCTTTCATACTTCTTGATAACGAAAATGACAAGTAGGCGGCTCTGCTCCGAAGCTTACTCAACAAGCCTCCCTATGGGATTTTTGTGCACAGAAAAAATCACAAGTTACAACTGGTCAATTCGACCCCTAATACTTGCTGAATCTAAACAAGTTTAACACCATTGGATAGATATGATCAAGGGCTTTCCTCTCGTATCAAACTTAGTGTTGTGGGGATTTGCTAAGCGAGGCTAGAGGTCAAGGAGTGGACCCGACACACACCCCAAAATTCGGGGAATTTAATGCATGATTTACACGGCGCGTGGTGATAAATGGGAAAAAATATATTCATTGAAAAAAAAGCCCGGACTTATAAAAACTGTCAGCTATGCTCTTGAATAATTCTGGAACTAAAAATGCTACAGAGACGCTGTTTGTACCTGAGTCATCCTTGCATGTCCCTGCATCCGAATTGTAAAGTTTTAGGGCGGCTTTCATACTTCTTGATAACGAAAATGAAAAGTAGGCGGTGTTGGTCCGAAGCTAACTCAACAAGCCTCCCTATGGGATTTTTGTGCACAGAAAAATCACAAGTTACAACTGGTCAATTCGACCCCAAATACTTGCTCAATCTAAACAAGTTTAACACCATTGGATAGATATGATCGAGGGCTTTCATCTCGTATCAATTTTAGTGTTGTGGGGATTTTCAAAGCGAGGCTAGAGGTCAGGGAGTGGACCCGACACACACCCCAAAATTCGGGGAATTTAATGCATGATTTACACGGCGCGTGGTGATAAATGGGAAAAAATATATTCATTGAAAAAAAAGCCCGGACTTATAAAAACTGTCAGCTATGCTCTTGAATGATTCTTGACCTAAAAATGCTAGAGAGACGCGGTTTGTACCTGAGTCATCCTTGCATGTCCCTGCATCCGAATTCCAAAGTTTTAGGGCAGCTTTCATACTTCTTGATAACGAAAATGACAAGTAGGCGGCTGTGCTCCGAAGCTTACTCAACAAGCCTCCCTATGGGATTTTGTGCACAGAAAAAATCACAAGTTACAACTGGTCAATTCGACCCCTAATACTTGCTGAATCTAAACAAGTTTAACACCATTGGATAGATATGATCATGGGCTTTCCTCTCGTATCAAACTTAGTGTTGTGGGGTTTTTCAAAGCGAGGCTAGAGGTCAGGGAGTGGACCCGACACACACCCCAAAATTCGGGGAATTTAATGCATGATTTACACGGCGCGTGGTGATAAATGGGAAAAAATATATTCATTGAAAAAAAAGCCCGGACTTATAAAAACTGTCAGCTATGCTCTTGAATAATTCTGGAACTAAAAATGCTAGAGAGACGCTGTTTGTACCTGAGTCATCCTTGCATGTCCCTGCATCCGAATTTTAAAGTTTTAGGGCGGCTTTCATACTTCTTGATAACGAAAATGACAAGTAGGCGGCTCTGCTCCGAAGCTTACTCAACAAGCCTCCCTATGGGATTTTTGTGCACAGAAAAAATCACAAGTTACAACTGGTCAATTCGACCCCAAATACTTGATCAATCTAAACAAGTTTAAACCATTGGATAGATATGATCAAGGGCTTTCCTCTCGTATCAAACTTAATGTTGTGGGGATTTTCAAAGCGAGGCTAGAGGTCAAGGAGTGGACCCGACACACACCCCAAAATTCGGGGAATTTAATGCATGATTTACACGGCGCGTGGTGATAAATGGGAAAAAATATATTCATTGAAAAAAAAGCCCGGACTTACAAAAACTGTCAGCTATGCTCTTGAATCATTCTTGAACTAAAAATGCTAGAGAGACGCGGTTTGTACCTGAGTCATCCTTGCATGTCCCTGCATCCGAATTCCAAAGTTTTAGGGCAGCTTTCATACTTCTTGATAACGAAAATGACAAGTAGGCGGCCCTGCTCCGAAGCTTACTCAACAAGCCTCCCTATGGGATTTTAATGCACAGAAAAAATCACAAGTTACAACTGGTCAATTCGACCCCTAATACTTGCTCAATCTAAACAAGTTTAACACCATTGGATAGATATGATCAAGGGCTTTCCTCTCGTATCAAACTTAGTGTTGTGGGGATTTTCAAAGCGAGGCTAGACGTCAGGGAGTGGACCCGACACACACCCCAACATTCGGGGAATTTAATGCATGATTTACACGGCGCGTGGTGATAAATGGGGAAAAAAATATTCATTGAAAAAAAAGCCCGGACTTATAAAAACTGTCAGCTATGCTCTTGAATCATTCTTGAACTAAAAATGCTAGAGAGACGCTGTTTGTACCTGAGTCATCCTTGCATGTCCCTGCATCCGAATTTCAAAGTTTACGGGCGGCTTTCATACTTCTTGATAACGAAAATGACAAGTAGGCGGTGTTGGTCCAAAGCTAACTCAACAAGCCTCCCTATGGGATTTTTGTGCACAGAAAAATCACAAGTTACAACTGGTCAATTCGACCCCAAATATTTGCTCAATCTAAACAAGTTTAACACCATTGGATAGATATGATCAAGGGCTTTCCTCTCGTATCAAACTTAGTGTTGTGGGGATTTTCAAAGCGAGGCTAGAGGTCAGGGAGTGGACCAGACACACACCCCAACATTCGGGGAATTTAATGCATGATTTACACGGCGCGTGGTGATAAATGGGAAAAAAAAAATATTCATTGAAAAAAAAGCCCGGACTTATAAAAACTGTCAGCTATGCTCTTGAATAATTCTGGAACTAAAAACGCTAGAGAGACGCTGTTTGTACCTGAGTCATCCTTGCATGTCCCTGCATCCGAATTTTAAAGTTTTAGGGCGGCTTTTATACTTCTTGATAACGAAATTGACAAGCAGGCGGTGTTGGTCCGAAGCTAACTCAACAAGCCTCCCTATGGGATTTTTGTGCACAGAAAAAATCACAAGTTACAACTGGTCAATTCGACCCCAAATACTTGATCAATCTAAACAAGTTTAACACCATTGGATAGATATGATCAAGGGCTTTCCTCTCGTATCAAACTTAATGTTGTGGGGATTTTCAAAGCGAGGCTAGAGGTCAAGGAGTGGACCCGACACACACCCCAAAATTCGGGGAATTTAATGCATGATTTACACGGCGCGTGGTGATAAATGGGAAAAAATATATTCATTGAAAAAAAAGCCCGGACTTATAAAAACTGTCAGCTATGCTCTTGAATAATTCTGGAACTAAAAATGCTAGAGAGACGCTGTTTGTACCTGAGTCATTCTTGCATGTCCCTGCATCCGAATTTTAAAGTTTTAGGGCGGCTTTCATACTTCTTGATAACGAAAATGACAAGTAGGCGGCTCTGCTCCGAAGCTGACTCAACAAGCCTCCCTATGGGATTTTTGTGCACAGAAAAAATCACAAGTTACAACTGGTCAATTCGACCCCAAATACATGATCAATCTAAACAAGTTTAACACCATTGGATAGATATGATCAAGGGCTTTCCTCTCGTATCAAATTTAATGTTGTGGGGATTTACAAAGCGAGGCTAGAGGTCAAGGAGTGGACCCGACACACACCCCAAAATTCGGGGAATTTAATGCATGATTTACACGGCGCGTGGTGATGAATGGGAAAAAATATATTCATTGAAAAAAAAGCCCGGACTTATAAAAACTGTCAGCTATGCTCTTGAATAATTCTGGAACTAAAAATGCTAGAGAGACGCTGTTTGTACCTGAGTCATCCTTGCATGTCCCTGCATCCGAATTTTAAAGTTTTAGGGCGGCTTTCATACTTCTTGATAACGAAAATGACAAGTAGGCGGTGTTGGTCCGAAGCTAACTCAACAAGCCTCCCTATGGGATTTTTGTGCACAGAAAAATCACAAGTTACAACTGGTCAATTCGACACCAAATACTTGCTCAATCTAAACAAGTTTAACACCATTGGATAGATATGATCGAGGGCTTTCTTCTCGTATCAAACTTAGTGTTGTGGGGATTTTCAAAGCGAGGCTAGAGGTCAGGGAGTGGACCCGACACACACCCCAAAATTCGGGGAATTTAACGCATGATTTACACGGCGCGTGGTGATAAATGGGAAAAAATATATTCATTGAAAAAAAAGCCCGGACTTATAAAAACTGTCAGCTATGCTCTTGAATCATTCTTGACCTAAAAATGCTAGAGAGACGCGGTTTGTACCTGAGTCATCCTTGCATGTCCCTGCATCCGAATTCCAAAGTTTTAGGGCAGCTTTCATACTTCTTGATAACGAAAATGACAAGTAGGCGGCTCTGCTCCGAAGCTTACTCAACAAGCCTCCCTATGGGATTTTGTGCACAGAAAAAATCACAAGTTACAACTGGTCAATTCGACCTCTAATACTTGCTGAATCTAAACAAGTTTAACACCATTGGATAGATATGATCATGGGCTTTCCTCTCGTATCAAACTTAGTGTTGTGGGGTTTTTCAAAGCGAGGCTAGAGGTCAGGGAGTGGACCCGACACACACCCCAAAATTCGGGGAATTTAATGCATGATTTACACGGCGCGTGGTGATAAATGGGAAAAAATATATTCATTGAAAAAAAAGCCCGGACTTATAAAAACTGTCAGCTATGCTCTTGAATAATTCTGGAACTAAAAATGCTAGAGAGACGCTGTTTGTACCTGAGTCATCCTTGCATGTCCCTGCATCCGAATTTTAAAGTTTTAGGGCGGCTTTCATACTTCTTGATAACGAAAATGACAAGTAGGCGGCTCTGCTCCGAAGCTTACTCAACAAGCCTCCCTAAAGGTTTTTGTGCACAGAAAAAATCAAAAGTTACAACTGGTCAATTCGACCCCAAATACTTGATCAATCTAAACAAGTTTAACACCATTGGATAGATATGATCAAGGGTTTTCTTCTCGTATCAAACTTAATGTTGTGGGGATTTTCAAAGCGAGGCTAGAGGTCAAGGAGTGGACCCGACACACACCCCAAAATTCGGGGAATTTAATGCATGATTTACACGGCGCGTGGTGATAAATGGGAAAAAATATATTCATTGAAAAAAAAGCCCGGACTTATAAAAACTGTCAGCTATGCTCTTGAATAATTCTGGAACTAAAAATGCTAGAGAGACGCTGTTTGTACCTGAGTCATCCTTGCATGTCCCTGCATCCGAATTTTAAAGTTTTAGGGCGGCTTTCATACTTCTTGATAACGAAAATGACAAGTAGGCGGTGTTGGTCCGAAGCTAACTCAACAAGCCTCCCTATGGGATTTTTGTGCACAGAAAAATCACAAGTTACAACTGGTCAATTCGACCCCAAATACTTGCTCAATCTAAACAAGTTTAACACCATTGGATAGATATGATCAAGGGCTTTCTTCTCGTATCAAACTTAGTGTTGTGGGGATTTTCAAAGCGAGGCTAGAGGTCAGGGAGTGGACCCGACACACACCCCAAAATTCGGGGAATTTAATGCATGATTTACACGGCGCGTGGTGATAAATGGGAAAAAATATATTCATTGAAAAAAAAGCCCGGACTTATAAAAACTGTCAGCTATGCTCTTGAATCATTCTTGACCTAAAAATGCTAGAGAGACGCGGTTTGTACCTGAGTCATCCTTGCATGTCCCTGCATCCGAATTCCAAAGTTTTAGGGCAGCTTTCATACTTCTTGATAACGAAAATGACAAGTAGGCGGCTCTGCTCCGAAGCTTACTCAACAAGCCTCCCTATGGGATTTTTGTGCACAGAAAAAAATCACAAGTTACAACTGGTCAATTCGACCCCATATAATTGCTAAATCTAAACAAGTTTAACACCATTGGATAGATATGACCAAGGGCTTTCCTCTCGTATCAAACTTAGTGTTGTGGGGATTTGCTAAGCGAGACTAGAGGTCAGGGAGTGGACCCGACACACACCCCAAAATTCGGGGAATTTAATGCATGATTTACACGGTGCGTGGTGATAAATGGGAAAAAAAAAAAATTCATTGAAAAAAAAGCCCGGACTTATAAAAACTGTCAGCTATGCTCTTGAATAATTCTGGAACTAAAAATGCTAGAGAGACGCTGTTTGTACCTGAGTCATCCTTGCATGTCCCTGCATCCGAATTTTAAAGTTTTAGGGCGGCTTTCATACTTCTTGATAACGAAAATGACAAGTAGGCGACGTTGGTCCGAAGCTAACTCAACAAGCCTCCCTATGGGATTTTTGTGCACAGAAAAATCACAAGTTACAACTGGTCAATTCGACCCCAAATACTTGCTCAATCTAAACAAGTTTAACACCATTGGATAGATATGATCGAGGGCTTTCCTCTCGTATCAAACTTAGTGTTGTGGGGATTTTCAAAGCGAGGCTAGAGGTCAGGGAATGGACCCGACACACACCCCAAAATTCGGGGAATTTAATGCATGATTTACACGGCGCGTGGTGATAAATGGGAAAAAATATATTCGTTGAAAAAAAGCCCGGACTTACAAAAACTGTCAGCTATGCTCTTGAATAATTCTGGAACTAAAAATGCTAGAGAGACGCGGTTTGTACCTGAGTCATCCTTGCATGTCCCTGCATCCGAATTCCAAAGTTTTAAGGCAGCTTTCATACTTCTTGATAACGAAAATGACAAGTAGGCGGCTCTGCTCCGAAGCTTACTCAACAAGCCTCCCTATGGGATTTTTGTGCACAGAAAAAATCACAAGTTACAACTGGTCAATTCGACCCCTAATACTTGATCAATCTAAACAAGTTTAACACCATTGGATAGATATGATCAAGGGCTTTCCTCTCGTATCAAACTTAGTGTTGTGGGGATTTTCAAAGCGAGGCTAGAGGTCAGGGAGTGGACCCGACACACACCCCAAAATTCGGGGAATTTAATGCATGATTTACACGGCGCGTGGTGATAAATGGGAAAAAAAATATTCATTGAAAAAAAAGCCCGGACTTATAAAAACTGTCAGCTATGCTTTTGAATCATTCTTGAACTAAAAATGCTAGAGAGACGCTGTTTGTACCTGAGTCATCCTTGCATGTCCCTGCATCCGAATTTTAAAGTTTTAGTGCGGCTTTCATACTTCTTGATAACGAAAATGACAAGTAGGCGGCTGTGCTCCGAAGCTTACTCAACAAGCCTCCCTATGAGATTTTTGTGCACAGAAAAAATCACAAGTTACAACTGGTCAATTCGACCCCTAATACTTGCTCAATCTAAACAAGTTTAACACCATTGGATAGATATGATTAAGGGCTTTCCTCTCGTATCAAACTTAGTGTTGTGGGGATTTTCAAAGCGAGGCTAGAGGTCAGGGAGTGGACCCGACACACACCCCAAAATTCGGGGAATTTAATGCATGATTTACACGGCGCATGGTGATAAATGGGAAAAAATATATTCATTGAAAAAAAAGCCCGGACTTATAAAAACTGTCAGCTATGCTCTTGAATCATTCTTGAACTAAAAATGCTAGAGAGACGCTGTTTGTACCTGAGTCATCCTTGCATGTCCCTGCATCCGAATTTCAAAGTTTTAGGGCGGCTTCCATACTTCTTGATAACGAAATTGACAAGCAGGCGGTGTTGGTCCGAAGCTAACTCAACAAGCCTCCCTATGGGATTTTTGTGCACAGAAAAATCACAAGTTACAACTGGTCAATTCGACCCCAAATACTTGCTCAATCTAAACAAGTTTAACACCATTGGATAGATATGATCGAGGGCTTTCCTCTTGTATCAAACTTAGTGTTGTGGGGATTTTCAAAGCGAGGCTAGAGGTCAGGGAATGGACCCGACACACACCCCAAAATTCGGGAAATTTAATGCATGATTTACACGGCGCGTGGTGATAAATGGGAAAAAATATATTCATTGAAAAAAAGCCCGGACTTATTAAAACTGTCAGCTATGCTCTTGAATCATTCTTGAACTAAAAATGCTAGAGAGACGCGGTTTGTACCTGAGTCATCCTTGCATGTCCCTGCATCCGAATTCCAAAGTTTTAAGGCAGCTTTCATACTTCTTGATAACGAAAATGACAAGTAGGCGGCTCTGCTCCGAAGCTTACTCAACAAGCCTCCCCATGGGATTTTTGTGCACAGAAAAAATCACAAGTTACAACTGGTCAATTCGACCCCTAATACTTGATCAATCTAAACAAGTTTAACACCATTGGATAGATATGATCAAGGGCTTTCCTCTCGTATCAAACTTAGTGTTGTGGGGATTTTCAAAGCGAGGCTAGAGGTCAGGGAGTGGACCCGACACACACCCCAAAATTCGGGGAATTTAATGCATGATTTACACGGCGCGTGGTGATAAATGGGAAAAAAAATATTCATTGAAAAAAAAGCCCGTACTTATAAAAACTGTCAGCTATGCTTTTGAATCATTCTTGAACTAAAAATGCTAGAGAGACGCTGTTTGTACCTGAGTCATCCTTGCATGTCCCTGCATCCGAATTCCAAAGTTTTAAGGCAGCTTTCATACTTCTTGATAACGAAAATGACAAGTAGGCGGCTCTGCTCCGAAGCTTACTCAACAAGCCTCCCCATGGGATTTTTGTGCACAGAAAAAATCACAAGTTACAACTGGTCAATTCGACCCCTAATACTTGATCAATCTAAACAAGTTTAACACCATTGGATAGATATGATCAAGGGCTTTCCTCTCGTATCAAACTTAGTGTTGTGGGGATTTTCAAAGCGAGGCTAGAGGTCAGGGAGTGGACCCGACACACACCCCAAAATTCGGGGAATTTAATGCATGATTTACACGGCGCGTGGTGATAAATGGGAAAAAAAAATATTCATTGAAAAAAAAGCCCGGACTTATAAAAACTGTCAGCTATGCTCTTGAATAATTCTGGAACTAAAAATGCTAGAGAGACGCTGTTTGTACCTGAGTCATCCTTGCATGTCCCTGCATCCGAATTTTAAAGTTTTAGGGCGGCTTTCATACTTCTTGATAACGAAAATGACAAGTAGGCGGTGTTGGTCCGAAGCTAACTCAACAAGCCTCCCTATGGGATTTTTGTGCACAGAAAAATCACAAGTTACAACTGGTCAATTCGACCCCAAATACTTGCTCAATCTAAACAAGTTTAACACCATTGGATAGATATGATCGAGGGCTTTCCTCTCGTATCAAACTTAGTGTTGTGGGGATTTTCAAAGCGAGGCTAGAGGTCAGGGAATGGACCCGACACACACCCCAAAATTCGGGGAATTTAATGCATGATTTACACGGCGCGTGGTGATAAATGGGAAAAAATATATTCATTGAAAAAAAGCCCGGACTTATTAAAACTGTCAGCTATGCTCTTGAATCATTCTTGAACTAAAAATGCTAGAGAGACGCGGTTTGTACCTGAGTCATCCTTGCATGTCCCTGCATCCGAATTCCAAAGTTTTAAGGCAGCTTTCATACTTCTTGATAACGAAAATGTCAAGTAGGCGGCTCTGCTCCGAAGCTTACTCAACAAGCCTCCCCATGGGATTTTTGTGCACAGAAAAAATCACAAGTTACAACTGGTCAATTCGACCCCTAATACTTGATCAATCTAAACAAGTTTAACACCATTGGATAGATATGATCAAGGGCTTTCCTCTCGTATAAAACTTAGTGTTGTGGGGATTTTCAAAGCGAGGCTAGAGGTCAGGGAGTGGACCCGACACACACCCCAAAATTCGGGGAATTTAATGCATGATTTACACGGCGCGTGGTGATAAATGGGAAAAAAAATATTCATTGAAAAAAAAGCCCGGACTTATAAAAACTGTCAGCTATGCTTTTGAATCATTCTTGAACTAAAAATGCTAGAGAGACGCTGTTTGTACCTGAGTCATCCTTGCATGTCCCTGCATCCGAATTTTAAAGTTTTAGAGCGGCTTTCATACTTCTTGATAACGAAAATGACAAGTAGGCGGCTGTGCTCCGAAGCTTACTCAACAAGCCTCCCTATGAGATTTTTGTGCACAGAAAAAATCACAAGTTACAACTGGTCAATTCGACCCCTAATACTTGCTCAATCTAAACAAGTTTAACACCATTGGATAGATATGATTAAGGGCTTTCCTCTCGTATCAAACTTAGTGTTGTGGGGATTTTCAAAGCGAGGCTAGAGGTCAGGGAGTGGACCCGACACACACCCCAAAATTCGGGGAATTTAATGCATGATTTACACGGCGCATGGTGATAAATGGGAAAAAATATATTCATTGAAAAAAAAGCCCGGACTTATAAAAACTGTCAGCTATGCTCTTGAATCATTCTTGAACTAAAAATGCTAGAGAGACGCTGTTTGTACCTGAGTCATCCTTGCATGTCCCTGCATCCGAATTTCAAAGTTTTAGGGCGGCTTCCATACTTCTTGATAACGAAATTGACAAGCAGGCGATGTTGGTCCGAAGCTAACTCAACAAGCCTCCCTATGGGATTTTTGTGCACAGAAAAATCACAAGTTACAACTGGTCAATTCGACCCCAAATACTTGCTCAATCTAAACAAGTTTAACACCATTGGATAGATATGATCGAGGGCTTTCCTCTCGTATCAAACTTAGTGTTGTGGGGATTTTCAAAGCGAGGCTAGAGGTCAGGGAATGGACCCGACACACACCCCAAAATTCGGGGAATTTAATGCATGATTTACACGGCGCGTGGTGATAAATGGGAAAAAATATATTCATTGAAAAAAAGCCCGGACTTATTAAAACTGTCAGCTATGCTCTTGAATCATTCTTGAACTAAAAATGCTAGAGAGACGCGGTTTGTACCTGAGTCATCCTTGCATGTCCCTGCATCCGAATTCCAAAGTTTTAAGGCAGCTTTCATACTTCTTGATAACGAAAATGACAAGTAGGCGGCTCTGCTCCGAAGCTTACTCAACAAGCCTCCCCATGGGATTTTTGTGCACAGAAAAAATCACAAGTTACAACTGGTCAATTCGACCCCTAATACTTGATCAATCTAAACAAGTTTAACACCATTAGATAGATATGATCAAGGGCTTTCCTCTCGTATCAAACTTAGTGTTGTGGGGATTTTCAAAGCGAGGCTAGAGGTCAGGGAGTGGACCCGACACACAACCCAAAATTCGGGGAATTTAATGCATGATTTACACGGCGCGTGGTGATAAATGGGAAAAAAAATATTCATTGAAAAAAAAGCCCGGACTTATAAAAACTGTCAGCTATGCTTTTGAATAATTCTGGAACTAAAAATGCTAGAGAGACGCTGTTTGTACCTGAGTCATCCTTGCATGTCCCTGCATCCGAATTTTAAAGTTTTAGGGCGGCTTTCATACTTCTTGATAACGAAAATGACAAGTAGGCGGTGTTGGTCCGAAGCTAACTCAACAAGCCTCCCTATGGGATTTTTGTGCACAGAAAAATTACAAGTTACAACTGGTCAATTCGACCCCAAATACTTGCTCAATCTAAACAAGTTTAACACCATTGGATAGATATGATCAAGGGCTTTCCTCTCGTATCAAACTTAGTGTTGTGGGGATTTTCAAAGCGAAGCTAGAGGTCAGGGAGTGGACCCGACACACACCCCAAAATTCGGGGAATTTAATGCATGATTTACACGGCGCGTGGTGATAAATGGGAAAAAAATATTCATTGAAAAAAAAGCCCGGACTTATAAAAACTGTCAGCTATGCTTTTGAATCATTCTTGAACTAAAAATGCTAGAGAGACGCTGTTTGTACCTGAGTCATCCTTGCATGTCCCTGCATCCGAATTTTAAAGTTTTAGTGCGGCTTTCATACTTCTTGATAACGAAAATGACAAGTAGGCGGCTGTGCTCCGAAGCTTACTCAACAAGCCTCCCTATGAGATTTTTGTGCACAGAAAAAATCACAAGTTACAACTGGTCAATTCGACCCCTAATACTTGCTCAATCTAAACAAGTTTAACACCATTGGATAGATATGATCAAGGGCTTTCCTCTCGTATCAAACTTAGTGTTGTGGGGATTTTCAAAGCGAGGCTAGAGGTCAGGGAGTGGACCCGACACACACCCCAAAATTCGGGGAATTTAATGCATGATTTACACGGCGCGTGGTGATAAAAGGGAAAAAAAATATTCATTGAAAAAAAAAGCCCGGACTTATAAAAACTGTCAGCTATGCTCTTGAATAATTCTGGAACTAAAAATGCTAGAGAGACGCGGTTTGTACCTGAGTCATCCTTGCATGTCCCTGCATCCGAATTTTAAAGTTTTAGGGCGGCTTTCATACTTCTTGATAACGAAAATGACAAGTAGGCGGTGTTGGTCCGAAGCTAACTCAACAAGCCTCCCTATGAGATTTTTGTGCACAGAAAAAATCACAAGTTACAACTGGTCAATTCGACCCCTAATACTTGCTCAATCTAAACACGTTTAACACCATTGGATAGATATGATCAAGGGCTTTCCTCTCGTATCAAACTTAGTGTTGTGGGGATTTTCAAAGCGAGGCTAGAGGTCAGGGAGTGGACCCGACACACACCCCAAAATTCGGGGAATTTAATGCATGATTTACACGGCGCGTGGTGATAAATGGGAAAAAAAATATTCATTGAAAAAAAAAGCCCGGACTTATAAAAACTGTCAGCTATGCTCTTGAATAATTCTGGAACTAAAAATGCTAGAGAGACGCGGTTTGTACCTGAGTCATCCTTGCATGTCCCTGCATCCGAATTTTAAAGTTTTAGGGCGGCTTTCATACTTCTTGATAACGAAAATGACAAGTAGGCGGTGTTGGTCCGAAGCTAACTCAACAAGCCTCCCTATGAGATTTTTGTGCACAGAAAAAATCACAAGTTACAACTGGTCAATTCGACCCCTAATACTTGCTCAATCTAAACAAGTTTAACACCATTGGATAGATATGATTAAGGGCTTTCCTCTCGTATCAAACTTAGTGTTGTGGGGATTTTCAAAGCGAGGCTAGAGGTCAGGGAGTGGACCCGACACACACCCCAAAATTCGGGGAATTTAATGCATGATTTACACGGCGCATGGTGATAAATGGGAAAAAATATATTCATTGTAAAAAAAGCCCGGACTTATAAAAACTGTCAGCTATGCTCTTGAATCATTCTTGAACTAAAAATGCTAGAGAGACGCTGTTTGTACCTGAGTCATCCTTGCATGTCCCTGCATCCGAATTTCAAAGTTTTAGGGCGGCTTCCATACTTCTTGATAACGAAATTGACAAGCAGGCGGTGTTGGTCCGAAGCTAACTCAACAAGCCTCCCTATGGGATTTTTGTGCACAGAAAAATCACAAGTTACAACTGGTCAATTCGACCCCAAATACTTGCTCAATCTAAACAAGTTTAACACCATTGGATAGATATGATCGAGGGCTTTCCTCTCGTATCAAACTTAGTGTTGTGGGCATTTTCAAAGCGAGGCTAGAGGTCAGGGAATGGACCCGACACACACCCCAAAATTCGGGGAATTTAATGCATGATTTACACGGCGCGTGGTGATAAATGGGAAAAAATATATTCATTGAAAAAAAGCCCGGACTTATTAAAACTGTCAGCTATGCTCTTGAATCATTCTTGAACTAAAAATGCTAGAGAGACGCGGTTTGTACCTGAGTCATCCTTGCATGTCCCTGCATCCGAATTCCAAAGTTTTAAGGCAGCTTTCATACTTCTTGATAACGAAAATGACAAGTAGGCGGCTCTGCTCCGAAGCTTACTCAACAAGCCTCCCCATGGGATTTTTGTGCACAGAAAAAATCACAAGTTACAACTGGTCAATTCGACCCCTAATACTTGATCAATCTAAACAAGTTTAACACCATTGGATAGATATGATCAAGGGCTTTCCTCTCGTATCAAACTTAGTGTTGTGGGGATTTTCAAAGCGAGGCTAGAGGTCAGGGAGTGGACCCGACACACACCCCAAAATTCGGGGAATTTAATGCATGATTTACACGGCGCGTGGTGATAAATGGGAAAAAAAATATTCATTGAAAAAAAAGCCCGGACTTATAAAAACTGTCAGCTATGCTTTTGAATAATTCTGGAACTAAAAATGCTAGAGAGACGCTGTTTGTACCTGAGTCATCCTTGCATGTCCCTGCATCCGAATTTTAAAGTTTTAGGGCGGCTTTCATACTTCTTGATAACGAAAATGACAAGTAGGCGGTGTTGGTCCGAAGCTAACTCAACAAGCCTCCCTATGGGATTTTTGTGCACAGAAAAATTACAAGTTACAACTGGTCAATTCGACCCCAAATACTTGCTCAATCTAAACAAGTTTAACACCATTGGATAGATATGATCAAGGGCTTTCCTCTCGTATCAAACTTAGTGTTGTGGGGATTTTCAAAGCGAAGCTAGAGGTCAGGGAGTGGACCCGACACACACCCCAAAATTCGGGGAATTTAATGCATGATTTACACGGCGCGTGGTGATAAATGGGAAAAAAAATATTCATTGAAAAAAAAAGCCCGGACTTATAAAAACTGTCAGCTATGCTCTTGAATAATTCTGGAACTAAAAATGCTAGAGAGACGCGGTTTGTACCTGAGTCATCCTTGCATGTCCCTGCATCCGAATTCCAAAGTTTTAAGGCAGCTTTCATACTTCTTGATAACGAAAATGACAAGTAGGCGGCTCTGCTCCGAAGCTTACTCAACAAGCCTCCCTATGGGATTTTTGTGCACAGAAAAAATCACAAGTTACAACTGGTCAATTCGACCCCTAATAATTGCTCAATCTAAACAAGTTTAACACCATTGGATAGATATGATCAAGGGCTTTCCTCTCGTATCAAACTTAGTGTTGTGGGGATTTTCAAAGCGAGGCTAGAGGTCAGGGAGTGGACCCGACACACACCCCAAAATTCGGGGAATTTAATGCATGATTTACACGGCGCGTGGTGATAAATGGGAAAAAAAATATTCATTGAAAAAAAAGCCCGGACTTATAAAAACTGTCAGCTATGCTCTTGAATAATTCTGGAACTAAAAATGCTAGAGAGACGCTGTTTGTACCTGAGTCATCCTTGCATGTCCCTGCATCCGAATTTTAAAGTTTTAGGGCGGCTTTCATACTTCTTGATAACGAAAATGACAAGTAGGCGGTGTTGGTCCGAAGCTAACTCAACAAGCCTCCCTATGGGATTTTTGTGCACAGAAAAAATCACAAGTTACAACTGGTCAATTCGACCCCTAATACTTGATCAATCTAAACAAGTTTAACACCATTGGATAGATATGATCAAGGGCTTTCCTCTCGTATCAAACTTAGTGTTGTGGGGATTTTCAAAGCGAGGCTAGAGGTCAGGGAGTGGACCCGACACACACCCCAAAATTCGGGGAATTTAATGCATGATTTACACGGCGCGTGGTGATAAATGGGAAAAAAAATATTCATTGAAAAAAAAGCCCGGACTTATAAAAACTGTCAGCTATGCTCTTGAATAATTCTGGAACTAAAAATGCTAGAGAGACGCTGTTTGTACCTGAGTCATCCTTGCATGTCCCTGCATCCGAATTTTAAAGTTTTAGGGCGGCTTTCATACTTCTTGATAACGAAAATGACAAGTAGGCGGTGTTGGTCCGAAGCTAACTCAACAAGCCTCCCTATGGGATTTTTGTGCACAGAAAAAATCACAAGTTACAACTGGTCAATTCGACCCCTAATACTTGCTCAATCTAAACAAGTTTAACACCATTGGATAGATATGATCAAGGGCTTTCCTCTCGTATCAAACTTAGTGTTGTGGGGATTTTCAAAGCGAGGCTAGAGGTCAGGGAGTGGACCCGACACACACCCCAAAATTCGGGGAATTTAATGCATGATTTACACGGCGCGTGGTGATAAATGGGAAAAAAAATATTCATTGAAAAAAAAGCCCGGACTTATAAAAACTGTCAGCTATGCTCTTGAATAATTCTGGAACTAAAAATGCTAGAGAGACGCTGTTTGTACCTGAGTCATCCTTGCATGTCCCTGCATCCGAATTTTAAAGTTTTAGGGCGGCTTTCATACTTCTTGATAACGAAAATGACAAGTAGGCGGTGTTGGTCCGAAGCTAACTCAACAAGCCTCCCTATGGGATTTTTGTGCACAGAAAAAATCACAAGTTACAACTGGTCAATTCGACCCCTAATACTTGATCAATCTAAACAAGTTTAACACCATTGGATAGATATGATCAAGGGCTTTCCTCTCGTATCAAACTTAGTGTTGTGGGGATTTTCAAAGCGAGGCTAGAGGTCAGGGAGTGGACCCGACACACACCCCAAAATTCGGGGAATTTAATGCATGATTTACACGGCGCGTGGTGATAAATGGGAAAAAAAATATTCATTGAAAAAAAAGCCCGGACTTATAAAAACTGTCAGCTATGCTCTTGAATAATTCTGGAACTAAAAATGCTAGAGAGACGCTGTTTGTACCTGAGTCATCCTTGCATGTCCCTGCATCCGAATTTTAAAGTTTTAGGGCGGCTTTCATACTTCTTGATAACGAAAATGACAAGTAGGCGGTGTTGGTCCGAAGCTAATTCAACAAGCCTCCCTATGGGATTTTTGTGCACAGAAAAAATCACAAGTTACAACTGGTCAATTCGACCCCTAATACTTGATCAATCTAAACAAGTTTAACACCATTGGATAGATATGATCAAGGGCTTTCCTCTCGTATCAAACTTAGTGTTGTGGGGATTTTCAAAGCGAGGCTAGAGGTCAGGGAGTGGACCCGACACACACCCCAAAATTCGGGGAATTTAATGCATGATTTACACGGCGCGTGGTGATAAATGGGAAAAAAAATATTCATTGAAAAAAAAAGCCCGGACTTATAAAAACTGTCAGCTATGCTCTTGAATAATTCTGGAACTAAAAATGCTAGAGAGACGCGGTTTGTACCTGAGTCATCCTTGCATGTCCCTGCATCCGAATTTTAAAGTTTTAGGGCGGCTTTCATACTTCTTGATAACGAAAATGACAAGTAGGCAGCTCTGCTCCGAAGCTTACTCAACAAGCCTCCCTATGGGATTTTTGTGCACAGAAAAAATCACAAGTTACAACTGGTCAATTCGACCCCTAATACTTGATCAATCTAAACAAGTTTAACACCATTGGATAGATATGATCAAGGGCTTTCCTCTCGTATCAAACTTAGTGTTGTGGGGATTTTCAAAGCGAGGCTAGAGGTCAGGGAGTGGACCCGACACACACCCCAAAATTCGGGGAATTTAATGCATGATTTACACGGCGCGTGGTGATAAATGGGAAAAAAATATTCATTGAAAAAAAAAGCCCGGACTTATAAAAACTGTCAGCTATGCTCTTGAATAATTCTGGAACTAAAAATGCTAGAGAGACGCGGTTTGTACCTGAGTCATCCTTGCATGTCCCTGCATCCGAATTCCAAAGTTTTAAGGCAGCTTTCATACTTCTTGATAACGAAAATGACAAGTAGGCGGTGTTGGTCAAAAGCTAACTCAACAAGCCTCCCTATGGGATTTTTGTGCACAGAAAAATCACAAGTTACAACTGGTCAATTCGACCCCAAATACTTGCTCAATCTAAACAAGTTTAACACCATTGGATAGATATGATCAAGGGCTTTCCTCTCGTATCAAACTTAGTGTTGTGGGGATTTTCAAAGCGAGGCTAGAGGTCAGGGAGTGGACCCGACACACACCCCAAAATTCGGGGAATTTAATGCATGATTTACACGGCGCGTGGTGATAAATGGGAAAAAAAATATTCATTGAAAAAAAAGCCAGGACTTATAAAAACTGTCAGCTATGCTCTTGAATAATTCTGGAACTAAAAATGCTAGAGAGACGCTGTTTGTACCTGAGTCATCCTTGCATGTCCCTGCATCCGAATTTTAAAGTTTTAGGGCGGCTTTCATACTTCTTGATAACGAAAATGACAAGTAGGCGGTGTTGGTCCGAAGCTAACTCAACAAGCCTCCCTATGGGATTTTTGTGCACAAAAAAAATCACAAGTTACAACTGGTCAATTCGACCCCTAATACTTGATCAATCTAAACAAGTTTAACACCATTGGATAGATATGATCAAGGGCTTTCCTCTCGTATCAAACTTAGTGTTGTGGGGATTTTCAAAGCGAGGCTAGAGGTCAGGGAGTGGACCCGACACACACCCCAAAATTCGGGGAATTTAATGCATGATTTACACGGCGCGTGGTGATAAATGGGAAAAAAAATATTCATTGAAAAAAAAGCCCGGACTTATAAAAACTGTCAGCTATGCTTTTGAATAATTCTGGAACTAAAAATGCTAGAGAGACGCTGTTTGTACCTGAGTCATCCTTGCATGTCCCTGCATCCGAATTTTAAAGTTTTAGGGCGGCTTTCATACTTCTTGATAACGAAAATGACAAGTAGGCGGTGTTGGTCCGAAGCTAACTCAACAAGCCTCCCTATGGGATTTTTGTGCACAGAAAAATTACAAGTTACAACTGGTCAATTCGACCCCAAATACTTGCTCAATCTAAACAAGTTTAACACCATTGGATAGATATGATCAAGGGCTTTCCTCTCGTATCAAACTTAGTGTTGTGGGGATTTTCAAAGCGAAGCTAGAGGTCAGGGAGTGGACCCGACACACACCCCAAAATTCGGGGAATTTAATGCATGATTTACACGGCGCGTGGTGATAAATGGGAAAAAAATATTCATTGAAAAAAAAGCCCGGACTTATAAAAACTGTCAGCTATGCTTTTGAATCATTCTTGAACTAAAAATGCTAGAGAGACGCTGTTTGTACCTGAGTCATCCTTGCATGTCCCTGCATCCGAATTTTAAAGTTTTAGTGCGGCTTTCATACTTCTTGATAACGAAAATGACAAGTAGGCGGCTCTGCTCCGAAGCTTACTCAACAAGCCTCCCTATGAGATTTTTGTGCACAGAAAAAATCACAAGTTACAACTGGTCAATTCGACCCCTAATACTTGCTCAATCTAAACAAGTTTAACACCATTGGATAGATATGATCAAGGGCTTTCCTCTCGTATCAAACTTAGTGTTGTGGGGATTTTCAAAGCGAGGCTAGAGGTCAGGGAGTGGACCCGACACACACCCCAAAATTCGGGGAATTTAATGCATGATTTACACGGCGCGTGGTGATAAATGGGAAAAAAAATATTCATTGAAAAAAAAAGCCCGGACTTATAAAAACTGTCAGCTATGCTCTTGAATAATTCTGGAACTAAAAATGCTAGAGAGACGCGGTTTGTACCTGAGTCATCCTTGCATGTCCCTGCATCCGAATTTTAAAGTTTTAGGGCGGCTTTCATACTTCTTGATAACGAAAATGACAAGTAGGCGGTGTTGGTCCGAAGCTAACTCAACAAGCCTCCCTATGAGATTTTTGTGCACAGAAAAAATCACAAGTTACAACTGGTCAATTCGACCCCTAATACTTGCTCAATCTAAACAAGTTTAACACCATTGGATAGATATGATTAAGGGCTTTCCTCTCGTATCAAACTTAGTGTTGTGGGGATTTTCAACGCGAGGCTAGAGGTCAGGGAGTGGACCCGACACACACCCCAAAATTCGGGGAATTTAATGCATGATTTACACGGCGCATGGTGATAAATGGGAAAAAATATATTCATTGTAAAAAAAGCCCGGACTTATAAAAACTGTCAGCTATGCTCTTGAATCATTCTTGAACTAAAAATGCTAGAGAGACGCTGTTTGTACCTGAGTCATCCTTGCATGTCCCTGCATCCGAATTTCAAAGTTTTAGGGCGGCTTCCATACTTCTTGATAACGAAATTGACAAGCAGGCGGTGTTGGTCCGAAGCTAACTCAACAAGCCTCCCTATGGGATTTTTGTGCACAGAAAAATCACAAGTTACAACTGGTCAATTCGACCCCAAATACTTGCTCAATCTAAACAAGTTTAACACCATTGGATAGATATGATCGAGGGCTTTCCTCTCGTATCAAACTTAGTGTTGTGGGGATTTTCAAAGCGAGGCTAGAGGTCAGGGAATGGACCCGACACACACCCCAAAATTCGGGGAATTTAATGCATGATTTACACGGCGCGTGGTGATAAATGGGAAAAAATATATTCATTGAAAAAAAGCCCGGACTTATTAAAACTGTCAGCTATGCTCTTGAATCATTCTTGAACTAAAAATGCTAGAGAGACGCGGTTTGTACCTGAGTCATCCTTGCATGTCCCTGCATCCGAATTCCAAAGTTTTAAGGCAGCTTTCATACTTCTTGATAACGAAAATGACAAGTAGGCGGCTCTGCTCCGAAGCTTACTCAACAAGCCTCCCCATGGGATTTTTGTGCACAGAAAAAATCACAAGTTACAACTGGTCAATTCGACCCCTAATACTTGATCAATCTAAACAAGTTTAACACCATTGGATAGATATGATCAAGGGCTTTCCTCTCGTATCAAACTTAGTGTTGTGGGGATTTTCAAAGCGAGGCTAGAGGTCAGGGAGTGGACCCGACACACACCCCAAAATTCGGGGAATTTAATGCATGATTTACACGGCGCGTGGTGATAAATGGGAAAAAAAATATTCATTGAAAAAAAAGCCCGGACTTATAAAAACTGTCAGCTATGCTTTTGAATAATTCTGGAACTAAAAATGCTAGAGAGACGCTGTTTGTACCTGAGTCATCCTTGCATGTCCCTGCATCCGAATTTTAAAGTTTTAGGGCGGCTTTCATACTTCTTGATAACGAAAATGACAAGTAGGCGGTGTTGGTCCGAAGCTAACTCAACAAGCCTCCCTATGGGATTTTTGTGCACAGAAAAATTACAAGTTACAACTGGTCAATTCGACCCCAAATACTTGCTCAATCTAAACAAGTTTAACACCATTGGATAGATATGATCAAGGGCTTTCCTCTCGTATCAAACTTAGTGTTGTGGGGATTTTCAAAGCGAAGCTAGAGGTCAGGGAGTGGACCCGACACACACCCCAAAATTCGGGGAATTTAATGCATGATTTACACGGTGCGTGGTGATAAATGGGAAAAAAAATATTCATTGAAAAAAAAAGCCCGGACTTATAAAAACTGTCAGCTATGCTCTTGAATAATTCTGGAACTAAAAATGCTAGAGAGACGCGGTTTGTACCTGAGTCATCCTTGCATGTCCCTGCATCCGAATTCCAAAGTTTTAAGGCAGCTTTCATACTTCTTGATAACGAAAATGACAAGTAGGCGGCTCTGCTCCGAAGCTTACTCAACAAGCCTCCCTATGAGATTTTTGTGCACAGAAAAAATCACAAGTTACAACTGGTCAATTCGACCCCTAATACTTGCTCAATCTAAACAAGTTTAACACCATTGGATAGATATGATCAAGGGCTTTCCTCTCGTATCAAACTTAGTGTTGTGGGGATTTTCAAAGCGAGGCTAGAGGTCAGGGAGTGGACCCGACACACACCCCAAAATTCGGGGAATTTAATGCATGATTTACACGGCGCGTGGTGATAAATGGGAAAAAAAATATTCATTGAAAAAAAAGCCCGGACTTATAAAAACTGTCAGCTATGCTCTTGAATAATTCTGGAACTAAAAATGCTAGAGAGACGCTGTTTGTACCTGAGTCATCCTTGCATGTCCCTGCATCCGAATTTTAAAGTTTTAGGGCGGCTTTCATACTTCTTGATAACGAAAATGACAAGTAGGCGGTGTTGGTCCGAAGCTAACTCAACAAGCCTCCCTATGGGATTTTTGTGCACAGAAAAAATCACAAGTTACAACTGGTCAATTCGACCCCTAATACTTGATCAATCTAAACAAGTTTAACACCATTGGATAGATATGATCAAGGGCTTTCCTCTCGTATCAAACTTAGTGTTGTGGGGATTTTCAAAGCGAGGCTAGAGGTCAGGGAGTGGACCCGACACACACCCCAAAATTCGGGGAATTTAATGCATGATTTACACGGCGCGTGGTGATAAATGGGAAAAAAAATATTCATTGAAAAAAAAGCCCGGACTTATAAAAACTGTCAGCTATGCTCTTGAATAATTCTGGAACTAAAAATGCTAGAGAGACGCTGTTTGTACCTGAGTCATCCTTGCATGTCCCTGCATCCGAATTTTAAAGGTTTAGGGCGGCTTTCATACTTCTTGATAACGAAAATGACAAGTAGGCGGTGTTGGTCCGAAGCTAATTCAACAAGCCTCCCTATGGGATTTTTGTGCACAGAAAAAATCACAAGTTACAACTGGTCAATTCGACCCCTAATACTTGATCAATCTAAACAAGTTTAACACCATTGGATAGATATGATCAAGGGCTTTCCTCTCGTATCAAACTTAGTGTTGTGGGGATTTTCAAAGCGAGGCTAGAGGTCAGGGAGTGGACCCGACACACACCCCAAAATTCGGGGAATTTAATGCATGATTTACACGGCGCGTGGTGATAAATGGGAAAAAAATATTCATTGAAAAAAAAAGCCCGGACTTATAAAAACTGTCAGCTATGCTCTTGAATAATTCTGGAACTAAAAATGCTAGAGAGACGCGGTTTGTACCTGAGTCATCCTTGCATGTCCCTGCATCCGAATTCCAAAGTTTTAAGGCAGCTTTCATACTTCTTGATAACGAAAATGACAAGTAGGCGGTGTTGGTCCGAAGCTAACTCAACAAGCCTTCCTAAGGGATTTTTGTGCACAGAAAAATCACAAGTTACAACTGGTCAATTCGACCCCAAATACTTGCTCAATCTAAACAAGTTTAACACCATTGGATAGATATGATCAAGGGCTTTCCTCTCGTATCAAACTTAGTGTTGTGGGGATTTTCAAAGCGAGGCTAGAGGTCAGGGAGTGGACCCGACACACACCCCAAAATTCGGGGAATTTAATGCATGATTTACACGGCGCGTGGTGATAAATGGGAAAAAAAATATTCATTGAAAAAAAAGCCCGGACTTATAAAAACTGTCAGCTATGCTCTTGAATAATTCTGGAACTAAAAATGCTAGAGAGACGCTGTTTGTACCTGAGTCATCCTTGCATGTCCCTGCATCCGAATTTTAAAGTTTTAGGGCGGCTTTCATACTTCTTGATAACGAAAATGACAAGTAGGCGGTGTTGGTCCGAAGCTAACTCAACAAGCCTCCCTATGGGATTTTTGTGCACAAAAAAAATCACAAGTTACAACTGGTCAATTCGACCCCTAATACTTGATCAATCTAAACAAGTTTAACACCATTGGATAGATATGATCAAGGGCTTTCCTCTCGTATCAAACTTAGTGTTGTGGGGATTTTCAAAGCGAGGCTAGAGGTCAGGGAGTGGACCCGACACACACCCCAAAATTCGGGGAATTTAATGCATGATTTACACGGCGCGTGGTGATAAAAGGGAAAAAAAATATTCATTGAAAAAAAAGCCCGGACTTATAAAAACTGTCAGCTATGCTCTTGAATAATTCTGGAACTAAAAATGCTAGAGAATCGCGGTTTGTACCTGAGTCATCCTTGCATGTCCCTGCATCCGAATTTTAAAGTTTTAGGGCGGCTTTCATACTTCTTGATAACGAAAATGACAAGTAGGCGGTGTTGGTCCGAAGCTAACTCAACAAGCCTTCCTATGGGATTTTTGTGCACAGAAAAATCACAAGTTACAACTGGTCAATTCGACCCCAAATACTTGCTCAATCTAAACAAGTTTAACACCATTGGATAGATATGATCAAGGGCTTTCCTCTCGTATCAAACTTAGTGTTGTGGGGATTTTCAAAGCGAGGCTAGAGGTCAGGGAGTGGACCCGACACACACCCCAAAATTCGGGGAATTTAATGCATGATTTACACGGCGCGTGGTGATAAATGGGAAAAAAAATATTCATTGAAAAAAAAGCCCGGACTTATAAAAACTGTCAGCTATGCTCTTGAATAATTCTGGAACTAAAAATGCTAGAGAGACGCTGTTTGTACCTGAGTCATCCTTGCATGTCCCTGCATCCGAATTTTAAAGTTTTAGGGCGGCTTTCATACTTCTTGATAACGAAAATGACAAGTAGGCGGTGTTGGTCCGAAGCTAACTCAACAAGCCTCCCTATGGGATTTTTGTGCACAGAAAAAATCACAAGTTACAACTGGTCAATTCGACCCCTAATACTTGATCAATCTAAACAAGTTTAACACCATTGGATAGATATGATCAAGGGCTTTCCTCTCGTATCAAACTTAGTGTTGTGGGGATTTTCAAAGCGAGGCTAGAGGTCAGGGAGTGGACCCGACACACACCCCAAAATTCGGGGAATTTAATGCATGATTTACACGGCGCGTGGTGATAAATGGGAAAAAAAATATTCATTGAAAAAAAAAGCCCGGACTTATAAAAACTGTCAGCTATGCTCTTGAATAATTCTGGAACTAAAAATGCTAGAGAGACGCGGTTTGTACCTGAGTCATCCTTGCATGTCCCTGCATCCGAATTTTAAAGTTTTAGGGCGGCTTTCATACTTCTTGATAACGAAAATGACAAGTAGGCGGTGTTGGTCCGAAGCTAACTCAACAAGCCTCCCTATGGGATTTTTGTGCACAGAAAAATCACAAGTTACAACTGGTCAATTCGACCCCAAATACTTGCTCAATCTAAACAAGTTTAACACCATTGGATAGATATGATCAAGGGCTTTCCTCTCGTATCAAACTTAGTGTTGTGGGGATTTTCAAAGCGAGGCTAGAGGTCAGGGAGTGGACCCGACACACACCCCAAAATTCGGGGAATTTAATGCATGATTTACACGGCGCGTGGTGATAAATGGGAAAAAAAATATTCATTCAAAAAAAAGCCCGGACTTATAAAAACTGTCAGCTATGCTCTTGAATAATTCTGGAACTAAAAATGCTAGAGAGACGCTGTTTGTACCTGAGTCATCCTTGCATGTCCCTGCATCCGAATTTTTAAGTTTTAGGGCGGCTTTCATACTTCTTGATAACGAAAATGACAAGTAGGCGGTGTTGGTCCGAAGCTAACTCAACAAGCCTCCCTATGGGATTTTTGTGCACAGAAAAAATCACAAGTTACAACTGGTCAATTCGACCCCTAATACTTGATCAATCTAAACAAGTTTAACACCATTGGATAGATATGATCAAGGGCTTTCCTCTCGTATCAAACTTAGTGTTGTGGGGATTTTCAAAGCGAGGCTAGAGGTCAGGGAGTGGACCCGACACACACCCCAAAATTCGGGGAATTTAATGCATGATTTACACGGCGCGTGGTGATAAATGGGAAAATAAAAATATTCATTGAAAAAAAAGCCCGGACTTATAAAAACTGTCAGCTATGCTCTTGAATAATTCTGGAACTAAAAATGCTAGAGAGACGCGGTTTGTACCTGAGTCATCCTTGCATGTCCCTGCATCCGAATTTTAAAGTTTTAGGGCGGCTTTCATACTTCTTGATAACGAAAATGACAAGTAGGCGGTGTTGGTCCGAAGCTAACTCAACAAGCCTCCCTATGGGATTTTTGTGCACAGAAAAATCACAAGTTACAACTGGTCAATTCGACCCCAAATACTTGCTCAATCTAAACAAGTTTAACACCATTGGATGGATATGATCAAGGGCTTTCCTCTCGTATCAAACTTAGTGTTGTGGGGATTTTCAAAGCGAGGCTAGAGGTCAGGGAGTGGACCCGACACACACCCCAAAATTCGGGGAATTTAATGCATGATTTACACGGCGCGTGGTGATAAATGGGAAAAAAATATTCATTGAAAAAAAAGCCCGGACTTATAAAAACTGTCAGCTATGCTCTTGAATAATTCTGGAACTAAAAATGCTAGAGAGACGCTGTTTGTACCTGAGTCATCCTTGCATGTCCCTGCATCCGAATTCCAAAGTTTTAAGGCAGCTTTCATACTTCTTGATAACGAAAATGACAAGTAGGCGGCTCTGCTCCGAAGCTTACTCAACAAGCCTCCCTATGGGATTTTTGTGCACAGAAAAATCACAAGTTACAACTGGTCAATTCGACCCCAAATACTTGCTCAATCTAAACAAGTTTAACACCATTGGATAGATATGATCGAGGGCTTTCCTCTCGTATCAAACTTAGTGTTGTGGGGATTTTCAAAGCGAGGCTAGAGGTCAGGGAATGGACCCGACACACACCCCAAAATTCGGGGAATTTAATGCATGATTTACACGGCGCGTGGTGATAAATGGGAAAAAATATATTCATTGAAAAAAAGCCCGGACTTATTAAAACTGTCAGCTATGCTCTTGAATCATTCTTGAACTAAAAATGCTAGAGAGACGCTGTTTGTACCTGAGTCATCCTTGCCTGTCCCTGCATCCGAATTTCAAAGTTTTAGGGCGGCTTCCATACTTCTTGATAACGAAATTGACAAGCAGGCGATGTTGGTCCGAAGCTAACTCAACAAGCCTCCCTATGGGATTTTTGTGCACAGAAAAATCACAAGTTACAACTGGTCAATTCGACCCCAAATACTTGCTCAATCTAAACAAGTTTAACACCATTGGATAGATATGATCGAGGGCTTTCCTCTCGTATCAAACTTAGTGTTGTGGGGATTTTGAAAGCGAGGCTAGAGGTCAGGGAATGGACCCGACACACACCCCAAAATTCGGGGAATTTAATGCATGATTTACACGGCGCGTGGTGATAAATGGGAAAAAAAATATTCATTGAAAAAAAGCCCGGACTTATTAAAACTGTCAGCTATGCTTTTGAATAATTCTGGAACTAAAAATGCTAGAGAGACGCTGTTTGTACCTGAGTCATCCTTGCATGTCCCTGCATCCGAATTTTAAAGTTTTAGGGCGGCTTTCATACTTCTTGATAACGAAAATGACAAGTAGGCGGTGTTGGTCCGAAGCTAACTCAACAAGCCTCCCTATGGGATTTTTGTGCACAGAAAAATTACAAGTTACAACTGGTCAATTCGACCCCAAATACTTGCTCAATCTAAACAAGTTTAACACCATTGGATAGATATGATCAAGGGCTTTCCTCTCGTATCAAACTTAGTGTTGTGGGGATTTTCAAAGCGAAGCTAGAGGTCAGGGAGTGGACCCGACACACACCCCAAAATTCGGGGAATTTAATGCATGATTTACACGGCGCGTGGTGATAAATGGGAAAAAAAATATTCATTGAAAAAAAAAGCCCGGACTTATAAAAACTGTCAGCTATGCTCTTGAATAATTCTGGAACTAAAAATGCTAGAGAGACGCGGTTTGTACCTGAGTCATCCTTGCATGTCCCTGCATCCGAATTCCAAAGTTTTAAGGCAGCTTTCATACTTCTTGATAACGAAAATGACAAGTAGGCGGCTCTGCTCCGAAGCTTACTCAACAAGCCTCCCTATGGGATTTTTGTGCACAGAAAAAATCATAAGTTACAACTGGTCAATTCGACCCCTAATACTTGATCAATCTAAACAAGTTTAACACCATTGGATAGATATGATCAAGGGCTTTCCTCTCGTATCAAACTTAGTGTTGTGGGGATTTTCAAAGCGAGGCTAGAGGTCAGGGAGTGGACCCGACACACACCCCAAAATTCGGGGAATTTAATGCATGATTTACACGGCGCGTGGTGATAAATGGGGAAAAAAATATTCATTGAAAAAAAAGCCCGGACTTATAAAAACTGTCAGCTATGCTTTTGAATCATTCTTGAACTAAAAATGCTAGAGAGACGCTGTTTGTACCTGAGTCATCCTTGCATGTCCCTGCATCCGAATTTTAAAGTTTTAGTGCGGCTTTCATACTTCTTGATAACGAAAATGACAAGTAGGCGGCTGTGCTCCGAAGCTTACTCAACAAGCCTCCCTATGAGATTTTTGTGCACAGAAAAAATCACAAGTTACAACTGGTCAATTCGACCCCTAATACTTGCTCAATCTAAACAAGTTTAACACCATTGGATAGATATGATCAAGGGCTTTCCTCTCGTATCAAACTTAGTGTTGTGGGGATTTTCAAAGCGAGGCTAGAGGTCAGGGAGTGGACCCGACACACACCCCAAAATTCGGGGAATTTAATGCATGATTTACACGGCGCGTGGTGATAAATGGGAAAAAAAATATTCATTGAAAAAAAAAGCCCGGACTTATAAAAACTGTCAGCTATGCTCTTGAATAATTCTGGAACTAAAAATGCTAGAGAGACGCGGTTTGTACCTGAGTCATCCTTGCATGTCCCTGCATCCGAATTTTAAAGTTTTAGGGCGGCTTTCATACTTCTTGATAACGAAAATGACAAGTAGGCGGTGTTGGTCCGAAGCTAACTCAACAAGCCTCCCTATGAGATTTTTGTGCACAGAAAAAATCACAAGTTACAACTGGTCAATTCGACCCCTAATACTTGCTCAATCTAAACAAGTTTAACACCATTGGATAGATATGATTAAGGGCTTTCCTCTCGTATCAAACTTAGTGTTGTGGGGATTCTCAAAGCGAGGCTAGAGGTCAGGGAGTGGACCCGACACACACCCCAAAATTCGGGGAATTTAATGCATGATTTACACGGCGCATGGTGATAAATGGGAAAAAATATATTCATTGTAAAAAAAGCCCGGACTTATAAAAACTGTCAGCTATGCTCTTGAATCATTCTTGAACTAAAAATGCTAGAGAGACGCTGTTTGTACCTGAGTCATCCTTGCATGTCCCTGCATCCGAATTTCAAAGTTTTAGGGCGGCTTCCATACTTCTTGATAACGAAATTGACAAGCAGGCGGTGTTGGTCCGAAGCTAACTCAACAAGCCTCCCTATGGGATTTTTGTGCACAGAAAAATCACAAGTTACAACTGGTCAATTCGACCCCAAATACTTGCTCAATCTAAACAAGTTTAACACCATTGGATAGATATGATCGAGGGCTTTCCTCTCGTATCAAACTTAGTGTTGTGGGGATTTTCAAAGCGAGGCTAGAGGTCAGGGAGTGGACCCGACACACACCCCAAAATTCGGGGAATTTAATGCATGATTTACACGGCGCGTGGTGATAAATGGGGAAAAAAATATTCATTGAAAAAAAAGCCCGGACTTATAAAAACTGTCAGCTATGCTTTTGAATCATTCTTGAACTAAAAATGCTAGAGAGACGCTGTTTGTACCTGAGTCATCCTTGCATGTCCCTGCATCCGAATTTTAAAGTTTTAGTGCGGCTTTCATACTTCTTGATAACGAAAATGACAAGTAGGCGGCTGTGCTCCGAAGCTTACTCAACAAGCCTCCTTATGAGATTTTTGTGCACAGTAAAAATCACAAGTTACAACTGGTCAATTCGACCCCTAATACTTGCTCAATCTAAACAAGTTTAACACCATTGGATAGATATGATCAAGGGCTTTCCTCTCGTATCAAACTTAGTGTTGTGGGGATTTTCAAAGCGAGGCTAGAGGTCAGGGAGTGGACCCGACACACACCCCAAAATTCGGGGAATTTAATGCATGATTTACACGGCGCGTGGTGATAAATGGGAAAAAAAATATTCATTGAAAAAAAAAGCCCGGACTTATAAAAACTGTCAGCTATGCTCTTGAATAATTCTGGAACTAAAAATGCTAGAGAGACGCGGTTTGTACCTGAGTCATCCTTGCATGTCCCTGCATCCGAATTTTAAAGTTTTAGGGCGGCTTTCATACTTCTTGATAACGAAAATGACAAGTAGGCGGTGTTGGTCCGAAGCTAACTCAACAAGCCTCCCTATGAGATTTTTGTGCACAGAAAAAATCACAAGTTACAACTGGTCAATTCGACCCCTAATACTTGCTCAATCTAAACAAGTTTAACACCATTGGATAGATATGATTAAGGGCTTTCCTCTCGTATCAAACTTAGTGTTGTGGGGATTCTCAAAGCGAGGCTAGAGGTCAGGGAGTGGACCCGACACACACCCCAAAATTCGGGGAATTTAATGCATGATTTACACGGCGCGTGGTGATAAATGGGAAAAAAAATATTCATTGAAAAAAAAAGCCCGGACTTATAAAAACTGTCAGCTATGCTCTTGAATAATTCTGGAACTAAAAATGCTAGAGAGACGCGGTTTGTACCTGAGTCATCCTTGCATGTCCCTGCATCCGAATTTTAAAGTTTTAGGGCGGCTTTCATACTTCTTGATAACGAAAATGACAAGTAGGCGGTGTTGGTCCGAAGCTAACTCAACAAGCCTCCCTATGAGATTTTTGTGCACAGAAAAAATCACAAGTTACAACTGGTCAATTCGACCCCTAATACTTGCTCAATCTAAACAAGTTTAACACCATTGGATAGATATGATTAAGGGCTTTCCTCTCGTATCAAACTTAGTGTTGTGGGGATTCTCAAAGCGAGGCTAGAGGTCAGGGAGTGGACCCGACACACACCCCAAAATTCGGGGAATTTAATGCATGATTTACACGGCGCATGGTGATAAATGGGAAAAAATATATTCATTGTAAAAAAAGCCCGGACTTATAAAAACTGTCAGCTATGCTCTTGAATCATTCTTGAACTAAAAATGCTAGAGAGACGCTGTTTGTACCTGAGTCATCCTTGCATGTCCCTGCATCCGAATTTCAAAGTTTTAGGGCGGCTTCCATACTTCTTGATAACGAAATTGACAAGCAGGCGGTGTTGGTCCGAAGCTAACTCAACAAGCCTCCCTATGGGATTTTTGTGCACAGAAAAATCACAAGTTACAACTGGTCAATTCGACCCCAAATACTTGCTCAATCTAAACAAGTTTAACACCATTGGATAGATATGATCGAGGGCTTTCCTCTCGTATCAAACTTAGTGTTGTGGGGATTTTCAAAGCGAGGCTAGAGGTCAGGGAGTGGACCCGACACACACCCCAAAATTCGGGGAATTTAATGCATGATTTACACGGCGCGTGGTGATAAATGGGAAAAAAAATATTCATTGAAAAAAAAAGCCCGGACTTATAAAAACTGTCAGCTATGCTCTTGAATAATTCTGGAACTAAAAATGCTAGAGAGACGCGGTTTGTACCTGAGTCATCCTTGCATGTCCCTGCATCCGAATTTTAAAGTTTTAGGGCGGCATTCATACTTCTTGATAACGAAAATGACAAGTAGGCGGTGTTGGTCCGAAGCTAACTCAACAAGCCTCCCTATGAGATTTTTGTGCACAGAAAAAATCACAAGTTACAACTGGTCAATTCGACCCCTAATACTTGCTCAATCTAAACAAGTTTAACACCATTGGATAGATATGATTAAGGGCTTTCCTCTCGTATCAAACTTAGTGTTGTGGGGATTCTCAAAGCGAGGCTAGAGGTCAGGGAGTGGACCCGACACACACCCCAAAATTCGGGGAATTTAATGCATGATTTACACGGCGCATGGTGATAAATGGGAAAAAATATATTCATTGTAAAAAAAGCCCGGACTTATAAAAACTGTCAGCTATGCTCTTGAATCATTCTTGAACTAAAAATGCTAGAGAGACGCTGTTTGTACCTGAGTCATCCTTGCATGTCCCTGCATCCGAATTTCAAAGTTTTAGGGCGGCTTCCATACTTCTTGATAACGAAATTGACAAGCAGGCGGTGTTGGTCCGAAGCTAACTCAACAAGCCTCCCTATGGGATTTTTGTGCACAGAAAAATCACAAGTTACAACTGGTCAATTCGACCCCAAATACTTGCTCAATCTAAACAAGTTTAACACCATTGGATAGATATGATCGAGGGCTTTCCTCTCGTATCAAACTTAGTGTTGTGGGGATTTTCAAAGCGAGGCTAGAGGTCAGGGAATGGACCCGACACACACCCCAAAATTCGGGGAATTTAATGCATGATTTACACGGCGCGTGGTGATAAATGGGAAAAAATATATTCATTGAAAAAAAGCCCGGACTAATTAAAACTGTCAGCTATGCTCTTGAATCATTCTTGAACTAAAAATGCTAGAGAGACGCGGTTTGTACCTGAGTCATCCTTGCATGTCCCTGCATCCGAATTCCAAAGTTTTAAGGCAGCTTTCATACTTCTTGATAACGAAAATGACAAGTAGGCGGCTCTGCTCCGAAGCTTACTCAACAAGCCTCCCCATGGGATTTTTGTGCACAGAAAAAATCACAAGTTACAACTGGTCAATTCGACCCCTAATACTTGATCAATCTAAACAAGTTTAACACCATTGGATAGATATGATCAAGGGCTTTCCTCTCGTATCAAACTTAGTGTTGTGGGGATTTTCAAAGCGAGGCTAGAGGTCAGGGAGTGCACCCGACACACACCCCAAAATTCGGGGAATTTAATGCATGATTTACACGGCGCGTGGTGATAAATGGGAAAAAAAATATTCATTGAAAAAAAAGCCCGGACTAATAAAAACTGTCAGCTATGCTTTTGAATAATTCTGGAACTAAAAATGCTAGAGAGACGCTGTTTGTACCTGAGTCATCCTTGCATGTCCCTGCATCCGAATTTTAAAGTTTTAGGGCGGCTTTCATACTTCTTGATAACGAAAATGACAAGTAGGCGGTGTTGGTCCGAAGCTAACTCAACAAGCCTCCCTATGGGATTTTTGTGCACAGAAAAGTTACAAGTTACAACTGGTCAATTCGACCCCAAATACTTGCTCAATCTAAACAAGTTTAACACCATTGGATAGATATGATCAAGGGCTTTCCTCTCGTATCAAACTTAGTGTTGTGGGGATTTTCAAAGCGAAGCTAGAAGTCAGGGAGTGGACCCGACACACACCCCAAAATTCGGGGAATTTAATGCATGATTTACACGGCGCGTGGTGATAAATGGGAAAAAAAATATTCATTGAAAAAAAAAGCCCGGACTTATAAAAACTGTCAGCTATGCTCTTGAATAATTCTGGAACTAAAAATGCTAGAGAGACGCGGTTTGTACCTGAGTCATCCTTGCATGTCCCTGCATCCGAATTCCAAAGTTTTAAGGCAGCTTTCATACTTCTTGATAACGAAAATGACAAGTAGGCGGCTCTGCTCCGAAGCTTACTCAACAAGCCTCCCTATGAGATTTTTGTGCACAGAAAAAATCACAAGTTACAACTGGTCAATTCGACCCCTAATACTTGCTCAATCTAAACAAGTTTAACACCATTGGATAGATATGATCAAGGGCTTTCCTCTCGTATCAAACTTAGTGTTGTGGGGATTTTCAAAGCGAGGCTAGAGGTCAGGGAGTGGACCCGACACACACCCCAAAATTCGGGGAATTTAATGCATGATTTACACGGCGCGTGGTGATAAATGGGAAAAAAATATTCATTGAAAAAAAAGCCCGGACTTATAAAAACTGTCAGCTATGCTCTTGAATAATTCTGGAACTAAAAATGCTAGAGAGACGCTGTTTGTACCTGAGTCATCCTTGCATGTCCCTGCATCCGAATTTTAAAGTTTTAGGGCGGCTTTCATACTTCTTGATAACGAAAATGACAAGTAGGCGGTGTTGGTCCGAAGCTAACTCAACAAGCCTCCCTATGGGATTTTTGTGCACAGAAAAAATCACAAGTTACAACTGGTCAATTCGACCCCTAATACTTGATCAATCTAAACAAGTTTAACACCATTGGATAGATATGATCAAGGGCTTTCCTCTCGTATCAAACTTAGTGTTGTGGGGATTTTCAAAGCGAGGCTAGAGGTCAGGGAGTGGACCCGACACACACCCCAAAATTCGGGGAATTTAATGCATGATTTACACGGCGCGTGGTGATAAATGGGAAAAAAAATATTCATTGAAAAAAAAAGCCCGGACTTATAAAAACTGTCAGCTATGCTCTTGAATAATTCTGGAACTAAAAATGCTAGAGAGACGCGGTTTGTACCTGAGTCATCCTTGCATGTCCCTGCATCCGAATTTTAAAGTTTTAGGGCGGCTTTCATACTTCTTGATAACGAAAATGACAAGTAGGCGGTGTTGGTCCGAAGCTAACTCAACAAGCCTCCCTATGAGATTTTTGTGCACAGAAAAAATCACAAGTTACAACTGGTCAATTCGACCCCTAATACTTGCTCAATCTAAACAAGTTTAACACCATTGGATAGATATGATTAAGGGCTTTCCTCTCGTATCAAACTTAGTGTTGTGGGGATTCTCAAAGCGAGGCTAGAGGTCAGGGAGTGGACCCGACACACACCCCAAAATTCGGGGAATTTAATGCATGATTTACACGGCGCATGGTGATAAATGGGAAAAAATATATTCATTGTAAAAAAAGCCCGGACTTATAAAAACTGTCAGCTATGCTCTTGAATCATTCTTGAACTAAAAATGCTAGAGAGACGCTGTTTGTACCTGAGTCATCCTTGCATGTCCCTGCATCCGAATTTCAAAGTTTTAGGGCGGCTTCCATACTTCTTGATAACGAAATTGACAAGCAGGCGGTGTTGGTCCGAAGCTAACTCAACAAGCCTCCCTATGGGATTTTTGTGCACAGAAAAATCACAAGTTACAACTGGTCAATTCGACCCCAAATACTTGCTCAATCTAAACAAGTTTAACACCATTGGATAGATATGATCGAGGGCTTTCCTCTCGTATCAAACTTAGTGTTGTGGGGATTTTCAAAGCGAGGCTAGAGGTCAGGGAGTGGACCCGACACACACCCCAAAATTCGGGGAATTTAATGCATGATTTACACGGCGCGTGGTGATAAATGGGGAAAAAAATATTCATTGAAAAAAAAGCCCGGACTTATAAAAACTGTCAGCTATGCTTTTGAATCATTCTTGAACTAAAAATGCTAGAGAGACGCTGTTTGTACCTGAGTCATCCTTGCATGTCCCTGCATCCGAATTTTAAAGTTTTAGTGCGGCTTTCATACTTCTTGATAACGAAAATGACAAGTAGGCGGCTGTGCTCCGAAGCTTACTCAACAAGCCTCCTTATGAGATTTTTGTGCACAGTAAAAATCACAAGTTACAACTGGTCAATTCGACCCCTAATACTTGCTCAATCTAAACAAGTTTAACACCATTGGATAGATATGATCAAGGGCTTTCCTCTCGTATCAAACTTAGTGTTGTGGGGATTTTCAAAGCGAGGCTAGAGGTCAGGGAGTGGACCCGACACACACCCCAAAATTCGGGGAATTTAATGCATGATTTACACGGCGCGTGGTGATAAATGGGAAAAAAAATATTCATTGAAAAAAAAAGCCCGGACTTATAAAAACTGTCAGCTATGCTCTTGAATAATTCTGGAACTAAAAATGCTAGAGAGACGCGGTTTGTACCTGAGTCATCCTTGCATGTCCCTGCATCCGAATTTTAAAGTTTTAGGGCGGCTTTCATACTTCTTGATAACGAAAATGACAAGTAGGCGGTGTTGGTCCGAAGCTAACTCAACAAGCCTCCCTATGAGATTTTTGTGCACAGAAAAAATCACAAGTTACAACTGGTCAATTCGACCCCTAATACTTGCTCAATCTAAACAAGTTTAACACCATTGGATAGATATGATTAAGGGCTTTCCTCTCGTATCAAACTTAGTGTTGTGGGGATTCTCAAAGCGAGGCTAGAGGTCAGGGAGTGGACCCGACACACACCCCAAAATTCGGGGAATTTAATGCATGATTTACACGGCGCGTGGTGATAAATGGGAAAAAAAATATTCATTGAAAAAAAAAGCCCGGACTTATAAAAACTGTCAGCTATGCTCTTGAATAATTCTGGAACTAAAAATGCTAGAGAGACGCGGTTTGTACCTGAGTCATCCTTGCATGTCCCTGCATCCGAATTTTAAAGTTTTAGGGCGGCTTTCATACTTCTTGATAACGAAAATGACAAGTAGGCGGTGTTGGTCCGAAGCTAACTCAACAAGCCTCCCTATGAGATTTTTGTGCACAGAAAAAATCACAAGTTACAACTGGTCAATTCGACCCCTAATACTTGCTCAATCTAAACAAGTTTAACACCATTGGATAGATATGATTAAGGGCTTTCCTCTCGTATCAAACTTAGTGTTGTGGGGATTCTCAAAGCGAGGCTAGAGGTCAGGGAGTGGACCCGACACACACCCCAAAATTCGGGGAATTTAATGCATGATTTACACGGCGCATGGTGATAAATGGGAAAAAATATATTCATTGTAAAAAAAGCCCGGACTTATAAAAACTGTCAGCTATGCTCTTGAATCATTCTTGAACTAAAAATGCTAGAGAGACGCTGTTTGTACCTGAGTCATCCTTGCATGTCCCTGCATCCGAATTTCAAAGTTTTAGGGCGGCTTCCATACTTCTTGATAACGAAATTGACAAGCAGGCGGTGTTGGTCCGAAGCTAACTCAACAAGCCTCCCTATGGGATTTTTGTGCACAGAAAAATCACAAGTTACAACTGGTCAATTCGACCCCAAATACTTGCTCAATCTAAACAAGTTTAACACCATTGGATAGATATGATCGAGGGCTTTCCTCTCGTATCAAACTTAGTGTTGTGGGGATTTTCAAAGCGAGGCTAGAGGTCAGGGAGTGGACCCGACACACACCCCAAAATTCGGGGAATTTAATGCATGATTTACACGGCGCGTGGTGATAAATGGGAAAAAAAATATTCATTGAAAAAAAAAGCCCGGACTTATAAAAACTGTCAGCTATGCTCTTGAATAATTCTGGAACTAAAAATGCTAGAGAGACGCGGTTTGTACCTGAGTCATCCTTGCATGTCCCTGCATCCGAATTTTAAAGTTTTAGGGCGGCATTCATACTTCTTGATAACGAAAATGACAAGTAGGCGGTGTTGGTCCGAAGCTAACTCAACAAGCCTCCCTATGAGATTTTTGTGCACAGAAAAAATCACAAGTTACAACTGGTCAATTCGACCCCTAATACTTGCTCAATCTAAACAAGTTTAACACCATTGGATAGATATGATTAAGGGCTTTCCTCTCGTATCAAACTTAGTGTTGTGGGGATTCTCAAAGCGAGGCTAGAGGTCAGGGAGTGGACCCGACACACACCCCAAAATTCGGGGAATTTAATGCATGATTTACACGGCGCATGGTGATAAATGGGAAAAAATATATTCATTGTAAAAAAAGCCCGGACTTATAAAAACTGTCAGCTATGCTCTTGAATCATTCTTGAACTAAAAATGCTAGAGAGACGCTGTTTGTACCTGAGTCATCCTTGCATGTCCCTGCATCCGAATTTCAAAGTTTTAGGGCGGCTTCCATACTTCTTGATAACGAAATTGACAAGCAGGCGGTGTTGGTCCGAAGCTAACTCAACAAGCCTCCCTATGGGATTTTTGTGCACAGAAAAATCACAAGTTACAACTGGTCAATTCGACCCCAAATACTTGCTCAATCTAAACAAGTTTAACACCATTGGATAGATATGATCGAGGGCTTTCCTCTCGTATCAAACTTAGTGTTGTGGGGATTTTCAAAGCGAGGCTAGAGGTCAGGGAATGGACCCGACACACACCCCAAAATTCGGGGAATTTAATGCATGATTTACACGGCGCGTGGTGATAAATGGGAAAAAATATATTCATTGAAAAAAAGCCCGGACTAATTAAAACTGTCAGCTATGCTCTTGAATCATTCTTGAACTAAAAATGCTAGAGAGACGCGGTTTGTACCTGAGTCATCCTTGCATGTCCCTGCATCCGAATTCCAAAGTTTTAAGGCAGCTTTCATACTTCTTGATAACGAAAATGACAAGTAGGCGGCTCTGCTCCGAAGCTTACTCAACAAGCCTCCCCATGGGATTTTTGTGCACAGAAAAAATCACAAGTTACAACTGGTCAATTCGACCCCTAATACTTGATCAATCTAAACAAGTTTAACACCATTGGATAGATATGATCAAGGGCTTTCCTCTCGTATCAAACTTAGTGTTGTGGGGATTTTCAAAGCGAGGCTAGAGGTCAGGGAGTGCACCCGACACACACCCCAAAATTCGGGGAATTTAATGCATGATTTACACGGCGCGTGGTGATAAATGGGAAAAAAAATATTCATTGAAAAAAAAGCCCGGACTAATAAAAACTGTCAGCTATGCTTTTGAATAATTCTGGAACTAAAAATGCTAGAGAGACGCTGTTTGTACCTGAGTCATCCTTGCATGTCCCTGCATCCGAATTTTAAAGTTTTAGGGCGGCTTTCATACTTCTTGATAACGAAAATGACAAGTAGGCGGTGTTGGTCCGAAGCTAACTCAACAAGCCTCCCTATGGGATTTTTGTGCACAGAAAAGTTACAAGTTACAACTGGTCAATTCGACCCCAAATACTTGCTCAATCTAAACAAGTTTAACACCATTGGATAGATATGATCAAGGGCTTTCCTCTCGTATCAAACTTAGTGTTGTGGGGATTTTCAAAGCGAAGCTAGAAGTCAGGGAGTGGACCCGACACACACCCCAAAATTCGGGGAATTTAATGCATGATTTACACGGCGCGTGGTGATAAATGGGAAAAAAAATATTCATTGAAAAAAAAAGCCCGGACTTATAAAAACTGTCAGCTATGCTCTTGAATAATTCTGGAACTAAAAATGCTAGAGAGACGCGGTTTGTACCTGAGTCATCCTTGCATGTCCCTGCATCCGAATTCCAAAGTTTTAAGGCAGCTTTCATACTTCTTGATAACGAAAATGACAAGTAGGCGGCTCTGCTCCGAAGCTTACTCAACAAGCCTCCCTATGAGATTTTTGTGCACAGAAAAAATCACAAGTTACAACTGGTCAATTCGACCCCTAATACTTGCTCAATCTAAACAAGTTTAACACCATTGGATAGATATGATCAAGGGCTTTCCTCTCGTATCAAACTTAGTGTTGTGGGGATTTTCAAAGCGAGGCTAGAGGTCAGGGAGTGGACCCGACACACACCCCAAAATTCGGGGAATTTAATGCATGATTTACACGGCGCGTGGTGATAAATGGGAAAAAAATATTCATTGAAAAAAAAGCCCGGACTTATAAAAACTGTCAGCTATGCTCTTGAATAATTCTGGAACTAAAAATGCTAGAGAGACGCTGTTTGTACCTGAGTCATCCTTGCATGTCCCTGCATCCGAATTTTAAAGTTTTAGGGCGGCTTTCATACTTCTTGATAACGAAAATGACAAGTAGGCGGTGTTGGTCCGAAGCTAACTCAACAAGCCTCCCTATGGGATTTTTGTGCACAGAAAAAATCACAAGTTACAACTGGTCAATTCGACCCCTAATACTTGATCAATCTAAACAAGTTTAACACCATTGGATAGATATGATCAAGGGCTTTCCTCTCGTATCAAACTTAGTGTTGTGGGGATTTTCAAAGCGAGGCTAGAGGTCAGGGAGTGGACCCGACACACACCCCAAAATTCGGGGAATTTAATGCATGATTTACACGGCGCGTGGTGATAAATGGGAAAAAAAATATTCATTGAAAAAAAAGCCCGGACTTATAAAAACTGTCAGCTATGCTCTTGAATAATTCTGGAACTAAAAATGCTAGAGAGACGCTGTTTGTACCTGAGTCATCCTTGCATGTCCCTGCATCCGAATTTTAAAGTTTTAGGGCGGCTTTCATACTTCTTGATAACGAAAATGACAAGTAGGCGGTGTTGGTCCGAAGCTAATTCAACAAGCCTCCCTATGGGATTTTTGTGCACAGAAAAAATCACAAGTTACAACTGGTCAATTCGACCCCTAATACTTGATCAATCTAAACAAGTTTAACACCATTGGATAGATATGATCAAGGGCTTTCCTCTCGTATCAAACTTAGTGTTGTGGGGATTTTCAAAGCGAGGCTAGAGGTCAGGGAGTGGACCCGACACACACCCCAAAATTCGGGGAATTTAATGCATGATTTACACGGCGCGTGGTGATAAATGGGAAAAAAAATATTCATTGAAAAAAAAAGCCCGGACTTATAAAAACTGTCAGCTATGCTCTTGAATAATTCTGGAACTAAAAATGCTAGAGAGACGCGGTTTGTACCTGAGTCATCCTTGCATGTCCCTGCATCCGAATTTTAAAGTTTTAGGGCGGCTTTCATACTTCTTGATAACGAAAATGACAAGTAGGCAGCTCTGCTCCGAAGCTTACTCAACAAGCCTCCCTATGGGATTTTTGTGCACAGAAAAAATCACAAGTTACAACTGGTCAATTCGACCCCTAATACTTGATCAATCTAAACAAGTTTAACACCATTGGATAGATATGATCAAGGGCTTTCCTCTCGTATCAAACTTAGTGTTGTGGGGATTTTCAAAGCGAGGCTAGAGGTCAGGGAGTGGACCCGACACACACCCCAAAATTCGGGGAATTTAATGCATGATTTACACGGCGCGTGGTGATAAATGGGAAAAAAAATATTCATTGAAAAAAAAGCCCGGACTTATAAAAACTGTCAGCTATGCTCTTGAATAATTCTGGAACTAAAAATGCTAGAGAGACGCGGTTTGTACCTGAGTCATCCTTGCATGTCCCTGCATCCGAATTCCAAAGTTTTAAGGCAGCTTTCATACTTCTTGATAACGAAAATGACAAGTAGGCGGTGTTGGTCCGAAGCTAACTCAACAAGCCTCCCTATGGGATTTTTGTGCACAGAAAAATCACAAGTTACAACTGGTCAATTCGACCCCAAATACTTGCTCAATCTAAACAAGTTTAACACCATTGGATAGATATGATCAAGGGCTTTCCTCTCGTATCAAACTTAGTGTTGTGGGGATTTTCAAAGCGAGGCTAGAGGTCAGGGAGTGGACCCGACACACACCCCAAAATTCGGGGAATTTAATGCATGATTTACACGGCGCGTGGTGATAAATGGGAAACAAAATATTCATTGAAAAAAAAGCCCGGACTTATAAAAACTGTCAGCTATGCTCTTGAATAATTCTGGAACTAAAAATGCTAGAGAGACGCTGTTTGTACCTGAGTCATCCTTGCATGTCCCTGCATCCGAATTTTAAAGTTTTAGGGCGGCTTTCATACTTCTTGATAACGAAAATGACAAGTAGGCGGTGTTGGTCCGAAGCTAACTCAACAAGCCTCCCTATGGGATTTTTGTGCACAAAAAAAATCACAAGTTACAACTGGTCAATTCGACCCCTAATACTTGATCAATCTAAACAAGTTTAACACCATTGGATAGATATGATCAAGGGCTTTCCTCTCGTATCAAACTTAGTGTTGTGGGGATTTTCAAAGCGAGGCTAGAGGTCAGGGAGTGCTCCCGACACACACCCCAAAATTCGGGGAATTTAATGCATGATTTACACGGCGCGTGGTGATAAATGGGAAAAAAAATATTCATTGAAAAAAAAGCCCGGACTTATAAAAACTGTCAGCTATGCTCTTGAATAATTCTGGAACTAAAAATGCTAGAGAGACGCTGTTTGTACCTGAGTCATCCTTGCATGTCCCTGCATCCGAATTTTAAAGTTTTAGGGCGGCTTTCATACTTCTTGATAACGAAAATGACAAGTAGGCGGTGTTGGTCCGAAGCTAACTCAACAAGCCTCCCTATGGGATTTTTGTGCACAGAAAAATCACAAGTTACAACTGGTCAATTCGACCCCTAACACTTGATCAATCTAAACAAGTTTAACACCATTGGATAGATATGATCAAGGGCTTTCCTCTCGTATCAAACTTAGTGTTGTGGGGATTTTCAAAGCGAGGCTAGAGGTCAGGGAGTGGACCCGACACACACCCCAAAATTCGGGGAATTTAATGCATGATTTACACGGCGCGTGGTGATAAATGGGAAAAAAAATATTCATTGAAAAAAAAGCCCGGACTTATAAAAACTGTCAGCTATGCTCTTGAATAATTCTGGAACTAAAAATGCTAGAGAGACGCTGTTTGTACCTGAGTCATCCTTGCATGTCCCTGCATCCGAATTTTAAAGTTTTAGGGCGGCTTTCATACTTCTTGATAACGAAAATGACAAGTAGGCGGTGTTGGTCCGAAGCTAACTCAACAAGCCTCCCTATGGGATTTTTGTGCACAGAAAAAATCACAAGTTACAACTGGTCAATTCGACCCCTAATACTTGATCAATCTAAACAAGTTTAACACCATTGGATAGATATGATCAAGGGCTTTCCTCTCGTATCAAACTTAGTGTTGTGGGGATTTTCAAAGCGAGGCTAGAGGTCAGGGAGTGGACCCGACACACACCCCAAAATTCGGGGAATTTAATGCATGATTTACACGGCGCGTGGTGATAAATGGGAAAAAAAATATTCATTGAAAAAAAAAGCCCGGACTTATAAAAACTGTCAGCTATGCTCTTGAATAATTCTGGAACTAAAAATGCTAGAGAGACGCGGTTTGTACCTGAGTCATCCTTGCATGTCCCTGCATCCGAATTTTAAAGTTTTAGGGCGGCTTTCATACTTCTTGATAACGAAAATGACAAGTAGGCGGTGTTGGTCCGAAGCTAACTCAACAAGCCTCCCTATGGGATTTTTGTGCACAGAAAAATCACAAGTTACAACTGGTCAATTCGACCCCAAATACTTGCTCAATCTAAACAAGTTTAACACCATTGGATAGATATGATCAAGGGCTTTCCTCTCGTATCAAACTTAGTGTTGTGGGGATTTTCAAAGCGAGGCTAGAGGTCAGGGAGTGGACCCGACACACACCCAAAAATTCGGGGAATTTAATGCATGATTTACACGGCGCGTGGTGATAAATGGGAAAAAATATATTCATTGAAAAAAAAGCCCGGACTTATAAAAACTGTCAGCTATGCTCTTGAATAATTCTGGAAATAAAAATACTAGAGAGACGCTGTTTGTACCTGAGTCATCCTTGCATGTCCCTGCATCCGAATTTTAAAGTTTTAGGGCGGCTTTCATACTTCTTGATAACGAAAATGACAAGTAGGCGGTGTTGGTCCGAAGCTAACTCAACAAGCCTCCCTATGGGATTTTTGTGCACAGAAAAATCACAAGTTACAACTGGTCAATTCGACCCCAAATACTTGCTCAATCTAAACAAGTTTAACACCATTGGATAGATATGATCAAGGGCTTTCCTCTCGTATCAAACTTAGTGTTGTGGGGATTTTCAAAGCGAGGCTAGAGGTCAGGGAGTGGACCCGACACACACCCCAAAATTCGGGGAATTTAATGCATGATTTACACGGCGCGTGGTGATAAATGGGAAAAAAAATATTCATTGAAAAAAAAGCCCGGACTTATAAAAACTGTCAGCTATGCTCTTGAATAATTCTGGAACTAAAAATGCTAGAAAGACGCTGTTTGTACCTGAGTCATCCTTGCATGTCCCTGCATCCGAATTTTTAAGTTTTAGGGCGGCTTTCATACTTCTTGATAACGAAAATGACAAGTAGGCGGTGTTGGTCCGAAGCTAACTCAACAAGCCTCCCTATGGGATTTTTGTGCACAGAAAAAATCACAAGTTACAACTGGTCAATTCGACCCCTAATACTTGATCAATCTAAACAAGTTTAACACCATTGGATAGATATGATCAAGGGCTTTCCTCTCGTATCAAACTTAGTGTTGTGGGGATTTTCAAAGCGAGGCTAGAGGTCAGGGAGTGGACCCGACACACACCCCAAAATTCGGGGAATTTAATGCATGATTTACACGGCGCGTGGTGATAAATGGGAAAAAAAATATTCATTGAAAAAAAAGCCCGGACTTATAAAAACTGTCAGCTATGCTCTTGAATAATTCTGGAACTAAAAATGCTAGAGAGACGCGGTTTGTACCTGAGTCATCCTTGCATGTCCCTGCATCCGAATTTTAAAGTTTTAGGGCGGCTTTCATACTTCTTGATAACGAAAATGACAAGTAGGCGGTGTTGGTCCGAAGCTAACTCAACAAGCCTCCCTATGGGATTTTTGTGCACAGAAAAATCACAAGTTACAACTGGTCAATTCGACCCCAAATACTTGCTCAATCTAAACAAGTTTAACACCATTGGATAGATATGATCAAGGGCTTTCCTCTCGTATCAAACTTAGTGTTGTGGGGATTTTCAAAGCGAGGCTAGAGGTCAGGGAGTGGACCCGACACACACCCAAAAATTCGGGGAATTTAATGCATGATTTACACGGCGCGTGGTGATAAATGGGAAAAAATATATTCATTGAAAAAAAAGCCCGGACTTATAAAAACTGTCAGCTATGCTCTTGAATAATTCTGGAAATAAAAATACTAGAGAGACGCTGTTTGTACCTGAGTCATCCTTGCATGTCCCTGCATCCGAATTTTAAAGTTTTAGGGCGGCTTTCATACTTCTTGATAACGAAAATGACAAGTAGGCGGTGTTGGTCCGAAGCTAACTCAACAAGCCTCCCTATGGGATTTTTGTGCACAGAAAAATCACAAGTTACAACTGGTCAATTCGACCCCAAATACTTGCTCAATCTAAACAAGTTTAACACCATTGGATAGATATGATCAAGGGCTTTCCTCTCGTATCAAACTTAGTGTTGTGGGGATTTTCAAAGCGAGGCTAGAGGTCAGGGAGTGGACCCGACACACACCCAAAAATTCGGGGAATTTAATGCATGATTTACACGGCGCGTGGTGATAAATGGGAAAAAATATATTCATTGAAAAAAAAGCCCGGACTTATAAAAACTGTCAGCTATGCTCTTGAATAATTCTGGAAATAAAAATACTAGAGAGACGCTGTTTGTACCTGAGTCATCCTTGCATGTCCCTGCATCCGAATTTTAAAGTTTTAGGGCGGCTTTCATACTTCTTGATAACGAAAATGACAAGTAGGCGGTGTTGGTCCGAAGCTAACTCAACAAGCCTCCCTATGGGATTTTTGTGCACAGAAAAATCACAAGTTACAACTGGTCAATTCGACCCCAAATACTTGCTCAATCTAAACAAGTTTAACACCATTGGATAGATATGATCAAGGGCTTTCCTCTCGTATCAAACTTAGTGTTGTGGGGATTTTCAAAGCGAGGCTAGAGGTCAGGGAGTGGACCCGACACACACCCCAAAATTCGGGGAATTTAATGCATGATTTACACGGCGCGTGGTGATAAATGGGAAAAAAAATATTCATTGAAAAAAAAGCCCGGACTTATAAAAACTGTCAGCTATGCTCTTGAATAATTCTGGAACTAAAAATGCTAGAGAGACGCTGTTTGTACCTGAGTCATCCTTGCATGTCCCTGCATCCGAATTTTTAAGTTTTAGGGCGGCTTTCATACTTCTTGATAACGAAAATGACAAGTAGGCGGTGTTGGTCCGAAGCTAACTCAACAAGCCTCCCTATGGGATTTTTGTGCACAGAAAAAATCACAAGTTACAACTGGTCAATTCGACCCCTAATACTTGATCAATCTAAACAAGTTTAACACCATTGGATAGATATGATCAAGGGCTTTCCTCTCGTATCAAACTTAGTGTTGTGGGGATTTTCAAAGCGAGGCTAGAGGTCAGGGAGTGGACCCGACACACACCCCAAAATTCGGGGAATTTAATGCATGATTTACACGGCGCGTGGTGATAAATGGGAAAAAAAATATTCATTGAAAAAAAAGCCCGGACTTATAAAAACTGTCAGCTATGCTCTTGAATAATTCTGGAACTAAAAATGCTAGAGAGACGCGGTTTGTACCTGAGTCATCCTTGCATGTCCCTGCATCCGAATTTTAAAGTTTTAGGGCGGCTTTCATACTTCTTGATAACGAAAATGACAAGTAGGCGGTGTTGGTCCGAAGCTAACTCAACAAGCCTCCCTATGGGATTTTTGTGCACAGAAAAATCACAAGTTACAACTGGTCAATTCGACCCCAAATACTTGCTCAATCTAAACAAGTTTAACACCATTGGATGGATATGATCAAGGGCTTTCCTCTCGTATCAAACTTAGTGTTGTGGGGATTTTCAAAGCGAGGCTAGAGGTCAGGGAGTGGACCCGACACACACCCCAAAATTCGGGAATTTTAATGCATGATTTACACGGCGCGTGGTGATAAATGGGAAAAAAAATATTCATTGAAAAAAAAAGCCCGGACTTATAAAAACTGTCAGCTATGCTCTTGAATAATTCTGGAACTAAAAATGCTAGAGAGACGCGGTTTGTACCTGAGTCATCCTTGCATGTCCCTGCATCCGAATTCCAAAGTTTTAAGGCAGCTTTCATACTTCTTGATAACGAAAATGACAAGTAGGCGGCTCTGCTCCGAAGCTTACTCAACAAGCCTCCCTATGGGATTTTTGTGCACAGAAAAAATCACAAGTTACAACTGGTCAATTCGACCCCTAATACTTGATCAATCTAAACAAGTTTAACACCATTGGATAGATATGATCAAGGGCTTTCCTCTCGTATCAAACTTAGTGTTGTGGGGATTTTCAAAGCGAGGCTAGAGGTCAGGGAGTGGACCCGACACACACCCCAAAATTCGGGGAATTTAATGCATGATTTACACGGCGCGTGGTGATAAATGGGAAAAAAATATTCATTGAAAAAAAAGCCCGGACTTATAAAAACTGTCAGCTATGCTCTTGAATAATTCTGGAACTAAAAATGCTAGAGAGACACTGTTTGTACCTGAGTCATCCTTGCATGTCCCTGCATCCGAATTCCAAAGTTTTAAGGCAGCTTTCATACTTCTTGATAACGAAAATGACAAGTAGGCGGCTCTGCTCCGAAGCTTACTCAACAAGCCTCCCTATGGGATTTTTGTGCACAGAAAAAATCACAAGTTACAACTGGTCAATTCGACCCCTAATACTTAATCAATCTAAACAAGTTTAACACCATTGGATAGATATGATCAAGGGCTTTCCTCTCGTATCAAACTTAGTGTTGTGGGGATTTTGAAAGCGAGGCTAGAGGTCAGGGAGTGGACCCGACACACACCCCAAAATTCGGGGAATTTAATGCATGATTTACACGGCGCGTGGTGATAAATGGGAAAAAAAATATTCATTGAAAAAAAAGCCCGGACTTATAAAAACTGTCAGCTATGCTCTTGAATAATTCTGGAACTAAAAATGCTAGAGAGACGCGGTTTGTACCTGAGTCATCCTTGCATGTCCCTGCATCCGAATTCCAAAGTTTTAAGGCAGCTTTCATACTTCTTGATAACGAAAATGACAAGTAGGCGGCTCTGCTCCGAAGCTTACTCAACAAGCCTCCCTATGGGATTTTTGTGCACAGAAAAAATCACAAGTTACAACTGGTCAATTCGACCCCTAATACTTGATCAATCTAAACAAGTTTAACACCATTGGATAGATATGATCGAGGGCTTTCCTCTCGTATCAAACTTAGTGTTGTGGGGATTTTCAAAGCGAGGCTAGAGGTCAGGGAGTGGACCCGACACACACCCCAAAATTCGGGGAATTTAATGCATGATTTACACGGCGCGTGGTGATAAATGGGAAAAAAATATTCATTGAAAAAAAAGCCCGGACTTATAAAAACTGTCAGCTATGCTCTTGAATAATTCTGGAACTAAAAATGCTAGAGAGACGCTGTTTGTACCTGAGTCATCCTTGCATGTCCCTGCATCCGAATTCCAAAGTTTTAAGGCAGCTTTCATACTTCTTGATAACGAAAATGACAAGTAGGCGGCTCTGCTCCGAAGCTTACTCAACAAGCCTCCCTATGGGATTTTTGTGCACAGAAAAAATCACAAGTTACAACTGGTCAATTCGACCCCTAATACTTGATCAATCTAAACAAGTTTAACACCATTGGATAGATATGATCAAGGGCTTTCCTCTCGTATCAAACTTAGTGTTGTGGGGATTTTGAAAGCGAGGCTAGAGGTCAGGGAGTGGACCCGACACACACCCCAAAATTCGGGGAATTTAATGCATGATTTACACGGCGCGTGGTGATAAATGGGAAAAAAAATATTCATTGAAAAAAAAGCCCGGACTTATAAAAACTGTCAGCTATGCTCTTGAATAATTCTGGAACTAAAAATGCTAGAGAGACGCGGTTTGTACCTGAGTCATCCTTGCATGTCCCTGCATCCGAATTCCAAAGTTTTAGGGCAGCTTTCATACTTCTTGATAACGAAAATGACAAGTAGGCGGCTCTGCTCCGAAGCTTACTCAACAAGCCTCCCTATGGGATTTTTGTGCACAGAAAAAATCACAAGTTACAACTGGTCAATTCGACCCCTAATACTTGATCAATCTAAACAAGTTTAACACCATTGGATAGATATGATCAAGGGCTTTCCTCTCGTATCAAACTTAGTGTTGTGGGGATTTTGAAAGCGAGGCTAGAGGTCAGGGAGTGGACCCGACACACACCCCAAAATTCGGGGAATTTAATGCATGATTTACACGGCGCGTGGTGATAAATGGGAAAAAAAATATTCATTGAAAAAAAAGCCCGGACTTATAAAAACTGTCAGCTATGCTCTTGAATAATTCTGGAACTAAAAATGCTAGAGAGACGCGGTTTGTACCTGAGTCATCCTTGCATGTCCCTGCATCCGAATTCCAAAGTTTTAAGGCAGCTTTCATACTTCTTGATAACGAAAATGACAAGTAGGCGGCTCTGCTCCGAAGCTTACTCAACAAGCCTCCCTATGGGATTTTTGTGCACAGAAAAAATCACAAGTTACAACTGGTCAATTCGACCCCTAATACTTGATCAATCTAAACAAGTTTAACACCATTGGATAGATATGATCAAGGGCTTTCCTCTCGTATCAAACTTAGTGTTGTGGGGATTTTCAAAGCGAGGCTAGAGGTCAGGGAGTGGACCCGACACACACCCCAAAATTCGGGAAATTTAATGCATGATTTACACGGCGCGTGGTGATAAATGGGAAAAAAAATATTCATTGAAAAAAAAGCCCGGACGTATAAAAACTGTCAGCTATGCTCTTGAATAATTCTGGAACTAAAAATGCTAGAGAGACGCTGTTTGTACCTGAGTCATCCTTGCATGTCCCTGCATCCGAATTTTAAAGTTTTAGGGCGGCTTTCATACTTCTTGATAACGAAAATGACAAGTAGGCGGTGTTGGTCCGAAGCTAACTCAACAAGCCTCCCTATGGGATTTTTGTGCACAGAAAAAATCACAAGTTACAACTGGTCAATTCGACCCCTAATACTTGATCAATCTAAACAAGTTTAACACCATTGGATAGATATGATCAAGGGCTTTCCTCTCGTATCAAACTTAGTGTTGTGGGGATTTTCAAAGCGAGGCTAGAGGTCAGGGAGTGGACCCGACACACACCCCAAAATTCGGGGAATTTAATGCATGATTTACACGGCGCGTGGTGATAAATGGGAAAAAAAATATTCATTGAAAAAAAAGCCCGGACTTATAAAAACTGTCAGCTATGCTCTTGAATAATTCTGGAACTAAAAATGCTAGAGAGACGCTGTTTGTACCTGAGTCATCCTTGCATGTCCCTGCATCCGAATTTTAAAGTTTTAGGGCGGCTTTCATACTTCTTGATAACGAAAATGACAAGTAGGCGGTGTTGGTCCGAAGCTAACTCAACAAGCCTCCCTATGGGATTTTTGTGCACAGAAAAAATCACAAGTTACAACTGGTCAATTCGACCCCTAATACTTGATCAATCTAAACAAGTTTAACACCATTGGATAGATATGATCAAGGGCTTTCCTCTCGTATCAAACTTAGTGTTGTGGGGATTTTCAAAGCGAGGCTAGAGGTCAGGGAGTGGACCCGACACACACCCCAAAATTCGGGGAATTTAATGCATGATTTACACGGCGCGTGGTGATAAATGGGAAAAAAAATATTCATTGAAAAAAAAAGCCCGGACTTATAAAAACTGTCAGCTATGCTCTTGAATAATTCTGGAACTAAAAATGCTAGAGAGACGCGGTTTGTACCTGAGTCATCCTTGCATGTCCCTGCATCCGAATTTTAAAGTTTTAGGGCGGCTTTCATACTTCTTGATAACGAAAATGACAAGTAGGCGGTGTTGGTCCGAAGCTAACTCAACAAGCCTCCCTATGGGATTTTTGTGCACAGAAAAATCACAAGTTACAACTGGTCAATTCGACCCCAAATACTTGCTCAATCTAAACAAGTTTAACACCATTGGATAGATATGATCAAGGGCTTTCCTCTCGTATCAAACTTAGTGTTGTGGGGATTTTCAAAGCGAGGCTAGAGGTCAGGGAGTGGACCCGACACACACCCAAAAATTCGGGGAATTTAATGCATGATTTACACGGCGCGTGGTGATAAATGGGAAAAAATATATTCATTGAAAAAAAAGCCCGGACTAATAAAACTGTCAGCTATGCTCTTGAATCATTCTTGAACTAAAAATGCTAGAGAGACGCGGTTTGTACCTGAGTCATCCTTGCATGTCCCTGCATCCGAATTTTAAAGTTTTAGGGCGGTTTCCATACTTCTTGATAACGAAATTGACAAGTAGGCGGCTGTGCTCCGAAGCTAACTCAACAAGCCTCCCTATGGGATTTTTGTGCACAGAAAAAATCACAAGTTACAACTGGTGAATAATTCTGGAACTAAAAATGCTAGAGAGTTGCGGTTTGTACCTGAGTCATCCTTGCATGTCCCTGCATCCGAATTCCAAAGTTTTAAGGCAGCTTTCATACTTCTTGATAACGAAAATGACAAGTAGGCGGCTCTGCTCCGAAGCTTACTCAACAAGCCTCCCTATGGGATTTTTGTGCACAGAAAAAATCACAAGTTACAACTGGTCAATTCGACCCCTAATACTTGATCAATCTAAACAAGTTTAACACCATTGGATAGATATGATCAAGGGCTTTCCTCTCGTATCAAACTTAGTGTTGTGGGGATTTTCAAAGCGAGGCTAGAGGTCAGGGAGTGGACCCGACACACACCCCAAAATTCGGGGAATTTAATGCATGATTTACACGGCGCGTGGTGATAAATGGGAAAAAAATATTCATTGAAAAAAAAGCCCGGACTTATAAAAACTGTCAGCTATGCTCTTGAATAATTCTGGAACTAAAAATGCTAGAGAGACGCTGTTTGTACCTGAGTCATCCTTGCATGTCCCTGCATCCGAATTTTAAAGTTTTAGGGCGGCTTTCATACTTCTTGATAACGAAAATGACAAGTAGGCGGTGTTGGTCCGAAGCTAACTCAACAAGCCTCCCTATGGGATTTTTGTGCACAGAAAAATCACAAGTTACAACTGGTCAATTCGACCCCAAATACTTGCTCAATCTAAACAAGTTTAACACCATTGGATAGATATGATCAAGGGCTTTCCTCTCGTATCAAACTTAGTGTTGTGGGGATTTTCAAAGCGAGGCTAGAGGTCAGGGAGTGGACCCGACACACACCCCAAAATTCGGGGAATTTAATGCATGATTTACACGGCGCGTGGTGATAAATGGGAAAAAAAATATTCATTGAAAAAAAAAGCCCGGACTTATAAAAACTGTCAGCTATGCTCTTGAATAATTCTGGAACTAAAAATGCTAGAGAGACGCGGTTTGTACCTGAGTCATCCTTGCATGTCCCTGCATCCGAATTCCAAAGTTTTAAGGCAGCTTTCATACTTCTTGATAACGAAAATGACAAGTAGGCGGCTCTGCTCCGAAGCTGTGGGGATTTTCAAAGCGAGGCTAGAGGTCAGGGAGTGTACCCGATACACACCCCAAAATTCGGGGAATTTAATGCATGATTTACACGGCGCGTGGTGATGAATGGGAAAAAAAATATTCATTGAAAAAAAAGCCCGGACTAATAAAAACTGTCAGCTATGCTCTTGAATAATTCTGGAACTAAAAATGCTAGAGAGACGCGGTTTGTACCTGAGTCATCCTTGCATGTCCCTGCATCCGAATTTTAAAGTTTTAGGGCGGCTTTCATACTTCTTGATAACGAAAATGACAAGTAGGCGGTGTTGGTCCGAAGCTAACTCAACAAGCCTCCCTATGGGATTTTTGTGCACAGAAAAATCACAAGTTACAACTGGTCCATTCGACCCCAAATACTTGCTCAATCTAAACAAGTTTAACACCATTGGATAGATATGATCAAGGGCTTTCCTCTCGTATCAAACTTAGTGTTGTGGGGATTTTCAAAGCGAAGCTAGAGGTCAGGGAGTGGACCCGACACACACCCCAAAATTCGGGGAATTTAATGCATGATTTACACGGCGCGTGGTGATAAATGGGAAAAAAAATATTCATTGAAAAAAAAGCCCGGACTTATAAAAACTGTCAGCTATGCTCTTGAATAATTCTGGAACTAAAAATGCTAGAGAAACACTGTTTGTACCTGAGTCATCCTTGCATGTCCCTGCATCCGAATTTTAAAGTTTTAGGGCGGCTTTCATACTTCTTGATAACGAAAATGACAAGTAGGCGGTGTTGGTCCGAAGCTAACTCAACAAGCCTCCCTATGGGATTTTTGTGCACAGAAAAAATCACAAGTTACAACTGGTCAATTCGACACCTAATACTTGATCAATCTAAACAAGTTTAACACCATTGGATAGATATGATCAAGGGCTTTCCTCTCGTATCAAACTTAGTGTTGTGGGGATTTTCAAAGCGAGGCTAGAGGTCAGGGAGTGGACCCGACACACACCCCAAAATTCGGGGAATTTAATGCATGATTTACACGGCGCGTGGTGATAAATGGGAAAAAAAATATTCATTGAAAAAAAAAGCCCGGACTTATAAAAACTGTCAGTTATGCTCTTGAATAATTCTGGAACTAAAAATGCTAGAGAGACGCGGTTTGTACCTGAGTCATCCTTGCATGTCCCTGCATCCGAATTCCAAAGTTTTAAGGCAGCTTTCATACTTCTTGATAACGAAAATGACAAGTAGGCGGCTCTGCTCCGAAGCTTACTCAACAAGCCTCCCTATGGGATTTTTGTGCACAGAAAAAATCACAAGTTACAACTGGTCAATTCGACCCCAAATACTTGCTCAATCTAAACAAGTTTAACACCATTGGATAGATATGATCAAGGGCTTTCCTCTCGTATCAAACTTAGTGTTGTGGGGATTTTCAAAGCGAGGCTAGAGGTCAGGGAGTGGACCCGACACACCCCAAAATTCGGGGAATTTAATGCATGATTTACACGGCGCGTGGTGATAAATGGGAAAAAAAATATTCATTGAAAAAAAAGCCCGGACTTATAAAAACTGTCAGCTATGCTCTTGAATAATTCTGGAACTAAAAATGCTAGAGAGACGCGGTTTGTACCTGAGTCATCCTTGCATGTCCCTGCATCCGAATTCCAAAGTTTTAAGGCAGCTTTCATACTTCTTGATAACGAAAATGACAAGTAGGCGGCTCTGCTCCGAAGCTTACTCAACAAGCCTCCCTATGGGATTTTTGTGCACAGAAAAAATCACAAGTTACAACTGGTCAATTCGACCCCTAATACTTGATCAATCTAAACAAGTTTAACACCATTGGATAGATATGATCAAGGGCTTTCCTCTCGTATCAAACTTAGTGTTGTGGGGATTTTCAAAGCGAGGCTAGAGGTCAGGGAGTGGACCCGACACACACCCCAAAATTCGGGAAATTTAATGCATGATTTACACGGCGCGTGGTGATAAATGGGAAAAAAAATATTCATTGAAAAAAAAGCCCGGACTTATAAAAACTGTCAGCTATGCTCTTGAATAATTCTGGAACTAAAAATGCTAGAGAGACGCTGTTTGTACCTGAGTCATCCTTGCATGTCCCTGCATCCGAATTTTAAAGTTTTAGGGCGGCTTTCATACTTCTTGATAACGAAAATGACAAGTAGGCGGTGTTGGTCCGAAGCTAACTCAACAAGCCTCCCTATGGGATTTTTGTGCACAGAAAAATCACAAGTTACAACTGGTCAATTCGACCCCAAATACTTGCTCAATCTAAACAAGTTTAACACCATTGGATAGATATGATCAAGGGCTTTCCTCTCGTATCAAACTTAGTGTTGTGGGGATTTTCAAAGCGAGGCTAGAGGTCAGGGAGTGGACCCGACACACACCCCAAAATTCGGGGAATTTAATGCATGATTTACACGGCGCGTGGTGATAAATGGGAAAAAAAATATTCATTGAAAAAAAAAGCCCGGACTTATAAAAACTGTCAGCTATGCTCTTGAATAATTCTGGAACTAAAAATGCTAGAGAGACGCGGTTTGTACCTGAGTCATCCTTGCATGTCCCTGCATCCGAATTCCAAAGTTTTAAGGCAGCTTTCATACTTCTTGATAACGAAAATGACAAGTAGGCGGCTCTGCTCCGAAGCTGTGGGGATTTTCAAAGCGAGGCTAGAGGTCAGGGAGTGTACCCGATACACACCCCAAAATTCGGGGAATTTAATGCATGATTTACACGGCGCGTGGTGATGAATGGGAAAAAAAATATTCATTGAAAAAAAAGCCCGGACTTATAAAAACTGTCAGCTATGCTCTTGAATAATTCTGGAACTAAAAATGCTAGAGAGACGCGGTTTGTACCTGAGTCATCCTTGCATGTCCCTGCATCCGAATTTTAAAGTTTTAGGGCGGCTTTCATACTTCTTGATAACGAAAATGACAAGTAGGCGGTGTTGGTCCGAAGCTAACTCAACAAGCCTCCCTATGGGATTTTTGTGCACAGAAAAATCACAAGTTACAACTGGTCCATTCGACCCCAAATACTTGCTCAATCTAAACAAGTTTAACACCATTGGATAGATATGATCAAGGGCTTTCCTCTCGTATCAAACTTAGTGTTGTGGGGATTTTCAAAGCGAAGCTAGAGGTCAGGGAGTGGACCCGACACACACCCCAAAATTCGGGGAATTTAATGCATGATTTACACGGCGCGTGGTGATAAATGGGAAAAAAAATATTCATTGAAAAAAAAGCCCGGACTTATAAAAACTGTCAGCTATGCTCTTGAATAATTCTGGAACTAAAAATGCTAGAGAAACACTGTTTGTACCTGAGTCATCCTTGCATGTCCCTGCATCCGAATTTTAAAGTTTTAGGGCGGCTTTCATACTTCTTGATAACGAAAATGACAAGTAGGCGGTGTTGGTCCGAAGCTAACTCAACAAGCCTCCCTATGGGATTTTTGTGCACAGAAAAAATCACAAGTTACAACTGGTCAATTCGACACCTAATACTTGATCAATCTAAACAAGTTTAACACCATTGGATAGATATGATCAAGGGCTTTCCTCTCGTATCAAACTTAGTGTTGTGGGGATTTTCAAAGCGAGGCTAGAGGTCAGGGAGTGGACCCGACACACACCCCAAAATTCGGGGAATTTAATGCATGATTTACACGGCGCGTGGTGATAAATGGGAAAAAAAATATTCATTGAAAAAAAAAGCCCGGACTTATAAAAACTGTCAGTTATGCTCTTGAATAATTCTGGAACTAAAAATGCTAGAGAGACGCGGTTTGTACCTGAGTCATCCTTGCATGTCCCTGCATCCGAATTCCAAAGTTTTAAGGCAGCTTTCATACTTCTTGATAACGAAAATGACAAGTAGGCGGCTCTGCTCCGAAGCTTACTCAACAAGCCTCCCTATGGGATTTTTGTGCACAGAAAAAATCACAAGTTACAACTGGTCAATTCGACCCCAAATACTTGCTCAATCTAAACAAGTTTAACACCATTGGATAGATATGATCAAGGGCTTTCCTCTCGTATCAAACTTAGTGTTGTGGGGATTTTCAAAGCGAGGCTAGAGGTCAGGGAGTGGACCCGACACACACCCCAAAATTCGGGGAATTTAATGCATGATTTACACGGCGCGTGGTGATAAATGGGAAAAAAAATATTCATTGAAAAAAAAGCCCGGACTTATAAAAACTGTCAGCTATGCTCTTGAATAATTCTGGAACTAAAAATGCTAGAGAGACGCGGTTTGTACCTGAGTCATCCTTGCATGTCCCTGCATCCGAATTCCAAAGTTTTAAGGCAGCTTTCATACTTCTTGATAACGAAAATGACAAGTAGGCGGCTCTGCTCCGAAGCTTACTCAACAAGCCTCCCTATGGGATTTTTGTGCACAGAAAAAATCACAAGTTACAACTGGTCAATTCGACCCCTAATACTTGATCAATCTAAACAAGTTTAACACCATTGGATAGATATGATCAAGGGCTTTCCTCTCGTATCAAACTTAGTGTTGTGGGGATTTTCAAAGCGAGGCTAGAGGTCAGGGAGTGGACCCGACACACACCCCAAAATTCGGGAAATTTAATGCATGATTTACACGGCGCGTGGTGATAAATGGGAAAAAAAATATTCATTGAAAAAAAAGCCCGGACTTATAAAAACTGTCAGCTATGCTCTTGAATAATTCTGGAACTAAAAATGCTAGAGAGACGCTGTTTGTACCTGAGTCATCCTTGCATGTCCCTGCATCCGAATTTTAAAGTTTTAGGGCGGCTTTCATACTTCTTGATAACGAAAATGACAAGTAGGCGGTGTTGGTCCGAAGCTAACTCAACAAGCCTCCCTATGGGATTTTTGTGCACAGAAAAATCACAAGTTACAACTGGTCAATTCGACCCCAAATACTTGCTCAATCTAAACAAGTTTAACACCATTGGATAGATATGATCAAGGGCTTTCCTCTCGTATCAAACTTAGTGTTGTGGGGATTTTCAAAGCGAGGCTAGAGGTCAGGGAGTGGACCCGACACACACCCCAAAATTCGGGGAATTTAATGCATGATTTACACGGCGCGTGGTGATAAATGGGAAAAAAAATATTCATTGAAAAAAAAGCCCGGACTTATAAAAACTGTCAGCTATGCTCTTGAATAATTCTGGAACTAAAAATGCTAGAGAGACGCTGTTTGTACCTGAGTCATCCTTGCATGTCCCTGCATCCGAATTTTAAAGTTTTAGGGCGGCTTTCATACTTCTTGATAACGAAAATGACAAGTAGGCGGTGTTGGTCCGAAGCTAACTCAACAAGCCTTCCTATGGGATTTTTGTGCACAGAAAAAATCACAAGTTACAACTGGTCAATTCGACCCCTAATACTTGATCAATCTAAACAAGTTTAACACCATTGGATAGATATGATCAAGGGCTTTCCTCTCGTATCAAACTTAGTGTTGTGGGGATTTTCAAAGCGAGGCTAGAGGTCAGGGAGTGGACCCGACACACACCCCAAAATTCGGGGAATTTAATGCATGATTTACACGGCGCGTGGTGATAAATGGGAAAAAAAATATTCATTGAAAAAAAAGCCCGGACTTATAAAAACTGTCAGCTATGCTCTTGAATAATTCTGGAACTAAAAATGCTAGAGAGACGCGGTTTGTACCTGAGTCATCCTTGCATGTCCCTGCATCCGAATTTTAAAGTTTTAGGGCGGCTTTCATACTTCTTGATAACGAAAATGACAAGTAGGCGGTGTTGGTCCGAAGCTAACTCAACAAGCCTCCCTATGGGATTTTTGTGCACAGAAAAATCACAAGTTACAACTGGTCAATTCGACCCCAAATACTTGCTCAATCTAAACAAGTTTAACACCATTGGATGGATATGATCAAGGGCTTTCCTCTCGTATCAAACTTAGTGTTGTGGGGATTTTCAAAGCGAGGCTAGAGGTCAGGGAGTGGACCCGACACACACCCCAAAATTCGGGGAATTTAATGCATGATTTACACGGCGCGTGGTGATAAATGGGAAAAAAAATATTCATTGAAAAAAAAGCCCGGACTTATAAAAACTGTCAGCTATGCTCTTGAATAATTCTGGAACTAAAAATGCTAGAGAGACGCGGTTTGTACCTGAGTCATCCTTGCATGTCCCTGCATCCGAATTTTAAAGTTTTAGGGCGGCTTTCATACTTCTTGATAACGAAAATGACAAGTAGGCGGTGTTGGTCCGAAGCTAACTCAACAAGCCTCCCTATGGGATTTTTGTGCACAGAAAAATCACAAGTTACAACTGGTCAATTCGACCCCAAATACTTGCTCAATCTAAACAAGTTTAACACCATTGGATGGATATGATCAAGGGCTTTCCTCTCGTATCAAACTTAGTGTTGTGGGGATTTTCAAAGCGAGGCTAGAGGTCAGGGAGTGGACCCGACACACACCCCAAAATTCGGGGAATTTAATGCATGATTTACACGGCGCGTGGTGATAAATGGGAAAAAAAATATTGATTGAAAAAAAAAGCCCGGACTTATAAAAACTGTCAGCTATGCTCTTGAATAATTCTGGAACTAAAAATGCTAGAGAGACGCGGTTTGTACCTGAGTCATCCTTGCATGTCCCTGCATCCGAATTCCAAAATTTTAAGGCAGCTTTCATACTTCTTGATAACGAAAATGACAAGTAGGCGGCTCTGCTCCGAAGCTTACTCAACAAGCCTCCCTATGGGATTTTTGTGCACAGAAAAAATCACAAGTTACAACTGGTCAATTCGACCCCTAATACTTGATCAATCTAAACAAGTTTAACACCATTGGATAGATATGATCAAGGGCTTTCCTCTCGTATCAAACTTAGTGTTGTGGGGATTTTCAAAGCGAGGCTAGAGGTCAGGGAGTGGACCCGACACACACCCAAAAATTCGGGGAATTTAATGCATGATTTACACGGCGCGTGGTGATAAATGGGAAAAAATATATTCATTGAAAAAAAAGCCCGGACTAATAAAACTGTCAGCTTTGCTCTTGAATCATTCTTGAACTAAAAATGCTAGAGAGACGCGGTTTGTACCTGAGTCATCCTTGCATGTCCCTGCATCCGAATTTCAAAGTTTTAGGGCGGTTTCCATACTTCTTGATAACGAAATTGACAAGTAGGCGGCTGTGCTCCGAAGCTAACTCAACAAGCCTCCCTATGGGATTTTTGTGCACAGAAAAAATCACAAGTTACAACTGGTCAATTCGACCCCTAATACTTGATCAATCTAAACAAGTTTAACACCATTGGATAGATATGATCAAGGGCTTTCCTCTCGTATCAAACTTAGTGTTGTGGGGATTTTCAAAGCGAGGCTAGAGGTCAGGGAGTGGACCCGACACACACCCCAAAATTCGGGAAATTTAATGCATGATTTACACGGCGCGTGGTGATAAATGGGAAAAAAAATATTCATTGAAAAAAAAGCCCGGACTTATAAAAACTGTCAGCTATGCTCTTGAATAATTCTGGAACTAAAAATGCTAGAGAGACGCTGTTTGTACCTGAGTCATCCTTGCATGTCCCTGCATCCGAATTTTAAAGTTTTAGGGCGGCTTTCATACTTCTTGATAACGAAAATGACAAGTAGGCGGTGTTGGTCCGAAGCTAACTCAACAAGCCTCCCTATGGGATTTTTGTGCACAGAAAAATCACAAGTTACAACTGGTCAATTCGACCCCAAATACTTGCTCAATCTAAACAAGTTTAACACCATTGGATAGATATGATCAAGGGCTTTCCTCTCGTATCAAACTTAGTGTTGTGGGGATTTTCAAAGCGAGGCTAGAGGTCAGGGAGTGGACCCGACACACACCCCAAAATTCGGGGAATTTAATGCATGATTTACACGGCGCGTGGTGATAAATGGGAAAAAAAATATTCATTGAAAAAAAAGCCCGGACTTATAAAAACTGTCAGCTATGCTCTTGAATAATTCTGGAACTAAAAATGCTAGAGAGACGCTGTTTGTACCTGAGTCATCCTTGCATGTCCCTGCATCCGAATTTTAAAGTTTTAGGGCGGCTTTCATACTTCTTGATAACGAAAATGACAAGTAGGCGGTGTTGGTCCGAAGCTAACTCAACAAGCCTTCCTATGGGATTTTTGTGCACAGAAAAAATCACAAGTTACAACTGGTCAATTCGACCCCTAATACTTGATCAATCTAAACAAGTTTAACACCATTGGATAGATATGATCAAGGGCTTTCCTCTCGTATCAAACTTAGTGTTGTGGGGATTTTCAAAGCGAGGCTAGAGGTCAGGGAGTGGACCCGACACACACCCCAAAATTCGGGGAATTTAATGCATGATTTACACGGCGCGTGGTGATAAATGGGAAAAAAAATATTCATTGAAAAAAAAGCCCGGACTTATAAAAACTGTCAGCTATGCTCTTGAATAATTCTGGAACTAAAAATGCTAGAGAGACGCGGTTTGTACCTGAGTCATCCTTGCATGTCCCTGCATCCGAATTTTAAAGTTTTAGGGCGGCTTTCATACTTCTTGATAACGAAAATGACAAGTAGGCGGTGTTGGTCCGAAGCTAACTCAACAAGCCTCCCTATGGGATTTTTGTGCACAGAAAAATCACAAGTTACAACTGGTCAATTCGACCCCAAATACTTGCTCAATCTAAACAAGTTTAACACCATTGGATGGATATGATCAAGGGCTTTCCTCTCGTATCAAACTTAGTGTTGTGGGGATTTTCAAAGCGAGGCTAGAGGTCAGGGAGTGGACCCGACACACACCCCAAAATTCGGGGAATTTAATGCATGATTTACACGGCGCGTGGTGATAAATGGGAAAAAAAATATTGATTGAAAAAAAAAGCCCGGACTTATAAAAACTGTCAGCTATGCTCTTGAATAATTCTGGAACTAAAAATGCTAGAGAGACGCGGTTTGTACCTGAGTCATCCTTGCATGTCCCTGCATCCGAATTCCAAAATTTTAAGGCAGCTTTCATACTTCTTGATAACGAAAATGACAAGTAGGCGGCTCTGCTCCGAAGCTTACTCAACAAGCCTCCCTATGGGATTTTTGTGCACAGAAAAAATCACAAGTTACAACTGGTCAATTCGACCCCTAATACTTGATCAATCTAAACAAGTTTAACACCATTGGATAGATATGATCAAGGGCTTTCCTCTCGTATCAAACTTAGTGTTGTGGGGATTTTCAAAGCGAGGCTAGAGGTCAGGGAGTGGACCCGACACACACCCAAAAATTCGGGGAATTTAATGCATGATTTACACGGCGCGTGGTGATAAATGGGAAAAAATATATTCATTGAAAAAAAAGCCCGGACTAATAAAACTGTCAGCTTTGCTCTTGAATCATTCTTGAACTAAAAATGCTAGAGAGACGCGGTTTGTACCTGAGTCATCCTTGCATGTCCCTGCATCCGAATTTCAAAGTTTTAGGGCGGTTTCCATACTTCTTGATAACGAAATTGACAAGTAGGCGGCTGTGCTCCGAAGCTAACTCAACAAGCCTCCCTATGGGATTTTTGTGCACAGAAAAAATCACAAGTTACAACTGGTCAATTCGACCCCAAATACTTGCTCAATCTAAACAAGTTTAACACCATTGGATAGATATGATCAAGGGCTTTCCTCTCGTATCAAACTTAGTGTTGTGGGGATTTTCAAAGCGAGGCTAGAGGTCAGGGAGTGGACCCGACACACACCCCAAAATTCGGGGAATTTAATGCATGATTTACACGGCGCGTGGTGATAAAAGGGAAAAAAAATATTCATTGAAAAAAAAAGCCCGGACTTATAAAAACTGTCAGCTATGCTCTTGAATAATTCTGGAACTAAAAATGCTAGAGAGACGCGGTTTGTACCTGAGTCATCCTTGCATGTCCCTGCATCCGAATTCCAAAGTTTTAAGGCAGCTTTCATACTTCTTGATAACGAAAATGACAAGTAGGCGGCTCTGCTCCGAAGCTTACTCAACAAGCCTCCCTATGGGATTTTTGTGCACAGAAAAAATCACAAGTTACAACTGGTCAATTCGACCCCTAATACTTGATCAATCTAAACAAGTTTAACACCATTGGATAGATATGATCAAGGGCTTTCCTCTCGTATCAAACTTAGTGTTGTGGGGATTTTCAAAGCGAGGCTAGAGGTCAGGGAGTGGACCCGACACACACCCCAAAATTCGGGGAATTTAATGCATGATTTACACGGTGCGTGGTGATAAATGGGAAAAAATATATTCATTGAAAAAAAAGCCCGGACTTATAAAAACTGTCAGCTATGCTCTTGAATAATTCTGGAACTAAAAATGCTAGAGAGACGCGGTTTGTACCTGAGTCATCCTTGCATGTCCCTGCATCCGAATTTTTAAGTTTTAGGGCGGCTTTCATACTTCTTGATAACGAAAATGACAAGTAGGCGGCTGTGCTCCGAAGCTAACTCAACAAGCCTCCCTATGGGATTTTTGTGCACAGAAAAATCACAAGTTACAACTGGTCAATTCGACCCCAAATACTTGCTCAATCTAAACAAGTTTAACACCATTGGATAGATATGATCAAGGGCTTTCCTCTCGTATCAAACTTAGTGTTGTGGGGATTTTGAAAGCGAGGCTAGAGGTCAGGGAGTGGACCCGACACACACCCCAAAATTCGGGGAATTTAATGCATGATTTACACGGCGCGTGGTGATAAATGGGAAAAAATATATTCATTGAAAAAAAAGCCCGGACTAATAAAACTGTCAGCTATGCTCTTGAATCATTCTTGAACTAAAAATGCTAGAGAGACGCGGTTTGTACCTGAGTCATCCTTGCATGTCCCTGCATCCGAATTTTAAAGTTTTAGGGCGGTTTCCATACTTCTTGATAACGAAATTGACAAGTAGGCGGCTGTGCTCCGAAGCTAACTCAACAAGCCTCCCTATGGGATTTTTGTGCACAGAAAAAATCACAAGTTACAACTGGTGAATAATTCTGGAACTAAAAATGCTAGAGAGACGCGGTTTGTACCTGAGTCATCCTTGCATGTCCCTGCATCCGAATTCCAAAGTTTTAAGGCAGCTTTCATACTTCTTGATAACGAAAATGACAAGTAGGCGGCTCTGCTCCGAAGCTTACTCAACAAGCCTCCCTATGGGATTTTTGTGCACAGAAAAAATCACAAGTTACAACTGGTCAATTCGACCCCTAATACTTGATCAATCTAAACAAGTTTAACACCATTGGATAGATATGATCAAGGGCTTTCCTCTCGTATCAAACTTAGTGTTGTGGGGATTTTCAAAGCGAGGCTAGAGGTCAGGGAGTGGACCCGACACACACCCCAAAATTCGGGGAATTTAATGCATGATTTACACGGCGCGTGGTGATAAATGGGTAAAAAATATTCATTGAAAAAAAAGCCCGGACTTATAAAAACTGTCAGCTATGCTCTTGAATAATTCTGGAACTAAAAATGCTAGAGAGACGCGGTTTGTACCTGAGTCATCCTTGCATGTCCCTGCATCCGAATTTTAAAGTTTTAGGGCGGCTTTCATACTTCTTGATAACGAAAATGACAAGTAGGCGGCTCTGCTCCGAAGCTTACTCAACAAGCCTCCCTATGGGATTTTTGTGCACAGAAAAAATCACAAGTTACAACTGGTCAATTCGACCCCTAATACTTGATCAATCTAAACAAGTTTAACACCATTGGATAGATATGATCAAGGGCTTTCCTCTCGTATCAAACTTAGTGTTGTGGGGATTTTCAAAGCGAGGCTAGAGGTCAGGGAGTGGACCCGACACCCACCCCAAAATTCGGGGAATTTAATTCATGATTTACACGGTGCGTGGTGATAAATGGGAAAAAATATATTCATTGAAAAAAAAGCCCGGACTTATAAAAACTGTCAGCTATGCTCTTGAATAATTCTGGAACTAAAAATGCTAGAGAGACGCGGTTTGTACCTGAGTCATCCTTGCATGTCCCTGCATCCGAATTTTAAAGTTTTAGGGCGGCTTTCATACTTCTTGATAACGAAAATGACAAGTAGGCGGTGTTGGTCCGAAGCTAACTCAACAAGCCTCCCTATGGGATTTTTGTGCACAGAAAAATCACAAGTTACAACTGGTCAATTCGACCCCAAATACTTGCTCAATCTAAACAAGTTTAACACCATTGGATAGATATGATCAAGGGCTTTCCTCTCGTATCAAACTTAGTGTTGTGGGGATTTTCAAAGCGAGGCTAGAGGTCAGGGAGTGGACCCGACACACACCCCAAAATTCGGGGAATTTAATGCATGATTTACACGGCGCGTGGTGATAAATGGGAAAAAAATATATTCATTGAAAAAAAAGCCCGGACTAACAAAACTGTCAGCTATGCTCTTGAATCATTCTTGAACTAAAAATGCTAGAGAGACGCGGTTTGTACCTGAGTCATCCTTGCATGTCCCTGCATCCGAATTTCAAAGTTTTAGGGCGGTTTCCATACTTCTTGATAACGAAATTGACAAGTAGGCGGCTGTGCTCCGAAGCTAACTCAACAAGCCTCCCTATGGGATTTTTGTGCACAGAAAAAATCACAAGTTACAACTGGTCAATTCGACCCCAAATACTTGCTCAATCTAAACAAGTTTAACACCATTGGATAGATATGATCAAGGGCTTTCCTCTCGTATCAAACTTAGTGTTGTGGGGATTTTCAAAGCGAGGCTAGAGGTCAGGGAGTGGACCCGACACACACCCAGAAATTCGGGGAATTTAATGCATGATTTACACGGCGCGTGGTGATAAATGGGAAAAAATATATTCATTGAAAAAAAAGCCCGGACTAATAAAACTGTCAGCTATGCTCTTGAATCATTCTTGAACTAAAAATGCTAGAGAGACGCGGTTTGTACCTGAGTCATCCTTGCATGTCCCTGCATCCGAATTTTAAAGTTTTAGGGCGGTTTCCATACTTCTTGATAACGATAATGACAAGTAGGCGGCTGTGCTCCGAAGCTAACTCAACAAGCCTCCCTATGGGATTTTTGTGCACAGAAAAAATCACAAGTTACAACTGGTGAATAATTCTGGAACTAAAAATGCTAGAGAGACGCGGTTTGTACCTGAGTCATCCTTGCATGTCCCTGCATCCGAATTCCAAAGTTTTAAGGCAGCTTTCATACTTCTTGATAACGAAAATGACAAGTAGGCGGCTCTGCTCCGAAGCTTACTCAACAAGCCTCCCTATGGGATTTTTGTGCACAGAAAAAATCACAAGTTACAACTGGTCAATTCGACCCCTAATACTTGATCAATCTAAACAAGTTTAACACCATTGGATAGATATGATCAAGGGCTTTCCTCTCGTATCAAACTTAGTGTTGTGGGGATTTTCAAAGCGAGGCTAGAGGTCAGGGAGTGGACCCGACACACACCCCAAAATTCGGGGAATTTAATGCATGATTTACACGGCGCGTGGTGATAAATGGGAAAAAAATATTCATTGAAAAAAAAGCCCGGACTTATAAAAACTGTCAGCTATGCTCTTGAATAATTCTGGAACTAAAAATGCTAGAGAGATGCTGTTTGTACCTGAGTCATCCTTGCATGTCCCTGCATCCGAATTTTAAAGTTTTAGGGCGGCTTTCATACTTCTTGATAACGAAAATGACAAGTAGGCGGTGTTGGTCCGAAGCTAACTCAACAAGCCTCCCTATGGGATTTTTGTGCACAGAAAAATCACAAGTTACAACTGGTCAATTCGACCCCAAATACTTGCTCAATCTAAACAAGTTTAACACCATTGGATAGATATGATCAAGGGCTTTCCTCTCGTATCAAACTTAGTGTTGTGGGGATTTTCAAAGCGAGGCTAGAGGTCAGGGAGTGGACCCGACACACACCCCAAAATTCGGGGAATTTAATGCATGATTTACACGGCGCGTGGTGATAAATGGGAAAAAAAATATTCATTGAAAAAAAAAGCCCGGACTTATAAAAACTGTCAGCTATGCTCTTGAATAATTCTGGAACTAAAAATGCTAGAGAGACGCGGTTTGTACCTGAGTCATCCTTGCATGTCCCTGCATCCGAATTCCAAAGTTTTAAGGCAGCTTTCATACTTCTTGATAACGAAAATGACAAGTAGGCGGCTCTGCTCCGAAGCTTACTCAACAAGCCTCCCTATGGGATTTTTGTGCACAGAAAAAATCACAAGTTACAACTGGTCAATTCGACCCCTAATACTTGATCAATCTAAACAAGTTTAACACCATTGGATAGATATGATCAAGGGCTTTCCTCTCGTATCAAACTTAGTGTTGTGGGGATTTTCAAAGCGAGGCTAGAGGTCAGGGAGTGGACCCGACACACACCCCAAAATTCGGGGAATTTAATGCATGATTTACACGGCGCGTGGTGATAAATGGGAAAAAAATATTCATTGAAAAAAAAGCCCGGACTTATAAAAACTGTCAGCTATGCTCTTGAATAATTCTGGAACTAAAAATGCTAGAGAGATGCTGTTTGTACCTGAGTCATCCTTGCATGTCCCTGCATCCGAATTTTAAAGTTTTAGGGCGGCTTTCATACTTCTTGATAACGAAAATGACAAGTAGGCGGTGTTGGTCCGAAGCTAACTCAACAAGCCTCCCTATGGGATTTTTGTGCACAGAAAAATCACAAGTTACAACTGGTCAATTCGACCCCAAATACTTGCTCAATCTAAACAAGTTTAACACCATTGGATAGATATGATCAAGGGCTTTCCTCTCGTATCAAACTTAGTGTTGTGGGGATTTTCAAAGCGAGGCTAGAGGTCAGGGAGTGGACCCGACACACACCCCAAAATTCGGGGAATTTAATGCATGATTTACACGGCGCGTGGTGATAAATGGGAAAAAAAATATTCATTGAAAAAAAAAGCCCGGACTTATAAAAACTGTCAGCTATGCTCTTGAATAATTCTGGAACTAAAAATGCTAGAGAGACGCGGTTTGTACCTGAGTCATCCTTGCATGTCCCTGCATCCGAATTCCAAAGTTTTAAGGCAGCTTTCATACTTCTTGATAACGAAAATGACAAGTAGGCGGCTCTGCTCCGAAGCTTACTCAACAAGCCTCCCTATGGGATTTTTGTGCACAGAAAAAATCACAAGTTACAACTGGTCAATTCGACCCCTAATACTTGATCAATCTAAACAAGTTTAACACCATTGGATAGATATGATCAAGGGCTTTCCTCTCGTATCAAACTTAGTGTTGTGGGGATTTTCAAAGCGAGGCTAGAGGTCAGGGAGTGGACCCGACACACACCCCAAAATTCGGGGAATTTAATGCATGATTTACACGGCGCGTGGTGATAAATGGGAAAAAAATATTCATTGAAAAAAAAGCCAGGACTTATAAAAACTGTCAGCTATGCTCTTGAATAATTCTGGAACTAAAAATGCTAGAGAGACGCTGTTTGTACCTGAGTCATCCTTGCATGTCCCTGCATCCGAATTTTAAAGTTTTAGGGCGGCTTTCATACTTCTTGATAACGAAAATGACAAGTAGGCGGTGTTGGTCCGAAGCTAACTCAACAAGCCTCCCTATGGGATTTTTGTGCACAGAAAAATCACAAGTTACAACTGGTCAATTCGACCCCAAATACTTGCTCAATCTAAACAAGTTTAACACCATTGGATAGATATGATCAAGGGCTTTCCTCTCGTATCAAACTTAGTGTTATGGGGATTTTCAAAGCGAGGCTAGAGGTCAGGGAGTGGACCCGACACACACCCCAAAATTCGGGGAATTTAATGCATGATTTACACGGCGCGTGGTGATAAATGGGAAAAAAAATATTCATTGAAAAAAAAGCCCGGACTTATAAAAACTGTCAGCTATGCTCTTGAATAATTCTGGAACTAAAAATGCTAGAGAGACGCGGTTTGTACCTGAGTCATCCTTGCATGTCCCTGCATCCGAATTTTAAAGTTTTAGGGCGGCTTTCATACTTCTTGATAACGAAAATGACAAGTAGGCGGTGTTGGTCCGAAGCTAACTCAACAAGCCTCCCTATGGGATTTTTGTGCACAGAAAAATCACAAGTTACAACTGGTCAATTCGACCCCAAATACTTGCTCAATCTAAACAAGTTTAACACCATTGGATAGATATGATCAAGGGCTTTCCTCTCGTATCAAACTTAGTGTTGTGGGGATTTTCAAAGCGAGGCTAGAGGTCAGGGAGTGGACCCGACACACACCCCAAAATTCGGGGAATTTAATGCATGATTTACACGGCGCGTGGTGATAAATGGGAAAAAAAATATTCATTGAAAAAAAAAGCCCGGACTTATAAAAACTGTCAGCTATGCTCTTGAATAATTCTGGAACTAAAAATGCTAGAGAGACGCGGTTTGTACCTGAGTCATCCTTGCATGTCCCTGCATCCGAATTCCAAAGTTTTAAGGCAGCTTTCATACTTCTTGATAACGAAAATGACAAGTAGGCGGTTCTGCTCCGAAGCTTACTCAACAAGCCTCCCTATGGGATTTTTGTGCACAGAAAAAATCACAAGTTACAACTGGTCAATTCGACCCCTAATACTTGATCAATCTAAACAAGTTTAACACCATTGGATAGATATGATCAAGGGCTTTCCTCTCGTATCAAACTTAGTGTTGTGGGGATTTTCAAAGCGAGGCTAGAGGTCAGGGAGTGGACCCGACACACACCCCAAAATTCGGGGAATTTAATGCATGATTTACACGGCGCGTGGTGATAAATGGGAAAAAATATATTCATTGAAAAAAAAGCCCGGACTTATAAAAACTGTCAGCTATGCTCTTGAATAATTCTGGAACTAAAAATGCTAGAGAGACACGGTTTGTACCTGAGTCATCCTTGCATGTCCCTGCTTTCGAATTTTAAAGTTTTAGGGCGGCTTTCATACTTCTTGATAACGAAAATGACAAGTAGGCGGCTCTGCTCCGAAGCTTACTCAACAAGCCTCCCTATGGGATTTTTGTGCACAGAAAAAATCACAAGTTACAACTGGTCAATTCGACCCCTAATACTTGATCAATCTAAACAAGTTTAACACCATTGGATAGATATGATCAAGGGCTTTCCTCTCGTATCAAATTTAGTGTTGTGGGGATTTTCAAAGCGAGGCTAGAGGTCAGGGAGGCCTCCCTATGGGATTTTTGTGCACAGAAAAAATCACAAGTTACAACTGGTCAATTCGACCCCTAATACTTGATCAATCTAAACAAGTTTAACACCATTGGATAGATATGATCATGGGCTTTCCTCTCGTATCAAACGTAGTGTTGTGGGGATTTTCAAAGCGAGGCTAGAGGTCAGGGAGTGGACCCGACACACACCCCAAAATTCGGGGAATTTAATGCATGATTTACACGGCGCGTGGTGATAAATGGGAAAAAAAATATTCATTGAAAAAAAAGCCCGGACTTATAAAAACTGTCAGCTATGCTCTTGAATAATTCTGGAACTAAAAATGCTAGAGAGACGCTGTTTGTACCTGAGTCATCCTTGCATGTCCCTGCATCCGAATTTTAAAGTTTTAGGGCGGCTTTCATACTTCTTGATAACGAAAATGACAAGTAGGCGGTGTTGGTCCGAAGCTAACTCAACAAGCCTCCCTATGGGATTTTTGTGCACAGAAAAAATCACAAGTTACAACTGGTCAATTCGACCCCAAATACTTGCTCAATCTAAACAAGTTTAACACCATTAGATAGATATGATCAAGGGCTTTCCTCTCGTATCAAACTTAGTGTTGTGGGGATTTTCAAAACGAGGCTAGAGGTCAGGGAGTGGACCCGACACACACCCCAAAATTCGGGGAATTTAATGCATGATTTACACGGCGCGTGGTGATAAATGGGAAAAAATATATTCATTGAAAAAAAAGCCCGGACTTATTAAAACTGTCAGCTATGCTCTTGAATCATTCTTGAACTAAAAATGCTAGAGAGACGCGGTTTGTACCTGAGTCATCCTTGCATGTCCCTGCATCCGAATTCCAAAGTTTTAAGGCAGCTTTCATACTTCTTGATAACGAAAATGACAAGTAGGCGGCTCTGCTCCGAAGCTTACTCAACAAGCCTCCCTATGGGATTTTTGTGCACAGAAAAAATCACAAGTTACAACTGGTCAATTCGACCCCTAATACTTGATCAATCTAAACAATTTTAACACCATTGGATAGATATGATCAAGGGCTTTCCTCTCGTATCAAACTTAGTGTTGTGGGGATTTTCAAAGCGAGGCTAGAGGTCAGGGAGTGGACCCGACACACACCCCAAAATTCGGGGAATTTAATGCATAATTTACACGGCGCGTGGTGATAAATGGGAAAAAAAATATTCATTGAAAAAAAAGCCCGGACTTATAAAAACTGTCAGCTATGCTCTTGAATAATTCTGGAACTAAAAATGCTAGAGAGACGCTGTTTGTACCTGAGTCATCCTTGCATGTCCCTGCATCCGAATTTTAAAGTTTTAGGGCGGCTTTCATACTTCTTGATAACGAAAATGACAAGTAGGCGGTGTTGGTCCGAAGCTAACTCAACAAGCCTCCCTATGGGATTTTTGTGCACAGAAAAAATCACAAGTTACAACTGGTCAATTCGACCCCTAATACTTGATCAATCTAAACAAGTTTAACACCATTAGATAGATATGATCAAGGGCTTTCCTCTCGTATCAAACTTAGTGTTGTGGGGATTTTCAAAGCGAGGCTAGAGGTCAGGGAGTGGACCCGACACACACCCCAAAATTCGGGGAATTTAATGCATGATTTACACGGCGCGTGGTGATAAATGGGAAAAAATATATTCATTGAAAAAAAAGCCCGGACTTATAAAAACTGTCAGCTATGCTCTTGAATAATTCTGGAACTAAAAATGCTAGAGAGACGCGGTTTGTACCTGAGTCATCCTTGCATGTCCCTGCATCCGAATTTTCAAGTTTTAGGGCGGCTTTCATACTTCTTGATAACGAAAATGACAAGTAGGCGGTGTTGGTCCGAAGCTAACTCAACAAGCCTCCCTATGGGATTTTTGTGCACAGAAAAATCAAAAGTTACAACTGGTCAATTCGACCCCAAATACTTGCTCAATCTAAACAAATTTAACACCATTGGATAGATATGATCAAGGGCTTTCCTCTCGTATCAAACTTAGTGTTGTGGGGATTTTCAAAGCGAGGCTAGAGGTCAGGGAGTGGACCCGACACACACCCCAAAATTCGGGGAATTTAATGCATGATTTACACGGCGCGTGGTGATAAATGGGAAAAAAATATTCATTGAAAAAAAAGCCCGGACTTATAAAAACTGTCAGCTATGCTCTTGAATAATTCTGGAACTAAAAATGCTAGAGAGACGCTGTTTGTACCTGAGTCATCCTTGCATGTCCCTGCATCCGAATTTTCAAGTTTTAGGGCGGCTTTCATACTTCTTGATAACGAAAATGACAAGTAGGCGGTGTTGGTCCGAAGCTAACTCAACAAGCCTCCCTATGGGATTTTTGTGCACAGAAAAAATCACAAGTTACAACTGGTCAATTCGACCCCTAATACTTGATCAATCTAAACAAGTTTAACACCATTGGATAGATATGATCAAGGGCTTTCCTCTCGTACCAAACTTAGTGTTGTGGGGATTTTCAAGGCGAGGCTAGAGGTCAGGGAGTGGACCCGACACACACCCCAAAATTCGGGGAATTTAATGCATGATTTACACGGCGCGTGGTGATAAATGGGAAAAAATATATTCATTGAAAAAAAACCCGGACTTATAAAAACAGTCAGCTATGCTCTTGAATAATTCTGGAACTAAAAATGCTAGAGAGACGCGGTTTGTACCTAAATCATCCTTGCATGTCCCTGCATCCGAATTTTAAAGTTTTAGGGCGGCTTTCATACTTCTTGATAACGAAAATGACAAGTAGGCGGTGTTGGTCCGAAGCTAACTCAACAAGCCTCCCTATGGGATTTTTGTGCACAGAAAAATCACAAGTTACAACTGGTCAATTCGACCCCAAATACTTGCTCAATCTAAACAAGTTTAACACCATTGGATAGACATGATCAAGGGCTTTCCTCTCGTATCAAACTTAGTGTTGTGGGGATTTTCAAAGCGAGGCTAGAGGTCAGGGAGTGGACCCGACACACACCCCAAAATTCGGGGAATTTAATGCATGATTTACACGGCGCGTGGTGATAAATGGGAAAAAAAATATTCATTGAAAAAAAAGCCCGGACTTATAAAAACTGTCAGCTATGCTCTTAAATAATTCTGGAACTAAAAATGCTAGAGAGACGCTGTTTGTACCTGAGTCATCCTTGCATGTCCCTGCATCCGAATTTTTAAGTTTTAGGGCGGCTTTCATACTTCTTGATAACGAAAATGACAAGTAGGCGGTGTTGGTCCGAAGCTAACTCAACAAGCCTCCCTATGGGATTTTTGTGCACAGAAAAAATCACAAGTTACAACTGGTCAATTCGACCCCTAATACTTGATCAATCTAAACAAGTTTGACACCATTGGATAGATATGATCAAGGGCTTTCCTCTCGTATCATACTTAGTGTTGTGGGGATTTTCAAAGCGAGGCTAGAGGTCAGGGAGGCCTCCCTATGGGATTTTTGCGCACAGAAAAAATCACAAGTTACAACTGGTCATTTCGACCCCTAATACTTGATCAATCTAAACAAGTTTAACACCATTGGATAGATATGATCATGGGCTTTCCTCTCGTATCAAACTTAGTGTTGTGGGGATTTTCAAAGCGAGGCTAGAGGTCAGGGAGTGGACCCGACACACACCCCAAAATTCGGGGAATTTAATGCATGATTTACACGGCGCGTGGTGATAAATGGGAAAAAAAATATTCATTGAAAAAAAAGCCCGGACTTATAAAAACTGTCAGCTATGCTCTTGAATAATTCTGGAACTAAAAATGCTAGAGAGACGCTGTTTGTACCTGAGTCATCCTTGCATGTCCCTGCATCCGAATTTTAAAGTTTTTGGGCGGCTTTCATACTTCTTGATAACGAAAATGACAAGTAGGCGGTGTTGGTCCGAAGCTAACTCAACAAGCCTCCCTATGGGATTTTTGTGCACAGAAAAAATCACAAGTTACAACTGGTCAATTCGACCCCTAATACTTGATCAATCTAAACAAGTTTAACACCATTGGATAGATATGATCAAGGGCTTTCCTCTCGTATCAAACTTAGTGTTGTGGGGATTTTCAAAGCGAGGCTAGAGGTCAGGGAGTGGACCCGACACACACCCCAACATTCGGGGAATTTAATGCATGATTTACACGGCGCGTGGTGATAAATGGGAAAAAAAATATTCATTGAAAAAAAAGCCCGGACTTATAAAAACTGTCAGCTATGCTCTTGAATAATTCTGGAACTAAAAATGCTAGAGAGACGCTGTTTGTACCTGAGTCATCCTTGCATGTCCCTGCATCCGAATTTTAAAGTTTTAGGGGGCTTTCATACTTCTTGATAACGAAAATGACAAGTAGGCGGTGTTGGTGCGAAGCTAACTCAACAAGCCTCCCTATGGGATTTTTGTGCACAGAAAAATCACAAGTTACAACTGGTCAATTCGACCCCAAATACTTGCTCAATCTAAACAAGTTTAACACCATTGGATAGATATGATCAAGGGCTTTCCTCTCGTATCAAACTTAGTGTTGTGGGGATTTTCAAAGCGAGGCTAGAGGTCAAGGAGTGGACCCAACACACACCCCAAAATTCGGGGAATTTAATGCATGATTTACACGGCGCGTGGTGATAAATGGGAAAAAAATATTCATTGAAAAAAAAGCCCGGACTTATAAAAACTGTCAGCTATGCTCTTGAATAATTCTGGAACTAAAAATGCTAGAGAGACGCTGTTTGTACCTGAGTCATCCTTGCCTGTCCCTGCATCCGAATTTTAAAGTTTTAGGGCGGCTTTCATACTTCTTGATAACGAAAATGACAAGTAGGCGGTGTTGGTCCGAAGCTAACTCAACAAGCCTCCCTATGGGATTTTTGTGCACAGAAAAGACACAAGTTACAACTGGTCAATTCGACCCCAAATACTTGCTCAATCTAAACAAGTTTAACACCATTGGATAGATATGATCAAGGGCTTTCCTCTCGTATCAAACTTAGTGTTGTGGGGATTTTCAAAGCGAGGCTAGAGGTCAGGGAGTGGACCCGACACACACCCCAAAATTCGGGGAACTTAATGCATGATTTACACGGCGCGTGGTGATAAATGGGAAAAAATATATTCATTGAAAAAAAAGCCCGGACTTATAAAAACTGTCAGCTATGCTCTTGAATCATTCTTGAACTAAAATTGCTAGAGAGACGCGGTTTGTACCTGAGTCATCCTTGCATGTCCCTGCATCCGAATTTCAAAGTTTTAGGGCGGCTTCCATACTTCTTGATAACGAAATTGACAAGTAGGCGGTGTTGGTCCGAAGCTAACTCAACAAGCCTCCCTATGGGATTTTTGTGCACAGAAAAAATCACAAGTTACAACTGGTCAATTCGACCCCTAATACTTGCTCAATCTAAACAAGTTTAACACCATTGGATAGATATGATCAAGGGCTTTCCTCTCGTATCAAACTTAGTGTTGTGGGGATTTTCAAAGCGAGGCTAGAGGTCAGGGAGTGGACCAGACACACACCCCAAAATTCGGGGAATTTAATGCATGATTTACACGGCGCGTGGTGATAAATGGGAAAAAATAATATTCATTGAAAAAATAGCCCGGACTTATAAAAACTGTCAGCTATGCTCTTGAATAATTCTGGAACTAAAAATGCTAGAGAGACGCTGTTTGTACCTGAGTCATCATGGCATGTCCCTGCATCCGAATTTTAAAGTTTTAGGGCGGCTTTCATACTTCTTGATAACGAAAATGACAAGTTGGCGGTGTTGGTCCGAAGCTAACTCAACAAGCCTCCCTTTGGGATTTTTGTGCACAGAAAAATCACAAGTTACAACTGGTCAATTCGACCCCAAATACTTGCTCAATCTAAACAAGTTTAACACCATTGGATAGATATGATCAAGGGCTTTCCTCTCGTATCAAACTTAGTGTTGTGGGGATTTATAAAGCGAGGCTAGAGGTCAGGGAGTGGAACCGACACACACCCTAAAATGCGGGGAATTTAATGCATGATTTACACGGCGCGTGGTGATAAATGGGAAAAAAAATTATTCATTGAAAAAAAAGCCCGGACTTATAAAAACTGTCAGCTATGCTCTTGAATAATTCTGGAACTAAAAATGCTAGAGAGACGCTGTTTGTACCTGAGTCATCCTTGCATGTCTCTGCATCCGCATTTTAAAGTTTTAGGGCGGCTTTCATACTTCTTGATAACGAAAATGACAAGTAGGCGGTGTTGGTCCGAAGCTAACTCAACAAGCCTTCCTATGGGATTTTTGTGCACAGAAAAAAAATCACAAGTTACAACTGGTCAATTCGACCCCAAATACTTGCTCAATCTAAACAAGTTTAACACCATTGGATAGATGTGATCGAGGGCTTTCCTCTCGTATCAAACTTAGTGTTGTGGGGATTTTCAAAGCGAGGCTAGAGGTCAAGGAGAGGACCCGACACACACCCCAAAATTCGGGGAACATAATGCATGATTTACACGGCGCGTGGTGATAAATGGGAAAAAATATATTCATTGAAAAAAAAGCCCGGACTTATAAAAACTGTCAGCTATGCTCTTGAATAATTCTGGAACTAAAAATTGCTAGAGAGACGCAGTTTGTACCTGAGTCATCCTTGCATGTCCCTGCATCCGAATTTTAAAGTTTTAGGGCGGCTTTCATACTTCTTGATAACGAAAATGACAAGTAGGCGGTGTTGGTCCGAAGCTAACTCAACAAGCCTCCCTATGGGATTTTTGTGCACAGAAAAATCACAAGTTACAACTGGTCAATTCGACCCCTAATACTTGCTCAATCTAAACAAGTTTAACACCATTGGATAGATATGATCAAGGGCTTTCCTCTCGTATCAAACTTAGTGTTGTGGGGATTTTCAAAGCGAGGCTAGAGGTCAAGGAGTGGACCCGACACACACCCCAAAATTCGGGGAATTTAATGCATGATTTACACGGCGCGTGGTGATAAATGGGGAAAAAAAATATTCATTGAAAAAAAAGCCCGGACTTATAAAAACTGTCAGCTATGCTCTTGAATAATTCTGGAACTAAAAATGCTAGAGAGACGCTGTTTGTACCTGAGTCATCCTTGCATGTCCCTGCATCCGAATTTTAAAGTTTTAGGGCGGCTTTCATACTTCTTGATAACGAAAATGACAAGTAGGCGGTGTTGGTCCGAAGCTAACTCAACAAGCCTCCCTATGGGATTTTTGTGCACAGAAAAATCACAAGTTACAACTGGTCAATTCGACCCCAAATACTTGCTCAATCTAAACAAGTTTAACACCATTGGATAGATATGATCAAGGGCTTTCCTCTCGTATCAAACTTAGTGTTGTGGGGATTTTCAAAACGAGGCTAGAGGTCAGGGAGTGGACCCGACACACACCCCAAAATTCGGGGAACTTAATGCATGATTTACACGGCGCGTGGTGATAAATGGGAAAAAATATATTAATTGAAAAAAAAGCCCGGACTTTTAAAAACTGTCAGCTATGCTCTTGAATCATTCTTGAACTAAAAATGCTAGAGAGACGCGGTTTGTACCTGAGTCATCCTTGCATGTCCCTGCATCCGAATTTCAAAGTTTTAGGGCGGCTTCCATACTTCTTGATAACGAAATTGACAAGTAGGCGGTGTTGGTCCGAAGCTAACTCAACAAGCCTCCCTATGGGATTTTTGTGCACAGAAGAATCACAAGTTACAACTGGTCAATTCGACCCCAAATACTTGCTCAATCTAAACAAGTTTAACACCATTGGATAGATATGATCAAGGGCTTTCCTCTCGTATCAAACTTAGTGTTGTGGGGATTTTCAAAGCGAGGCTAGAGGTCAGGGAGTGGACCAGACACACACCCCAAAATTCGGGGAATTTAATGCATGATTTACACGGCGCGTGGTGATAAATGGGAAAAAAAAATATTCATTGAAAAAATAGCCCGGACTTATAAAAACTGTCAGCTATGCTCTTGAATAATTCTGGAACTAAAAATGCTAGAGAGACGCTGTTTGAACCTGAGTCATCCTTGCATGTCCCTGCATCCGAATTTTAAAGTTTTAGGGCGGCTTTCATACTTCTTGATAACGAAAATGACAAGTAGGCGGTGTTGGTCCGAAGCTAACGCAACAAGCCTCCCTATGGGATTTTTGTGCACAGAAAAATCACAAGTTACAACTGGTCAATTCGACCCCAAATACTTGCTCAATCTAAACAAGTTTAACACCATTGGATAGATATGATCAAGGGCTTTCCTCTCGTATCAAACTTAGTGTTGTGGGGATTTTCAAAGCGAGGCTAGAGGTCAGGGAGTGGACCCGACACACACCCCAAAATTCGGGGAACTTAATGCATGATTTACACGGCGCGTGGTGATAAATGGGAAAAAATATATTAATTGAAAAAAAAGCCCGGACTTATAAAAACTGTCAGCTATGCTCTTGAATCATTCTTGAACTAAAAATGCTAGAGAGACGCGGTTTGTACCTGAGTCATCCTTGCATGTCCCTGCATCCGAATTTCAAAGTTTTAGGGCGGCTTCCATACTTCTTGATAACGAAATTGACAAGTAGGCGGTGTTGGTCCGAAGCTAACTCAACAAGCCTCCCTATGGGATTTTTGTGCACAGAAAAAATCACAAGTTACAACTGGTCAATTCGACCCCTAATACTTGCTCAATCTAAACAAGTTTAACACCATTGGATAGATATGATCAAGGGCTTTCCTCTCGTATCAAACTTAGTGTTGTGGGGATTTTCAAAGCGAGGCTAGAGGTCAGGGAGTGGACCAGACACACACCCCAAAATTCGGGGAATTTAATGCATGATTTACACGGCGCGTGGTGATAAATGGGAAAAAATATATTAATTGAAAAAAAAAGCCCGGACTTATAAAAACTGTCAGCTATGCTCTTGAATCATTCTTGAACTAAAAATGCTAGAGAGACGCGGTTTGTACCTGAGTCATCCTTGCATGTCCCTGCATCCGAATTTCAAAGTTTTAGGGCGGCTTCCATACTTCTTGATAACGAAATTGACAAGTAGGCGGCTGTGCTCCGAAGCTAACTCAACAAGCCTCCCTAAGAGATTTTTGTGCACAGAAAAAATCACAAGTTACAACTGGTCAATTCGACCCCTAATACTTGATCAATCTAAACAAGTTTAACACCATTGGATAGATATGATCAAGGGCTTTCCTCTCGTATCAAACTTAGTGTTGTGGGGATTTTCAAAGCGAGGCTAGAGGTCAGGGAGTGGACCCGACACACAACCCAAAATTCGGGGAATTTAATGCATGATTTACACGGCGCGTGGTGATAAATGGGAAAAAAAATATTCATTGAAAAAAAAACCCGGACTTATAAAAACTGTCAGCTATGCTCTTGAATAATTCTGGAACTAAAAATGCTAGAGAGACGCTGTTTGTACCTGAGTCATCCTTGCATGTCCCTGCATCCGAATTTTAAAGTTTTAGGGCGGCTTTCATACTTCTTGATAACGAAAATGACAAGTAGGCGGTGTTGGTCCGAAGCTAACTCAACAAGCCTCCCTATGGGATTTTTGTGCACAGAAAAATCACAAGTTACAACTGGTCAATTCGACCCCTAATACTTGCTCAATCTAAACAAGTTTAACACCATTGGATAGATATGATCAAGGGCTTTCCTCTCGTATCAAACTTAGTGTTGTGGGGATTTTCAAAGCGAGGCTAGAGGTCAGGGAGTGGACCAGACACACACCCCAAAATTCGGGGAATTTAATGCATGATTTACACGGCGCGTGGTGATAAATGGGGAAAAAAAAATATTCATTGAAAAAAAAGCCCGGACTTATAAAAACTGTCAGCTATGCTCTTGAATAATTCTGGAACTAAAAATGCTAGAGAGACGCTGTTTGTACCTGAGTCATCCTTGCATGTCCCTGCATCCGAATTGTAAAGTTTTAGGGCGGCTTTCATACTTCTTGATAACGAAAATGACAAGTAGGCGGTGTTGGTCCGAAGCTAACTCAACAAGCCTCCGTATGGGATTTTTGTGCACAGAAAAATCACAAGTTACAACTGGTCAGTTCGACCCCAAATACTTGCTCAATCTAAACAAGTTTAACACCATTGGATAGATATGATCGAGGGCTTTCCTGTTGTATCAAACTTAGTGTTGTGGGGATTTTCAAAGCGAGGCTAGAGGTCAGGGAGTGGACCCGACACACACCCCAAAATTCGGGGAATTTAATGCATGATTTACACGGCGCGTGGTGATAAATGGGGAAAAAATATATTAATTGAAAAAAAAAGCCCGGACTTATAAAAACTGTCAGCTATGCTCTTGAATCATTCTTGAACTAAAAATGCTAGAGAGACGCTGTTTGTACCTGAGTCATCCTTGCATGTCCCTGCATCCGAATTTCAAAGTTTTAGGGCAGCTTCCATACTTCTTGATAACGAAATTGACAAGTAGGCGGCTGTGCTCCGAAGCTAACTCAACAAGCCTCCCTATGGGATTTTTGTGCACAGAAAAAATCACAAGATACAACTGGTCAATTCGACCCCAAATACTTGCTCAATCTAAACAAGTTTAACACCATTGGATAGATATGATCAAGGGCTTTCCTCTCGTATCAAACTTAGTGTTGTGGGGATTTTCAAAGCGAGGCTAGAGGTCAGGGAGTGGACCAGACACACACCCCAAAATTCGGGGAATTTAATGCATGATTTACACGGCGCGTGGTGATAAATGGGGAAAAAAAAATATTCATTGAAAAAAAAGCCCGGACTTATAAAAACTGTCAGCTATGCTCTTGAATAATTCTGGAACTAAAAATGCTAGAGAGACGCTGTTTGTACCTGAGTCATCCTTGCATGTCCCTGCATCCGAATTTTAAAGTTTTAGGGCGGCTTTCATACTTCTTGATAACGAAAATGACAAGTAGGCGGTGTTGGTCCGAAGCTAACTCAACAAGCCTCCCTATGGGATTTTTGTGCACAGAAAAATCACAAGTTACAACTGGTCAATTCGACCCCAAATACTTGCTCAATCTAAACAAGTTTAACACCATTAGATAGATATGATCAAGGGCTTTCCTCTCGTATCAAACTTAGTGTTGTGGGGATTTTCAAAGCGAGGCTAGAGGTCAGGGAGTGGACCCGACACACAACCCAAAATTCGGGGAATTTTATGCATGATTTACACGGCGCGTGGTGATAAATGGGGAAAAAAAAATATTCATTGAAAAAAAAGCCCGGACTTATAAAAACTGTCAGCTATGCTCTTGAATAATTCTGGAACTAAAAATGCTAGAGAGACGCTGTTTGTACCTGAGTCATCCTTGCAAGCCCTGCATCCGAATTTTAAAGTTTTAGGGCGGCTTTCATACTTCTTGATAACGAAAATGACAAGTAGGCGGTGTTGGTCCGAAGCTAACTCAACAAGCCTCCCTATGGGATTTTTGTGCACAGAAAAATCACAAGTTACAACTGGTCAATTCGACCCCAAATACTTGCTCAATCTAAACAAGTTTAACACCATTGGATAGATATGATCAAGGGCTTTCCTCTCGTATCAAACTTAGTGTTGTGGGGATTTTCAAAGCGAGGCTAGAGGTCAGGGAGTGGACCCGACACACACCCCAAAATTCGGGGAATTTAATGCATGATTTACACGGCGCGTGGTGATAAATGGGAAAAAAATATATTCATTGAAAAAAAAGCCCGGACTTATAAAAACTGTCAGCTATGCTCTTGAATCATTCTTGAACTAAAAATGCTAGAGAGACGCGGTTTGTACCTGAGTCATCCTTGCATGTCCCTGCATCCGAATTCCAAAGTTTTAGTGCAGCTTTCATACTTCTTGATAACGAAAATGACAAGTAGGCGGCTCTGCTCCGAAGCTTACTCAACAAGCCTCCCTTTGGGATTTTTGTGCACTGAAAAATCACAAGTTACAACTGGTCAATTCGACCCCAAATACTTGATCAATCTAAACAAGTGTAACACCATTAGATAGATATGATCAAGGGCTTTCCTCTCGTATCAAACTTAGTGTTGTGGGGTTTTTCAAAGCGAGGCTAGAGGTCAGGGAGTGGACCCGACACACACCCCAAAATTCGGGGAATTTAATGCATGGTTTACACGGCGCGTGGTGATAAATGGGAAAAAATATATTCATTGAAATCACAAGTTACAACTGGTCAATTCGACCCCAAATACTTGCTCAATCCCGACACACACCCCAAAATTCGGGGAATTTAATGCATGATTTACACGGCGCGTGGTGATAAATGGGAAAAAATATATTCATTGAAAAAAAAGCCCGGACTTATAAAAACTGTCAGCTATGCTCTTGAATCATTCTTGACCTAAAAATGCTAGAGAGACGCGGTTTGTACCTGAGTCATCCTTGCATGTCCCTGCATCCGAATTCCAAAGTTTTAGGGCAGCTTTCATACTTCTTGATAACGAAAATGACAAGTAGGCGGCTCTGCTCCGAAGCTTACTCAACAAGCCTCCCTATGGGATTTTTGTGCACAGAAAAATCACAAGTTACAACTGGTCAATTCGACCCCAAATACTTGCTCAATCTAAACAAGTGTAACACCATTAGATAGGTATGATCAAGGGCTTTCCTCTCGTATCAAACTTAGTGTTGTGGGGTTTTTCAAAGCGAGGCTAGAGGTCAGGGAGTGGACCCGACACACACACCAAAATGCGGGGAATTTAATGCATGGTTTACACGGCGCGTGGTGATAAATGGGAAAAAATATGTTCATTGAAAAAAAAAGCCCGGACTTATAAAAACTGTCAGCTATGCTCTTGAATCATTCTTGAACTAAAAATGCTAGAGAGACGCGGTTTGTACCTGAGTCATCCTTGCATGTCCCTGCATCCGAATTCCAAAGTTTTAGTGCAGCTTTCATACTTCTTGATAACGAAAATGACAAGTAGGCGGCTCTGCTCCGAAGCTTACTCAACAAGCCTCCCTTTGGGATTTTTGTGCACAGAAAAATCACAAGTTACAACTGGTCAATTCGACCCCAAATACTTGCTCAATCTAAACAAGTGTAACACCATTAGATAGATATGATCAAGGGCTTTCCTCTCGTATCAAACTTAGTGTTGTGGGGTTTTTCAAAGCGAGGCTAGAGGTCAGGGAGTGGACCCGACACACACCCCAAAATTCGGGGAATTTAATGCATGGTTTACACGGCGCGTGGTGATAAATGGGAAAAAATATATTCATTGAAAAAAAAAGCCCGGACTTATAAAAACTGTCAGCTATGCTCTTGAATAATTCTGGAACTAAAAATGCTAGAGAGACGCTGTTTGTACCTGAGTCATCCTTGTATGTCCCTGCATCCGAATTTTAAAGTTTTAGGGCGGCTTTCATACTTCTTGATAACGAAAATGACAAGTAGGCGGTGTTGGTCCGAAGCTAACTCAACAAGCCTCCCTATGGGATTTTTGTGCACAGAGAAAATCACAAGTTACAACTGGTCAATTCGACCCCAAATACTTGCTCAATCTAAACAAGTTTAACACCATTGGATAGATATGATCAAGGGCTTTCCTCTCGTATCAAACTTAGTGTTGTGGGGATTTTCAAAGCGAGGCTAGAGGTCAGGGAGTGGACCCGACACACACCTCAAAATTCGGGGAATTTAATGCATGATTTACACGGCGCGTGGTGATAAATGGGAAAAAATATATTCATTGAAAAAAAAGCCCGGACTTATAAAAACTGTCAGCTATGCTCTTGAATCATTCTTGAACTAAAAATGCTAGAGAGACGCGGTTTGTACCTGAGTCATCCTTGCATGTCCCTGCATCCGAATTCCAAAGTTTTAGTGCAGCTTTCATACTTCTTGATAACGAAAATGACAAGTAGGCGGCTCTGCTCCGAAGCTTACTCAACAAGCCTCCCTTTGGGATTTTTGTGCACAGAAAAATCACAAGTTACAACTGGTCAATTCGACCCCAAATACTTGCTCAATCTAAACAAGTTTAACACCATTGGATAGATATGATCAAGGGCTTTCCTCTCGTATCAAACTTAGTGTTGTGGGGATTTTCAAAGCGAGGCTAGAGGTCAGGGAGTGGACCCGACACACACCCCAAAATTCGGGGAACTTAATGCATGGTTTACACGGCGCGTGGTGATAAATGGGAAAAAATATATTCATTGAAAAAAAAAACCCGGACTTATAAAAACTGTCAGCTATGCTCTTGAATAATTCTGGAACTAAAAATGCTAGAGAGACGCTGTTTGTACCTGAGTCATCCTTGTATGTCCCTGCATCCGAATTTTAAAGTTTTAGGGCGGCTTTCATACTTCTTGATAACGAAAATGACAAGTAGGCGGTGTTGGTCCGAAGCTAACTCAACAAGCCTCCCTATGGGATTTTTGTGCACATAAAAAATCACAAGTTACAACTGGTCAATTCGACCCCAAATACTTGCTCAATCCCGACACACACCCCAAAATTCGGGGAATTTAATGCATGATTTACACGGCGCGTGGTGATAAATGGGAAAAATATATTCATTGAAAAAAAAGCCCGGACTTATAAAAACTGTCAGCTATGCTCTTGAATCATTCTTGACCTAAAAATGCTAGAGAGACGCGGTTTGTACCTGAGTCATCCTTGCATGTCCCTGCATCCGAATTCCAAAGTTTTAGGGCAGCTTTCATACTTCTTGATAACGAAAATGACAAGTAGGCGGCTCTGCTCCGAAGCTTACTCAACAAGCCTCCCTATGGGATTTTTGTGCACAGAAAAATCACAAGTTACAACTGGTCAATTCGACCCCAAATACTTGCTCAATCTAAACAAGTGTAACACCATTAGATAGGTATGATCAAGGGCTTTCCTCTCGTATCAAACTTAGTGTTGTGGGGTTTTTCAAAGCGAGGCTAGAGGTCAGGGAGTGGACCCGACACACACACCAAAATGCGGGGAATTTAATGCATGGTTTACACGGCGCGTGGTGATAAATGGGAAAAAATATGTTCATTGAAAAAAAAAGCCCGGACTTATAAAAACTGTCAGCTATGCTCTTGAATCATTCTTGAACTAAAAATGCTAGAGAGACGCGGTTTGTACCTGAGTCATCCTTGCATGTCCCTGCATCCGAATTCCAAAGTTTTAGTGCAGCTTTCATACTTCTTGATAACGAAAATGACAAGTAGGCGGCTCTGCTCCGAAGCTTACTCAACAAGCCTCCCTTTGGGATTTTTGTGCACAGAAAAATCACAAGTTACAACTGGTCAATTCGACCCCAAATACTTGCTCAATCTAAACAAGTGTAACACCATTAGATAGATATGATCAAGGGCTTTCCTCTCGTATCAAACTTAGTGTTGTGGGGTTTTTCAAAGCGAGGCTAGAGGTCAGGGAGTGGACCCGACACACACCCCAAAATTCGGGGAATTTAATGCATGGTTTACACGGCGCGTGGTGATAAATGGGAAAAAATATATTCATTGAAAAAAAAAGCCCGGACTTATAAAAACTGTCAGCTATGCTCTTGAATAATTCTGGAACTAAAAATGCTAAAGAGACGCTGTTTGTACCTGAGTCATCCTTGTATGTCCCTGCATCCGAATTTTAAAGTTTTAGGGCGGCTTTCATACTTCTTGATAACGAAAATGACAAGTAGGCGGTGTTGGTCCGAAGCTAACTCAACAAGCCTCCCTATGGGATTTTTGTGCACAGAGAAAATCACAAGTTACAACTGGTCAATTCGACCCCAAATACTTGCTCAATCTAAACAAGTTTAACACCATTGGATAGATATGATCGAGGGCTTTCCTCTCGTATCAAACTTAGTGTTGTCGGGATTTTCAAAGCGAGGCTAGAGGTCAGGGAGTGGACCCGACACACACCTCAAAATTCGGGGAATTTAATGCATGGTTTACACGGCGCGTGGTGGTAAATGGGAAAAAATATATTCATTCAAAAAAAAGCCCGGACTTATAAAAACTGTCAGCTATGCTCTTGAATAATTCTGGAACTAAAAATGCTAGAGAGACGCTGTTTGTACCTGAGTCATCCTTGCATGTCCCTGCATCCGAATTTTAAAGTTTTAGGGCGGCTTTCATACTTCTTGATAACGAAAATGACAAGTAGGCGGTGTTGGTCCGAAGCTAACTCAACAAGCCTCCCTATGGGATTTTTGTGCACAGAAAAATTACAAGTTACAACTGGTCAATTCGACCCCAAATACTTGCTCAATCTAAACAAGTTTAACACCATTGGATAGATATGATCAAGGGCTTTCCTCAAGTATCAAACTTATTGTTGTGGGGATTTTCAAAGCGAGGCTAGAGGTCAGGGAGTGGACCCGACACACACCTCAAAATTCGGGGAATTTAATGCATGATTTACACGGCGCGTGGTGATAAATGGGAAAAAAATATATTCATTGAAAAAAAAGCCCGGACTTATAAAAACTGTCAGCTATGCTCTTGAATCATTCTTGAACTAAAAATGCTAGAGAGACGCTGTTTGTACCTGAGTCATCCTTGCATGTCCCTGCATCCGAATTTTAAAGTTTTAGGGCGGCTTTCATACTTCTTGATAACGAAAATGACAAGTAGGCGGTGTTGGTCCGAAACTAACTCAACAAGCCTCCCTAAGGGATTTTTGTGCACAGAAAAATCACAAGTTACAACTGGTCAATTCGACCCCAAATACTTGCTCAATCTAAACAAGTGTAACACCATTGGATAGATATGATCAAGGGCTTTCCTCTCGTATCAAACTTAGTGTTGTGGGGTTTTTTAAAGCGAGGCTAGAGGTCAGGGAGTGGACCCGACACACACCCCAAAATTCGGGGAATTTAATGCATGGTTTACACGGCGCGTGGTGATAAATGGGAAAAAATATATTCATTGAAAAAAAAAGCCCGGACTTATAAAAACTGTCAGCTATGCTCTTGAATAATTCTGGAACTAAAAATGCTAGAGAGACGCTGTTTGTACCTGAGTCATCCTTGTATGTCCCTGCATCCGAATTTTAAAGTTTTAGGGCGGCTTTCATACTTTTTGATAACGAAAATGAGAAGTAGGCGGTGTTGGTCCGAAGCTAACTCAACAAGCCTCCCTATGGGATTTTTGTGCACAGAAAAAATCACAAGTTACAACTGGTCAATTCGACCCCAAATACTTGCTCAATCTAAACAAGTTTAACACCATTGGATAGATATGATCAAGGGCTTTCCTCTCGTATCAAACTTAGTGTTGTGGGGTTTTTCAAAGCGAGGCTAGAGGTCAGAGAGTGGACCCGACACACACCCCAAAATTCGGGGAATTTAATGCATGGTTTACACGGCGCGTGGTGGTAAATGGGAAAAAATATATTCATTCAAAAAAAAGCCCGGACTTATAAAAACTGTCAGCTATGCTCTTGAATAATTCTGGAACTAAAAATGCTAGAGAGACGCTGTTTGTACCTGAGTCATCCTTGCATGTCCCTGCATCCGAATTTTAAAGTTTTAGGGCGGCTTTCATACTTCTTGATAACGAAAATGACAAGTAGGCGGTGTTGGTCCGAAACTAACTCAACAAGCCTCCCTATGGGATTTTTGTGCACAGAAAAATCACAAGTTACAACTGGTCAATTCGACCCCAAATACTTGCTCAATCTAAACAAGTTTAACACCATTGGATAGATATGATCAAGGGCTTTCCTCTCGTATCAAACTTAGTGTTGTGGGGATTTTTAAAGCGAGGCTAGAGGTCAGGGAGTGGACCCGACACACACCTCAAAATTCGGGGAATTTAATGCATGATTTACACGGCGCGTGGTGATAAATGGGAAAAAATATATTCATTGAAAAAAAAGCCCGGACTTATAAAAACTGTCAGCTATGCTCTTGAATCATTCTTGAACTAAAAATGCTAGAGAGACGCGGTTTGTACCTGAGTCATCCTTGCATGTCCCTGCATCCGAATTCCAAAGTTTTAGTGCAGCTTTCATACTTCTTGATAACGAAAATGACAAGTAGGCGGCTCTGCTCCGAAGCTTACTCAACAAGCCTCCCTATGGGATTTTTGTGCACAGAAAAATCACAAGTTACAACTGGTCAATTCGACCCCAAATACTTGCTCAATCTAAACAAGTGTAACACCATTAGATAGATATGATCAAGGGCTTTCCTCTCGTATCAAACTTAGTGTTGTAGGGTTTTTCAAAGCGAGGCTAGAGGTCAGGGAGTGGACCCGACACACACCTCAAAATTCGGGGAATTTAATGCATGATTTACACGGCGCGTGGTGATAAATGGGAAAAAATATATTCATTGAAAAAAAAGCCCGGACTTATAAAAACTGTCAGCTATGCTCTTGAATCATTCTTGAACTAAAAATGCTAGAGAGACGCGGTTTGTACCTGAGTCATCCTTGCATGTCCCTGCATCCGAATTCCAAAGTTTTAGTGCAGCTTTCATACTTCTTGATAACGAAAATGACAAGTAGGCGGCTCTGCTCCGAAGCTTACTCAACAAGCCTCCCTATGGGATTTTTGTGCACAGAAAAATCACAAGTTACAACTGGTCAATTCGACCCCAAATACTTGCTCAATCTAAACAAGTGTAACACCATTAGATAGATATGATCAAGGGCTTTCCTCTCGTATCAAACTTAGTGTTGTAGGGTTTTTCAAAGCGAGGCTAGAGGTCAGGGAGTGGACCCGACACACACCCCAAAATTCGGGGAATTTAATGCATGATTTACACGGCGCGTGGTGGTAAATGGGAAAAAATATATTCATTCAAAAAAAAAACCCCGGACTTATAAAAACTGTCAGCTATGATCTTGAATCATTCTTGAACTAAAAATGCTAGAGAGACGCTGTTTGTACCTGAGTCATCCTTGTATGTCCCTGCATCCGAATTTTAAAGTTTTAGGGCGGCTTTCATACTTCTTGATAACGAAAATGACAAGTAGGCGGTGTTGGTCCGAAGCTAACTCAACAAGCCTCCCTATGGGATTTTTGTGCACAGAAAAAATCACAAGTTACAACTGGTCAATTCGACCCCAAATACTTGCTCAATCTAAACAAGTTTAACACCATTTGATAGATATGATCAAGGGCTTTCCTCTCGTATCAAATTTAGTGTTGTGGGGTTTTTCAAAGCGAGGCTAGAGGTCAGGGAGTGGACCCGACACACACCCCAAAATTCGGGGAATTTAATGCATGGTTTACACGGCGCGTGGTGGTAAATGGGAAAAAATATATTCATTCAAAAAAAAGCCCGGACTTATAAAAACTGTCAGCTATGCTCTTGAATAATTCTGGAACTAAAAATGCTAGAGAGACGCTGTTTGTACCTGAGTCATCCTTGCATGTCCCTGCATCCGAATTGTAAAGTTTTAGGGCGGCTTTCATACTTCATGATAACGAAAATGACAAGTAGGCTGTGTTGGTCCGAAGCTAACTCAACAAGCCTCCCTATGGGATTTTTGTGCACAGAAAAATCACAAGTTACAACTGGTCAATTCGACCCCAAATACTTGCTCAATCTAAACAAGTTTAACACCGTTTGATAGATATGATCGAGGGCTTTCCTCTCGTATCAAACTTAGTGTTGTGGGGATTTTCAAAGCGAGGCTAGAGGTCAGGGAGTGGACCCGACACACACCTCAAAATTCGGGGAATTTAATGCATGATTTACACGGCGCGTGGTGATAAATGGGAAAAAATATATTCATTGAAAAAAAAAGCCCGGACTTATAAAAACTGTCAGCTATGCTCTTGAATAATTCTGGAACTAAAAATGCTAGAGAGACGCTGTTTGTACCTGAGTCATCCTTGTATGTCCCTGCATCCGAATTTTAAAGTTTTAGGGCGGCTTTCATACTTCTTGATAACGAAAATGACAAGTAGGCGGTGTTGGTCCGAAGCTAACGCAACAAGCCTCCCTATGGGATTTTTGTGCACAGAAAAATCACAAGTTACAACTGGTCAATTCGACCCCAAATACTTGCTCAATCTAAACAAGTTTAACACCATTGGATAGATATGATCAAGGGCTTTCCTCTCGTATCAAACTTAGTGTTGTGGGGATTTAAAAAGCGAGGATAGAGGTCAGGGAGTGGAACCGACACACACCCCAAAATGCGGGGAATTTAATGCATGATTTACACGGCGCGTGGTGATAAATGGGAAAAAAAATTATTCATTGAAAAAAAAGCCCGGACTTATAAAAACTGTCAGCTATGCTCTTGAATAATTCTGGAACTAAAAATTGCTAGAGAGACGCTGTTTGTACCTGAGTCATCCTTGCATGTCCCTGCATCCGAATTTTAAAGTTTTAGGGCGGCTTTCATACTTCTTGATAACGAAAATGACAAGTAGGCGGTGTTGGTCCGAAGCTAACTCAACAAGCCTCCCTATGGGATTTTTGTGCACAGAAAATTCACAAGTTACAACTGGTCAATTCGACCCCAAATACTTGCTCAATCTAAACAAGTTTAACACCATTGGATAGATATGATCAAGGGCTTTCCTCTCGTATCAAACTTAGTGTTGTGGGGATTTTTAAAGCGAGGCTAGAGGTCAGGGAGTGGACCCGACACACACCTCAAAATTCGGGGAATTTAATGCATGATTTACACGGCGCGTGGTGATAAATGGGAAAAAATATATTCATTGAAAAAAAAGCCCGGACTTATAAAAACTGTCAGCTATGCTCTTGAATCATTCTTGAACTAAAAATGCTAGAGAGACGCGGTTTGTACCTGAGTCATCCTTGCATGTCCCTGCATCCGAATTCCAAAGTTTTAGTGCAGCTTTCATACTTCTTGATAACGAAAATGACAAGTAGGCGGCTCTGCTCCGAAGCTTACTCAACAAGCCTCCCTATGGGATTTTTGTGCACAGAAAAATCACAAGTTACAACTGGTCAATTCGACCCCAAATACTTGCTCAATCTAAACAAGTGTAACACCATTAGATAGATATGATCAAGGGCTTTCCTCTCGTATCAAACTTAGTGTTGTAGGGTTTTTCAAAGCGAGGCTAGAGGTCAGGGAGTGGACCCGACACACACCCCAAAATTCGGGGAATTTAATGCATGATTTACACGGCGCGTGGTGGTAAATGGGAAAAAATATATTCATTCAAAAAAAAAACCCCGGACTTATAAAAACTGTCAGCTATGATCTTGAATCATTCTTGAACTAAAAATGCTAGAGAGACGCTGTTTGTACCTGAGTCATCCTTGTATGTCCCTGCATCCGAATTTTAAAGTTTTAGGGCGGCTTTCATACTTCTTGATAACGAAAATGACAAGTAGGCGGTGTTGGTCCGAAGCTAACTCAACAAGCCTCCCTATTGGATTTTTGTGCACAGAAAAAATCACAAGTTACAACTGGTCAATTCGACCCCAAATACTTGCTCAATCTAAACAAGTTTAACACCATTTGATAGATATGATCAAGGGCTTTCCTCTCGTATCAAATTTAGTGTTGTGGGGTTTTTCAAAGCGAGGCTAGAGGTCAGGGAGTGGACCCGACACACACCCCAAAATTCGGGGAATTTAATGCATGGTTTACACGGCGCGTGGTGGTAAATGGGAAAAAATATATTCATTCAAAAAAAAGCCCGGACTTATAAAAACTGTCAGCTATGCTCTTGAATAATTCTGGAACTAAAAATGCTAGAGAGACGCTGTTTGTACCTGAGTCATCCTTGCATGTCCCTGCATCCGAATTGTAAAGTTTTAGGGCGGCTTTCATACTTCATGATAACGAAAATGACAAGTAGGCTGTGTTGGTCCGAAGCTAACTCAACAAGCCTCCCTATGGGATTTTTGTGCACAGAAAAATCACAAGTTACAACTGGTCAATTCGACCCCAAATACTTGCTCAATCTAAACAAGTTTAACACCGTTGGATAGATATGATCGAGGGCTTTCCTCTCGTATCAAACTTAGTGTTGTGGGGATTTTCAAAGCGAGGCTAGAGGTCAGGGAGTGGACCCGACACACACCTCAAAATTCGGGGAATTTAATGCATGATTTACACGGCGCGTGGTGATAAATGGGAAAAAATATATTCATTGAAAAAAAAAGCCCGGACTTATAAAAACTGTCAGCTATGCTCTTGAATCATTCTTGAACTAAAAATGCTAGAGAGACGCGGTTTGTACCTGAGTCATCCTTGCATGTCCCTGCATCCGAATTCCAAAGTTTTAGTGCAGCTTTCATACTTCTTGATAACGAAAATGACAAGTAGGCGGCTCTGCTCCGAAGCTTACTCAACAAGCCTCCCTATGGGATTTTTGTGCACAGAAAAATCACAAGTTACAACTGGTCAATTCGACCCCAAATACTTGCTCAATCTAAACAAGTGTAACACCATTAGATAGATATGATCAAGGGCTTTCCTCTCGTATCAAACTTAGTGTTGTAGGGTTTTTCAAAGCGAGGCTAGAGGTCAGGGAGTGGACCCGACACACACCCCAAAATTCGGGGAATTTAATGCATGGTTTACACGGCGCGTGGTGATAAATGGGAAAAAATATATTAATTGAAAAAAAAAGCCCGGACTTATAAAAACTGTCAGCTATGCTCTTGAATAATTCTGGAACTAAAAATGCTAGAGAGACGCTGTTTGTACCTGAGTCATCCTTGTATGTCCCTGCATCCGAATTTTAAAGTTTTAGGGCGGCTTTCATACTTCTTGATAACGAAAATGACAAGTAGGCGGTGTTGGTCCGAAGCTAACTCAACAAGCCTCCCTATGGGATTTTTGTGCACAGAAAAAATCACAAGTTACAACTGGTCAATTCGACCCCAAATACTTGCTCAATCTAAACAAGTTTAACACCATTGGATAGATATGATCAAGGGCTTTCCTCTCGTATCAAACTTAGTGTTGTGGGGTTTTTCAAAGCGAGGCTAGAGGTCAGGGAGTGGACCCGACACACACCCCAAAATTCGGGGAATTTAATGCATGATTTACACGGCGCGTGGTGGTAAATGGGAAAAAATATATTCATTCAAAAAAAAAAACCCGGACTTATAAAAACTGTCAGCTATGCTCTTGAATCATTCTTGAACTAAAAATGCTAGAGAGACGCGGCTTGTACCTGAGTCATCCTTGCATGTCCCTGCATCCGAATTTCAAAGTTTTAGGGCGGCTTCCATACTTCTTGATAACGAAATTGACAAGTAGGCGGTTGCTCCGCAGCTAACTTAACAAGCCTCCCTATGGGATTTTGGGCACAGAAAAAATCACAAGTTACAACTGGTCAATTCGACCCCAAATACTTGCTCAATCTAAACAAGTTTAACACCATTGGATAGATATGATCAAGGGCTTTCCTCTCGTATCAAACTTAGTGTTGTGGGGATTTGCAAAGCGAGGCTAGAGGTCAGGGAGTGGACCCGACACACACCCCAAAATTCGGGGAATTTAATGCATGGTTTACACGGCGCGTGGTGGTAAATGGGAAAAAAATATATTCATTCAAAAAAAAGCCCGGACTTATAAAAACTGTCAGCTATGCTCTTGAATAATTCTGGAACTAAAAATGCTAGAGAGACGCTGTTTGTACCTGAGTCATCCTTGCATGTCCCTGCATCCGAATTTTAAAGTTTTAGGGCGGCTTTCATACTTCTTGATAACGAAAATGACAAGTAGGCGGTGTTGGTCCGAAGCTAACTCAACAAGCCTCCCTATGGGATTTTTGTGCACAGAAAAAATCACAAGTTACAACTGGTCAATTCGACCCCAAATACTTGCTCAATCTAAACAAGTTTAACACCATTGGATAGATATGATCGAGGGCTTTCCTCTCGTATCAAACTTAGTGTTGTGGGGATTTTCAAAGCGAGGCTAGAGGTCAGGGAGTGGACCCGACACACACCCCAAAATTCGGGGAATTTTATGCATGATTTACACGGCGCGTGGTGATAAATGGGAAAAAATATATTCATTGAAAAAAAAGCCCGGACTTATAAAAACTGTCAGCTATGCTCTTGAATAATTCTGGAACTAAAAATGCTAGAGAGACGCTGTTTGTACCTGAGTCATCCTTGTATGTCCCTGCATCCGAATTTTAAAGTTTTAGGGCGGCTTTCATACTTCTTGATAACGAAAATGACAAGTAGGCGGTGTTGGTCCGAAGCTAACTCAACAAGCCTCCCTATGGGATTTTTGTGCACAGAAAAAATCACAAGTTACAACTGGTCAATTCGACCCCAAATACTTGCTCAATCTAAACAAGTTTAACACCATTGGATAGATATGATCAAGGGCTTTCCTCTCGTATCAAACTTAGTGTTGTGGGGTTTTTCAAAGCGAGGCTAGAGGTCAGGGAGTGGACCCGACACACACCCCAAAATTCGGGGAACTTAATGCATGATTTACACGGCGCGTGGTGATAAATGGGAAAAAATATATTAATTGAAAAAAAAGCCCGGACTTTTAAAAACTGTCAGCTATGCTCTTGAATCATTCTTGAACTAAAAATGCTAGAGAGACGCGGTTTGTACCTGAGTCATCCTTGCATGTCCCTGCATCCGAATTTCAAAGTTTTAGGGCGGCTTCCATACTTCTTGATAACGAAATTGACAAGTAGGCGGTTGCTCCGCAGCTAACTTAACAAGCCTCCCTATGGGATTTTTGTGCACAGAAAAAATCACAAGTTACAACTGGTCAATTCGACCCCAAATACTTGCTCAATCTAAACAAGTTTAACACCATTGGATAGATTTGATCAAGGGCTTTCCTCTCGTATCAAACTTAGTGTTGTGGGGATTTGCAAAGCGAGGCTAGAGGTCAGGGAGTGGACCCGACACACACCCCAAAATTCGGGGAATTTAATGCATGGTTTACACGGCGCGTGGTGGTAAATGGGAAAAAAATATATTCATTCAAAAAAAAGCCCGGACTTATAAAAACTGTCAGCTATGCTCTTGAATAATTCTGGAACTAAAAATGCTAGAGAGACGCTGTTTGTACCTGAGTCATCCTTGCATGTCCCTGCATCCGAATTGTAAAGTTTTAGGGCGGCTTTCATACTTCTTGATAACGAAAATGACAAGTAGGCGGTGTTGGTCCGAAGCTAACTCAACAAGCCTCCCTATGGGATTTTTGTGCACAGAAAAATCACAAGTTACAACTGGTCAATTCGACCCCAAATACTTGCTCAATCTAAACAAGTTTAACACCATTGGATAGATATGATCGAGGGCTTTCCTCTCGTATCAAACTTAGTGTTGTGGGGATTTTCAAAGCGAGGCTAGAGGTCAGGGAGTGGACCCGACACACACCTCAAAATTCGGGGAATTTAATGCATGATTTACACGGCGCGTGGTGATAAATGGGAAAAAATATATTCATTGAAAAAAAAGCCCGGACTTATAAAAACTGTCAGCTATGCTCTTGAATCATTCTTGAACTAAAAATGCTAGAGAGACGCGGTTTGTACCTGAGTCATCCTTGCATGTCCCTGCATCCGAATTCCAAAGTTTTAGTGCAGCTTTCATACTTCTTGATAACGAAAATGACAAGTAGGCGGCTGTGCTCCGAAGCTTACTCAACAAGCCTCCCTATGGGATTTTTGTGCACAGAAAAATCACAAGTTACAACTGGTCAATTCGACCCCAAATACTTGCTCAATCTAAACAAGTGTAACACCATTAGATAGATATGATCAAGGGCTTTCCTCTCGTATCAAACTTAGTGTTGTGGGGTTTTTTCAAAGCGAGGCTAGAGGTCAGGGAGTGGACCCGACACACACCCCAAAATTCGGGGAATTTAATGCATGATTTACACGGCGCGTGGTGGTATATGGGAAAAAATATATTCATTCAAAAAAAAAACCCCGGACTTATAAAAACTGTCAGCTATGATCTTGAATCATTCTTGAACTAAAAATGCTAGAGAGACGCGGTTTGTACCTGAGTCATCCTTGCATGTCCCTGCATTCGAATTTCAAAGTTTTAGGGCAGCTTTTATAATTCTTGATAACGATAATGACAAGTAGGCGGTGTTGGTCCGAAGCTAACTCAACAAGCCTCCCTATGGGATTTTTGTGCACAGAAAAAATCACAAGTTACAACTGGTCAATTCGACCCCTAATACTTGCTGCATCTAAACAAGTTTAACACCATTGGATAGATATGATCAAGGGCTTTCCTCTCGTGTTAAACTTAGTGTTGTGGGGTTTTTCAAAGCGAGGCTAGAGGTCAGGGAGTGGTCCCGACACACACCCTAAAATTCGGGGAATTTAATGCATGATTTACACGGCGCGTGGTGATAAATGGGAAAAAATATATTCATTGAAAAAAAAGCCCGGACTTATAAAAACTGTCAGCTATGCTCTTAAATCATTCTGAACTAAAAATGCTAGAGAGACGCGGTTTGTACCTGAGTCATCCTTGCATGTCCCTGCATCCGAATTCCAAAGTTTTAGGGCAGCTTTCATACTTCTTGATAACGAAAATGACAAGTAGGCGGCTCTGCTCCGAAGCTTACTCAACAAGCCTCCCTATGGGATTTTTGTGCACAGAAAAAATCACAAGTTACAACTGGTCAGTTCGACCCCAAATACTTGCTCAATCTAAACAAGTTTAACACCATTATATAGATATGATCACGGGCTTTCCTCTCGTATCAAACTTAGTGTTGTGGGGATTTGCAAAGCGAGGCTAGAGGTCAGGGAGTGGACCTGACACACACCCCAAAATTCGGGGAATTTAATGCATGATTTACACGGCGCGTGGTGATAAATGAGAAAAAATATATTCATTGAAAAAAAAGGCCGGACTTATAAAAACTGTCAGCTATGCTCTTGAATAATTCTGGAACTAAAAATGCTAAAGAGACGCGGTTTGTACCTGAGTCATCCTTGCATGTCCTTGCATCTGAATTTCAAAGTTTTAGGGCGGCTTTCATACTTCTTGATAACGAAAATGACAAGTAGGCGATGTTGGTCCGAAGCTAACTCAACAAGCCTCCCTATGGGATTTTTGTGCACAGAAAAAATCTCAAGTTTCAACTGGTCAATTCGACCCCAAATACTTGCTCAATATAAACAAGTTTGACACCATTGGATAGATATGATCAAGGGCTTTCCTCTCGTATCAAACTTAGTGTTGTGGGGATTTTCAAAGCGAGGCTAGAGGTCAGGGAGTGGACCCGACACACACCCCGAACATCGGGGAATTTAATGCATGATTTACACGGCGCGTGGTGATAAATGAGAAAAAATATATTCATTGAAAAAAAAGGCCGGACTTATAAAAACTGTCAGCTATGCTCTTGAATAATTCTGGAACTAAAAATGCTAGAGAGACGCGGTTTGTACCTGAGTCATCCTTGCATGTCCCTGCATCCGAATTTCAAAGTTTTAGGGCGGTTTCTATACTTCTTGATAACGAAATTGACAAGTAGGCGGCTGTGCTCCGAAGCTAACTCAACAAGCCTCCCTATGGGATTTTTGTGCACAGAAAAATCACAAGTTACAACTGGTCAATTCGACCCCAAATACTTGCTCAATCTAAACAAGTTTAACACCATTGGATAGATTTGATCAAGGGCTTTCCTCTCGTATCAAACTTAGTGTTGTGGGGATTTTCAAAGCGAGGCTAGAGGTCGGGGAGTGGACCCGACCCACACCTTAAAATTCGGGGAATTTTAATGCATGATTTACACGGCGCGTGGTGATAAATGGGAAAAAAAATATTCATTGAAAAAAAAGCCCGGACTTATAAAAACTGTCAGCTATGCTCTTGAATCATTCTTGAACTAAAAATGCTAGAGAGACGCGGTTTGTACCTGAGTCATCCTTGCATGTCCCTGCATCCGAATTCCAAAGTTTTAGGGCAGCTTTCATACTTCTTGATAACGAAAATGACAAGTAGGCGGCTCTGCTCCGAAGCTTACTCAACAAGCCTCCCTATGGGATTTTTGTGCACAGAAAAAATCACAAGTTACAACTGGTCAATCCGACCCCAAATACTTGCTCAATCTAAACAAGTTTAACACCATTGGATAGATATGATCAAGGGCTTTCCTCTCGTATCAAACTTAGTGTTGTGGGGATTTGCAAAGCGAGGCTAGAGGTCAGGGAGTGGACCCGACACACACCCCAAAATTCGGGGAATTTAATGCATGGTTTACACGGCGCGTGGTGGTAAATGGGAAAAAAATATATTCATTCAAAAAAAAGCCCGGACTTATAAAAACTGTCAGCTATGCTCTTGAATAATTCTGGAACTAAAAATGCTAGAGAGACGCTGTTTGTACCTGAGTCATCCTTGCATGTCCCTGCATCCGAATTTTAAAGTTTTAGGGCGGCTTTCATACTTCTTGATAACGAAAATGACAAGTAGGCGGTGTTGGTCCGAAGCTAACTCAACAAGCCTCCCTATGGGATTTTTGTGCACAGAAAAATCACAAGTTACAACTGGTCAATTCGACCCCAAATACTTGCTCAATCTAAACAAGTTTAACACCATTGGATAGATATGATCGAGGGCTTTCCTCTCGTATCAAACTTAGTGTTGTGGGGATTTTCAAAGCGAGGCTAGAGGTCAGGGAGTGGACCCGACACACACCCCAAAATTCGGGGAATTTTATGCATGATTTACACGGCGCGTGGTGATAAATGGGAAAAAATATATTCATTGAAAAAAAAAGCCCGGACTTATAAAAACTGTCAGCTATGCTCTTGAATAATTCTGGAACTAAAAATGCTAGAGAGACGCTGTTTGTACCTGAGTCATCCTTGTATGTCCCTGCATCCGAATTTTAAAGTTTTAGGGCGGCTTTCATACTTCTTGATAACGAAAATGACAAGTAGGCGGTGTTGGTCCGAAGCTAACTCAACAAGCCTCCCTATGGGATTTTTGTGCACAGAAAAAATCACAAGTTACAACTGGTCAATTCGACCCCAAATACTTGCTCAATCTAAACAAGTTTAACACCATTGGATAGATATGATCAAGAACTTTCCTCTCGTATCAAACTTAGTGTTGTGGGGTTTTTCAAAGCGAGGCTAGAGGTCAGGGAGTGGACCCGACACACACCCCAAAATTCGGGGAATTTAATGCATGATTTACACGGCGCGTGGTGATAAATGAGAAAAAATATATTCATTGAAAAAAAAGGCCGGACTTATAAAAACTGTCAGCTATGCTCTTGAATAATTCTGGAACTAAAAATGCTAGAGAGACGCGGTTTGTACCTGAGTCATCCTTGCATGTCCCTGCATCCGAATTTCAAAGTTTTAGGGCGGTTTCTATACTTCTTGATAACGAAATTGACAAGTAGGCGGCTGTGCTCCGAAGCTAACTCAACAAGCCTCCCTATGGGATTTTTGTGCACAGAAAAATCACAAGTTACAACTGGTCAATTCGACCCCAAATACTTGCTCAATCTAAACAAGTTTAACACCATTGGATAGATTTGATCAAGGGCTTTCCTCTCGTATCAAACTTAGTGTTGTGGGGATTTTCAAAGCGAGGCTAGAGGTCGGGGAGTGGACCCGACACACACCTTAAAATTCGGGGAATTTTAATGCATGATTTACACGGCGCGTGGTGATAAATGGGAAAAAAAATATTCATTGAAAAAAAAGCCCGGACTTATAAAAACTGTCAGCTATGCTCTTGAATCATTCTTGACCTAAAAATGCTAGAGATACGCGGTTTGTACCTGAGTCATCCTTGCATGTCCCTGCATCCGAATTCCAAAGTTTTAGGGCAGCTTTAATACTTCTTGATGACGAAAATGACAAGTAGGCGGCTGTGCTCCGAAGCTTACTCAACAAGCCTCCCTATGGGATTTTTGTGCACAGAAAAAATAACAAGCTACAACTGGTCAATTCGACCCCAAATACTTGCTCAATCTAAACAAGTTTAACACCATTGGATAGATATGATCAAGGGCTTTCCTCTCGTATCAAACTTAGTGTTGTGGGGATTTTCAAAGCGAGGCTAGAGGTCGGGGAGTGGACCCGACACACACCCCAAAATTCGGGGAATTTAATGCATGATTTACACGGCGCGTGGTGATAAATGGGAAAAAATATATTCATTGAAAAAAAAGCCCGGACTTATAAAAACTGTCAGCTATGCTCTTGAATCATTCTTGAACTAAAAATGCTAGAGAGACGCGGTTTGTACCTGAGTCATCCTTGCATGTCCCTGCATCCGAATTCCAAAGTTTTAGGGCAGCTTTCATACTTCTTGATAACGAAAATGACAAGTAGGCGGCTCTGCTCCGAAGCTTACTCAACAAGCCTCCCTATGGGATTTTTGTGCACAGAAAAAATCACAAGTTACAACTGGTCAATCCGACCCCAAATACTTGCTCAATCTAAACAAGTTTAACACCATTGGATAGATATGATCAAGGGCTTTCCTCTCGTATCAAACTTAGTGTTGTGGGGATTTGCAAAGCGAGGCTAGAGGTCAGGGAGTGGACCCGACACACACCCCAAAATTCGGGGAATTTAATGCATGGTTTACACGGCGCGTGGTGGTAAATGGGAAAAAAATATATTCATTCAAAAAAAAGCCCGGACTTATAAAAACTGTCAGCTATGCTCTTGAATAATTCTGGAACTAAAAATGCTAGAGAGACGCTGTTTGTACCTGAGTCATCCTTGCATGTCCCTGCATCCGAATTTTAAAGTTTTAGGGCGGCTTTCATACTTCTTGATAACGAAAATGACAAGTAGGCGGTGTTGGTCCGAAGCTAACTCAACAAGCCTCCCTATGGGATTTTTGTGCACAGAAAAATCACAAGTTACAACTGGTCAATTCGACCCCAAATACTTGCTCAATCTAAACAAGTTTAACACCATTGGATAGATATGATCGAGGGCTTTCCTCTCGTATCAAACTTAGTGTTGTGGGGATTTTCAAAGCGAGGCTAGAGGTCAGGGAGTGGACCCGACACACACCCCAAAATTCGGGGAATTTTATGCATGATTTACACGGCGCGTGGTGATAAATGGGAAAAAATATATTCATTGAAAAAAAAAGCCCGGACTTATAAAAACTGTCAGCTATGCTCTTGAATAATTCTGGAACTAAAAATGCTAGAGAGACGCTGTTTGTACCTGAGTCATCCTTGTATGTCCCTGCATCCGAATTTTAAAGTTTTAGGGCGGCTTTCATACTTCTTGATAACGAAAATGACAAGTAGGCGGTGTTGGTCCGAAGCTAACTCAACAAGCCTCCCTATGGGATTTTTGTGCACAGAAAAAATCACAAGTTACAACTGGTCAATTCGACCCCAAATACTTGCTCAATCTAAACAAGTTTAACACCATTGGATAGATATGATCAAGGGCTTTCCTCTCGTATCAAACTTAGTGTTGTGGGGTTTTTCAAAGCGAGGCTAGAGGTCAGGGAGTGGACCCGACACACACCCCAAAATTCGGGGAATTTAATGCATGATTTACACGGCGCGTGGTGGTAAATGGGAAAAAATATATTCATTCAAAAAAAAAAACCCGGACTTATAAAAACTGTCAGCTATGCTCTTGAATCATTCTTGAACTAAAAATGCTAGAGAGACGCGGTTTGTACCTGAGTCATCCTTGCATGTCCCTGCATCCGAATTTCAAAGTATTAGGGCGGCTTCCATACTTCTTGATAACGAAATTGACAAGTAGGCGGTTGCTCCGCAGCTAACTTAACAAGCCTCCCTATGGGATTTTTGTGCACAGAAAAAATCACAAGTTACAACTGGTCAATTCGACCCCAAATACTTGCTCAATCTAAACAAGTTTAACACCATTGGATAGATATGATCAAGGGCTTTCCTCTCGTATCAAACTTAGTGTTGTGGGGATTTGCAAAGCGAGGCTAGAGGTCAGGGAGTGGACCCGACACACACCCCAAAATTCGGGGAATTTAATGCATGGTTTACACGGCGCGTGGTGGTAAATGGGAAAAAAATATATTCATTCAAAAAAAAGCCCGGACTTATAAAAACTGTCAGCTATGCTCTTGAATAATTCTTGAACTAAAAATGCTAGAGAGACGCGGTTTGTACCTGAGTCATCCTTGCATGTCCCTGCATCCGAATTCCAAAGTTTTAGTGCAGCTTTCATACTTCTTGATAACGAAAATGACAAGTAGGCGGCTGTGCTCCGAAGCTTACTCAACAAGCCTCCCTATGGGATTTTTGTGCACAGAAAAATCACAAGTTACAACTGGTCAATTCGACCCCAAATACTTGCTCAATCTAAACAAGTGTAACACCATTAGATAGATATGATCAAGGGCTTTCCTCTCGTATCAAACTTAGTGTTGTGGGGTTTTTTCAAAGCGAGGCTAGAGGTCAGGGAGTGGACCCGACACACACCCCAAAATTCGGGGAATTTAATGCATGATTTACACGGCGCGTGGTGGTAAATGGGAAAAAATATATTCATTCAAAAAAAAAACCCCGGACTTATAAAAACTGTCAGCTATGATCTTGAATCATTCTTGAACTAAAAATGCTAGAGAGACGCGGTTTGTACCTGAGTCATCCTTGCATGTCCCTGCATTCGAATTTCAAAGTTTTAGGGCAGCTTTCATAATTCTTGATAACGATAATGACAAGTAGGCGGTGTTGGTCCGAAGCTAACTCAACAAGCCTCCCTATGGGATTTTTGTGCACAGAAAAAATCACAAGTTACAACTGGTCAATTCGACCCCTAATACTTGCTGCATCTAAACAAGTTTAACACCATTGGATAGATATGATCAAGGGCTTTCCTCTCGTGTTAAACTTAGTGTTGTGGGGTTTTTCAAAGCGAGGCTAGAGGTCAGGGAGTGGTCCCGACACACACCCCAAAATTCGGGGAATTTAATGCATGATTTACACGGCGCGTGGTGATAAATGGGAAAAAATATATTCATTGAAAAAAAAGCCCGGACTTATAAAAACTGTCAGCTATGCTCTTAAATCATTCTTGAACTAAAAATGCTAGAGAGACGCGGTTTGTACCTGAGTCATCCTTGCATGTCCCTGCATCCGAATTCCAAAGTTTTAGGGCAGCTTTCATACTTCTTGATAACGAAAATGACAAGTAGGCGGCTCTGCTCCGAGCTTACTCAACAAGCCTCCCTATGGGATTTTTGTGCACAGAAAAAATCACAAGTTACAACTGGTCAGTTCGACCCCAAATACTTGCTCAATCTAAACAAGTTTAACACCATTATATAGATATGATCAAGGGCTTTCCTCTCGTATCAAACTTAGTGTTTTGGGGATTTGCAAAGCGAGACTAGAGGTCAGGGAGTGGACCTGACACACACCCCAAAATTCGGGGAATTTAATGCATGATTTACACGGCGCGTGGTGATAAATGAGAAAAAATATATTCATTGAAAAAAAAGCCCGGACTTATAAAAACTGTCAGCTATGCTCTTGAATAATTCTGGAACTAAAAATGCTAGAGAGACGCTGTTTGTACCTGAGTCATCCTTGCATGTCCCTGCATCCGAATTTTAAAGTTTTAGGGCGGCTTTCATACTTCTTGATAACGAAAATGACAAGTAGGCGGTGTTGGTCCGAAGCTAACTCAACAAGCCTCCCTATGGGATTTTTGTGCACAGAAAAATCACAAGTTACAACTGGTCAATTCGACCCCAAATACTTGCTCAATCTAAACAAGTTTAACACCATTGGATAGATATGATCGAGGGCTTTCCTCTCGTATCAAACTTAGTGTTGTGGGGATTTTCAAAGCGAGGCTAGAGGTCAGGGAGTGGACCCGACACACACCCCAAAATTCGGGGAATTTTATGCATGATTTACACGGCGCGTGGTGATAAATGGGAAAAAATATATTCATTGAAAAAAAAAGCCCGGACTTATAAAAACTGTCAGCTATGCTCTTGAATCATTCTTGAACTAAAAATGCTAGAGAGACGCGGTTTGTACCTGAGTCATCCTTGCATGTCCCTGCATCCGAATTTCAAAGTATTAGGGCGGCTTCCATACTTCTTGATAACGAAATTGACAAGTAGGCGGTTGCTCCGCAGCTAACTTAACAAGCCTCCCTATGGGATTTTTGTGCACAGAAAAAATCACAAGTTACAACTGGTCAATTCGACCCCAAATACTTGCTCAATCTAAACAAGTTTAACACCATTGGATAGATATGATCAAGGGCTTTCCTCTCGTATCAAACTTAGTGTTGTGGGGATTTGCAAAGCGAGGCTAGAGGTCAGGGAGTGGACCCGACACACACCCCAAAATTCGGGGAATTTAATGCATGGTTTACACGGCGCGTGGTGGTAAATGGGAAAAAAATATATTCATTCAAAAAAAAGCCCGGACTTATAAAAACTGTCAGCTATGCTCTTGAATAATTCTTGAACTAAAAATGCTAGAGAGACGCGGTTTGTACCTGAGTCATCCTTGCATGTCCCTGCATCCGAATTCCAAAGTTTTAGTGCAGCTTTCATACTTCTTGATAACGAAAATGACAAGTAGGCGGCTGTGCTCCGAAGCTTACTCAACAAGCCTCCCTATGGGATTTTTGTGCACAGAAAAATCACAAGTTACAACTGGTCAATTCGACCCCAAATACTTGCTCAATCTAAACAAGTGTAACACCATTAGATAGATATGATCAAGGGCTTTCCTCTCGTATCAAACTTAGTGTTGTGGGGTTTTTTCAAAGCGAGGCTAGAGGTCAGGGAGTGGACCCGACACACACCCCAAAATTCGGGGAATTTAATGCATGATTTACACGGCGCGTGGTGGTAAATGGGAAAAAATATATTCATTCAAAAAAAAAACCCCGGACTTATAAAAACTGTCAGCTATGATCTTGAATCATTCTTGAACTAAAAATGCTAGAGAGACGCGGTTTGTACCTGAGTCATCCTTGCATGTCCCTGCATTCGAATTTCAAAGTTTTAGGGCAGCTTTCATAATTCTTGATAACGATAATGACAAGTAGGCGGTGTTGGTCCGAAGCTAACTCAACAAGCCTCCCTATGGGATTTTTGTGCACAGAAAAAATCACAAGTTACAACTGGTCAATTCGACCCCTAATACTTGCTGCATCTAAACAAGTTTAACACCATTGGATAGATATGATCAAGGGCTTTCCTCTCGTGTTAAACTTAGTGTTGTGGGGTTTTTCAAAGCGAGGCTAGAGGTCAGGGAGTGGTCCCGACACACACCCCAAAATTCGGGGAATTTAATGCATGATTTACACGGCGCGTGGTGATAAATGGGAAAAAATATATTCATTGAAAAAAAAGCCCGGACTTATAAAAACTGTCAGCTATGCTCTTGAATCATTCTTGAACTAAAAATGCTAGAGATACGCGGTTTGTACCTGAGTCATCCTTGCATGTCCCTGCATCCGAATTCCAAAGTTTTAGGGCAGCTTTCATACTTCTTGATGACGAAAATGACAAGTAGGCGGCTGTGCTCCGAAGCTTACTCAACAAGCCTCCCTATGGGATTTTTGTGCACAGAAAAAATAACAAGTTACAACTGGTCAATTCGACCCCAAATACTTGCTCAATCTAAACAAGTTTAACACCATTGGATAGATATGATCAAGGGCTTTCCTCTCGTATCAAACTTAGTGTTGTGGGGATTTTCAAAGCGAGGCTAGAGGTCGGGGAGTGGACCCGACACACACCCCAAAATTCGGGGAATTTAATGCATGATTTACACGGCGCGTGGTGATAAATGGGAAAAAATATATTCATTGAAAAAAAAGCCCGGACTTATAAAAACTGTCAGCTATGCTCTTGAATCATTCTTGAACTAAAAATGCTAGAGAGACGCGGTTTGTACCTGAGTCATCCTTGCATGTCCCTGCATCCGAATTCCAAAGTTTTAGGGCAGCTTTCATACTTCTTGATAACGAAAATGACAAGTAGGCGGCTCTGCTCCGAAGCTTACTCAACAAGCCTCCCTATGGGATTTTTGTGCACAGAAAAAATCTCAAGTTTCAACTGGTCAATTCGACCCCAAATACTTGCTCAATATAAACAAGTTTGACACAATTGGATAGATATGATCAAGGGCTTTCCTCTCGTATCAAACTTAGTGTTGTGGGGATTTTCAAAGCGAGGCTAGAGGTCAGGGAGTGGACCCGACACACACCCCGAACATCGGGGAATTTAATGCATGATTTACACGGCGCGTGGTGATAAATGAGAAAAAATATATTCATTGAAAAAAAAGGCCGGACTTATAAAAACTGTCAGCTATGCTCTTGAATAATTCTGGAACTAAAAATGCTAGAGAGACGCGGTTTGTACCTGAGTCATCCTTGCATGTCCCTGCATCCGAATTTCAAAGTTTTAGGGCGGTTTCTATACTTCTTGATAACGAAATTGACAAGTAGGCGGCTGTGCTCCGAAGCTAACTCAACAAGCCTCCCTATGGGATTTTTGTGCACAGAAAAATCACAAGTTACAACTAGTCAATTCGACCCCAAATACTTGCTCAATCTAAACAAGTTTAACACCATTGGATAGATATGATCAAGGGCTTTCCTCTCGTATCAAACTTAGTGTTGTGGGGATTTTCAAAGCGAGGCTAGAGGTCAGGGAGTGGACCCGACACACACCCCAAAATTCGGGGAATTTAATGCATGATTTACACGGCGCGTGGTGATAAATGAGAAAAAATATATTCATTGAAAAAAAAGGCCGGACTTATAAAAACTGTCAGCTATGCTCTTGAATAATTCTGGAACTAAAAATGCTAGAGAGACGCGGTTTGTACCTGAGTCATCCTTGCATGTCCTTGCATCTGAATTTCAAAGTTTTAGGGCGGCTTTCATACTTCTTGATAACGAAAATGACAAGTAGGCGATGTTGGTCCGAAGCTAACTCAACAAGCCTCCCTATGGGATTTTTGTGCACAGAAAAAATCTCAAGTTTCAACTGGTCAATTCGACCCCAAATACTTGCTCAATATAAACAAGTTTGACACCATTGGATAGATATGATCAAGGGCTTTCCTCTCGTATCAAACTTAGTGTTGTGGGGATTTTCAAAGCGAGGCTAGAGGTCGGGGAGTGGACCCGACACACACCCCAAAATTCGGGGAATTTAATGCATGATTTACACGGCGCGTGGTGATAAATGAGAAAAAAATATATTCATTGAAAAAAAAAAGCCCGGACTTATAAAAACTGTCAGCTATGCTCTTGAATCATTCTTGAACTAAAAATGCTAGAGAGACGCGGTTTGTACCTGAGTCATCCTTGCATGTCCCTGCATCCGAATTTTAAAGTATTAGGGCAGCTTTCATACTTCTTGATAACGAAAATGACAAGTAGGCGGCTGTGCTCCGAAGCTTACTCAACAAGCCTCCCTATGGGATTTTTGTGCACAGAAAAAATCACAAGTTACAACTGGTCAATCCGACCCCAAATACTTGCTCAATCTAAACAAGTTTAACACAATTGGATAGATATGATCAAGGGCTTTCCTCTCGTATCAAACTTAGTGTTGTGGGGATTTTCAAAGCGAGGCTAGAGGTCAGGGAGTGGACCCGACACACACCCCAAAATTCGGGGAATTTAATGCATGATTTACACGGCGCGTGGTGATAAATGAGAAAAAAAGATATTCATTGAAAAAAAAGCCCGGACTTATAAAAACTGTCAGCTATGCTCTTGAATAATTCTGGAACTAAAAATGCTTGAGAGACGCGGTTTGTACCTGAGTCATCCTTGCATGTCCCTGCATCCGAATTTTAAAGTTTTAGGGCGGCTTCCATACTTCTTGATAACGAAATTGACAAGTAGGCGGCTGTCCTCCGAAGCTAACTCAACAAGCCTCCCTAAAGGGATTTTTGTGCACAGAAAAATCACAAGTTACAACTGGTCAATTCGACCCCAAATACTTGCTCAATCTAAACAAGTTTAACACCATTAGATAGATATGATCAAGGGCTTTCCTCTCGTATCAAACTTAGTGTTGTGGGGATTTTCAAAGCGAGACTAGAGGTCAGGGAGTGGACCCGACAAACACCCCAAAATTCGGGGAATTTAATGCATGATTTACACGGCGCGTGGTGATAAATGAGAAAAAATATATTCATTGAAAAAAAAAAGCCCGGACTTATAAAAACTGTCAGCTATGCTCTTGAATCATTCTTGAACTAAAAATGCTAGAGAGACGCGGTTTGTACCTGAGTCATCCTTGCATGTCCCTGCATCCCAATTCAAAAGTTTTAGGGCAGCTTTCATACTTCTTGATAACGAAATTGACAAGTAGGCGGCTGTGCTCCGAAGCTAACTCAACAAGCCTCCCTATGGGATTTTTGTGCACAGAAAAAATCACAAGTTACAACTGGTCAATCCGACCCCAAATACTTGCTCAATCTAAACAAGTTTAACACAATTGGATAGATATGATCAAGGGCTTTCCTCTCGTATCAAACTTAGTGTTGTGGGGATTTTCAAAGCGAGGCTAGAGGTCAGGGAGTGGACCCGACACACACCCCAAAATTCGGGGAATTTAATGCATGATTTACACGGCGCGTGGTGATAAATGAGAAAAAAATATATTCATTGAAAAAAAAGGCCGGACTTATAAAAACTGTCAGCTATGCTCTTGAATAATTCTGGAACTAAAAATGCTTGAGAGACGCGGTTTGTACCTGAGTCATCCTTGCATGTCCCTGCATCCGAATTTTAAAGTTTTATGGCGGCTTCCATACTTCTTGATAACGAAATTGACAAGTAGGCGGCTGTCCTCCGAAGCTAACTCAACAAGCCTCCCTAAAGGGATTTTTGTGCACAGAAAAATCACAAGTTACAACTGGTCAATTCGACCCCAAATACTTGCTCAATCTAAACAAGTTTAACACCATTAGATAGATATGATCAAGGGCTTTCCTCTCGTATCAAACTTAGTGTTGTGGGGATTTTCAAAGCGAGACTAGAGGTCAGGGAGTGGACCCGACATACACCCCAAAATTCGGGGAATTTAATGCATGATTTACACGGCGCGTGGTGATAAATGAGAAAAAAATATATTCATTGAAAAAAAAGCCCGGACTTATAAAAACTGTCAGCTATGCTCTTGAATAATTCTGGAACTAAAAATGCTTGAGAGACGCGGTTTGTACCTGAGTCATCCTTGCATGTCCCTGCATCCGAATTTTAAAGTATTAGGGCAGCTTTCATACTTCTTGATAACGAAAATGACAAGTAGGCGGCTGTGCTCCGAAGCTTACTCAACAAGCCTCCCTATGGGATTTTTGTGCACAGAAAAAATCACAAGTTACAACTGGTCAATCCGACCCCAAATACTTGCTCAATCTAAACAAGTTTAACACCATTGGATAGATATGATCAAGGGCTTTCCTCTCGTATCAAACTTAGTGTTGTGGGGATTTTCAAAGCGAGGCTAGAGGTCGGGGAGTGGACCCGACACACACCCCAAAATTCGGGGAATTTAATGCATGATTTACACGGCGCGTGGTGATAAATTGGAAAAAAAATATTCATTGAAAAAAAAAACCCGGACTTATAAAAACTGTCAGCTATGCTCTTGAATAATTCTAGAACTAAAAATGCTAGAGAGACGCTGTTTGTACCTGAGTCATCCTTGCATGTTCCTGCATCCGAATTTTAAAGTTTTAGGGCGGCTTTCATACTTCTTGATAACGAAAATGACAAGTAGGCGGTGTTGGTCCGAAGCTAACTCAACAAGCCTCCCTATGGGATTTTTGTGCACAGAACAATCACAAGTTACAAGTGGTCAATTCGACCCCAAATACTTGCTCAATCTAAACAAGTTTAACACCATTGGATAGATATGATCAAGGGCTTTCCTCTCGTATCAAACTTAGTGTTGTGGGGATTTTCAAAGCGAGACTAGAGGTCAGGGAGTGGACCCGACAAACACCCCAAAATTCGGGGAATTTAATGCATGATTTACACGGCGCGTGGTGATAAATGAGAAAAAATATATTCATTGAAAAAAAAAAGCCCGGACTTATAAAAACTGTCAGCTATGCTCTTGAATCATTCTTGAACTAAAAATGCTAGAGAGACGCGGTTTGTACCTGAGTCATCCTTGCATGTCCCTGCATCCCAATTCAAAAGTTTTAGGGCAGCTTTCATACTTCTTGATAACGAAATTGACAAGTAGGCGGCTGTGCTCCGAAGCTAACTCAACAAGCCTCCCTATGGGATTTTTGTGCACAGAAAAAATCACAAGTTACAACTGGTCAATCCGACCCCAAATACTTGCTCAATCTAAACAAGTTTAACACAATTGGATAGATATGATCAAGGGCTTTCCTCTCGTATCAAACTTAGTGTTGTGGGGATTTTCAAAGCGAGGCTAGAGGTCGGGGAGTGGACCCGACACACACCCCAAAATTCGGGGAATTTAATGCATGATTTACACGGCGCGTGGTGATAAATGGGAAAAAATATATTCATTGAGAAAAAAGTCCGGACTTATAAAAACTGTCAGCTATGCTCTTGAATCATTCTTGAACTAAAAATGCTAGAGAGACGCGGTTTGTACCTGAGTCATCCTTGCATGTCCCTGCATCCGAATTCCAAAGTTTTAGGGCAGCTTTCATACTTCTTGATAACGAAAATGACAAGTAGGCGGCTCTGCTCCGAAGCTTACTCAACAAGCCTCCCTATGGGATTTTTGTGCACAGAAAAATCACAAGTTACAACTGGTCAATCCGACCCCAAATACTTGCTCAATCTAAACAAGTTTAACACAATTGGATAGATATGATCAAGGGCTTTCCTCTCGTATCAAACTTAGTGTTGTGGGGATTTTCAAAGCGAGGCTAGAGGTCAGGGAGTGGACCCGACACACACCCCAAAATTCGGGGAATTTAATGCATGATTTACACGGCGCGTTGATAAATGAGAAAAAAATATATTCATTGAAAAAAAAGGCCGGACTTATAAAAACTGTCAGCTATGCTCTTGAATAATTCTGGAACTAAAAATGCTTGAGAGACGCGGTTTGTACCTGAGTCATCCTTGCATGTCCCTGCATCCGAATTTTAAAGTTTTAGGGCGGCTTCCATACTTCTTGATAACGAAATTGACAAGTAGGCGGCTGTCCTCCGAAGCTAACTCAACAAGCCTCCCTAAAGGGATTTTTGTGCACAGAAAAATCACAAGTTACAACTGGTCAATTCGACCCCAAATACTTGCTCAATCTAAACAAGTTTAACACCATTAGATAGATATGATCAAGGGCTTTCCTCTCGTATCAAACTTAGTGTTGTGGGGATTTTCAAAGCGAGACTAGAGGTCAGGGAGTGGACCCGACATACACCCCAAAATTCGGGGAATTTAATGCATGATTTACACGGCGCGTGGTGATAAATGAGAAAAAAATATATTCATTGAAAAAAAAGCCCGGACTTATAAAAACTGTCAGCTATGCTCTTGAATAATTCTGGAACTAAAAATGCTTGAGAGACGCGGTTTGTACCTGAGTCATCCTTGCATGTCCCTGCATCCGAATTTTAAAGTATTAGGGCAGCTTTCATACTTCTTGATAACGAAAATGACAAGTAGGCGGCTGTGCTCCGAAGCTTACTCAACAAGCCTCCCTATGGGATTTTTGTGCACAGAAAAAATCACAAGTTACAACTGGTCAATCCGACCCCAAATACTTGCTCAATCTAAACAAGTTTAACACCATTGGATAGATATGATCAAGGGCTTTCCTCTCGTATCAAACTTAGTGTTGTGGGGATTTTCAAAGCGAGGCTAGAGGTCGGGGAGTGGACCCGACACACACCCCAAAATTCGGGGAATTTAATGCATGATTTACACGGCGCGTGGTGATAAATTGGAAAAAAAATATTCATTGAAAAAAAAAACCCGGACTTATAAAAACTGTCAGCTATGCTCTTGAATAATTCTAGAACTAAAAATGCTAGAGAGACGCTGTTTGTACCTGAGTCATCCTTGCATGTTCCTGCATCCGAATTTTAAAGTTTTAGGGCGGCTTTCATACTTCTTGATAACGAAAATGACAAGTAGGCGGTGTTGGTCCGAAGCTAACTCAACAAGCCTCCCTATGGGATTTTTGTGCACAGAACAATCACAAGTTACAAGTGGTCAATTCGACCCCAAATACTTGCTCAATCTAAACAAGTTTAACACCATTGGATAGATATGATCAAGGGCTTTCCTCTCGTATCAAACTTAGTGTTGTGGAGATTTTCAAAGCGAGGCTAGAGGTCGGGGAGTGGACCCGACACACACCCCAAAATTCGGGGAATTTAATGCATGATTTACACGGCGCGTGGTCATAAATGGGAAAAAAATATTCATTGAAAAAAAAGCCCGGACTTATAAAAACTGTCAGCTATGCTCTTGAATAATTCTGGAACTAAAAATGCTAGAGAGACGCTGTTTGTACCTGAGTCATCCTTGCATGTCCCTGCATCCGAATTTCAAAGTTTTAGGGCGGCTTTCATACTTCTTGATAACGAAAATGACAAGTAGGCGGTGTTGGTCCGAAGCTAACTCAACAAGCCTCCCTATGGGATTTTTGTTCACAGAAAAATCACAAGTTACAACTGGTCAATTCGACCCCAAATACTTGCTCAATCTAAAAAAGTTTAACACCATTGGATAGATATGATCAAGGGCTTTCCTCTCGTATCAAACTTAGTGTTGTGGGGATTTTCAAAGCGAGGCTAGAGGTCAGGGAGTGGACCAAACACACACCCCAAAATTTGGGGACTTTAATGCATGATTTACACGGCGCGTGGTGATAAATGTGTAAAAAAATATTCATTGAAAAAAAAGCCCGGACTTATAAAAACTGTCAGCTATGCTCTTGAATCATTCTGGAACTAAAAATGCTAGAGAGACGCGGTTTGTACCTGAGTCATCCTTGCATGTCCCTGCATCCGAATTTCAAAGTTTTAGGGCGGCTTCCATACTTCTTGATAACGAAATTGACAAGTAGGCGGCTGTGCTCCGAAGCTTACTCAACAAGCCTCCCTATGGGATTTTTGTGCACAGAAAAAAATCACAGGTTACAACTGGTCAATTCGACTCCTAATACTTGCTCAATCTAAACAAGTTTAACACCATTGGATAAATATGATCAAGGGCTTTCCTCTCGTATCAAACTTAGTGTTGTGGGGATTTTCAAAGCGAGGCTAGAGGTCAGGGAGTGGACCCGACACACACCCCAAAATTCGGGGAATTTAATGCATGATTTACACGGCGCGTGGTGATAAATTGGAAAAAAAATATTCATTGAAAGAAAAAAGGCCGGACTTATAAAAGCTGTCAGCTATGCTCTTGAATAATTCTAGAACTAAAAATGCTAGAGAGACGCTGTTTGTACCTGAGTCATCCTTGCATGTTCCTGCATCCGAATTTCAAAGTTTTAGGGCGGTTTCCATACTTCTTGATAACGAAATTGACAAGTAGGCGGATGTGCTCCGAAGCTAACTCAACAAGCCTCCCTATGGGATTTTTGTGCACCGAAAAAAATCACAAGTTACAACTGGTCAATTCGACCCCTAATACGTGCTCAATCTAAACAAGTTTAACACCATTGGATAGATATGATCAAGGGCTTTCCTCTCGTATCAAACTTAGTGTTGTGGGGATTTTCAAAGCGAGGCTAGAGGTCAGGGAGTGGACCCGACACACACCCCAAAATTCGGGGAATTTAATGCATGATTTACACGGCGCGTGGTGATAAATTGGAAAAAAAACATTCATTGAAAGAAAAAAGGCCGGACTTATAAAAACTGTCAGCTATGCTCTTGAATAATTCTAGAACTAAAAATGCTAGAGAGACGCTGTTTGTACCTGAGTCATCCTTGCATGTTCCTGCATCCGAATTTCAAAGTTTTAGGGCGGTTTCCATACTTCTTGATAACGAAATTGACAAGAAGGCGGCTGTGCTCCGAAGCTAACTCAACAAGCCTCCCTATGGGATTTTTGTGCACAGAAAAAAATCACAAGTTACAACTGGTCAATTCGACCCCTAATACTTGCTCAATCTAAACAAGTTTAACACCATTGGATAAATATGATCAAGGGCTTTCCTCTCGTATCAAACTTAGTGTTGTGGGGATTTTCAAAGCGAGGCTAGAGGTCAGGGAGTGGACCCGACACACACCCCAAAATTCGGGGAATTTAATGCATGATTAACACGGCGCGTGGTGATAAATTGGAAAAAAAATATTCATTGAAAGAAAAAAGGCCGGACTTATAAAAACTGTCAGCTATGCTCTTGAATAATTCTAGAACTAAAAATGCTAGAGAGACGCTGTTTGTACCTGAGTCATCCTTGCATGTTCCTGCATCCGAATTTTAAAGTTTTAGGGCGGCTTTCATACTTCTTGATAACGAAATTGACAAGTAGGCGGTACTGGTCCGAAGCTAACTCAACAAGCCTCCCTATGGGATTTTTGTGCACAGAAAAATCACAAGTTACAACTGGTCAATTCGACCCCAAATACTTGCTCAATCTAAACAAGTTTAACACCATTGGATAGATATGATCAAGGGCTTTCCTCTCGTATCAAACTTAGTGTTGTGGGGATTTTCAAAGCGAGGCTAGAGGTCAGGGAGTGGACCCGACACACACCCCAAAATTCGGGGAATTTAATGCATGATTTACACGGCGCGTGGTGATAAATTGGAAAAAAAACATTCATTGAAAGAAAAAAGGCCGGACTTATAAAAACTGTCAGCTATGCTCTTGAATAATTCTAGAACTAAAAATGCTAGAGAGACGCTGTTTGTACCTGAGTCATCCTTGCATGTTCCTGCATCCGAATTTCAAAGTTTTAGGGCGGTTTCCATACTTCTTGATAACGAAATTGACAAGAAGGCGGCTGTGCTCCGAAGCTAACTCAACAAGCCTCCCTATGGGATTTTTGTGCACAGAAAAAAATCACAAGTTACAACTGGTCAATTCGACCCCTAATACTTGCTCAATCTAAACAAGTTTAACACCATTGGATAGATATGATCAAGGGCTTTCCTCTCGTATCAAACTTAGTGTTGTGGGGATTTTCAAAGCGAGGCTAGAGGTCAGGGAGTGGACCCGACACACACCCCAAAATTCGGGGAATTTAATGCATGATTTACACGGCGCGTGGTGATAAATTGGAAAAAAAACATTCATTGAAAGAAAAAAGGCCGGACTTATAAAAACTGTCAGCTATGCTCTTGAATAATTCTAGAACTAAAAATGCTAGAGAGACGCTGTTTGTACCTGAGTCATCCTTGCATGTTCCTGCATCCGAATTTCAAAGTTTTAGGGCGGTTTCCATACTTCTTGATAACGAAATTGACAAGAAGGCGGCTGTGCTCCGAAGCTAACTCAACAAGCCTCCCTATGGGATTTTTGTGCACAGAAAAAAATCACAAGTTACAACTGGTCAATTCGACCCCTAATACTTGCTCAATCTAAACAAGTTTAACACCATTGGATAAATATGATCAAGGGCTTTCCTCTCGTATCAAACTTAGTGTTGTGGGGATTTTCAAAGCGAGGCTAGAGGTCAGGGAGTGGACCCGACACACACCCCAAAATTCGGGGAATTTAATGCATGATTAACACGGCGCGTGGTGATAAATTGGAAAAAAATATTCATTGAAAGAAAAAAGGCCGGACTTATAAAAACTGTCAGCTATGCTCTTGAATAATTCTAGAACTAAAAATGCTAGAGAGACGCTGTTTGTACCTGAGTCATCCTTGCATGTTCCTGCATCCGAATTTTAAAGTTTTAGGGCGGCTTTCATACTTCTTGATAACGAAATTGACAAGTAGGCGGTACTGGTCCGAAGCTAACTCAACAAGCCTCCCTATGGGATTTTTGTGCACAGAAAAATCACAAGTTACAACTGGTCAATTCGACCCCAAATACTTGCTCAATCTAAACAAGTTTAACACCATTGGATAGATATGATCAAGGGCTTTCCTCTCGTATCAAACTTAGTGTTGTGGGGATTTTCAAAGCGAGGCTAGAGGTCAGGGAGTGGACCCGACACACACCCCAAAATTCGGGGAATTTAATGCATGATTTACACGGCGCGTGGTGATAAATTGGAAAAAAAACATTCATTGAAAGAAAAAAGGCCGGACTTATAAAAACTGTCAGCTATGCTCTTGAATAATTCTAGAACTAAAAATGCTAGAGAGACGCTGTTTGTACCTGAGTCATCCTTGCATGTTCCTGCATCCGAATTTCAAAGTTTTAGGGCGGTTTCCATACTTCTTGATAACGAAATTGACAAGAAGGCGGCTGTGCTCCGAAGCTAACTCAACAAGCCTCCCTATGGGATTTTTGTGCACAGAAAAAAATCACAAGTTACAACTGGTCAATTCGACCCCTAATACTTGCTCAATCTAAACAAGTTTAACACCATTGGATAAATATGATCAAGGGCTTTCCTCTCGTATCAAACTTAGTGTTGTGGGGATTTTCAAAGCGAGGCTAGAGGTCAGGGAGTGGACCCGACACACACCCCAAAATTCGGGGAATTTAATGCATGATTTACACGGCGCGTGGTGATAAATTGGAAAAAAAACATTCATTGAAAGAAAAAAGGCCGGACTTATAAAAACTGTCAGCTATGCTCTTGAATAATTCTAGAACTAAAAATGCTAGAGAGACGCTGTTTGTACCTGAGTCATCCTTGCATGTTCCTGCATCCGAATTTCAAAGTTTTAGGGCGGTTTCCATACTTCTTGATAACGAAATTGACAAGAAGGCGGCTGTGCTCCGAAGCTAACTCAACAAGCCTCCCTATGGGATTTTTGTGCACAGAAAAAAATCACAAGTTACAACTGGTCAATTCGACCCCTAATACTTGCTCAATCTAAACAAGTTTAACACCATTGGATAAATATGATCAAGGGCTTTCCTCTCGTATCAAACTTAGTGTTGTGGGGATTTTCAAAGCGAGGCTAGAGGTCAGGGAGTGGACCCGACACACACCCCAAAATTCGGGGAATTTAATGCATGATTAACACGGCGCGTGGTGATAAATTGGAAAAAAATATTCATTGAAAGAAAAAAGGCCGGACTTATAAAAACTGTCAGCTATGCTCTTGAATAATTCTAGAACTAAAAATGCTAGAGAGACGCTGTTTGTACCTGAGTCATCCTTGCATGTTCCTGCATCCGAATTTTAAAGTTTTAGGGCGGCTTTCATACTTCTTGATAACGAAATTGACAAGTAGGCGGTACTGGTCCGAAGCTAACTCAACAAGCCTCCCTATGGGATTTTTGTGCACAGAAAAATCACAAGTTACAACTGGTCAATTCGACCCCAAATACTTGCTCAATCTAAACAAGTTTAACACCATTGGATAGATATGATCAAGGGCTTTCCTCTCGTATCAAACTTAGTGTTGTGGGGATTTTCAAAGCGAGGCTAGAGGTCAGGGAGTGGACCCGACACGTACCGAAAAATTCGGGGAATTTAATGCATGATTTACACGGCGCGTGGTGATAAATTGGAAAAAAAATATTCATTGAAAAAAAAAGGCCGGACTTATAAAAACTGTCAGCTATGCTCTTGAATAATTCTAGAACTAAAAATGCTAGAGAGACGCTGTTTGTACCTGTGTCATCCTTGCATGTTCCTGCATCCGAATTTCAAAGTTTTAGGGCGGCTTCCATACTTCTTGATAACGAAATTGACAAGTAGGCGGCTGTGCCCCGAAGCTAACTCAACAAGCCTCCCTATGGGATTTTTGTGCACAGAAAAATCACAAGTTACAACTGGTCAATTCGACCCCAAATACTTGCTCAATCTAAACAAGTTTAACACCATTGGATAGATATGATCAAGGGCTTTCCTCTCGTATCAAACTTAGTGTTGTGGGGATTTTCAAAGCGAGGCTAGAGGTCAGGGAGTGGACCCGACACACACCCCAAAATTCGGGGAATTTAATGCATGATTTACACGGCGCGTGGTGATAAATGAGAAAAAATATATTCATTGAAAAAAAAGGCGGGACTTATAAAAACTGTCAGCTATGCTCTTGAATCATTCTTGAACTAAAAATGCTAGAGAGACGCGGTTTGTACCTGAGTCATCCTTGTATGTCCCTGCATCCGAATTTCAAAGTTTTAGGGCGGCTTCCATACTTCTTGATAACGAAATTGACAAGTAGGCGGCTGTGCTTCGAAGCTAACTCAACAAGCCTCCCTATGGGATTTTTGTGCACAGAAAAAATCACAAGATACAACTGGTCGATTCGACCCCAAATACTTGCTCAATCTAAACAAGTTTAACACCATTGGATAGATATGATCAAGGGCTTTCCTCTCGTATCAAACTTAGTGTTGTGGGGATTTTCAAAGCGAGGCTAGAGGTCAGGGAGTGGACCCGACACACACTCCAAAATTCGGGGAATTTAATGCATGATTTACACGGCGCGTGGTGATAAATGGGGATAAAAATATTCATTGAAAAAAAGCGAGGACTTATAAAAACTGTCAGCTATGCTCTTGAATCATTCTGGAACTAAAAATGCTAGAGAGACGCTGTTTGTACCTGAGTCATCCTTGCATGTCCCTGCATCCGAATTTCAAAGTTTTAGGGCGGCTTTCATACTTCTTGATAACGAAAATGACAAATAGGCGGTGTTGGTCCGAAGCTAACTCAACAAGCCTCCCTATGGGATTTTTGTGCACAGAAAAATCACAAGTTACAACTGGTCAATTCGACCCCAAATACTTGCTCAATCTAAACAAGTTTAACACCATTAGATAGATATGATCAAGGGCTTTCCTCTCGTATCAAACTTAGTGTTGTGGGGATTTTCAAAGCGAGGCTAGAGGTCAGGGAGTGGACCCGACACACACCCCGAACATCCGGGAATTTAATGCATGATATACACGGCGCGTGGTGATAAATGAGAAAAAATATATTCATTGAAAAAAAAGGCCGGACTTATAAAAACTGTCAGCTATGCTCTTGAATAATTCTGCAACTGAAAATGCTAGAGAGACGCCTGTTGTACCTGAGTCATCCTTGCATGTCCCTGCATCCGAATTTCAAAGTTTTAGGGCGGCTTTCATACTTCTTGATAACGAAAATGACAATTAGGCGGTGTTGGTCCGAAGCTAACTCAACAAGCCTCCCTATGGGATTTTTGTGCACAGAAAAATCACAAGTTACAACTGGTCAATTCGACCCCAAATACTTGCTCAATCTAAACAAGTTTAACACCATTGGATAGATATGATCGAGGGGTTTCCTCTTGTATCAAACTTAGTGTTGTGGGGATTTTAAAGGCGAGGCTAGAGGTCAGGGAGTGGACCCGACACACACTCCAAAATTCGGGGAATTTAATGCATGATTTACACGGCGCGTGGTTATAAATGGGGATAAAAATATTCATTGAAAAAAAGCCCGGACTTATAAAAACTGTCAGCTATGCTCTTGAATCATTCTTGAACTAAAAATGCTAGAGAGACGCTGTTTGTACCTGAGTCATCCTTGCATGTCCCTGCATCCGAATTTCAAAGTTTTAGGGCGGCTTTCATACTTCTTGATAACGAAAATGACAAATAGGCGGTGTTGGTCCGAAGCTAACTCAACAAGCCTCCCTATGGGATTTTTGTGCACAGAAAAATCACAAGTTACAACTGGTCAATTCGACCCCAAATACTTGCTCAATCTAAACAAGTTTAACACCATTAGATAGATATGATCAAGGGCTTTCCTCTCGTATCAAACTTAGTGTTGTGGGGATTTTCAAAGCGAGGCTAGAGGTCAGGGAGTGGACCCGACACACACCCCGAACATCCGGGAATTTAATGCATGATATACACGGCGCGTGGTGATAAATGAGAAAAAATATATTCATTGAAAAAAAAGGCCGGACTTATAAAAACTGTCAGCTATGCTCTTGAATAATTCTGCAACTGAAAATGCTAGAGAGACGCCTGTTGTACCTGAGTCATCCTTGCATGTCCCTGCATCCGAATTTCAAAGTTTTAGGGCGGCTTTCATACTTCTTGATAACGAAAATGACAATTAGGCGGTGTTGGTCCGAAGCTAACTCAACAAGCCTCCCTATGGGATTTTTGTGCACAGAAAAATCACAAGTTACAACTGGTCAATTCGACCCCAAATACTTGCTCAATCTAAACAAGTTTAACACCATTGGATAGATATGATCGAGGGGTTTCCTCTTGTATCAAACTTAGTGTTGTGGGGATTTTAAAGGCGAGGCTAGAGGTCAGGGAGTGGACCCGACACACACTCCAAAATTCGGGGAATTTAATGCATGATTTACACGGCGCGTGGTTATAAATGGGGATAAAAATATTCATTGAAAAAAAGCCCGGACTTATAAAAACTGTCAGCTATGCTCTTGAATCATTCTTGAACTAAAAATGCTAGAGAGACGCTGTTTGTACCTGAGTTGTCCTTGCATGTCCCTGCATCCGAATTTCAAATTTTTAGGGCGGCTTTCATACTTCTTGATAACGAAAATGACAAGTAGGCGGTGTTGGTCCGAAGCTAACTCAACAAGCCTCCCTATGGGATTTTTGTGCACAGAAAAATCACAAGTTACAACTTGTCAATTCGACCCCAAATACTTGCTCAATCTAAACAAGTTTAACACCATTTGATAGATAGGATCAAGGGCTTTCCTCTCGTATCAAACTTAGTGTTCTGGGGTTTTTCAAAGCGAGGCTAGATGTCAGGGAGTGGACCCGACACACACCCCAAAATTCGGGGAATTTAATGCATGATTTACACGGCGCGTGGTGATAAATAGGAAAAAATATATTCATTGAAAAAAAAGCCCGGACTTATAAAAACTGTCAGCTATGCTCTTGAATAATTCTGGAAATAAAAATACTAGAGAGACGCTGTTTGTACCTGAGTCATCCTTGCATGTCCCTGCATCCGAATTTCAAAGTTTTAGGGCGGCTTTCATACTTCTTGATAACAAAATTGACAAGTAGGCGGTTTGCTCCGAAGCTAACTCAACAAGCCTCCCTATGGGATTTTTGTGCACAGAAAAAATCACAAGTTACAACTGGTCAATTCGACCCCAAATACTTGCTCAATCTAAACAAGTTTAACACCATTGGATAGATATGATCAAGGGCTTTCCTCTCGTATCAAACTTAGTGTTGTGAGGATTTTCAAAGCGAGGCTAGAGGTCGGGGAGTGGACCCGACACACACCCCAAAATTCGGGGAATTTAATGCATGATTTACACGGCGCGTGTTGATAAATGAGAAAAAATATATTCATTGAAAAAAAAGCCCGGACTTATAAAAACTGTCAGCTATGCTCTTGAATCATTCTTGAACTAAAAATGCTAGAGAGACGCGGTTTGTACCTGAGTCATCCTTGTATGTCCCTGCATCCGAATTTCAAAGTTTTAGGGCGGCTTTCATACTTCTTGATAACGAAATTGACAAGTAGGCGGCTGTACTCCGAAGCTAACTCAACAAGCCTCCCTATGGGATTTTTGTGCACAGAAAAATCACAAGTTACAACTGGTCAATTCGACCCCAAATACTTGCTCAATCTAAACAAGTTTAACACCATTAGATAGATATGATCAAGGGCTTTCCTCTCGTATCAAACTTAGTGTTGTGGGGATTTTCAAAGCGAGGCTAGAGGTCAGGGAGTGGACCCGACACACACCCCGAACATCCGGGAATTTAATGCATGATATACACGGCGCGTGGTGATAAATGAGAAAAAATATATTCATTGAAAAAAAAGGCCGGACTTATAAAAACTGTCAGCTATGCTCTTGAATAATTCTGCAACTGAAAATGCTAGAGAGACGCCTGTTGTACCTGAGTCATCCTTGCATGTCCCTGCATCCGAATTTCAAAGTTTTAGGGCGGCTTTCATACTTCTTGATAACGAAAATGACAATTAGGCGGTGTTGGTCCGAAGCTAACTCAACAAGCCTCCCTATGGGATTTTTGTGCACAGAAAAATCACAAGTTACAACTGGTCAATTCGACCCCAAATACTTGCTCAATCTAAACAAGTTTAACACCATTGGATAGATATGATCGAGGGGTTTCCTCTTGTATCAAACTTAGTGTTGTGGGGATTTTAAAGGCGAGGCTAGAGGTCAGGGAGTGGACCCGACACACACTCCAAAATTCGGGGAATTTAATGCATGATTTACACGGCGCGTGGTTATAAATGGGGATAAAAATATTCATTGAAAAAAAGCCCGGACTTATAAAAACTGTCAGCTATGCTCTTGAATCATTCTTGAACTAAAAATGCTAGAGAGACGCTGTTTGTACCTGAGTTATCCTTGCATGTCCCTGCATCCGAATTTCAAATTTTTAGGGCGGCTTTCATACTTCTTGATAACGAAAATGACAAGTAGGCGGTGTTGGTCCGAAGCTAACTCAACAAGCCTCCCTATGGGATTTTTGTGCACAGAAAAAATCACAAGTTACAACTGGTCATTTCGACCCCAAATACTTGCTCAATCTAAACAAGTTTAACACCATTGGATAGATATGATCAAGGGCTTTCCTCTCGTATCAAACTTAGTGTTGTGAGGATTTTCAAAGCGAGGCTAGAGGTCGGGGAGTGGACCCGACACACACCCCAAAATTCGGGGAATTTAATGCATGATTTACACGGCGCGTGTTGATAAATGAGAAAAAATATATTCATTGAAAAAAAAGCCCGGACTTATAAAAACTGTCAGCTATGCTCTTGAATCATTCTTGAACTAAAAATGCTAGAGAGACGCGGTTTGTACCTGAGTCATCCTTGTATGTCCCTGCATCCGAATTTCAAAGTTTTAGGGCGGCTTTCATACTTCTTGATAATGAAATTGACAAGTAGGCGGCTGTACTCCGAAGCTAACTCAACAAGCCTCCCTATGGGATTTTTGTGCACAGAAAAAATCACAAGTTACAACTGGTCAATTCGACCCCAAATACTTGCTCAATCTAAACAAGTTTAACACCATTGGATAGATATGATCAAGGGCTTTCCTCTCGTATCAAACTTAGTGTTGTGAGGATTTTCAAAGCGAGGCTAGAGGTCGGGGAGTGGACCCGACACACACCCCAAAATTCGGGGAATTTAATGCATGATTTACACGGCGCGTGGTGATAAATGGGAAAAAATATATTCATTGAAAAAAAAGCCCGGACTTATAAAAACTGTCAGCTATGCTCTTGAATAATTCTGGAAATAAAAATACTAGAGAGACGCTGTTTGTACCTGAGTCATCCTTGCATGTCCCTGCATCCGAATTTCAAAGTTTTAGGGCGGCTTCCATACTTCTTGATAACGAAATTGACAAGTAGGCGGCTATGCTCCGAAGCTAACTCAACAAGCCTCCCTATGGGATTTTTGTGCACAGAAACAATCACAAGTTACAACTGGTCAATTCGACCCCAAATACTTGCTCAATCTAAACAAGTTTAACACCATTGGATAGATATGATCAAGGGCTTTCCTCTCGTATCAAACTTAGTGTTGTGGGGATTTTCAAAGCGAGGCTAGAGTTCAGCTAGTGGACCCGACACACACCCTAAAATTCGGGGAATTTAATGCATGATTTACACGGCGCGTGGTGATAAATGGGAAAAAATATATTCATTGAAAAAAAAGCCCGGACTTATAAAAACTGTCAGCTATGCTCTTGAATAATTCTGGAAATAAAAATACTAGAGAGACGCTGTTTGTACCTGAGTCATCCTTGCATGTCCCTGCATCCGAATTTCAAAGTTTTAGGGCGGCTTCCATACTTCTTGATAACGAAATTGACAAGTAGGCGGCTATGCTCCGAAGCTAACTCAACAAGCCTCCCTATGGGATTTTTGTGCACAGAAAAAATCACAAGTTACAACTGGTCAATTCGACCCCAAATACTTGCTCAATCTAAACAAGTTTAACACCATTGGATAGATATGATCAAGGGCTTTCCTCTCGTATCAAACTTAGTGTTGTGAGGATTTTCAAAGCGAGGCTAGAGGCCGGGGAGTGGACCCGACACACACTCCAAAATTCGGGGAATTTAATGCATGATTTACACGGCGCGTGGTGATAAATGAGAAAAAAATATATTCATTGAAAAAAAAGCCCGGACTTATAAAAACTGTCAGCTATGCTCTTGAATCATTCTTGAACTAAAAATGCTAGAGAGACGCGGTTTGTACTTGAGTCATCCTTGTATGTCCCTGCATCCGAATTTTAAAGTTTTAGGGCGGCTTCCATACTTCTTGATAACGAAATTGACAAGTAGGCGGCTGTACTCCGAAGCTAACTCAACAAGCCTCCCTATGGGATTTTTGTGCACAGAAAAAATCACAAGTTACAACTGGTCAATTCGACCCCAAATACTTGCTCAATCTAAACAAGTTTAACACCATTGGATAGATATGATCAAGGGCTTTCCTCTCGTATCAAACTTAGTGTTGTGAGGATTTTCAAAGCGAGGCTAGAGGTCGGGGAGTGGACCCGACACACACCCCAAAATTCGGGGAATTTAATGCATGATTTACACGGCGCGTGGTGATAAATGGGAAAAAATATATTCATTGAAAAAAAAGCCCGGACTTATAAAAACTGTCAGCTATGCTCTTGAATAATTCTGGAAATAAAAATACTAGAGAGACGCTGTTTGTACCTGAGTCATCCTTGCATGTCCCTGCATCCGAATTTCAAAGTTTTAGGGCGGCTTCCATACTTCTTGATAACGAAATTGACAAGTAGGCGGCTATGCTCCGAAGCTAACTCAACAAGCCTCCCTATGGGATTTTTGTGCACAGAAACAATCACAAGTTACAACTGGTCAATTCGACCCCGAATACTTGCTCAATCTAAACAAGTTTAACACCATTGGATAGATATGATCAAGGGCTTTCCTCTGGTATCAAACTTAGTGTTGTGGGAATTTTCAAAGCGAGGCTAGAGGTCAGGGAGTGGACCCGACACACACCCTAAAATTCGGGGAATTTAATGCATGATTTACACGGCGCGTGGTGATAAATGGGAAAAAAATATATTCATTGAAAAAAAAGCCCGGACTTATAAAACTGTCAGCTATGCTCTTGAATAATTCTGGAAATAAAAATACTAGAGAGACGCTGTTTGTACCTGAGTCATCCTTGCATGTCCCTGCATCCGAATTTCAAAGTTTTAGGGCGGCTTTCATACTTCTTGATAACGAAATTGACAAGTAGGCGGCTGTGCTCCGAAGCTAACTCAACAAGCCTCCCTATGGGATTTTTGTGCACAGAAAAAAATCACAAGTTACAACTGGTCATTTCGACCCCAAATACTTGCTCAATCTAAACAAGTTTAACACCATTGGATAGATATGATCAAGGGCTTTCCTCTCGTATCAAACTTAGTGTTGTGAGGATTTTCAAAGCGAGGCTAGAGGTCAGGGAGTGGACCCGACACACACCCTAAAATTCGGGGAATTTAATGCATGATTTACACGGCGCGTGGTGATAAATGAGAAAAAATATATTCATTGAAAAAAAAGCCCGGACTTATAAAAACTGTCAGCTATGCTCTTGAATAATTCTGGAACTAAAAATGCTAGAGAGACGCGGTTTGTACCTGAGTCATCCTTGTATGTCCCTGCATCCGAATTTCAAAGTTTTAGGGCGGCTTTCATACTTCTTGATAACGAAATTGACAAGTAGGCGGCTGTACTCCGAAGCTAACTCAACAAGCCTCCCTATGGGATTTTTGTGCACAGAAAAAATCACAAGTTACAACTGGTCAATTCGACCCCAAATACTTGCTCAATCTAAACAAGTTTAACACCATTGGATAGATATGATCAAGGGCTTTCCTCTCGTATCAAACTTAGTGTTGTGAGGATTTTCAAAGCGAGGCTAGAGGTCAGGGAGTGGACCCGACACACACCCCAAAATTCGGGGAATTTAATGCATGATTTACACGGCGCGTGGTGATAAATGAGAAAAAATATATTCATTGAAAAAAAAGCCCGGACTTATAAAAACTGTCAGCTATGCTCTTGAATAATTCTGGAACTAAAAATGCTAGAGAGACGCGGTTTGTACCTGAGTCATCCTTGTATGTCCCTGCATCCGAATTTCAAAGTTTTAGGGCGGCTTTCATACCTCTTGATAACGAAATTGACAAGTAGGCGGCTGTGCTCCGAAGCTAACTCAACAAGCCTCCCTATGGGATTTTTGTGCACAGAAAAAATCACAAGTTACAACTGGTCAATTCGACCCCAAATACTTGCTCAATCTAAACAAGTTTAACACCATTGGATAGATATGATCAAGGGCTTTCCTCTCGTATCAAACTTAGTGTTGTGAGGATTTTCAAAGCGAGGCTAGAGGTCAGGGAGTGGACCCGACACACACCCTAAAATTCGGGGAATTTAATGCATGATTTACAAGGCGCGTGGTGATAAATGAGAAAAAATATATTCATTGAAAAAAAAGCCCGGACTTATAAAAACTGTCAGCTATGCTCTTGAATAATTCTGGAACTAAAAATGCTAGAGAGACGCGGTTTGTACCTGAGTCATCCTTGTATGTCCCTGCATCCGAATTTCAAAGTTTTAGGGCGGCTTTCATACTTCTTGATAACGAAATTGACAAGTAGGCGGCTGTACTCCGAAGCTAACTCAACAAGCCTCCCTATGGGATTTTTGTGCACAGAAAAAAACACAAGTTACAACTGGTCAATTCGACCCCAAATACTTGCTCAATCTAAACAAGTTTAACACCATTGGATAGATATGATCAAGGGCTTTCCTCTCGTATCAAACTTAGTGTTGTGAGGATTTTCAAAGCGAGGCTAGAGGTCAGGGAGTGGACCCGACACACACCCCAAAATTCGGGGAATTTAATGCATGATTTACACGGCGCGTGGTGATAAATGAGAAAAAATATATTCATTGAAAAAAAAGCCCGGACTTATAAAAACTGTCAGCTATGCTCTTGAATAATTCTGGAAATAAAAATACTAGAGAGACGCTGTTTGTACCTGAGTCATCCTTGCATGTCCCTGCATCCGAATTTCAAAGTTTTAGGGCGGCTTTCATACTTCTTGATAACGAAATTGACAAGTAGGCGGTTTGCTCCGAAGCTAACTCAACAAGCCTCCCTATGGGATTTTTGTGCACAGAAAAAATCACAAGTTACAACTGGTCAATTCGACCCCAAATACTTGCTCAATCTAAACAAGTTTAACACCATTGGATAGATATGATCAAGGGCTTTCCTCTCGTATCAAACTTAGTGTTGTGAGGATTTTCAAAGCGAGGCTAGAGGTCGGGGAGTGGACCCGACACACACCCCAAAATTCGGGGAATTTAATGCATGATTTACACGGCGCGTGGTGATAAATGAGAAAAAATATATTCATTGAAAAAAAAGCCCGTACTTATAAAAACTGTCAGCTATGCTCTTGAATAATTCTGGAACTAAAAATGCTAGAGAGACGCGGTTTGAACCTGAGTCATCCTTGTATGTCCCTGCATCCGAATTTCAAAGTTTTAGGGCGGCTTTCATACTTCTTGATAACGAAATTGACAAGTAGGCGGCTGTGCTCCGAAGCTAACTCAACAAGCCTCCCTATGGGATTTTTGTGCACAGAAAAAATCACAAGTTACAACTGGTCAATTCGACCCCAAATACTTGCTCAATCTAAACAAGTTTAACACCATTGGATAGATATGATCAAGGGCTTTCCTCTCGTATCAAACTTAGTGTTGTGAGGATTTTCAAAGCGAGGCTAGAGGTCGGGGAGTGGACCCGACACACACCCCAAAATTCGGGGAATTTAATGCATGATTTACACGGCGCGTGGTGATAAATGGGAAAAAATATATTCATTGAAAAAAAAGCCCGGACTTATAAAAACTGTCAGCTATGCTCTTGAATAATTCTGGAAATAAAAATACTAGAGAGACGCTGTTTGTACCTGAGTCATCCTTGCATGTCCCTGCATCCGAATTTCAAAGTTTTAGGGCGGCTTCCATACTTCTTGATAACGAAATTGACAAGTAGGCGGCTGTGCTCCGAAGCTAACTCAACAAGCCTCCCTATGGGATTTTTGTGCACAGAAACAATCACAAGTTACAACTGGTCAATTCGACCCCAAATACTTGCTCAATCTAAACAAGTTTAACACCATTGGATAGATATGATCAAGGGCTTTCCTCTGGTATCAAACTTAGTGTTGTGGGAATTTTCAAAGCGAGGCTAGACGTCAGGGAGTGGACCCGACACACACCCCAAAATTCGGGGAATTTAATGCATGATTTACACGGCGCGTGGTGATAAATGGGAAAAAAAATATATTCATTGAAAAAAAAGCCCGGACTTATAAAAACTGTCAGCTATGCTCTTGAATAATTCTGGAAATAAAAATACTAGAGAGACGCTGTTTGTACCTGAGTCATCCTTGCATGTCCCTGCATCCTAATTTCAAAGTTTTAGGGCGGCTTTCATACTTCTTGATAACGAAATTGACAAGTAGGCGGCGTGCTCCGAAGCTAACTCAACAAGCCTCCCTATGGGATTTTTGTGCACAGAAAAAATCACAAGTTACAACTGGTCAATTCGACCCCAAATACTTGCTCAATCTAAACAAGTTTAACACCATTGGATAGATATGATCAAGGGCTTTCCTCTCGTATCAAACTTAGTGTTGTGAGGATTTTCAAAGCTAGGCTAGAGGTCGGGGAGTGGACCCGACACATACCCCAAAATTCGGGGAATTTAATGCATGATTTACACGGCGCGTGGTGATAAATGGGAAAAAATATATTCATTGAAAAAAAAGCCCGGACTTATAAAAACTGTCAGCTATGCTCTTGAATAATTCTGGAACTAAAAATACTAGAGAGACGCTGTTTGTACCTGAGTCATCCTTGCATGTCCCTGCATCCGAATTTCAAAGTTTTAGGGCGGCTTTCATACTTCTTGATAACGAAATTGACAAGTAGGCGGCCGTGCTCCGAAGCTAACTCAACAAGCCTCCCTATGGGATTTTTGTGCACAGAAAAAATCACAAGTTACAACTGGTAAATTCGACCCCAAATACTAGCTCAATCTAAACAAGTTTAACACCATTGGATAGATATGATCAAGGGCTTTCCTCTGGTATCAAACTTAGTGTTGTGAGGATTTTCAAAGCGAGGCTAGAGGTCGGGGAGTGGACCCGACACACACCCCAAAATTCGGGGAATTTAATGCATGATTTACACGGCGCGTGGTGATAAATGAGAAAAAATATATTCATTGAAAAAAAAGCCCGTACTTATAAAAACTGTCAGCTATGCTCTTGAATAATTCTGGAACTAAAAATGCTAGAGAGACGCGGTTTGTACCTGAGTCATCCTTGTATGTCCCTGCATCCGAATTTCAAAGTTTTAGGGCGGCTTTCATACTTCTTGATAACGAAATTGACAAGTAGGCGGCTGTGCTCCGAAGCTAACTCAACAAGCCTCCCTATGGGATTTTTGTGCACAGAAAAAATCACAAGTTACAACTGGTCAATTCGACCCCAAATACTTGCTCAATCTAAACAAGTTTAACACCATTGGATAGATATGATCAAGGGCTTTCCTCTCGTATCAAACTTAGTGTTGTGAGGATTTTCAAAGCGAGGCTAGAGGTCGGGGAGTGGACCCGACACACACCCCAAAATTCGGGGAATTTAATGCATGATTTACACGGCGCGTGGTGATAAATGGGAAAAAAAATATATTCATTGAAAAAAAAGCCCGGACTTATAAAAACTGTCAGCTATGCTCTTGAATAATTCTGGAAATAAAAATACTAGAGAGACGCTGTTTGTACCTGAGTCATCCTTGCATGTCCCTGCATCCTAATTTCAAAGTTTTAGGGCGGCTTTCATACTTCTTGATAACGAAATTGACAAGTAGGCGGCGTGCTCCGAAGCTAACTCAACAAGCCTCCCTATGGGATTTTTGTGCACAGAAAAAATCACAAGTTACAACTGGTCAATTCGACCCCAAATACTTGCTCAATCTAAACAAGTTTAACACCATTGGATAGATATGATCAAGGGCTTTCCTCTCGTATCAAACTTAGTGTTGTGAGGATTTTCAAAGCTAGGCTAGAGGTCGGGGAGTGGACCCGACACATACCCCAAAATTCGGGGAATTTAATGCATGATTTACACGGCGCGTGGTGATAAATGGGAAAAAAATATTCATTGAAAAAAAAGCCCGGACTTATAAAAACTGTCAGCTATGCTCTTGAATAATTCTGGAAATAAAAATACTAGAGAGACGCTGTTTGTACCTGAGTCATCCTTGCATGTCCCTGCATCCGAATTTCAAAGTTTTAGGGCGGCTTCCATACTTCTTCATAACGAAATTGACAAGTAGGCGGTGTTGCTCCGAAGCTAACTCAACAAGCCTCCCTATGGGATTTTTGTGCACAGAAACAATCACAAGTTACAACTGGTCAATTCGACCCCAAATACTTGCTCAATCAGAACAAGTTTAACACCATTGGATAGATATGATCAAGGGCGTTCCTCTCGTATCAAACTTAGTGTTGTGGGGATTTTCAAAGCGAGGCTAGAGGTCAGGGAGTGGACCCGACACACACCCTAAAATTCGGGGAATTTAATGCATGATTTACACCGCGCGTGGTGATAAATGGGAAAAAATATATTCATTGAAAAAAAAGCCCGGACTTATAAAAACTGTCAGCTATGCTCTTGAATAATTCTGGAACTAAAAATGCTAGAGAGACGCGGTTTGTACCTGAGTCATCCTTGTATGTCCCTGCATCCGAATTTCAAAGTTTTAGGGCGGCTTTCATACTTCTTGATAACGAAATTGACAAGTAGGCGGCTGTGCTCCGAAGCTAACTCAACAAGCCTCCCTATGGGATTTTTGTGCACAGAAAAAATCACAAGTTACAACTGGTCAATTCGACCCCAAATACTTGCTCAATCTAAACAAGTTTAACACCATTGGATAGATATGATCAAGGGCTTTCCTCTCGTATCAAACTTAGTGTTGTGAGGAGTTTCAAAGCGAGGCTAGAGGTCAGGGAGTGGACCCGACACACACCCCAAAATTCGGGGAATTTAATGCATGATTTACACGGCGCGTGGTGATAAATGGGAAAAAATATATTCATTGAAAAAAAAGCCCGGACTTATAAAAACTGTCAGCTATGCTCTTGAATAATTCTGGAAATAAAAATACTAGAGAGACGCTGTTTGTACCTGAGTCATCCTTGCATGTCCCTGCATCCGAATTTCAAAGTTTTAGGGAAGCTTCCATACTTCTTCATAACGAAATTGACAAGTAGGCGGTGTTGCTCCGAAGCTAACTCAACAAGCCTCCCTATGGGATTTTTGTGCACAGAAACAATCACAAGTTACAACTGGTCAATTCGACCCCAAATACTTGCTCAATCTAAACAAGTTTAACACCATTGGATAGATATGATCAAGGGCTTTCCTCTCGTATCAAACTTAGTGTTGTGGGGATTTTCAAAGCGAGGCTAGAGGTCAGGGAGTGGACCCGACACACACCCTAAAATTCGGGGAATTTAATGCATGATTTACACCGCGCGTGGTGATAAATGGGAAAAAATATATTCATTGAAAAAAAAGCCCGGACTTATAAAAACTGTCAGCTATGCTCTTGAATAATTCTGGAACTAAAAATGCTAGAGAGACGCGGTTTGTACCTGAGTCATCCTTGTATGTCCCTGCATCCGAATTTCAAAGTTTTAGGGCGGCTTTCATACTTCTTGATAACGAAATTGACAAGTAGGCGGCTGTGCTCCGAAGCTAACTCAACAAGCCTCCCTATGGGATTTTTGTGCACAGAAAAAATCACAAGTTACAACTGGTCAATTCGACCCCAAATACTTGCTCAATCTAAACAAGTTTAACACCATTGGATAGATATGATCAAGGGCTTTCCTCTCGTATCAAACTTAGCGTTGTGAGGAGTTTCAAAGCGAGGCTAGAGGTCAGGGAGTGGACCCGACACACACCCCAAAATTCGGGGAATTTAATGCATGATTTACACGGCGCGTGGTGATAAATGGGAAAAAATATATTCATTGAAAAAAAAGCCCGGACTTATAAAAACTGTCAGCTATGCTCTTGAATAATTCTGGAAATAAAAATACTAGAGAGACGCTGTTTGTACCTGAGTCATCCTTGCATGTCCCTGCATCCGAATTTCAAAGTTTTAGGGCGGCTTCCATACTTCTTGATAACGAAATTGACAAGTAGGCGGCTTTGCTCCGAAGCTAACTCAACAAGCCTCCCTATGGGATTTTTGTGCACAGAAACAATCACAAGTTACAACTGGTCAATTCGACCCCAAATACTTGCTCAATCTAGACAAGTTTAACACCATTGGATAGATATGATCAAGGGCTTTCCTCTCGTATCAAACTTAGTGTTGTGAGGATTTTCAAAGCGAGGCTAGAGGTCGGGGAGTGGACCCGACACACACCCTAAAATTCGGGGAATTTAATGCATGATTTACACGGCGCGTGGTGATAAATGGGAAAAAAATATATTCATTGAAAAAAAAGCCCGGACTTATAAAAACTGTCAGCTATGCTCTTGAATAATTCTGGAAATAAAAATACTAGAGAGACGCTGTTTGTACCTGAGTCATCCTTGCATGTCCCTGCATCCGAATTTCAAAGTTTTAGGGCGGCTTCCATACTTCTTCATAACGAAATTGACAAGTAGGCGGTGTTGCTCCGAAGCTAACTCAACAAGCCTCCCTATGGGATTTTTGTGCACAGAAACAATCACAAGTTACAACTGGTCAATTCGACCCCAAATACTTGCTCAATCTAAACAAGTTTAACACCATTGGATAGATATGATCAAGGGCTTTCCTCTCGTATCAAACTTAGTGTTGTGGGGATTTTCAAAGCGAGGCTAGAGGTCAGGGAGTGGACCCGACACACACCCTAAAATTCGGGGAATTTAATGCATGATTTACACGGCGCGTGGTGATAAATGGGAAAAAATATATTCATTGAAAAAAAAGCCCGGACTTATAAAAACTGTCAGCTATGCTCTTGAATCATTCTTGAACTAAAAATGCTAGAGAGACGCAGTTTGTACCTGAGTCATCCTTGCACGCCCTGCATCCGAATTCCAAAGTTTTAGGGCAGCTTCCATACTTCTTGATAACGAAAATGACAAGTAGGCGGCTGTGCTCCGAAGCTAACTCAACAAGCCTCCCTATGGGATTTTTGTGCACAGAAAAAATCACAAGTTACAACTAGTCGATTCGACCCCAAATACTTGCTCAATCTAAACAAGTTTAACACCATTGGATAGATATGATCAAGGGCTTTCCTCTCGTATCAAACTTAGTGTTTTGGGGATTTTCAAAGCGAGGCTAGAGGTCAGGGAGTGGACCCGACACACACCCCAAAATTCGGGGAATTTAATGCATGATTTACACGGCGCATGGTGATAAATGGGAAAAAAATATATTCATTGAAAAAAAACCCGGACTTATAAAAACTGTCAGCTATGCTCTTGAATAATTCTTGAACTAAAAATGCTAGAGAGACGCGGTTTGTACCTGAGTCATCCTTGCATGTCCCTGCATCCGAATTTCAAAGTTTTAGGGCGGCTTCCATACTTCTTGATAACGAAATTGACAAGTAGGCGGTGTTGCTCCGAAGCTAACTCAACATGCCTCCCTATGGGATCTTTGTGCACAGAAAAAATCACAAGTTACAACTGGTCAATGCGACCCCAAATACTTGCTCAATCTAAACAAGTTTAACACCATTGGATAGATATGATCAAGGGCTTTCCTCTCGTATCAAACTTAGTGTTTTGGGGATTTTCAAAGCGAGGCTAGAGGTCAGGGAGTGGACCCGACACACACCCCAAAATTCGGGGAATTTAATGCATGATTTACACGGCGCGTGGTGATAAATGGGAAAAAATATATTCATTGAAAAAAAGCCCGGACTTATAAAAACTGTCAGCTATGCTCTTGAATAATTCTGGAACTAAAAATGCTAGAGAGACGCTGTTTGTACCTGAGTCATCCTTGCATGTCCCTGCATCCTAATTTCAAAGTTTTAGGGCGGCTTTCATACTTCTTGATAACGAAATTGACAAGTAGGCGGCGTGCTCCGAAGCTAACTCAACAAGCCTCCCTATGGGATTTTTGTGCACAGAAAAAATCACAAGTTACAACTGGTCAATTCAACCCCAAATACTTGTTCAATCTAAACAAGTTTAACACCATTGGATAGATATGATCAAGGGCTTTCCTCTCGTATCAAACTTAGTGTTGTGAGGATTTTCAAAGCGAGGCTAGAGGTCGGGAGTGGACCCGACACATACCCCAAAATTCGGGGAATTTAAATGCATGATTTACACGGCGCGTGGTGATAAATGGGAAAAAATATATTCATTGAAAAAAAAGCCCGGACTTATAAAAGCTGTCAGCTATGCTCTTGAATAATTCTGGAAATAAAAATACTAGAGAGACGCTGTTTGTACCTGAGTCATCCTTGCATGTCCCTGCATCCGAATTTCAAAGTTTTAGGGCGGCTTCCATACTTCTTCATAACGAAATTGACAAGTAGGCGGTGTTGCTCCGAAGCTAACTCAACAAGCCTCCCTATGGGATTTTTGTGCACAGAAACAATCACAAGTTACAACTGGTCAATTCGACCCCAAATACTTGCTCAATCTAAACAAGTTTAACACCATTGGATAGATATGATCAAGGGCTTTCCTCTCGTATCAAACTTAGTGTTGTGGGGATTTTCAAAGCGAGGCTAGAGGTCAGGGAGTGGACCCGACACACACCCTAAAATTCGGGGAATTTAATGCATGATTTACACCGCGCGTGGTGATAAATGGGAAAAAATATATTCATTGAAAAAAAAGCCCGGACTTATAAAAACTGTCAGCTATGCTCTTGAATAATTCTGGAACTAAAAATGCTAGAGAGACGCGGTTTGTACCTGAGTCATCCTTGTATGTCCCTGCATCCGAATTTCAAAGTTTTAGGGCGGCTTTCATACTTCTTGATAACGAAATTGACAAGTAGGCGGCTGTGCTCCGAAGCTAACTCAACAAGCCTCCCTATGGGATTTTTGTGCACAGAAAAAATCACAAGTTACAACTGGTCAATTCGACCCCAAATACTTGCTCAATCTAAACAAGTTTAACACCATTGGATAGATATGATCAAGGGCTTTCCTCTCGTATCAAACTTAGTGTTGTGAGGAGTTTCAAAGCGAGGCTAGAGGTCAGGGAGTGGACCCGACACACACCCCAAAATTCGGGGAATTTAATGCATGATTTACACGGCGCGTGGTGATAAATGGGAAAAAATATATTCATTGAAAAAAAAGCCCGGACTTATAAAAACTGTCAGCTATGCTCTTGAATAATTCTGGAAATAAAAATACTAGAGAGACGCTGTTTGTACCTGAGTCATCCTTGCATGTCCCTGCATCCGAATTTCAAAGTTTTAGGGCGGCTTCCATACTTCTTCATAACGAAATTGACAAGTAGGCGGTGTTGCTCCGAAGCTAACTCAACAAGCCTCCCTATGGGATTTTTGTGCACAGAAACAATCACAAGTTACAACTGGTCAATTCGACCCCAAATACTTGCTCAATCTAAACAAGTTTAACACCATTGGATAGATATGATCAAGGGCTTTCCTCTCGTATCAAACTTAGTGTTGTGGGGATTTTCAAAGCGAGGCTAGAGGTCAGGGAGTGGACCCGACACACACCCTAAAATTCGGGGAATTTAATGCATGATTTACACCGCGCGTGGTGATAAATGGGAAAAAATATATTCATTGAAAAAAAAGCCCGGACTTATAAAAACTGTCAGCTATGCTCTTGAATAATTCTGGAACTAAAAATGCTAGAGAGACGCGGTTTGTACCTGAGTCATCCTTGTATGTCCCTGCATCCGAATTTCAAAGTTTTAGGGCGGCTTTCATACTTCTTGATAACGAAATTGACAAGTAGGCGGCTGTGCTCCGAAGCTAACTCAACAAGCCTCCCTATGGGATTTTTGTGCACAGAAAAAATCACAAGTTACAACTGGTCAATTCGACCCCAAATACTTGCTCAATCTAAACAAGTTTAACACCATTGGATAGATATGATCAAGGGCTTTCCTCTCGTATCAAACTTAGTGTTGTGAGGAGTTTCAAAGCGAGGCTAGAGGTCAGGGAGTGGACCCGACACACACCCCAAAATTCGGGGAATTTAATGCATGATTTACACGGCGCGTGGTGATAAATGGGAAAAAATATATTCATTGAAAAAAAAGCCCGGACTTATAAAAACTGTCAGCTATGCTCTTGAATAATTCTGGAAATAAAAATACTAGAGAGACGCTGTTTGTACCTGAGTCATCCTTGCATGTCCCTGCATCCGAATTTCAAAGTTTTAGGGCGGCTTCCATACTTCTTGATAACGAAATTGACAAGTAGGCGGCTTTGCTCCGAAGCTAACTCAACAAGCCTCCCTATGGGATTTTTGTGCACAGAAACAATCACAAGTTACAACTGGTCAATTCGACCCCAAATACTTGCTCAATCTAGACAAGTTTAACACCATTGGATAGATATGATCAAGGGCTTTCCTCTCGTATCAAACTTAGTGTTGTGAGGATTTTCAAAGCGAGGCTAGAGGTCGGGGAGTGGACCCGACACACACCCTAAAATTCGGGGAATTTAATGCATGATTTACACGGCGCGTGGTGATAAATGGGAAAAAAATATATTCATTGAAAAAAAAGCCCGGACTTATAAAAACTGTCAGCTATGCTCTTGAATAATTCTGGAAATAAAAATACTAGAGAGACGCTGTTTGTACCTGAGTCATCCTTGCATGTCCCTGCATCCGAATTTCAAAGTTTTAGGGCGGCTTCCATACTTCTTCATAACGAAATTGACAAGTAGGCGGTGTTGCTCCGAAGCTAACTCAACAAGCCTCCCTATGGGATTTTTGTGCACAGAAACAATCACAAGTTACAACTGGTCAATTCGACCCCAAATACTTGCTCAATCTAAACAAGTTTAACACCATTGGATAGATATGATCAAGGGCTTTCCTCTCGTATCAAACTTAGTGTTGTGGGGATTTTCAAAGCGAGGCTAGAGGTCAGGGAGTGGACCCGACACACACCCTAAAATTCGGGGAATTTAATGCATGATTTACACGGCGCGTGGTGATAAATGGGAAAAAATATATTCATTGAAAAAAAAGCCCGGACTTATAAAAACTGTCAGCTATGCTCTTGAATCATTCTTGAACTAAAAATGCTAGAGAGACGCAGTTTGTACCTGAGTCATCCTTGCACGCCCTGCATCCGAATTCCAAAGTTTTAGGGCAGCTTCCATACTTCTTGATAACGAAAATGACAAGTAGGCGGCTGTGCTCCGAAGCTAACTCAACAAGCCTCCCTATGGGATTTTTGTGCACAGAAAAAATCACAAGTTACAACTAGTCGATTCGACCCCAAATACTTGCTCAATCTAAACAATTTTAACACCATTGGATAGATATGATCAAGGGCCTTCCTCTCGTATCAAACTTAGTGTTTTGGGGATTTTCAAAGCGAGGCTAGAGGTCAGGGAGTGGACCCGACACACACCCCAAAATTCGGGGAATTTAATGCATGATTTACACGGCGCATGGTGATAAATGGGAAAAAAATATATTCATTGAAAAAAAACCCGGACTTATAAAAACTGTCAGCTATGCTCTTGAATAATTCTTGAACTAAAAATGCTAGAGAGACGCGGTTTGTACCTGAGTCATCCTTGCATGTCCCTGCATCCGAATTTCAAAGTTTTAGGGCGGCTTCCATACTTCTTGATAACGAAATTGACAAGTAGGCGGTGTTGCTCCGAAGCTAACTCAACATGCCTCCCTATGGGATTTTTGTGCACAGAAAAAATCACAAGTTACAACTGGTCAATGCGACCCCAAATACTTGCTCAATCTAAACAAGTTTAACACCATTGGATAGATATGATCAAGGGCTTTCCTCTCGTATCAAACTTAGTGTTTTGGGGATTTTCAAAGCGAGGCTAGAGGTCAGGGAGTGGACCCGACACACACCCCAAAATTCGGGGAATTTAATGCATGATTTACACGGCGCGTGGTGATAAATGGGAAAAAATATATTCATTGAAAAAAAGCCCGGACTTATAAAAACTGTCAGCTATGCTCTTGAATAATTCTTGAACTAAAAATGCTAGAGAGACGCGGTTTGTACCTGAGTCATCCTTGTATGTCCCTGCATCCGAATTTCAAAGTTTTAGGGCGGCTTCCATACATCTTGATAACGAAATTGACAAGTAGGCGGTGTTGCTCCGAAGCTAACTCAACATGCCTCCCTATGGGATTTTTGTGCACAGAAAAAATCACAAGTTACAACTGGTCAATGCGACCCCAAATACTTGCTCAATCTAAACAAGTTTAACACCATTGGATAGATATGATCAAGGGCTTTCCTCTCGTATCAAACTTAGTGTTTTGGGGATTTTCAAAGCGAGGCTAGAGGTCAGGGAGTGGACCCGACACACACCCCAAAATTCGGGGAATTTAATGCATGGTTTACACGGCGCGTGGTGATAAATGGGAAAAATTAAATTCATTGAAAAAAAAGCCCGGACTTATAAAAACTGTCAGCTATGCTCTTGAATAATTCTTGAACTAAAAATGCTAGAGAGACGCGGTTTGTACCTGAGTCATCATTGCATGTCCCTGCATCCGAATTACAAAGTTTTAGGGTGGCTTTTATACTTCTTGATGACGAAATTGACAAGTAGGCGGCTGTGCTCCGAAGCTAACTCAACAAGCCTCCCTATGGGATTTTTGTGCACAGAAAAAATTACAAGTTACAACTGGTCAATTCGACCCCAAATACTTGCTCAATCTAAACAAGTTTAGCACCATTGGATAGATATGATCAAGGGCTTTCCTCTCGTATCAAACTTAGTGTTGTGGTAATTATCAAAGCGAGGCTAGAGGTCAGGGAGTGGACCCGACACACACCCCAAACTTCGGGGAATTTAATGCATGATTTACACGGCGCGTGGTGATAAATGGGAAAAAATATATTCATTGGGTCAGCTATGCTCTTGAATGACGGGGTCGATTATTGCTAAAGTTCAAAGTACAAAGGCTCTTATCACCCTCAAGAAATTACCCGGTCCACATACACTATACTATTGCCGAGTCCGATGATCAACTTACGGGGAACCCGCAACGAGTCCGTGGTGCCCAAAAAGACGTCCGAGCAAGCCTACTCAAAATGACGGGGTCGAATATTGCTACCCGGACGTCAACATTAGCCATTCTTGAGAGAAATTCCAAAGTAAAAAGGCTCTTATCACCCTCAAGAAATCAGCCGTTCCATATATACTATACACCAAAAGGAAAGCCCCAATCGAAGGCTACAAGTTCATGTTTGTTTTGTGTATGTGGCACAAGTCTGCGCGACAAGTGTGACGAAAGAGCTACCTCTCACCCCAAGGGACAACAAAGCCCAAAATGTAAGTTTCTCTGGAAATAATGACACCACACGGATGCCCTTTTCATACCCAAGACAATTTTAAATTTGCACATACTATACACCACCGGTGAGCCTTAATCAAGGGCTACAGTTTCATGTCTTTGTTTGATTTGTGTGGCCTAGACCTAGCAAATGCAAGCCGACAATAGAGAGAGCTATTTTCGGTCACTTTTGGGCAAGGTTGTCAGCTCGTGGCAGGGAAAAATGTGGCGAAAATTGTCGGCATAACAAGTTCGCTGTGCACTTGACCATAACCAGTGAACTTGGAATGCTGGAGAGAAAATTTGGTTACCTGTGTGTGGCTTGGATATTTCAGAGTCCGATGATCAACTTCCGGGGAGCCCGCAACGAGTCCGTGGTGCTCAAAAAGACATCCGAGCAAGCCTACTCAAAATTACGGGGTCGAATATTGCTACCCGGACGTCAACATTAGCCATTCTGGAGAGAAATTCAAAGTAAAAAGGCTCTTATCACCCTCAAGAAATCAGCCGATCCACATATAATATACACCAAAGGAGAGCCCCAGTTGAGGGCTTCAAGTTCATGTTTGTTTTGTGTATGTGGCACAAGTCTGTGCGAAAAAATTCTCTGGAAATAATGACAATACACGGAGGCCCTTATCATACCCAAGACAATTGTAGATTCACTGTAAAAAAAATGGGTAAAAAAATGTCCAACTTTTTACCCAATTAAGGGCGAATAGTGAACTCCTCCAACTTTTGGGCAAAATATTACCCATCAAAGTTGGGCACTCTGATTGCCAAATAATTGGGTAATATTTCCTTATCAATAGTTGGGTATACTTTGCTAACCAACAGTTGGGTAATATTTTGTTTACCCATTTTCTGGGTATTTAATACAATAACCCACTTATTGGGCGATGATTTTATTAATGATTTAACCCTTTTCGGTGTTATCCAACAAATGGTGAATATATTTAACCCTTTGATTTACAGTTTCTCCTGTGATACGTCATACAACCAGGCATAGAAAATATCTTTTCCACGATGGCAAACGGTAGTGAGCTGTGACCTCGACATCTCTCTCAAAATCGAGAGGGTGCTCAGTGGTTTGTAGATGCTTTGGAAGGTTAGTTTTCAACTAAATACAGTTTGTTGCCTGTTCAGTTGTTGTACACGGTCGTGACAGTGGCAGCGCAAGCACACGCATACATGCCACAACCGGCATTGCACATAATGGCATGATAAAACTGAAACAAAAAACTGAAACTAATTCAACTTGTGTCACTGTGTTGCTCCCTCTGCAACTGTCACGACTATGTACAACTGAATAGAAAACACAACTTCATATTTAGTTAAAAACTAACCTTCAAATTGGATATATATTTACTGGACAACCCCGCTCGTCACAGCCACTCCTCCACTCGCCATGTTGGAAAATATCGTTATGTTTTTTATACCATACCCAACTTTTGGGCAACTCTTTGATCGTAGTGCGCATGATTGGATGATTTTGACCAACTAATGTGCATTATTTTAACCAACAATCAAAATTAATTAAAATTACCAAAAAAAGTTGCCCAATAAATAAGCAAAAGTGTAACCAACAGTTATGATAAATTCAGATTACGAATTATTTGCCCAACACTTGCCCAACTTTTGTTCCGCTTTTTAAACAAAAAATTGGCAAACAAAATGTTTGCCCAACAACACCAATTACTGGTTTTGTTGGGCAATTATCGACCAATAATTGTTGAAGTTACTTTGCCCAACAAATGATTTGACCAACGTTTTTGCAGTGTTGGCACATACTATACACCACCGGAGAGCCCGCCTCGAGTCCCTGTCCTCAAAAAGACGACCGAGAAAGCCTACTCAAAATTACGGGGTCGAATATTGCTACCCGGACGCCAACATTAGCCATTCTGGAGAGAAATTCAAAAGTACAAAGGCTCTTGTCACCCGCAATAAATCACCCGATCCACTCATACTATACACCACAGCAGAGCCCCCACTCGAGGGCTACCAGTTCATGTTTGTTTTGTGTATGTGGCACAAGTCTGTGCGACATGGGCGGCGAAAGAGCTACCCCTCACCCCCAGGGACAACAATGCCCAAAGTGTAAGTTTCTCTGGAAAACATGACAACACACGGAGGCCCTTTTCATACCCAAGACAATTGACGGGTTCAAATATTGCTAATATTGCTACCCGGACGTCAACATTAGCCATAATGGAGAGAAATTCAAAAGTACAAAGGCTCTTATCGCCCTCAAGAAATCAGTCGATCCACAAATACTATACACCAAAGGAGAGCCCCACTCAAGGGCTACAAGTTCATGTTTGTTTTGTGTATGTGGAACAAGTCTGCGTGACAAGGCTGGCGAAAGAGCAACCCCTCACCCCAAAAGACAACAATGCCCAGGGTGTAAGTTTCTCTGGAAATAATGACAACACAAGGAGGCCGTTTTTATACCAAAGACAATTTTAGATTGGCACATACTATACACCACCGGATAGCCCAAATCAAAGGCTACAATTTCATGTCTTCGTTTGATTTTTGTCGCCTAGACCTAGCCGGTGCAAGCCGACAACAGAGGGAGCTATTTTCGATTAATTTTGAGAAAGGTTGTCAGCTCATGGCAGGGAAAAATGTGGCGAAAATGGTCGGCATAACAAGTTCGGTGTGCACTTGAACATAACTCCTGAACTTGGCATGCTAGAGAAAAAATTTGGGTACCTGTGTGTGGCTTGGATATTAGCGAGTCCGATGATCAACTTACGGGGAACCCGCAACGAGTCCGTGGTGCCCAAAAAGACGTCCAAGCAAGCCTACTCAAAATGACGGGGTCGAATATTGCTACCCGGACGTCAACATTAGCCATTCTGGAGAGAAATTCAAAGTAAAAAGGCTCTTATCACCCTCAAGAAATCAGCCGTTCCACATATACTATACACCAACAGGAAAGCCCCAATCGAAGGCTACAAGTTCATGTTTGTTTTGTGTATGTGGCACAAGTCTGCGCGACAAGGGTGACGAAAGAGCTACCCCTCACCCAAAGGGACAACAAAGTCCAAAATGTAAGTTTCTCTGGAAATAATGACACCACACGGATGCCCTTTTCATACACAAGACAATTTTAGATTGGCACACACTATACACCACCGGAGAGCCCAAATCAAGGGCTACAATTTCATGTCTTTTTTGATTTTTTTTTTTGGCATAGACCTAGCCAATGCAAGCCGACAATAGAGGGAGTTATTTTCGGTTGATTTTGGGCAAGGTTGTTAGCTCATGGCAGCGGGGTTGCTCAGAAACGATTTCAACAACCTCCTCTATGGGAGTTTTGTGCACAGAGCTGTCGGAGAGAAAAACAAAATGTACATCGGGTAATTTCGATCCCAGTATCATGCTCAATCTTCAAAAATTTTCCACCACAGGATTGCCATGTTCAAGGGCTTTTCTCTCGTACAAAACTTAATGCTCTGACGATTTTTAATGCAGGGCTAGATGCGACGGCGTGAGCAGGCACCCATTAGGAATTGACGTACACTGTGCGTGTATACAATGTGAACAAACTCACGGCTCAGTCAGGAATCCAACCAAAAATAATAGTCACTCAAAAATAGGCCCGGACAATTAAAAACTTTCAGCAATGCTCTGGAATAATTATTGAACTAAAAATGCTAGAGAGATGCAGTTTGTACCTTTGTCATCCTGGCATGCCCCTGCATCATTTTCAATTAGTCTAACAATACTCGGAAAAGAATCCGTTTTTTTGTAGTAGAAACCTTTAAATATCAAACAGCAAATTGTGATTTCAGTCAATATCACAACACTCAAATATTGAAAAAGGGTTTCATTTTCAGTTAAAAGAGTTATTTATCGAAAATACATCTCATTATGGCCCATCGGTACTAGTTTTCCCATTATTATGCAGATTTAACTTTCTACATCCACTATAGATCACTTGATCACATGTGAACATTGGTAGCGTAATCTTCATATTGAAGCGGCGCAGCCATGTAAATGGAGAGAAAACGCTTAAAGGCACTGGACACTATTAGTTATTACTCAAAATAGTTGTTCGCACAAAAAAACTACTTGGTATACGGACAATGGAGAGCTATTGATAGTAGAAAAAAAATGGGGGAATTGGTTTCATCTGAAGTAACTGGTCGTTTTTGAGCAATAAGTAAATTCACAGTAAAATAAATTATTTTAATTGATTTCGAGACCTCACGCATAAAAAACCCTGATATAATTGCAGTGCGAGAGGGATAGATTTAACTTGAATTTCCCAATCTCATTTTTATTCCCGACTTCATTAAACAAATTCTTCAAGTCAAACACAGCACAGCATAACGTATTGACTATTAATTTGTTGTTAAATAACATTTCCGAGCAGGTGTAAAGCGAAGGGCCTGGTAGTAAGGCACTTATTTAAAATGCCCGGTATGTATTTTTAACATGCCGGGCATTACTTCCAAGTTGCCTGTGGCAAGAGTAAGACCTGCCGATATGAAGCAGAAGTCGTCACATTAAAATGCAAACAGGTTTCCCAAAGGCCAAACTCGATTCAAAGTACACAGTTAAACGAATTTTAAAAATTACACCAACATGTTACAAAGTTATTTCAAAAATACAGCAGACCCAATACAAGAGCCAAAAGGCTACAGCGGTGTACAGTAAATTAAAAAGAATTAGGCAAAATAAAACTCTATTTAGGGCGGATAAATTGGTGGCGAGGTGCAGAAAAATATCAAAGAGTTCAACGAAATGTTTTCGTCTGTGGTGTGAAATGAGTTCATATAACAAAAAATGAATTGATGTCTGGTTATAATAAAAATCACGTGTCAGTTTCGCAAGGTCCTTAAACATTTTGGATGAAGGTTGGTGCTATGTACAAGGCGTCTTGCCTTTTTTTTAGATAAACACTTACCTTGCCAGCCTTACATACATCACCCCTGTAGTCTGGTCACACGTGTAATGCCCATACCCGTCGACCCGTAGAGAACAATCGGGCTGCAGTCCGAGTTGTAATAGTTAATATAAAAATATACCTTCGACCTTATTTCAGCATTCCGTCAAACATATGTTAAGTCTCTGTTCACCTGCTCTGTTCATGTATGTTTGTTCCCGTAATACAAATCGCCTGGTGCTTGATGATGGCGTGGTAACCCTCTCCTCTCTCACTGTGTATTCATTGTCGTCTTGGAATTTCGGGAATTCAATGGGAAATGTACGATTGGCGTGTCTCTATACACGAGACGATGGGAAGAGGGGGGCTCCCTCTTCCACATATAGGGCAGTAAAACAAATGCGAGACTTAGATGACCTCGAATGAGATTTGACAAAATAATAGCAGACTGTTTACCGCCGATACTTGTTGAACCCTACCATAAAGTACTCATGTGAAAAATGGTTTAACATTGTGCAGAATGATTTCTTCAAATGAAATAATTGCGTTACTTTCTTCAAATAAATTCATACAGAAATCATGTATGCAATTGTAGCATCCCCGCAACCGTCCGATGTGAGTCGACGTTTGCAACAATGACCAAGTCTCACCCGCAACCGCCTCTTTGGCAATTACCAATAACATGTTGACTATTAAATTGTTGTTGTTCAATAACATTTCCGAGCGTGTGTAAAACGGAGGGCCTGGTAGTAAGGCACTTATTTAAAATGCCCGGTGTGTATTTTTAACATGCCGAGAATTTAACTACTTCCAAGTTGCCTGTGGCAATAGCAAGACCTGCCGATATGTAGCAGAGGGTGTCCCCTAAATGTTCCCATCAAACACCAGTAATCATTTTGTACAAACGAAATGTATCCTCTGACAAATTCCGGAGATTCCTGACAGACTCCCTGAACACCGCAGAGTCGCAGACACAATAGCCCACTACAATAGTTGGGCTAAAATGGCTCTTTTAGCATTGGTTTTTATCATAGTTGCCATTTAGACCAATGATAAAGAAGAGCCATCGCCCCAACAATGTGGTCTATTCACACAAAATATTAAGCACCGGACGCTAAGCACGGGCTCAACAATGACATGAAGGTGAAACAGAGTTCAACAATGTCAGATGTACATTAAGAAGTCAAAAGAAATGCGTACTACTCTTGGAAACTCTTGTGGACAACTGTCCATATCCTGCTATCAATCGACCAATTGCTATACGCATGGTTTACATGTGATCACGTGCCCTATAGTGGGTAAAGAAAAACACAGCTAAACAGTAAACACATGGAAAGACTCGTACCGATGGATCACAATTGGCTGTTTTTTCAATAAATAACACTTTTAACTAAAAACGGATCCCTTTTTATAAAGTTAAATATTGTGACGTTTATTTGTAGCACATTTGCTGTTTGATGTTTCCAGTACACTACTTTAAAAGAGGTTTATTTTGAGAATAGGTTTAGACTACGTTAATTACTGAGGTTTGAGCGAGCTCCTAACGCGCCGTTGCGTTGTGCACGGCGTGAAGTTTGGCTGTGATAATGGAGATCGCGAAGTTGTCTGACTCATAGCTGACAGCTACCCCTTACAATAAAATATGTTGAGGGTGAAAATACAGGGATTTGCAGCATCATAATGAGATATTTAAGTGAAAATGTTGGCAGGAAAATCATAAGAATGGGGGCAAAGTAAAACCACACTTTCCGTGCACAAACACATGCCATCGTGTGAACTTCTCTTGGAATTTCCTTTTTTGTTGGAACTTTGTTTACCCATGCTGGCATTGTTTAGCCATCGGTAAGGTCTCATTGGGACATACTCCGGAATATTCTTCAGTGATTTAAATAATTGAGTCTTTATTGAGCCAAACATTGAAACAGTAATCGTGTCTTCTTTTAGCACGTTTATATGCAGTACGCCGTGTTTGTTTACACTTTACCCACTATGTCACGTGAGGCACGGAGCGCAGGGCAACCTCGGTAGTCTAGTTGGTAACACACTGCTCTAGAATTGCTAGGGTCCTGGGTTCGAATCCCAACCCAGTAACATACCCGTTATACTTTTTTTTTTTACATGACTCGGGAAAGTACTGAGACAACAGTGCTAACACACGTCGGTGTATGGGTCAAAGCCAAAATTAATTTTCGTTATACATTAATTTACTTATTTATTTATTATTGTTGTTATTTTTATTTATCACGCATACTGGTATGACTGGTATCTGATCTCAACTGGTGTTCCAACATTTGTTGTGTTTCACTTTTGCCTGGAAATTGCGTGGTTTTCCTTTTACTCTGCGAAATAACACGGTCGGCCATTTATGGGAGTCACAACTTTGACTCCCATAAATGGCCGAGCGTGTAAGTGTGGGGATCATTATATTCTACTTTTACAACATCTTTCTACCCATATGCATTTTATAAAAAAAAAACGGTTACAAACGCTTTTCAAAGACCAACTGTGCCGATCCAGGGCAACGTGTTCCTTTAACGTACTCTTCATTTATGGCTTTTGGCAAGTTCCGAGCTTCAAAGGAACGTTGTAGAATCTATTATGTTATAGAATTGGTAAGAAACAAAAATCGTGAAGATCACAGATTTACATAAAACTTACACGGTCTAATGATGATGGTGATAGTTGAAAATATCCCTTGAAATATTTCTGTCTGAAACGTCATATTTAATGAGAAATACATAATCTAACTTCGCGTTTTGAGTTTATCGCTCAGTGAGCGTTTTATTCCTTTTTATTTTGGCATCAATGTAATGCAAAATTTGTAATCGGTTTTTCACTTTTCTCTCGTGACCCAGATGGCCGATCGATCTCAAACTTCTACAGGTTTGTCAGTTTATGTAAATGGTGGATTACATAAAGTGCTTACACTGCCATCAACTGTTTTGTTAAAAAAAAACAGTTCTTTAATGTTCCTTTAAGGGAAACAATAGACCGATTGCGCTCTGTCTGTCACGTGACCAATAGTTGGTATTAGATGTAAACAAACACGGCGTACTGCATGTAAACGTGCGTTATGATGACATGATTACTGTAACAATTGTGTGTTCAATCATGGAGGAAGGAATAGAAGGAGCTCGAACGACCCGCAAAACCTCAGAGTAACAAAAGAATACCCTGAAAATGCTCCCGTCTAACCAGTGGAAAAAGATAGGAGACCTCCAGCTGGACGGCCGATTAACGAGCAGGATTAGATTTCTTTGTACAGAACGTGCGGTACCGCCGCTCTGCACCGTTGCCTTCGTGTAAAGTTGAATCATTGGAGACAAGAATTGTGAATACACACGTTTTCATTTACCATTTGTGGTGTTTCACTGAAACATCATGGCATATTTTTTCATTTTTTGACTTTTCGGTCACTAGCGGTGGTTCAAAATTTGGGTATTAGCACACGAGGGTGATTGGTATTCAATTGTGCTTTTCGATTTGGTGAGCACAAGTGTACACATTTTTTATCAGGTCTCAAAAAAGTTGTTTTTCTGTAGTGTATCCATAGGACATACGACACCATGGTTGAGTGAAGAACCAAGTGCGCACGCACAAACTCACATATGCCAGTTCGCCCATTGTCTGTATAAAGTATGTCGGTGATTACGAGGTGTTATTAAACGACCGCGGTACCGCAGGTTCAACTTTTGATGTCCTCCATGGTTCAATAAACCCTATAATTCTCGAAATCACTGGAGAGTATAAAGAAGTTTGTAACATGAGACCTTACCCGTGGCTGAACAGGGCCATTAATGGATTGAACCAACAGCCCAACAACTATGAAATTCCACAAGAATGTTCACACGATGTCGTCTGTATGTGCACGGTGCAAAGTCCACATTCGTAGTCTCAAAATACTCTCAAAATATTCATTTTTTATGTAGTAGAAAACTCAGTGAAATATCAAACAGCAAATTGTGATTTAAATCAATATCACAACATTCAACTTTTGAACAAGGGCTTCGTTTTCAGTTAAAATGGTTATTTATGTCTTGATTGTGTAGATTTAACTTTCTATACCCACTATAGATCACATGTGAACATTGATATGACGCAATCGGTCTAGTCCACATACTAAAGCGGCGCGGCCATGTAAATGGGGAGAACACGTTTAAAGACATGGACACTATAAGTTATTACTCAAAATAGTTGTTAGCACAAAAACTTACTTGGTAACGAACTGTTGATAGTATAACAACATGTGAGAAACGGTTCCATCTGAAGTAAATTTCGTTTTTTAGCAATAACTGTGTGTTCTCATCATCATCAAAACTTTGTATTTGTTGTCGACATGAAATTGTCCCTTTGTACACAAATAGACAAGAGTCATGTTTTCTTATCAATATTCCCAAAACTAATAATTTAACCATTGTGAATTTTAATATCAATGGCCCCCTTTTTTATCTTTAAACAAGAAGAATACTATTCTATACACAAAGAAGACAAGAGTTACCTACAAGATTTACTACAAAAACTGACCCGCCTTCGTACTGCGGGGTTGCTCATGCTCAACCTTCAAAAATCCACCACTACCGGATTGCCATGTTCAATGGCTTTCCTCGGTGTTGCTCAGAAACGATTTCAACAAGCTCCACTGTGGGAGTTTTGTGCCCAGAGCTGTCGGAGAGAAAAACACTTGTTACCGGTTACCAGGTCTATACCCCAGTGACACAAAGCGCCCACACAAAATGAATCATAAGCAACGCCGTAAATTGACCTTGACAAAAGTGGTCAGTGACTACAATATCAAAAGTCTTTATTTTGTTCCAAAGTGTGTCACTTGTTTTGGGCGTGTAGTTCGGTGAATAATTATTCATCGGTGTCTATTGTCTAGTGAAACCGTGGGCTGGCATTGAACTTGTAAACAGTGTGTATCACAATAAATTGTCATTTCAGCTCCAGCCTCGCGTTGACGATTGTGAATAGTATTACGGGTAAGTTGGCTTTGATCATTAAACATTAATTTCCCAAATTTGTCAAGTAAGAAACGATGGTAAGAACTTAATTAAACTTCAAACCACCTGTTTTAGAGTTTTGATGCATTTTTCTATAATAGATAATTTTGGGGGTAAATAAATGAATCCACTTTGATTGATGAGGTATGTATAGTTATTATGCAGAAGTTTCAGCCTCATTGGTCGTGAAGTTTCTGAGAAAATCAACGAGCAATGTTTTCAGGTCGCGTTAATATTTTGTAGGCCTACATGCTAAATTAATGTTCATCTCCTGAGACGAAAACTAGTTTGGCGACACAAAGAAATTACAGCACCTAAGCTCGAAATTATTTTATAGCATGCTTTCTATCATTATCTTCAAACCGTGTAGGCCTAAGTTTAAATTTGAATTGTGTGGCCCTTGTTTCTTGTGTTGCCATTTAGTCGCCTATTGTTTGAGAAAAAAAGGAAAATCACAGAGCAATGTTGTCAAGAGAGTCGCGTATAAACCCGTTGTAAGTGCTAAAAACTGATTTCGTCGCACTGAGACATGGTCGAAAATACTTATCTGATCTAATACCAAGTTATCTGTTCTAATACCAAGTTTGGACAACTGAAATAAATTAGTAGAGATGCCAATAAATAAACAGATATAAAACGTAGAACATGGACATGGTCGAATATACCCATTTCTGTTAGACTGCCGCGAACTATAATGGAAACTGGTCTACAAATTATATTAAATTTCAAAAGGTTTCCTATTATGTATGCACTGAGAATTAAAATGTGTTTAGTGATAGAGAACATCCATTTTATAAAAAAAAATACTTTCAACATACATACAGATGATCTTTACCATGATAATGCAATGAGTCCAACTCATTATACATGTACATTTTTTGTATTGAAATTCGGGTTTATGTCGACATTAGTCCCCCATAAACATGCGAACATCACATTAAAGCCATGACACCTTTTGATAATTGTCAAAGACCAGTCTTCTTACTTGGTGTATCTCAACATAAAAATGCACAAAATAACAAACCTGTGAACATTTGAACTCAATTGGTCGTCGAAGTTGGGAGATAAAATAACAATGGAAGAAAAAAACAAAACAATTGTCACACGATCTTGTGTGCTTTCAGATGCTCGATTACGGAACCTCAAAACCTAATTCCGAGGTCTCGAAATCAAATTCGTGAACATTTCTTTCTTTCTCAAATCTATACGTCACATCTGAGAAGCCATTTCTCACAATGTTTTATGTTCTTCATTGCTTGTTAAAAAGGAATTTTGTCATGCTAACACTTATTTTGAGTAATTACCAATAGTGTCCACTTCCTTTAAACAACAGAAATGAACGTTCTCAGGAACTCACCATAGTATAGTCTTTGGTACATCAGGTCGATAGTAAGTGTATTTCACCCAAAATCATGATAATGGACAGTAATTTAAGGTGACTTTACTTGTGAAACGAAAGTCAACCAAGAATTAACAGCGCTCTGTATAATAGTGAAACCCTTCTCCCCGGTTGCAGTGCAGGAATAACGTCTTTGCAAACTTCACGCTGTAACGCTTTCAAGAGTAATGGCATCTTACGTATTCTGCATTCACAAATAAAGGAATGACCGGTATGGGGCACCGTACATTTCGCATTCATTGTAATGTCTCCGTTTAATGTAAGTTCAGTTGGTTATATAATGTTGTAACTGTTTTCAAACATCGGATTTTGGTCAGGCGAGATCAACACTTATTGTTCTGCTCATTTCTCAAAGAATACACTCAGCGTTTCAAGGAAAAATATTTCGAGAGAAGTTTATAAATTACACCATGTAGGCCTATAGAATATGCGCATCATTCTGTGAATATTAATCTTTCGTTACACAGATAATTTGAGAAAAAAAATGGAAGGAGATAAGGAGAGGTTTGCGGTTCCACCATGTGAACATCTCTCTTGTTTTCTTTATTAGTGGTTGGTGGTTCTGAAAACCACTTTTAACAAGATAACCACATCTGATGACTAACATAACCACAAACTTAAAAAAAAAAAGGAACTTTGTAATGAAAATCCCTCCGCCGTCATATTCAAACATGATTATAATAATATTAAGGCCTCTTTTTGTATCTTCGAGGTATGACCAGTTTGTTGTGTCTGCTACTTTCTATTATATTCCGGTTGTCGTCGCCATAACAAAAGACATCCCAAAAACCAAAACTATGGGCACAAATTCATGGTTTTGTTTACTGTTATGTTTAATCAAAAAAAGAAAAAAAAGTATTTATCCCCTATGCAAACTTAACATCTGTCATTATCATTGCGGTACGCGCTGGCAAAACATAGGATCCGAACTGCCTCACCCGAGTAATAAGCCTGGTGGTGTTTTTTTCTTCATATGACTCGGGAAAGTGCCGAGTATACAGTGCTAAAACACATGGATGTATTAGTAAACAAAAAATATATTCTTTAAACTTGAGGCAAGTTTAATATCTAATCTAACAGTACTGTTCAAAGTGTGTGCACAATACATCTACATGGTCTGGCTGGGAAAACATCCACTGAAATGTTTTGCTCGAACTACACAGGTTAGAAAAGACTTTTCGTACCACACATTACCACCAGCACGCATTATTCGCATAATTATAGTACTGGGGCAACGTACTTTCAGCATTCATTCATAAAGGTTCTAGTGACGACACAAGAAGTCGCATTTTCATTCAACTAACCTTTGAATTCTAAAAATATATAAACCTACAAAGACACACGCGAGTGCGCACGTCCGTGATACGGCTCAATTGTGTTTTCTATAAAGTGACTTTTGGCGGCAATTGTACAACACAATAGAAAGCAATCCAGCTCATTAATAACAATGGCATTATAAAATGATCGGATACTGTACAGGCAATACATAACAAATGGTAAATAACAAGTTATGATTGGTATTTTGTTTCCATGTGCCTTTAAAAGCACGGACACTATTGGTAAATATTCAAAATAATTGTAAGCATAAGACTTACTTCTTTTTGAAAAACTACGTTACTTCAGAGGGAGCCGTTTCTCACAATGTGTTATTATTATAACTCCCCTTGCAAGTATTCTGCCTGTTCATTGGTTTAGAGCGCGTCACATGACATGTCTTAGTTTTGCTAGACGACGGCCGTCGGTTTGCCATGCGCTAGTCCGAAGACTAAACATGGCGCCGTGCGCTAGTCCGACAGACTAGCACACGGCGTGCAGTACCCAGACGTCCGTTGCGTGTACGAGTATGATAAATTAATAGTCTGTAACCATTTCGGATTGCACGACACTACATGCAATACGTTAAGTAAAAGTGTTTGCAATCTGTATTCGCGTCGTCCGTGGATTGTAGCATTCAGGTCTGTAACTTAATAATAATAGTACTGTATTTAGAAATGTTTGGGGTGTTATGAAACAAATATTGACTGCTTTTACTCGTGCAATGGTTAAAAACTATGACTCCCTCGGTGATCCCCGGAGCGCTCTATTTTCCCTCGGCTTCGCCTCGCGAAAATAGAACGCTACGGGGATCAGCTCGGGAGTCATAGTTTTAACCATAGCACTCGAAGCAGTCAATATTTGTATAATAGTGTCCAGTGCCTCAAAGCGATCTGATCAGTTCAGGTAATTGTACGGCTGGGTAAACCCCCTTTATACAAAACCCGTCCTATAGGGAAATGAAATTTTACTTGTTACCGTTTTGTTTCACTCTCAACAGAATGAATTTGCTAGAACTAGAGGAACAACCAATCTACTTGAGTTTAATAACTATCAGGAAGGGAGGCAAATGATATTGATGTCATCACCATGGCTACTACAAGTGACCCCTCAGTTGAACTCATCACCATCTCACCCAACAATGCAAATGATTCATTGCTGAATACCAGCGACGAATTCCGCTTTGACGACTACAGACAGAGGGTGGTCGTTGGAAGTGTCTACTGTCTGGTGGCTGTGACTGGCTTCGTAGGGAACGTCTTGGTGATTCTTGCTGTTATCTTATCGAAGAAACTTCAGACCCGCACCAACGCCTTCGTCGTCAACCTCGCCACGGCCGACCTGGTGACTTGCACCGCTGCACCGTTTACCGCGCTAGCGTTACTCAGCGAGGACGGCTGGCCCCTTCCGGATGCTGTATGCTCCGTAGCTGCAGCTGTTTACTTTAGCTGTCTGTCGTGTAGCGTGATGAACTTGACTGCGATATCTATCAACCGATTAATTGTTATTACCAAGCCATCATCTTTATACCGGTCCATTTACACAACTAAGAACATAGGAGCCATGTTGGTTTTCACGTGGCTCTATCCCATTATAGTCTGCTGCCTTCCTCTGTTCGGGTTGGGTAGATGGGGGTATTCCATCAAGTACAAGACGTGTTCGCTAGACTCCTCGTGCGAAACGAGTAAGCTTTTCAGTTTGGTCGGGTCGCTCCTCATCTACCCAGTCCCACTCGTCATCCTGTTCGTCTGTTACTTCAAGATCTACCGCCACCTTAAAGGTCACACGAAGAAGATGATCGCAGGGGTCGAATTGTCTGACTCCTCGGTGTCATCAAGTACTAGGACACAGTCGAGGAGTTTCAGTAAGCGACAAGTCGAGATCACCAAGAATCTGTTTGTCGTCATGTGCGCCTTTATCGTGTGTCTCGCCCCCTTCGCTGTCGCTATAATGATACCACCCAGCGACCCGGTTATCCCGTGGACTGGAGCGTTCATCATCTTCAACAGCGCCGTCAACCCCGTCATCTACGGGGTGAAACACCCGCACTTCAAGGAGGTGTTCAGTCACATGCTCCGGTGTCGGTACCGTTTGATTCAAGAACCATCAGGGTGCCTTCAGAAGTTCAGACATTAATCTAAGACAAAGACTCGTTGGCATGTTAATGACGAATTTATCTTGCCTTAGGTCACACCAAGAGTCAATGGTGTCTGAAGCAAAACATTCTGAAACAGTTCCCCGACGTCACGAGCTCCGACAGCGCCCTCACTGACTTCAAAGAAAGCCATTTCATTTGAGACCTTTTGTCAAGGACTTCGTGGCTTGAAGAGCCGCGATCCAAAACGACTGAAACGGGAGACCACGCACGCACTCGACCCGTGCGTGTGGTCTCCCATTCCAGTCGCTGTTTACACCACGAAGGCCTTGGTTGAAAGGTTTTTTCATTGGCTGAAAGTTTAATGTGTCCACTAGGGTGCCTTCCTCGGCTAGCGCCCTGTGTATACGTCTTTGGATTAATAATTTGTAAGCCTACCTTATAGGAACACGTTGCCTTGGATTGGACGAGTTGGTCTAATAAAAAGCGTTTGTACCCGTTTGTTATAAAATGCACATGGTTGGAAAGATGTGTTAAAAGTAGAATACAATTATCCACACAAATATGCCTCAAAATTGCGTGGTTTTCTTTTTGCTTTTGCGAACTAACACGCTAGGTCATTTATGGGAGTGGAAATTTGACTCCCATAATTAAATGGGCGGCCGTTTAAGTCAACGAGGTAAAAGGAAAACCAGGCAAGTTCGAGGCATATTTGTGTGGATAATTGTATTCTGCCTTTAAAACATCTTTCCAACCAAATGCATTTTATTACAAACGGTTAAAAATGCTTTTCAGAGAACAACTCGACCGGTCCAAGGAAACGTGTTCTTAAGAACACGTTGCCCTGGATCGGTCGAGTTGGTCCTTGAAAAGCGTTCCGTAACCGTTTGTAAAATCGTTATGGTTAGAAAGATGTTGTAAAAGTAAAACACAATGATCCACACAAACATGCCTCGAAATTGCGTGGTTTTCTTTTTACCTCGTCGACTAACACGGTCGGCCATTTATGGAAGTCAAAATGTGGACTCCCGTAAATGGCCGACCGGGTTAGTTCGCGACGTAAAATGAAAATCGTGCATTTTTTTTATATTCTACTTTTAGACATCTTTGACAACCAAATGCATTTCATGACAAACGGTTTCAAACGCGTTTTGAAGACCAACTCGACCGGTCCAAGGCAACGTGTTCTTATAGGCCTTATAACGTAAACTAAAATTACAGAATTGATCAAACGGCCAGCCGGAAATTATTATTTTGTCACTATAATGTGTTTTTTAGAGTAAATGGAGTAACTATTTTTGTAGTCTATATTTCCGTTAACCAAGGATACCCATTGGTCAACTTAATAAAAGTCGCAATTCAGAGGAAACCTGAACGATTTTACTATTTAATTCTAGATAGCTGACGGGACATGATGGCTTGTCTTATCTGAAAGGACAAAGTTGTAATTGGGTCAAGACATGTTCTCTTCACCGCTGGGCTATGACAGTTTAAATCCGCCATTTAGTATTCACTTTCAGTTTCATTTAGTCCAGCGACGCAATATTTGGTTTTGTTTCAACGACCTATTCGTCATTTTCATTAAAGACAGTAGACATTATTGGTAATTGTCAAAGACTAGCCTTCACAGTTGGTGCACCTCAACATATACATAAAATAAGTAACCTGTGAAAATTTGAGCTCACTTGGTCATCACAGTTGCGAGATAATAGTGAAAGAAGAAAGCACCCTCAAGTTCTAAACCTGAGGTCTCGAAATCAAATTCGTGGAAAGTTACTTCTTTCTCGAAAACTATGGCACTTCAGATGGAGCTGTTTCTTACAATGTTTTATACCACCAACCTATTCCCATTACTCGTCACCAAGTAAGGTTTTATGCTAACAATTATTTTGAGGAACTACCAATAGTGTCCACTGCCTTTAATGGACATGTTATGTAGTATATCAAAAGGCTGAACTATGAAGTGCTTTGAATGTCAGGAGGTTGATCTTGTATTGAATTCTGAATAGCCAGTACATGTATATAATTGTGTAGGATGGGATGGGAGAGAGATGCGACAACATGGATTTTTTTTTTACCTGGTGGTTATCTCACAGCAGCATTTCCGACTGTTTCAGGGGTTGACCCAGTACATGCACTAGTATGATGCAGCTCGACGCGGCAGGGGATTCTGCCCCTCATTATGGAGAACCGTGTACAAACTTCTTCTGATAGCGCCCTCTGTTGAATCCACCTCCTCCAGCCCATGTTAACATCCCATTCTGGGGGCAGAATATCCAGTGGACATGAAACAGTTTAGGGGATACGGTCGCCCCCACCCCTCCCCAACCTATTTTTACTCCAAGTTCCGAGAATACAACCCCAAATTACTCTTAAAGCCATTACATGTATACACTTCCGGTACAGAGAAAAAATCACAGATTTACAAGTAATTTACAGGGTTAACAGAAGGTAATGGTGAAAGACTTCTCTTGAAATATTATTCCATGAAATGCTTTACTTTTTGAGAAAACATTATAAAAATATCAATTCTCGATAGCGAGAATTACGGATTTATTTTAAACACATGTCATGACACGGCGAAACGCGCGAAAGCAAGAGTGGGTTTTCCCGTTATTTTCTCCCGACTCCGATGACCGATTGAGCCTAAATTTTCACAGGTTTGTTATTTTATATAGAAGTTGTGATACACGAAGTGTGGGACTTGGACAATACTGTTTACCGTAAGTGTATAATGGCTTTAAAACAAACTGCCACCAGGAAGCCCTTAAAAACTTTCAAATTTCAGCCACAGTACTCTTCCTTCATGATAATCTTGGCACAAGACGTCGGTGATCGAAAGTGGATAGTATACTGCTCACTCATTGTACATGTAGATCGTTATAGGGAGCTCTTTCAACTGAAAACACAGTTCTCTTTGTATCCACTATCTATCACTGACGTTTTGAGCCAAGACTACCTCCATAACAGATTCATTCATTTTTACAACATTGGTAAAGGGATTAATAGTGAGTTTATTCAATGCCCTTCTAAGGGGGCAAACATTCTCATTACAAAATGTTGAGTTTACAGTTTACAAATTACACACAGGGTAACTTTATAAACTAGCAATGGAATTGCTCTATATATTATTCTCTGTATGCACATGTTTTGTCGCGAGTGTTGTTTTTTCTCCATTATTTTACACAACATTTTTCATCTTGTAACGAAAACAACTCATATTTGGCCTTTTGAGACTGGTGTTGCGATAATAATTCACTGTGTTTTCAAACAAATTACAGCTTTTAAATATCAAAATCGAGGATTTCCAAGTAAGCTTCGCTTCAAAACAGCAGTGTTTTTTTAAGGCCTTACTTAAGAAAAAATAGAGGAAAAACTTTTACAATACTCCACTGCCAGTTTTACACTCAATATGACAAAAAAAACTATATTCTCTGTCATGAAGTATGAACCAGGATTTAACACAGGGGGACACTGACTCCCAAAATGGCACAACCACGATTTGTGCAATGGTGACAGAAAACGAATTTGGTCAATATTCCGAGAACACATGTAACATGAATATTCAAGTCCCTGTAAATACAAAAGATTAATACAACAAGACATTCTTAACCAATGAAAAGTATTCAATGATACAAGTTCACCATCAAAACTTTTAACGAGGCATAAACTTTTTTTGCGATGCTACATCTTAACTATTGAAGTACAAAATATTAGAAGAAAAACAAAAACAAAAACATTGCTTGAAAACATTGTTCAAAAAACAGACGAGTTGTCAGGTAAACCCACGAAACTATTCAAGACTTAAATAATGTATAAAATCTCTGATTAAAATTAGACTTGTCTACCATTGTCATCACCAAACCCAATATGCTATTGTCGATTTAGAAATAAATAAAGTCTGGTACAATGAATTGCTCAGTCACAAGTAACAGCTCACATTTGAATTCCTCAGAATATGGGGCGTTCGTTAAGCTTCCCTAGGTTGACCCCGGTCTGCCCCCGAAACATTCGAATAGCTTTGACGTTATTCTAGGGGCTCACCCAGGTAAGTTCCCAGTGCCCGGCTTGTGGAATTGGTCACTTGGGGCATGACGTCATTACAAGAGGGCGAGTGTGATCGTTCGATTAGCTCTTGCAGGGGATCACCCGAGTGAGCACTGCCGGGTAGACACAGAGAAGCTAATCGAACGCACTCTAATATAGACAGTTGCCATGTCAAATGGTTTGGGACATGGCATAGCAACTTCAAGTTTTACCGACAAGATAAATCAGTCCTTGACAAAAGCACCACAATGTTCAGCTGGAGAAGTCTACTTTGCCATGCGTGAAATTAAAAAGAAAAAAATATTGACTATCGTCGAGGTTCGTTCCCAAATGAACAAAAAAACAATAAAGCGAACCCCAGCTCTCTATAAGGGTGGTTTCGTTGTATGACATTTAAAAGTCCACGGTTTCACCAATGAACCAAAAAATTAAATACATTTTCTTCCTAAATGGCCCCCCGCTTCAATCTTATAACTCATCTGGTTTCTTGCCGCCCAACTTGACCGGCTTTGTGGACTCTTTCTTGATGAATTTTATAAAGTCGTCGACCTCACGGCCTCCTTGATACTTGCGAGGGTTGTTTTTGTCATTGGCAGGTGCCCAGTATATGGTGGGGAACCTGGAAAAGAAAAACACAAACAAAGGAATAATGAGGGGTTAATAATACTCTTGAAAAAAAAGGTAGCAGAATGGGGGTTCGAATCCAGGTTATGACACTTGTGCCCTTGAGCAAGGCACTTAACCATAATTGCTAGGTAAAAAGTTGGGAAGGTTAGGGTTAAGTCCACCAGTCAGGCTCCTAATGGATGCTACCCATGCCAACATCCTCAAAGACTGTGAAGGGGGGTAACCCTTTTTCTGCCCTAGAAGTAGGTGGCAACACTCATTGGTAAAAGTTTATTTGGGTCGATAGCCCAAACCAGTTAAAGTGTAGTGTTCTAAGAAATGTTTAAGGAAGCCTTTCACATGACACACTATCTCTCTTTTGGACTGTTGGAAAAAGGCATCCAACAGGCATTTCTCAACTTAATTGTTAGTGGTGCGCTATTTTCCACATCAAATAGCCGCCACGATTCCTTTGTCGCGCGATTTGTTTGACCCCGCGTTCAGAAATTTGGCCTGGACCATTCTGGAGAATAACCCAGTTCACCATGTTTTAATGTGAGGTAAGAGATTGGTTATATTTTTGTTGTGTTTCCTATGGACTGCAGCTATTAGAAAACTGTAATATCTATATATTTGAGATCTTCCTTTATTGGCTGTTTAACAATGAGTCAGTCATGACGCTCAATGACAAAACTACAAGGGATAAAACTGACAATGATATGATGGTAGGTTTCTTACCCTGAAACAGCATACTGCCCTGGTGAGTCGTTGGCAGTGGCGTCCATCTTAGCAATTGTTACATGTTCAACATCCTTCAACTGTGAAAACAAAGCAAAATGCAGAAATAACGTTACTCGAATGTAAGAAACAAAATTAAACCTGGGTGCAATTTCATAAAGCTGTAAAAAAGAAAACTCTGCGTAGCAAATTTCTTGGCTAAGCAAGAAATGACCAGGGGAACAGTCACAGCAATGATTAACAGAGTGGTATTTTTGCTGGTAGCTTATTTTTGTTTAAAAGCGTTTTGAAAAACGTAACAAAAAACGAAATTAAAACACACATTATAGGAAGCCTGAGCAATGAAATGTCCACGTACTCAGACAATTAAAAAGGAAAGACGAACAGTCTATACAGGGTTGAAAACCGACCTATAAGAAATTCAACTGAAAAACACTTTTTTTTCTTTTTATTTTTTACAAAAGGTAATGCTGGCAAAATAGCTAAGGGGAAGGTGCATTACTTTCAAACGTTTTCTTGGGATGGCATCAATTTATAAAGCAATGAAAAACACAATGGTGGTATTAAATGGTTAGAGATCAATCTGCTTAATGTACTTGTTGACATTTTAAACCAAGAAAGCTCGCTCAAACTTCCTGCGATAGAGAATGCAATACAGATTTTCACGTCACATGGCTGTTTTTGCAGCGAATGTTTTGCAGAAAAGTTGCATTACTTTCAAATGTTTTCTTGGGATGTCATCAATTTATATAGCAATGAAAAACACAATGGTGGTATTAAATGGTTAGAGATCAATCTGCTTAATGTACTTGTTGACATTTTAAACCAAGAAAGCTCGCTCAAACTTCCTGCGATAGAGAATGCAATACAGATTTTCACGTCACATGGCTGTTTTTGCAGCGAATGTTTTGCAGAAAAGTTGCGTTACTTTTAAATGTTTTCTTGGGATGTCATCAATTTATATAGCAATTAAAAACACAATGGTGGTATTAAATTGTTAGAGATCAATCTGCTTAATGTACTTGTTGACATTTTCAACCAAGAAAGCTCGCTCAAACTTCCTGCGATAGAGAATGCAATACAGATTTTCACGTCACATGGCTGTTTTTGCAGCGAATGTTTTGCAGAAAAGTTGAGCACGTGTCAACTGAAGCACAATATTCATACCGAATTTGTGACGTCAACATTCGTATCGCACACGCAGTATGAACCAGGCTTATAATGACTATGCAAGTTTGCCAAAAAGATTTGAAATTCCTTCTAACCTTCTCTCCAAGTTCATTGTATTTTGGCTCCAAGTTTTTACAGTGACCACACCACGGTGCGTAGAACTCAATCAAGACGTCTTTCGTTTCATCCATGACGATGTCTTTAAAGTTGTTGCCAACGACCACCTTCACCGGGCCATCATTGGGTTCCGGTATCGGCTCGCTCTTCAAGTGGTTTGGGATCTCGCCTGCCACAAACTTGGCCACGAACGCGTCTAAAGCCTTGCCATCGGTACTGCAGGGGCAGAAAGAGAATCAAGATTAAAGAACTTGTGAAAATGAAAAGGCAAGATGCGCCGCGTCCAGCCGTCGATTTCACAAAACTCTTCCTAACTTAAGACTCGGACGTTAGGATGAGTCCCAACCCTGCAGTGTAGCATGCAGACCTTACGATAAATCCTAAGTTAGGTCAGGTTACTTCATCCTAACTCGAGATAAGACGAGTCCCAACTCTTTGTAAAATTGGCGGATGGTGTAAGATCTGAAACTTTACTTAGGCTACGGAGCCGTAATCGTATAGCCGTAATCGGTGATTGGAGCCATATGACCCATAGCGGGTACATACAAGAACAAAAACCAAGCAAGCGAAGCACAGTGTGCATGAAAAAGCATGCCTGCAGAAGCACACAAAAGATGCCATGGTTTTCCATGCATACCTGGCTTCGCTTGATTGCTTTGTTTACATTGTATACGCACTATGAGTCACGAAACTTTAGTCGCCGATTGTATCTTTTGTTTCAATGCCCCTGGGCTCATTTCACAAAGAGCTAAGATTGACCTTAAGTGGGAATCGATCTTAATTGCTGAGGAAAGTGTGATATCGCAGTACAAATCACTATGGTACGGCTGACCAGATGGTCTCCAAGGTAAAATTAATTTTTCGGAATGCGCTCAATTTCCAATACAAACATAAAATACCTCCTAATGAAGTGGAGAAAAAAATACAGTGCCCTATTGTGCGTCTTACGTGAATTCTTCCTCCATCTTGAACTTGTCTCCGTCCGGTCCCCAGGCAGCCACGTTAACCGCGTCGGAATCGACCGCAAAGCCCAACCCATCCATCTCACGTGCAAACTCTGCTTTGGAAGCGATGGCAAACGTCAGTTCATTGTATTTCTTGGCGATTTTCATTACTCTAAAAGAAAAAGGTTTTTCAGAAGACGAAATCAATAATCATGCTGCAAAAAAGGGGAAAAAATCCAGAAAAACAACAAAATTAACAAAAAAAGAACTTCAAACTTGATAAGAAATAACAATTAAACCCATCAAAAAAATAGTTTTTGTTACTCTCTTTTTTAACAAATAGTCAATACGAAAACAACAGAATTGTAATACATGTGTAATCCTACTCATTTTAATTATTACTATTATATTAATAATAATAATAACAATAATATTAAGTATTGTGCGCCAAATCACTGTCAAGAGACTAACATGATTAAGGCGCAGAGCAGAGAAAACGTAAACAAAACAAATTGTGAAACAAAAATAGACTCACCTATTACGGAAGTAGTTGGTTCCTGTAAACAAAACAACAGGGATAACAGTCAATAATGGCTACACAATAAATATATACCCATGCAATCTCGTCCTTTATGTAAATATTTACGTCTCATGTTACCCCTCCTACTGTCTGAACACTGAATATTCTCAAATGTTGAATAATAAATCAAATCTAATATAGACGATGTCACCTGTGACATCACGTGTTTACAAAAGGGCCATCAAGCCTGGACTTCTTGCAGGCAAGATTTGTACACAGCTCAATGGAAGAAAACATCAAATCTTATATTTTATGGAAATTGCACTGTCCAATTCTTATCAACTTTTGGTATGATGAAAAGGGGCACATCTCAAAACTTGTCCAGCGTTTACTTTCATATCTCTTGGATTTATGTGGAAATTATGACACAAAATGTCAACTTTCCCATATGACCAGTGTAATATCTTGCCTGCCAGACTAGCCAAAGAATGCACAAGGTCACACTTATTGTAATCAAAGGTCAAATGTATGTACTCAGTGCAGTTAACCCTCCTACTGTCTGGCCATTAAACATAATCTAAAGTGGTAATGAATAATTATACTCTGCCAGCCTGCAATACAGAAAACAATGTTGTGAATATCATTACATAGTCAACCTTCCTACCGTCTTTGGCAAAAACATACAAAAAAAGCAAACCTGCAATACAAAATATCATGTAGTAAATATTATTATTTTAAACCAGAACATACCTTTGGGGTTCTTTTCATAGTCGACCTTGAAGTAAGCTACCACGACAGGCTTTTTAAACAGATCCTTGTTGTCAGCTTTCATTACTCCACACATACCCAATCTATTTGTTGTTTTCAAATGAGAGAAAATCATATTGATGGCAACCATTACAAAAAGTGCACTGATACAAAGTTGTTTTTATCAAGTATATCAAAGGGGAAAAACCTTTGTTTTTCTAAATTAAACACCATCTTATAGATGTTACAGTCAGAAACGCTTCTCAGATTCAAATTTTGGGAGATAAAAAAAAAGGATAGATTTTTCCAAAACTACATTACGTGTACTTTGAAGTGAAATAAGTCTCAAAATCAGTGCTCAAAATGCTTCCAAAGCTACATTTTCTGCACTCCTAACCAACTAATCTTGACAGAAAATAATTTTAAGAGTGATTACCAATCAGATGTACCTTACCTTTAAAGGGTATGTACTTTTTCCTAACAAAAAACACAATGTCCACAGATTTACATTAAACTTACACAGTTTGAAGATTATGACAATAGAAAGCTTCCCTTGAAATTTTACTTACTGAGGTTCTGTAGTTTTTCAGATATGAGTAAAAGTTATAATTTTCGTCTCAGTTTTAGCATGTAAAAACGTGTTAACCAGTTATGCTATGGTTTTGGTATAATATCATAACTGGTTAAGGGGATTTTACATGCTAAAAAAGTTTTGGTCTCATGAGACCAAAACTATTTTGTGACTTGTTTTACTCATTTCTCCAAAACTACACAACCATAGTTAGTAAAATTTGAAGGGAAGCTTTCCACTATCATTATCTTCAAACCCTGTAAGTTTAATGTAAATCTGTGGATATTTTGAAAAAGTACCAGAATCCTTTAAACATGCTTTCCAAAAATCTGAATGCGTGTGCACATGCTGTGTAATGAGTACAAGTGAAGCTCCGACAAGTATTGATGTTCACGTAACAAGTTCAAAGATTTGACCGGCAGATTGCTATTTTTATTGCATGTCCAAAGCAAATAAACAACATAATGATAGTTCATTTTCTTCCGACTGTGAATACAATTCTGTTTTTTTTCCCCAAAATCTCTTTGAAGGAGTGCGAGAATGCAACTGCTCTCCTTACCATAGTATTGTCTGGATCTACCTCAAAGCAGATATCGACCCCTTGCACGTATGTCACACGCGGCGACTCTGCCACGCTCACCGCCTAAAATGCGCACTTCACAGTATAACGCACAGTGACATAGCCCACCAATATGGCACATCCAAGATAATTCTGATGATGATGTCAGGTGAATTGGGTCACTACACACACTGCCATGATTGCATTCTGCTGGTTCTATTTGTATACATTACAGCTTATTCTGTTGAACTCGATAAGAGATGATGGTGGGCAAATAAAAGCCAGTTCATGTGTTTGCTGCAACTCAATACAATCATTGATCAGACCAAAACTGGCACACTTTATTGGTGTCAAATTCATCCCAGGAAGTTGTTTAAACTCACCCGTTGATTTCAGCAAATTTCTCAATATTCGACTTGGTAACGGCTTCTGTCATTTGCAGAATGCCCTCTTCAAATTTGTTTTTCAGAAACCTTGGTCGGAAAAGGGCTACGGCACTGTAAGAGAGAAAGGGTTCAGTAAGGGTAAACATAAATGAAAACAGGAAACAAATTAATTTTGAAAGCGAGTAAAGAAATTCAGAAGATAACCTCAGTCGATAGCAGTTGTGATAGACAAGGGATGGGCAAAACACCTGGGTTTCTTGGACTGTAACGCCCCAGGTCAGAATCAGGCACTTATTGAAGTGAAGTTGCATAAAAAGTGAAGACCACAGAACATTCACCAACGTGATGTGATTATATCTCATAGACGAAAATTAGGTGTTACTTCAAAGGTCTTTTTCGTGTCTATTTGATGAGCAAATAAAACCAGCATTGGCAGGAAGTTCAAAGCATAATGATCATTCTTTTGAATTGCACTAATGAAGAGTCGGTATTACTAATTTTTTTATTTTTCAATGTATCCTATTGAAGATTTTGACTTTCTGCCTCAGAGTTCTCGTGTTTTGGCATGTCATGGGGTGCTGGCAAGTGTTGTTGAAATTGACTTGTTTTATTGAGAGTAATTTCCAAGTGATTGGAGATGATATTCTTATCTAAGGATTGAAGCGAACAATACTTAATGCGAATCTTATACTTACTCAGAGAAACCATAATTCTTGCTGACAGCTTCCGATAGAGTATAAACAAATTTGTAGTTCTCGTGAAGTTTACCAGCCGCTTGAACAAACGCTGCCTTTTCATTGTTGTCCTTAGAAAAGAATCCTAGAAAAGAATCAAGCTGAATTGTCAGTTTTGGGCAGGATGATTCTCAAAAAATGTTTAGGCTCTACAGTTAATACAGGAACACATGGATGATGCACCCTAGGCTATAGAAGCATTTGTTATGAAGTGAATAGACCGATCCAGTAAGCTCCGCCCACGACGCACGTGTGAGCAAGAACGCGTGTGGTTCTCCAAACCTTTCTGCACAACTCTGCCGTGCGCACCAAGCATACACGCACGCATGTCGGACCTTATTTGTCGGACCTTCGCTGCGTTGTGATTGGTCAATACGCAACGGGTGGAGCTTAATGGATCGGTCTATTCATGGTTGGAAAGATGCTTTAGGAGTAGAATATAATGTTTCTCACAAATATCACTCAAAATTTTGGAGTTTTCCGTTTACTAAGTGATCTAGTGTCAAGGTCCATAATTTTCTGGAGGCAAAATTGTGTCATACAGGCTAGATTAAAATGAAAAAGCTTTCAAAATGATAACAAAATAGTACTAAGCTTGGGCGATATCACGATATTATCGAATATCGCGATATTAATTGGGACACAATTTCGATATCGGATGGATTTGGTTTTAATCGAAATATTGATATATCGCGATATATCGATATATCGATTAGACATCGCAATGTATTTGCTATCTGAGACATCTTGCACCCCATAGGTTTGGAGTAAAACCAGAAGAATGGGTCATTAGAACACACACATCTCTCTTATTGCTAGGATTGTCTCTTCTACAACTTTCACTTGGATTTTTCAGACTGATGATGTCAAATTTCATTAATCGCGATTATATCGAATATCGCGATATATTGTCGGCGATATACATGTATCGTGAATAAAATAAATTGATATCGCCCAAGCTTAAATAGTGCTACTAAATATTATATGTCTTCCCTAGCATCCTAGTGTGATAAAGATTATGTTTCGTCCGGAGAAAATTTGGAGGCAAAGGAAAACTTTGTTGGAAAATACAATACTTGGTTTTGTTCAAAGCAAGGCAGGGCCACTCTGCATGGCACTGATCTAAAGTCAGCAGGACTCCAGTCATAGCATTCACTGAGAGTTGTTTATTTATAGCCCATGACATGATCTTACAGCAAAGCTATGGCGGCCTACTATTAATGCTACTCCATAACAGGCACCTATACAAAGGATAATTGGAGAGTCTACAGGAACATTTCATGGGGCACCAAGGCGATCGCCAGTACCATAGAGGGCAACCTCTACTGCCTCCATGAAATATCACTAATCAAGTTTTAGATCTGTTTTCAAACCAAATGCCTCACCTGCTATAACAGTAGTTTCGGTTTTGCTCAAGACTTTTTCCATGTCTGCTACACTGCTAATCTCCTTTGCCAATGGCCCGGCCATTTTTTTCATGTGACTGACGATGCCAGCTTCAAAAAGAAAGACACAAAGATACTTAATTACACATGGGAGAATAATAATAATAACCAATTCTTATATAGCGCATTTCACAATAACCGTATCAATGCGCTTTACATTAGTGCCCTGGTCATTGGGCCAATAACATCCCTTTTTTAATGTTTCTCTGCTCCCTTGGGAGTATACAACCTGGGCAACAGTTTATATCGCTCCAAAGGCTTTTTCATTCACAATATCAACCTCTACCCTCGCAGGTACCCATTTATTCCCCTGGGTGAAGAGAAGCAATTATAGTAAAGTATCTTGCTCAAGGACACAAGTGTCACGACCGGGATTCGAACCCACACTCCGGTGAATTCGCACCAGAACTTGAACTCGATGCTCTTATAACCACTCGGCCATGACACTCTAGGAGAAGTCAACTATATGTTTTCTTCACAGACTTTTGCAGATACATTTTCACTTACGCCCTGTTCATTTGGCCTAGTAAATTTTGTGCATACCATGTACACTAAAACGTATGTTAAATCCAAGTCTGGCTGGTCAGCACTAACCAGTTAAAAAAATAAAAGACCAGCACTCATGCCGATATTTTTTTGCCGTCAGTGAAAAAAACAAAATCTGACAATCTTTTTCTTTATTTTATGCAAAACAAGTTTTGCCAAAAAAACAACCACTGCTACAATGACCCCTAAGTCAGACTTATAAACCAACTTTTATCAAACAAGAATTCCCTGCTTCCACAAGCGCAGATTCCTTGCTTACAGTAAGCAGAGCCATGAAGTTGGGACTAGGTGTTTACGTCATCCAAGTTTTAAATTTTAACAGAATGTATTGCTGGATGAAACAGCGCTTCAAACAACTGTACCTTCAATTACTCAATACTCACCCGAGTCTCTTGGACCGCTGTAATCAGCAGAAACGGCTCCATTTCTGAATATTTTGAGGGTGGGGTAGCCAGACACACCATATTTTCCGCATGTATCCTTACCACCACTTTCGTCTGTGCAATCCACCTAGAGTAACAACAGAAATCAGAAATGATTAAGAAATTTTCTGAAGCTTTATCTTTTTTGATTATGTAAATTTCTAGTGGAAATACCATAGGGCACCAATCCAGTGCCGCCCCCCTCAGATTCAAATTTTCAACCTGGGACATGTCTTACTCTTTCGCTCGGGGATCTGGTAAGTTTTTGTCCTTTTTCTTCAAATTATTTCCTCAATGGTGTTTTCAGTGATATGGTAGGATTCATTAGACATTGAGGATCAAGTACGTGTTCCTAGAACTTGTGTCATGATTTTCAAAAGTGGTAAAAATGGAGCAAATCTGCTGACTAGCTGTCAAAATAGTGCGTTTTTAACCATTTCGCAATGCACAGATTGCGGAAGCTTCATAACCCTCCGGCCTGGCGGCCGTCGGGAGGAGGATTACGTTATCGCAACTACACTAGGACTTGCAATCACAAGGTTCTGGGTTTGAATCCTTATCGAGCTAACCACTGATTTCTTGTCTACTCTAGTTACTGAATCAAAATTGGTGTCTACAGACGTTAAACCAATATTTGTTTGAGAAATTCCATGTAGCCAGCTTGTGTATCCCCTCTGTGGAAGCTACACAGTTCCCTTGACAGGAAGATCATCAAACTAACAATCTATCAATGACATGGGGCGTTGCAGTCCTGGAATTTCATCTTTGAAAGAGAAAGGCCATTTTCATTTTGTAAAGGGCACTTCAATTGGAAAATCTAAGTAAATTATGGAAATTTTTTGAAGGGGCACCAAGGGCCAAGACCGAGGGCAGCGGAGGCAATGGTCTCCATGTAATTCCAGGCCCGGCATAGGGGCAATTGTTTTCCATTTTGAAGTATCAGGCCTAGTAGGTAGGATCCAATGTATAAAGCTGGAGCGCGTTTTGGGGACCCCAACCACATTCCAACTAACTCAACAAGTCGGTTACCGGTTGGTCTTAACAGCATCGTCACTGCGCTCAACCGAACACGCAAACAGGCTCAACCGATAACCAATGTTTCTGGTTGGGGTCGCCAAAACGCACTCCTGTCCTACCTTTGCCAATGGGACTGGTGGATCATTCTTAGCTAATGCTGTTGCTGCGACCTCGTACTCGGGGGCTAGTTTCTTGCAATGGCCACACCTGTTGATAACAAAAGTACATCTTGGTATTAATATGGTTTTAGTTGAGATAATTCGTGACATCACATCTTTAAAAGAGAGACAATGGGGGGTGGGGGGTCATTTTGTGCACTCGGCACAAAGTGCGCGTGTGTCCTGTCAAAAGTAATAAAAACATCCCACATGATAAGTTTACAATGTGGAGAATTATCTACACACGTTTGTCCTACAATAAAAAAAACTTCATCCGTGCTTTGCGTACAAAAACATATAGACACGCGTCTGGGAACCAGACGTCTTCTTCCTAGACGTGTGTCCATATGTTTTGTACACAAAGCACGGATCAAGTGTTTTTTTTAATTCTATGACGGACAAACGTGTGCGAAAATTCTCCACGTTTGTCCTGGGAAAAAAATAATATGCACACGCTCGTCACGTGTCGTGACTTGGCGATGCGTTCGGCAGAGTTCGGGGACAATCAGCATTTGTAGTGTAGTGGTAACACGGAGTATTTGGGGACTGAATTACGGTAAGAATTTATAACTTTTAACATTTTTTGAGATTGCGGAGTGGGTTTTCTGGTTGTCTCCTCGGACATTGAGATATCAAAGGACACATAGAGCCTAATTTTGGCGAGATTAAAATTAAAATAAAGAGAGATTTCTGATGCCAAAATTCATTGAACAATGATTGAACCATGGGTCGTTGCACGCGTGAGAGATATAAACCTATGAGGTTACGGGAGACGATAGCAGGACGAAACCGAAATAGTTCTAGGAGTAGCCACGCCTCTACTAGTTGCGATAACGTAACCCTCCTCCCTACGCTATTGCAACTACCACGCCTCCCACTAACTACTGCCACACCAATTTTTCACTCATTTTCTTGTATTTACCAACCAAGCAAAAGTCGGAATATAAAATGTTTGACTTGAGGTCGAGTAAAATAAAAAAAAAATTAAAAACAATTATTCAAATTTCCATAACGAATTAAAAAAGTGGTGGCAGTTGCAAATTTATTGTCCAAACCCTTTTAATCAACCTTTTCAAGAATTAACCAGTTTATCCAAACTTGGGTCTATGGTGTCCCCCCCCCCCCCCCCCCCCCAACAAAAACTAACGTTCCCTAGGTCATGGCGACATGACAGGAGATGCAGGAAAGAGTAGAAAAACGCAAGACTAATAAAATAATATTATAATAATAATAATAAAGTAAGACTAAGAGAGTACCACCACCTACCAAGGAGCAAAGAACTCCACAAGCATAATGTCACGTCCCTTAGCTTCTGCTTCAAATCCTCCATCTGAGAGATCCAGAACATCTGAACCAAGCGCCAAGCCAAACAACACGAAAATCACAGCAAATTTCTCCATTTTTGACTGATGTTTCTCACACGTCGTCACCACACACACTTGAACAACACCGGTTGGTCGCGCGTTGTGTTATCAAATTCACACAACATTTAAAACCCAGTGAATTTTATTGCACTAATTTTGCGCATACACGATTCGATAGTATGTACGCGTGTGTACATAGTTTGTGCACAGGTTTCCACGTGTACTTGCTGCATGGTGTCGATCCCTGATTGGCTGCATTGGGGTAATCACATTCTTCTCTTAGGGGTGTTTTTCTAGTTCAGCATTATTCGTCCATTTATTCAGACACTTTTCACTATAGCTAAGTTAATGAAACGAACTTAAATTCAAGAAAATTAATATAAAAACAGTACACTTTTTTGCTTTTTTATTCAGTTTTGGGAAAAATTGTAAAATAAATATTTTATTGCAATTTCAATTCACCCTTATAAAATGGATCATCTACTGGCTCACGGTGGACACGGTGTATTTGCATTTAAGAATTATGTTTTTTCATCGATATTTGTAACGGGTTTCCGTAGTGTAGTGGTTATCACGTTCGCCTAACACGCGAAAGGTCCCCAGTTCGAGCCTGGGCGGAAACAAATTTTTATCTTTTTTTCACCCTCTTTCTCTTTTAACAATACATTTGAATATTTTAAATAAATGGTTACTTGTTCCTGTTTGTTTGTCGTCACTTATTCCCCTAAATTTTGTTTTCATGATTAGTAAACATGCTATACAATCTTCATAATTATTTATAGCAGGCCTGAGCATTATTTTATGTGGCTTGTTCCGCCAAGGCCTAAATTTGATAAAGAAGGAAGAATAAAGTGAACGTTGTGTTTCTGTAGGTTTTAATTAGGCAGATAAAACAAATAATAGTCAAGAACTGGCAGTCGCTGTGCAGTGCATCAAGTTCTGTCCATGGTGAACAAAATAACTGCCGTCAAAAAGATAAATATTTCGCGGGGCGAACACTGACTGCGGGACAAATTTTTTTTCAAAGATGTTCACTTTGAACAGAAGACTATACTATTTGACCTTGCTATTATAACCCGTTTTTGCGATGAGACGGGCACCAACAGTTTGGGTAGGCTACAGCCGAGGGAGTCCCACTGTCTGTGGGGCCGGGGCTATGCTTGTCTCCCACCTCTCAGTCTCAGCAGAATTTTTGGCCGATTGTGACCCGCGAAATGTGGCCGCCTAGGTCGACCAGCTTTATTTTTTTTGTGATAACTACATTTTTGTTAAAGACAGTGGACACTATTGGTTACTGTCAAAGACCAGTCGATCTTCCCACTTGGTGTATCTAAGCACTGGAATGCATAAAATAACAAACCTGTGAAAATAAAAAAACACCCTTGACACACCAAGTTGTGTGCCAGTTTCAGATGCTTGATTTCGAGACCTCAGTCAAATTCTAAACTTGAGGTCTCGAAATCAAATTCGTGGAAAATGACATTTTCTCGAAAACTACGTCACTTCAGAGTGAGCCGTTTCTCACAATGTTTTATACAGACAACCTCTCCCCATTACTCGTATTCAAGAAAGGTTTTATGATGATAATTATTTTGAGTAATTACCAATAGTGTCCACTGCCTTTAATTCAGAGCAATGAATCAAGAAATGGGCCCCATATCAAACATAGACCATCCAACTACCTCCATGAACCATCGTACCCGTAACTTACACTTGAATCTGCCTTCTGATCGCAGATGATGGGTCCAGCATGTATTTTTATTTTCCCGAATTTAAATATTGCGACGATTAAACCAAACTAACATTAGACTTGTGGACAAGTCATTAAATCGGCCCCACGCGCTAAGATAGTGCTCTCGCGAGATCACTGCTCTCGCGCGAACTGATGGCTCCCCGATTTCGGCGTGGGGCCGATTTAACGACTTGTCCATAAGTCTAAACTAACATTGGTTATTCATGTTTTTATCGTGTATTTTCGACAGACTTGCGTCCCCTCCCCAATCCTGGGAAACAGCCTCTCAAAATTAATCAAATAAATTTCAAGGCAACCAATTCAGCTCAGTTGGCAGGTCAGCCGTTTAGGATTTTTTTGTTAGTCGACTTTTTAGTGCCGTGCCGCCGCGAGTCGACCAAACTGTTTTGCTCTACTGACTCTCTTGTTGCTATAGCTGTCATGGCGGCGTCCGCAAAAGTTAATCGTGAACGAGTGGAGGGTCTACGACAGTAGTGCGAACAAATAATCACATAATAAAAATAATAAAGTATTGGGTGAGGAGTGGGATAACAAAGAAAGTTCATCTGAACGCCGGAACAGAAGAGGGTTTTTGGTTGCCCGTCGAAAAAGCACTTTTACGATAACAAAACAGGTCTCAAAGATTTACTTGCAGCGCGGTAGGGGGAGGTATCGTATAGCCATGCTCCATGGTGGTCATACATGTAGACCTTTTCGCAAATACTGGGGCGCGCGCGTAAAGCTTGGAATTAGGTGCATTGTGGTCTAGCTGGTAGCAAAATTTGATTCATATCTATCCCACAATGCACCTCATTCAACAGTCTGCGCTTGCGCATTGGTATTTGCGATAAGGTCTATAGACCTTTTCGCAAATACTGGGGCGCGCGCGTAAAGCTTGGAATTAGGTGCATTGTGGTCTAGCTGATTACAAATTTGATTCATATATATCCCACAATGCACCTCATTCAACAGTCTGCGCTTGCGCATTGGTATTTGCGATAAGGTCTATGGTATAGCAGAGCACCTGAGACTCACGCCCGCAACGACAGCATGCTACGTCATCCCGGAGAGCTTGACACGTCGGTTGCAATTGTGTCCGCCATGCAATACTGTCCACTTTTGCATATTATGCAATTGAGCTTGATAGAACGTGATTACTGCGTGCCGAACTGCCCGGTGACGTCACCCGGAGCTCTAAGTACGCCCATGATGCAATGTGTCCGCCATGCAATACTGTCCGCTCCGGACACTTTTGCATATGCAATTGTGTCCGGGGCTATGAAAAAACCGTCCGGCGGACATTATTGCATATGCAATAATGTCCTCCGGATAGTATTGCATAGAGGACAATAATATTGCATGCGAAACCGGACGGCTGAGGCCGCAACACAGGCTCACTTTGATGGACACTTGTTGGTTAAGACCAGCATTCTCACTAAATTGGTGCGTCTCAACAACAAAATGCATATAAATAATAATTATAACAAACCTGTAAAAATTAATTTGAATTAATTTCAGTGAGAAATCTTCTTTCTCAAAAACTAAGTTACTTCAGTAGGGAGCCGTGTCTCACAATGTTTTTAATAGTTCTCCATTGCTCGTTAAAAATACCAAATAAGTTTTTTATGCTTACAATTATTATTTTGAGATTATTTCCAAAAGTTAGTGTCCAATTAAGTTAATTTTTATGAGTTATAAAAATTAATACCCTCAAAGTTAAAACACAGAACCCCGGGTTTTGATAGATTCTTTCATACACAATCTATTGTCTGTAAAAAAAAAAAAAAAAAAAAAAAAAGGTGTAAGGGCTCCCAGGATCGAGCAGGGAAGCCCACCACCAATCACCAATCTTATTCAAAGGGCGCCACCTTTTGCCCAAAGATTCACTTTGCAAACAAAGATCGGTTTCCGTCTTTCTCTGGTGTAAGAATTGCGTGTCGGAATTTGGGGACCAGACTGTTCTAAATCTGTTGTTTTTCATTTTTTTCGCGCAAGCGGTTAAATTGAAACTCGTAAAACGTGTTCTTATAAAACGACGTTACAAAAACCGTACAGGAGATCTTTTGAGGTAAGTAATTCAACTGATTTATAGTCTGGTTTTATGTTTCTATTTTGCCTTAAATTCCTACTCCTTTTTGCGTGCTGTGGCCAAATCAAACTCAGTCAAAAAGTTTGTTTTTCATCAGTGTCACTGTCACCAACATCATACATGAACATCATCACGCTTACACTTTTACAGTTACACTCACAGTCACACTGCTGGCTGCACTTTTGTAGTATGCAACGGAGCGGAGGAGTCCAACCTGGGCTACACAATGGCATTATATCATTATGTACTTCTAGAAACCTGCTGTCTAACCACCTGACCACTGTCACTGACCTAGGCCGTGTACACAAATGTAACTTTTAAAACTTAACTTAAAAACTTTAAGTTAATGCATTTATAATTATAAATATAATTATATATTATACAAAATTATACTTATAGACCTTTTTTAATTTTTATGCACATAACGTCATTTCAGTAGGGTGCCCTCACCTGGAGGTCAAAAGGAGGTTGTTCGATTGTTTCGTCACCGCCGTTTTTCCACTAAGATGGCCGATGGATGACGTCAATGCATATTAACTTAAGGTCTATAATAAAGCGCTTTAAATTACGCTGTTTCAAAGCGCTGTACAGTCAAGAAAAACATTAAAATGCAGGATTAAAAAACATGAGAAAAATAGCAATATGGTTTTTTAAAAATACACAACAGTTAAACAAGTAGCAAGAAATTTAGTAAAAACATTATAATACAAACAATCATTTTACACAGAATAAAATACAAAATAATAAGCGTCAGGCGGACCCAGAGTAAATCAACACCATTTCTGTAGGAGTGTAGGCTTTCGCGGTGATATCATTCAGAGATTTCTCATACACTGTACCTCAACATGTTTCTTCAACAGCCATTAATGTAATTGTGAGAAATGTAATGTCTCGCATACTGAGACAATCCCCAAGGCGGGGCCTCCGACCTTTACGAGAACAACTCAACGTTGACAATGTAGAGAACACCAGTCCAGCCTCAAGCGACGCTGATGCTGATCCAGATGTGCCTGTTGCTCAGATGAAAAACATATTCGAACAGACTCCCAAAGTGAGACCTCCAGTAACAACACCCCGTCATCATCAAGCCCCTTTGCAAAAGAACGTTGCAGTCCAAAAAAGGTGGGGGAAGGATGCAACATTGGTGAAGAACAGACTCGAGAAGACCATTTTGGGCGGAGTAACAGATGATGATGAGAAGCAGGTCAGCCCTAGTCTGAGACAACTCAGGATGACACCAGGTAGGATTTTAAAAGTTTAAATGTACAATAATTATTAGTCGTGATAGTCAGTGTTGTAGCCACGGAGGGCGGTGCCATGCGGGCCTGCCCAGAATCTAACGAAATTTCGCCCAGCACTCTGAGCAAAACACATTGTGCTGCCCAGCACAGAATTCCCCCAGATTGCACTTCATGAATAACGACCCTGTATCTAAACAGGCATAATTTGTTGAACCACTTGTCTTGGTGGACTAAATTGGATTTAGAGCCCGCCACTAAAATTGGTCAAGGTACAACACTGGTGATAAGCTTAACTTTCAGTCCTCCTGACGGTTGTAGTCCTGCCGAGCAGTCTACAAAATGAAGTTCACAGGACCCAAGCTCTGGTGTTGGCAGAATCCTGGTCATGACACTTCTGCCTTTGAGCAAGGCATGTACTTGTGTACACTGTGTAACCACAGTTGCTTCTTAAAAAGTTTGGGAAAGTAACATTCTGCTCTACCGACCATGCTCATAGAGTTGATGATACCCATGCCTACATCATATGAAGGGGTTAACTCTGTTTCAGCCCAGGAGTACATGTAGGTTGCATCGTGCCCCTGGTGACAGTTGAGCTGAGTACGATGTAGGTGTACACATTCACACCAGGGATCTACCTGTATTTAAATAAAAGGGTACAATAGATTCCACTGTTCGGGAAAGGTCCACGGTACCAATAGACCTTTTCGCAAATACTGGGACGCGCGCGTGAAGCTTGGAATTAGGTGCATTGTGGTCTAGCTGGTATCCAAATTTGATCCATATCTATCCCACAATGCACCTCATTCAACAGTCTGCGCTTGCGCATTGGTATTTGCGATAAGGTCTGTGGGAGATGTTGCAAAAAAGTTAAGAGTAAAAACAAAAGAGGGACAATAGGAGTTCCACAGTTGCAATGGTATACAAGCTTGTAAGGGATGAAAGTCCAAGTCAGTTGTACCATCATGACCATAGTACTTGTTGATAATAAAGGAATTTCATCTAGTATACAGGAAAATGATTGATTCTTACATTTCTCACAGGAAGGGCTTTGCAGAAGCAAAAAATTCTTGAGCGTAAACACCACGAGGCCAAGTCTCGAGCCCATACCCTTGGTATCGGTGGCGGAATCAGCCTCTGGCCACAGATGGAGAATATGAGGTTGACCCAGCGGGAAGTAGCAGCATTGACGGGTGTTTCTGCAGCGCTGGTCGTGGGCGTTGTGTTTCTCTTTCACTATCTACATGGTAGGACTGGCCATTACTACATGTAACTCATTCTTATTCAGCTGATTTCAATCTTGTTAAAGGCTGATGGACAGCCAATGAGCCATCTGGAAGTTAAATTTGAATAGTGACTGCTACATTGACTTGTATAGTCACAAGTTACCTTTTTTTATATTTTTTTAATATTTGAATTCCTCAGACTAGTGTGAAAGGTCAAGCTAACTGGTCCTGCTTGCTAGTCACTAAAACAAGTCCATATACATTGCAAAACATTTCCTTAGCTTTAAAGCCATTTTACACTTTCGGTACAGAAACAAAATTAAAAGTTCACAGATTTACTAATAGTTTACAGGGTTAACGAAAGGTAATGGTGAAAGACTTATCTTGAAATATTATTCCATGAAATGCTTTACTTTTTGAGAAAACATTAAAACAATATTAATTCTCGATAGCGAGAATTACAGACTTATTTTAAACCCATGTCATGACACGGCGAAACGTGGCGACACAAGGGTGGGTTTTCCCCGTTATTTTCTCCCGACTCCGATGACTGATTGAGCCTAAATTTTCACAGGTTTGTTATTTTATATTTATATAAGTTGTGGTACACGAAGTGTGGGCCTTGGACCTTTTCCGAAAGTGTCCAATGGCTTTAAAATGGATTGCTTTGAGAAAAAAAAAAACAGTGAAAGAGAAACTATGAGCTTGACTTTTACCAAAAACTTTTGAGTTTCTTTTCTTATCAGGAGCTGTATTGGATGGCTTAAGATCCTACAACAGACAACTTACAAGTTTCCCACAGAGGAACAGGATTGACCCCACAGGCCAAGAGAAATTTGACAAGTCTGTCCTAGCCTGGCATATGGCATTCACGAACCTAATGGTGAGATCAGTATGTATTTATTTCATTCATTGAGGGCTTGAGGGGTCAAACCAGCTGAGAATTATCAAGTAAGGTTTTATGCTAACAATTATTAATAATTGAGTAATTACCTATAGTGTCCACTGCCTTTAAAAATATTATCCAAACCATATTACTTTGAAGAAAATCCTTTCGGAGAAAATCCTTTCTCAAAATAGGTTCAGTAGCTGCGGTGCCTCTCACCCAGTAAGTTTGTTATTGTCATAAAAATTTTGGAGTATTTGGCCCTCCTACACAAATGTATGACCCATAGTGCTAGCCAGAGGGGGTGTCTATGGCCCTTTTCTAATAATGGCTTTGGCTCAGGCTAGCTTGGCCCCGCGGTTGTTTTAACAATAATGATAATATCAAAGTCTTATATAGTGCACGTATCCACCAAAAAAGGTACTCACTTTCAGAAAGATAGGTTATTGAAGTAATGAATTCTCAGATCCAGCTACACAACACATGGGACCAATGGCTTTACATCCGATCCGAAGGACGAAGCAATGGTTAAGTGATTGCTTAAGGACACATGTGTCACGGCTGGGGATTTGAACCTACACTCTGCTGATCAGAATCACCAGAGTTTGAATTCGGTGCTCTTAACCGCTCGGCCACAACCCTTGACAATTGAACTGTGTGTGCTTTGCGTACGCACTCGGGGCTTAAGAACAGAGCCTGAATAAATCCAAAGCGGAAGCCATGTATTTGAAAAGGGCCATGTTTCCCTGTTGTATCTCGCATATTCACTTTTTAATGTGTTGTAAGTGAACAGTTTGGATACAGTTTTTAAGTTTTCAACAAATTTTAACACCAAATCTTGGTTTAAATCTTGACCCAACACTTTTAACCATTGGTCATTTTATAGGATTCACTACATGGAGATTTTGACACCCAGTGGCCGAAGACTCTAGGGATGTACCAGCTGTGTGCGATATTCTACATCATATTCATTGGTCTCTTACTGTACTATCTAGCTGATAATATGCTGACCACGAGCCGCTTGACACCTCAGAGGATCAAGATATGGTAAGCGTCTTCCAATCATTTTATTGAGTAAGTGATCAAATGCTTTATACCCTGCATATTACTCCCTTGCAGTTTGTACCTGGGTAAGCCCCCTAATACTAATAGAGTCAATTGACTCAAGTTGTTGTGAGACTGGTTTTTAAGTCTAGTTTTTTACCAAGGGCTGTACTGTTGTCTTGTGTGCAGAATTAATATGAACGGGTTTGTGACATGTGAAGCTGTTTACTGTTAAGCAGCGCTATGAAATTGGGCCCTTGTGAGCATTACGTATTGTGTGAGTACCAGGTACGCATTTGAGTGTTCTGGTCAAAAACATTATTCTGAAATATGCAAAAGAGGCCAAAGGTAGTACGCATCCTGCAATTTTTTTTCGTCTGAGCTGCCCCTGTTGATTAGAGATCATGTTTTAAACAAAGGTTATGACTTCTGCTTTCTTATTCAGGGTGTCTCTATTGGTTGTTACTGGTGTGTGGAGTATACTAATGATGTATCTACTTGTGAAAGCACAGCAACTTGAGACCAAAGTCGAGTCGACTATACACTCTTTAAGCGACCATCTGGTAAGCGTTAATGTCGTCGCGTCAGTGCAAAACAATTTATCTTGGCACGTGTTTGTTTTATGTGTGCATCCGGTCAAAAAATAATAGATCTGTACATTATTTATGCGGATGTTTTGGTTCATTCCCAACTTTTTTAGTGCAAAATTTGAAACATGACTTAATTGGATTTCAACAACAAATGGGTCTTAACATTCGAAGGAGGAATATTTTAACAGTAAAAACGTCAAATTCAAGACAATTTTGATTGAATATTATTGAAAGTCGGAAATGAACCAAAAACATCCCCATGGCATGCAAAAATGTTGAGACCCATTTTTCTCAGAATGAAGTCAGCGAATGTTTTGGATGTTTTAAAATTTTGCACTGGAAGCTTATCAAATACAAAGTAAATTTGCACCACATGAGGTTAGAGACTTGTAATTTGTCCCCACTCACATGAGGACTCTATCTTTTTCGAAAATGGGAACAAATTTGAATTTGACATTTCCCTTGCTCTTTAAATGTATCTTATTGTATGGTCTACAGCTGTCTGTTCCAGTCGTTTTCTCACCTTCTCTTTGTGTTTTCTATCAACCCCCAGAGTGATTTAGTCTTCTTGGACCTGAATCTTACACGCTACAAAGACGTCCTGATGTACTGGAGGATACGTTGCCTTCCCCCTACGACCACGGGTACACTCAGCATCATGGGATTTCTCCAGGTTCGAGACGTCGCCTACTACCTGCAGTATTACAGTCTGCCTGTGTTGACGGTACTACTAACTCCAGTGGTGCGTCTTGTGTTAGCAGTCAAGGAGGTCTACAGTACTAGCAAGTCCAAGTAACTTTTGAAACTTGGCTTCTTTCATCATCGGGAACATTTCATTTTGGATAGAATGCAGAAGCGCATTGTTGATCTTGTTGGTGGAGTGTTATGATCAACAGTCTGCCTGTGTTGACAGTACTAGTAACTCCAGTGGTACGACTTGTGTTAGCAGTCAAGCAGGTTTACAGTACTAGCACGTTTAAGTAACTCTGAAACTGGGCTTCTTTCACTTGGAACATTTCAAATTAGATTTTTTAATGCAGAGAGTATTGTTAATGTTGTTGATGGAGTGTTATAGTGTCTGCCTGTGTAGTCTACAGTACAAGCAAGCCGAAATAACTTGAAACTTGCCATCTTCCATCAGGAACATTTCATTTTAGATTGAGTGCAGAAGAATTTTGTTGATCTTGCTGGTGGAGTGTTAGGATCGTCTTCCGACTGCTTTCTCCTAAAGACGATCAAAGCATACGAATCTAATCGTTGGGTATAACAGCACCGGTTCTTTTTCAGAACCAACACTACCAAAAGATATATTTTCACCTTAACAGGCATGTATGCTTCTTTTTTGAAAGGGCAAGGGCACCAGACATTTTCTTCTTGGTAAAGGGCACCCTATGAGGAATTTACAAATTTCTACTGGAGCATTTCAAGGGCACCAAGGCAATGATCAGGAGGCATGGACGCAACTGTCGTCCTTGCCTCCATGAAGTATCAGGCCTGTCACCTAATTGATTATACCAGTTGTATTTCAAATCCCTCGCTATGTCTCCAGGGGTGGATTTCACAAAGGTAGTCCTAACTTAGGACCAGTCCTATCTCTTAGCATTGCATAGGACTAGTCCTAAGTTAGGACTACCTTTGTGAAATCCACCCCTGCAGATTTTTATTGCGCAATAAAGGCAAACCAAAAACACCATTGGATAAAAGGAGTTGTATTCATTAAGATTTAAACAAGTATTCATTTCTTAACAGGGGTAACATCAGAACAGATGTTTATTTATTTCCACATAAATGTGTTATTCCTAAAGTTATATTGTGTGACCAGGGTATATTATGTCCACTTTTAATATTTTCACAGTCGTAGTTGAGTGAGGGTGTAGCAATCAATTTAAAGATTCACCTGGCAGACCATTTGGCGCATTTTTATAAAGCACTAAGATTGATCCTAGTATGAGTTATCAACATCATCATCATAGTGATTTGTGTTTTGATATCATGCTTCAAGTTAACAAAAAAAAATGATCTTTTCCTCTTCACTTCCAGCTGTGAAAAATGTCTGTGTTGAACTTTTGTTGAAAATATTATGACATAATCACTGTTTTTAAAATGAAATAAAACTGTATTTGAAAGCCTCAATCTATTCAATTAGTACTACATGTACGGTATCTAGAAAATGAATCTTTTGATTGTTTCATACAAATATGTTTATTTTGTAAAGTAATTGCTATGTAATTATGTGAAAATGTAGATACTTCAGCATTTGTAAATTGCATTAAAATGATTAAAAACAAATAAATTCTAGAGAGTGGAGTTTTGTTGTTGTTGCCCAAATCACCTCTTTCCTGATGCCATCTCTTGTGTCCATATTACATGTATTTAGTCAGCAATGAAGTTACATTTCAGACAAGGACAGTTATTCAAGCCTCTTTTGGATGTTAGGAATTCAAAATTGCTGCCCTATGATACAATCCATTTGATTTTATTTAAAACAGACTAATGACCTGATGTTATTGGTGGAGATATGCCCCCCCCCCCACCCAGTTCCTCAAGCTCGCATAACGGCACTATAACTACATGTAGGGTAACATTTTAAGGGGGGGGGGGAGAGAAGAGAATCTGGCGTGTGTGTAAACATATATTGGCAGGGTGTAAATGGAAACATAGTTGTTAAAACCATCAAAATAGTCAGAGTGTGAAACATTTAACTCTGGGATCCCAAATTATGTCAAATAGGGGTGGGGCACAGACATTTTAGGGTTTCTCTTTTCGGGGGGGCATCGCTGCATTACTGTAATTTCAAATATCTTAGTAGTTGTTAATTAATTCATTCGTTTAATGGGTGTTTTCTATTCATTTTGGAGCAATCTGACTGATTACATTTAAAACACAAAACTTCAAAAAGGCATCCACTGATCAATTTCCAGCAGTTGGATATGGAGTTAGAAATACATGTAGAATAGTAGCAGGTAAGATTAGACATGCAGCTCTGCCTTTACTATCATGTGGAAAAAATATACACAACAGCGGTCACCACCAGGGCACTGTGTCGCTGAGGTCAAGCATGTACAATACACACAATCCCAACCGCAGGAAAGTTCGCCGCTCGATTGCATTGATGGTGGATGTTGACATTCGAAACACCTCTCACCGATGGAAAAAGCCGGTAACCAATCCATTTATAATCACCTCTTCTTACTGAAATAGTGTCATTCTCATCATTCTTATGAGCTTGATTTGACATTATACATGAGTTGTATTGTATTTATTATTTGGGTGGAGTTGTGCTGGGGATCGCGAAATTGAATTACACCGGGGCTCCCCGACTCTGGCAGTTGTTTGTTGTCGTCGTTACTCCGATCCCCCTTTTCATTCAGATCAGAATTTGCACTTGTTCTTTACGCCTACTCTTGCAAATAGATTATAACGTTATGGCTTCCGCGGTTAGTGCAATCTGCCGTTGGATAACTTTCCGCATGGCGCCACCACTTTTTCACTCATTTTTAGAAAAAGGGATATATCAATCAGGTAAATAAGTTCCTATATTATTTCATATCAAACGAAAAAGTGGTGGCGCCATACGGAAACTTTTCCAACTACATTTGAATTGTAGTAACTCTTCTAGAACTATGCGGTTTCGTTCCACTATCGTCTCCCGAAGTAATTTGTAACCATCCTCCTCTTACTTCTGTCATGTCTGTCATGTCTCACTCTCAGACAAACTTCACAGACATTGTCTGTCTTAGTTGCGACAACTTAACCCTCCTGTCGGCAAGAGGGTTATGAATCGCATGAGTGTGATTGTGAAGTTTTGTGTTGCCACGTAAATCTCGCTGTGTTTTAATATGCGAATGAAACTTGCAATTTCATCAATCAAATAAAAATGTCTTAATATTTGAACAGACGTGGAGGAAAGAAATCAGAAATAAAATGTAGTTTTGGGCCATGGTACTACAATTTTTTTTTCAAATTGTAAATTGCACCATAGTCCTACCACTGTACCAGAACCATGCATGGAGGTACAACATGTATGTAGACCCAGTAAATGGGGCGCCGTACTCCTTTTTTATAAATTTTGTCATTATCAGTCGTTGCAGTACCCCATGTAGTTTGCTTTGGCTGGGGCGCTAGTACGACCGATAACAACAAAATTTTGAAAAAAGGGGTACAGCGCCCCAGTTACTGGGTTTAGCATGGAGGTAGAATTTGATGCACGAACATTACATTAACACAAGTTGTTGGACTGTTTTTTGCCGGTTTCTTGAATAGTACAGTTGAAATTTGTCTACATTGCCCTTGTAGCCTATGTGTTTACAATGGTGCATGAAGCTTAATATGTATTTCCCCCTTGTCAGCTGGTGAGTTAATTTCAGCAGTTGAACACTCTCTAGCTAAACCAGAACTTCCTAGGGTAAAGGTTCAAAGTTGGACCTTCTTTTGAACAGTTTCAGTTCGTGGCCCCTGTCACTGCCTATGCCGAGCATTGACAAATCATCAGGAACTTCCCTTTGCAAAATTAAAATGGCCTTGCCCTCTCACAGAGAAAATTTGTGGCCTGAAAACGATGTCATAATTTACGTATAAATCTAAGAAAACAAAGCCATTGAAAATATGTTTTTTCCCCCTGCAGAACAATCTGTGACTAAATAAGCAGTAAACTCAACTGTGGATTATGGCAACGGGGAACAACTTCCAAGTCAGTTGTTGAGTTTGTAACATCCTCAACGGTTGCCTCGTATTATTGCATTAAGATGAGCAAAGCCAAGATGGAGAAAGTTTTAAGCACACCAGGGTGAGTCATTTTAACATGAAATAAATCTAACAAATCTGGTACATGTAACACCCGCTTCAGACAGGCGCTCCAGAGTCGCGCCGAACCAAATTCTGAATTAAGTACATGAAAAGTTCGACATCTGAAACAGTTACATTGTAGGAGTGACTGAACGCGCTAGAAGTCGAAAGATCAACATTTGCAGTCGGTCGGAAAGTCTCTGGAGCGCCTTGGTTTCAGACGTCGATCTTGTCATGAGCCGAACCTAATGTAAATGTTCTGTTAGTTTGCCTGTCTGAAACCAAAATTGAATTGGGTCGACCTAGAGTCGCTCCTAATCTATTTGGTTCGGCGCGACTCTGGAGCGCCTGTCTGAAGCTGGTGTGATACACGTATCTTTTGTCTCTGATACACCTCCAGGGCTCATCTTTGTGAGAAACATCCACAAAACTGCAGGCTTTTAAAGTTTTGATTAAAAAAAAAAATTGGGGCCAGAATTTTGTTAGTCCTACAAGTCCAGAATCAAAATGATACAAAAGCTATCTACAGGGTGTCACAATTAAACTTTTTTTTACAATGTATTAGAACCAAGCTCTAAGGGAAGATTTATTTCATTTGCCGTCTATTGAGGAGCCTACATATTTGGGTAATAGATACTCGACAGAATTGAAAGGACTCAAAGTCAACATTTGAATACACACAAGATGCAGTGAGGAACAGTAATTGATCAAAGACACAAGACTACCGGACTTGTCCAGTCATGCCAGTCAAATGTTTAACTGGCCCAACACTAAAAAACACTGTCCTTAGTCCTCAGGCATGTGAGCAAGTGTAAAACCCCTGAGCCTGACAACAAGAGAATACTGGAGAATTACTTTACAAGAAAACATCTCAAGTGTAAAACTGAAATATCAAAACTATGTTACTATTTTTGCTTAAATTTTCATGTATCTAATGGACCCTTCCCATGAAATATGCTAATTACATTCACGCATGCGTACAGACCCTGTTGGTTGGCAAACGCCATAGAGTTGTGCACTAAGCATTGCGCAGTCGCAAGTGCGTCACGCACCCATTAGCCGTGTACAAAACAGCGCAATTTTCCCTCAATTTGCCAACCAAAACGTTAGTGCGCACGCGCTATGTGCAATTTACATATTTCATGGGAAGGGTATTATTGTAGGCCTAAATGCTCTGCATCTCTTCTGCATCAGGAGGTTCTTTAAGACATATGTACAATGTATACTATGTATTGTATGGCACATCATAATTGACCACTGTTATGAATATGATTTTGTGACCAGATCCAGAATTGGGACGCTGCTGTACTCTTTGGAGAAGCTGAACAGCTCTAGCTCTGATGATGTGGAGCAGATGCGCTATACTACGGCCAAAATATTACATTGTACTAAAGACCAAGGTAAAAAAATGAGGCACTTTTACTGAGCCTCACTTTAATACACAATACACCAGGGCCCGGTTTCATAAAGTTGTTTAGCAGAAAATACTGCTTAGAGAAATTATTGGGGTGCCGGTTGCAACATTGTAAACTTTATGGAAAGTTGGCAGGTTTCTGCTAAGCAAGATTTTGTTGTGTTTAGCAGAAACATGTTATGAGCAAACAATTTCAGAACAGACATGACAGAAAACCTAAAATAACACATGTTTTAAACTTTTGAACTGTAACTGTTTACACTACAGAAGAAAAGATTTCATGGTAATTATGTTTGTTGACATAAAGTTCAGCAAAGCAAACTAAGTGATAACTAAAAGAAAACATGTACAGTACATAAAACCATGGAGGTACACGTAGAACGCAACTAGTTTGCAGATCATCACCCTTATATAAAAATCCTCTTTTTATTTTTTTTCTAATGCCGTTGAAAACTAGAAAATACAGTACGAAGAAGGTGTGTGAAATGTACTTGAATTGCAGTTCCTCACTGTTTTCTTGTACAAACAAAGTTGCATACGTGTTTGAAAACACAGTAATTCAAATATCAGAACGATTACAGTTTCAAAGACTTTAGGCCAAACAAAATAAAATTATGTTGTGTTTACGGTAACGGCCTGAAAAAATTCCAGGTAGGTAGATAGGAAAATATAATATATATATATATAGATATTTTTTTTTAAGTTCTTGAATTTGGAGGTATTTGTTAATATTTTGGAACAAGTTTTGATATCGCCATGATTTTCGTAAAAATGCATTATACTGGTAAGTCGTGATAAATAGTTTTATAAGTGAGGAAACATGTTAAAATTTTCATTTTAAGTTTTACCAACTCACAAAATATTTAGAAAAAAAGTTTTGAGGTCGACAATTTGGCCGCAAAAAAATGAGGTCGGTCGGGTTACCGTAAACACAACGTTTATTTTGTTTGGCCTTAAATTTCTGACATTACCTGTAATGTACAGTATGTGTTGGCTAAACCGACAATAGAATATAGAGTCTATCAACAGGGTTGATACTCTTCTGTACACAAAGAAAGCCACTTGAGATAACATTGTCATCGGATTTAAATTGTCCAAAGTACAGCAGTTAATGTGTGATGTGATGACAATTGTTCGCAAAAGGTTAGATAATTTAGGCATGCAGTGCTCTTGATCATGTTTATTATATACAGGTCTGGAATTTCACTAAGGCCACAACGGCCATTGCCTCCATTCCCCTGGTTTTAGCCTTGGTGCCCCTTTAAAACTTTCCCATAGACTTCATGATTTTCTTATGGAAGTGCCCTTTGCCGAATGAAAATGGACTTGCCCTCTCAAAGATGAAATTCCAGGGCTGTGTATAGCATCAACAAGGGAATACTTTGCTTTACTTTTAGCGGTTGGGGAGTCTATTCTTTGACAAGCTTGGCCCACTTTCAAAAAGCTGCTAAGGCATGTAAGGAGACAAATCTTGCTGATAAACAGACACTTGAATACTGCACACACTTCACTTGCTGTACTGAAAATATATATAATGAATTTTTTTTTTTTTACTTCACCCAGCTCAATGAAATTTGGCCTATGGCTGGAGACGATTTCATTTCCTAAACTAATCATAACCTTAACACCAACTACATACATGTACTTGACCTTAGCAAAGCAAGTAGGCTAACCTTATGGCAGTTCCTATAAAAATAAGCAGAGTATTCATGATATTGATAGTGACACCACAACTTTTTTTTTAAAGCTTCCTTTTATGTTTATATTGCTTTGACCATGTTGACCATTTATTTTGTCAACGCAGAACAAGTCCGCAAGCAGATAATATCAAAAACTACAAATGGCTTAGAGATTCTACTTTCTACACTGGAGGTGAGTATGACTCTATCGACTCTATCTTTAACAGGTTTTGCTCGTTAATTCAGGAACTTTCAAAAGTTGTTCACCTCAAAGCTGAACTTTTGGAACCCATTTGTTCATAGATTGAATCTATTGTTCCATTGTTCAGTCAGATTATCTTTGAGGACAGTCGTTTGTGATCTCTCTTGCTACCGATAGTCACGCTGAACATTGTGAATGTATGCCAAGTTTTATCCAAATGTTTCCCTGCCATTCTCAACGCAGTTCATTATTTGGCCATCGTTTGGCCATCGTTTGGCCAGAGAATTTAACACATGGTTGAATGTGACTATTTACAATTACATTCTTTAGTATCTTTCTTTCTTTCTTTGTTCAGGTATACATGTATATATTGACTAGAGTGCCAACACCCCGTTATACACGCACTAAGGTTTTGAAGCCGTGTGGGCGCATCCATGTTTATGTACAAACCAATATCAATATACAGTCGACTCCCGTTATTACGAGCTCGCATGTTACGAGGTTCCGGTTGATACAAGGTTTTTTGCCGGTCCCTAATGGCTCCATGCGTGTTTCAATGCATTAAAATACTGATTATACGAGCACGGTAGTAGCGAGAACACGGTTATAACAAGGTAATTTGGGAGACCCATTACGAGCAAAACATTGTTTAAAACCCTTCTATAACGAGAACAATTCAAAAACCAACAAAGGAAATACCTGAGCAGCTGGTAAAGTCGATATTTGTGGCTTTTAAGACATACAATTGAGGTGTTAAGTGGACGCTACCGCTAGCATCACTAATCCGAAATCGGGAGTCACGAGTCAGCAAGCAAGGTTGTTAATTCCAAACTCCGGACAATGGTGGGATTAGGAGGTTTGCATGGTTCAAACATTGGAGAAATCTTAAGAAAAGTCCTGATCCACTGAGTTTATAAGCGTATTATAAATTTTCAGAAGAAAAAAACCACCCGCAACTTACAAGCAAAACTAGTTGCGTGATCAATATTATTGAATGCAAAGCAAGATTTTACCTGGTATCCCACATTGGCAATGAACCATCTAACATGACACAGGTGTTTATCAATGAAAATCAAGATTCTATTTTTTGTTGCTGCGACGAGTGTATTGCACATGCACACACATGCACAGAACAGCACGATCTTCCCTGGTATCTCGCGTTAGCAATGAACCTTCTATTATTACACTTGTGGTTACCAATGAAAATCCAGCTTTTATTTTATTGACTGAAAATTTTCACAGCGTGTGCAATATGCATTGCAGCAGTAAGATTTCCCCTGGTATCTCACAGCAGCAATGAACCATCCAGCATTAAACAGGTGGTTACCAATGCAAACCAAGACTCTATTGCGTTTGCAATAAACTGCCGGCGACCAAAGTTTTGCAAGAGAAACTTCCCAAAACATGAATACAAGTTAAAATCTTACACTTTTTTTCAATCTTGTAAGATGTAAATTGATTTTAAAATTGAATTTAAAACTAAACCAACTTAGTTAAAACAGTTTTATAAGCCCCACGTTGTGCTTGTTTGTGCAGTACCTCGCACATACTACTCTATGCACACAGTAGTATAGTCAATTGCAGCTCTGCCATGCATCTGTGTACACACGTGCGGCCATTATGTCATGTATATGCAAGTACACGTGTTGTGTGCGTGCACAATGATGACGTATGTATCTATATTTAGCGCGCTGCGTTTAAGACGAGATTCGGATAATACAAGGAAAATGGGCCAGTCCGGCGGACCTCGTTATAACGGGAGTCGACTGTATATAGCTCTATGCGCCTAACTTACCTTATTGATACATGTAGATGTAATATAGGTATTATTATTGGCGTTAATATTAAGAAAGAGTTTCAGGCCGGTATGTTTTGTTTTTGGAAGGACACCAAGGCATTTTCCCCTAGGTAAAGGGCACCCTGTGAGGAAATTGTTAATTTTCTAATAGCATTTCAAAAGCACCTAGGCAATGACCAGGGGGCATGGAGGCAATCGTCATCCATGTTGCCTTCGAAATGAAGTATCAGGCCTGGAGTTTTCCAATGAGGGACTCTAGGTGGCAGCAAACTTACCAGGTAAATCCAATGTTCTAGGTTATAGTGCGCATGCTCAGAACAACGTCAACAATGAAAGTTTACCTGGTAAGTCTGCTGCCACCTACCATTCCAAAGTCTCCCATTAGCTTATTCACTTTTGTTAATTTTCTAATGGCATTTCAAGGGCACCTAGGCAATGACCAGGGGGCATGGAGGTAATCGTCATCCATGTTGCCTTCGACGTGAAGTATCAGGCCTGGAGTTTTCCAATTACCCCATTCACTTTGGTTTTGATTCTTCCAGAGTTCCACAGATAGCAATGTGTCTCTCAACGTTTCGTCAACGTTATTGGAGATACTATTCACGGGTAAGCGAGCGTCGATCTTTGTGACTCACAGAGCCACTCAGATTCTACTCACTGCCCTTGGGACAGCATCTCGTGGCCAGCCAGTATCGGATGAGCTCATGATTACACTGCATCAAGTCCTCAGCAAAGTGGCCCCGAAAGGTATGGATAATAAACAAATTCTGTCGCCCTTAAAGGCGGTGGACACTATTGGTAATTACTCAAAATAATTATTCAAATAAAACCTTACTTGGTAACTAGTAATAGGGAGAGGTTGATAGTATACAACCCTGTGAGAAACGGCTCCCTCTGAAGTGATGTAGTTTTTGAGAAAGAAGTAATTTTCCACGAATTTGATTTCGAGACCTCAAATTTAGAATTTGAGGTCTCGAAATCAAGCATCTGAAAGCACACAAATTCGTGTTACAAGGGTGTTTCTTTCTTTCATTATGATCTCGCACCTTCAACAATCAATTGAGCTCAAATTTTCACAGGTTTGTTTTTTTATGCATGTTGAGATACACCAAGTGAGAAGACTGGTCTTTGACAATTACCAATAGTGTCCAATGTCTTTAAAGATCTCCCCCCCCCCAAAAAAAAAATGCATGCCTTTTCGTGTTCTTACTGTCGCTACGAAATGGAAGCTCGCACAGTAAGAGTAGCTCTTTGAAACTGGGCACTAGGCTCGAAGTTACCACTAGACCACAGGCCGAAGCCAGTGATTTTAGTGTTAGTGTAGTAAACTTTCTTCTGGACAAGTCTGGTTGTCTTGTGTTTTTCAACTGAGTAATGCTCTTGGTGACAACGTTATGCTTTGGCGGGTGTGTGTTGCAAACAAAGATTGCAGCGAACCAAGAAGCAACTTTGACACTGGTTCATGTTTAATTTTGCTGTGTTTTTCTCTCATATGAATTTGGCCTTGTGAGCAACAGTTTGACCCAGTCAACATTCTGAGCAACAGGCCCTGTGGTGTTGTTGTTTTTTCCCCCAAAATATCACCCCCTGATTAATAATAATATCAAAGTCTTATAGCGCACGTATCTACCAAACAAGGTACTCAAGGCGCCGAGTAATATACAAACTTTCAGAAAGATAGGTTATTGCAGTGATGAATTCTGAGACCCAATTATTTAGCCCCTTAAAAGGGTTTACAAGGTGCTACGGCGCATTAAGCAGCCACAACCAGGAACACCGGGGCGAACCCCTTCTCTTTTCGATAAGTGCACTGGGTTCTTTTGCATGCGTTACACAACACATGGGACCAACGGCTTTATGTCCCATCCGAAGGACGAAGCAATGGTTAAGTGTCTTGCTTAAGGACACAAGTGTCACGGCTGGGGATTCGAACCCACACTCTGCTGATCAGAAACACCAGAGTTTGGATTCGGTGCTCTTAACAGCTCGGCCACGACACTTCCTCTGATTATCAGATCTGCCAACTCTCCCCAAGTCTGCAGAAAGTTACCTAAAAGTAAACCAATCTTTTCATGTTCTGATGAACTTATTTGACAATCTCCCTGATTATGGAAATTTCCCCCCTCTTCTCTCAAACTGAGGAAACTGTTAGTGCGCCAAAAAATTCTTTGAAGTAGATAACTATATGGGTTGTAATATCCTCGATTCAACTTGCCTCCTTAAGTTTGGTGCCTTATTTCAGACCTTTTTGTGACTCTCATCTCTGATGTAAAAAAATCTTCTAAAACATTTATTGAATGAACAAAGGGAATGAAAACTAACATTTTGTTGTTATATGATCACTATGGAGAAAGTAAAAAGACATTCAAATCTGTTTTGATATGATCCGTGTAGCTGATAGCATTGCGTTATTTAATCTGAGTTCAATTGTTTCTCTTTCACAGACAGGAAGTTTGGTGTGAAAGCCAGGCTGAGTGGCGCCTTACCAATTACATTTGGCCTCATACGCACCAACACAGGAAACTTTGAGATCTTACAACCTTTACTTCAAGTACTCAAGATATACGCAACAAACTGTAAGTTCTTCTTCTTTTCTAGACTTGATAAGTCGTTAGGCGCTGCCTATCACAAATACACATTCTGTCGCTCATGCAACAGTCATAGTGCGATTATACACTCATGCAACGGTTGTTGGTAGCGCATGGCAGTAATAGACCGATCCAATAGGCTCCGCCCACGACGTACGTGTGAGCAAGAACACGTGGGGCTCTCTAAATGCCTCTCTGCACAACTCTGTCACGCGCGCCAAGCATATATGCGCACGCATGTCGGACTTTAGTGTGGGACCTTCGTTGCGTTGTGTTTGGTCAATATGCAATGGGGCGGAAATTACTGGATCGGTCGATTACCACTGACTCACACACATACTGGAATGGAGGATGAGCGTACCGTCCCCATAACCACACCAGGCTTAACAGTTACCGACTTGATTTCAAGACTACTTCTTTTCGTGCAGCCTTCATGATTGAAGATAGTCGCACTGCCAGACACACCGGGTGGGTTTAACCCCTTCTCTTTGCGATAAGTGCGACCTGGGGTCTTTTGTTATGTGTTGATAGTTTTTATAACACACAGGACCTACAGCTTTACTTCCCATCCGAAGGCTAAAGGTTTCTGTGATCCAATTGTGAGACAAAAAGGAAACATTTTCGAATAAAGCAAAGAGTGGTCTCTGATGTTTTAAAGACACTGGACACTATTGGTTATTGTCAAAGACCAGTCTTCTCACTTGCTGTATCTCAACATTATATGCATAAAATAACAAACCTGTGAAAATTTGAGCTCAATTGGTCGTCAAAGTTGAGAGATAACTTTGAAAGAAAAAATACCCTTGTCACACGAAGTTGTGTGATTTCGAGACCTCAAATACTAAATCTGAGGTCTCGAAATCAAATTCCTTGAAAATTACTTCTTTCTCGAAAACTACGTTACTCACAATGTTTTATTCTATCAACAGCCGCCTATTACTCCTTACACAGTAAGGTTTTATGCTAATAACTATTTTAGTAATTACCAATAGTGTCCACTGCCTTTAATGACCATGTTTCTTGGGTGATGTGACCATAATTTGTGTCATTATTTTTCTTTCCTCATCAGCTGTCAACTCATCATTCCTGGGTAAATCCGGAGCAGTGAACTGTATTTTCAGGATACTATCGGTGTGTGGTCGCAAACATAACAACACTTTGCGACTTGCAATAGACATCCTGTGCACCCTTGTCAAATCAAGTAAGATAGAAAACTTGTTTTTGTTTTAAAATGTTTGGAAAAGTAAAAAAAAATACTTTCAAACTAACCAATTTAAAATTAAATTCCGGTGCACAAAGAAAAAATGTTAACTGTTGCAGAATTTGAGCCTGTGGCCTCTGTATATATTGTGTGCTGGTGCTCTACCAATTCAGCTATATAGCCATAATTATGTATTTTGGAATTTTTTCTAAGATGATCTTCCCAAGAAGGAAGGCCGGGAAAATCACCCACAAGGGGATATAAACACCTACATGTAGCTGGCAATAGCCAATCTCTCTCATACTAACAATGGTCAGGCGGTTCTCCTGACAACATTGCTCTGTGATTTTCACTTTTTTTTCTCAAATACTTGACAACTTATGAAGCTTAAAGGAACATTACAGAATTGGTTTTACTAGCAAAACAGTTGCTGGCAGTGTAAGCACTTTATGTAATCCACCATATACATAAACTGGCAAACCTGTAGAAGTTCGAGATCGATCGGCCGTCTGGGTCACGAGATAATAATGAAAAACTGATTACAAATTTTGCATTGCACCCAACATGTCCAAGCCAAAACAAAAATGAATACAATGTGTTGTAAAACGCTCACTGAGCGATAAACTCCAAACGCGAAATTACATTTTTTATTTATCATCAAATGTGAAATTTACAACAGAAGTATTTCAAGGTATGTTTTCTACTATCATCATCATTAGACCGTGTAAGTTTTATGTAAATGTGTAATCTTCACGATTTTTGTTTTTCTGTAATGTTCCTTAAAACTTCTTCATGTAAATTACATTGTACATACTGTACTACATGTACATGTACATTACGTCTTCGTTTACAGTGAGTAGGGAATCATGTCATGGGCAAAAACTTGATCTACAAAAGGTATCAAACTCCTTTTTACAGATTTGTATTGGTTTTTTTTTTTGCAGAGAGTAATGCTGCAAGAGCTGTTGGTCAGGGTGGTGTTAGCATGCTACTCACCATGATGTGTGACTGGCACAAGAACGATGTGAGAAACAGGCATGTGAAGATACGCAAAGCCATCTTGAATACCATCAAAAATGTCACGGCTCTCAGTAAGTAGACAACCACCGTCATGGTGTTTTTAAAAGCTTTATGATTGTGGCTCATTTCCAGATTCAAGACTAATGTGCTTGGGCTTAGGATCTGTTAAGAAATAAGTACTTTCCTTAAGGGAATTCAAACTGGTGGACAAGGCCCAAGCAAGAGCCAGTTACGCAGACTCTGTGGTTTGAAAAATGAAAGCACTTTTGAAATTTCCTCAAGTGTTGCTGTTTGTAAACTGATACTTTAATAGCAGTACTTTTATAGTAGTCCTTCAATGGTACATGTAGTACTTCAATACTGTCTATAGTAGTACTATCTTTGTTAAAGAGGCACCAAAGTCATGTCTCAAGTTTGACTCAAGATCCTATCTTAGACTAGATGCCTCATTTTGAGGATGAGCTTTAAAACTACTGTCTTGGGAATTGTTAATTTGTGCCAATTGATTGATTTGATTACTTTGTATTTCAGAGTCAGGAAGGAAGGCTTTCATGGACTCCAATGGTATAAAAGTCTTGTATGACATCGCTCAGGATTATAATAATAGTCACTGTAAGTATATATTGGATCATTCTGGGGTTTTTAGTTGGGGGTGAGAGAATGTCAGTGTTAAAAGGTCTGATCTTACGGATAAAGCCTACAGGGACCTGTGTGGTTTAAAAGCCCCTGTGGTACATGATCGCCAGGATATTCTTCCTACTTAAAGCCTGGTTCATAATTCCGAAGTGAAGCGAAAGTGATATCACAAATTTAGGACGAGCAAGTCTTCCCAGGTGCTGTGACGTCAAACTTTCTTTGCATTTGCATTCTCTGGAAGTACAGTTGTATGCATTCGCATTTTCTGAAAGTATGAACTGGGCGTTAGTCTTATTTCTGCCCCTGGCTAAACCAGAAATATTGTAATGAAGTAGCCTAAATTGTCTGTTAAACCCATAGAGCTATATATATTGACTAGAGCGCTAAAACCCAGTTATACACGCACTAAGGTTTTGAAGCCGTGTGGGCGCATCCATGTTTATGTATAAACCAATACAAAAGCTTGAAATTTTGTACGGCAATTGTACGGCTATTGATAGTGCGTTTGTTCTTTTTATGTGTCATCGAAGCAAAAAAATGCAGCAAATGTGAGCGCACAATCTGCTGATCAGCGCTCAAACTGCGAGCGTCATGTTTAAAAGGCGCGTATACTTTTTTTAGTACGTCAATCAAGTCGAAGCAGGCCTCAAATTTCCCGGCGGCCACGACGGCCATGGCCGCCGGTGCCCTTCTAACTGGCCGTGGTGCCCCGAGAAAATCGGACGTTTTCGCGGCCAAAAAGGCCGTGCCCTTTTTCTCCGATGGCCGCCGTGCCCTTTTTGAGATCAAAATTTACGTTTTGATACCGTCCGTCTGTGTGCACATAAAATCAAACACTTACATGTACATCCTATATTATTAATCATTAATACACGCACACAGAGCGCGGTCGGTTGTGCAGTGCATGTGTGTGCACGATGCAGAACGAACGACAGACGTGCATCCACACACATTGTGTACTCGAAGTTTATACACGGGGCGGGTGTACTTGCAACGACCATTTGAGAACAATCGCACTGGTACTCATCTTGCAACACGCGTACCCACGCATGGTTGTCCATGATGGGTACCAGCTAATCACAATTTCGGTTTCATTCGAGGTTGGGCGTTCGCCTATTCCACCACTGGTATTGTGCTTGTTCACTGGTACTCGTACATGTTTGTGCACGTGGGCCATGTTACGTAAATCACGCATCATGTACATGTACATGAAAGGTACATGTACCTGTATGTCCGTTGAATAAATCTCCGCTCTACACACAGTCAAGTGACAGCTCATTATTTACGTCCGGCCGTCGCAACAAAATCTCCGCTGCACACCGTTAAGTGACAGTTCATTGTTTACGTCTGGCCATCGCAACAAAAAATTGATGCATACTTTTACTTCCCATTAATCAATAAAATTAAATACATTTAAAAAAAACTTGATGTTTTTGGTTAAAGGGGGAATAAAGGAAAGCAAAAGTAATGAAATGGTTAATTAAAATAGCCTTCATGGACCTTAACTTAACAGAAATTGTTTCATGATCTTTATTTTTTATGGCCTTGATGCCCTTTTTTAAATTTTAAGTTGGCCTTGGTGCCCTACCTCATGGCCTTGGTGCCCTTTCAAAATTTGACAATTTCAAGGCCAAAGTGGCCTTGCCCTAAAAATCGGGAAATTTGAGGCCTGTCGAAGTTACGTTTTTTCGTAGCGAGGACGTACACGATTGGGCAGTCGCGTTCGTAAGCGCACACGCCGAATGTAAAACAAATCGCGGCAATGAGTGTTCTCTTAAAATTAAAATTGTTCCGAATTCACGCAACACATCAAACATGTCTGCACCCAGAGTGGCTTCAAAACGCAGAGCAAGTTAGCGCTCTAGTCAATATATATAGCTCTATGGTTAAACCCTACACTTTTTATGTAGGTCAGCACTTGTGCTCAATTAAATGTTCCTACTCTTTCCAAGGACCAAATAGCATGCCTGTCAAAATGCTTTTGTCAACTTTTGGTCTCACATCATTTCTTTTTCCAGGCAAGGAACTAGATTCCCTTGTGAATCTGACCAGTGTGATTCTCAGGAAGTGTTCTCCTCGTAACCGTCTACCGATAACAACCATCAAATCCTGTGTGGCCTTCACTTTACCTCAGACCACCAATGGCATCTTACCGACTGTACCAGAGATTGAAGGTAACCACAAGGGCTGGCCCATTTAATATTAATAAAAGTAATAATAGTTTTGTTTTTGTATTGTAAATAAAATACACATATTGACTGGCATCGAGGTAACTAGTGTACGTCTATTGCACCAAGGGACTTCGAGTAACCAGAAGAGGGACACTCACAGGCCCGCAGGGGAATAGACGTACATGTACACTAGTTACTGAATTATGCCAGTCAATACATGTATGTGTTTTAAACATACCTCGCTCTTAAATGTGAAATAAGAACAGAAATCTAGATATAAAGGAAGTTTTGTAGTTGCTGTTCACGTCATGAGAGGGTGCTGTAACCGGGCAATATTTTCAAGGACATGCGCACGCGATCACTAGACTATATTAGTTCAGCCCACATGACCGTGTTTCAGCCAACCAGAATACAGAACAAGCAAGAGGTATGTTACAATACCTATTATTTGGTATGTCGCGCCAGAGCAGATAAGAACACCAGACTCAAGTGCTGGTGTTTTTGTATATGGTAATGCCTAAGGTGTGCGCCATTCGTATTCTCAAGAATTGGACGTACACCGAGGGCATTATGTGACTAAGTAAATATCAACAATAATGCATTGTTTTCTTTAGAATGTGGCCAACTTATTTGGTTAAACTGTCAAGATCACTTGCGTTTTGTACTTGTTAAAAACTTGGGGGTAATGATTGCATGTTTTCTTTCAATGACCTTTGACCTATTTTTCTTTTGAAGGTGATGATGTCATAGATGACAGCGATGACCAAGATGATGATATTAGTAGCAGTGATGAACAGAAGGAGAATGAGCAGGTAGGTCTCATTATAAACTGTACAAACCTTGCGAGTAGTCAACTTTCCAGACCAATTGGTTCTAATGATATTGAGTTTTATATAACACCCCTTACAAATATTCTGCCTTTTCATTGGTTTAGAGCGCGTCACATGATATGTCTTGGTTTTACTAGAAACGGCGGGCGTGTGATAGTGCATTGTTTGCTGTGTGATAACTCGACAACTATCACACAGCGTGCAGTACCCAGACGTCTTTGTACCCACCTCGAACCCAATCAGTTGTGTATCTGTGTATCTGAACACGCGTAAGAACGTTACGTGGATGAGGATGATAAATAGTCTGTTGGGGGTGTTATAAAACAAATACTGACTGCTTTTACTCGTGCTATGGTTTAAACTCTGACTCCCTCGGACCGTTCCATTTTCCCTTGGCTGCGCCTCTGGAAAATAGAACGCTCTGGGGATCACCTCGGGAGTCGTAGTTTTAACCCACTCGAAGCAGTCAATATTACTGTGTGTGCGTGATTCTGATCATCAATCACTTTAGTTTATAGGCACTGGACACATTTGGTAGTTACTCAAAATATAGCATAAAAACTTACTTGGTAGTGAGCGATAGAGAGCTGACGATGACTAGAGCAAGCTAGAGCAAGCTAGTCCAAAAACATTGAGACCAATTCAGAACTGACTCCGCGGCAGTACAGTTAATTACGATCCTATAAGCTAAAGTAGTAGTCCAGTCTATTTTCTCTACCATCCGCCCTGGTAATAGTTAAAAGCAGGACAGTTCTTTTCAGAACTGAGAAGTCTCCCGAACCTCCGACCGATTATCTACTCCGTGGCAGTAGAATATAGCAAGACAGTTTTCTAAGATCAAACTCTACCTGGCAAGTAGATACACATAGTGTTACTGCAAACCAAATATATATTGAGCTAAAGATAGTATAAAACATTGTGAGAAGCGACTCCCTCTGAAGTAGCGGAAATGGTTATTTCCCACTAAAATGTTTGAAAGACCTCCTTCATAATAGCAACAGCTCTCCAGCACTTTTTACCAAGTAAGTGTTTTATGGTCTTTACCTTGTGGACAAATTACCAATAAACACAGTTTATGGCTGTGACCAATGTTTTATATTATTGGAAAAGTAAATTGGGCATGAAAGAAGGAAAGTTAAAGACACTGGACACGATTGGTAATTGTCAAAGACCAGTGAGATAACTATGAAAGAAAAAAAACCTTGTCACACAAAGTTGTTTCAGATGCTTGATTTCAAGACCTCAAATTGTAATTCTGAGGTCTTGAAATCAAATTCTCAAAAACTACGTCACTTCAGAGGGAGACGTTTCTCACAATGTTCTGTTTACTGTCAAACTCTCCACATTACTTGTTACCAAGTAAGGTTCTATGCTAATAAGTATTTTGAGTAATTACCAATAGTGTCCACTGCCTTAATAAATTGATTAACTCAACTAAGAAAAACATAGAATAAGACTGGACCTGTGTTTCTGGGTATTTGGAAAGAGTTAAGATTTTTGTCCAACTGCCGTTCATGTTATCATTAAATTTTTGTAAGGGTCAAACGAAATCGGGCATGAAACCCACATACTGTTAATGTAGGATTTCTACAAAAGTGACTCAATATAAAGTAGTTTGTATTTTATCAAGTTGTTTTTATCGTATAAAAGTTGAAGGTTTAGTGATAAAATCCTGCTCTGGGTATCTTCGGTTTCAAGAATTGTTGATAAAATAAATTAAAAAGAAATCATTTCATATGTAATAAAAAAAAGTCTTGTTTTTGCATTGTCAAACAAATAAGACTTGCTCAGTCTATTGATAACGCACATTACATGAATGCATTTACTTCAAATAAATTCAGATGTGTTGACAATTGATAACAACATGGATGAGAAATTTCAGCCTTGTGTTTGATTCATGTTATGTCTGCCTGGTTAAAAGTATGCAGATGTTATTTACTTCAGATATGAAGAAATCATGTTCTTTGATCTACTACTCTAGGGCTGAGGAGGTTAATGTTCCCAGAAGCTCCTATAAAATCTATGACTCCAGTGGATATCATTTACATACATTGTAATTGCAGTGATGGCAATTACACATGTCTCCATTATCAAGCCATAGCCCCCTCTTGTGACACAACTTTGCCAGTTTCTACTGAATCATAAAGAGAAAGCCTGGATTGAAGGCCACTAACCTTTTGCTAAACACATCTGGCAAAAGTTGTGGACCATTATCAAGCCTTAGCCCCCTCTTGTGACACAATTTTGCCAGTTTTACTGAATCATTTAGTGAAAGCCTGGATTGAAGGCCACCAACCTTTTTCTAAACACATCTGGCGAAAAATTTGTGTGAACCATTTACAACTAAAATTGATATCCCAATTTTTTATTCTTTTCGCTTTACTTTTGCTGAGATTTGAAATGTCTCTAGTTATACATGTGTACGAACATCATTTTAAAAAAATGCATATTTTTTAGCTTTTAATGAAGCTTCTTTATTACAATAAATCAACGGTTGGGAGAAAAAAAAAGAAAAAAAATGACACATTGTTAAATCGGCTTCAAATTGACAAATTGTCAATATTAATTTTTTGCCACCTCTTGATTCTTTTCTTGTTTTAAGTCGCTTTATAATAGAATAATAGTCTTTTCATTTCATCAAATTCATCACGATTTCTTTGGTTGTGAACAAAAAACCATGTGGACTATTGTGTTAAATTTGCATCAGAGATGAACAACATTCCTTACATGTCTTATCCGTAGCAATGGGTGTTAGCACTGTACATGTATACTCAATGATTTCCTGAGTTCTCTGAAAAGAAATAACAGGTTTATTATTACTTTGGTGGGATTCAAACCCATGACCTTTGCAATTATAGAGCAGTGTCATCTACATCTACATACGTGTTATACCAACTAGACCACCGAGAAAAATAACCGCCTATCACAATAGTGACCTACATGTATAGTGAACTGACTCTCAAAATTAAACAGTCCAACACACAGATCCTAGAATCGTAGACAATTATCCATTCAGAAAGTTTGAAGTGGTTTTTATACTTTAAGCGCTATGATTAATGTCTGAATCTTTTTCGTTAGCAGCTCTTAAAAAAAAAAAAAATCAAGCTCATCTGAAAAGATATGTCCACCTAATAACTCTTGGCAAGGCCAAACAAAGTGGATGTATTATGAACATTCTAATTGTTGGCTGAGATTAGGCCTATAGAGTTTGCTTTGAATAGAAGTGGGACTAAAAAAAAAACGCTCTATTCTTGTAATGAAAAAAACAAAATGCTCAAAGGTGATTCGGTTTTGACAAAACTCATTACAACCTGGAAATGTTCATCCCTTTAAAACCCCAGGCCCTACATTTATCAAAACAAATGCTGATCAGCAGAACACACCTAGCCACTAGACGCATTCTTCTTTAAAAAAAATCCAGCAAAAACAGGCACTCGAAAGATCTGCGTTTATCTGTGGACTACCCAATAGCAGTCAGACAATCGCTCCATATAGGAGAGATGTATTTTGTACTCATCACCCCCCCCCCCACATGAAAACGTGCTACAATGGTTACCATAACACAACACCTGGACTTCCATGGAGCATTTCAAGGAGACATCAAATCATGTCATTTCCCCCTACCTGGAATTAAACAAGCATGCAATGTTTGTGTTTTGGATTAAGCCAATCTTTTTTTAATCCATCATGTTTGTAACCCATGAGTCCATTTTGATCAGGCTAATGACCCCTCAACAAACTCAAGAGAGTTGTTACTGGCAGGGATACACATTATTGCCTCAAGTTAGCCCACTGCACCCACAGTAGTTGCAATGTTGCCCTGTGTTTTTGTTGTGGTGCCCTTTGCAAAGTTGCATTTATTCACCATGTTTGCGACCCATGGGTCCATTTACATTTATGTAGGATAAAAACAGTCAAAAAGATAAAAAAAACGAAGATACACTTTGCCTTTTAGAAAAAAAGATCTTTTAGATCAAACTTAAAGCCATTGGACACTTTCGGTAAACAGTATTGTCCAAGGCCCACACTTCGTGTATCACAACTTATATAAAATAACAAACCTGTGAAAATTTAGGCTCAATCGGTCATCGGAGTCGGGAGAAAAATACGGGAAACCCATCCTTGTTTCCGCACTTTTCGCCGTGTCATGACATGTGTTTAAAATAAATCCGTCAATCTCGATATCGAGAATTGTTATTGTTTTAATGTTTTCATCATGTTCATGGAATAATATTTCAAGAGAAGTCTTTCACCATTACCTTCTGTAAACCATGTAAATTATTTGTAAATCTGTGAACTTTTAGTTTTTGTTCTGTACAGAAAGTGTCCAATGGCTTTAAGGTGCACTTCATAACTTCATAAACCCTGTTTTTATAGTTAGTGATAGCAGCCAGATTAAACATGTTAAAAGCTGATGAAAGCTTGATTTATGTACACGTATGTGGGGGCAGTTTTTTAAAAGATGTTTTAAGTCAATGAGCACTGAAGGGGTGGTAGGATCTAGTAAACTCACGTAGGACTGTACATGTACTCTGTAATGTGTAGGTTTGTTTTTAGCAAGCTGCTGTACATTTTTTAGGAGGGGTGCATGTTGTTTACACGTATTTTTAGTGGCACTTTCTGTCTATATTTCTGGCTATATTCAAATAAATAAAATTTTAAAGGGACATGTAAGAGTCATGGGATTAGGACAGTTGGTGTCCGACAACAAATCACTAAAACCTTAAAAAGTACTTATCGGAAAGTTTTAATGGTCCAAGGAAAAGTAGGTCTAATGATTTCGTACAAGTGAAATGTTTTTTATTGCGCAGCAGATTGCAAGTAAATATGGTAAAATGGGGGACATCCGTTGCATAATTTAGCTCTGTTAATAGCGTACTTCACATCTGAAATTGACACTCTTTTTGTAAAATACACAAATCCAGTGTTTGAGTTTAGAAATTGGGAAGCTCTGAAAATAGCAGACAAACACTTCAGCCCACTGTGATTTATTTCCAGTACTGTTATATAGTAAAGTTCCCAAACAGTCTCAAGGCTTAGCACAGACATTTAGCAGACAAATAAATCATTGCAATTGCTGCGCCTCTCTCAGGCGAAACATTTCTTAGACATTCTAGTAAATTGCCGCCCATTTAGCGGAGGAGTTACTTTCGCAGTCTCTTCGGCACCTGGTGAAGCACCTGTGCGGACACTGGGACTCAGTGAGAAGAATAGATTGAAAAGGCAATTAAATCCAGCAACTCCAACACCTGAGGATAGGATGGCCTTGAATACACTGCCCTAACAATAGGCGAGTTCCTGGGGTTTTAGAATACGGCAATGGGCAATGGGTTCCTTTTTAAGCACTCGTCTTTTGTGACAGGAAGCTTGGTGTCTCTTTACTCTGCTGCAATTTCTTTCTTTTCATTTTTTGATAGCTCCTCTTGAATGTAGCTTAGGATGTCTGATTAAACTGGGGAAATTTGACTATTAGAGGTATGACATAGGTTATAAAACGAAAAGGTTGCATGATAGTTATAACCTGACGCATAGAGCAAGGACTTAAGTATGTGTTTTCAGGTTCGCAATGGTTTGGAGGGGGCGGGGGCAGAGGTTAGGCAAACATTTTTTATAGGTTATTGACTTGCTGTTTTTACATGTATGTAGACTTTAAAGCAATGGACACTATTGGTAGTTACTTTTAAAAATAAATTAGCGTAAAAAATTACTTGGTTACACGCAATGGAGAGCTGTTGATGATATACATGTGTAGGCCTAAAACATTATGAGAAACGGCTCCCTCTGTAGTAACGTACATGTAGTTTTTGAGAAAGAGGTAATTTCTCACACAAATAATAAAAGACTTCAGGCCTGAAGCCTTTTATTATGCATCTGAAAGCCCACAATATTGTGCAACAGATAAACACGTAGGATGTTTTATCCTTCATTGTTCTCTTGCAACTTCAATTACCAATTGAGTCCAAATTTCAACAGGTTGTGTATGTTGAGGTACACCAAGTGAGAATGCTGATCTTTGACAATTAACAAAGGTGGTCAGTGCCTTTGAACAGGAAAAACAATTCTGTATAGAGATATGATGTAAATGAAATGGTCCGTGCGTGATAGTTGATTACCTGAAGTGTGTTTTCTTGTTCGTATTTGTTGAGAGTGGGCCGGGGGGGGGGGGGGGGATGGAGGGGCAGCGGGGCTAAGAAGCCTTTTATAGGTTATTGATTTACTGTTTTGACTCATGTAAATTTTAAGTATCTCATATTATTTTGCATTCTTTAGTTAATGCTTTCTGATTGTCTTATTTGAGCCAAATGTCAGAGAGTGTAATCTGAAGAATATTGTTGTTTTCAGTGAACTTCAAATTCAACAAAAAGTACTTCTGGAAATGTCTGAATCCTAACCATCCCCAAACTCATCCAAATCAAACTGCATGTTTTGTTGTATTCTGTTGGACTGAGGACTTCATCTGATTAAACGATTTACTGAACATGTACCCCCGAACTCAAGCTCTGTTGAGTCCTGGTTGTGACACTTGTGTCCTTAAGCAAGACACTTAACCATTGCTTCGTCCTCTGGATGGGACGTACAAATGTAAAGCTGTACATGTAGGTCCCGTGTGTTATACATGTACATGTGTTAAAACTATCACTGCACGCAAAAGATCCCAAAGTTTACACTTTTCGCAAAGAGGAGGGGTTCGCCGCGGTGTGTCTGGCAGTGCGACTATCTTCAATCATGGAAGGCTGCACAAGAAAGGAAACTCTTACCCTTTAACATACATGTAATTGGATCTTATAATTCAAACATGACTCTACATTCCTGTTGTGAAATACATGTATGTACGTTTGATGCTTAATTACATTAATAAATTTATTTCATATTGTTTGCCTTTCTTCAGGTTCCTGATAGCACAGAAACGGAGAAACGCACAGAAGTTGAGAAGCGATCTGCGGAGGATCTCGCAATGTATGAACACTTCTTCAGGGAGCTCACTGATTTTGAAGAGGTTAGATAGCGCCCTCAATTGCTTATCGTCGTAGTATTTTCTGTTTCCATCTTCTCTTAGAAATAAACATTCAAAAGACATGAAAGCTGAGAAATCCAAGTAGGAAGGTTTTGGCCCTGTAGCATTTGGGAAACTACAGTGTATAATCAGCAACATTTTTTGTTGAAATAATATTTGGTTTTACCCTTATTATGTACACCAATGTGGTTTAAAGGGAAGGTACACATTTGGTATTTACTCAAAACAAATATTACATTGTAACTTAAAAACTGACTTGGTAATGAGCATTGGAGAGCTGTTGATAGTATAAAACATTGTAAGAAACAGCTTCCTCTGAAGTGGCATAGATTTTGAGAAAGAGGTCATTTGTCACTTAAATGATAAAAGACTTCTAACCAGAAGTCTTTTACATGTACTACTATCTGAAAGCACACAAACTCGTCCAACAACAGTGTTTTTTCTCTCATCATTTTCTCGCAACTTCAATGACCAATTTAGCTCAACTTTTCACAGGCTTGTTATTGTATGCTTATGTTGGGAACACCAAGTGTGACAATTACCAAACATGTACAGTCTGACAGTGCCTTTAGGCACTGTACATGTATAATCGGTACTTTCCCCATTCCTGCGAAAGAGGTGCCCAATGCTAAAACATTGGATTGAAATCACCTCTAGCTATCTGGCAATTTCAATGGTCGAGTATAGTACTATGTATTTAGTCATCTGCTCTACTTAAATTGCAGAGGTGGGTTCAAATCTCACCTGAGTAATGTGCCTGTGTGTTTTTTTAAGCTTGTTTAGGTTACAAGCAAGTTTAGATATTTTTAACATCTTGAGTGCAATCTCGTACTGAAATTTGTCCTTCAAGAACCATACATTAACACATACCATCAACATGGTTTTTGTGGTCACACTAATGTCCATATGACTTGCTTGCACATGGCTACATGATTTCACTCTTCCCTCTTTTAACTAAAAGATTTTTTTGACCATGTTAACTGCTGCGTTTTACATTTTATAGATCATGCAAGAAGAGAGTGATTCCGATCCTGAGATGGGAGACGGTCGACCAATCCTCATCCCTACAGGGACGTCTAACTCCCCAAGCCGACCACACAGAACCCAATCCTCTAGTGTCATCCACAACCACACTACCAGGAAAACCCTCAGAGAAAACCGTCTAAGCTTGCCCAACCTGTCTCGTATCAATCGCATCACCGGCCAGTCGATGGATACCACAGACCCTCCAATACAGAATCTTGCAGTCAATGTCGGTGGCATTCGTCTCGATCCATCCCTTCAAGAACAGCAATCGGACTCAAATCAATCTAGAACTGCCAACCCATCGATGGATAGAAATGGTAGCAATATTGACATGACGGTCAAAGGGGGTCGTGCCTCCTTCACCATCGGCACGCAGAAACCCTCGCCGAAGCAAGCCAGCAGGTATAACTTACGATCCCCGTCCAAGCTGCGCAAACTGTCCCGGTCGCTCACGTCCCTGAAACACGCAGCGAATGAACCGTCCTCCCGCCCGGGATCCAAGTCGAGTAAATGGAGGTTGGATCCGGAGTTCGAAGATCAAGACTCGCTTCGAGCGTCGATGACGATATCTCGGATGACGCTCAGGTCGCCAGAAGCCACGCCCCAAAATGCCGTCTCGTCAGCAGAATCGGGCTCCCTCAATCTTAACGAGTATGGTTCAGAACTGTATGCAGATTTAATGTGTAAAACAAAGAGGGTGTTGCCGTTTAGGAGGATAGCTCAGCCGGAGCTGCATGGCCATGAAAGTCCCGAGTTACCCGAATACTTATTTGAGAAAGTGCCAAGTGTACAAAGGTGAGATTTCGGATGCCTCAGTTTAAAAAAATATTAGGAACAGTTGCTTTCTTGAGTTTATTAGACTATTTGTTTCTTTAGAAGATCTTTCCATCAAAGGAACTCGGCAAACATCCTACAATACAATGTACAATAAAGGCCAAGCTGGCAACAGCCAACAGCCAATTCCTCTCCTACGAATATTTGTGTTGATCATTGTATTCTACTTTTAAAACATCTTTCTAACCATATATGCATTTTATAACAAACGGTTGAAAGCGCTTCTAAAAGACCAACTCGACCGATCCAAGGCAACGTGTTCCTTTAACGTCTATGATTATGAATAGCACAAATCAAGAAGTTGTGATTCAGTAACTGAATGACAATATTTTGTGTAGTCATTGTGAAATCAGCGGTTATCTTGGTAGGATTCAAGCCAATAACCTTGTAATTGCAAGAGTCAAACCATCTTAAGTTGAAACAGGAGGTTCTGAAATATGTTTAGGTACAGACCCAGTCCTTGAACTTTTGCCCTTGAAGGGGCACCGCACTTTTCCTCTGGTAAGGGCCACTTCTGTTGGGAAAATGAAAGTTTGTATTGGAACCTTGCAAAGGGCACCACAGCAAAAGAACAGGGCCCAATTTCATATAGCTGCTAAGCACAAGAATTTGCTTAGCATGAAATTTCTTCCTAGATAAAAACAGGATTAACAACCAAATTTCCACACGATTTTTCAGGATAAGCGAAAAAACAGCTGAATACCAGTTACAAGCAATATGCAACAAATAGAAATTTGGTTGGTAATCCTGTTTTTATGAAGGAATAAATTTCATGCTAAGCAAAGTTTTGTGCTTAGCAGCTTACTCTATGAAATTGTGCCCTGGGCACCACAGCAATTGCTGTGGATGCCATGGGTTAATTCTTAGCCTGCATAATTTCTTGCTATTTTATAAGAATTGCATATCATTGATGTACATGTACGTGTCTTCTTTGCTTGACAGAGCCATGATATTTGAAGACATCGATCGGGTTATTCATCCTGATAAAGTGATAGACAGAGTTGTCTTTGACCTGGATGCAGAAATAAAGAGCAGATCATTTGGTCTGGACTCAACAAGTGGCGCTGAGTTTCCATCAGACTCATCATCTGCCAGAGATAAAAGGTACGACTGTTTATATAATCATGTAAATTGTTCTGTAATTACACCAAGGGATCCTCAACAGTTACAGACACTGTACTCTGGTGCCCTGAAGATGCATGTTTGAAGTACACTTGCGGACAAACAACCATAATGTTTTTCTTTGTTTTTGGTGCGATTTGAACTTATGATGGGGATGGGGAGGTGGACTTGTGTGTGAGTTTGTCTACCTGTTTAAAGGAACACGTTGCCTTGGGTCGGACGAGTTGGTCTATAAAAAAGCGTTTGTAACCGTTTGTTATAAAATGCATATGGTTGGAAAGATAATTAAAAAGTAGAATACAATGATTCACACAAGTTTGCCTCGAAATTGCGTGGTTTTCCTTTTACTGTGCGAACGAACACGGTCGGCAATTTATGGGAGTCAAAAATTTGACTCCCATAAATGGCCGACCGTGTTAGCCGACGAGGTAAAAGGAAAACCGTGCAATTTCGAGGCATGTTTGTGTGGATCATTGTATTCTACTTTTACAGCATCTTTCTACCCATATGCATATTATAACAAACGCTTTTCAATGACCAACTCGACCGATCCAAGGCAACGTGTTCCTTTAAACTGAGGACTGTAACGAAAGGGATCTGGGTGTTCGACAGAGCAAGGACATCCTCGCTTCACTTGTGTGTACAAAACCAATGGGAACTTAGCTAAGAATAACTCAGTCCAACCAGAGGGTGAACAAAGATAAGTCATGTACATGTAGTCTGTATTCTATTTTGCAATCAAAATACAAGATGTAGGTTTTTATTGTGTTACTGTCTCCTCTCTGAATTTGCAATAATTTTAAACACTTTTAATTGTAATAGAGTGGTGTGTCATTCTGTATTTTTTTTCACACTACTAAAAGGAAATTTGCATTTTCTTTTTTCAACATGAAAAATAAAATATTTAATTGAACCTGTTAATCTAAGCAATGACAAAGTTTTCAGGTTTAAGTGTTTGACATCTTTGATTGTTGAATTTCATTCACTATCTTCCCCAGGTCATCTGACCAGCAAGAACATTCACCTTTGACCTTTGACTCCCAATTTGAGTGCGGCAACCTGAGGAAGGTCATCCAGGTACGACAGGACGAGTACGACCTGATCCTGAACTCCGACATCAACAGCAATCATCATCACCAGTGGTTCTACTTCGAGGTGTCTAGCATGAGGGCTGGTGTCACCTATCGCTTTAACGTCATCAACTGTGAGAAGACTAATAGCCAGTTTAACTATGGTGAGTTGTACGCGCTTGTCTATTGCACACAGGAGAGTTGTAGCTACATGTAGTAGGCCTTACAGTAATTGTCTTTGTTTCACAGTACTGGTACTTAGAAAGCTCATTTATCCGAAAACCCCCCAAAACAAAGTGAATTAGTTGGCAAAGCTCCTAGTGGATGATACACACACCTACAATGTATATCCTTATGGGCTATTGGACACTTTCTGAACAGAACAAAAATTCAAAAGTTCACAGATTTACAAATAACTTACAGGGTTTACAAAAGGTAATGGTGAAAGACTTCTCTTGAAATATTATTCCATGAAATGCTTTTATTTAAACACATGCCATGACACGGCGAAATGTGCGGAAACAAGGGTGGGTTTTCCCGTTATTTTCTCTCGACTCAGATGACCGATTGAGCCTCACTTTTCACAGGTTTGTTATTTTATATGTAAGTTGTGATACAAGAAGTGTGGGCCTTTGGAGAATACTGTTTACCGATGTTGTGCGATTGCTTTAAGGGGTAACCCTGTTTCAGCCCTTGGAGTATAGGTGGCAAGGGGCTCCTGGTGGCAGTTGATTTGGATTGATAGCCCAAATATAGTCCACACCTTGAAGTGACTGTTTGTGGCCTTGTGGTGTTAGACGATCTCTATTAAAAATAAAAAAAATAAACAACTATATAATTTTTTTAATTCCAGGCATGCAGCCTGTGCTATATTCTGTACGAGAAGCAATGGAAGGGCGCCCTCACTGGGTGCGCGCTGGTAGCAACATCTGCTATTACAAGAACAACTTTTCTCGCAGCTCTTTAGCGACCGGTGGGCAGAAGGGGAAGAGTTACTACACATTGGTCTTCACATTGAACTTTCAGTACAGCAACGATATCTGCTATTTGGCATACCATTTTCCTTTCACCTACACTATGATGAAGGTGAGTGGAGTAACACCCGTGTCAGACAGGCGCTCCAGAGTGGCTCCGAACCATAGAGTTATATATATAAGAACTAGAGGGCGCACTGGTGATGCTTCTTGCACAAACGCGACGGCAGCGCAAGATGACATGCGCGCCATTCTGTACGCGCGTCGAATATGAAATACACGTTTGAGTTTTTTTTTTATGAATGCTCACGCGATGCTGTTTGTTCAACTTACAAAATGGCTGCACAAACACACGCTGTGAGATGGCTGTTTTGTCAACTTAGAAAATGGCCGCCTGCGCGCATACCGGGGCGCGTATATAGGCCAGTGCACCCTCTAGTTCTTATATATAACTCTATGCTCCGAACCAAATTCTGAATTAAGTACATGAAAAGTTTGGCGTCTGAAACAGTTGGAGCGACTGGATGCGCTAGAAGTCAAAAGATCGACTGTTGCAGTCGGTCGGAACGATTCGCTGGAGCGCCTCATTTCAGAAGTCGATCTTGTCATGAAACGAACGTAATGTAAATGTTATGTTAAGTTCGCCTCTATAGAACCAAAATTTATTTGGGTCGACCCAGAGTCGCTCCTAATCTATTTGGTTCGGCGCGACTCTGGAACGCCTGTCTGAATCGGGTGTAAATTAATTGATCAAAGTTCCTGTACTAGTTTTAACTGCTTTCACTGCCTTTTTGGTGAATCGTGGCCGAGTGGATAGGAGCAGCGGACTCAAGTTTTGATATTTCTGATCAGCAGAGTGTGGGTTCAAGTCCCTGTCGTGACACTTGTGTCCTTAAGCAAGACACTTAGCCATTAATGATTTTTCTTTTGATGGGACGTAAAGCGGTAGGTCCTGTGTGTTTAATTGAAAGAACCCAATGCTCGTATTGAAAAGAGTTATCCTTGGAAACTACAATGGATGATATTGAATGGTCAGAAAGTAGGAGGGTTGACTGTGTACTGTGTAGATGCATTCACCATAATATATGTACGTTGTGTAGATTATTGTATAGCAGGTCGTCATAGTGTATTCTTTGAAACCACAGTGGATGATAATGAATGGTCAGACAGTAGGAGGGTTGACTGTGTACTGTATACTGTGTTGATGCATTCACCACATGATATCATTTGCATCTAAGATCTTATCTAGGAACAACATATTGGTATCATTGTGGATCCTCTGTGTCTTGTCTAGGTACACCTTCTCAAGCTAGAGGCATCTTTAGGTGAATGGAGCAACATCTACTTCCGCAACCAGACTCTGTGTGAAACGCTAGGTGGCAATCAGTGTCCAGTGTTGACCATCACTAGCAATCCAACAACACTTGACAGGGAAGGAATTACGCAGTTCAGTAAGTACTTCATGTTCACAGGTCATACGCCATGTTGCCATTTTGTGTCATGTTCCCATTGTGCTATTGCAGATAAGGATGCTGAATTTAATATCTCAAAAACTCAACCCCTGTTTGAAATTAAATTTTCAGCCGTTAGTTTTATTGTGTACATGTTCACGTACATCTACATTTATATGGGATTAAAACAATGAGACGGTTCTAAAAACCAAATGTATACTTTCCTTTTAACAGTGTTGCCCTGGCAACATGCCAGTTAAAGCAACCAAGGACCAATAACAATTCTCTCCAATGGGAGACTTTGGAATGTTAGGTGGCATTTTGTACATCTACATTTATAGAAGCTTAAAGACAGTGGACACTATTGGCAATTATCAGAGACCAGTCTTCTCACTTGCTGTACCGCAACATGGAATAAAATAACAAACCTGTGAAAATTTGAGCTCAATCGGTCATCGAAGTTGCGAGATAATAATGAAAGAAAAAAACACCCTTGTCACACAAAGTTGTGTGCTTTCAGATGCTTGATTTCGAGACCTCAAGTTCTTAACTTGAGGTCTTGAAATCAAATTCGTGGAAAATTACTTCTTTCTCGAAAACTGCGTCACTTCAGAGGGAGCCGTTTCTCACAATGCTTTATACTATCAACCTCTCCCCATTCCTCGTTACCAAGTAAGATTTTATGCTAAAAATTATTTTGAGTAATTACCAATAGTGTCCACTGCCTTTAAGAATCAAACGGTTCAAACAACCAAAGTTACCATGTATACTTTGCCTTTAGAGCCTACACCATGTGTACATCTAGGGAAGGCTGTATACTTACATGTACATGTAAAATAAATACTCCTACCAAATAAATGTCACGCCTGTTTATCCCTGATGCAAATTGAAAACATCTACTCGCAATCCATTGGTCCAATACTTTGATATTTTCAGGAAGTAGACCCTATATCCTGCTATCATCGCGTGTGCATCCTGGAGAAAGTAACAGTTCTTGGGTAATGAAGGGGGTCTTGAAGTTCCTGATGAGCTCACATCCTGCAGCGAGCCTCCTCAGGGATACCTACATCTTTAAGATCGTTCCGATGTTGAATCCGGATGGTGTCATCAATGGCAGGTCAGTTAGAATGGAATGCATGTCATGAAGGTGTAGGTCTCTGGGACCATCGCATGGTCAAAAAGCTTCAATAAGTGGCCACCAGGCTTCGTATCCAATCGACTCTCGAAATTTAGAACATAAACTTGATAAACAACCACTGGTGACCGCATTAATTGACCACACCACTCAAGCGTGATGCATACATTCTTACAAACTCCATTTTACATCTTGAAGATGTTGTTTTGAAGCACGGTTTTTATGGGCTGTTTACCATATTTTGGTCCATCGGGTTGAACCTGCATCAGTTGTTTTTATCTTTGTAGTCCGAGTGTGGAAATAATGGTGAACAAGTTCAGATAAATAAGCAGGAGATTGTCATACATGTATTTGAGCCTTGAAAGTTAACAAAATAATTGTACGAAACCTAACTAGAAGCTTAGCAATAATTCCATGTTGTGTTTCTTTATTCTAGTCATCGATGTTCTCTTGTTGGTGAGGATCTCAACCGGCGATGGGACGCTCCAAACTCTGATCTCCACCCGACTATCTACCATACAAAGGGTCTTCTACAGTACCTAGCCATCAACAACAGGAATCCTATGGTAAACGTCTCACCCACTTTCACTATTAGTCAAAGTTAAAAGTGTGTATCATGATGTCTGTAGAAAAATCTGCAGTATTTTATTTTGAACTCTTTCAGTGCCTGTTTTTTTCTTTCGTTTTGAACCTAAAATGACAGCTTTTGAAGGTTTTTTTCCCTTAAAATAATTTATTAAAGACACTGGACACCATTGGTAATTGTCAAAAACCACTCTTCACAGTTGGTGTATCTCAACATATGCATAAAATAACATACCTGTGAAATCAAATTTATGGAAAACTACTTCTTTCTCAAAAACTACGTCACTTCAGAGGGAGCGGTTTCTCACAAAGTTTTTAACTATCAACCTCTCCCCATTACTCGTCACCAAGTAAGGTTTTGTGCTAATAATTATTTTGAGTAATTACTAAAAGTGTCCACTGCCTTTAAAAACTAGTGGTACACGTAGTAGATGAAAAATAGGGGAAAATGTGTACCATTTGAACAACTTTTGTGTTTTTCCCCTCAGTATACCATGTAACCTGTTGTTTACTAAATTGTGACCGGGTACAATCAAAAGCATTTCGTGGCAGGCGAGCACACTAGTCATATTAGTACTTTTTGCATAAGCGCAACATAAATACAAGAGTTATAAAAATAACAACTGTGCGAGTTTTGACAGTCCATTTGCTTACACACGTACATATTTCGCTTCTTCTTTTGTGTCAAGTTTTTTCAATCACCAAACTAGCCTTTTGTTTTCCTGTCAGGTATTCTGTGACTTCCACGGCCATTCAAGAAGGAAGAATGTATTTATGTATGGATGTAGCGAGGCCCAGTCACAGCTAGTGGATGACGTAGCATTGACGAATGGGAACCGACAAGAGGATACCAGTTACAAGGTATACACAGCCTTGCACCCAATCTCATAAATTTGTTTACACATGATTTGCTGTACAGTACATGTATGTGCATGTAGGTTACCAGACCAAAAAGTATATTTTATTAAATCAGTTTATCTTCCAGTACGCGCTAATCCTCCAATCAGATGCTCGAACTGGGAGTGTGATAATAAAGCCATTAACCAACTCCCAGTTTTAATATTGATGGTTGACCGTGTACTTTGTAGATACATTCAGCTCAAACATATTAAAAACTGGCATAGTGCATCTACCATTTAAAACCACTGTGGATAATATTGGAGGGTCAGACAGTAGGAGGATTGACTGTGTACTCTGTAGATACAATCCCCACATGATGCATGATTTAAGATTGTAGGTTGTACCATGCATCTGTCATATATTAATGTGGATGATATTAAATAAGAAAATAGAATTAGCTGTTGCAAACTGCTTACCAACCAAAAGGACATATTATAAATGCAAAAAATAGTTAAATGAAAAAAAAATTGATATTACATGTAAATAGTCAGGCAGGAGGAGGGTTGTTATGTTTTCATCTGTGTTTCTTTCCACAGACTCTTCCTCGTATATTGAACCAGTTGGCGCCTGCATTCTCTCTAAGCTCCTGTAGCTTTGTAGTAGAGAGGGTCAAGGAAGCTACAGCTAGGGTGGTAGTATGGAAGGAGCTCAGGGTGCCTCGTAGCTATACCATGGAGAGCACTTACTGCGGCTGTGACCAAGGACAGTACAAGGTTAGTTTAGTGCCATTAGTGGAAGTGTCGTGGAAGTGTCGTGCCCGAGCACTTAATTCAAACTCTGGTGTTTCTGATCAGCAGAGTGCTAAATAATTGGGTCTCAGAATTCATCACTGGAAGTGCAATAACCTATCTTTCTGAAAGTTTGTACACCGACATGATCGATACATTTACTCAGCACCTTGAGTACTTGTACTTGTACCTTGTTTGGTAGATACATGATTGTGCACCATTACTCATATTACTTCGATATATTATTACTCAATACTCTTTTATATCATAGAGAGTCGGTATGCATCCAGTTTGTGTTATTTTATTTTATTTATTCTGTGGAGTGTTTATGGGTTTAAACCAAAATTAATATTCCTTAGCCCCGATGCAAATTTACATCTCTTATTATCGTTGCGGTAACCGCTGCCAAAAACATACATGTAGGATTCGAACTGCCTCTAGCTACCGTGCAACCTCGGTAGTCTAGTTGGTAAGACACTGCTCTAGAATTGCAAGGGTCGTGGGTTCGAATCCCACCCGAGTAACATGCCTGTGATATTTTTTTCACAGGACTTGGGAAAGTACTGAGTAAACAGTGCTAACACACATCAGTGTATGGGTAAAAACCAAAATTAATAATTTATTCTGGTTGTGAGCCAGGGATTCACAGAATACCAAACTTGTACACATGTAGCAATGGAGAGAGAAGACAAGGAAGTTTCAGTTTTAGATTTGGGAGGAAATTAAAAATACAGAAAATTATTTAAGAAAAAACCCATGCAGTCAGGTATGGACTGAAAACCTAATCCACATACATGTAGTACCCTCGGCGTGATTCCAACTGGGGTCTTAGAGGTGGAAGGCAAGGAAATATACCACTACGTACAGATGTGTAAGGACACAAATGTTGCCATTGACCAGGCCAAGATTCGAACCCACCATCTGTGAATACTAGCACTCGAGTCCATCTTCCTAGAACACTCGGACACGACACTACACAATCCTACCCAAGTAGCTTTGCATAATTTCTTCAAGATGTTTCTGTCTTTCTTACACCCCATCCTCCAGGGTCTTCAGATCACCACCGGGATGCTGGAGGAGATGGGAAGGAAGTTCTGCGAGGGACTCCTGCGTCTCATCACTCGCCGCTCATCAGAGCGATCTGCATCCGACAAGTCTCAGTCATCTCTCTCTTCCGGTAAGATCTATCCAGGAGTGTTGGAATCCAGCATGGAGAAGGACAGTGATGAATACGGCAGGTGAGAGATTCTTATGTACAGTTAACGCTCCTACTGTGTGACCATTTAATATCATTTTGCTGTAGTTGGCGTGTCGTGGCCGAGCAGAGAAGAGAACCTGACTCGATTGAATAAGAGCACTACAGTCAAACTCTGGCGTTTCTATTCAGCTGAGTGTGGGCTCAATGGTGACAAGTCCCAATGGTGACACGCGTGTCCTTAAGCAAGAAATTTAACCAATATTGCTGCATCCTTAGGATGGGACGTAAAGCCGTTGGTCCAGTGTGTTGTGTAATGCATGTAAAAGAACCCAGTATAAATATCAAAAAAGGGTTCACACCAGTGTTCCTGGTTCCAGGAGTACATGTGGGTACCGGCGTAAACAGGGGTGAACATGCGATGGATTGACATAGAAATATTTTCAGTCATTTTATGCCAAGGAAACCTGATATAAACCCAACAAGATGAGTCATAAATTCTCTCAGGACAGACTTTACTTTTTACAGCATCAGTTTTGAAAATGATTCAACTGGCTGTCTTTGTTCAGAGAAAGAGATTACCACAACAGCAAACTCGATCTTTAAAATCGTTAAAGTTCATTGAAATCCAACAGTCTATGCTTTGCACCAAAGCCAGCTTCATTCAAGATATTTTGAATGTTTGATTTACAGTCCTGGTGAAGACGTTGACGCCTTGATCCAAGCTTCCCTTCATGGTATGACTTCATCATCTGGCTCACCACATCAACACAGCAGACGGAAACGACGGAGTAATGATCTCGATTCAGGAGACGAGGAAGAGGATGATGAGGAGGGATCGGAAGGCAGTGATACCGGAGGAGTTGGGGCCAGCGAGGAGCGGGAGGAAGTGTCTCCGGAAGGTAGTGCCGCAGATTAATACAAGATTGCCTCCCTCAAGGTTTTACTACCAGGGGCGTGTTCAGTTGCCCTCAGGTCGACTTGCAACCATCGGGATCAGAGTGATTGTCTTGGAACAATTGTCATCTCGACAAAACCGTGCTCATGTCACCCGCGACCTAAGGCTGGTTGCTAAAGCTAGTTTGGCGTTAAAAGCAGGACAAGTGTTGACTTGCAAGTGACCTTGATTTTCTTTGCGCTGCGATGCAATCCATCGGAATCAAGTGTAAAATTAACACTTGGGTCACTATAATGGAGTGGGATTGTCGTTGAATAAGCGTCACCTCGACAAAACCTTGCTCATGTCACTCACATTCGAAGGCCGGTAGCTATTGTTTGGCGTTAATAGAAGGACAAGTGTTGACATGCAAGCTTATAATGCAAAGCCATGGTAGCGCAACATGCTGTACTCGATGTATAGTATAATGATTGATTCCTGCCTGTCGGGAACAAGTGCCAGAAGTAGGAATGGTCCTACCTTTGACTGTTGATGTTTTGCTGAATCTCTTTAAACCACCATAGCTATACTCAGGTCGTAAACTTGATTGCTCTGCTAACCGCCAAATTCTGCACTTCTGATCACCATTCTCCGCTTCTGTGCTAGCCTTGTAAGCATGTAAGCTTGTAATGCCTAGTAACGTGGAGCTTGCATGCACACAAGCCAAAATTCACCGCTAACCTGTAAAATACGCTTGACGTAAGTGCAGAACTCCCTGCTCCCGGCCCTGATATCTTCCTGACAGTATAAGCTCAGACGCAGCATCATCCTGAACAGTCAGTTCCTTACAGAACAGCATCACGGTTACCGTTGAGTTTCTGATGTGAAATTAACCAGCCAAAATAATTTTTAGAAATCACTGTTGCAAAACCTTTGGCCAAAATGCTTAACATATGTCTGATGCTCAAACATTTTTATTATAATGTTCGTTCTCGCCAAAACACATCCCAGCAGTTGTAGAAGAATTCTAAGGGTTATCACCAATTTCCAACTTGGATGTATAGTTAAACATAGTGTTCTGTTAAACCATGGAGGTACTTCCATGATTAAACCATGGAGGTAGAAACTACCTCCATGGTTAAACAAACATGGTAAGTAAATCAAGTGTGAGCAAGGTGTGTGTGAATGAAACCTGAAATGTGAATGGCAGTTTAAAGGCAGTGGACACTATTGGTAATTACTCAAAATAATTATTAGCATAAAACCTTTCTTGGTGACGATTAATGGGGAGAGGTTGATGGTATAAAACATTGTGAGAAACGGCTCCCTCTGAAGAACTGTAGTTTTTGAGAAAGAAGTAATTTTCCACAAATTTGATTTGGAGACCTCAGATTTAGAATTTGAGGTTTCGAAATCAAGCATCCAAACTCACACAACTTCGTGTGACAAGGGTGTTTTCTTTCTTTCATTATTATCTCGCAAGTTCGATGACCGATTGAGCTCAAATTTTCACAGGTTAGTTATTTTATGCATATGTTGAGATACACCAACTGTGAAGGCTAGTCTCTGACAATTACCAATAGTGTCCACTGCCTTTAAGGGAAAATAAAACTACATGTATACCAGCCTGCAGTTATATTATGGGATACGTCTACATAGTTTTCAGAAAACCGTCCTACTGACAGACCTTCAATATCATCCGCTGTGGTTTGGAACATTTTTTTTTGTATGAATTATATACTACATGTATGCCAATATTATTTCATGTGGTGAATGCATTTTCACCCCCTTGTACTGTCTGACCATTCATGCACTGGGGTTTTGGATAATTGATTAACTATGTCAGCCTGCAATGTTATATCATGTGGTGAATGCACCTACATGTACACAGTTCATTAGCAACCCTCATACTGTCTGTCATTTTAATTTGTCACAAATGTGTGTTTTTAAATGATGAAGGCATTGTGCCTGCCTGCAATATGGTGCAATAGTACGTACGCAGCATGTATATTAAAACTACTGTACCATGGTCGATACAGCAGTTTGTTGGTAAATGTCAACTACATTCAATTCAATTCATTCAATTCAAAAATGGTTTATTAAAACATGACTCGCAGTTCATGACTCGCAAAACTGAATTGCACATGTCAACATCATAATATGTTAAAAAAAAATTACATCAAGTACATGTACATAAATTTTCCTTTATGTTATTAGTAAGCTTTGTTTTGATATTTTGGTTAGATAAAAAAAAATAGCTATGCAATTTTCAGAGTCATTCCATGAGAAGGCGAATATCCTTTCATTTCTTTTTTTCAGTTGTAAATTCATATGTCTTGACAAATTTTAAGTTGTGAAATGTTATCTTCCACGTTCTCCTAAGGGTTAGAAGAACCCCGAAAACAATGCAGTTAAAGTCAGTGGACACCTTTGGTAAATTTTCAAAGACCATTATTCTCACTTGGTGTATACCATTATTTATATATGCATAAAATAACAAATATTATTTGAAAGTTTGTACTATTGGTATCGAAGTTGCAAGAGACTAATGAAAGGGGAAAAAAAAACCTTGTTGCCAAAATATGTGTGCTTTCTGATTAAAATTTGAATAAGAAATTACCTCTTTCTCAAAAACTACGACACTTCAGATTGAGCCGTTTCTTACAATGTTTAATACTATCGACAGTTTTCCATTCCTGGTTACCAAGTAAAGTTTTATGATTATTTTGAGTAGTTACCAATAGTGTCCAGTGTCTTTAAGTTGTTTCTGCCAACTGTCATCTTCTACTTAACATAAATATAAAGATGACGATATCTAAGAATTAAGTCTCCCATAATCTTCCGGAGCAGTCTCTTGATTTAAGTAACTCATAGATTCATGTCATCCATTGACCCATTTGGATAGTAGGGTAGTTCAATTGAAATGAATATCAACGAATTCAAAGGGAAGTATGCTTACAGACACTGGACACTTTTGGTAATTGTCAAATACCAGTCTTCTCACTTGCTGTATCTCAACTTATGCATAAAATAACAAACCTGTGAAAATTTGAGCTGAATTCGGGAAAATTACTTCTTTCTCGAAAACTACGTTACTTCAGAGGGAGTCGTTTCTCTCAATGTTTTGTACTATCAACCTCTCCCCATTACCCATTACCAAGTTGGGTTTTGTGCTAATAATTATTTTGAGTAATTACCAATAGTGTCCACTGCCTTTAAAAGGCACTGGACACTTTCACAAACTTACCAATTGTTTGTTTACACCATATCTGGATGATTTCTCGACTTGTTTATGTTGGTTTAAAGGTGCTGTCACATCTGTTGTCCCCCCCCCCCCTTCGCAACACGCTGCAGAAATTATCTCTGACCCATAAAATAAATGCCAAATTGGTTGATTAATTTGCTAGCTCATTATGTATTGAATATGTATTTCAACGTGCCAAAGCGATGTTTGGAACTGCACTGACCACCAACATGTTATTCTTATTTAAGGAAATTACACGTTTGCTAATACACGACAAAGACCAATATTCTCACTTGGTGTATCCCAACATACATGCTTGTATCAACATAACGTTATATGTGAACTTTTGAGCTCAATTGGTCAGCGAAACAACACCCCTGTTTCACAAAATGTGTGTGCTTTCAATCTCAGATTCCATAATTTCAGTTAGAAATTACCTCTTTCTCACATTCTATGTTCTTTAGAGAGAGAGTAATTTTTGACAATGTTTTATGCTATCAAAAGCTTTCTAACAATTACCAAAAGTGTTCATGTACAATCTTTTGGAAATGTCTTTAATCTTACCCATCCCTAAACGCATCAAAAACCAACTGCATGTTTTGTTGGTTTACTTTTGTTGAGTAATTACCAAACATGTCCAGTGCCTTTGTGATACCAATATCTTATTCTTATTGAGCTCATCCTGCCTCCTCCTCCTTCAAGTTGGCCCTGATTTGTCTCACCTTGAGTTGAAGACAAAGAAGGAAATGACAGAGGAGAGAGAAACACATGAAAATCTAACCCTTCCTGACAACAATGGGTTTATTAAAGACACTGCACACTATTGGAAATTGTCTGAGACCAGTCTTCTCACTTTGTGTATCTCAACATGTGCACAAAATAACAAACCTGTAAAAATTTGAGCTATATTGGTCGTCGAAGTTGCGAGATAATAATAACAGAAAAAACACCCTTGTCACACGAAGTTGTGTGCTTCAGATGCTTGATTACGAGACCTCAAATTCTAAATCTGAGGTCTCGAAATCAAATGCGTGGAAAACTACTTCTTTCTCGAAAACTACGTTACTTCAGAGGGAGCCGTTTCTGACAATTTGTTATACTATCAACAGCTCCCTATTACTCGTTACCAAGAAAGGTTTTATGCTAATAATTATTTTGAGTAAATTACCAATAGTGTCCACTGCCTTTAAACAATAAAGCACTGGTGAGCTCCCGAACACTTACACATTAAATTGCTACGGAAACCGCGGGCGGATCCCGCGCCGATCCCGCCCCTAGCGGATCCCCACAGCGGATCCCGGGGGGGTAGTCCCGGTAAATCGGGGAAGCTTCCTCACAATTAAACCAGGAAATGAAATCTCCGATCGGTAATTATTCTCCAGGTTATATAGGGGAGAAAGCTCAGAAGACTTAAATTGAGAAATCTAAGAAATCGTCTTGGGGGTTTTAATTTAAAGAGAGGTGAGGGAGAGGTTTACTAGGCAACATTTTTGAATTTCTGTGTGTGATTTATAACTACGCTGTGTGATATTATTTTAGAACAAATGTCTTCTTTTTTGTTTAAGCCAAATCTTTATTGATCATCAAGTTGTCTTTCCATTTTGTTTGTGTAAGAATCTTTTAAAAGTAGATATCTTAATTGGATTGATTTCAAACCAGTGTATAAATATGGATGGTATATCATCTGTCAAAATATTGTTTTAAGCCAAATATTGTGTTTTTTTGGTATAGCTATGGTGGACACTATAGACCTTTTAAATCACGATGCAGCCATCTTGAATTTCTCCCATTGATATCAATGTTACCAAACCGAGGCTGGAAGAACAAGTCTGGTTCCTAATTGCAAAATGATTATCAGCAGTCGTTATCGTTGTTCGATACGAGGAATATGACCAAGATGGAGGCAGCATTATAAAGGTCAAGGAGTGTACCGTTAGGTTTAGATGTATATAGACAAATTTATCTAAAACTGTTCTCACATTGACTTATAAGTGTTCAAAATAAAATTCATACTTGAACAAAAACATCAGTTTAACCAAAATTGTCTCAAACATAATTGCTTGTGAGTGGTTTGATATTTGGTTATTGAAAACTAACGTATTGCAGTGTGCTTTTAATTGCATCATAAAACAATTGTACCTTCAGATACATGCCATTCAAGTCTCAGATTGCTTTAAATGAATGGTCATTGGTAAGATTTCCGGAACTATTACCATACAAACTTACTTGATAAGAAGCATTGCAGCTGTGGATAGTACACTGTTTGAAAAAAAAAAGATCCCCTTCGAAGTAATACCCTTAACCCAGAACCATTTGATCAGATTTCTAAGGCCTAGTTGCAAAATGATTATTAGCAGTCGTTATCGTTGTTCGATATACGAGGAATATATATGACCAAGATGGAGGCAGCATGATAAAGGTCAATAGGAGTTCACCAATACTGGCAGCCAGAGATGCAGTTGGCACCAGTGTTATAGACGAGACCTCCAAGTCAGAGACCAAGATCGACCAGGGCCCAATTTCATAGCGCTGCTTAACGTTAAGCAAATTTGCGTGCTTACTGTAGCAGAAAATTTTGCTAAAAGGCAGTGGACACTATTGGTAATTGTCAAAGACCAGTAATTACCAATAGTGTCCACTGCCTTTAAGCCTTAGCGTATTTTACAGGTTAGCAGAAAAAATGGGCGGCCATATTGCGTGTTTACCGTGGATTTGCATTGTGACGTCATTTATTTTCGTGAGGTGAGCACCGGAAGGTAAGCATGCCTTTTCGTGTGCTTACGGTTAGCAGCGCTATGAAATAGGGATTGCACAGTAAGCACAAAATCGGCCTCTAAGCAGCGCTATGAAATTGGGCCCAGGTCAACACTGGTTGTAGCCGCTGTCACTTCGCTAAATGTGGATGGAATCCAAATTCTTGTGAAAATACCGTGGCATTTGTTTGCTGTTTTTTTCAGAAAGTGGTCACTGCATGTATTCAGCTGAATCTTTACCTGTACATGTGACCTTTACGGTGTCTTTATTTATCATTTTGCCTATAAATTACCTTACAATGACACAAACAAAGTCTATACTAGGGCTATACATTTAGAAGTTGATTTCCTTAACCACTGAAATGTCACGCGATAAAGAAATGTACAGAACAAAAAGTCGCCCCAAATGTTCAACTGTCGCAAATGTTTTAATATTAATTGATATATTTTGTGATCATGTATCTGGGTTTGATTTATAGTTCATGTTTTAATTAATGTTTTGTCCGTCCCTTGGGCCTTTAGTGTTAAATTTGTCTTTGATTCAAATCGAAAGGAAACGCGGATCCGTCTTGCAGCTGTTCATTAATGTACAATAATATTTTCTTTGGAGGTAATTTACAGCGTGGATCATGTACAAATCTACGTGCAATGACGTCACGCATTGGATAGACCGCCCATGTTTGTTTTTTTACCAGAAGGCCTACATATATTACCCCTTGCGATTTTATCAGATTTTAGCCCAATTTCGTCAACATGAATGGGTTAATAAAAAAACGAAACATTAATTGGAAAGAATTGCTTTTTGCAAAAATGAACTGAAATGAAAGCACGCTTGTTACAGTCCACTTTGAGCGACACAGGTCTAGTGTCCGACAAACGCAGTGGACATAATGGTCGCTGTCGGATGTAGTGATGCCTATTAAATTATGTAATCTACGCAGTATGTGGTGACATTGCTTGGTGCCAATCTGTGTCGTGTTCCTAGTCTACTCTTGTAAAATTGCATATTGTTAGACTGGTGCAAATTCTACCTCCATGGGGGTGGTTTGCATAAGGGGCAATTGGTGCCCGATATATGACATTGTGAATCCTGCCTCATATTGTGTCATTATTGTGCTCTGATGGGAACATCGGCGGTCTTTAAATACACTGGACACTATTGGTTATTGTCAAAGACCAGTGTTCTCACTTTGTGTATCTCAACATTATGCATAAAATAGCAAACCTGTGAAAATTTGAGCTCAATATTGGTCGTCGAAGTTGCGGGGTAATAATGAAAGAAAAACACCCTTGTCACACGAAGTGTGTGCCTCCAGTAGCTTAATTTCGAGACCTCAAAATCTAATTCTGAAGTCTGGAAATCAACTTCGTGGAAAATTACTACTTTCTCGAAAACTACGTTAACTCAGAGCCGTTTCTCACAATGTTTTATACTATCAACAGCTCTCCATTGCTCGTTACCAAGTAAGGTTTTATGCTAATAACTATTTAGTAATTATTAGTAGGCCTAGTGTCCTCTGCCTTTAAAGGATGTTTTGGGGAGGGGGGACTTCTGTACAAGAGGAACACCTTATTAAGTGCTTAAAATTGGTTTACATGAACTTAATATAAGGATACACAATACACAATACTTTGATGGTGTTACTTTTGGAATGATACCAAATAAAAAAGGCTATATTTTATATATACATTACATTTTAAAGGGACGTGTTGGGAATTCGATGTTTTTTGTTTTGGGAAATGTTAAAATAATTTTGACTTCGTGATATAAATATGTTTTCCAATGTAGTAAATTAAAGATACTTCAGAGAATCAGATATGTGGTGTATCCAATTTATTTAATGTTTGACGGTTTAGCTTTTCCTCAGACAAGAAATTGTGACCATCTTTGAAACTGAAAGTCCTATTTGTAGTTGCTGACATCTTTTTCTATATCTCTAGGAACAAAATATGATGTTTGGGTAATACTAAACCGAGTGGTAAACAGGATGTTTGTAAATCTTTACATTAAGAAAATATAACACTGAGAATGAAATCTGACATTGAAAGTGCATAATTATGTTTTTCACATGAATGCTTCAATGAAATCCATTTATTAAAAATCAAAGATTGTTTTTCCGGACTGGTAAGTATTTGACTTACCAGAAGATGGATTTACCGTAACGATGATGGATGGCATCGTTTGATAATCAGGTATGGATTACCCACGTAATGTGGTATCTCAATCATAACATCGGGGTGAATGACAACAAAGTTATTTTGAAGTCTTAAAGGGACTGGACACCTTTAGTAATTACTCAAAATAATTATTAGCATAAAACTTTACTTCGTAACGAGTAATGGGGTGAGGGTGATAGTATAAAACATTGTGAGTAACGGCTCCCTATGAAGTAACGTAGTTTTCGAGAGAGAAGTAATTTTCAACAAATTTGATTTCGAGACTTCAGAATTAGATTTTGGGGTCTCGAAATCAATCATTTGAAAGCCAATGTTTTTAAAGACGCACCGGTGGACACCTTTGGTAATTGTCAAAGACCAGTCTTCTCACTTGGTTTATCCCAACAAAATAACAAACCTGTGAAACATTGAGCTAAATATTGGTCATCGGAGTTGCAAGAGAATAACGAAAGAAAAAACAACCCTTTTGCACGGAATTTGTGTGCTTTCAGATGCTTTAAAGGAACACGTTGCCTTGGATCGGACGAGTTGGTCAAAACAAAAGCGTTTTTAACCGTGTTTTATATAATGCATATGGTTGAAAAGATGTTTTTAAAAGGAGCATACAATGATCCACACAAGTTTGCCTCGAAATTGTGTGGTTTTCCTTCTACTCTGCGAACTATCACCGTCGGCCATTTATGGGAGTAAAAATTTTGACCCCCATAAATGGCCGACGTGTTAGTCGACGAGGTAAAAGGAAAACCACGCAATTTCGAGGCATGTTTGTGTGGATCATTGTATTCTACTTTTACAACATCTTTCTACCCATATGCATTTTATAAAAAACGGTTACAAACGTTTTTCAAAGACCAACTCGACCGATCCAAGGCAACGTGTTCCTTTAAAAGGGCTTCGGGCACGAAGTGTTTTAATATTTGAGTGAGAAATTACCCCTTCCTAGAAAGCTACGTTACTTCTCACAATGTTTTATACTATCAACAGTTCTACATCTGTCATCACCAAGTGAGTTTTTTATGCTGAGAATTATTTTGAGTAATTATCAATAGGCCTAGTGTCGAGTGTCCTAATGTTGTTAGGAAGTGCCCACATTTAAAGTAACATATTTTTAGAGGAAGATGTAATGACCAACCAACATTTTTAAAGACACTGGACACTATTGGTAATTGTCAAAGACCAGTCTTCTCACTTGGTGTATCTCAACATAAAATGACAAACCTGAGAAAATTTGAGCTCAATCAGTCGTCGAAGTTGCTAGATAATAATGAAGAAAAAAAACACCTCTGTCACACGAAGTTGTGCGCTTTCAGATGCTTGATTTCGAAACCTCAAACTCTAAATCTAAGGTCTCGAAATCAAATTCGTGGAAACTCGAAAACTACATTATTTCAGAAGGAGCCGTTTCTCACAATCTTTTATACTATCAATCTCTTCCCATTACTCGTAATCCAGAAAGGTTTTATGACAATAATTATTTTGAGTAATTACCAATAGTGTCAACTGCCTTTAATAGTACACTCACCAGAAACCCTTCGCATGTGACATTATAATCTGTAAATTGAACTAATTACCACATGACGCTAGTTGTTTGTATGTTTCCCCCGAAAGGCCTTTTATTTTTTAGAGTCTAAATGAAAATGGAAGTATAATGATCCCATAGAATGAGAACAATGAGATGGGTATGAGGGAAGCTCCGGTGTCCTTTGGGTGTTAATGTAATACTTCACCTCTCATATCAGTGCCCAGTCATGCGCAATTCCCAACGGCTATTGCGTCAAATGAAAAATGTCTGCCATTCTCATTAAGAATCGCAGATTCCCGCGTTTTCTCATTACTCGCGCATCATCGACTTAAGTTCTCTGGGAAGTTCGTTTGAGACACGAGGACAGATTGAAGGAGATGATTGGTGGATTGGGGGGTTAACTATGCACGTAGACCTTTAAGAAATCCCGTATACCTTATTAATAATACATTTTTAATTTTAAAACTTTCATGGTTAGGCCTTAAGACCCTTTCATTGTTGATAAACAAGCAGTGCTGGTTGGCATGGACGGCCGGTGGTGTCGCATGCAATTATGTCATCTTTATGCAATACTATCCGGAGGACATTATTGCATATGCAATAATGTCCGCCGGACGGTTTTGCATATGCAATGGTGTCCGCCCGGACGCTGCTGCATAATGCAAGTGTGTCCGCCCGGACACATTTGCATATGCAGTTGTGTCCGCCCCCGCGCAAAAACGTCCTTGCAGTGAATTAAACGCCATTGGTCGACAGAATACGTTCGCCATTTTTGTTTTACAAGATAAGTGCATGTCATGAATGAGCATGGGAAATGTTCGGCCGTTGGGTAAAAATACAATAAAATAAGTGCATACAAAATTATTCATGCTGCATATAGTACATAGGTATAGTTTCAGTGCATGCACGCTCATGTACGGTCATGTACATGTCCACCGGACGGTTTTTACATAGCCCCGGACACGTTTGCATATGCAAAAGTGTCCGGAGCGGACAATATTGCATGGCGGACACAATTGCATCTGACACCGGCCAAATGCGAGCGCACTTTGTTAGTGAGTAAAACACCTTATCGTTGTTTTAGCAGATGTTTTTAAACCAAATTCAACCTTTTTCTGCGAACTTTCTGCATGACTTTCTCCATGATTTGTTGTTTGTTTCATCAAGCAATTTCAACACTGTGTTTGAATGTTTTCGTTTCAGTTTGTTATTCAACCTGCGTTGTCCAAAACTCGGGCTGTGACCTTAGATATAGGGAGATAGTGGGTTTTTCCATTCATTATTTTCGTGCAACTTCGATGACCAACTGAGCCCATATTTCACAGGTGTCTGGGATACACTATTAGTAAAGATTTAACTGACCTCTGACAATACTAAAAGTGTAGTCGTTCCGTTTCTTTATGTTAGTATTGGCAAGCCAGCCTTATTTCTTTCAACATATTATGTGTATTTTGTGGGCGCTGTGCACAGCTCATTCTCTATATTATCTTTCAGTCACTAGTGGCCGATGATATCTACAGATACCTTGTGATTTATCCCGGAAGGTTATAAGTGCATTCATCAAGTTATTTATGACTCGAAATCTAGAAGCTTGAAGCCCTGTTTGTGGAAGCGGAAATTGCTTTCTTTGTTATCAAACAGCTATAACACTAAAAAACAAAACCTTATCTTATTTTCTGCAGGGTAAATTGAGAAGGAGTTGAAAGAACTTTGCCATAAAAAAATAAATGTTTTGTTTTCATTCAAACGGAATTATTCTTTGCTCTTAACTATTGTAAAAAGGGACAAGTTTTTTCTCAAACAATTCAGCGCTGGCTGTCACATTAAGCGACTTACGGTGCATGAGCCTGCAGCTGCAGGCCGTGTCTGCTTATAGCTAATTACGGACATTTCCATTGTCGAGATGTTACCTAAAATGAACTTTTCTTTTCATAAACATGTGTTGTTCCAAGATTTGATTCTTGGAGTATTGAGCCCTGTGAATATTTCATCCAACGGAGTGATTATAGGCCTGTAGCTAATCATATTTTACGAAAAACAGCAACACGCGTGTTCTTGTTTTTATGTTGTTAATATGCCTTAGGTACTGACTATGAATTATGTAATGAAAGTTACATTAAAGACACTGGAGACTATTGGTAATTACTCAAAATAATTGTTTATGTACTTGGTATACGAGCAATGGAGAGCTGTTGATGTAGTACAAAATCCAAGTTGTAAGAAACGGTTCCCTTTGAAGTTGAACGCATAGTTTTTGAGAAAGAGGTTGTTTGTTTATACTCCATACATATTATAAGACTTCAGGCCCGAATCCGTTTTTTTTGCATCTGAAAGCATGCAGTAGCACTCAGTTGACCAATTTGGTCAAACATTTCACAGATTTGTTATTTTATAGCATTACGTTGGGCTACACCAAGTTAACATTCTTGGCCCAAATTTCATAGAGCTGATGACAAGAAAACGAATTTGCTCAGCATAAAATGTTTGCCTTGATATAAAAACAGGATTACCAACCAGTTGTCCACGTGATTTTCAGGATAAGCAAACAACAGCGGAATACCAGTAACAAACCTATGTAATAAATAATATTAATAATAAAAAAATAATAAGCTAGCAATTATATAGCGCCTTTTCCATAGGTTACAAAGCGCTTGGATATGTCCAACACAGATCAAAAGTCAAAATCAAAGACAAAACAAGTGAGTCTTTAGCAATTTCTTGAATGAATCAACTGAGCTTGCTTTTCTGCAGCTATCAGGAAGTGAGTTCCACAGAGCTGGGCCTGCATTTGAGAAGGCTCGGTCTCCTGCACTAGTGCTTATCCTATGCTCAGTGATGAGAAGGTTGCATGAGGAAGAACGCAGCATGCGTGATGGTTGATGTTGCTGAAGCCTTTCACAGATGTTTACTGGGTATTTCAGAATGTGTGCCTTGAAGATATGTTGACAGATTTTGAAGTCAACACGCTTATTAACAGGTTACCAGTGGAGTTTCTTCAAGAGAGGGTAGCACTATCACAACGACGCTTCATGAAAATGGAAATTCTTAACTTGGTATGCCCCTTGTAACTTTAGCTACTATGACATGAAACCATAGAGCTATAATAATAAAAAAGGTCTTATTATATAGCTCTATGCATGAAACATTATACAAATGTTGACTGCTTCGAGTGCTATGGTTAAAACTATGACTCCCGAGGTGATCCCCGGAGTGTTCTATTTTCCCGAGGCGAAGCCGAGGGAAAATAAAACGCTACGGGGATCACCGAGGGAGTCATAGTTTTAACCATTGCACGAGTAAAAGCAGTCAATATTTGTTTTAACAAACACCCCAAACATTTCTAAACACTACTATTATTATTAAGTTACAGACCTGAATGCTACAATCCACGGACGACGCGAATACAGATTGCAAAAACTTTTACTGTGCTGCAGGTAGAGTGTCGTGCAATCCGAAATGGTTACAGACTATTAATTTATCATCCTCGTACACGTAACGGACGTCTTGGTACTGCACGCCATGTGCTAGTCTTCGGACTAGCGCACGGCAAACCGACGCACTATCACACGGCCGTCGTCTAGCAAAACTAAGACATGTTATGTGACGCGCTCTAAACCAATGAGCAGGCAGAATACTTGTAATGGGTGTTATAAATCTAAATGAATGCACGGCAAGAATGTTACCATCATTACTAACCGGTTTCAATGTGAAGATAAACATTCACCCTGGAACCCACTTCCAGTGATCCCGACCCACAAGCCTACTGCCGCGGTTGTTAAAATAACAGAAATGCTGAAGAGCAGAGAGAAAGTCCCACTGTTTCTCATTCGACTTCTCAAGATTTATTTGGTCAATCTAATTAATTTAAATATTCTTTCACGATAACACTGTTTTCCAATACTTCACATTATAAACCCTAACCTTTGTTTAATTTGGTTGGTTTAAATTTGGTGTTAATGTAAATGTCCTTTATTGATTCTCATGTGGCGTAATAGCTACTCGAAATGCGAAATGGCTGAGAGCCACGCGACCCAGGTTCGAACCCCAGTTAGGTTTTTTTTTTTTTTTTTTTTTTTTGCTTATAGACGCCAGTGAATTATATAAGTAGTATAAAAACCAGCTTCAAACACCAACGGGCACTGTGGCGACACGGTGCACTGGATCGTTCGCTTGCGTGCGTTCCAGAGCTGGGAGACCCGGTTCGAATCCCGCCCCGTACCATAGGGACATGACTTTTACTGCTAGCACCAGTAAGTGATTGGGGTCCGTCATGTCTCTCCCCAAATTAGGGTAGGATGATTATCCCGGGTCGGAAAGTAAAGGAGGGGCCGGGACTAGCCATCCCTTAAGGGTTCTAATGGGTGATCACCACGCTGGTTTCGATCAGACTTTGAGTCCCCTGAATGCCTGGTCTTCACTCTAACTAACTTTCTGCACAAATTTGTTTTAACTTTAAAGAACCTTTTTAAAGATATTGATTATTTAATGTTTGAATGTTTTCTTTCCGCTTATTTTTACAGGAACGTTACATAATTTCGTGATGATCACAGATTTACATCAAACTTACACGGTCTTATAATGATGATAACGGAAACAACCCTTGAAACATTTCTCGTCGTATTTGATGTGAAATAAATAATTTTCATTTGCGTTTGGAGTTTATTGTTCAGTAAGCGTTTTTTTTTTTTCATTTTTTGGTGACAGTAGCATTGAAAGCCCACCTCTTACCGCACAGGCTACGGTTCTCTTCACAATCTTTATGCATCGGTATCGGTCCTGTTTTTATACGTCATAAAAAGAGGAGACGATAAGCCTTGCACATTCTATGAAATTAGGCTAAAATCAGATAAAATCGCAAAAGGGTAAGCCTTGCATTTTGGATAGAACTGGGCTGAAATCAGATACAATAGCAAGGGGTTAAGCCTTGAATTTTGGATGAAATTTGGCTAAAATCAGATGAAATCGGAAGGAGTTAGCCTTGCAGTTTTGATGAAATTGGGCTAAAATCAAATAAAATCGCAAGTGGTAAGCCTAGCATTTTTGATGAAATTTGGATAAAATCTAATAAAATCGCAAGGGGTAAGCCTAGCATTTTTGATGAAATTTTGCTAAAATCAGATAAAATCGCCTTGCATATTTCTTGAAATTGGGCTGAAATCAGATAAAATCGCAAAATGGCATTTTTTAAAAAATTGGGATAGTATCAAATAAAATCGCAATGGGTAAGCTTTGCATTTTGATGAAATTGTAATAAAATCAGATAAAATCACCCCTTGCATTTTTGATGAAATTTGGATAAAATCAAATAAAATCGCAAGGGGTAAGCCTAGCATTTTTGATGAAATTTTGCTAAAATCAGAAAAAATCGCCTTGCATATTTCTTAAAAGTTGGGCTGAAATCAGATAAATTCGCAATGGGTAAGCCTTGCATTTTTTTATGAAATTGGGCGAAAATTTGAAATAAATAGCAAGAGGTAAGCCTTGAATTTTTCTTGCAATTTGGCAAAAAACAGAAAAAAATCGAGAGGGGTAAGCCTTGCATTTTTAGGGAAATTGGGCGAAAATTAGATAAAATCGCAAGGGGTAAGCCTGGCATTTCGGATGAAATTGGGATAAAATCAAATGAAATCGGAAGGAGTAAGCCTTGTATTTTTGATGAAATTTTGCTAAAATCAGAAAAAAATCGCCTTGCATATTTCTTGAAAGTTGGGCTAAAATCAGATAAAATCGCAATGGGTAAGCCTTGCATTTTGATGAAATTGGAATAAAATCAGATAAAATCGCAATGGGTAAGCCTTGCATTTTTTTATGAAATTGGGCGAAAATTAGAAATAAATAGCCAGAAGTAAGCCTTGAATTTTTCTTGCAATTTGGCAAAAAACAGATAAAATCGAGAGGGGTAAGCCTGGCATTTTTAGGGAAATTGGGCGAGAATTAGATAAAATCGCAAGGGGTAAGCCTGGCATTTCGGATGAAATTGGGATAAAATCAAATGAAATCGGAAGGAGTAAGCCTTGTATTTTTCATGTAATTGGGCTAAAATCAGATAAACTCGCAGAGGGTAAGCCTTGCAGTTTTGATGAAAATGGGATAAAATCAAATAAAATCGCAAGGGGTAAAACCTTGCATTCTTGATGAAATTTAGGATAAAATCAGATAAACTCGCATGGGGTTAGTCTTGCATTTTTTATGAAGTTTTGTTAAAATCAGATAAAGTCGCAAGGGGTAAGCTTTGCATTTTTGATGAAATTGGGCTAAAATCAGATAAAATCGCAAAAGGGTAAGCCTTGCTATTTGGATGACATTGGGCCGAAATCAGAAAAAAATCGCAAGGGGTAAGCCAGGCAATTTTGATGAAATTGGGCTAAAATTATATAAAATCGCAAAAGGGTAAGCCTTGCAATGTTGATGAAATTGGGCTAAAATTATATAAAATCGCAAGGGGAAAGCATTGCATTTTTTCATGAAATTGGGCTACAACCAGATAAGGGGTTTGAACCTGGCTTCAGTAAAGTTGCGAGATAATAATGAAAGAAAAAACACCCTTGTCACACGAAGTTATGTGCTTTCTGATGCTTGATTTCGAAACCTCAAGTCCTAAATCTGAGGTCTCGAAATCAAATTCGTGGAAAATTGCTTCTTTCTCGAAAACTACGTTACTTCAGAGGGAGCGGTTTCTCACAATGTGTTATACTATCATCCTCTCCCATTACTCGTTACCAAGTAAGGTTTTATGCCAAACAATATTTAGAGTTATTACCAATAGTGTACACTCACTGCCTTTAAAACTCACTCAATGAACGAACACAACGAAACTTGATTATCAGTAGTTTAGTGCATACCTGTAAACGGTTTTTAATAACACACAAGTACTTGATGACGTCATCTTCCGGTCACAACATCATAATAATAGTATCATATAGGTTTTGGTTTGTTACTTTAAAATACGCCCGGGTATACAGATTTACAATTCTTGTATTCTGTGGGAGTTTTTAAATTTTTTAAATAGTCCTGAAAACATGAACAATTTGACGGTATGGTTTTAGGCTAATTGTTAAAATTACTATACTGTTTTACAACGCAATTTAATGGCGTTAGAACGACACAGTTAATAAGGGCAAGAAGAACAATCTCATTACCAATCCATACAGACAATGTGTTTTCTTACTTTAAGTTTTTTTTTTCATGACCATTTCAGTATCCCACGCAATAAGCATGAGCAAACTGGTCACACCCATAGGCCGAGTCACAGAGTGCAGTGATAACGAAAAAGATAACGATAACGAAGCAAAGCGAACGCGTTCTTTTGGTTGAACTGCTCCACGCAGAATACGCCCACGTTCATTCAACCAATCGAGGGCGTGCATTTTTAACGTTCTCGTTTTCGTTCTCGTTTCGTTCTCGTTTCGTTTCGTTCTCGTTTCGTTTATCGTTATCGGGGCATGAGTGTGTATATTCAATGTTGAATCCCCTAAATTACGCCCTTTTGTAAAACATAACAATAGCAAAGAACGCACAATGATCAATGTCAGGAAATGTTTCCGTTATAACTATATTGTGACTACTTGGACAAATATTTAGGGCTTAAGGATTTGGTTTTCTACTCTCACTACCTATGATTGTTTTTTTGGCTGAAATGGTTCAATAATTCTGGCAGTGTTGTTATTTTAAAAGAACATCTTGTTTTCAATGACACTGACTTTTTCTTTACTCTACAGTTCCCACGTACCAATAATTATAATCCCTGTTAGTATAGTTACGAAAATATAACACATTTTCATTTTAATAAATTGATATATACGATATCGTACGTTTTTTTAGTGACACTTACAAATATTTGTTATAAAACACTTTACAACTATGTTTTAACAAGGTGAATCGTATTATATTGTGACTGTATAGGGTCGTGTACACACACTTCACCAAAGCCCATTTATTTTTCATAAAGCTGTTCAGCAGAAAATATTGCTTAGCAACTTTCGTTTGCTTAAAATAAAAATGAGAAGGGCACCAATGGCAACAATGTTAACATTATGGAATGTTGGCTGGTAACCCTTTTTTGCTGAGCAATATTTTACTGTGCTTAGCAGATGTGTGTGCTATAAAGGCTTTATGAAGCTGGGCACCGTACATCTTAAATACACATTTGTTGATGCAACAAAACCCATTGTGAGTCGAGAGTGATTAGTTTAACCTTAAAACATTCAATTTGATTACATGATACAAAAACATGTAAACACAACAGATAAACACACACGTTTTAGGTTTTAAAATAATTCATTGGTTAGCTGAGTGACTTCGAGTATATTAGTTACATATAAAAAAGATAACATGTTTTATAACAAGAAAGCAATATGTTGGCTGTTTTTAATAAAGTTTCAATTTGTGAATAAACCTTCAAAGAACAATCGTGTAATATTGTACACAACTTAATTTTGATAGTTCAACTGGTTTCCCAATTTGTATTAAGGTCTATGTCTCTGCTGTAGAATTTCCCCTACATATAGTGGTTTTCTTCTCATTTTTGATTATGCTTTTGGTTTTTCACAATTCGGAGCTGAAGTCCTTTTTGGATTTCTGTTTTTTTTTAATGTATATTAAAGGTCAATGAAACAATAAATTACGACACAACGCACAAGTTTAAAATAACAAGCAGAAACAAGACAGACAAGGCCATTATCCGATCAGAATTGGTTCATATTTTTGAAAAATAAGATATTTTTGTTTTACTTAAAATTTCTCAAAGGTCCCAAATAACAACATCGAGGAAGATGATGATCCATTCAAAACAATCTGAGAGTAATAAATAAAAGGTAGAGTTGCATTTTTGGAGAAAAAAACAAAAAACATACACACTTCAATATTAATGGAGAGACAACAACGTTCAAACAACAAATGGAGATTGACCCGAACTGGTTGCCTGTATTAATTGCCTCGTTTGACATGGACCATAGAGGGACACGTTACATTCGGATTGGGCGCTTTTGGGCTACATAACGGGCGTTTATTACCAAGTTAATAATGGCTGGACAAAGTGTCGTGAAAATAGAATATAATGATTCACACAGATATCCTTCTAGTTTGTATGTTTTTCCTTTTACTTCGTGGACTCACACGGACCATGACTTTGTGAAGTCAATGTGGTTCGACAAAATGGCGGTCACTGTTGGTTCAAAAAGTGAAATAAAGTTGTAAACTTCAAGGGATGTCTACGTGAATCTTTATATTCTACTTGTAAAGCATCTTTTCAACCCTAAATCACAACAGACTCTTCTATAGCCCCAAAAGCCCAATCCGAAAGCATTGTATACCCTTTAACTTAAAGAAACTGTAAGCACATGGGTTCGACAACATCAACAAACTAAACTATCGTCACATTCAGGTGGTTACTTTAGCCCCGGACCACGGACACGGGTGAAACAAAATAAACGTTTAACAAAAACTTAACATAAACTGAACATTATATATAGACCATCCTAGAGGTAGAATACCACATCTTTTAGAGCCTGACGGCAAGTGGAGAATTTAAACATACATAACCATGTGTTTCTGGGTTGTTTTTGTTATTCGGTTCACTATATTATTACCAATATCAAAATACATGTACACAAAATAAAATGGCGTTTTAAAGGTTATACACTAACAGACTGTTTCATAACGCAGTTTTCAACAGTAAAGCGTTAAACGAACACGTTGCCTTGGATCGGTCGAGTTGGTCTTCGAAAAGCATTTGTAACCGTTTGTTATAAAATGCAAATGGTTAAATAGATAATTTAAAACTAGAATATAAATGGTCCACACAAACATGCCTCGGAATTGCACGGTTTTCTTCTTACGTCGCGAAAAAAACACGGTCGGCCATTTTTATGGGAGTCAAAAAAGTCGACGATGTAAAAGGAAAACCACGCAATTTCGAGGCAAATTTGTGTAGATCGTTGTATTCTACTTTTACAAAATTTTTCCAATCATATGCATTTTATAACAAACGGTTACAAACGCTTTTTATCGACCAACTCGTCCGATCCAAGGCAACGTGTTCCTAAAAAGTTGAGGTAAATCAAGTACAATAATCTGACAATCTATATTTCTCTGTTAAAATTCATGTACTTTACCCGCTGAGGATTCCCGTGAGACCTTCCGTAATAATAACAAATACTACCAACACAATGAGGAGTAACACCAACTCGTCATAAACCAGTAATAAACCACCAGGGAAACTGACTGGGTAAAATATAAATCCAATTTTGAGGTGAACAAAGAAAACTGACACGAGCGGGATTTTTGAGAACGCCATCTTCGCGTTTACGTTATCCGCGTATAGAACACCAAACACGTCAAATCAGAAGGTTGCAGGTTCTAATCCCGCCCTAGTCAATCTATCTTTGATCGCCCCAAAAATAAACAGCAGTGCTGTTGTTAGCCTATAGAAGTTGCCAGCACTTCAGATGTAACAGTTCAAGTATACAACACGAATGATATAAAAAACCTAACTTCTATATTGAAACATATCAAGTTAAATATTTATGAACTCATTGACAACACCACACGTATGACGTCAGCACATCCAAGTTATTTCGTGGACAGTTTAAATTTGAATTTGGATTTTCTACCACCATCACCTCATTCATCTACTAAACTGCAGTTCCTTCCATAGACACATATACATTTTCCGTAAAAAATTGTTTTGCCAATGGGAGACTTTGGAACGCTAGGTGGCAGCAGACAGGTAAAATTTCCGTTGCTTACGTAATAATGTGCATGTGCTCATTACCGAAAACCGTTGGTTTCCCCTTAAAGTCTACTACTACCTAGCTTCCCAAAACTCCCAATTTGAAAATGTTACACTTATGTGACGTCACCAGAAACTGCTGAAACAGATCCCGCCGATTTCAGCAGGAGACAACTACTCAACAATTGTAATTTTGACGTTAATAGTGGTACAATTTATTTTATTTGTTATTATTTTGGTGGTATCAAAATGATTATCATCGTTTACTCTAAAACAAGTGATTTGTCGAATGTTAAAACACAGATGTACCCTGAAGACATCGCAAACCCGTTCTCTTTGTAGAACGGTACATCGAGAAATGAAATTATCTGAACTATTTTAAGAAATATCTTAAGATGCTTGATTTTAGATATTAAAATATAAATGAACATGTTTCCAGTTTTAATAGTATATGAACAAGATAACTTCATGTATGCAGAGTGCAAACCTTAGTAAGTACAAGCCATTTTGGTGCATGAACAAAATATATTTGTTGTTTGCGTATGTATTTGTTTGTTTACCTTAAAGTAATGTCACTCATTTCCTATCAACACATATTGGTTATATGACTGCTTTATGTGGCAATGATGCGTAGCTATAATGAACGTTCTCCAAAACATCATCACACATTTTAAATTACATATTAATTTGTTGTTAAACATTTTGTCATTGGCGTAAATCTTGCACGTAGTTCTAGAATTGTTTTTTTTTTTTACGACACTTAAATGCAATTCTGATTTTGAACAAAGAGGTAGCAGGTTTAATTGTTTGTAATTCTGTACAGTAAAAGTGAACGTATAGTGTGTGTACGATGGTTCGACTTCCACCAACAATAGCCCTAGCTTGTGGTGAGTGGTGAAACAGGTTGTGAGTGGTGAATGAGGTTACCGGTTATCACTTATCATGGTGAGTTATGGACATCTTCTTTACGACTGGTTCACTGTAAAAGTTTGCCTGAACAGCAGTAACAAAATGTTACATTAAAAAAACTCTTGCTTCAGAGTGTCTGTGTCAGTTTGACTCATGTCTAAGTCATGTTGACTGATTTCGGGTCATGATGACTCCGAAAAGGGTCAGGCCCAAAGGAATCCGGAATCCGGGTCAAACATGATCCGGAAGTTGTCATAAAATCACCGCCACGTGTTCTTAGTAAGAGAGTTCACAAAACTGGTCTTGGAGACAAACCAAATTGTGATCCTTACTTTTCAGGCTACGAATACACGTGTTGTTTCATCCACTATGAACAGCAAGGAAGTTCCTAGACACACACGGTCTCTGTACCGGACCAGGTACAACCAGCATATACGCATAATACGCAAAATTAAGAGAAACAAATAGCCTTGGTCCCAGCAAAAAACAAAACATAAAAATTGTATACAAAATAATACACCTTAGTTTCTGTTTACAACAATATATACACACGCTTTATACAATTTTAAGGTCTCGACATCGCGAGCGAGGCCTTTGCATCATTGCAAAGAATACATTTTATGGAAGTTTTTGAGTTAAAGATTTAGCTACAATTCATCGCCTAAAGAGCTGTGGTTGTATAGCATTCACGGACAAAATGGAGCAGGCCTCGATGACTATGAAGAAATGTCTACAGGTGTAAAAACTGAAAATAGTAAATGTTTTTTATATAACGTGGACGCCCTATGTATACAGCTACTCTTGTACATCTAAAGTTGACAAATTATGCCCTCCCCCAACCCGACGCAATGGCAAACAACTTTGCACAATATTGTGCGCATGCATGCTTTCCAAACGTCACAACAATCTAAGGTAATCTGGTATTTTTGTGCTTTTGTTTTTGATTTTTGTACAAATAGGAAAGACATTTATTTTATCACATCTGTGTTATAAACAAAACACATAATATACGGGACGGTCTCAAAGAAACGCTTCTTTTTTTCTGTTCACAGTATTTACAATTCGCTTCAACCTTTCAGTTTCATGAAAAATATGTCAGCGCAACTCACAGTGGTCGCGACACCTCACTAGATTCACACATAACGACATTTTATAAGTATTATGTTATAATAGGCCAATAGAATGGAATGTTACTTTAATCAATTATTGTTATGCCCACGTAGCCACTTTCATGTGTAATAGTGTTTACAACCAACAGGGGCTGTTTACTCCACTATATGAACTACTGGCGGCCTCATGGTTTTGTGGGACTTTGTAGCGTGCAGTTGACCCCCAGCCCGCCTGACGTCATTTGTAGCGACGGTGTCAAACTCACAATTGGGAAGTCGGGAGACTGTTTTCAAACCAACACGGGCTATTTACTCCAATATGAACTACTGGCGGCGTCATGGTTTTGTGGGACTTTGTAGCGTGCAGTAGCTGACCCACAAGCACGTCTGATGACGTCACTCGTAGCAAATGTTTCAAGCTCACAATTTTGGGGATGTCCACAGTTTGTTTCCTCCAGTCTGGAGCTTTTTATAAAACTTCGTGTTGTGAACTACCGGTGGCTTCATGGTTTTGTGGGACTTTGTAGCGTTCAGTTGTTGCCCCATAAACACGCCAGACGTCACTCGTAGCGACCATTTTAGAGAGTCATTATGTAAATTTGTCAATACCGTGCTGGATGATATTCACACTACACAGTATTATAACACACAGGGGGGACATTGACTCCCATTGACTCCAAAAATGGCGCAACTCGAATCATTGTGATGAAGACGTCAGCTCAATAACATTTTCATAGAAGTTTTCATCTCTGTGTATTAGTTAAGATCATCAATGCCTTACTGTTAAAATAGACCCATCATGTTCAGGAGTTTGTGAATTGTGTTCAGCACCTGGTTACATAATTATTATATACATTTAATTACATGTTTTATGAGAAATATACACAGTAATAATTGTAGTGTAGGAAATAAGGAACGAACTGTTATGTCGGGCTTATTTCATATAAGTTTATATATCGCCGGCTATAGGGACATGCATGGTTCATCGGCATTGACTTGTCAGATGCAATCACTCTGTGTGTCATCTGGCCATGCGGTCTCAGTCACAATGATGGACTGGTCTAAACCGGTTTAGACCGGCTGTATCTGGTCTAATCTGGCATCTGGAATAATTTCACAATTTTCGTCCTTTCCTTTAGCTGGTGGTCACACAATGTCTCCTTCATGTGCAGACAACATTTCTACACGAACGTATTCTTGCCGGTCATGTCCAGAAATGGCGGGTTTTCGTCCGAGAGTCGGGACATGGCTTCGTGTGCTTCTTTAATCGCAAGACGTTGTTGGGGCTGCCTCTGCCAACATCCTAACATCACCTTGTAGACCTCTTTCGGACACGCTTTGGGACAGTCGAGCAAGATACCATTGTGGATGTATTCAATTACCTGAAAGAAAAAAGTATACCAGACCAATAAGTCGTATAAATCCCAATGTGACGTAGTTGCCATAACGCAGTCTGTTTAAAAAGAGCGGTAAAAATGTCAAACGATATAAGCGTAAACAACTCAAACAAACCTAAATAAGCGCCCACCATGTTGTATTTTGCGTACAAGCAAAATGCTGTAGACACTGACGTCACAATTTACGTCAGGATACATAAATACAATCTTTGAAAACGTCACGGACACAAATGTTCACAACTGGTAAACACAACCACTATACGTGAATTCCTAGTCATGATTTTACAGTCCAGGGCTATAGTGGATGTAAAGGGATTATACAGACACTGTACTGACGTTAAACTTCATGTTAAAATTTCGCAACAAAAATCTTTGAATACGTCACAAAATGGAAAATGTAACTAACTGGTAAAACGTGGTTTCATACCTAAAGATTTCAAAGTCTAACATGGTGTTTGTAAAGTGATATAAGTTAAATCTCATGTTGAAACTCAAACAATAGTTCTTTGAATTCCTACCTCATGATTTGACAGTCCGTACCAGGGCTGTTTTCCATACTCGAAGATCTCCCACAGCACCACTCCATAGCTCCATACATCGCTTTCTATTGAGTATGTTCGGTAGATGATGCTTTCTGGCGGCATCCAACGTACTGGCAGCATTGTGTGGCTCCCAACCTTTTAAAGAAAAAGAGGGAGAAACTTAAATGCATCATTGGTTTACTTTGGGGACAAAAGTTTCAATGTAATTTCTGAATTTAACTTTTAGGTGTTTCCTTGTAATTAACATTTGAAAGAGTATTTGTGATGTGTTATTAATAATAGTAATAGCACCATCCATACAGCGTCTTATTCTAAGGTTGCAAAGCGCTCAGCGAATGACAAGAAAACAACAACAATTGGGAATGAAAACAAAAAACAAGAGGAAAACCACGACCACGCAAATGCACGAATGCAAGAGGGATACAGGAGGATGGGTATCGATTTGTGTTGCATCTTACTGCACAACTTGTCTGGCAACAAGACGCATTAAGTAAACCCAAGCGTGTTTTCGTGTACTTACTCTGTAGTAGTCAGTGCTGTACACATCTCTAGACATACCGAAGTCTGCGATCTTTACGACCAGCTTATCACCAACCAGGCAATTCCTCGTGGCCATGTCACGGTGGACGAAGTGTTGCGATGCCATGTACACCATACCGGATGCTATCTGCTTAGAGACGTACAAGAGCTCGTTCACCGTCAGTGGAAGTAATGGGGGGTTCTTGCTCAGGCCCAGGCACTCAGCGTCTGGCCCACGGCACCTTGACAGACAAAGAATGATTGTGGTGAAAAGCATCCATGAAAAACATGAAATCAAATTAATGGTTTCTATACTTAGCTTTTATACAGTTAAATTTTCGTTTCCATCCACTTGATTTAGTCATTCTCATTAGGTTCACTTCAGTCATTAAAGGCAGTGGACACTATTGGTAATTGTCATAGTTGGTGTATCTCAACATATGCATAAAATAACAAACCTGTGAAAATTTGAGCTCAATCGGTCATCGAACTTTCGAGATAATAATGGAAGAAAAAAAAACACCCTTGTCACACGAAGTTGTGTGCGTTTAGATGGTTGATTTCGAGACCTCAAGTTCTAAATCTGAGGTCTCGAAATAAAATTCGTGGAAAACTACTTCTTTCTCGAAAACTATGGCACTTCAGAGGGTGCCGTTTCTCACAATGTTTTATACCATCAACCTCTCCCCATTACTCATCACCAAGTGAAGTTGTGCTAATAATTATTTTGAGTAATTACCAATAGTGTCCATTGCCTTTAAGTTTTATTTGTAGATATCAAAACTTAATTTTCACCGTTCTTCGCTTAAATTTCCAACACCTTTTAACGGTTGATGAAATCGACTAGTTGACCGGTCTCTTGCCCTGTGCAAAATCAAAACAATCTTTGCGACCTAATGAATTTGATTGATCTTATTTGACCAGTGAATGCTTAACCATTGAAGTTAATGTCCTCCTTTGACTGAAGATTACCGATGCGACGGGGCACAAATTTTTACTGGACGCCTTTGGTATTTGACCAGTATTCTCACTTAATGTATCCTAGTATATGCATAAAACAAATTAGTGAAAATTTTGACTCAATTGGTCATCAGAGTTGCAAGAGAATGATATCAGAAAAGAAAAGAAAAAACATGTTTGCACAAATTTGTGTGCTTTCAGCTGCCTATTTTTAGAAGTCGTTATGCCTTTTAAGTCTTTTAATACTTGAGCAAGAAATAACCTTTGACTATCAACAGCCATCCGCTGCTCGTTACAAAGTAAGTTAATATGCTAACAGGTAGTTTAACTAATTACCAATAGTGTCCAGTGCCTTTAACCATATGAATATAAAACTATTGAAATTGATTTCGAACAATGAATAGCGATGCGACAGGGCATTCATTCGAAAGCAAATCAGTCGGGTGCTAAATGAAATGAATATTTGATGAGATTGGCCGGGAAAGCCTATTACTACTGGTCAGTTTGAGAAAGGTCACTGGCCAAAAGTAGTCGTACAAGTAACACTTGATGTTTTGGTTTTTGTGTTTTTCTCTCTAACACAATCATCCCGGGGCTATTTTTCTTACGATATGCACAACTTCAAAATAAAAACAACTAATATAGAATTAATTGCTTTCCAGCAGGGCTTAAACTTTCTGAATATCCCGTGCTTGACTGCTCGAATGCTAACCACTTGTCAACTCATTAATTGATATGAAACTGAACACCAGAAACCTCGCATCCTGTGGCCACTTTTGTTTTACCCATTCATCAAAAAATGTTTGATTCGAAGCTAGAACTATCGAAGCTATAGATTTGTAACACGATTCGCTATTTTGAACAGTGTTGGCTTTGTTTATTTTCCCAGGAGTGGCAATAAATTTTAACAAAATACTTTGCTGATATGACATCGATCGGCCCAGAATAATGTTTGCCGCACTTCTCTTAAATTATGTTAGACTGTGATTCACAGTAATGTATACAACTAGAAATTGAGAGTTTGTGTACAAACTCAGGGTGTTCGGGTGAATGGTCAAATGAGGTCACGTTGTGTACAACATTTGTAGAACATTACAAGAGGTTTCATGTAGTGAAAGAATCTTGTACGTAGCGTTTGTGGTTCTCAAGATATGAATTTTTCAATTATTTACCGTTTATTTAACGTAATGACGTCATCAATGACGTCATCATTCCAAAAAAGTTGCGGGTTCATCTACTCATGAAGGTTCATGTTTATGATAAGTTTCAAGTTCATAGTAGTTTAACATTTTGTTCAAAATCGCACGAAGAAAGATGAGGCGAATCCCAGCGTAGTGGAATTTGAATTACGCGCGCCTTCAACGGAGTCTGCATGTGTATACACAACCCGTAATGCCCACAGCCACGCAGTGCTGTATTGTCGTAGAGCATGGATACAATGTAGGCCTACATGAACTACACGCACACACACCCACACACCCACAATACAATAGTAGCATTCACATACATGAATGGTGATACTATCTGGTTTCTACGCGTAATGAATGGAGGTCAACACAAACGCGCGCTTTTACGACCAGAAGGCAAAATTCAACTGGCATTATGTTTGTGCAAAAGTTTGAGCAGGATAACTGATCTTCAAACTGATATTCAAATTTTGCGAATATGATATATAGTTCTTGAGATATGAACTTTTGAAATTTTGAACTTCCGGTTTCAACCGGAAGTAAAAGTCACATGAGGTCACGTTGTGCACGACTTTTGTAGCTAATTACAAGACCTTTTATATGCACCAAATATCTTGTGTGTGGCATTTGTAGTTCTCAAGATATGAACTCTCCAATTTTTAGCGTTTTTTTGAACGTAATGACGTCATCAATGACGTCATCATTCCAAAAATGTTGCTGTTTCGTCTACTCATTAAGATCAATATATATGGTAAGTTTCAGGTTCATACAAGCTTTAGTTTTTGCGAAAATCGCGCGAGAACGTTCGAGGAGAAGAACACGCAGAAAAAAAAAAAAAACTAGAAATTGAGAGTTTGTGTACAAACTCAGGGTGTTCGGGTGAATGGTCAAATGAGGTCACGTTGTGTACAACATTTGTAGAACATTACAAGAGGTTTCATGTAGTGAAAGAATCTTGTACGTAGCGTTTGTGGTTCTCAAGATATGAATTTTTCAATTTTTTACCGTTTATTTAACGTAATGACGTCATCAATGACGTCATCATTCCAAAAAAGTTGCGGGTTCATCTACTCATGAAGGTTCATGTTTATGATAAGTTTCAAGTTCATAGTAGTTTAACATTTTGTTCAAAATCGCACGAAGAAAGATGAGGCGAATCCCAGCGTAGTGGAATTTGAATTACGCGCGCCTTCAACGGAGTCTGCATGTGTATACACAACCCGTAATGCCCACAGCCACGCAGTGCTGTTTTGTCGTAGAGCATGGATACAAAGTAGGCCTACATGAACTACACGCACACACACCCACACACCCACAATACAATAGTAGCATTCACATACATGAATGGCGATACTATCTGGTTTCTACGCGTAATGAATGGAGGTCAACACAAACGCGCGCTTTTACGACCAGAAGGCAAAATTCAACTGGCATTATGTTTGTGCAAAAGTTTGAGCAGGATAACTGATCTTCAAACTGATATTCAAATTTTGCGAATATGATATATAGTTCTTGAGATATGAACTTTTGAAATTTTGAACTTCCGGTTTCAACCGGAAGTAAAAGTCACATGAGGTCACGTTGTGCACGACTTTTGTAGCTAATTACAAGACCTTTTATATGCACCAAATATCTTGTGTGTGGCATTTGTAGTTCTCAAGATATGAACTCTCCAATTTTTAGCGTTTTTTTGAACGTAATGACGTCATCAATGACGTCATCATTCCAAAAATGTTGCTGTTTCGTCTACTCATTAAGATCAATATATATGGTAAGTTTCAGGTTCATACAAGCTTTAGTTTTTGCGAAAATCGCGCGAGAACGTTCGAGGAGAAGAACACGCAGAAAAAAAAAAAAAAAAAACAGAACAATAACAATAGTTGTTCGGCTTGTGGCCGAACACCTAAAAAACAGAACAATAACAATAGTTGTTCGGCTGGTGGCCGAACACCTAAAAAATAATATGCAATGTGCTGATAAATTTGGTGGAAAATGGAAACACATTTTCATGTACCTAAAACCTTTAATGGCACCAAAGAGTGCTTTGATTGCACTGGACACGTAATACTCAATCATTTTTAGCATAACAACTTCTACGAGCAATGGAGAGCTATCGATGTAAATACACACTGTGAGACACGAATCCCTCTCAAGTATAGTAGTTTTTAAAGGAACACGTTGCCTTGGATCGGACGAGTTGGTCAAAACAAAAGCGTTTGTAACCGTTTTTTATATAATGCATATGGTTGGAAAGATGTTTTAAAAGTAGAATACAATGATCCACACAAGTTTGCCTCGAAATTGCGTGGTTTTCCTTCTACTGTGCGAACTAACACGGTCAGCCATTTATATGGGAGTCAAAATTTTGACCCCCATAAATGGCCGACGTGTTAGTCGACAAGGTAAAGGGAAAACCACGCAATTTCGAGGCATGTTTGTGTGCATCATTGTATTCTACTTTTACAACATCTTTCCAGCTATATGCATTTTATAAAAAACGGTTACAAACGCTTTCCAAAGACCAACTCGACCGATCCAAGGCAATGTGTTCCTTTAAGAAAGAGGTAATTTTCACTCAAATAATAAAAACTTCAGGCCTGAAGCCCTTTAAAAGGCATCTGATATGAAAGGACACACGTTTGTGCAACACAGGTGTCTTTTCTTTCATTATTCTCTTGCAACTTTGATGGCCAATGAGGTCCAAATGAATAACAGATTTGTTAATCTATGCATCTGTTGGGATGCATCAAGTGACAACACTAATCTTTGACATATGAGTCCAGTGGTGAGTTTCACAAAGAGTTTAAACTAGTCTTTTTCTCGAGTTAGGACGAGTTACTCATCCTAACTTATTGACTATGCCTTACGAGTTTTAAAACTTCTGGGACTAGTCTCAGGGATATCTTTGTGAAATCGACCCCAGTGGCATTAAAGACACTAGACACTATTAGTAATTGTCAGAGACTGGCCTTCACATTTGGTGTATCTCAACATGTGCATAAAATAACAAACCTGTGAACATTTGAGCTCAATCGGTCGTCGAATATGCGAGATAATAATGAAAGAAAAACACCCTTGTCGCACGAAGTTGTGTGCTTTCAGATGCTTGATTTCGAGACCTCGAATTCTTAATCTGAGGTCTTGAATTCAAATTCCTGGAACATTACTTCTTTCTCGAAAACTACAATACTTCGGAGGAAGCCGTTTCTCAAAATGTTTTAAACTATAAAAGAAAGGTTTTATGCTAATAATTATTTTGAGTAATTACCAATAGTGTCCACTGCCTTTAAGCTCGAATAGCCTGACAGCTAAAGTAATCCCATAACTCATGTCGTCAGTGATCAACAACCTACCGTAGAAAGTTATTCAAGTCGCCATTCTCCATGTACTCAAACACCATAAGGAATGGCTCCTTCTCCATACACACACCGTAGAATGTCACAATGTTCGAATGCTGCAAATTGGACAGGAGTTCTGCTTCTCTCTCGAAGTCTTTCCGGGCGTCGCCGATGGAGGCGTCCTTCAGGGTCTGTAAAGGAGAAGTTGTAATGGGGGAAACAATTTTATTTACACAAAACAAATAATGATTCGAATCCACTTCCAACCCCCCGACGAAGGAAGAAAAGGTAATATGAATGGCATAGATTGGAACCAATTGTAGGATCATACTGCACTTGGGTGCCGATCCTTTCTCGTAATTATTCTTCCATGAAGCCTTGCAATTCAATATAATATTGAATCTATTTATTCTTTAATTTCAATAAACAAAATGTTGCAGCTGTGGAAAGTTCCAAGCTTCTCTTTCAAGTTATCACGCCTATGGTTTTGATAATATTCCCCATAAGAAATTTAAAATCTCTGAACGATTCAAGCGTGAACCATTTTCAGATTCTTAAGGGCTGGTGTTGTTTGTTCACAAAGGCTGCGTCCAACCAGACACGTGGGTACCCGCCGTCACCTCGCTGAACATGGAAAGATTCAATGTTCTTGTGAGAGTATTGTGACAATCATTTTGAAATTTTCATTGCAAATGGACTCTGTAATCAGATCGTGTAGTGGCGTTTTTATTTGCCTTTAAATACACATTCATAAACAGCCCAGACAGTTTCTCTTCTCTTATTGGTGGTGATCGCGTCACGTGGGGTGTTTAAACGGTTGATAATGACCAGTGTTTATAACCGACTGGCTTCCGCGTGTCAGGCGCGCAAGATTATCACGCGGAACGCAACTCATAGCTATGAGTAATATCGCGTAATCTATATTTGTATCACAAACCTGACTCTACCTTTAAGTGAGAGAATTAAAGCCAAGTTGCCAAGTACAATAATTACCTTAACCGCCACCATTGTAGTGTCGCCCTCTCCAGTCAGGTTCTCGCATATTCCTAAGCATACTACACCAAACGCTCCTTCACCAAGCTCTCCAACAAATCGCATCTGGTCACGGCTTATGTGATGAATCGCTAAGCGAACAAAAAAATATGAGCATTTTAGACAGGCTTGTTTGACGTTCAAATAGTTCATAAAAGTATTCCTTGAATAAAGGGCGATCGAGGTCTAACATTCAAAAATTTAAGAAGGGGTAATCCAGACAATTTTGTAAAATAATTATGGGCGGAAATGACAAAACCTCACAAGAGGATAAGCATTCTTCTTGCATACTTTTTGAAAAAGTGAATTGAAAAGTGTTTAACTCAAAAGCCTTGCTCTCAAGTCACATTTTGGTCGAAATTGGGCTAGAGTCGCATTAAATCAAAATGGGTATCCATTGCGTTAAAAACAAATGGGCCAACATTTGATAAAAAACACAAGAGGTAAAAAATCAGGTTGAAAGAAGCGATTAATGAGCCTTATATTTCGGTAAACACTGGCAGATTTCCAGTGGTATTGCTGGCAGCCAGAGCTGTTTACTTAGGACCTAATAGTTTTCTCACACACCAACAACCCCCGATTAGAAACCGAGAGAACGGTGGGTGTCCGCCCTCCCTATTAAGAGTGACTTACCTGTACCATTCCTTGGGAGGTAGTTAGGGTTCTGTATCATGCTAACCATCTCCTTCTTATCTCCCCGTCCGTTCTCCATGAAGCTCATCACACTGAACGGAGCCGCCGTGCCATCCTGGTTGATGCCCCGGTATAAATGCCGACTCTTCCGGAACTTGTAACCGACACCACCGGCCAGTAAAATCATGACTATTATGACTACAAGCACAATGGTCACTTTCTGAATAGTTCAAAACACAAGACAAAATTCAGTATAAAGTATCGGTCAGTAAAACATCGATACATTTGGATGATACTTACCAACAGATCCACACACGCCCCCCCCCCCCCCCCAGTAAAAAAAAAAGAAAGAAAGACAAAACTCACTTAACAATTCCAGGTCAGAAAAGGGATAGGGTCTAATGAAGCCAGACCAGTTTCGGAGTTAGTACCACCTGGAATCAGTGTCCAGAAAAGCAGGTGTGAGGAGGGCACACAAACCTCTGCTGTCCTTGCTTGTAATGGGGGGGGGGGGCAAACAAAAAACAGAGGCTGAGCCAACCCTCTTCTTGGAGTGCACAGCTTAGTGAACCTGCTACCCCTTCAAAATTGGTGTGTACTGTCTTACGGATCGTGCATCGTTTTGGTGGCACTATGGTCGCAAAGAAAAGGGGACAACTCTAGGTCTACATTGCTGAATAAATTGACTAGTTGATAGTCACGCGGCCTTAAGGCCCGGTCACACAGGCCCCGATAACGAGAACGATAACGAGAACGATAAAAATGCATGCCCTCGATTGGATGAATGAGCGTGGGCGTATTCTGCGTGGAGCATTTCAACCAATCGAGGGCGTGCATTTTTATCGTTCTCGTTGTCGGGGCCTGTGTGACAGGGCCTTAATAGTCTTTCCACTGGACCACTGACTGTATTTGCGTGGTTTCTTTCAAATTCAAAGGGAGTTGTACTACCGGACATCTCTTTTTTTACCCAAACGATATTAAGCGCAATAATGGAACAAGAATTGCAACGCAATGTACGAGAGGAAAACACACAAGCACGCATTCAAAAAGAAAAGCGGTACAGCTTTGCTCCGTGAGTAATTTGAATTGTAAAAAAGAATTCGTTTCACAGTGGAATGCTCAAAAGACAAGATGATCAGTCCAGATGTGCAGAACTACACAAAATCAAACATAAAACACAATTAAGTATGTAGTCACCCGGACGACGTCACGTCATCTTGAGCAACGTGTAAGATTATCATGCATTTTACAAACATCAAAGTTGACCCCTTGCACGTGACGTCACACCAAACTCTGCGCCATGTTGAGTCACAAATAGCTGGACTTCACACACAGCGTCATCAACCGCAATATTTGATGATACACATTGAACAAGTGAGTGTGTTTAGCTACACGTTACGCGGGCAAAGACGTGAACGTGAACGTCATCAAATTGTGTTTTCACGTCAGGTGCTTACGGGCTGACGTCATAAGTCGACAGCCTGAAATAAGCCCAAACAACACAGTTTGTTGATGTTCACGTTCACGTTCACGTGTTTGCTCGCGTAACGTGCAGTTAAACCTCCCTAATCAAGCGTTGCACGCATGCACATTCAAAGATGGCGGTCGATGGCGTCATGTGCAATCCATATTTTTCCAGAGAGAGGGCACATTCTGTCAGGTTGTCGTGGTCGGGGGGTGATGTGTGACGAACATGCGAAGGGTCAATGAACAAATCTGAAGGTTTGAAAAAAAAAGTGCGACTGTACCCGGTATTACTTACCAGTAAACATTCATCGAAAACACAAGCGTTGCATCGCATCATATGTATTTAATTATTTAATCCGTTTTTTTTTTGTTTTTTTTACTACTGGTGTTTGGGTCTGGGCAATTCAGACACGTACGAAATGTACTAAAAAGGGAATTCTCTACTCAAGCATGGACTCAATAGGGAATTCGTTATTCAAACATGGACTCAATAGGGAATTCGTTATCCAAACATGAACTCAATAGGGAACTCGCTATTCAAACATGGACTCAATAGGGAACTCGCTTTTCAAACATGAACTCAATAGGGAACTCGCTTTTCAAACATGGACTCAATAGGGATTTCGTTATTCAAACATGAACTCAATAGGGAATATTCGCTATTCAAACATGGACTCCATAGGGAATTCCTCATTCAAACATGGACTCAATAGGGATTTCGTTATTCAAACATGAACTCAATAGGGAATATTCGCTATTCAAACATGGACTCCATACGGAATTCCTCATTCAAACATGGACTCAATAGGGAACTCGTTATTCAAATATGGACTCATTAGGGAATTATTTTTTCAAACATGGACTCAATAGGGAATTCACTAATCAAAAATGACCTAAATAGGGAATCACTTTTCGAACATGAGCTCAATTTGGTATTTGCTATTCAAATATGTATGCACCCAATAAGGGAATTTGTTATTCGTTAAACTTGGTTATTCATTTTGAAATACTAGTATTACTTATGTGCTTCTCTTGTTGTTGAGACGTCAGCATACTTACTGTGATAATGGAGTTGTCTTCCGAAAGGGGTGGTTGGTTGCTGATTGGGGTGTTATCATTGGGACTTCCCGGTTTGGGCTCAAACGGTTCCGCTTTAGGGACAAAACAAGAATGGAAAAAACCATGGCAACGTAAACTGGATAAAACAAAAACAAAAATCACTGGCATACCCACAATGAGTGTTCTGAATGTTTGATTTGATGTGATAGAGTCATAACAATGTCTACCTAAGGAATGCGGATGGGATTGCTCACTACAACACTATAGACATACATGCTCAATATGGTTAGTGCGGCTTAACTCGTACATTCATGCAACATACATTCCACAGTTATGCAATAAGTCATGCATACACACAAGTTCTTCATAGTGACAACATGCATACAATATTAGAAAACTCAGAAAGATAAGAAAAGGTTATTCCGATTGAAGTTAGTACACGTCACGAAAGAATAAGTATGTAAATAAAACACACCACTCTCCCTGTGCTGTCAGTCTCGTTTGAATATGCAAATTACCAAAAGCAGAACGCCGTTCTGATTGGCGTAAGGTAATTTTGGCTTCTTTCGTGACATGACCAATCATACTTACTTGCATGGCGGCATTTTTCTCAATCTGGAGTGGTGCGAATGTTTTAATATCTACGCCCTCATCTGTTGGAACGCCGCTAGTATTCGGTTTGGATGGAGGCTTGGGTAAAATATCCCCTACACCCGATGTAAGCAGCATGAGGAATAAGAGACAGAAGAGGATATAGGACAGCACAGAGAGCGCTAACTAAGTTAAAAAACAATTCAACAAATTTGTGAAATCGGTCCTCCTTTGAAATTATAGCCGTTTGTGCGACACCTAAATGTAGCCCGGGCCCTAAATGTAGCCTGACTTAAATGTATCCCCAAACCTGTACCTCAATGTCGCCCGGTTGGGGCTACAGTAAGGTCCAAGCGACATTTAGGTACAGGTTTGGGGCTACAATTAGGTCAGACTACATTTAGGGCTCGGGCAACATTTAGATGTCACACACCCGTTTTTCAAATGCAAATATTCCAATAAGTGACGTTTTGAACACAACAAAATTCAAATTATTTTCAGGCAGGGTATACACCTTTAGTAATTACTCCAACATGAATGTGTTTTACTACATAAAGAGTACTGATGGAGAGCTGTTGATATTTCACAACAATGTTTAAAAAAAAAAAAAATGAGGTAATAATAGTTTTATAGAAAGAAGTGATGTTCACCCCAACCATGTTCACCCATTTAAATATTGGAAAGTTTTGAGGCGTGAAGCCGTTCCCATACACCTGATTGTGCACAATGTTATGCAAGGGTGTTTTTGTTCTTTCATTGGTCTCTTGCAACTACGAAGACTTTTTTTAGCCAACATTCTCACAGGTGTGGTATTTGTATGCATTATGGTCGGATTCACTTAGTGCTGACTTTTGACATTTAAAAAAGTATACCCTGCCTTTCAAGCTAATGCGGGCTGCCGTGTGTCAATTTGAATACAGCCTTAAAAATAATTCCACATTTCAAGCTGAAAAGGAGGACGAAACTCACAACTTAACTGAATAGAAAATAAAGAGTATATAACCCGTCCAAAGAGAAAAAGTATTACATTAATCAAAAGAAAAGAGTTAAGCTATTAATGTTAATTAGCCTTTTAAAGCAGTTTAGAAAAATCAACCTGGAGTAGTAAAGGTCGTGTCCGAATAATAACGGCTATGGCTGTAACTAAGGCTGTTGTTAAGTGCAGCTTTGGCTTCAACACGTGTTAAACACGGTGAGCCAATTCAAGCCGTAGCCGCTAATTCGGAAGCAACCTAGTGGACGACGATGCATGAAATTGACCTATGACATGCAAATTTAGTGGAAGCACATACGCAAAGACGCGAAAGATGAGTATTATGCAAATGATACAATGTCCATTAATGTACCGTTCCTCTTTCTCTGTGAAAGCAAGGGGTCACAAAAATAAACCCTTATTCTAGGGTAGAGTTCAAACAACTGGTTATATCGGTTTCGAAAACACATGGAAAATTTGCCTCACTGTAAAGAAGAAAATGCTTTCAAAACATCAAGTCAACATTTTTTTTTAGCCCCACATTTCTAGGGTTCATACAAGAATGATGACAGATCTAAGATGAAAATATCTTTCCAGATCACATAAATATGATAATAATACCATGCATCGTCGTTTGCCAACTCATATAGAGTCTTTGTTCAGCTAGCGAAACCGTCCAAGAACAAAAACAGTTTCTTTAAAACAAAATGTTAATAATAGTATATAAGTTAGCTATTTAAACGATTTTTGTTAGTTATTATAATACATGGAGCCAGTTTAATCATCGTCATTTCTTCAGTTTTTCGTGAATTGTTTTTAAATAAACCCCGAACAAAGGTGGTGAGAAAATAGGGAGAGCGACAACAATATTTTTACCAAAAATATATATATATATCTATAAACAGGACTTTTTTTAATAAAATAAATAAATAAATAAACAGTATTTTTGTTAAACAATAAACATCAAATAATATTAACAATGAAAAGTGATTTTTTTTAATGTAAATTTTAATAATTAAAATGGCTTCAAGTATTCTATAAATCATTGATGTTCATTGCATGCAATAGAACAAAGCTGTTAAACTATATGAGTAGAAGAAGAAGAAAAGAAACAACCAGTATCGCCAATTTGCATATCAGTGACTGTTCAAGATTAGACGTTGAGGGCCCAGTCAGTGAGTTTCTTTCCCTCACACCACACATTCAACATATTGGAACTCCAACAATATGTTCCAATATTATGCGATTGACTTGAACCACACTGTACTGTTGTGGTCTACACTTTGTTTAATACTACATCAATTGTGTAAAATAGTATCTTTTGACCCAGTGTTGACTTTCTATACTGTACAATTTACATTAACAATGGAGGGTGCAGTATATACACTCACCATTTCAGACAGTGATACCATTTTGTAACGAAGGTGTACTGATTGTACAAATTGGCGATCATGTCAAAACTGTTATTTCACACGAGTTTTGTTAACACTATAGCATTATATAGTTCTAAACAGCCATACCAAAGCACACCAGTTCTATCAAGAGACTAAAAAAAAATCTAAATTCCCAACCACCGCGTATGGAATAGAACCCTTTACCAAACACATTCACCCACAATCCAGAATCGTGTATTGGGAGAGTTGCGATAAACTGTTGTTAGAAGCATGGGCGAACACGGGTGCCAGACTAGTTTGCCTGTTGGGTTGTGCAGCATTTGAAGACAGCATGGTGTTCAGCAACCACGTGACCAAAGGAAATTGGTCCCTCTGTGTCGCAACTCTCGCGATACACAGCTCTGAGTCACACAGTCATGGTAATGTCGCAATCATGGTAAATGTCGCCCTCATACAACACTTCACGACTCAATGTACACATTCCACACACCATTGCCTTTACTTAAACAACTGGCGCGTTGAAATTGACCCAACGAGTATTGTCACGTTTAGGCATAATAAAAAATAGATACCAAAAAGAATCAACATTTACACCACAGATTGTTGAAAAACACCTTATTTCCGCCAACAAAATTACGTCGGTTTTACTTCAACATCATATTTGTTTATATAATGTTAATTTTGATTGTCTCTTAGGTATTACGTAATGACATGTCTCATGGTGTCAATTTGAACACGCCAGTATTTACAGTTTGACTTCATCCTCTGATACCATTCTACCCAGCACATAAACCACGAACCAACCACAACAATCATGAAATACCCCCTAACCTGTGACAGAAACTACACTATACTCAAAAAGAGAAATTCACATAGTGTTACCGCAAACCTCTTTCAGGTATACTTCCACAATGCAAAGTTTCAAATCCTATGTTGTGAAAAGTTACCATGCTAAAACATATCATTGAACTACATGTCATAATTGTAACCCCAGTACAGCACCAATTGCCACCCATCTTGATACCTCTGCCGATAGCCCTCAAGTACCCAACAAGATACCTTTCTGAAATAAGTTTACAGCTGCAGTGCTTTTCACAAAGTATGATACATTTAGGGATTATTAATTGTATTTTTGTTGTATTTTTTTTTGTTGGTATTTACCAATATATAACCCTTCCTTCAAAGGCCTACCCCAAAATTGGCTGTATGATAAATGTCAAAGGATTATTTCAAATAGTCTACTTACTGCAATTTCAAATCCAGCTAATCCACACAAAAGTGCTTATTATCCTTTTTTACTTGAGTGTTTTACATACCTGGGTGAACAATAAATTCCAGTTCTGCCGTCTTTTCATCGGTTCCTAGTAAGTTAGTGGCCACCATTGTGTAATTGGCATTGTCGAGATGGGAGACTGTCGTGAAGTACAAACAACCCTCTAAGTGATGACTGGGCGACCCCGCCGGTGTGTAAGCAGCTATCTGAAAGAAGTCTCTAGAACCCTGAGGCTCATCATCCGAGAGGAAGAACTTGCCATCTTTAAGGAAGGTCAGCTTTGGTTTGGGAACCGCCATCAATTCAAAGGACAGACACCAGTGGAAAAGTTTCTTTTTCTCCAGAGAAATTATGCGTGGTTTCACTGAAATACAAAGACAAAATTGAATTTCATTACCATGTATTGGTTCATTTGAATTCACAAAACAATGTATCAATATATGAGTGGAAAATAAAACTTTAGGCGTTGCTTTTGAATATAAATGTGTGTTAGTTTGCCTATGGTTTCTTGAAAGATTGTGGTATAGCACTTAGTTAAAGACAAACCAATGACATGAAAACTGCATAAACTTTCGTAGCAACAACTACGGTACTTCGTTAGGGCCTATAGTTTCACAGAGCTGCTTAGGCAGAAATTACTGCTTAAGATTTTCGGCTAAGCGAAAAAAGTAGGATACCAGTAACAAATTGTATATGTAGCATTGTAACGTGGCTGGTAATCTTACTCTTGTCAACATAATTTTGATGTGCTATTTCGTATGTAATGCACTACCAGGTATTTCAGTGCTACCATGCCCATACCTTAAATTTCTTATTTTATCTATCTGACTAACACGGCTGTTTTTTTTAGTATAGTCTTTCTTGGTATGTGTAAACTAGTATACTGCAAAATGTATTCAGGGCATCACGGCAACACTATGTAGTGTGCTCCATTTTCCTAGCAGGGCTTGTGGAATCTCCCATTTATTTTAAGTGATGACAATTTTCTACAACCAGTATTCCAAAGATGTCCCGCTGATGCTGCTTTCGCTTGAGACACTTTGAAAGTATGGCCTCCTAGAGTGGGGTCCAGTCTCAGTGTCTTATGTGAACATGAATGTTGTTTTTCTCTCATTCAAACATGCAAAAGACTTCTAGGAATGCATAGCAGACAGCTGGCAACATTGGTACTTTAAGAGTTTACTTGGAACGATATGCTTGATTAAATTAAGTTGTACCTATATTTTTCTGAGCTTCGGTGTCGATGCTTAAGAATGCACCCCACTATAGGGAGTGACCAGAGCGTTGGCCTCATTGGTTTGTTTATATAAAGAGGTGCACCCCCCTCCCTCTACGGCATTGGATGGACATGGTGTAAATGGTATAGTTTGTGTTGGTATGTTACATCAGTTTGTTGACGCCATAGTCGTCTCACGCATTGCATGCTGGGACGATGTAAAATGGTGACAATTCATGGTGAAAGAATGAAGTATCAGTGATCCAGAAACCAGAAGAATCATAATTTATGTCATCCTTCAATGTCTACACTGGAGGACTATTGCAATCACAAGGTTGTGGGTTCGAATCCCCCAGCTAATCACTGATTTCACAATGACTATGTCGTACTGATTAACAATTTCTTATCGTGTAATTCATAATCATTGACGTCTTAGACGTGTTTGTATGAGAGAGATTGGTTGTTGTTGTTGTTAGCTTGGTGTTTATATCCCTTTGTGGAAGATCATTCAAACAAACTAATAGTGTGCTCCCTTCTCTTACCTTGCACCACGAGGTCGAGACTAGCTGTCAAGATATCAGCATCATTCGACGCGTGGCAGTACAGCTGTCCTGTGTCCCGCCCCGTTGCATTATAAACCTGTATCATGGTGCCGCCTTCCGGGTCGTCTCGAAGCGTAAACGACCTGCCAGTCTGCTGCAACTGCCGGGTATCCCATGTGATCTTTGGCGTGGGGTTGCCCACTGCCCGGCACGTTGCCTCGAAGGAACCAGAGTTGTTGAATACCAGCTTTAGAGGGCTTACTTCAATGGAGACTAAGTCTGGTGGTTGGATCAGATAATAATAATAATTAATCTTAAAGGCACAGAACACTATTAGTTATTACTCAAAATCATCTTCAGCATGAAAACTTACTTGGTATAAAGCAACGAAGAGCTGCAATTGATAGTATACAATATTTTGAGAAACGGCTTCCTCTACAGTAAGGTAGTTTTTAAAAAAGAGATACCTATTTCTCACTCCAATATTAGAATACTTCTGGCCTGCAGCCTTTATTAGGCAGTCAAAGCACACACATTTTTACAACAAGGTTGTTTTTAATATATGTTTGGTTTGCGGTAACAACATGTGTGTGTCTATAACTTGCCAGGTAGAGTTTGTTCTTAGAGAACTGTCCTGCTTAGTTCTACTACTGCGGTAGGTTGTTTTTTATCTCACTACTCTCTTAAAACTTCGATAACCAATTGAGTCCAAATGATCACTGATTTGTTATTTTCACCATGTGAGAATACTGATTCTTCACACAAAGACCGTTGATTTGAACTGGAAAAAAAATTATTTCACGCAGTGATCATTAAAAAAAATATCAATCGTCAGCAGACAAAAGATAAGACGCACCGATGTTTTGGGGGTCTAAAAAATCAGATAAGACGCGTCTTATCCGCAGGAAAACACGGTACCAAAGGTGTCCAGTGCCTTCAGTATCAGCAAAGTCCTCCTGTCTCTTTCTTGTCTGTAAATGGGTTCAAAGATTCAAAGGTCATCAAGCTACAACCCCAAGACCTAAATGCTTCCCATCGATCTGACCATAACTGCATTACCATCAAATCTCTCTCCACGTTCTATTTTGTTTCTCGTATGCCATGGTAATTGATGCACGTGTACCATAAACGTGAAGTGGCAGCAGTGAATACATGTGATCTACGCACTCAAAATTCATTTTATTCAGTCCGTACTCGGTGACAGTAGCGAGGGAGTTGGTCCTTATTTATTGCACTTACTTATGCCCCCAGCTGAACAGTAATACCAAATTGTGCACTTGTCTCGTCTGTTCATGTTCTAGTTAACGTGGATTAAAGACACTGGACACTGTTGGTATTTGTCAAAGACAAGTTTTCTATCTTGATGTATCTCAACACATGCATATACAATAACAAACCTGTGAACATTTGAGCTCAATTGATCATCGAAGTTGCGAGATATAATGAAAGTACATGTAAAAACACCATTGTCGGTTGTCACACGAAGTTGAGAGCTTTCAGATGCTTGATTTCGAAACCTCAACATCTAATTCTGAGGTCTTGATATCAAATTCGTGGAAATTTACTTCTTTCTCGAAAACAACGTCACTTCAGAGGGCGCCGTTCTCACAATGTTTTAAACTATCAACCTCTCCCATTACTCCTCACCAAATAAGGTTTTATGCTGATAATTATTTTGAGTAATTACCAATAGTGTCCACTGCCTTTAATGTATATCTCTTTTCGTATAATAGAGAGTTTTTGCATTATAAAACCACTACTTACTGCAAGAGTCGTTTCGTGTGACCATGCTGAGCAGCGGTATCTCGGCACCAATAGTTTCATCGTAACACATCGGGTTTCCAGATAAGATTGGATCTCCTCGCTTTATGATTGGAATCATCCACGTGTTTGAGCACACACAGAGGAGTGGGTTGTTGGTTACATCTCTGTTAAAAAAAACAGGAGAGAGAGTCGTGTGAATTACTGAACAGATTATAGGTTTGGTTGATAAGCGAATATTTCAAGATTGTTTTGATCTGAAATTTAATTGGCTTAAAGTTTTGTGTTGCGTGTCGCGTGTGGTTAAGAACACCGGACTCAAACTTTGGTTTTTCTGATATAAAGAGTGTGGGTTCGATTCCCGGTCAGGCCAGTTTGCCATTTTCTGCTTTGTCATTCGGTGTAGACATTAAGCTGTTACCAATTAGGATTTGGTAGTGCACTTAAAATAACCCAGCACACTTATCATGGAAGAGAACCCTTGTTTACAGGTTTCCTCAGGCTTGCGAGCGTCAGTGAGTATAGTGTCACCAATAAGGTATTGTTTCATTGGGTTCATCTCCCCCCCCCCCCCCTAAAAAGGCCTTGGGTAAAGTAAAGAATGATAAATGAATTCAACCAACAAAATCAACAGCAGATCGATGGCAAAATGTTCATAAATATGAGGGGAAGATGTTCAGTTTTACGGACAATTGATGTTATATAACCACCTAAAAACAACAACAAAACCCAACCTATTCATTTGTCATAAAATTTCCGTTTAATATATGTCTGAAACGGTAACCAAAAAATAGCTGCTGGGTAATTATGTAACACGATCATTTTCATAGGCAATCCAAACCTAACTAGATGGGCCATCATCGTATTATTCTCTTATTCTACTCACTAAAGACTACCATAAACGTTTTGCTCTGTTGGCAATATTGCCCATAAAGACTGTCTGGGAATGTAGTGTTATATAATGCCTCAATAGATGGGCCAGACCACACTCAAAGGATATAAAAACACCCACTGGAGACAGCTTTTGTGACGGCGCAGTTTGCTTTCAAAAACAGTCCCATTCAAGGAACCCATCAGACGGTTGCAACTGTGGGATTTCAGTGGTGCTTCGATTGAAGGTCACAAGCGAAATTGCAAAAATGGTATTGAGGAAGCGATGTGGATGTAAGGTTGTACAAACAACCATCGCCATCAAACTATTTCATTTGAAAGGGCGTTTTCTCGCCCAGAAAACCGGATGTCTGGAAGGTTTATAAGGCAACTGCAAGAAATAATAACAAGAATGCTGCGAACTGACTGTAATGTAAAACCAAGATTAATCCTGGGATCGATTTCACAAAGAACCTAAGATTGATCTTAAGATATGTATCGGTCTTAAATTGCTCAGCAAAGTTTGATGCCCAGGATGCAAGTAAGCACACAATCGCAGCGTTATGAAACTGGGCCCTGGTACGCTGAGGTAATGCGCACGTGTTTTTGTTTTTGTTTTGTTTTTTGCCCAGTGGCGTCCCTCCTCTTTCTTGCATCTGAGTGAGGGGGCTGTTTGATAGTGTGACTCAGAGCTGTGAATTGATGAGAGAGTTGCGACATGGAGGGACAAGTTCTCTTTGGTCACGTGGTTGCTGAACGCCATGGTATCTCCAAATACAGTGGATGCGTTCGTTTAGCTGCCCTGTGTCTACCCCGGTGTGTAGCGGGGTTTTTTCCAGGACGAACGTGGGTAATTATCTGTACAGGTTCATCCTGGAAAGACAAAACACCACACGACGGGGTCGACCCAGGGAAGCTAAACGAACGCACCCAGCACAACCCAATAGGCAGACTAGTCTAGCAACCCGTGTTCGCCCATGCGTTTCTTGGGGGAAAATTGGCTTCCATCGCAAGTTGTCGCAACTCTCCCAATAAACGGCTCTGCTGTGACTTCAAAGGTACATTCTATTCAGAGTGGCAGACCTCTATAGACAGAAAGCTCCTTTCTCTCCGCATCATACTTACAACCCTCTTATAGATGATCTGTTGATGCTCGCAAAGGGTCTCCAGGACAAAATCTGTAGCTTGTTGTTACTTAAGTCTCTGTGAAGTAAAACATAGTTTTATCAAATAATATGGAAATATTGACTGCTATGAGGGGCATAGTTGAAATTATAGGCCCAAGGTGATGTCAAAACCATGACTATGCCCGAAGCGGAGCCCCGATTATTAATTTCTTTTGTATACCGAATAAAGATTCTTCTAATAAACAACCCTGACTACGGTGAAAGGCCGTCTGTGAAGAAAGGACGTGCCATGACAAGGAACCCTAGTCGTACATTATACATATCATAGTTGCGTTATTTTCAGGGCGGGCAAAGTCACTATGACGTCATCTTGATAGAAAAAGGGGCATAGCTATTTCCATGACTCCATTTTTAACCAATCAGATTAGAGGATTCTATACATGAGGTATATAATGTATGCTATTTTCACCGTATTTCCAAAGTGCAAGTGTCGACTGTAAAGCTGGGAATTTGCCCCTGGCACGGCCATCAATTGGCGTATATAGTTTCGAATTGGGGCCAGCGGACTAGTATTGTCACGATAATATAATGACACTTTCATCCAAACAGATGCATGTACATCAAGCCAATAAACAAGTACTCGAGGCTCTAATAACTACACACACTGGGCGGATCCGTTCAACAAGCGAATAGTTACTTGAAGAATGCTTCGGGCCACCTTCATTGATTCTCGTCTTGGTTGGTTCGGACCATTACTGATTCTTGAGTCGCTCGATGCCGTGCTATGACAGTTTAAAAAGCACTATACATTATGTGTAATTTCTCAAAAGAATTGTTAGTGTAACAACTTACCATGCTTACTTGTTTGTAAGGAAGCAATGAAAAGCTGTTGATAGTATAACTTTGTGAAAGAGGTAATTTCTCACTCAAACAGTAAAACACATTCGGCTTAAAGCCTTTTATTATGCATCGGGAAGCACACACAGTTGAGCAACAAGGTGTGTGTTTTTTCTTTCATTATTCTCTAACTTGCAATTTAGCGTAATTTTTTGAGCTGGACTACCGTTTGGAACAGAACAACACAGACGCGACCTCACTGGGCAAGTCACAATATAGAGCGCCACCAAGAGGTGGTACAGTTCCATTATCATTAAAAACAATGGTTTTGCTATTATAAGAAAACTTACATGTTGGCAAGCTTTGAAATTTCATGGAAGGCATCTTCGGATATGTTATGCAGACCGCTGTGGGAAAGTTCACTGCAACAAAACAAATCAACCCCATTGTATTAGTAATTATCGCACATGCTGCGTTTGGTTTAAAACCAAGTATACCAGCCCTCTCGTGGGATAAGCTACGATAAGTACGACACTCATAAATATGTTCTGCTAAGTACTGGCCAAATATGAGTACGAAAACGTCAACAGTAATGTATAGATTCTCTTTTTTTTAAGAGAAAATATGTTTTAGTCTTAATGTATCAACTGACAACAACCACAAAACCAGCCACAGGAAAAACAAGAACAAGAACGACAACTGGTCTATGACAAACACACTGTTTAGTCAATATGTTTACGACTATTTATCTAGGAGTACAAGAAACCTCAAAACACGTGGGCCGATTGGTAATTTGCTGACGTCACTGTGCTCAAACGAAGAATCCTTGTTTTTCTCGTTTGACCATGGCCTTTTTGAATTCCCACTGTCATTTGTGCCCGCCTTGCTTCATCGCATCAAATCAAGCCTTAACTTCATTCGATTTATGCCATGGTTGGAGAATGTTTTCTTGTTTGCGAAACCGGTTGAACTTGGGAAATCGAGAAAAACAACATGTTGGTGATCATGAAAAGATGGGATAAAGGCACTCTCATGGCCGATGCTTTTAACTGTGCTACCTTAAACCCGCACCATTCCCAACTCGTCAACGTTGGCCGCCTTGTTGAGATAGGGACACGAGCCTTTAAAATAACACGTGTAATCTCAAGTGACTGCTTTTGATATAATCAACTGTCACTCTGTGAAAGTTGTTTCAACTTAAGACGCAAAGATAATCATTATTGAGAAAGACAGATATTCTTTACATCGCTAGGCTGCCTATCAAAAGAATTCCAAACGCCGATGTCTTGATATTTCATTCTTGCTTACAATAATTGTCTACCTTTTCAAACATAATCTATAATCCCTCCAAACTACAGTAAGATTAAGTTACTTTTTGTGGTGACAAAAACATTCAAAATGCGTAAACAAAGCTGTATATTATGATGAGTTTTTAATACCTATATATTTGGTTTGCGATGACACCATGTGTGTATCTACTTGCCAAGCAGAGTTTGTTCTGAAGAGAACTGTCTTGCCATTCTACTACCGCGGAGTAGATTTATCGGATTGTTCGGGAGACTTCTCAGATCTGAAAAGAATTGTCTTGCTTTAAAGGCAGTGGACACTATTGGTAATTACTCAAAATAATTGTTAGCATAAAACCTTAGTTTGTAACAGGTAATGGGGAGAGTTTGGTGGTACAAAACATTGTGAGAAACAGCTCCCTCTGAAGTGGAGTAGTTTTCGAGAAAGAAGTAATTTTCCGCGAGTTTGATTTCGAGACCTCAATTAGTTAAGAATTTGAGGTCTCGAAATCAAGCATCTGAAAACACACAACTTCGTGTGACAAGGGTGATTTTTTCGTTCATAGTTATCTCACAACTTCGACGACCAACCGAGCTCAAATTTTTACAGGTTTGTTATTTTATGCATATGTTGAGATACAGAAAGTAAGAAGACTGGTCTTTGACAATTACCAATAGTGTCCACTGGCTTTAACTATACTACCTTGGCGATAGGTATAGAAAATTGGCTGTGACTACAACTTAAGCTTATATTATGATCGTTTACCGCATTTATCTGAGTTTTTACTTACAATGTTTTCAGCCCGATCAAGCCTTTTAAGAACTCGCCTCTTAGCTCGGTAAAGTTTTGCTGACCGCGGATTGTCCTGCCGAAGAGAAAGACAAATAAAACAAAACATGAGCTGAAATGTTTGACTCCTCATCCTCAGGGACGGAAAGGAATTGGTAAAGATTGGCGCTAGATAAATATAATTAATTTAATATGATTATTGGCGCTAGATAAATATAATTTATTTAATGTGATTATAAATCATACTGATGATTATTCTACAGTAAAAATATAATTAATGCTCGATTCATGTGACTAATAACAATCCTGTCAGTCATCGGATTTGGTATCCTGAGGCGCAATATATTGCATTTGCCCGTAATTGCTAACATCTATATGTTGTTTGAAGATCGTATTTGCTAACATCTAATGTTGTTTTAAGAGCCGCGTCTATATTTGTTACGTGAAGGCACCACAGAGCGAGTTTTTTGCAGGTACTTTGGCTTAACTAAAAACTAAACGCTCCGGGGTGGTGTGTGTGGTGGGGGGGGGGGGGTAGAAGTGTTGATTGTAGCGGTACATTGAGTTCGTTTGGGGCGACTTGTACTGTCATCATCCAAGATACCCTGGAGTAAAGTGATACGGGCAGACGAAATCAATGTTCGTATCCAGTAACACTCAAACAGCTCTGATGGAATGAATAGCTTGGCATGGTGATTAGAAGAAGAAAAACAGAGATAGGAGGTGAAACAATGCCAGGGCTTATAAACAGCAAACAAACTGGCTTCAACTCGACAGCTGCGGGTGACTCTTTGATTACTGAGTCTTAAAAAAAACCGAACCCAAGTTCATCGGCCCGTGTTTCTTTGACGTCATTCAGTTCTTCACGAACTGCATGTTTTTCCCGCCTCGTCGCTTCGAAATGAGCCATTAAAAAATTCGAAATGAGCCAATTCATGCAGGCACGTTGTACAGGAGAGTATGCCCTAATTAAACGTCCAACGTGCAGTTGGGTGATGTCATATTGGGCCCACGCTTCGCACATGGTACGTGCAGGGCGGCATTATACACGTGGGTGGCTCCAACGTGCAAACCTGGGGAATTTTTTTTCCCGCCAAAACTGAGATGTTTTTTTGGACTGGTGGTTGTTTTTTTTAACTTCACACGAGTTTGCACCCAGAGAAAAAAGAATAACACGGGAGTGGAAGTGTCACCTGTCACCAACTGAGCTTCTGAAAAAGCAATCCCCGGAATAACATTATTCCTACTGTTTAGTTATCAAACAACTAAACATAGAGCCATACAAAACAGTCTTTGAATTTACATCAGCACAAAAACAATGAGATTTTAATTTCAACTTTTCAACAATTTCTTGCAAAAACTAATCACCCCAGCTCAGGTTGCCCCCTTTTGTGGCTTAACTTATGTAAGGGGACTTTGTCTCCAAAACAATTGTTGTTAATTATTTCCCACCCATTGTGGAACACGACGTATTATCTTACTGTAGGATGTCAACAATCCTGAACCTAAATACGTTTCTGAAACCATCTTCCAGCAGTATATCCCATGTTCTCGACTTGTCGAATGTCACTTCCAGACTTCCGTAGCGAACTTGTTCCAACTACACATCCACAACAATGTTAATAATGATGAAGCCTTGCATGATGTGAATAATTAGAATAAACTAGAAATAAATAAATAGTAAACTTGCGGGTACAACCATATTCTAAGTCCATTGTTTAGTGTTGCCTCTGAAAAGAGCCGGTATGTAGTACATGGTTGTTATATCCTGCAAATTATACTATCTACTTCTAGTTTATTCTTCGACCCACAGTAGTTGTCTTGGATCACGTTCTGTAGCGAAACCTCTGAGTAAACTTATCCCCCAGCCAATAATGTGGAATTAAGTTAGCAAGTTAAATTCAGGCGAGCCCCTCGGCTGTTGACTGCCGCCATTTACATAAGTGGGAAACTTAAAACTACACGTGGGTACTTGGGAGTTCATGTACTACCCGCGTCTGGAAACACAAGTTGTGACAATACTTGTGGATATATTTGTATTTTTGTCTATTATAAAGACATAAGAAACTGTATTACTCTCCAAAAAGACGAAATTGCATTGCTCACACAAGCTTAATCATGCTGTCTGCATCTTGGTCACGTTCCTTGTATCGTATCAACAATGAACGCTAAAAATCATTTTGATAAATATGAACCAGACTATTTCGTTCTTCCAGCCTCAATTTGGTTACATTGATATCAATGGCAAAAATTCAAGATGCCTGCACCTTGATAAAGGTATACATATATAAAAGGAATAAATAGTGACAAAAGGCAGCTACAAATATTAAACAAGTATAAATGCACAAGGATTTTAAAAATAATGTTCATTTGCGTCACACAGTCACACACCCAGTCTTGTCATGTTATAGACAAACTAGGGAAAAAACCAAAGCAACGTCATACATTGTAATTCACACTCAAACATCTGTATCCCACCCTTTAAAAACAATTCCGGGTCAATTTTGACCCAGATTCGGGTTTCCATGACGGCTGATCCTTTTTTGGGTCAAGCTGACCCAGACGCTAGTCAATAATGGGATTTTGACTGTGATTCTGCACCACAATGACACATTTGTGGGTCATTTTATCACAGATTCCGTGATTAACCCAGAAATTGGTCAAGCCCCACGCGACCCGGATCTGGGTCAATTTTGACCGCTAAGTTTTCAGAGTGCAAGCCCCTCTCTTGCATTTTCAGTCTTCGCAACAACAAGAATTTGATGTTGTGCTGTTCCGTTCAACACATGAATAATTTAATATTATATGTTAAACTTGAATTGGGATAACGAATGTCTTTGTTTTAATCTTACACACGGATGTTTGCAAGCACTGTATACTCAGTACCTTCCAGAGTTCTGTAAAAAAAAAAGGGGGCACAGGTAAATTGCTCGGGTGTGAGTCGAACCCACGACCTTTGCAATTCTAGAGCAGTGTCTTAACAAATGAAATAATATATATATATATATATTTTTTTTTTTTTTTTTGCGGACAGTGAGTGACATTCAGCTACTACGTGAACTATTATTAAGTACATTGCCTCGGGCTATAATACAATATCTTGACTATATTGTTAATGGTTCGATTAAAATTTAGCTAATTTGGGATTGGGCCCCTCACGCTTGAGCTGGTTTTGAGTCGAGTTATCAACCCATAGCTAAATTGATTTCCAGATCATCTGACCACTGATTTGAACCCGGCCATCCGGCAAAGAACGGGACCCACTTTCTTGGAGCTGCTTACAGGTAGAGAATGTTGCTTACCATTTTCCCCCTGGGCGAAAAATGAGCAGGAATCTATGTCACAAATGGTATGGGATGTTGAATTTTGCCTGTGGTTACCATATTGTGCTTATTTTCAATAAACCACGTTACCTCGAAGTGAATGAATCTCGAGATGCTTAAAGGCACTGGAAACCTTTGGGCATTGTCAAAGACCAGTATTTCACTTGGTCTCAACATGTGAATAAAATAACAAACCTGTAAAAGTTTGAACTCAATTGGTCGTCAAAGTCGCAAGATGATAATGGAAGAAAAAATACCCTGGTTATGCAACCAGGGTATTTATGTGCTTATGTGCTTAAGTAGTTATGTGCTTTTTACATGTAGGTGCTTGAATTCGGTACCTCAGCTGGAAATAATACTTAAGTGATCAACTGCTTCTGGCTGAAAACCTACGTTACTTATAGTCACTTACTCACAATGTGTTATACTATCAACAGCTCTCCATTGTTGTTACCAAGTAAAGTTTTAAATCAATTATTTTGAGTAATTACCAATAGTGTCCAGTGCATATTAGTACTATCGAAAGCTGCTATACTTCTAACCGACGTATAAGTTATAATATGCTATGATTTTTTTAAGATTGATTACCAAACGTTAACCTTCCCATTAAAGGCACAGTTTACCTTTAGTTTTGTTTACTGTATGAATGCTTTTGTCCTATATTATAAAATTCAATGTAGATGTATACAATAAAACTAAACATGTGAAAGTTTCATGGGGGATCAAAACTAATATATATTTTTTTCATGACCACATTAATTTGGAGTGAAAGCTGTTGTACCTTTACCAAAAATAAGAGTTGTTATTGCAGGAAAGGTAACCAATACCTTCCCTTTAATGTAGCTCCCTATTTCATCCAGAGAGAGCAGAATGTGTTGTCCTTGTGTCGTCCAGCGACAACCCCGGTGAAGTGATTGATATTCACGGTGGCAATCTACCTGCGTCATCGTACATCGCTCCCTGGACGGCAGTAAAATGGGGACATAATGAGGCAGTCGCCCTGCTCTCAGATTGCCAGCCAAAGTCGACGAGGTAAAAGGAAAATCGAGGCATGTTTGTATGGATCATTGTATTCTACTCTTACAACATCTTTCTCCCCATATGCATTTTATAACAAACGGTTACAAACGCTTTTCAAAGACCAACACGACCGATACAAGGCAACGTGTTCCTTTAAAATGTGTTTTTAAATTGTGGGGTGTGGACATTGTGGGGTGTGGGGTGTGGACATTTTGTAGCAGGACGGTTTTGTAGAGGTGCTGGTCACCTGTTCCTCCTCGCCACTCACTGGCCTTAGTATTTGTTTTTAATTTGAACTATTTTGTATCTTTGCATCTTCATTTATCGACTTGTATAATTGTATGCCAGTGCAAAGCCTTATAAAACTAGACTAAACTAAACTAAAAAGGGGCCAAAACCGAAACTCGACAACATGTCACAAACTAAAAGTAAACTGCTATCCCACCAATACGAAAAGTATTTGTCTGTACAGAACAGGTTGGTGACATTAAAAGAAGACAAAAACAACAACAGAAAAGAAGACATCACAATCTGTAGAAGAAGCATTCTTTGTTTATATAAACCTCAACCTTTCGAATCCTATTCAAAAATCTATTCCTGAAAGCACTTCTTGCAGTCAGCCATGTCTTTGTTATTGATATAACAAAATCCGTAAAAAAAAATCTTGACGGAGATAATTCTTTTATGTACGAAGAGCTCTCCTAGAATTTAAATAGTCTTATTTTCCACATAAAAAAACCCCATCATATTTTGCTCAGGGACTTCGGGAATTGACGGGGTGGGATAAGAAGCAAGTAAAAATAGATCCGAAAGTACTGGTGCCAGAACATCATAAATGTCTACACCCGAGAGGTCTAGAGGGCCTGGGAGGGTGAGTGTAGAGCACAAGTGACTCTCGCCCCATGGCTATACAAGTTCATCCCCTTCTTTTCTTGCTCTCGTTCGAGGCAATAACCCGTCCTCGTCTGATCGCAAGCCTCCTCGCACTGCACACTCGTCCTTAAATAAAACAGCAACGTCCCCAGGCCACGGTTTGCACACGCTCCGTTGGCAGTTCTGACGTCAAACGAATAGCTGCTCAAAAATCAGCTTGTTGATTTTTTTTGTGCGTGTGTGTTCGTTCCTTGTGCTCCAAGAAATGTGCTTGCTTGGTGGTTTGTGAATTGTGACAGCGGTTTGTTTAAGGCAAACTGGTAATTCAGAAAAAGTAGAGTCACCTTCTTCTCCATTTGTTATTGTTCCATAGTGAGTCGTGACCATGGAAACGTTTAAGAGACAAACGTCTCCAACAAAACTGCTATTGCTAAAGACCTCAAGTAGTGTTTCTGAAAAAACGATGACTTGAATTGTGCGGTAAACCAGAGTGGAGAATGCCCGTGTCATGAAATACCTCGACAAAATTAGTGTCTGACTCTGATTTCTTTTCAGAACTATTACCATAATAGGATCTCTGTTTACACTCACATTGCAAAAAGGATTTCACAAACAGTTACTGATATAAAGGTAGGAACCATGGCTTACCATTTGTATTGAGCTAATAGCCTGTGATGAATGCAAGATTCAAACTTTGTGTCTGTGGTTTCACATGTAGAAGACTAGACAGAACGACTATATAGCACAAATTGAGTCGGGGCACCCAACTCTACGGATCCAGTTTGTGGGGTCCTGCTGTTGTTGACATACTATTCCCTTTTCTAAAGAATTTCCTTGTGGGGTCCATGTCAACCCGATATTTCCCTTGTGGGGTACATCGTTCCATTGTGTCTAAGACCCCACTCCTTTATAAGATTACCTTTGTGCTCTCTTAAACCACCGCGAAAATTACATAGTATGATTTCACCAGGAAAACCAAAGCAATAATGTACCGCTCTCTATCCATGGTTGCTGTTGGCCGTGGATTAATTAAGAAAGTCATTTCCGGACATGCATTTAACGACACACCGCATAATTACAAAATTGAAAACTTCCTCCCTATGATTTAAACACAGTGTCAGTCTCTGGTTAGTTCATTAGACAGCAGTGGCTCGCTCAGTCCTCTCTCTCTCTCTCCCCCTCTCTCTCTTTCTAAAGATCTCGAGCTCAATAAGATAAGAATAGACGACTCTGGTATGGATTTTAGAAGATGAAAATATACCACGTTGGAGATTAGTGACGCCTTGTCCACAGTTCTTCCGCGTTAATTAAGGGACGCAGACTGGTGAAAGTGCAATGCATGCAAGCAGTGGATTAGTAAACAACCACAGCTCCATCAAAGAGTTATAACTGTCAATGGCTATATTCATATTCCTGCGATGAGATCATTCGAAGATTACATTATTTCAGATTACAAGTCATTATCTCTTTTAAAGGCACTGGACACTATTGGTAATTACTCAAAATAACTGTTTTTAGAATACAAAAACTAACTTGGTGATGAGTAATGTAGAGATGGTTATATAACACATTGTGAGAAATGGCTCCCTCTTAAGAAAACATAGTTTTTGAGAAAGAGGTTGAGTTATTTTCTCACTCAAATGTTAAAAGATTGAAGCCTGAAGCCTTTTTTCAGGCATCTGAAAGCACACAAATTTGTGCAACAATGGCTTTTTTATGTCATTATTCTCTCGCATTCTCGTGGCTCAAGTGGTCAACTTCGATTACCACTTCAGCCACAATGATCATAGATTTTTTATTATTTGTATGCATATGTTGGGATACACCAAGTGGAAATATTTATATTTGACAGAGGTGTTGAGTGCCTTTAACGTTGTGATTTATTGTTGGGCTATTAAGTGAAGCTTCATATAATAAATGGTTTCTCGTTCATTTCTGATTATCATCGCAACTAAAGTGTTTCACTTGCTTTCTAGAAAGGTCAAACATCCATCACAGACGTGAAGTTCTGACGTCTGATATTTGTTATTTCTATGAAAATGTATCATATATTATAGAGTTCCAAATATCTTTAAGGGCAAATTGCATTTTGGTTTTCCGGCGTGTCAAGCGCTGGAAATATTAACGCAGCCAAACCAAGTTTTGTGAAGAGTGCGCATGCTGCACGCCGTTTCAGGCAGGTGAAACGCATGAAAAGGCAGCCTTACAAAAATGGCGGTGAAGATATTGAATGTTCGAAACTCCAAGAAAGTTAATACTGGAATTCTAGTTGCAAATAATCCTGGTCAGTGCTCTAGATCTGTATGTCATGATGTTCTGTCAGGGAAACTGTAAGTAAATCGTTAAGAAAGACACCTTAATCACCCATAGTTAACAATACGACGGGTTTTCCATGTATCTGTGTACAAAGCCTAACCCTGCAAGCATCCCAGCAATGGCGGCGCGTGGTGGAGCACATGCGCACTTGAATCGGTCTTTAAAGGATTCGGGTACTTTTTCCAAATGTCCACAGATGTACATTACACTTACAGGGTCTGAAGATAATGATAGTGGAAAGCTTCTCTTCAAATATTACTTACTTAGGTTGTGTGAGATAATATGAGCAAAACAAGTCACAAAATAATTTCTTCTCCGGAAGACCAAAATTATCTTAGCATGTAAAATCCCATTAACCAGTTATGATATTATACGAAAACCATAGCATAACTGGTTAACATGTTTTTACATGCTAAAACTGAGACGGAAATAATTTGTTTTACTAATTTCTCAAAAACTACAGAACTTCAGAGAGTAAAATTTCAAGGGAAGCCTTCTACTATTATAATCTTCAAACTGAGTAAGTTTAATGTAAATCTGTGAACATTGTGTTTTGTGTGAGGAAAAAGTACATAGACCCTTTAAGAAAACTTGTCTGGTCACAGGTGGTCGAATTTCAACTCAAAGAAACTTGAGCACACAATTTTCTCGTTTATTACTTGACGTTTATTTTCGTGGATATCTATTCTGAAGATGTTATTCAAGCATTGTGTGTGGCTACACGCGTGGAAACATTTTTTTTGTGGGTGTTCCACTATCACAAGTGAACATTGTGCTTGATAAAAAGCAGCGTTTGGTGATACTGCATTTGATATTTATCCATTGTAAATGGATTATTTTTTCTGCCGTTACAAGCGAAGACCCCAACACACAATCATGTTAAGGGAACACGTTGCCTTGGATCGGTAGAGTTGGTCTTTGACAATCGTTCTGTAACCGTTTGTTGTAAAATGTATATGGTTAGAAAGATATTGTAAAAGTAGAATACATGATCTACACAAACATGCCTCGAAATTGCGTGGTTTTCTTTTTACCCTGTCGACTAACACGGTCGGGCATTTATGAGAGTCAAAACTTTGACTGTGATAGTTCGCGACGTAAAAGGAAAACCGTGCAGTTTCGAGTGATACTTGTGTGGATCATTATATTCTATTTTTAAAACATCTTTCTAACCATATGCATTTCATAACAAACGGTTTCAAACGCTTTTAATAGACCAACTCGTCCGATCCAAGGCAACGTGTTCCTTTAACGCTTGTTTGGGACTATGCTTGAACACTAAAGTATGCCAGGTAGATCTTTTGCCATTTTCTTTGGGAGTCTGATCTTACAGCTGTCTTGTAACTGCCCCACAAGCCTAAATGGTAATAATTATTTCTAAACATAGAAAAAGCTGTAGGGTTCGACCCGGGATTACGACGAAAGCCAAAGGTACATTTAAAAAAAAAGGCTCGGCTATATATAGTTAATCACACAATGACGTTATCAGAAGAGAATAATATTCCTTACATTTTAAAAGGGTCTAAACTGCTTCTCGCGTCAAGCCTTTTAAAGATTGGCGACTAAAGAAAAATGCCTTCGTGTACAAGAAGTCTTCGAACTCTGTGGATTGCCTCCTCGAGCAGAATTTAACTACACCCGGCTCAGCCTCGGTTATTACGGCGAAATGGCCTACTTTCGACTCCCACTCTAAAACTCTCTTGGGATCCCGCGAGAACGAAAGATGACGCGTGAGACGCGGGAGAGATTTTCTTTTTTAACACAAAGTGTTGAAGTGCTGGAGAGATCGAGAACGGTGTTGGAAAATGAAACCGTGCGAATTTGCCGCGCGGGCCTATAAACTTCCAGCAAGTGCCGTGGAGAAGATAACAATATACGCAGATTGAGAGACGGGAATATGAGTGTAGTGTGATGCCAATGGGCAGAGAAGGGAACGTGAACCGGTGTGACATTTTACATCACTGATAGATTTGATCAGTGATAACGCTATTACAAAATCGACGTACAGCACGTTTTGACTGGGCTAAAAGGCACTGGTCAATACTGGTAATTACTATAAACAATTTGTAGCATAAAAACTTACTTGGTAACAAGCAATGGAGAGCTGTTGATAGTTTAAAAAGTACACCTTTATATATGAACAGTCTAGATTGTAGGATTGAGGGAAACAAGCAACTGGCAAGGAGTTCTAATGACTGAGATGCAGTGGGGGAAACTGTTTGAATGGCCCCTTGCTCTATCTACATCAGCAAAGCAAGTGTATATCGGTTGAGTAGCAGATAGGATGGTTTCACGCTCAAACATCCTGATAGAAGGAACCAGGTCGCATTTATTTTGCTGACCATTGTTACCATGGAAAAACTTCAGAAGAGAAATATTTGATTTTGTTTTAATAGAACCTATTTCTCAATGCAGACGATCAACGTTAAACCCAAGATTCTCTCCCACGACGTTCCAACCCGGGATTACCATCACCATAAAGAATCCTGACCAAATACACTCTATATGTACTAGTGTTATTAAATCTTCATTATTTGTAGGGTTCCCAATACAAAGGGAAATACTAATAACTCCCGGAACCTGTTACATCACCGGGAACAGGCAAGCCCGTCCTGCGTCACTAATCAATTTACCCGGGGGAATAATCAGCATATACTAATCATGGCAGCGGGGTGCTAATCAACCGGGACCGTGCCCACAGTGCCAGCCGTGTCAAACTGATTTCGCTGAGAAAATTAAAACACGGTCTCTCTAGGAGAAGATTGCTTCTGTCCGGATTCTATGCCCGCCACTGACGGAAGGGTGAACAGTGAGCTTCCGTGGAAAACCAAGATGCTTACTAATATAGGCCCAATAATACTAGACGCAAAGAACATTACGTACACTGGAAAAAAGAACCTCTTGTGGTACCGTTATCATACAAGTGTATGCACGTTGTTTTTTTACAATTTGTCCCCAAAAATTGCACTGGTTTGCTTTAGGAAAAAAATCTTTGTGTTTTGGAACCGTTCGATTGTTATTGTCCTATAATAATAAATATAATGAGTAGGGTATATTGCCTTAGCGTTCGATCCAAACCGGACCTTCTTCAGAGGCATAAACAAGTACAGCATATCCATTTATAGCAAAAAGAGGAGCAAAGGATCCAGGGAGGAGGTATCAAGAAAAAGCGGGAAAATTATAGCCATATAATGTTAGACGCCAGGAGAATTACGTAGGCGGAAATGAGAACCTCTCATTATATCGTTGTCATTATGTAAATGTACGTTGTTGTTGACAATTTTGTGAAAATATGCACTGATTTGACGCTAATAATGCTTAAATGCACTAGACACCTTTGGTAACTGTCAAAGACAAGTATTCGCACTTGGTGTATCCCAAGATATGTATAAAATAACAAATCTGTGAAAATTTTGGCTCAATTGGTCATCTAGAAATATAATTGTCATGGTTTGAACTACTTTGTTCAGGTCTTAAAGGGTTGGGAATTGATAACGGGCAATTGACATTCGATCCGTACATTCTGTTAAACTTGTCAAAATTATTTAACAAGTCAATTATCATCTTGTAGCAATGATAAGAGCAACGAGAGAAAAAAAACCATGAAGAATAGTTGAACGAGAGTCAAGAAGAACGTCAATAACCGTCGAGCATCATCAGCTTGTCACATCACACCATCGTTGACAAGATGATACAATTGGCCTTGAGTGGGGCGCCACCGTGTGTCATCACTCCAACCACCGGGCCACATCTGCATCGCAACCTATCGCTTTTTGAATTACACCTCTCGACGGTGAATGATTTAAAAAGACAGAGATTGTAAATAAACTGTCCCGTCTATAGTGGAGCTGTGTAAAAAAAGGATCCATTACAATGCGAAAAAGATAATTCCTCGCCGGGACGATCGAGCATCCGGAACTAATTCGAGTACTGATAAATCAAACGTCACGTCAGGATCGTTTTCCAAGCCGTCTAATAACACAACAATCACAGAGAAGCCTGTAAGAACCAATTGGCGTCGTTTAATTATTGTATCCCTACGCATAACACAAATTAGTGCATATTTACAATACTAAAGTGCAAAACGTCATCACACAGCACCATGGTCGATCAAAACTCTACTTCGTTGTCAAACTATTCTTAACGTTGTATGTACGTCTGTGAATTCGACATCTCCAAACCTACCGGAATGTCCATTATCTAAGACCCAATATCGATGTACAATGTAAACATTCACTGTACAAACCTACGGGAATGTCCAATATCCAATATCGATAAAAAAGGAAGACATTCACTGAACAAAACTATGGGAGCGTCCAATATCCAATATCGATGAACAAGGTAGACATTCACTGTACAAACCTATGGGAACGTCCAATATCCATGCAATATCGATAAACAAGGTAGACATTCACTGTACAAACCTATGGACATGTCCAATAGGCAATTATCAGATGCACAATGTAGACATTCACTGCACAAACCTAGTACGCAAATGTCAAATGTCCAATATTCAATACGCCACATTGATATTCGCTGCACGACCCTATGTGAATGTCCAACATCCAATACCAAACTAACTTTACTTCCATTGAATGAATACGTTAGATGTGTACAATTGGGTTGTTTAGGTACGCCTAGGAACGTCGCTGTAGGCCCAGGGGCCTACTCCATCAATTCTAGTCGTGATAGAAACTTGAGTCTGTCTTCATTGGTAAAGGTACTGTTAATGGAAGTTGTTCAAGAAAGTGGAATCTGTCTTATTGGCAGGTTGAAGTAATAATGTTCCTCATCCATCGACACAATGTACTTAAGGTGCTCGTTCTGTTCCGATGTTGTTTACACTTGACTACGTACACACACTGTTCCAAGTCTCCCCCATTTCAGCTGCGCTCTAGGCGTCAAGTGTGGAACTTTTTTTTTTGTTTTTTTGTCTCCTTCAAGGATGAGTGTCCATTACATAATCTGCTGCGCAACGCATGCCGGGATCAAAATTGAAACTTCAGTTGGGGGCAAGGATGACGTATACGGAGCTTTATTTTAAACAGCAGCACAGTGGACTATTGTTATGATGTATTAACTTTTATAAGAAAACAAAATATTTTTGCCTTGCAAGGTCAAAGGACCACGCAGGGAACTGTGGGTATTAACGAAGTCTCCGGCAAAATAATCACCGTTAATTTAAAATTGTATTGTTAATAAAAAAATAATAAAAATAAAGTACCTTCAAATGTAAGAGAAGTAAACCTTTATGATTTTGTTTCACCTTTTTGAATAGTGGTAGAATTTTGGGATTGCACAAACCTAAAGCATCTCAACTATTTATATTTTAAGGGAAGCTTTCTATCATCATTATTTTCAAACCGTGTAAGTTCAATCTAAACATGTGGATTTTGTGTTTGTGTCGTATAAAAAGTACCCAAACCCTTTAAGCATTAACTGCATTTCTAACACCTTCTCATTGTCACTCCATGACAGTTCTCCCCCGTGGCAGAGTTAGATACACAAAGAGAGAAGTCGGCATAGAGTGGCAACTGTCGATGAGTAACAAATGTTGATATTTTGTGAACAAACTGACATTTTATACTAAGTTAGTTTTTATAGCCAATGAACCACGATGACCGTACACTGTGGAAGTTGTTTTTATTCCACGGCTACATATCATAAAGATAAATATGTAAAACGTGTGGCAAATTTAAAAAGTAACGATTGCCACATGTTTAGAAGGGAATAATTACAAACCATATGAAGCACACTTACTTCTTTCCATGAGCAAGAGGGTCTACCCACACTGCAATTGGATGTCTTTTTAACTGCAACCCTGTTTAGGAGGTTTATTCACAGTGCATTGTTATGTCTTTTCAATGATTTATCATTGTCGTTATATTTACTGTCATCTTTGTTAAAGGAACACGTTGCCTTGGATCGGACGAGTTGGTCAAAACAAAAGCGTTTGTAACCGTTTTTTATAAAATGCATATGGTTGGAAAGATGTTTTAAAAGTAGAATACAATGATCCACACAAGTTTGCCTCGAAATTTCGTGGTTTTTCTTCTACTGTGCGAACTAACATGGTCGGCCATTTATGGGAGTCAAAATTTTGACCCCCATAAATGGCCGACGTGTTAGTCGACGAGGTAAAAGGAAAACCACGCAATTTCGAGGCATGTTTGTGTGGATCATTGTATTCTACTTTTACAACATCTTTCTACCTATATGCATTTTATAAAAAACGGTTACAAACGCTTTTCAAAGACCAACTCGACCTATCCAAGGCAACGTGTTCCTTTAATGTATTTATGCACCCCCGTAATGCGGTGGTGCTATTTTATGTCTTTTATTTGTGTACATTTTGTGTAAACAAATTTACACAATTGCTGTTGCGCAATATGCTGACAATCAAACCAGGAACACCGGGGAACACCCCCCCCCCCCCTCCTCCTTTCGATAAAGTGCACTAGGTTATTTTACGTGCGTTACACAACACACGGGAGCAACGGCTTTACGTCTCATCCGACGGACGAATCATAATCGTTAAGGGTCTTGCTTATATTCTTGCTTGTATTAATATACGCAACTTTCAGATTATCTCACCCTTCATCCAGGATCTACGCCAATGCCTGGTTATACCACCTATACATCCAGCGTAATTACAGGATTATTGCCTATATCGCGAATCATAGCATTGCTATCTAATGAAGAGTGATGTCTACCTGTATAGACGGTATGCAAAGTGGCGTTGCTTCATGCCATCAATTAATTAACACACTGATGATAACGTCCTTCGGGTCTTAACGAATATTCATACACATCATGGGACTGCTGCAGATAGTAACAGGAATACTATGCAGGCGGTACTAATCAAAATATAATAATTTAAAGGCATTGGACACTACTGATTATTACTTCAAAAATAATTTAGCATAAAAACTTGTTTAGTAATGAGCAACGGAGAGCTGTTTGATAGTATAAAACATTGTGAGCAACGGCTCCCTCTGAAGAAACGTAGTTTTGGAAAAAGAGGTAATTTCTCACTAAGATATTGAAAAACTTCAGGCCTGAAGCCTGTTATTATACATCTGAAATCACACACAATTGTGACAAGTGTGTTTTCTTACACCGTTCTCTTTCAAATTGAATGACTAATTGAGTCCACATTTTTTACAGATTTGGTATTTTATGGATATGTTGGGATACACCAAGTGAGAAATATCATTTACATACAATGAACACAGTATTAGTCTTATCGACCCAGAGATAATTATTATTATTATTATCTTTTCATACAAAAAACTTAAGAAGACATTGATTTATTTATACACCACTTACAAACTTTTTTTTTTTAATACACCTAATTTTGTAAGTACTTTGTTATATATTGCCCAGTCTCACTCATGCATAATGCCCATGTCCCATTTGTTTGTGTACATTTTTGTTTCTTTGGTATTTGTCTTTCGGAAAGGGGAACAAAAAGCACTCGCTTCTCCTTTTCCCTCCATGTTAGTGTCACATTATTATCTATATTGTTCAATAAGTGGATTAAGTTTTTCATGTGTACAAGTTGATAGATGTTTTTTGAACAATATTATCTCACAATGGATTGATTGAAGTTGACATGAAATAAATATAACATCTGAAATGAAATATTGTTGCCAAATCAGTCGCAAAGCTAATGCCAAACTCCGCTGCCATTACTGAATGCAAAATGACTGTGGCATTATATACGTCGCAATAAAAAAAACAATGTCCAACAAGAACGGATTGTGAAGGTGTTGCGCTATATAGTCAGGTAGTTTTACCTTTACCTTAAACAACAGAACGAAACACGGGTTCGTTTTACAACCGCTTGTCAACCGATATTTAACTTCATTATTATGTATGAACTTGAGGCTATGTCATTGATACTCAGAGTGGTTCAACACAATGCATCCTAGGGCACAATCTCTGCTAAATGCCAACATCTGATCGCTCTGACAAATAACATTTCAAACTACCTGCTAGTCTTGCTCTCGGGGTTTCATTTAATCCCTATTTCAGCGTCTGAGAGCCGAGTATAGCATGACTGTGCATCGGACCCTCTAGTAAAGAGTTACCCTTTTCTGTTTTTTAAATGTCAAGTTTTACGGTCAAGAGTGTACAAGGCGTAATGGTACAAACAGCAGAGTGCAAAAATAGCAGAATTTGCCACTTGTTGGAATTCCTTTTACATAATAACAGCATGACCTACTTTTGGTACGTTGCAGATAAAAACCGGCCCTATTCAGCATGCAACTAACCCGGGAACTGTCATCAACAATGTTCAGATTTTGATTGTTTAATTTAACAAGTTCGGCTGATCAAAATATTTTTGTTCACAATGTATACTCAACAGCTCTAGGGAATATCCACACAGGCCAAATTATTTCGAGACAATAATAATTAGCATAAAACCCAACTTGGTAACGAGTAGTGTGTATGGAGAGGTTATAAGACATTATGAGAAATGTATTTTACGAGAAAGATGCAATTTTCCACGAATTTGATTTCGAGAACTCAGATTTAGAGTTAGAGGTCTCGAAATCAAGCATCTGAAAGCACACAACTTCGTGTGACAAGGGTATTTTTTTCTTTCAATGTTATCTCGCAACTCCGACAACCAATCGAGCTCAAATTTTCGCAGGTTTGTTATTTTATGCAAATGTTGAGTAATACTAAGTGAGAAGACTATTGGTCTTTGATAATTACCAACAGTGTCCAGTGTCTTTAAGGGCAATTTCATCCAGACTTTAATTTCAGTATACTAAGTGCGAATCAACAACGAACACTTCTAAATATTATTTGGTGGTCAGTGTTTCATATGGAGTGGTACCGGATTACATTATGAGACTGTGACGTCACATCACTGGGCGGGGAGGCAACTTCCGGCACTCTCTCCCCAAGTGGGAAAACGTGAAATGGTTTAAGACAAGGTTGTGCTCAACTAATTATTGTTTCCTCTCTTTGTATCAGGGGGACGGGACGAGTTTATGATGTATGGTTTAGGCCCCACGAAAGCAATGATAGTTTGGTCAACAATGTTTTAAAACCCTTCATTTAATCCCTATTTCAGCGTCTGAGAGCCGAGTATAGCATGACTGTGCATCGGACCCTCTAGTAAAGAGTTACCCTTTTCTGTTTTTTAAATGTCAAGTTTTACGGTCAAGAGTGTACAAGGCGTAATGGTACAAACAGCAGAGTGCAAAAATAGCAGAATTTGCCACTTGTTGGAATTCCTTTTACATAATAACAGCATGACCTACTTTTGGTACGTTGCAGATAAAAACCGGCCCTATTCAGCATGCAACTAACCCGGGAACTGTCATCAACAATGTTCAGATTTTGATTGTTTAATTTAACAAGTTCGGCTGATCAAAATATTTTTGTTCACAATGTATACTCAACAGCTCTAGGGAATATCCACACAGGCCAAATTATTTCGAGACAATAATAATTAGCATAAAACCCAACTTGGTAACGAGTAGTGTGTATGGAGAGGTTATAAGACATTATGAGAAATGTATTTTACGAGAAAGATGCAATTTTCCACGAATTTGATTTCGAGAACTCAGATTTAGAGTTAGAGGTCTCGAAATCAAGCATCTGAAAGCACACAACTTCGTGTGACAAGGGTATTTTTTTCTTTCAATGTTATCTCGCAACTCCGACAACCAATCGAGCTCAAATTTTCGCAGGTTTGTTATTTTATGCAAATGTTGAGTAATACTAAGTGAGAAGACTATTGGTCTTTGATAATTACCAACAGTGTCCAGTGTCTTTAAGGGCAATTTCATCCAGACTTTAATTTCAGTATACTAAGTGCGAATCAACAACGAACACTTCTAAATATTATTTGGTGGTCAGTGTTTCATATGGAGTGGTACCGGATTACATTATGAGACTGTGACGTCACATCACTGGGCGGGGAGGCAACTTCCGGCACTCTCTCCCCAAGTGGGAAAACGTGAAATGGTTTAAGACAAGGTTGTGCTCAACTAATTATTGTTTCCTCTCTTTGTATCAGGGGGACGGGACGAGTTTATGATGTATGGTTTAGGCCCCACGAAAGCAATGATAGTTTGGTCAACAATGTTTTTTTTTTTTTTTTTTTTTTTTTTTTTACTCTAAGGTATTCACCATTTTGAATGCTGATTATCTGAAATACATTGGGAAATTAGCAAACAACAAAATTGGGACTCGGGGTGGACATGCCCAGCCGTTTATTACGGTTTCACTTATGGGGTATCTTGACCAGTAATGCGGCAACGACTGTATGCATATTTTCTTGTAAAACGCACATTTCTTGGACACTAGGTCAAACAAAGCAACGATGAAAAGCTGTGAAGTCTATGGGTATCTTGACCAGTATTTGAGCACCGACAGTGGAAGTCTATGCATTTGAACACTAAACCCCGTAATAGTTCCAAAACATGCACTAAGCCATTGCGACCTTGCACGAAACATTAACATGTACACGGTCCGGATACCAACCATGCTGGTCAATTTATAATAAGATTAATAATAGGCTAATTGACACTGATCAGATGGCCAGGACCTTGCTCAGTTTCAACAAACAGGCCTTGTACAATTTCAATGGTGCTCCTCTTATAGTTGGCCCACCACACAGAAATAGAATGTTCTATTTCTAAAAGTAAAACCTTCTATATATAACAAGAGGCTTCTCTGAATCAACTCAGACGTTCCCCTAAAACATGTTTTACATGAGTTCATCCAATAGGCTTGTGGTGTGTCGTGGCCTAACGAATAAGAGCACCGGACTAAAACTCTGGTGCTTCTGACCATCGGAGTGTGGGTTCGAGTCCAAGTCGTGACACCTGTGTGTTTGAGAAACACATTAACCATGCTGCATATTGCGTCACAGCACCTTGTGAACCATTTAATATGGCGCTATTACGTAAATTTTAAAAGGGAATAGTATAGGCATTATAATTCAGACGTTGCCCTACATCTAGCATGCATGCAGGTACATTTTTTGACCGTCACTGAGTGGCGGATGTGAGCACTTAATAAGAGCCACCATTAACTAATTAATTAATTAACACCTTTCAGTAATTGGGGTATTCATCTTCAATATGCCTGCAAACTGTGACGGATCAATTGCATGCCATATCATTGGGCGGCTAGGTTGGCGTCAAGTGGTATCTTTAAAGACACTGGACACTATTGGTAATTGTCAAAGGCCAGTCTTCTCACTCGGTGTATCTCAATATATGCATAAAATAACAAACATGTGAAAAACTTGAGCTCAATTGGTCGTCGAAGTTGCGAGATAATAAAGAAAGAAAAACACCCTTGTCACACAAATTTGTGTGCGTTTATATGCTTGATTTCGAGACCTCAAATTCAAAATTTGAGGTTTCGAAATCAAATTCGTGGAATACCAATTTATTTTTTGAAAACTAGGTCACTTCAGGGGGAGCCGTTTCTCACAATGTTTTATAACATTAACCTCTCCCCATTACATGTCACCAAGTAAGCTTTGTATGCTAATAATTATTTTGAGTAATAACCAATAGTGCCCACTGCCTTTTAAACCCCATTGCCTTCCACTTCTAATAGGTCCACGGACTAAATCTTGCCGGGCACATGTGCATTGGGTTTTTAAATTAAAAGTTGACTGCGTGGGTTTTCAATGAAATATTTATCTTGGGTTTTCCTCCCACGTCTAAAACTTAAACTTCATTTTCTCCTTGGGGTTCCTGGCTAGTGAAGTGATTAAGTTAACTTTTCTGATAATCCTAATTGGCTTCACAACTGGAGTTAGGAAAAAAATAACAATATTTCAACGATAACAAAACATCGAATAGTTGAAGAAACTTTCTTAGTTTGTGTGCTGTGGGCACAAATAACCGGGGTTCGTTGAACTTACAACTTTCGTGTAAAGTTAAGACAACAGAAAAAGCAAATAGTTGAAGAAACTTTGTTAGTCTGTTTGCTCTTTGGGCATACAAAACCGGTACTCATTTTTATATCTGTAAATTTTCCCGTGCAGAGTATGACCTCGCACGTTATAGTTATATTTTCGACACATTCCTTTCTCCTTTCAAGTTCCTCCCAACAAAATGAATCTCAAAGAAAGATCTACGATAAAAGACACTTTACAGCATGCCAATAAGAATGTTGTCGTTTCTAGTGGGGGCGTGGTAAATGTGTTTATGTAGAACCCACACACTCACACCCATGCAATGACGTCATCAGGGTGACTATTTTACCGAATCAAGACGACTTCTCATTAACTTGAAAACAAAAAAAATCAGTTTGAGGAGAGGGGAGTCTTGTTCCCGACCCAGGCACCTTGAGAGCTCATTGATATCTCAAGAGGGATGCTACAGTGTCCGGGCCTAGCTCAAGGGGGTCTCTCAATTGAGAAAGTAGGCCAAGTCAGTCGCACCATGCAGCATTAATATGCATTCTCGCCCTTTTCCACATCACCTAATCGCCCCATGTCGTATTCCGTATGTAAGAAATCACCCCTACCCACACAAGAACTACATCAGTTCCCATCATCCAGGGTACGGGGGGAAATGGTTAGGGCTAGAGGGTCACTGAATCGCGCCAATTACTCCCTTTCCGTCCCACAGCTACCGGTACCACATCGCGCCTGCCTAAAAAGCCAACCCATCTTCTTCATGCTCTTCTTTATAAGAGACCAGTAAGATTAAAATGGCCTCCGGGTCTAAGTGTTGAATCCGCAGCCAATTGAAGATGTGCATATTATAGGGTCACTTTATATAGGATAAATACACCCATGAGCAGAGATGTAGAAAAGATCTGAGGTTTTTAATAAAAGAAAAAGCCTGCGCTGCTTAACAAGTACAGCCCTCAAAACAGTGCTTGATAAGAACACTTGCCATTCCAGTGGCAGTTCAAATGCAAACTGACAGAATAAAATGCAAATATTAACGCAAACATAAGCTGAGATTTCAATGACGGACATGGGTTTTGATTTGTTAATAATTTAAACATTTCACACAACTGATTAAAAACTACAACACTTCAACAGCACAGTTAAGTTATATTCACATCATGTATGTCTTACCCCGTCGACATTTCAATAGGATTTGAGACATCGCATGGTGAGGTATCAATAAATTCGGTTTGCGGTAACACCATGTGTGTATCTACATGTACTGGGTACACTATGTACTTTTGGGAATATATATTTGCTTTCCGGTGAAACCATGTGTATATCTACTTGCCAGGTAGATTTGTATATCTTTGGATATCTACTGCGGAAGAGATTTTCGGAATTCGGGAGACTTCTCGGTCAGTTTTGAAAAGAACTAATCTGCTTTTTAACCACTCCCTGGGTACTTGTCGACAATTCTAACAATCAATTGTTATGACAATTTTCATCTGCCAAAAAATAAATCCAATTTCGGCTATTAGATGCTTAGATGCTTTATTTCATGTTTTGAAGGGATTTGAGGACAAATTAAGCGCCAGGTGTCTGTTGACAGCGTCAGCCAATCAGCAGCTACTGATGGCATCAAGGGACGCATCCAGGGGCCCAGATGGTCTTGAGGTCTTTGGCGTGTCTCTCGTTGCAGCTGGCCTCACTCCTGGAATCAGACGAGCACATCCTTTAAAGGCACTGATGGGCACCTTTGTTAGTTATCAAAAACCAGTATTCTCGCTCAGTGTATCCCAACATAACCATGAAATTAAACATCTGTGAACAATTTGACTCGATTGTTCATTGAACAAATTTGTGCGCTTTCAGATGCCTAATAAAATGCACCATGCCTGAAGTGTTTTAATATTTTAGTGAGAAATTATCTCTTTCTCAAAAATTATGTTACTTCAAAGTGAGCCGTTTCTCACAACGTGTTGTACTTGTTACAGCTCCCCATTGCTCGTTTCTAAGTAAGTGTTCATTCTAAAAACTATTATGAGTAACTACATATAGTGTCCATTGCCTTTAAAATCCATTCAGAAGTACGAATTAAGAGTGAAATGGCAGCTTTGGGATCTACAAGATGAACGGGGTGGCAGGGCGAGCAAGCCGACATTTGACAATGTGGCGGGCATAGTACAGCTCGTGTTACGCGACATTCTTTCATCTGTTAACATCTTATAAATGGTGTTTGAAGCTTTGCATGGTGTGGAGAACATGAGTACCTATAGATATCAATATGAATAGTAAACATTCTCCTGAAGACGAGCAGAGTATACTGTTCGAAACGTCGAGACTAAACCGGCTCTTTTCAGAGCAACCACTCCTTCATAAGACATTTTACTCTTGGTTGTACCCGCAAGTTTGTCATTCATAATTAATTAAAGTTACTCTTAAGGACCATTATGTCCGATTGGAACAATACATCCAACTTATTGTGTCTGATGTGAACGACAACCCATTTTGTCTGAACCATTGTGTTCAACAAAGCAATATGTCCAACATGCCTAATAACCAACTTAGAACACATCTTACCCATTGTGTTTGTCTTATCTTAAAGTTGTTATTTCATATGGCTGACCAAACAAAACGTGAACACTTTCTAAGAATATATTGACATCTCTACAAATCCTTTATACAACTCACAAAATAATGTCTTTTCACGCAAGCTACAATTTGTAAAATGTTGCAACCATGCGACAGTTTAGCAAGGGACCCTTGCTTATTTGCTCTCATGAGAAAGGGTCTTACTACACCTGAATTTTCCAACCTAAAGACAATTTAGCAGGGGACCCTTTGCTAAATTGCTCTCGTGAGAAAGGGGCTTAAAATATACTTTAATAATATGAGACACCAAGCTAAGATGGAAAAAACGCTAATCATCGCCTTCACAATGCAGCTTACATCGCAAGGACAGACAACAAATTACCGGCAACCTTGGAGAGATTTTTTTTATGGAAAGTATGTTTTCCCTGGGAGACGTCCGCTGTAATCACTTCCTATACCTTCAATACATCTAATAAGATCAGATTCACGAACACGGAGTCCCTCAATAACACCTTTAATATTTGACGAGCAACTGTCGTTAAAGGCACTGGACCACGTTTGGTAGTTTTTCAAAGACCCGTCTTCTCACTTGGTGCATCTCAACATACAAACCTGTGAAAATTTGAGCTCAATTGGTCATCGAATTTGCAAGATGATACTAAAAAAAAAAACCTTGTCACAAGAGGTTGTGTGCGTTCAGATGCTTGATTTCCAGATTTCAAATTCTAAACTTGAGGTCTCGAAATCAAAATGTGGAGAATTACTTCTTTCTCGAAAACTACGCCACTTCAGAGGGGGCCGTTTCTCACAATGTTTATACTATCAACCTCTCCCCATTACTCATTACCAAGTAGTTTTTATGCTAATAATTATTTTGAGTAATTATCAAACGTGTACAGTGCTTTTAAACACTCATCGTTGCAGTGGTATGAACAAAATACATTGAATACACCTGCTTCCAGATGCACCTCATCAGTCTTTCTGTTTGAGGATGGTTAACGGAATAGGCCTATGCCTTTGGTTATTAGTCCACAAATTATTTACCATGAAAACTTACTTGCTAATGAGCACTGGGAAGATGTTGGTTGTGAAGTGATTTAAGTTGAATCTAAAGCTTCTGGCACGAGGCCTTTATCGGGCCTCTGAAAGCACACGAATGTTATGCAACCAAGGTATTTGAGGGGTTTTCTCATTATTTTCTTGCAACTTCAATGACTAATTGAGCCCGTTATTTGTTGCACATGTTGGGTGAGGAAACTGGTCTTTGACAATTTAACAAGAATATACACTGCTTTCAAATGCCGGTATAATGTCGTGCAATTATATAGTGGGCATTGGTTTTTAAATTACAAAATAAATCATTGGTGTCTTTTTTATTCTTGAATGCTTTCTCTCGGATGAGAAAATGTGTACAACAAGATTGACGTGACTTAAAAAGGCACCCTTCCAATTCACACTGATCACAAACAGTTTGTTGTAGAATAATCAAAACAAATTTTAAAGGTGATGCACGTTTTTTTTTTTATATACAGAAAAATCCAATGTAAAACCAATAAGTCCGACAGTGTTATCCGACAAGCCATTGTGTTCGATGCATTTTGTCCGACAAACCAAATTGTACGGTCCGTTTTGTACGGCAACCCAATAATTGTTTCATCTCCAACCAACTTTGTCCAACAAACCATTTTGTCCCACAAACCATGTACGACAAACCATTTTGTCATACAAACCATTTTGTCATACAAACCATTTTGTCATACAAACCATTTTCGTCATACAAACCATTTTGTCATAAAAACCATTATGTCCGACAAACCATTTTGTCCGACAGTTTTTTTTCCGACAAACCATTTTGTCAAACCCATTGTGTTCGACAAACCACTTTGTCCGACCAATCTTGTCCGACGAACCATAATGTGGGGTCATAATGTAGGGTCAATGACCAATAGCTTCCGACAGACTTCGGACAGAACGATTCCAGTCCGACATTAACGATTCGTTACTCCTATTCAAACTCGGAGAAATCAAATTTGATGTCCAACTTTGCCGACAATGAACTTTCTCCGAGCACAAGGAAACTCCATAATAGGCCAACACGTTTCATAAATACAACATCGGTCCGAGTCCTCCGTTCGAATTACATAAATTGTTGCTTTTCAGCCGTTAACAACAAATACATTGCTCCATCAGTTTTTCTATCTGACTCTAAATCTTGTGTTGGTTGTATATTTACCAGTTGCCTAAATCCACATGAAGCTTTCAAACATTTGGCAAATTCATATCAGCTTCATCTTAACTAAGTGGGGGTGACGGGTAGATATTTTTGACCGTACAGCAAAACAGATGTATAATTTCGTGGGTATTTTAGTTACAGCATCAAAATATTTAACGACTATTTTTTCAAGTTCCTGAATAATTTAGAGGACTATTTTGAAAATCTAAAGAATTTGACTCGGCTCCACAAACTTGTCGTTTGGTTGACAACACCGCGCAAACTTCTTTACGTAGAAATCGTATACGATGAACACCCACGTATAGGTGTGGGCTCATTTGAATAGTAATTAGTTAGCAATCAATCAACTAAATAAACAGAGCGATGAGCCAAACAAGTGGGATGGTTCCCCTGACAATAACTAGATTGTTGGTTTGTGGTTTTCAAAATAACTTGTAACCTTTAAATATTTGACCTAAAATAACAAGTGAAAGTATGTTTGCTTTGAACACAATTGCGTCAATATGTAGGCCTAGGCCTTTTTCAAACACGAAAATACCATAACAAAAATACAGTTTACGGTTTTATAAAGGGCCTAATGGTTGTCAAATCACCGGATGGTCAGATGACACCCATAACCGCATCTATTTTTGTTATAACTTTAAATCTGAAAACGTCAACAATAGACTAGAGTCAATATTTAGAGTTATTTCAAAAGAGAAAAGACAAACAAATAAATAGTTGAGACCCTTTATAATGGTTGTCAATAAAATCTCTGAATAAATAGTAATGATGCGTGTACTGAACAGACAGACATACCCGCATCTGTGTTCAAGATCGCGATAGAACTAGCGGCCTTGTGTTCTTCTCTTAATAATGCAGGGATGCTACGGCATGCAGAAGTATATCGACCAGCCCAAAACAGCTGAAGAGACCATTCTTGCAATGAAGACGCATCAAAGCTGTCGTCTCTTGCAAGTCACTCTACCGACCCGGACAGCTCGTCGAAAACAAAACCTTCCGGGCACACACGACGGACGGACGGGTGGGTATATCATCGGCACAATTCGCCCCGTCACAAATCGTATTACATACAAAAACACAGTTGGTTTATAATCACTAACGCAGTTTTAACGCAGCGCAGTGACCTAGCCTGTGCAAACGGGGGGAAAGATCTAGCCGTACTGCAACGCTATGTCAACACAATTATAAACCGAGGGAGATTGTTTGCTTGTAAGGCCTCTTCACTTTCAGCTTTCTTGCAAAGAATAACATGAGGGATGGGGGTTAGGGGAGGGAGTAACAAGAGCCCACCGAACTGACGGTTCAATCAGAAAGAGACAATGTTTCCAGTGTTGGCATAGTACATTGTTACATCAAAATAGTCAATTCCATGTATCAACGAAGAAACGAAGGCTTACCATTGAAATATTTGACAAAAGGTAGTGGCTGCGAAAAACAACATATTTTCTCTACAGTAAAGCATACTCAAATTTTGCTCTTCCTAATCTTTTCTGATCTGCAACTTTCCTTTTTTTTAAGATTTCTTGCTAGGATTATGTTAATGAGCTAGGGCAACAATATATGCCGCATTCAATGTTACTCACTTGATTATTACCATTTACCTTACTATGGAAACACTTCCAGATTGGGTAGTGGTAATTAAAAGGCTAATTACATTAATGACATTGGACATTTAATGACAAAAAAAATGAACTGCCGCAAACTTAATCTTTCTCGAAATAAACACCTGTTTTTAATCGGCCAAAAAACCCAAGAGGTTATCTCTACAGTTCTCCCTGCGGAACACCCACCAAGGCTTCTGAATACGACAGTCTAAAATAGTTTCCATGTGTTATGCACATGGCCTCATAAAAAAATCCATACTTATTCGAATTAGGCTCATAAACGACTGGCTCTATATTCATTACACGTATTAAGCTCCTTACGGAATGACGTCATAGCGCGCCAAATGACAACTGTAAACATTTTTTTCTAGGTTAGGACCGCTGCAGCGTACTGCGGCCAAAGCAATTCTTGCTGAAGCAAACCATTGGTATGATTATTATAGCCAATATTGATAAAAAGCTACAAATAGGCTTGTTATGTTTTGGTCGATTATGTTTTGGTCGATTTGAAAAACATTTATGCACAAAACATTGGTTCAGTAACGAGGTAAATTTTACAAAACAAAAACATGTTAATCTTGTGATTTTTTTTTATAACCGTTCAATCCTAAGGTCAAACAACCAGGTTGTTTACTTCAGGGGAAAAATGTACTGTTTGTTGGAAGAAAAAAAAATTGACGATTGAAATCTTGGAGTGATTCAAAGATCTGTTTCTTTACAGAGCCGGGGTCTTTCTCCACCAAAAGCAGATGTTTTGAACGTGGGAATATCAATTTGACATCTTCAAGAGCAGTAACAGATTTAAGTCTTTTAACGAAGAATGACAAACTACAACAATCATTTCATTAGTAGAAAACCGCATACTACATGATTTATAGCTAGTGAAATAACGCATTCTTCTTAAATACCCGCAGCTGTCGGCCAATGATCTAACTCCTTTTGCGTCAATGCGAGGGCGTCCTTTAAGAGTGTGACGTCATAATACGAAATATCCCTTGCACTTTTTACATATTATTTTATAATATTGTCCATAATTGAATTGTTGTCAATTGTTGTCCTTGTCTGAGTTGATATCAATTGTTGTCCAAATGCTGTCGTATCAACCTATGTTGGTTAACGATTCTAATTATAGCCTCATTAAGGCTGTGAAGCTTTTAATTTTGTGACAGCCAGTCAATGATCAATTATAATAACAATACAGGGGAGTTCATGCATTTACATCTAAATATGTATATATACAGTGTAAACTTTATATAGCAAGACAGTTCTCTAAAGACCCAACTGTATAATATGTCAAAAAAGTAGATAAACAAAATGGTGTTACCGCAAACCAAATATATATATTGACACCCCACCATGCAATGCCTCATAATGCATATACAGTGTACACTTATTTTACTTTAAAAAAAAAAAAAAACCAACGTGACACAATAAAAAAAACCGTCCCATGTGTTATATCAGCGGGCAAGTGCGTTAATGGAGGAACCATTTCATCTGCTGTGGATAGCTGATGAAGGCTGTGAAACCTTCACGCTAGACGATGTGTGTACGCCCATCAAGCACTCCAACCGCAATACCCTTCGGATGGCAGTTTCTAGGAAATTTTACCTCACGCGGTACCTTCAGGCGGATGGGAGGGAGTGGGTGTATGTTTAAAAATGCATCACTGAGAAAGGGTTAATTATTATTTAAAGTCAGTCTGTGTTGAAGTAAATGTCTCCCATTTATCAGTGTCACAAGCGACAGTGGAAACAAAACAAAGAAACGCACGGTCCAACCAAAATCATCCATTCTGAAAGTAATCGATCAGCTCTTTTTAATAAGTAATTCTTAAAGTTAGTGTTTATTTTCGACCGAAAGCAATTTCGCTGGAGAGATGGAAAAACTGTATGTGACAACTTCTGCCTCGATAACATTATTCTGAAGTACCCATTCATAACAATGTTTACATGCCTTGCTTTTAAGACATGTGCTTGCAAGTGTAGTGTTTTGCAAGGATGTTGTCAACATACCGATGCAGTTGCCCTATAGCAATGTAGATATCTGAGCATGGTTATTTAAGACCACCAACACAATTTTAATGGAAACCAAGGACCTGTAAAGCTTTTGGCCGGAATGGTTTTCTCTCCCCCCCCCCCCCTCCCCCATTCTTGCCCTCCGAAAGAGAGCGGAGCCTGGGGGAGGTTTGTGAATAATGCAGGGTCTTCAACCTTACGATCGGTGTTTTATAGCGGGAGATGGCTCAGTGACGTTGGTGATGACGTCTTGAAATCTGACAGGCTAAGGCGCGCTCAGAATGCCTTTGTCGACATCTGCAGCAAGCTTCGACGTTTGAAGCACGTTTCACACGGATGGTCTATACGTAATTATTTCTTAATATGAACTTAATACTTTCACAAAAGGCCTACGGGTTTTATGGGTCTTGTTAAAATCCATGAACGGTGTTTAAATACACTTCAAATACTCGTGTGTGCGATTTTTTATTTATTTTTTATTAATTTAATTATTTCTTTACTCGAACCTAAATTTAGGTGATTGACATTCTATGTTCATGTAATTCAATTTATGTCTCACTTTTATTTTCATAGCAAATGAAGATTAAAAAGCAACGTGCAAATGTTGGAAATCATTAAAGGTATGGTGAAGGTGAAAATAGGCACAGGGCCATCTTCTAGTACATCACCGCAATACATACTGCAAAATCAGGGGTGTTACCATTTACACTATATAAGTTGTCACATTATAATGTCTACCCCAAAATAAAAAATAAAAATTACATCAGGAGTTTTAAAGTAACATGAATTGTTTCAATTACATTGGTGTTGTTTTAAAGGCAGTGTACACTATTGGTAAATACTCAAAATACTTATAAGCTTTAAACCTAACATGGTAACGAGTTATGGGGAGAGGATGATTATATAAAACATTCTGAGAAACGGCTCCCTCTGAAGTGAAGTAGTTTTCGAAAAAGAAGTAATTTTCCACGAATTTGATTTCGAGACCTCAGATTTAGAATTTGAGGTCTCGAAATCAAGCATCTGAAAGCACACAACTTCGTGTGACAAGGGTGCTTTTTTCTTGCGTAGTTATCTCGCAACTTGGACGACCAATTAAGCTGAAATTTTTACAGGTTGGTTGTTTCATGCATATGTTAAGATACACCAAGTGAGAAGACTGGTCTTTAACAATTACCAATAGTGTACAGTGTCTTTAAAACCCAGTGGTGTTAATTTTTTAATTCTCTCATTGATCATGATTATTTGACAACGCCACTGGTGTCAATTTTCTCACCCCAGTTTTCGCAGTGATGGTATTTGTCTACTTACTAAAGTAACACACAGAGTTGTGTACAAAGGAAGATTTCAAAAGTAGATTATCAGAAATATAAACACAACAAAAATTTCACATTTCTTTCATCCATAAGAATGTGTAATTCCAGTGCATGGTGTAAACTTCACGTGATTGAAACAGAGGAAGAATTATTATACCCCCAATAGAAAAGAGCACAAAAAGTAATCAATACAAGTTGTGTATTGAGTAAATAAATAAACCTACAGGATTTGATGGCTCTTGCTCCAGACCCGTATTGATTATTATACAACGTTGGCTCTAAAAATAGTTTAAAACAAATAAACCGCTGAGCAAGGTTTTCATTACTCCTATACCGATCATGTCTCTCTATACGGCCGTGGTGGACTCGTACCGGTAAGAACATAAACTTCTATCGTCGCTTATCGAACGATTTACGAGGGATAAGACAGATCAGAAGGTCCCAGAAGTGACGTCAGCAAACAGCTGAGATCTCGCGAACCTTTGCTCGTTTCGTCCGAGATTCTACAAATTAATGTAGGCAGAGGCCTACATCAGGAAAGACGCGTTTTAAGGTTGTTTGGGTTTTTAGCGTATTATTTTATCACAAGCGTATTTCATCGGCTGAAACTATAGGTACTTGATAGAGGTCCAATTACCGGCCAATAATATTAGTATCTAATATAATATTCCTGTAGAATTTTAGTGATTATCACAGAGCAATGTTTTTAGAAGAGTCGCGTCCTTTGTATGTGCTGTAAAACAGTTGTTGTCTCAGTGAGACGAAGATTATTTTAATAAGTGAAACTGTTTTACTCATTTCTCAAAAACTGCAGCACCTCGGCAAGACAGTATAATTTTAAAGAAAGTTTTCTACCATCAACTATAGAAATCGTGTAAGTTTAACGTAAATCTGTGGACGTTTGTGTTTTCGCACGCTAGGTTTAAACCCAAAACCCTTTAACTTGTTCAAGTGATCTTCCCCGCTTACATGATAAATATGAAATTGGGTCCAGGGTGACGAGAAGCATATTGCGCAGAAAGTCAAGGAAAGTAGAGTAAACACAACTTGACCGAGATCAAAATAATACGGGACACTTGGCGGCTGTCTGTTTGTCACGCACTCAACTCATTATAACATGATGACTTTGTGATAAAAAACCTCACTTCAATATTGCCACGTGCGAGTGATTGGTAGAACCTGGTGCTTGGGAATAGGAATCGACGATCAGGAGTCAAAACTAACACGATGAGGTATTTACCAGAGAAAGAAAAACACGGCTCAAAATTAATCCACGGCTTCCAATGGGAAAATATCGATAAATTAGTTTCAGGAGGCATGTATGTGTCCCTGCCACTATAGTCCCTGCAGTGTTGGTAGATCCTATTTTGGCGATAGCTCACTGCACATTGTTCGTCGTCACCATGCAGTCTCTTGGGGTTTCAAACAGCAAAACTCATTTAACAAGTAACTATTGCTATAATAGGGAGGAGGTGCAGCTATATATGTGCGAATTTCCTTTCGGAGGAATGTTGGCTCTGGAAAGAATCGTTAGTCTCATTTTATGCTCAGAATCTTTAATTGACCCAAATTATTTCTCGCAATGGTTAACACTACCAACAACTCCCCATTGCTCGTTACCGAGTATGTTTATATATGCGTACTATTAGTTGAGTAACTACAAATACTTTCCAGTGCCTTTAAAGGCAGTGGACACTATTGGTAATTACTCAAAATAATTATTAGCATAAAACCTTTCTTGGTGACGAGTAATGGGGAGAGGTTGATAGTAAAAAGCATTGTGAGAAACGGCTCCCTCTGAAGTGCCATTATAGTTTTCGAGAAAGAGGTAATTTTCCACGAATTTGATTTCGAGACCTCAGATTTAGAACTTAAGGTCTCGAAATCAACCATCTAAACGCACACAACTTCGTGTGACAAGGGTGTGTTTTCTTTCATTATTATCTCGCAACTTCGATGACCGATTGAGCTCAAATTTTTACAGTTTTTTTTTATGCATATGTTGAGATACACCAACTGTGAAGGCTAGTCTTTGACAATTACCAATAGTGTCCACTGCCTTTAAGACAGATCCAGGTTTAAGAAAGTTGATTTCGTAACCAGTGTTCTGTATTTAGATACCGGATAGTACCACAGCCCCACGAGAAAGCTGGATTTACATAGCCAAGTATTTATACAGGGAAAGCAAATCCCGCAAGGCTGTCTAAGACAAGATAAGTATCTTTAAAAACAAGAGCTTGAATCTACAGGGAGCGCAAATAAGCTAGTAGTTTGGACGGTGCAAAGTTAAGGGCTGCATTTGAACATCGCACATTTTGTTTTATCTCCTTTAATATAAAACCACGGCAACAATATTGCCGAGATAGTCTAAAAGATAATTGGCCCTGGGGGTGGTGGAAATACGTTGGGAATACACCCAAGAAATAACGCAAGACAGTTTGACCATAATATATTTTATTCTGGAGGAGAAAAGGGTATAGGCATAGCAGAAGACAGGTGATGAAGACAGGCAATCTGTGTCCAGTGTCAACGAGTAAGAGACCAATTTAAAAATATAATTCGTGAAATATCTGCATGGATGAAACCTTAATCGAATCAGCCACAAAAGATCCACCTGTATGGTGTATGATATCACAAAAGCCATGGATACTAACGATGCAACGCTACACTTCCAAGACGTTGCAACCCGAGCCTTTAATTCTCCCTTTTTTTATATGACATCTGCTCTTCAAACAAACAAAAACAAAAGGTATAGACGCACAACTCAATACGTCAATACCTGGGAAAGAGGAAGTTTGCATGGCTGTGGTTTATCTGCCGGGATATCCAGTGGAAGCCCTAGAGCCAGACACATTCATGACAGAAAATCGTCAGAGAAAAACCATAAAGGTTCTGAGTTTTCACTCGTTTTGGGTGACACAGTGGCCGTCTAGGCTTTCGGAAAACAATTCAAACACGACAATGCTCAACTGAACTTCTTCGAAAAGAAGTGCAACGAACTAGGTGTTTAACACAAAGTGAAACAACAATGAGCATAATAGATGCTCAATTTTAAAGGATGGGGGTTGTATAAATCATATTACTTGTGCAGCATTATCTTAAGTGACTGCATAAGACCATGGAGGGAGGCTGTTTTTTCCTCGATGAGAACACATTTTGCCAAAACAAAATCCACGGTGTAACTACATATCAGGTTAACTATAATGGAATGCATTGTAAGGACACCTTGTTTATTTCAGTACACAAAATGCATATCGATCGTCACCTCGAATTTCTGAGAAACCATATGAATTATTGACAAACATCTCCTCCATTAATTAATACAATTATGATCTGTCTGCTAGAGACGTGCCGGGCAAATTGGCGAAGGTCAGCTGTTGAGGGTGACCGTATGTATACCGCATTCTGCATGGTGCAAACACGGAGCAAGCACGAAGCAAGGGAAGAGGGGCGATGAGGATGACCGTAATGCGTTATGCATAGTCCAAGCACATGCACGAGGGAAGAGGGCCTAAGAGAAAGGCCGTATTGCGTTATGAATGCCGTATTGCGTTATGCATGCTGCAAGCACAGAGCAAAAGAAGAGGGGCGAGTTACATGACATCCCACTTGAAGCCAGAAGTGCGTTCAGGAAATTTTAGGACCTCTAAAATTGGCTGTATGCATACCTTTACTTGAGGTGGACTATAGGAATCTGGCTGTGAATTTTGCTCGTAATACAATTCAATATTCTTCTATTTGTTAATGTACACTGCAAAAACATGAGTGTTCAAAATAAGAAAAGGGTGTTAAAACAACACTAATTTTTGCCAATATAATTCAATTGGTGTTAGAGTTCTTACTCTTTCGGCAACTATGTGACATCACCTATCGTGTCAATGAGCTCCCCAGTTTGTGCAGTGAATAGCTTATCTGCGTAACTTTGTGTACTATAAATATTATCATAAGAATGCATTTGTAAGTTAAACAATTTGGTGCTAGTGCAGAGACGAAGCCATTTGTTTGGCAGAGACTTCTCATTGAGGTTATCACTTACAATCGACCCGCTTTCTTTGTCCCATGCTGGGGCCTGAGCAATTTCTCGGTCAGTGTGACCCAGAACCTGATGCAGAATGGGTCAACCTTGATCAAAAATGGGTCAGACACCTTTAAAACCGGGATCCGGATCAATTCTGACCCGGGAATTTGTAGAATCTACAGCCAACAATCAATGTGAATGTGCGCAAAGTATTTTCAAACATTGTAAATGACCCCATTCTTATTTATTTATGCGGGCTTGTAGTTGCGTTAGTGCACGGTGAAGGACACCGATAGAGTTACGATTCCAGGCGATTCTAGGAACCAGGCATTGAGAACGCTTTTAACAGAGTTGCAACTCCGTCACCTCCAGTATGATCCAGTGATTACACGCCGCTGACAGACGCCTTAGCAAATCTCGCCCAACATTCCACTTTGTATAAACCCGAAATATTAGGAAGAAATGGGCCAGCCCACTTAAGTCATTATAAAAACAAAAGAAGACAAAAACAACCATTGAACGACGAGGCACGATTTATACAAGAGGGTCCCACCGTTCGTGTTGAGTTGTTAGGATTTATATCCCAAGGTGCTAAGTGAGTTACCTGTGTGTACCCTTGCTGTATAGAGTGTGTAAATCGAGTCTGTTTTAGACTTGCAAAGGATTGAAACTGACTCCTCAATTAACATGGAGCTCTAGGGGTGCCTGCCATCACAAGGTCCCCAGAGTGTCTCAACTACGAAAGCAAACATGCCTTGTGGGCAATTGAGAAAGTTCTGTTGATATTATACGAACTTAAGCCAGATTCTTCTTCTTTTTTTCAACATTGACGAATTCGTTTGAATTCATTACCATGAAACAAGTGGTTGCTGCATGGGAAACAGATAGAGATAATATTGTGCTTGGAAAAGAGTTTGAAACAGTTGGCACAATGGCCCATTTAAATGCATGTCCAAATGCGCATGATCGGTTCGCAAAGGATTCCGGGTAAAATCCGAGAACGGGCAAAACGGACACGAATCTGGCGCGTTGGATTTGAATAAGTGCCGCACACGGCGATTTGTTGGTATTTCTACATCCACATGTCAGGTCTAAGCATTATTAGACTTTTCAGGCTATTAAATACAAATTTTTGACTTTTTCAAAGTACCCCAAAATCGGAAACCAGACTAAAGTAGGAATAATATTATTATGTCTGTCGTAAACACAAGGCGGTTGAAACGAAACATTGTGGTGAATGTTTTCATTCAACAATGTGAAACCATAGAGGTAACACGAACCTATAGACCTTGTGCACATGACATCATTTCAGTAGGGCGCCCTCACCTAGAGGTCAAAAGGAGGTTGTTCATTGGCCAATCCTGTGCACCGCGCGTACAAATCTGTGCGTTTCGATTGTTTCGTCACCGTTTTTCCACTAAGATGGCCGCTGGATGACGTCAATGCATAAGGTCTATACGGGACCATAGTATGCTAATTATCGCATCACATGCCAAGTTCCAATCTTCCCAGAAAAAGAAAAATAACAGGTATAAATTTATGCTCCGTATTCCGAGAACCAAATGAAGACGAATGCAACGGGTCGTGATGTTAGGCCTACCAGCGTGTCATGACTCACCGTGCAGTCCGTGGAATTATACGGTCTTTACTTGGGAGTGAGGGTATGTGTGTTTGGATAACTCGTATCCAGGGTCGAAGTGTTCACCGATTTCACATATCGACCGCCGAGCCCGCCCTCTCGTCCAAATGATTTTAGTCTGTCTGCCTAAATAAACCTGGCTCACATGTCCAGTGCTTGTTTTCTTCTTTGTTTACAATGACATACAATGACTGAATTGAAAGTGGCAATTAATGTTTGGTCTTATTTTTGTGTGAGACTGCTGACCCCCCTATGTGGCATCTTACTTTACTCTATAAACATTAATCCTGATTTTCTTTTTTAACTATACATTAGTTTCTATTTATCAACAAATTTGAGTATCATGTCGCATAGAGCAACCACTTTGTTCGTCTAGTTTTGAAGTAAGCGACAGAGATTCTAAGCTATTAACTTACTTTTGTAACATTGAAATGATGTTACACATTGTTTTTTACATAAACACAATTTTTGGTTCTACAAAATGAGTTCACTAAGTAAAAAAGGAAAACCAAATAATGCTGAATTGCAAATTAATTTGCGTTGATCGATAAATTCTTCTTTTAAAACATCTTTCCTGCCATATTTCCTTTCATAACAAACATTTTTGTTAAACCCCCAAGCGCCAAATCGAATAGCAAACGTGTCCCTTTAACCAAATTCATTAAAAGTTATACACAGTTCACTTTTGATTATTTTACGGCCGCGGTTTCCGTCCCGAAGATCGAGCAAACATATCAAAGGTCGTATAGAATGTGTAATAAAGAAACATCAATCTTTGCCAATGGCTACATGTAGACTCAATCGATGGAGACACAACTCAGTTACAATACAAACTGTGTTGAGGAGTTGTATCTCTCTAAGCCCGCAAACACTCCCAGGGACCATGCTCGAAGAACACAACGATCGGGTTTTTTAAAAAAAACATCGCTAAATTCGCCTTAATGGCACCCTACACTGTTGGTATTTACTCAAAATAACTGTTAGCATAAACACTTACTTGGTTAGAGGTAATATTGCACTCAAATATTAAACAATTTCAGACCTTTTGTTTGAAGCATTTTATTAAGCATCTGAAAGCACAATTGCAATGGGTTTTTTTCATAATCTTACCTTGCAACCTCGATAACAAATTTTCGCAGATTTATTAATTGAACGCATAATGTGGGGACGCATAATGTGGGGATACACCAAGTGAGATTGCTCGTCTTTAACTACCAAAGGTGTCCAGCGCCATTAAGATAAAGAATAATCGCCAAAACCTTCAGGTGTTTACGCTGATCTCTTCATGTAGAGCTTTTAAATATTTCATTCATTCATTTGTATATATCCATGAAGGTAGAAAGTGCCAAAAGTGTGGGTTGGAAAAATGCACAAGCCTTGATTATTTTATTTATGACACAGCCTCCTCTTGCATAAACACTGTGGTAAATTGGTTCTCTCTCCAGCCCCCCCCCCCCCAACACACCTGATGTTTTTTCTCGCACGTCGAAGCTCTCCATAACTCGTAGAGTCTGTCCGATCCACTACCCACAACAAGCTAATCAGCCCGTCCTTGCTCAATTCCGTCTTCTTTATGGATTATATACGGAACGACGGGAGGAGGAAAAAAAATTCATCCAAAACGTCGGCTAGTTCAGGATGCTACCCCATGGCCTCACGTCCATACGCTACCTCAATAATTGCACCATTAGGGGTTCACCAGTGGTTGGTGCAACTCGTTTGGAACGCCAAGCTAGGTTGGATGGATGGGGGGAGATGGTTTAAGGTGTGCGAATGATTCCAGTGATTATTTATAAGGAAATCGGGATCTGGGATGTGCAATGAATTTCTGATTAAGTGAGGCCCAGGGGCCGTACACTGTCACGAGCTGGGAGGAAGATTTCAACATCCAAGGTCCATCCAGGGGTTTATAGCTCCTCGGCTCAGAATCCTCCCCAGCTATCGGGTTCCAACAGCAGAGTGTGGTGTGTTTGGCTTCACTTCTCGCTAAAGAGACCTTCAAATGTGTGTTTTGTACCGACACAATCTGTCACGTCGGCACTTTGAAATGCGACCCCTGACATTTTCAGCGACCTCTATACTGACCACTTGCGACAAAGTGAAGCAGCGATCTAAAATATTCAGATTATTTTCTGAAACGATCTGTAATTTAGAGACAGTCAAAGCACGCAAATCCACAGTGACAGTTTCTATTAACTAGTTTTGTGTTATCTACGAGCGTGACAGGCACAATATAGTGCGGTATATATCTTCATTTAATACCCTGGATCTTTATAGGGTTGGGCTGGATACAATCATGATTTTCTCAACAAATCCACCAATAAGAGAACGATATGCCTGTTTATTATTATATTTGCTTCACTTTCAGCTGGTCGGTTTCTTTTACTGGTCCCCTGTCCTTATCCGCAAGGATGAGGACCACCGATCCCTATTATACTGAGTCTGATTAGAGATCAGTAGGGGGGTGGGGGGCAGATGTTTTTACACAAATCATGTACGTCAAATTGAACTGCGAATCTCCAGAATCATAAAGGCCCGGTCAAAGGTGATTATGAACGTGGCATCAACACCAGATCTCGGGCGATGTGTGACATCATAATACGCCTCTCTTAATATTTATGCATGAGGTACGTCACAATGTTAACTCAAAACGAGGCGATGGGCGCAACCACTGCAAACGATGGGGAACGTGCGCCCATAGCCTCATTTTGGGTTAGAATTATGACGTCATGCATAAGTATTAAAAGAGGCGTATGTTCAGGCTAGTCAGTTTCTTGTAACGCGTTACAATAATAATAATCTCTCGCGCATAAAGCCGCTTGAGGGCGCTGCAGGTATACATAATAATTGGAAAACAAATCATAGGTCACTTTGAAAAGATTGTTCTCGGTTTAAGCATGAGTGTTGACCTGTACTTTGAGTTTCTGTAGTGTGTTCAGTGCTCAGTGTTCAACCAGCTGCAGTCGGTGTTCAAGTTATTTTTAACTACCTCAAATTGTCTTAGATTGCCTTGCACATCTTGGCTGTTGTGCCTATAGCGGTACTTTCGCACTTAATTGTGGATTTTAATATATCCAAGCATTTTGTGTTTATGGCATATTGTAAATGTAAATTAACCATCACAGCGCTACTTTTGACAAATTCTACTTCTTGTTTCGTTTAAAACGAATTTATAACGACTGAATTCGATTTTGGAAAAAAAAATATATATTAACAATTTAAAGAACTAAAATCTGTGTGTGATAACTTAACTGACAACTAAAGCTACTACCCTAATACCATCCGATTGTATAATTAACATATCAGCATAAACTGACCACACCGTAACCGACAAAATTGAATATTAGTTTTAATGTCCCCATTTGCTGAGGAGTAGTAGTTTTTGAGAAATTCACGAAAAATAGTTTTGGTCTCTATTTTAGCATGTACAGCGGATTTATGCACCTCTCATGAAAACACTGCTCTGTGCTTTTCAATGTTTTTCGCAAAAACTTGACGACTGTAACTTTATGAGGCTGAAACTGACTCCTTTCTACAGGTAAATTAAAGTACACAAATCACAATGAGTAGGGAATGCATGTCATTGACTAAAACGTGGTTTACAACAGGTATCAAAACAATGACATTATGTAGTAGGGACATTCTCCCTTTCTTCATAAAACTACAATTTTGTACATTTAAATTGCGTTACTCATGAAAGTGTGTATATTATTTTAACGATACACTTTAATAATACACTTAACTGTAGATTCGGCGCGAATCTTCTCCCAACGGTAGATTCGTTACGAGAGAATCGCTTGAGAACATACTCTTAAGTGTAGATTCGTGACTAGAATGTACTCGCCTTTGTATCGTACGTTCTATCCACGAATCTACACTTTCTCGTCCATTCTCCTTATCATAAACGATAATGTGAAAATTTTTGAGATATCCTAATAACAGATTCAGGCCTTTCGGATCCTGACATGAATTCCCTGAAGCCCACAGGATGAGCAAAGTGTATGATGGATGGCCCCCATCAATAAACACCTAACAAGAAATTGGAATGAGGAGATCTACAAAAAAAAAAATCAATTACACCAACTCCGACGAATAGGCATTTATATTACTCGATGTATATCTGCCTGGCATGGGAGATTTGAAATACATTAAGAGTAGAATATCTTGAGGTCATTTTGTTCTTCACGTGGGTTGTTGTGTACCGTCCCCGTGGCCTTATACTTGTACGACCACTTCGCCCCCACGTTATTTCAAGGGTGTTTGGTCGTTGAGCCTATACTCAGCGTTCATATTTGTATGCATGTACAGTTTAAAGGCACTAGTCCTTTTGGTTAAAATATTGTAAAAGACCAGCCGTCAATTTCACATAACTTAAGACTTATCTTACGACTTAGGACGAGTCCCAACCCTGCACTGTAGCATGCAGACCTTAAGATTAATCCTAAGTTAAGACGAGTTACTCGACCTTACTCGAGATAAGACGAGTCCTATAACTCTTTGTGAAATCGACCCCTGTATGCTCACATTCTCATCGTTCTTATTTTTATGCATGTACAGTTTAAAGGAACACGTTGCCTTGGATCGGTCGAGTTGGTCTTTGAAAAGCGTTTGTTATAAAATGCACATGGGTAGAAAGATGTTGTAAAAGTAGAATACAATGATCCACACAAACATGCCTCGAAATTGCACGGTTTTCCTTTTACCTCGTCGACTAACACGGTCGGCCATTTATGGGAGTCAAACTTTTGACTCCCATAAATGGCCGACCGTGTTAGTTCGCACAGCAAAAGGAAAACCACGCAGTTTCGAGGCAAATTTGTGTGGATCATTTTATTCTACTTTTACAACATCTTTCCAACCATATGCATTTTATAGAAAACGGTTACAAGACGCTTTTTATAGACCAACTCGTCCGATCCAAGGCAACGTGGTCCTTTAAAGGCACTGGTCCTTTTGGTTAAAATATTGTAAAAGACCAGCCGTCAATTTCACAAAACTTAAGACTTATCTTAGGACCTATTAGGACGAGTCCCAACCCTGCACTGTAGCATGCAAACTTTAAGATTAATCCTAAGTTAAGACGAGTTACTCGTCCTTACTCGCGATAAGACGAGTCCTAACTCTTTGTGAAATCGACCCCTGTATTTTCACATGGTGTATCTCGACATGCGTATAATAACAAATGTGTGAAAATAATTTGATTATTGGTCATCGAATTTGCAAGAGAATAATGAAAGAATAAACACAATTACTGTTGCACAAGTTTGTGTGCTTTCAGGTGCCAAATAAAAGGCTTCAGGCCTTCAGTCTTTGATCATTCTTGAGTGAGAAATTACCTCATTCTTAAAAACTACGTTACTTCAGAGGGAACCGTTTATCGCAATGTTTACCATACCAACAGCTCTCCATTGCTCCAAACCAAGTAAGTTTTGAGGCTGGCTAACAATAATTTTTTAGTAAAAGTGTCCAGTGGCTTTAACATAGTGTGTCAACGCATTATGTTTGCCTTGTAGGGACAAGACGAGTGTTTTTTTGAGTGGTGAATGTTAATGCAGGGTTTACAGCGGATATTAAAAAAATCTATCGATGATTGATGATTTTTTTTACCTAATAATAACGGATTTAAACATTTTACTAATAGACGGCCTTAGTCATCATCGGTCATGCTGAACATAAATGAGTTTCTGAGCTGTCACATTGTTGTGCACAACATAAGGTTGTTTGTATCCTTAAAAAATATGAATAATGCATTATATTAGGCCTTCGTCAGGAGCCTATACGGGTTTGTACGTAACAAATTGTGGCGATTTGTCACATAATAAGTTTTTCGGTTTAAAATTTCAAAAGCAAATCGCGTATTTGACAAGCGCTATAATTTTGTCTTGATAGTCGACAGTTCGTATACTATGCATAGTTATACATAGTAGAATAAAGCAAGACAGTTCTCTAAGAACAAACTCTACCTGGCAAGTAGATACACACATGGTGTTACCGCAAACCAAATATACATTTATACAAAGATTGTTCTTTCACATGGTGTCAACATTCCAGGGCCCAACTCCATGGCTCTGCTTACCGTTAGCAAAGAGTTGGCGCTATAACGAAAGCAGGGAATTCTGCGCTTACGTCAAGCGAAAATGCCGTTGGAAACCACCCTCTCTGGTTTATCAATCCGGCACTCCCATTTTATCGGTTCAAGATAACCCAGCCACGGAAACGGGTTCATGGTGGGATACAAAGCTGGCCCAGCCTCAAAACCAGTTACGGCAACGTTATCAAACGCATCAAGTTCAGCATTCTCTATCCAAAACCACTGATTGAATAATAATTGGTAACACCGAATAACTCGGTCAGAGTTTGAAATGATTCCAAATCAAAATAGTTTGCATCTGATAAACACTTGTTGGACTGATTTTACCATGGAGGGAAACGAACTTTAACGATACGTACTCCCGTGTGGGGATAAAGAATAACTGATGCAAACTGCCTTACCGACCAAAACGACGCTGGTTCAAATGCTACATGATATCAATATGATGGCCTGACGTTTAGCAGCGTCTTTCTCAAAGACTCTGCCTAGGGTTATAACGTCAGGCAGTGCACTTTTTTGACAAATCGTAGAGTTGACTCAATAAACACCAACCAATTATACAAGAAACATGGAACAAGTGCAGACCACAGAAGCAATCATAAATTTTAAATTTACGCAAACCGCAAATTTGACACTCACAAAACATTCGGTATACAAAATGTTGTTAAGAGGTATGTGTGTGTGTTGTTTACTTCAATATCTGTTTTGTTTACCTGCATATCTGTTGACGTGTTTTCCATCGGTGTAAGCCAAAGCCGGTTTACAACTTAGTGTACATGTACAATCCATTTCCAAATTAACGGATTCCGGCAGTGGCTATACGTCCGGATCGCTGAAAATGTCCCTTGAAATTGCTGCCACCAACGGCCATAGCCGAATAGCCTATAACATACATCGTGGCCTATAACATACATTTCCTATAAAATTATTGCAACGTCGCCACAGCCCGAGTTTTTGCCAACCGAGGTTTGAAAACAATTGAAAACCACAAGTGCAAAGCAAAAACAGATGACCACGTTTTGTAAAATCAATAATGTCACACAAATATTCAAAAATAGTGTTTAATGTGATGGAAACAAAGCTAACATAACCCAATATTTCGGTTTGCTATTGCTGTATAGGGCACTGCGTTGAGGAAAAAGCAGTCAATCTTCACATGCGATACAAACATGAACACTCTCAAATCATCCGGGTCAGAAGTGACCTGGAATCCGGGGTCACATAGAGCATTGACCCATTTATGTGTCAGTATGGTCCATTTGGGTCAGTATGACCAACTTCTGGGTCAGTATAACCAATTTATGGATCAGAGTGACCCATTGGTCAGTTTTACCCATAATCAGAGTACAGAGTTTTAAAATATTTCATATGTGCCTCTCTAATTGTTTCTTATAAAATACCGAGAATTAACTTATTTCTAAAATAAAACATAAAAAAGAGAGAGAGAGAGAGAAGAGTGTATACAGTGCCTTTCGGCTCCAGTGGCCTTAGCAAAGTGGAGGGTGACACCTCTGAGAGTTGAAGGTAAAGTCACCAAGACTTCTGCTACAGAAGGGTTTCAAGTCGCAATTACAATGAGAAGGGACTCATGCCTCCTCTCCCATCCCCCCACCCCACTGCCCCTCTCCTGTTAACACGCAGACACAAATACATCCGGCGTTGTGTGTTAATTGTTGTTTTTTTCTAAATGATGCCATCCTCCGAACGGATATGATAACATTGTCATCGGAGTTCCATCTACTTTATGTTTTCAATCCCCTTCTCGTTTGCTAATTCTTCCATTACGTCCGAAAATAGACTTGTTGATGCATGATGCAAGGCTAGGAAACAGTGTCTGTAAACTCCCGGCTAAAATTAGAGGAAGAAAAAACAACGATGTTTTTAAAGAAATTTCACTGGATCGGTAAGGTTAAAACACATCATTGTTTAGTTTTAGTCTGAAAAATTACTAATATTATGAAGTTTTTATGAGCATAATTGTTTATCTGTGGAATATTTCCATTTGAAAGTTAATGTTCGAGGGAACTGTAGGCTATCTGAAAAACTAAGGTACAAGCAAGGACAATCATAATGATTACATGCTGGAAACTCTTCCTTTTTTTTCTGTGCACGGTTTTTCACTATTTTCTCCTGACATACACAACGAAAGAAGCCCACATTTTAACTAAGTCATTATTTCATGTATATGGTTTCTCACACAAAACATGAACACTATTTGACGCTGGTCAAAGAAAAGACGCTGGTCTTCTATAAACAAATACGGGGATAATACGGGGATATTTGTCAGCAAGTGAATATTACGGGTTGAAAAAATAGACACTGTTTTGTTTTTCCAGACAGACAGAATAAGAATACCTTATGCATGCCCTGCATTTCACCCCTTGTCACCACTTGCTAACACTAACCATGCACTAACAGTAACAGTGTTACAGAGGCGAGTTACTTTTTAAAGCAAAGCACGTGCTTAATGAGCCGTGAATAAGGAACTGGGCCTATAATTAAGACGCAGTGCCGTGCAATCATTACTGAACAAACAGTGAACCCCCCACGTAGGCTGTTGGACAATTTAGGCTTCAGTAAATTAGTTTGAAAAATAATACCCCCTAATGTTTTATTTATGTTCTTCAAATGTACACCGTATGCACCGGCAATCTAGTATAATCCTACAGTAAATTTACAGCGTACAATAATTACATGGTACATGTCATGCTTGAATTTTTAAACATGTATATTATGCAGTACACGTTGTTGGAGGTTATTGGACGGAAACGCCTAATAGTAGTAATATGACTACACATCATCAGCTACGGGCTATAATAATGCAATTCCAATCCCCTACAATCTAGCACCAAGGCCATAGTCAGTGAATAAATCTAGCTGTTACATAACAAGCTTGCGAGACTCATGGTCATGCCATAGTGCTATGGCCGTACCATAATTCAGTCTTTCTCTATATATGTGTGTTCACATGCAGGTTGTATTGAAAGCTGTTGTTGAAGGACCCCCACAGACAGCGTGTACAACGGTAATGCCAATGTATGTTTGGGACAGTATATTTTTACATCATCAAACACTCTTTTCAACACCCCTTAACATGAACAGTCTGGTCGGCTGTTGCTCAATAAAATGTTCCCAAAGTTGTCATTTATGCCGACTGCCCGAAAGTCATGCTCAGTGTTCTCTGACGATCTGTTCACTACTACCTCGTGTTGGTATTTTTCAGTTTGAAAACAACGAGTTGGCCTCTCGGGACGACAACACAATAGCAACACTAGTCACTTGCATCTTGTGCATTATATAGAAGAGTTTGCGGTAACACCATGTAATAACAATCTCTAAATGAGTTGGGTGGTTCTGACATTTAGAGATTGTTATTACATGGTGTTACCGCAAACTCTTTTATATCTTATTTCCACCCTGCAAAGTTTCAAATCCTCTTTATCTTGTGCATTGTTGTTTATATGTTAAAGGCACTGGACACCTTTTGTTAAATGTCAAAGACGAGTGTTCTCACTTTGTGTATCCCAACATAAACATAACATAACAAATCTGTGAAAACTTTGGCCCAATTGGTCATCGAAGTTGCAAGGAGAATAATGAAAGAAAAAACACCCTTGTTGAATTACTTTGTGTGCTTTCAGATGCATAATAAAATACATCAGCTGAAGTATTTTATTAATTAAGTGATAAATTACCTCTCACAATGTGTTATGACCGGTTGCTTGTTACCAATTAATACGTTTTTATGCTCTAACAATTTTCTAAGTAATTACAAGTAGCGTCCAGTGCCTTTAATGTTCAATTTCAGAATATGGATTGTTTTCTGTTAACCAATAACTTATGCACGAACCATGACCCAGCCAAGGCCAAACTCGTGTATTTTATGTTGTTCTGAATTATGTTGCTGTGGCAATTGCACGTGCCTGTATCAGCTATATAACTGACAACACAATCAACATATCATCAACCTATTGTTTATGGTATTATAAGGACAAAAAAACATGTGGAATGTTCATATGTCTATTGTGTTCAGCTATTGTGTTTATACAAGGTTACATACATGTAAGGTGGAACACACACACCCTTTTAAAAATGTTGTTATTATGGAGTGTTGATGTCTTTTTGATCTTTCGTCCGAATGTGTTTGAAAAGAAAGAGCAGACAGCTGCAATACAGACAGCTTCTCTGTGTGTGTATGATGATCCATCAAATCTATCATGGCCAATTTTGGGGTCAATCGTGTTCCGGAATCTGACTGAAAAATTACCCCCAATGATCAAAATCCAAGTTCGAAACCCATTTTTACTACTGTCCGGGTTACCCGAATAAGAAATGGGTCAGGCCAACCAAAAACCGGAATCTGGATTCTGGGTAAATTCAGATCAAAATCCTCTCGATTCTGATCCGAATACGGCTCAATTCTGATCCGAATCCGGGTCAGTTCTGATCCGGGAGATTTTGAGAAATCGTATACAGTTTCCTGCTTCCATGTTTTTCAATATTAAGGTTGACAACAAAATTTCTTTAAAATCTACATTGCTGGATGAATGCAGTGCATTAAATATAACATAACAAGCAAGATTTTCAAGTTTGCTCATCAGAACATGGGATCGATTGGTTTATTCGTACAGAATCGGGGGCAGATCTGTTTAATGTCATGGCAGAGTTGGTATATGGTGAACATCTACAAGTGCGTATTGTCTTCGTGTTCAATCAGTTTGGCCAATACTGGCTATTCTTTCTGTAACAGATCCATCCAAAATGTTGGATGACGTCCAACAATTTTATTAAAGCAGAAGTCTGTGTTGTAGTTCACCACAAAACATCGTCAACAACTGGATGGCATGGAATTTGCACTGATGTATTCAAAACTCTCCAAAAAACTGCCCCAAAATATAATAAAATATGTCCAGTACTAGTTAATGATTACACGGACCGTAAATTCTCAAAGACCACTCGAAAGTTTTATGCGTGGGAAGCTATTAGAAGTCGCTCCTTCCAGTAACGATCATTAGAGATCGAGGGGGTGGGTAGGTCTGGTGTAGACTGCCGTCAAATCGGTATAAGATACTCGACAATATTCCTACGCTTTTTATCGACAAAATGGGCGCGAAAAAAAAATAAGAACACGAGAATAATTGGTTTCCCTGTATGCTCATCCATCGACAAACAATAACCACTGGCGACTCCGAGTCGCGATTTCGTGGGACGGTACAAATTCGACGGTCGCCGCATTGGACCTTGTTATTGTCTTATATACTTGGTATGAAAAACAGGTAAATGTAATTAATAATGCCCGCAAATGACGAAGCTGTTTTGCGTCATGCATTGATCCATGTACGCTAGACTGATTTCAAGTCGTTTCAGTAAAACTCCGTTGTCGGAACTTTTTACGGAACAAAACTAGAACATGTAATATAATTGCCCTTTGACTGTATTCTCAACAGGCCTGATTCTCAACATACAGTTTTGAAAGACAAGAAAACACACAGATCTCTTGAATGAAGGATTATGAAACTAGCACAATTATTCTTTCTTTTTACTAAATAGGACATGCGGAATTATACGTGCCTTGTTACGGGGGGGGGGCAACTTGTAGGCAATCAACTGCAGTGTATGCTGCAGGAACTCTGTGGTTGCGCATGAGTAGTTTTTCAATTAATGTCTTATATTACGATCCCTGAGAAAAATAATGTGAACTAATTGTGAATTAGCTCTATTCTTTGAGATTGCATGGAACTGGTCTCGTGTGACATGTCCCTATCCCTAATTACAGTGGCCAGATATTGTAAGAATTCAAATAAATAGTATGAACACAATCAAGATCAAATTAGTTAACAAATGTGACTCTGCCACTCTTAATTTATCTTTAAGGGCCCTCCAGCCACTCTTTCGGGCATTGGAAGTTATTGCAATTAATTATTACAACTGTTTACATTACTCATGTAGGCCTACAATTAGCCTTGCACGATCGTTAAGAAGGAATTTCAATTTGTGTATTCAAGGGTCTTCTATATAGATTACCCTTCTAAAATCCAGGGTTCCGCGTGCCAAAGAGAACCCGACCCATGAATGGGTCATCCTAACCCAAAAGCAGCTTAAACGAAGTCTGCTTCAGTTTGACCCAATAACTGGTCACTTTGACACAAAATATTCAAGGTCATATTGACCAAGAAATGAGTCAGGCCCCACGGGAGACATCGATCCCGGACAAAATTCTAACCCGTTTTTCATAACATTAGTCTTTTGTATCTCATTTGGGGTAAGGGGTGGGGGTTCTTCATGGGCTTTTTTAATGAACACTTTAGAAACCAGGGTCAATTTCACAAACAGTTAGACTAGTCTTATTTCGCGAGTTGCTCGTCCGAACTTAGCACTAGCCTTAAGCTTTGTATCTCTCCTAGGACTAGTCCTAAGTTAGGACTTCGACCCGTGGGCCCAACTTCATAAAGCATAAAGCATAAAACTTGCTTAGCACAGAAATATATCACTGGACAGAAATAGGTTACGGGCCAAAGTACCACGCAGTTTAAATTGCTGCAACTCGGTTACTTCGCAATTTTTGTTTAGCTTAATTTGTTAAGCAAAATTATCTGCTTTAACACTTATGGAATTGGGCCATGTTTACTCACTCAAGATCCCACAAATAAAGGACAATAATAAGTGTCCGATCCCTCACACAGTCTTATCAAATTGACAATTCCACGGTTTTTCACAATAACAGTGAAATAGCGCCTACTCTTAAGAACAAGTGCCAACTTAGGTCATAAAAGAAAACCGCACAGGCAAAGAGTGACAGTAAATCTAATCAAATTATTGTTTAGGTGAGGCGACATTTCAAAAGCTTTCCCATCTCGCAGGGTCTTGTCTTACAACTCATCTAAAAAAAACATAAAATTGAGACGGGCTATCACTTCGTTTATATATCAACGAAATGAAATTGCACGCCTGACGAGAGCCTAGGAAACTCTTTTTATACAAGCAACATGATATTCCACGGTAGCCCTACATGGGGGAACGAATCTAAAATGTCTTAGAGCATCGGAAATTAAATCTGCTACAAATGTCAGCTTAGAAACTTAATTTATGTCCCCCCACGACGAATTCGATTACACAAACTTGAACGGTACTATAATCAAACGAAATCCAGCAGATCTTGAGAAATCGGAGATGTGTCTTTTGAAGAGAAGGGATCCGATAAACAAGATGATGGGCAAAAGATACAGGCATAAATCAACTGCCTTTATACATTGACAGTTTTGTGAAGAGAGACAATCAATCAGACAGGCAGACGGACAGGCAGACAATACAAAATCACAAGAGTGCTATATGACGAGCAAATTCATCTCTTGAAAATAACATTTTAGGAGTTTTGTTACAGCAAAACAATTAACCTTTTCTGAATGAAAGTCGGCCTACTCGGTTTTCGAACCGCACCCGAGGCGTCAAAGATTGATGCGTAATTTGTTAATACAGTTACAGTCATCAAACCATTATAATAATCGGTAAGTTTTGATTGTCTCGATTTGATAAATGTGATGAGCGGTATTCTTAAATACGCGAAAGACATCGGCCCAATTTCAATCAGAGCCTTCTTAAGCGGAAGGAATGCTGCTAAACCATTCTTCTGCTAAGCAGAAATGAACAGGATACCAGGCACAAATTGTTTTTGTGATATGGTAGTTTGGCAGGTAACCTTATTCTGGTAACGTAATTTTGGTATGATTTTACAGGACAGCTACTTTGGGCCCTGACCATCGCAAATCGCAATTAGTTTTAAAAGACATTCATTAGAGGCAAGATACAACACAGTCTTTTGAAGAAAAGAAAAATATTAAATGGTTTACCAATCCTTCAATAAACTCATGCACCCGTCAAAACCAGCAGGAATGTTAAACAAATCGAGAAGAAAGTTTCAACAAAAAACAAGCATGGCGGTTTGGGGTTTTATGATTTGTGAACTAATGGGGACCCTTTAATAGTAAACCGCAGACAATAATGGGATGAATGTTAATTTTTAAAAGTTTGTATACTAATCTTTGACAACTTTGAGTTCAACTTGCCATCATGTTTTTTCCCCATTAGGGGTGGGTGGTTACCTAAGTGAAGGGTCAAAGAACGATGAGTGTGAACTTTGATTCAAATTTGAGAACATTAATTACAAGGAAGTACCTTTATTTATGCTGGCGTATATTTACTGAGTATTTTGTGTGCCGTCAAGTGCAATGTTAAATCCATTACGAACTTCTGCTGACAAAACAAATATTGACAAACACTGAGACAACTTCAGGTAAATACATATTGTGTATATGGTAAACAATACGTGAGATGTTTCACTGGTGTAATCAAAACGAAGTGGTTGGTATGCGAAGCAGACTGGTCCTGCAGAACATGTATTTGGTTAATAGAACCTGCGATATCATTGGCTACACATCGTACATTTAACACAGTACATGTACAATCATTTCATGATGTTTTACATGTAAACGCAAACGTATGAATGCAAGACCAACGTCAGATAATCAGGCTCCTAACCACTCTATCTAAAAGAAACTTCCGGGTCATAGTGGACCCACATTCCGGATGGCGCCCTGACCAATTTCTGTGTCAAGACGACCCGAACACATGGTTACAAAATGGGATTACAACTAGGATTCTGCGTCACTTTGACCCATTTATGAGAATTTATGGGGCATTTTGTCACTTGTTCTGGGTCATACAAGGGCGTTTTTTTTATAATTCAGATCAAAACTCGGATTCTGCGTCACTTCGACCCATAAAGGGTCACTTTCATACAGATTCCGGGTCAAATTGACCCATAAATGAGCACTTGAGTATAGCTGCAATAATATGCAATACATTTGCGCCACATCCGGAAAACATAAACACACCTTAAAGCCACAGAATGTTGCCAGAGTGCCGATGAGGACGGCTGATGTTTCAACCATCTTGGGAAACATTTCCACCTCTCCATCGTCGTATTGATTCTAGATTTGCCTCTTGTTATCGACGGATGTGCCCTTTTCGCAACTAGTTGAGAAGTTATCGGCCGTGCATTCCACTTGAATTGTTAAAATGTCACAATGTGAATTCGTTTGTAGGAGTCAGACACGCAACAGTCAAGCAGCTCGGCAAAACACATTAACCAAAATACCGTGTCACGTGTACTATTTGTGACCTATATCCAGCTCAGAGAAGTTTTTACGCAATATTTTCTGCTTCAACCAGAGGTCCCGTGTACTAAGATTTGAGATGTACGTTAAAAAAAAGGAACACATTTTCGTGGATCCGATAGGGGTTAAAACCGATGTTTCTGTATCACATAGCACGAGCCCCAAAGTTACAGTTCCTCGGGTTTACGAGGGCAACAATGGCCCTTGTCATGCTAGCTTGGCCCCGCGGTTGTTTTGACAATTTCGCATGCTTTGCGTATACGCGCTCAGGATTTCAGACGAGAGGGTTGGAGCCTGAAGCCGAATCCAAAGCCGGAGCCTTGGTTGCGAAAAGGGCCACAGATTAAAGTTCACTTTCCTCGGTTTCACAGAAACAAGCAATAGTAATCAACAACTTGAACTAGAAGAATGTGAACACAAAGTGTGATAAGGATGTGTCTCATTTCACATTGTAATTAATTGCATTCAATAAAGTAGAAACTCGAAACCCTCAGGTACGAGTATAGAATTTGACACTGAAAAATAGGTAGGCGTTCGTAATCACCTTCACCGGGACACGATATAGTCCCACGTTGCATTGAGTGACGCACATGGTTCCGGACGGCCACTGTACTTATCAAAAAGGGCGCTCAAGTGCGCCACTCCACTGGCAATCCACCGTGTATTTACGACACCGGAAATACGTCACTGCGCAAGGCGAGTGTGTATAAATGCACGTCTCTTTAGTTATACGTTGCACACCCCGGCGAGCTCAAGGTGTGTTGTTTTACCGTAGACAGCAAAATGGACGAATTATCGTAAGCACGTGCTTTAAAACGTGTTTATTATCTTTAATTGAAAAGTCCTTGCCAAGACAACAGTGTGGATTTCCTAGCCTAATTATGTTGATTTATCACCTCTCTATTGGAAGTGTACGAAGACTATTTCAAGGCATGGTATATAGTGATATTTTTGTAATTGTCAAAGACAGTAATCTTCACTTGGTGTAGGCCTATCCTAACATGAACGCATAAAGTAACAAATATGTGAAATGTTGACAAGTTTATTGAAGTCGAAAGAAAAGAATGAAAGACAGAACAAACACCTTTCTGCGTAGAACTGTGTGCTTTCTTCAATAAGATGCCTGTACATCAAAATTTCGGGTGAAAATTACCTCTTTCTCTTCAACTATTATAACTTCAAAGGGGTTTTTTCTAAGAAAGTATTATAACATCAACAGCTCTCCAGCGTGCCCTTTACCAAGTCAGATTTGTGGTCATCAACTTGAGGAGTAATTACCAAAAATGCAACTTGTATGCCTTTAACCATACGGTCCTAACCTTGTCAAATTTCATTTAGAGTTGGATGTTAATTTGACTTTCCCCAGTCGCATGTAGAAAGCTTGAGACCAGTAAGTCAACAGTCCATTTTGCCAAACTTTGATGAAATAGTCTGCAGTGCTCTGATCAGTGCCCCCTCAATCTCGGTCCGTCGGGGTCCGACTGGGGAAACTTTACTGTCTGTTTGTTATCGGTCAATTTACATGGTCAGATGCTATCTGTGACGGACAAACGTATTGCGCTCATCTGCATGCACGTAACAATGCAGTGTCACCCTAGCCTTTTGTCAAGGCGTGGCATGGACAGCTTCGCAGAGCCGCTATCCCAAGCGACTGGACGGGGAGACCACCAAGCTGTCCAAGCCACAAAGGCCTCGACAAAAGGCTACGCCACCCCATATTTGCCTCTCCCCCATACTATAGAGTGTTCTGCTGGCCACACTTCTCTGGCTGGCTAGTATGTTTAAAGGAACACGTTGCCTTGGACCGGCCGACCGTGTTAGTCGACGAGGTAAAAGGAAAACCGTGCAATTTAGAGGCATGTTTGTGTGGATCATTGTATTCTACCTTTACAACATCTTTCTACCCATATGCATTTTATAACAAACGGCTGAGAATGCGTTTCAAAGACCAACTCGACCGATCCAAGGCAACGTGTTCCTTTACAGTATATCTAACATGAAACAATGAAATGGACTATACAAAAAAAGGTGACTAACTAGTTAAATGACAAGGTGATTGGTCCCGTGTATAAATTGGAAACATCCTAGTGTCCCTCTTTACGTTTGGCAACAGCTCCCATTTGGGTATATACACACTTTCAACTGGGGTCCTTCACCCAACTTGGAACCATATAGTGATACTCTTTCAAGGGTCCCAGTTAAATGTGTATCCCCAACTCACATTCACTGTTTTCTGCTAAACAGATTGATGAAATCGGGCCCTGGTAGTCTATTAAAGTTGCCTGAGCACATAATATAAAACCCATTGTATCACTGATTAGCCAGCCAAAACAATGGAAGTCAGCAAACAACAATAGACATACCCAAGGACGGAACCTGCATCAAACATCGAGGTAATGATTGTATGTATGCGAGCAGGACACCTCCACATTTTTTAATTTGTTTGTCAGAACTTGGACAGATTCGTTTCGGGTAACTTTCTGCAGAACCATGGAGAGTTGTCATTGGGGTTATTGGGGTGGCGTCATGTTTTAGAAAAGAACTTTTCTGTTCATGTCAAAATGTGTAGTGTATTCCGGATTCTCGAAGCACGACGGCTCGAATGAAGTGTTTGTTGCACAGCGCTGGAAAATACGTCGGACCGTACGTACAACTTGGCAAACTGACACCATCTTTAGTTGTTTTGCTGCATCCAGCAGCAATACACCTGGTCGACATTGCCGGTGAAAATGCAAGAAAAAAACTTTTTCAAAACGTACAAACTACTAACGACTAGGACTTGAATGTACTTGCCTGTACGTGTGTTCGATGTTCGATCGAGGCAAAGTCTTCCTCGATTGACGTCACAAAAGGGGTAGGCGGAGTCACCCCCACACAACTTTATTTAATTTTTTAAACTTATAAATCGTTAAAAACAATTACTCAAAAAATTACTTTATTGTTCAGGAATATATACTCTAATGTTTGAAGAAAAAAAAATTATATTTCCAGGTGCCTTTAAGGCACTGGACACTATTTGCATAAACACTTACTTGGTAACGACCAATGCGGAGCTGGTAGTTTAAAACAATGTGAGAAACGGCTGCCTCTAAAGTGAACATGGACTTTGAAAAAGGTGTACTTTCTCACTCAAACAATAAGATTTATTGTGGGAGCATCTGAAAGCACACAAGTTTGTGGAACAACGGCGGGTTTTCCGGTTTTTTTTCTTTGGGGGGGGGGTCGCTATTCTCTTGCAATTTTTTTTTTTATTGCGACTGATGACCAATTGAGTTCAAATTTTCACAGATTTGTTATTTCAAGCATATATTGGAATACACCAAGTGAGAATATCTGGTCTTTGACAATTACCAAGAAAGGTGTACAGTGCCTTTAATATCGTCTGGGTAATATAAGGTTAAACCACTCTTGATCTACGTTTAAATCCCATCGAAAATATTTGGGGTGGTTTAACTTGCCAACCTTTCCACTGACTGGTGCCAATCATCCTGAATAACACTCATACGTCTATCTTAGTTGATTAACCTAATGCCCTGTTGTATTTCATATTGACCTCATTTCTCTTGTTTAATAATCCGTAGCACAGAGCTGCCACATTTTGCAATCATGGATTTTGTACCCACCCCCCCCCCCCCCAAATAAAAATTGTTATTTAGAATTACATTCAGCATAAAAGGGAAAACTTTTTTGGGGAAAAGGGAGATTTAAAGGCAGTGGACACTATTGGTAATTGTCAAAGACTAGCCTTCACAGTTAGTGTATCTCAACATATGCGTGAAGTAACAAACCTGTGAAAATTTTAGCTCAATTGGTCATCGAAGTTGCGCGAGATAATAATGAAAGAAAAAACACCCTTACCACACGAAGTCGTGTGCGTTTAGATGGTTGATTTCGAAACCTCAAATTCTAAATCTGAGGTCTCGAAATCAAATTCGTGGAAAATTACTTCTTTCTCGAAAACTATGGCTCTTCAGAGGGAGCCGTGTCTCACAATGTTTTACACCATCAATCTCTCCCCATTACTCGTCACCAAGAAAGGTTTTATGCTAATAAGTATTTTGAGTAATTACCAATAGTGTCCACTGCCTTTGAGATTTCACTAATTTCTGTCGCCTCTCCTGCATCTATCCATTATAATATACATGCACCTATACATGACTGCCATCATTTGCACCTGACATTAAATAAGGACATTTGTTCACAACATTCAGTGAGTTACAATTACATTCAACATAAAACAACCAGCCGGATTTTCAAATTTGCTCATCAGAACATGGAATCAGAATTTGGAAAATATACTCCGCGGTAGAAAGGTTATAAATCTCGAAAGAACATAATCTCTGTGACAAGTATGTATACACACATGGTGTTACCCCAAACCATAGAACATGGAAAGATGGTTTATTTTCAGGGAGCTTTCTCTGGACTAAGGGAGAGTTTGCAGCTCATCTGCCATTGTCTTGGTCTTACGCCGCATCTGGAATGAGCGTTGGGCTGTGCATATGAACAGGTGGTCGTGTTAATATATTAATAGTAAACTGAAACGAATTATAATGCACTCCTCAAAACCAATGATGATTTACCCTTGAGACTTATCATGTATTAGGATGGGCGTTCTTATAATAGTGTTTTGTTTGCACACACACACGCATCTACACAAACCTAGTATACTGGTACATGAGTTGCGGGTCCTTTAAAGGCATTTGACACCTTTGTTAGTTATTGAAGACCAGTATTCTCACTTGGTGTATCACAACTTATGCATAAAATAACCAACCTGTTAAAGTTTGGACTCAATTGGTCATCGAAGTTGCAATATAAAAATGAAAGAAAAACACCCGAAGTTGTGTGCTTTCAGATGCTTTATTTCAGGACCTCCAAATCTATTTCTGAGGTCTCGAAATCAAATACGTGGAAATCTCGAAAACTACTTTACTACAGATGAAGCCGTTTCTCTCATTGTTTAATACTATCAATAGCTCCCCATTACTCGTTACCAAGTAAGGTTTTATGCTAACAATTATTTTGAGTAATTACCCAAAGTGTCCACTGCCTTTAAAGACAATCGACACTGTTGGTAGTTGTTGAAGACCAGTATTCTCACTTGGTGTATCCCATAAAATGACCAACCTGTTAAAATTGGTCATCGAAGTTGCAAGAGAAAAATGAAGTAAAAAACACCCTTTATGCACAATATACCTGTTAGGCTATTATAATACTTCAGACCTGAAGTCTAACAAAATTAGTGAGAATTATTACCTCTTTCTCAAACACTACGTTACTTCAGAGGGAGCCGTTTCTCACAATGTTGTATAGACCGTTGTCGTGCTGCCACCATCTTGGTTTTGTTCCCTATTTCCAGTAACAGTAATGAATACTATTGCACACCAACATGGCACCAGACTATTATTTCGTCCAGCCTCAGTTTAGTTACAATGAGTTGAAATGGAGTACAATCAAGATGGCCACACCGTGATAAAGGTCTATCATATCAACAGCTCTCCATTGCTCGTTACCAAGTAAGTTTTTATGCTAACAATCATATTTTGAGTAAAAGCGTACAGTGCCTTTAAGGGGGGGGGGGCGTTCTAATAGAGTGTTTTGTTTGCACACACACGCATCTGCACAAACCTGTTATAATATAATAACATGAGTATAGTGATTCCTTTAAGAGATTCCACACCTTACCAAGGACAAATGCAGATGAGCCTGCAGATTGTGAACAGTTAAATGAAACGCCTCATTGAAAGAAAAGGATAAGCCGTGTGTCTCGGAAATGCCTCATGTTTATCAGACAACAAACTTAAAATTTCGAGGTCGGACAGTAGCGCTTACACGCTCGAGTCCTCTTTTAGTTTGTATACCCTGGCTATATAGCACTAATCAATAGGCAAACTCGACCATAATGCATCAACGGATGGGCCCCATTCATCGGCACGTACACAAAACACCAGTGTGTAATCCATGCTGTGTAACACCATAATACGTAACCTTGCATGTTATAATAACACTATACGTCTTTATGATCGGAAGTTTTATAATAGTCTTATTAAAAAAGCGCGGGAAAGCAATGAAAGGTTGTCCAGCAATGTGATTGAAGCCACACACTGTACTGAGGTGGCTCGGGCAAGTACCAATATGTAACACCAACACACGCTTTCCAAGCCAGACACAACAACAGCTGAGCGGGGATTAGGTACATTAATCGCAAACATTATCCCGAACGAAACTGAAAATAAAACATGAAGAATAAACATTGAAGATGAACACACAATATAGGATGTAATCAGTACGTTTGATTAAACAGAAGGATGATGACGTCAATTTATGACAAACAAAGTGCGTCTGACCTAAATCCAAAGGCACATGTTGACGAACTCCAGTTTCGTTTTAATGTATTGGCATAAATCGAAAAACATGAAAACCCTAAAAATACATTCGTCGTGGTGGGTACAAACCGGAACAGCTACGGCAGGGTCCCACGGGTCCGAAAAGCATAGTCGGTTGCCATGAAAATGCCACAATTTGTGGGCTTTAAAGATAAATTGTACAAAATTGGTACACGGCATAAAAAACACATCATTATTTAGTTTGGGTCTGAAAGCTTACTGATAGAAAAAAATCATTAAAAAAATTTTTTTTTACTTGAAACATCTCACTCTTTCAACACAAAATGAAGTCATTATCGGGAAACTGTATGCCATTCTGAAACCTCAAGAAATGAAACAGCTGCTTTCGGTTGTTACAACCGAAATGACAATGTGTTTACATTGGTAAATTATGCTGAAAATTGTACATGGTCATTGCAATTTTTCTCCTCATTTGCACAACCAAATTAAGCCTTAATTTTCACAGGTTTTTGAACAGTGCGATCCGCGATTATTTTGTCAGCTCTACCACTACTGTATAATATATTTAAAGGCAGTGGAAACTGTTGGTAATTACTCGAAATAACTGTTGGCATAAAAACTAACTTGGTAACAGCAGTTGAGAGTTGTTGATAGTATAAAACATTGTGAGAAATGGCCCCCTCTGAAGTAACGTAGTTTTTGAGACAAAGGTAATTAATTTTTTCACTGAAATATTTGCACACAACTTCGTGCGACAAGGGTGCTTTTTGTACATTATTCTCTCGCAACTTCGACGACCAATTCTGAGTTTAAGTTTTCAACTGTTTATTATCTTATGCATATGTTGGATACACCAACTGTGAAGACTGTCTTAGACAATTACCAGAGGTGTCCAGTGTCTTTAAAAAAAATCTTCAGAAAACAATTTCGTCAAGTAGGCCTATGTCAACACTTGCAGTGCACACTCTTCTTAACTTCCCTCAATACTGTGTTAAACGGATTCAACATGTGGGCCAATAGCACAAGTGAAGCAAAATCAAAACGTTAGGAATTTGAACAAATAAACACAATTTGGAACGTTCGACTGTGAACTCAGGAGGTGTGGTTTACAATCACGTTTGATACATGAGTTATGAAATAACCGGTATTTATATACTCACCCCGGTCACAGGGTTATGAAACGTTATGCAGTCGTTCACATCTAGGTCAATAAAGTATATTTGCAAACACCTATGTAAACTTCAATGTGTCGAGCTCGACTTCACACAAGGTGATGACATGTGGACAATGATGATGCAAAATATTGGTTGATTGATTATTAGTTTGTGTATTTATTTTTTCACTGAAGTATTGCTATTAAAATAGCAAGTCACCAAACATATTTTGTTTTTGAAGGAAGTTATTTTGGGAGGAGTGCCATCGAGAGTTGGTTTATTTATTTATTTTTTTTCACTCAAGTAAATACGTTGGCTCATTTAGTTGTCACTCAAGCAAATACAGCAAGTCAAAAACCAATGGTTTTGAATAAAATATTTTCTTTTTGAGCGGAGGGCCATCGAGAATCGAGTAGGTTTTTTTTTTTTTTTTTTTTTTTTTTATTGTACAAGTATTGATAGCAAGTCATGAAACAATGGTTTTGAAGAAAATAGTTTAGTTTCTAGTGGAGGGCCATCGAGAACCGAGTTGGTTTATTTTTATTTTTTTTTTATTTTTTGGTATAAAATAGCAAGTCATAAACAATTTTTTTTAAGGAAAATTATTTCTTTTGAGCGAAAGGCCATCGAGACCCGAGTAGGTTTATTTATTTTTGTCTTTAAGTATAAAATAGCAAGTCATAAAACAATGGCTTTGAAGAAAATAGTTTAGTTTCTTGCGGAGGGTCATCGGCGAGTAGGTCTATTTTTTATTTTTTTATTTTTTTTCAAGTATAAAAATAGCAAGTCATCAAACAATTGTTTTTGAAGACGATCATTTACTTTTGGCGGAGTGCCATCAAGGATCGAGTTGGTTTATTTATTTATTTGTTCACTCAGGTAAAATAGCAAGTCATAATACAATGGTCCTAGAAGAAAATAACTTATTTTGAAGGAGGGCCATCGAGAGTTGAGTTGGTATAGTTTTCACTAAAGTAAATAACCAAGTCATAAAACAATTGTTGTTGAATACAATTATTTATTTTAAGCGAAGAGCCATCAAGAATCAAGGTGGTTTATTTATCTTTCACTCAAGTAAACAAAAGTCATAAAACAATGGTTTTTAAGAAAAAAGTCTAGGTTCTAGCGGAGGGCCATCGAGAACCGAGTTGGTATTGTTTCTCTTATAAGTATAAAATAGCAAGTCATAAAACAATTGTTAAAGAAAATAAATTATTTTGAGAGAAGGGCCATCGGTACCTCGTAAAGCGATGGCTCTTGTGGAAGAAGGGGTACATTTAGGACAAAAATACGAACGTGGATTTACAGAAGGCGCTTCGCTATATTAATGTCGGTTAGCATAGAGAATACAGCACAGGACATGGTGTTGTTGTTGTTTAAGCCTATAACTGACGCGTGGATTTTGTCCTCACTTTTAAAATTCGTCAAAGTTGGCACTTTAATTTTTCCCACGAGAAGCGAGGCGTATCTTTTTAGTTTGAGCATTTAATGAACAACATTGAGAAATGGGGGGGGGGGACCACGAAGAACTACTTAATGGTGAAGTTAAAACCTGAACCTAAAGAAAGAAAGATGGAATCCTTAAATCACTCGAAATCAACCGATTTTAAATCAAAAACAATTACGCAGCGTTGTGAAATAACCAAACAAACCAAAAACAAACACACATCGAAGTTCGCTATGAAATAACATCGAAGTTCGCTATCGACGAGCGCCGATCCCGAAGCCGCAAATTTCGCGGACTAATACTCGGTCATCAGTTACCTGGCAACTATGTGTTGTTGGCAAAGAAATTTGGAGTTATGATATTATTTTTGATTTATGACTTGTCAAAAGGTGAAGACAAAGCAGGGTAGTGACCGGATAAGAGTCAAATTGTTGTAAAGTGCAAGCGTATGTAATTGTGACATTACAATAGAGTGGGGGGGGGGGAAACATGAACTTTGATAGTAAAGTAATTCTTTCTATCAAAGTTACAAATAAATTGTTTTCTTTTTAAAATAGGCCTTTATATTATGTTTTTTGTTTTGTTCGTTAAGTTAAGTTGATTATAAAGAAAGTGTCAAGTAATTATACATAATATTTATAATAATGTGAGGGTGTGTTTTGAAGCTTCACGCGAAAGTGTGGACATGGTAACAAAAGAGGTACACGAAAGGTATAGGGACTTGAAACACTATGTGGACCTACCATGTCCGCACAGTGGGGTTTTTATGTTGAAGAACAGGGTTTTCTTTAAAGGCAGTGGACACTATTGGTAATTACTCAAAATAATTTTTGGCATAAAACCTTACTTTATAACAAGTAATGGGGAGAGGTTGACAGTATAAAACATTGTGAGAAACAGCTCCCTCTGAAGTGACGTAGTTTTTGAGAAAGGAGTAATTTTTCACGAATTTGATTTCGAGACCTCAAATTTAGAGCTTGAGGTCTCAAAATCAAGCATCTGAAAGCACACAACTTCGTGTGACAAGAGTGTTCTTTCTTTCATAGTTATCTCACAACTCCGACGACCGATCGAGCTCAAATTTTCACAGGTTTGTTATTTAATGCATATGTTGAGATACACCGAGTGAGAAGACTGGTCTTTGACAATTACCAATAGTGTACACTGTCTTTAAGTGTACACAGGACAACTTTAGGAATGAACACAGAGCTGTGAGAACGTTCTCTGTTGAATTTTCATACGACTATTAGGCCCTAATGTTGTTGTACATGTAGGGCAAGGCGCACTATGCCTTCTATGCGCATTGGAGAAGTACAACAGCCTTGGAGCTTATAGTAACCCGTATATTATTTTATGTTGATTCTTTAATCAGAAGCCTTAATCAGGTGGAACTATACGTGATCTCAAAACAAACAGTAATTATAAAATTGGGGCGAAATTGTAGACAGAAACAAAGTGTCATACGATTTGATTGTTTTTACTTTCATGTTCGAGGCATACGTGGGTGGGGCGTGTAGGGAATCAACAAGCCTATGCGTTTTCATACCCACACACCTTTGGTCATCCATACGTCGGTTCGGGTCAACACTCACTCATTGTTTTTCCTTGATGCATTAATTGCATAATTTACAATGTGAATTATGACAGAGCGATGTGGTTAATGTCATTGTGTGGATGTGGATTAAGTTTCCTTCGTTGTCGACAACAGGAAACCTTCAAATTCAAACAGTTTCATTTTCACACGCGATGATAATTATTACACACGGGGGTAATTAACAAAACATACAAGAAAGGGATATATTAGGAATACCCTGTGATGAGATTTTGTGTAAGTGGAAATTCCTAAAAACTGGCTTGCAGCCCAGAGTTTCCCCCTTGGTGAAGACCCGGAACATCTTCAATGTTTACAATTTGAGGAGGTTTGAAGACTCTGTGCGTCACCAGATACTATGGTAAAGGTTTTGAAATCAGGAATATTCCCTGAGAAATCAGTTAATGAATTAAATACATTCAAACAAAACCATCTGGTTTATTTAGATGATCTTCCCATCAAGGGAACTCTGCAAACCCACACATGGGGATATAAACATCCACAGCCAATATCTCCTGTTCATATCCTATTGGTTAAGCATCTATGATTATGAAGTGCACAATTCAAGAAACTCGACAACACTTAATATTCTATAGTCTTAGTCATGGTTAAATCAGCGGTTAGTTTTGTATGATTCGAACCCACAACCTAACCTTTTGATTGCAAGTCCTGTAGTCTAACCACTGGACCACAATGACATTTCATTTCGTTCATTACCCTGCATGCTCCACCCACCCCCCCCCCCCCCAACACAAAAAAAAGGGGGAAAAATAGATCATGATTAAATTAAGAAAAACAATGATCAACTTACAGACTCATGAATTCGTGAACGGTAGTATTATCCAATCCATCGGTGGAGAATGTTGTCATGTCATTTCCACGGGTACATTCAATGGATTTGATATCACCGAATTGGCATGAACACGACTCGGGGCATTTACGCTGCGACCCGGGGTTCGCTCCAACCACCGCCCGTGACAAAGCCGCAACATGCAGGAAGATGATCAACACTAACAGAGTCCTCATCTTGCCTGCTTGCTCCTGGTGATGGTGATGGTGATGGTACAGCTTGAAGGAAGATGATGAAACGGGCATGTCCACACAAGATGACCCCTCGTCGGGTTTGTTTACTCAAATAATCCGTACGTGCCGTGTTGATGTTGCCGATGCGAGTCGCTGCGCTATGTGTTGCTCCCGATCTCTACAATAGATCTCCTCCATTTCTTGTCCATGGATCTATCGAATAACATTCACATTCTTGGCTTCGAACTGACTTTCTACAAATATGTCCTCCTGCTTCCCTTCTAGAGTATAAGACAACCTCCCACCGTACGGGAAGACGTTGCAGTCTTAGCAGCAGTAATTTCCCAAGCGAGTTGACAGGCGCAGCACATTTCACACTCCCACTATACCGCGGCAAGCTGTCACCTTCAAACGACAACCACGCGACCTTGATGCAGTTGCATATTAACTAGAAGCTTTGTGCATAGGGTATGAGCTGGCCTAACAGGTCATGGCTTTACTGT